>NC_133164.1:103757301-106157301 GCF_040802235.1 Manis javanica | reverse complement strand
TATCTATCTACCAAAAGATACAGATGATTTATTTTTTGTAAAGGGACAAAGTATACTTACATATATATATATTTACATAATTCTCTTGGGTATTATCATTTTAATACTTTAGGGAGGTGAAAAAGGAGTTGATGCTGCTTGGATCTCCAATAGTTACATATGTTCTAAGTACAATGAACATCACATTCATTGATCACATCTTCCAACGGAACATGAACCTGTTGTGATAGACTCTCTCCTATTCACATGTTGTAGATGGTTGGGGCTCAGCCTCTGCTGAGACTGACTCCCTTGAGGAACAAATGAACTGCTTCAGGGTGTAGAACTGCTGTTGAAATTCCCTACCAACTTCTGACATCCCATTAGGGTGCAGCTGCCATCGGCACTGTGGAAAGGATGACTCCAAGACAAATGTGTTCTGCAGAGCAAGGAACATGCCACCACAGTTTATCTGAAATTTTCCTAAACTCGAAGACATTCTAGGTCAACTGTGAAAATCATTATGCTTACTAACTTGGCTGAACTGATTAGCATCTAGAAACACTACAATTTCCTTCAAACACCCCCCAAAACACCAGTTCTGGTTTGCATTTCTGCATAGCACACAGTGTTGAACCAACCTTTAGCACCCTAAAAAGATAGTTTTAACTATTATAAAATAAGAGCATGCCCTAGCCTTTATAAACTGGTATTTAGATTTGTTTGCTACTTAAATAATGTATATAACTATATGCCTCTAAAGAGATATGTTTGCTATTAAAAATATTTTCTTATATTACTTTCTTTAGAAAAAAAACAGATATTAGTGTTCCAAGTGACATCACTGGTAAGTTAGGGATGATCACTTTCATTAGCAAAATATTTCTAAATTTTTAACACTTTTCAGAAATATGAGTATATGTGACAGAATGCAAGTTCTAGGACAAAGTAACAGGCTGACAGTTGGAAGGGAATGATGAGAAATTAAAAGTTAAAGATTCTGAAAGCTTAAATGTTACATTCTATTTGAATTGGAAATTGATATGAAATAAAGATTCAATTCTTTTGTGGTACTAACACAAGTTAATGAAAAAGAATGATTCCATTGATTAGAAAATTAATTGACACAACCTTACAGAATATACTTGTGACACAGAAATGATTTAAAATAAAAGTGATTTATTAAATAATATGAAAATTGGGATAATGAAACAACTGATTAACTGTCATGCTTCAAAAGACTCAAAGCATTTAGAAAGCTAGGCCAAATTTGTTGAAAGTGTAACCACTATATAGCTGGAACAAGGCTACCTTAACCATTGGGCTCAAGAGGCACTGTGACCAGGGCCCATGGGACATTTGGAGCCAGGGAGATGTTTTAATTTTTTTTAATCAGCAGGAAAAAAATGACTATCAGCTGGATTATATTAGTCTTGATACTAATGCAGTTATGAAATATTAATTCTTAATTAATTTATTTTTATTTTTTTATGGAAAAAGAGATCTACAGACTTAGAAGTGCTTCTGGCCTATGAAGGCCATGTACAGCCCTGACTGTAAGAAGGCCTTAGTTATTGTAGAGGGTCAAGGTACTAAGCGTGATATTTTCTATGTTCCACCCTAATATATCTCACATACTTTCCTTTCCCCTTTTCCATATATAAGATAGAGAAAGAGAGCAGAGGCATGAAAGAGGAAATGATTATTTTAAAATATATGATTACAAGCATTGCACTACTGCTTTATAAAACTAATGACTGAGTTAGTCCTATTACTATGAGGAATGTCTGGTCATTTGTATTACAAATAATACACAACTGGATAGAGTTCCTTATTAGAAGCATCAAGCATCACAACCTCATCAAGTGCTGACATTCATTGTTAGCTAATCCTTTCTAATATTCAAAAGGAGAACTCTACGATCATAAACTTTGCTCTTAAGAAAACCGATTTAAATGTAATGCAAGATAATAGGAAACTGTTGGTGGAAATGAAAATGATAGCCTTTTTAAGCAATGCTAGGTAGCAGTGATGTAAGAGAACATGCTACTGGCAACTAAGGCAGCAGAAATAGAGATTTTGTGTAAAAAATAATGTGCTTGCCATATTGTGCTTGAATGGCGGATTCTATTGGTTTCATCATTACCGGGGCCACAGGACAGATTATTTTTCAAAGGGGACCATTCTGACAAATGTCTGTGAAAGAAAAACCTTGTAAAGTCTACACTTTACAACACCGAGCAATGCGGTTCTAGCAGGTGTGTTGATTCTTCCACCTGCTCACCTAGAAAGTCAATCTCGCGATTCTACTTCATGTAAAAGGAATGCATGCGGTGAAGCAGGAGACAGTCTGGTGACCCAAAGTGTACGAACTGGAACGTGTCGTACATTCTCCGCTCTCTACACCAGAATTAGACTATGCTGACTGCGTACGGTTTAAACAATCCAGGAAACACATTCTAACAACAACCTGCAGCGTTCTTACGGGAGAAATTTAAGGTGACTAGATGATTTGGGGAATTTATTTAACCTACAAATTGTAATGATGATTTGACATTGTTGACTCCAGTTTCTTATACACAGGCCTAATAAGGACAAGGACGGTGTCTGATATGACTCTCTAATAAGGAATTTGTGAAGACCCTTAATTATTTTAGGGAAAAAAGTCTATCTGCCTAGATACAATATGGAGTGGTTTTTTTGTACATTTTTCTTCTGCATGACCTAGCTGGTGCTCAATTCTTGCTTCAGATCTTTGCTATAATCTTTGGTCTTCACTTACTAATTTCAGGAAAAGATTCTGAATGCAAGAGCTCTAGTCTTCCCACCTTGAGGGTAATACCTTGTGGCTTGCGGACTTCTGTTTCCTTTCAGTGGGGACTATGTCCTCATCTAGAGACTGGATTCTCTCTCAGCATCTGGATGAAAGGGAGATTGTAAACTGCTTGACAGGAATTTTCTTCCTATTTAGAGTAAGAACCACAAAAGGAAGCTCTCTACCCCCCATTTCATAAAGTCATGACTCTTCTTCTGAAACATCAAAGCCGTGACAGTCCAAGATGTTAATATAAAACCACTGCCGCTCAGTGTTGTACAGCTTCTATGAGAATTATCCAAGATGGTCAGAATACAGGGGCAAAATTAATTGAAGAAACTTGAATCCAAATATAATTGTGTTCCGTTGTTGCAGTGGCAAATTACCGAAGACTTAGTGGTTTAAAAGAATACGTATTTGTCTTTTTATAGTTCTGGAAGCTGGAAAACTGGCATTGCTCTTGCTGTGCTAAAATCTCTTTTTGGAGGCTCTAAAAATGAACCCATCTCCCTTTGTTTCCCAGCTTGTAAAGGCTGTTCGCTCACATTCCTTGGCTGTCGGGCCCTCCTCCCTCGAAGCGGGTCCTTACAGGCTGTGTCCCTTTCACATCACATTGCTTTGACCTCTTCTTTTGCTTCTCTCTTCATTTTCAAGGACTCTTTGATTTTGCCCACGTGGATAATCCAGGATAATCTCCTGATTTCAAGATCAGCTGATTACAAACCGTAATTTCACCTGCCACTTTAATTCCCCTTTGCAGCAAAAACATAACAGATTCAAAGGCTCTAAGACTTAGATGTGGACATCTTTGGGAAGGGGGAGCACTCTTCCGTGTATATGGTGAGTATCTACCCTGTGCATCTGCGGCGTCCTGCCTGTTCTTTCTTTATCAAGTCTTCTTGAATTAAAAACAAGCTTGTGAAAATTTGAGAAGATTCTATGGTGGATGTGATTTGTTGTCACACAGAGGCGCTCTGCTCCCTTCTCCATCCGTCTCCTAGAGGATGGCCTCTCAGGGTAGGTCAGAAAGCTGCTCTGAGCTTTGGCTTTCTTTGAATGCACCCAGTGTTGAGCACTGACAAGAATCTGGATGAGGGATGAGCATGAACCTGGGGTATTTATTCCTGTCCATCTCCACGCAGGTTTGGCTTAAGCTAGCTGCTTCCTTCCAATGCAATTCTCAACTCTGCAAAGTATCCCTCTTTGTAAGGCTGTCTGTTCTTCTGGTTCTGGCAATTGTTTCACCAAGTTCTCCCTTTGAGCCAAACTCTATGGGCTAATAACCCATCAGTACTGCACAACTGTTGGGTTTTCCTTTCATTCTGCCTATACCCTTGCTATTAAACCTTCCTTGAATTGAGTATATTATTCATTTCCTTTTGGGACCCTTCTCTATTCAGACACAAATTTCAGAAGTCATAACTAGTAGATGGGGAGAATTTTTAAATAATTTCAACTAATTTTTTTGAGAGTTAATTTTTTAATGTAAATATTATCAGGGTATGTCTTAGCCACTGGCAAGATCATCTAAGGGTATCTGTCTTCAGTAGTCCTTCACCTATTTCCAAGCTTCCTAACTACTTTTATAGCCTCTAACATTTCTCCATTGTAGCAATCAGTGTTTGATCATAGCATTACAGTCCTGGGGTGGGAGGTGGGTATTACAGAGCTGACTATTACACAGTTGTAAGGGTTGGTTACACAGTGTATGGAGAGCTGTGGTTTCTGAGTCTGGTCCTTGAGTCTGACGTTATCAGGTCAAGAAGCTGGGAAGGGAAGATGGATGTGAGCTGGAGACTGCAAGGACAAGATGAAATCTGCAATGTTTGAATGGAACCTATGAGGACAGATTGGGATCCAGGTCAATCTCCATCACAGGTCTAAACATGCACCTGGCCTAGAGGTTGGAGAAGCTGAAGCCAATGATAAGGCAGGGCATAGAGGAGCTGCTGGCCAGGCTGCTGCCTTGTGCCAACAGATGGGCAGCAGATGAGTGGCTATTGTGCCCTGCGACACCCCCTGAATCAGAGACAACTTAGGCTATTCCTTTAGGTCTACTTGCCAAATGTCATACAAAATTTCATTTTTAGCTCCCACTAACTTAGAAGGATACAGGGAAGGAAATCCTGAGAAATTTTCTCCCAGATTGATTGAATAGACACAGTAAAAGTCTACCATATCCATGCTCACACCTTCATGTTCAGATGCCTCTGCCACAGAAAAAGGCTCTGTCACAATGGTTAGTGTTGCTATCACTATAGCCATTAATTTTTCCCCACAAACCTCAAATATCTGGAAATACAGAAAAAGAATGTGGCTGTTGACATGATTACTCCAAAATTCTGATCAACTCTCTATGCATATATGAAAAAACAGCTAGATTTTCCACATGATTCTCTCTAAATAGCATGAAAGTTAATATGTTGTCATTTTAAAAACTAGTGTGCAAATAATCTTGCTGGTTATGGTTAATGCATTACAGCTAGCAATATTTTTCAGAAAGCTTACAGTCAACACAAAGAGATCTGATACATTCCTTAGCTTCTAGTATTCTTGACAGCATTATATACTTCATGACGAACTGACCCAACATTCAGTGTACACTTCTATACCATTAATTCTCATGGGTGTCGCTAGCCACCCAAACCATCTTTGTGTTGTTTCAGCCATCAAGGGTTTCACATATCAGAAATCAAGTCATTTCCAAGATAGCTTGGATACATGGCATCTCTAGCAGTAACAATGCATGGAATTTTACATGCTAACCACAGTCATCAATACACCATCTCCAGCACACTATCACTCCTGTTTGGGAAAGTTGGAAAACACAGAAGAGCTGAGGTGTGGGGACACAACTGGTCCATTTTGCTTTAACAAAGTTAGTGGAAGAAAACGTAAAGGTGAAAAAGATGGAAGAATTGCTCCCTAGTAGAATCTATTAGGAGGGGAGGAATGGGCTAGTGTTACAGGGGCAGGTAGATGTAGAACACAGTGAGGTGTAAAATTTAGGGATCCACAAAAGCAGGCACAAATAGAACAATCTAGGAATGAGAAAGTGGGGAGCAGTGAAGCACGACACAAAAGCCAGATACTTCTAGTTAACTAATCTCGGGCCAGAAAACTAAGGACAATAAAATTAGGATGTATGTTTTCTGAAGCAAAACAAATAACTTAATACATATCACATGGCAACTAGGAGGGCAAGACACCCTAAAAGGTTTCTAATGAACAAGGGCTGAAAGGGTTAAAGCAAAGTAGTCATTATTACTAATTTAAAATGTCATTGATATTAACTTTATTTAACATGCTGCTGGGTGATTTGTTAGTGAACAAAATTAATTACAAAGACCTTAAATATTTACTTTAATTCTTGGCTACCAGATCTAATATTTACTCTAAAATACTATATTCCTCAACTACGATTTCTTTTTTTAAACAGGCACAGCAGATAAAGCTCTAATGTATGTGAAAATGGAAATCAAAGAAGTAATTTTAAAACATAAAATGGTCACAGTAAAAGAGAGAAAGTCTGTTAGGGAAAAAGGTCTCTTTGGAGAGTTAAATTTTAATCACAAGGAGAAAAAATTAATAATAAAGCTATACTCAGTTTTGACTACATAACAATTTTTGTTGTTTGCAGCCAGTTTACAAGGTTAGTTTATACATGTTCAGATGTGGATTAGACTATTTACTACTTTTAGTGTTTTCTATTTGAAAAGTAGAATGCGGTTAGAGTCCCATAAGATGTGTACATTGCATAAATTGATAAGGACAGAGCAGTTTAAAGGATACAATTGAAAGCCCCCACTGAATCTTATGCTGAAATAAAATTCCCATTACTGCTGCATGGGGACCAACATGTTCTCCTTTGACGAGGACAGATTTTAGATTAAGCACTTTCAGATGGCAAATTACCATTCTTGATAGTAGACCTCCCCTGTCTACAGTGCCTTAGAGAAATGGGACTGACTGAAAAAGCATAGATTTCCAGAAGGTAAAACCCAGTATCTTAACCATCCCCAACCACCACATTCAAATCTCCATACTTAAAGAGAAAGAATAGTAATGTGAAGACACTGTTGAATTTAAATCAGAATAAAGGACATATAATTACAAATCTCAGTAGCCATTCCTAGAATGATTGGCCAATGCTGTCATTACCATCCAGTCAGCAATTACAATCACATGAAATGTGGCCACTCAGAAGGGGGAAGGTGGAGCCTGGCTAAGAGGAACCTCTCTGGATTCATCTTCAAACTTGCAAAGAATTTTATTTTACAAATTAGCTGCATATAGTTCAGGCTAAATAATTACTGTTTAAATAAAGTGGATATGACTTTCTTGAACAAGGGAAAAAGGAGATGAACATTTCACAGATGGAGGGTCCTGGTCTTTTTTTAAATCCTGTCACTAAGAGATAAGACATTAACATTGCTATCTTATACAGTGCTTCCCCTAGGAGATGGCTAGGGCTTCTAAGTTATTGTTTCGTTTTTGACTCTTGGTTTTAAAAATACGGGGATGATAAAATGATCATAGATTAGATTTGTCATCTTTTAAGAAAATCAGTTCATCATATCAAAGTGAGTCCACATGCCATTTGAGCCATAGTGAGCAGATGTTTATTTCCTAAAGCAAGCATACTCTGCAAAATCAATTTGTGAACTAATTACATAAATCCATATTAAACTATTTAGTCTATATTTAACACTATAACAAGGATAGTCAGGACAAATTAAATGGATTTTATTTCCAGGTGGCAGGAAGCCAAACTTAGTCCTTCCACTTCTAATTTATGTCTCAGTCCTAATCTTTGTTTGCTACAAACAGGAGAGACAAAGAAGAAAAAGAGGAGAAAAAGCAGTGATCATTTTTACCCTTCTGCTGGTTAAGGGCTAATCAAATCAATATGTCCCAGTCCTGGTGGTGACAGCGGTTACCGGGCATGAATGCATAACCCTCTAACTCTTTATTCCAAGATGGCCGCAAAGTGAGTCCCTTCCTCAAAGCCAGCAAACTATGTCTGGCAAGGAGTCATTGCCTCATCACTAGGAGAATGATTCACTTATATCCTATCAAGAAACACAGGAGGCATAATAAGGCCCTGTCCTACCCTCCCTTAAGCTTTTCATTACCATCAGCAATACCAATAATTTACAGGATTCCCAGTCAGCTTCAAAAGCTCCTTTTCAATTCAAATGCAGACTGCTAACCAGTTCCTTTTCCACGTTATTCTTTGAGTTTCTCTCTCTCTCTCTCTCTCTCTCTCTCTCTCTGAACAGAGTTGCCACTCAGTTCAGACCATAACTATCTCTGAGTAGGGATATTATAAAACACTTTATATTCATCTTTTCTGCTCCAATCTGTCGAATATACACAGTGGAATATTGCTTTTCAGTCAGACTACTAATTTTGCCTATTTCAGTGATAAATTTTTGAATTATATGCTTTTAGATCTCTTAAATATTTACCTCCTTTGATTCATCTTTTACTGTATCACCATTTATACTCAGCATTTTCAATTAACTAGTAAAACAAAGCACTTGACTTTGAGACCTTCTCATGAGTTCCTGAGAGTCTGCCCTCGCTAGACCCTTTACTAGGTGCTTGAAATGCAAAGATGATCAAGACCGCAGCCCTCAGTGAACTCAAAATGCATGCTCTTCTGTCAAAATGCTCTTAAGTCACCCTTCCTGGCCTTCCACCTTTTGTAAGTAATAGCTTTACCATATACTCAGTTAAATCAAAAATCTAGGAGTCATTCAGATTTATAAACATTCCTATATATTAATAGTAATATTTATGTTCTGAAGACCTTCTAATGTATCTGCTCCCTCTTTTTGGACTATGGTGGTAGGTAGCATTATTCTCTCTTGCTTAATCAATTGCTCATACACCTTCCTAATAGTCTTGCTATTTCCAGGCTCTCCCCCTGCCACTGGCAAACCAGCTGTTACCCACACTGCTTCCAGCAATCTTTTTAAAATACCAGTAGGAGCACACCTATTCTTTATATCTTAGCTATCAATATTCCACATAGCCTAGGCAAAAAGTCCAATTTTCTTGGCAGATTCTCAAATATACTCTGTGATTCAGCCCCTGCATATCTCTCCTTTTTTACTGAGCCATGTACACTTCTCGGCACATACATTCTGCTCGTGTCCTATTTCCCGAGGCTTTGCGGGTAGCATTTCTTCTACAAACCATTTCTTTGCCCTTCTTGACAGCTTGGCAAATCATATTCTTTCTTTAAAGTCCATCTCAGCTCCAATGTCACATGTTCTGTGATGAGCTCTTCTCATTCCATAAAAAAGCTGCTCAAGCCATTATGCTGCCCCTACAGCATGTATTTACATCCTCTTAGGATTCATAGTAATGATTTGTTCTACTCCAAACTTCCCTATTAGGCTAGAATCTTGAGCAACCACTTAGAACTGCATTCAGAAAAAAGGAATAAAGTCTTCTAGGTAATGTCTTATGTGTAAGAAACTACACACTTGGCGTGAGGCTTTATTGTTGTTATTATGCCTCATATCAAAAGCAAAAGGCATTTACTACTTTAGTCAGCCAAATTTCTCCAAGGGTCATGTCATCCCTTCTAGGCAAGCGTGTTAAAGACCTAAAATACCTAATCAAAATTGAGCTCAAAGGCTCATATTAAATAATGATAAATAAGCTCATGTATGAAAAGAAAGCAGGTGGTTGGTTGGAATGTCAGAAGTTGGATATGGAATTCATGAGATCCTAAGGCTTATGTCTGGACCACCAATTCTGTTTGCTTCTTTCTGTTTATGAAATCAAGAAAACAAGGCAAGAAAAGAATACAGAATAAGCTACATGGTGTTTTTATTTCTTTCTTCTTTTAAGTATCATACTGTTAAGAGAAAATTATTTAGAGAAAAAAATCATTCTTCTCCATTCAAAACAGTTGATTCAGCCTTTTGTACATTTTCATATGTATACACTCAGTTAACATCATTCAGAACTAAAGAATATTTTACCTAATTATGAGGTAGGTCTTTAATTAAATAGGAACTGAGACTGAAAAATACCAGGAAATTTGGAAAACCGGCTTTTCTCTTTGACTTTCTTGCTTTATAATGATGCATGCATTATTTTGCAGATTAGTTTCTTTTTCATTTCAGGTGAATTTATTTATATTCTATAATATATCAGATTCAGATCTCATCTAAATGAAGAAATATATTTTGTCAATATTGTCAGGGAAAGTTCAGGTCATCTAGAGATTCTTAGTGGATAATTATCAACATAAAATAATGAAGGCAGCTATGTACAGCTGTTGGGTACACCAGGTCAACTACCTCATATGGAAAGAGAAATGGTCTAAAATATGAAAATATGCAGACTACAAGCAAAGCCAAATGGCTTGGTTGATTGACTAGGGAGAGTGATTGGAAGATTAGAGACAAAGAAGTTTGGGAAAGAGGGATAGATGGTTCTATGAGAATGAATACCAAGTGTAAAGATCTCTGAATCACATCTAGGCACCAGATTGAATCCTCCATGAAAGAAGCACTAAACAACCAAGCAGATGGAACAATTCAGCCAGGTGGCATTAGCTAGGCTCCAGTGGTGGCACCACAGATGCATGAAGGAAGAGGCATAGTGGTAGGGGTGGAGTGTATGCATTGTCCAACAGCATTGGCTCAAACTCAACAAGTGGCTGCGGCTCATCAGTAACTACGGACACTGCCATATATCCAACCTACTAGCAACAGAGACAAATGCTGAGCACCCAGGAAACACCATGCCTTGAGAACAACTAGCCTATTGATGACTTGTTTACATTGGACTTTCTGCACTCTGAAAGTGGTAGAAATTGATCTCGACCAAAATACACACATATTCTTTCTTTCCTGCTCTCAGGGCTTCAGCCTGCAGTGCTGTCTGACAGCTCACAGTGTGTTTGAGCAATCAAGATGGGATCCTTCATAACACTGCAAAAGATCAAAGGACTCAGTTTATAGCAAAAGAGCTGTGGGCATGAATACATGGCTGTGGGCTCTATAGATTTTGTCACATAGCAGCCACTGAGAAGCTGCTGACTCAATACAGCAAAAGTGTAACCTTTTGGAGGGCAGCTGAGGAGTTGGAAATGATAACCTAAGAAGATGGAGTGCATCCTTTAGGATATACTGTGCAGTGCATACTCTGTATCAATGACCATATGGTGCCATTTCCCCAACAGTAGAATATATGGATACAAGAGACTGAGGTAGGTGAGGTTCTGCTGCCCTTGCTCCCAGTGACTCAGCTGGAAAAAGTGTTTCTCATCCCTGCAACTCCAAGCTCTGGACTTAGGATCCTAGTTCTCAGGGAGGAATGCTTCCATCATTTAACTTTGAGCAATCATTGCTGCCTGGTCATTTCAGGCTTGTGCCAAACACCATTAGGCAAGGAAAAAATAAATACCTAAACCATCAAGAGGAGGGAAACAGGGAAGACTATTCTTGGCGCCCAGTGATCTACTGGGGGGATCTCTTGATACCCTCTTCCCCATTTTGATGGTAAATGGACTAGTACAGTTTCTATGACCTGTGAAGGGATAGATATTTGAGTCATCCCACCAGGTAAGCCACAAAGAACAGCAGAGACACTCGCTGGAAGTGAGAGGAACACATAATGGGTAGGAGGAGGGGAGCAATGAGGACCAGTTGCATTTGCACTGGTGAGGGCTGTTGTTCATCCCAATAACCTTCCCCTTTTCCCCAGGGAACGAGGTCAACCTATATCCTGAAATAGTTATTTCCAGAATTTATTACATAAGCAAATGGATCAGAATGGCACAAGGGAAGGAGAGTGATGGGCCACCCAGCTGTCCCTTTCAGGCCAACAGCACCCCTGCCTCCAGCGGGACAGAGGCTCCCTGTGAAATCCATCTCCAGTGATTCCCCTTAGGGAACGAGAACACCCTCACTCAAGGTCACACCCGCATCTGGGACAGAGTAGCCTGGGGAGCCGTCCTAGATTCAAACTGCCACTGGGATGAGATGAGGTCCTTGTTGTAATTTCACTGTAATGAATTCCTTCAAACTATGTCTATGAGGGCCATTTCATTGTAGGTCTATCAATGTTGATACTAACAGCTTGATAATCTGTTAAAATTACACCTGTATAATTTTAGCTGTTCAATTATATGTACCTCCAACTATCACATTGATAACTTAAAATTCTCTAACAATAACATGTCAAAAGGAATACATCCATATACATACGATATTTGGGATTTTGTGTATTATGTATATTACAAATATAGAATATATAAAATATATATTTGGAAGGGACACATACACACATACACTAGCAAAAGGTGATTTATATGTAAAAGGTAGAAATATAACAGATACAAGATCATGTGGCTTCAGTGTAAAAATCAAGATTCTTCTATTCTACTTCCCCACTATAGAGTTCAAAAAAAGACACAGAATAACACACTTGTGTGCTTGCTACCAAGTATGACATGATCAATATTTATGAATCTATCAAGTCTCCCATACTGTATGGATTTATATTTATCACTGGTCTCAGGACACTGCATATCACTGTAGAACTCATTTCTAATTTCAAAGTCGGCCATGCCACCATATCCTCTTGATTAGCACTGAGCTAGCTTCCTACCGGAAACACACTCTGAAGGAAGGACAAGGTGAATGACAAGGCTTTATTTGCTGAGGAACCTCTGCTGATATAAAACTGGAATGAGCAAGTCACTGGAATGCTGCAAACCTTTCCAACAGCGATCACTTTGAAACAGACATTTTCCCCTAATCTTGTCCACTGGGTTAAAAACTTAAACTTTAAATGGGTGCTGTTGTTGAAATATTTGTTTATTAATTCTTCTCCTGGAAGAAGGAAAATGTGCTAGATGAAAGCTCCCATTGCATACATACCAATAAATGCTTGCTATTTTTCTTGAAACTGAACAGTCTTTATAATAGCTAACATTTGTATAGTGTACAGCCTACAAATCCCTTTTATAGACATTTATTGCAATAAATCTTTGAGCCAATTATCTACTGCATTTTATAGATGAGGAAATAGAGACTTGGAAAGGCTAGGCAATATTGTCTAAGATTTTGTTCATAAATATATTCTATGTTCCAATATATTTTTAAATCTCTATAGGTAACTTGGAGAAGCACGTAGAAATGAGAATGTGTCCTTGTCCACATCTCATATACTGGGTGAATATTACATTGTAAAAGATCAAATGAGTTATTTATGCCAAACTTATGCTATCACTGAATCCCTCAGAGAAGTGTAGAAAATAAAAGAAAGGGATAGAAAATAAAAGAGCATAGACTGTTGTCCTATTACTTTTCTTTATCTTGGCAAGCAAAAATAATTTTGCAGTAGATTGAATAAATTCATAGCTATGTTCATTCATAACACTGGTGTTAATAAACACCATGAAAAAATTGGGTCTGTATCCTATCAGCTACAGTTAATTGCTAAGGCTTATAAGGGAAACAGTTCTTGTAAAGCTTATGAGCTATAATATTAGCACATTGGAAATATGTGTCAAAAATATTAAGTTGTATTTTTAATCACTGAGACTCAGTGATGGAACTCTAAAGAGGATGTCTGTAGTTTTAATGAGCATCTCAGTTTGTGTGAGGATACTCTCTAATGGGTTATTTCCAGTTTGGGTCCATCAACAATACTAGTCTAGTACATGGAATTGGCTCTGCTAAGTTATTTACACAACTCCAGGAAAATTTGATCCCACATTAAATACTATTGGGCTTTTAAGTCATAGTAACCCCTCTCATAGAAGAGTCAAAAATTTACCTTAACTGACCACCAGAGATTAGTATGACATGAAGCAATACTTCTCTTTAGCTTCTGTTACATTCTCCCCTACAAAGCTGCTTATATGCTGTCATACACACAAATTCAATTTTAACATTCTAAAATGACAAGACTAATTGTAAAATTCTTCATTGCTTCACACAACCCCACTGAAGTTACTGTGTAAGTGCCAACATATTGTAAAAGGCACTGTAATTGTTTGCAGTTAATATACAACTATATGGGTGTGCATCCAAATATTCCCCTTGTCCATTTGGATTTCAAGGTATTTTTCTTATACTGGTAGGGAACAAGTCACAAAACCAAATCCAAAAGACTTCTGATTTTATGCCGCATAGTTCATGACCAGACTTAAATACTTTTGCTAATTTTAGGCTATATGTTAAACTGCCTTGATAACATGTTTCTCATTCAACATCATTTGTCATCGTATTTATTCATTTTTGTGATCATATAGCTTTTTGTTGTACACTGGAATATGAAGGTTACATTCTTTCTTCCCATGGAAACTTTATTCTATCACTATCCATTTCGGCCATTAAATTAAAGATAGTCCAGACTACATATGCCCCACTCATCACTGCATTCCCACTCCCGTGGACCTCAACTCCCCTGCCCAACAGTTAGATATTTCGAATTACCTTCACTTAGACCACTGCCAGGCAACTGAGTACTAACCAGAAGCTAGAACCAGGATACCTAACTCAGAACTACCCCATGTTTTATATCTCATCATTTCTGCCTTGCTCCCTACCCCACCTCAGCTCAGCAGCAGACCACTGTTAACTTTTCCAGCCACCTACTGGAACAAGAAAACCACCAAATAGGCTTCTGAATCTCATTACTACCTACCACACTCCAGTGTCCTGGATGGTGATTTGTACATAATTAAGTCATCAGTATCTGCTATGCAAAATGGATCCCAACTTACTACTTTCACGCTCACAAATCTGGCTACTGAAACTCCTTATTCTTGCAAACACTTTGATTCTTGGTACTTTTGGGGGTGGGCTCTTCATTGAATAGTGGACTTGGAGATTCAATTGATCTCTTTCATTTGGAAAGGAGACTTCTTACTAATGCCCCCTCTCCCCCTAACCAACAAAACAAGTAAATAAATAAGCTAAAACAAACAACAAGCCTTTCCTTAGTTCTCAGAAGAGATTAATAGATAATACAAGAGATATAAATCAGTTGAAGTATTTTAACTTGTACTCACCATCATTTACATAACATGGCTAAGTATTTTTATGTTATGTGCAGTCTTCTTAAGTGTACAGGCCTTCATCTTTGGGTGTACATGTGTGAAAGAAAGAGAGAGGGAGAGGCAGGGAGAGAGGGGGGGAGAGAGAGAAAATGAGAGAAGGAGAGAGAAAAAAAGGCAGTAGTATGGAGCTGTGTGTATGGCAGCACAGTGTTAGAAATGTACCATTATCAATAGGGCTTCCTATAGTATAATGCTTTTTTTTTAAATGCCATTGATTTTGATCATTCTCTAGAGAAAACTGTATATATTTCACATGCTACAGTGCACACATTTCAGTATTTTTTCCAGACTTATTTTCTGGAAAGCAAAACAAGTCATTAACTCAATTTAATTTAGTAGATTATGTTTACTTTATTTCCTAAGACACTAATTGCTAAAGAGGGAATAGCTAAGTGCATATAAAAGGCTATATTGAAACTTCATTAGCCAAGAGTGAATACCTACCAACAATGGACCTTGGCTGAAGCAGGGCATCGTGTGTGCTTGAGTGAGAGGAAGATCTTTGTGGCTGCCAAGCAACTCTCAGCCACAAGCCTCTGGACAGGGCGAAGCTGAGCAGCTGGCAGTGTGGGCCCACACTGTGCCTCAAGATACGTGAGGGCTGTTTAGTGTTGAAACTTAAACAGAGAGGGCTATCTATGTTCTTCCCACCATGGCCAGCCCCATTGCTGACTTTACCTTTACAGCTGGCTTCTCCAGCATCTGCGGGTGAGGTCCGTCCTACACCTCTGAGGAGCTGGGAGGCATTATTTGAAGACCTGATTCAATAACCAGGGAAAATCAATCCATCAGTCAAAAGGAGGGGCATAAGATAGTCACAACAGTGCCCTGTTGAGACAGGGAAATACAGGGGGGCAGCCCCTGTCCGGTTAGAACAAGATAAGGGCCCTGAGAAGGACAAATGGGATGCTTACTAAGGACCTTGGGAATGTGAAAAACAGGGGACTTGGAGCGGAGAGAAGGCAACAGTGTGTAAGAAGGTTCTCGCTGAACCTCCGCAATAAAGAACCATTTTTACTGACTATTAAGTCTGGTAGCTCACTAGCTTGACTAAGGCATACTAATTAAAAATGGAAATGACCTTTAGTATGATTGGCTAAAATATAGCTGGCAATCTGACAGGAACCTATAGAAAGCAAACAGCTTCTCTCCCTCGTCGATGAGGCAGGTGTAAAACCCCTAGACCTGAGCCCATAAACAGCAGCTTGCCCCTCCCAGTACACGTGCTTGGGAGTTCTGTATCTCGACTTCTGTCTATCAATAAAAGCCTCTTTCTTGCCTGCCTGCCTTGAGCGTTTGTGAAGTTCATTCTTCAACTCCGTAAACAAGAACCGTGGTATCATCGCCTGGGGTCTCTCCCTGTTCCCAGACGCCTAGAGGGCAGCTACCGTTCCCTACTATTCTCGCTTTAATGAATTCCTTTCTTACCTATAGTCCTTGACCTGCTGGAGAATTCTTTCTCGTCCAGAGTCAAGAACCCTCCCAGTCCAGGTTGAGGCTTCTCCTAGCGCTTCACCTAGTGCTCCGGAGAGACTGCCCCAGACGCAGCTGCTTGGCAACACTGTCACACTTTGGGATTTTTGTTTACTTTCACTCTAGTCCAATACCAAATATAATAAACACTGACCAAGAGCATACAATCACTGACAATACTCTGCCATTTAGTTAGGAGAAGATGGATTATCAAGGTTCTTGGAGGCTTGCCCTAGCAAAGAGGCAAATGATGTTTCTGCCGAGTGGTGCTATTTTATGGTTGCATAAACTGAAATGAATCAGGACCTAGGTGGAATTCAAGATACCAGCAATAACAGGCTACTCATTGAAGTCAGAGCTTGCTGGCATAAGTGAAGGTGAATGTCTATAATTGGCTTATTGAATGAAGTGACCTACTGGAATATTAAGAGGAAATAGTTTAATGTTCTCCTGTCATCCACTTTCAATAATACACACACACACACACACACATCAGTGAGACTAAATCAAAACATTCATATGTTGAAACTAAGTATTGGACTCCTTATTTAAAATGGACTCAGAAGGCCAAAAGGGAGAGTTCTCATCCCCTACCACTCTCTGGTCATAAATTGCAGAACCGGCAGGAAAAAATGTACCTTGCATTCCCAACAAGAAGAAACCCACTTTACTATTCCAGCCGGAGGAAGAAAGATTTTCTCCTTGCCAAGCAACAGCCCAGCCAATGAAAGACTGCTACAACTCAGCTGATGAAAAGCCACTGTACTTGATAGTTTACTCCAGTGGGCTTTTTGGCTGTAACAGCTCCTTCCACCTTCTCCTTTCCTCTATAAAAAAGCCCTCTTCTCCTTTGTTCTCTTGTCCATGGTTTTTGCCACAGCATGAGTGTATTGAATTGCAAAGCTCTGCTATTCCTGAATAAATCCATTTTTTCTGGTAAAATACCTGACAGTTTTATTTTTAAGGTTAACAAATCTAATGTTCAATCGAAAGTTTCTCCCACTCCTAGAGTAAGCCTGAGAGCCAAAATGGGGATGGGGCAGTGGGACTCTGTCACCTGCTGTTTCAGTCTCTTGCACCTATCTTATCCCCTCTGCTTAGGGCTTCTCTGGGGTAACAGAGGACAGGATGGATGTGGAGCAGAGTGATACAGGCTGTTTTCCTCAGTCTGTGCTCTCAAAAGTGCACCTCATGGAAGGCATTTGCATGCCTTTCTTTTTCTGTAAGGCAGCTCTGTGGGTTCTTCAGAGACCCACCCCTTGCCTTTGGACCCCATGCCTTCCTGAGCAGGCATGACTTGGCTGGGCTCCTGCACCAGATCTGTAGCTCGGCTGTACCCAAGGCAGTCCCTCCAGTGGCTTTTGATGGGGGGAGCCTCAGGATGCAGGCCAGCTTGGGCCAGGTCCTTTCAAAACCACTCCACTCCTACTTTGTTCAAGCTCAACTCACACCATGCTCTTCCCCAAGGTGGGGGGCTTCTTCCCATGTGCCTTCTGCTTCCTCCCTGGGGACTCTGGGCAGCTCCAGACAGCTTCCACCAGAATAAACGGCCTATTTCTCATTTTTACAAGCAATCCCCAATAAAACACACACACACACACACACACACACACACACACACTCACTCACACATGTGTTCAAGGGTTTTTCTGTGTCTCCACAACTTAAATTGTGCAGGATGGAATACAGCATGGCAATCTCTAACCCTATGAATTCCAGAATTTCAAAGAACCCTCCATTCGGGCGGGCAGTTGCAGGGTCTGATCACGGGGCCTGTTTGAGAAGTGCCAACAAGTCCTAGAAGAGTGTATCTCACCTCTCTCTTCACAAATATGGATTACTTATCTGGCAGTTTCCTCGGCTTTACAGCCTTAGCTGAAGGTCAAGGTTAACTAGAATTTTCTTGTTCTGTGACTTGGGTAGCAGCCAGTATTAGCATAAACAGGGCCATATTGTTGTTACTAATGAGATGGTGCACAGTTTTTAAAGCATGGCTCACATTAGAGCCCTTGATTTTCCTTTCTCCTACTTATCCATTACTGTCTCCACAGAAGAGATTGCACTCAGTCACACGGATGCAGGTACACTAACGCTTAAAGTGCATTAAATGGAGAGAAAAGAAATGGTCCATCTGAGGAATTGGCGGTCTTGAACAAGAAGTAATTGTTCCTTTTCATTTCTAAGTAGTTCCCTTAGTTCCTCTGCTCACCTGGGACTATTGTTCTGTGGTTGTTTTTTGTTTGTTTGTTTCAATCAAGAAAAAAAAAGGGAAGTCATTGTTGTGAGCATTATTGTAACAGTCTGAGAGTCTTCAGATACTTGATTAAGGATGCACAAAATATAAGGCCTTAATAGGCACATTTTAAATGATAGAACCAATGGAAGGCTATGTCTCATGTGTTTCAGATACTTCCTATCAAACTTGCTGCTAGGAAAGATTAACACAAGAGTGAGTCCCATCAGGAGGAAGGAAAGAGCTCTAAAAGGGTTGAAATTAGCATAACCAATAGATGGTATGGCAACTTTGCATAGGCAGTATTAATACATTAAAGCATTTGGATCTATATAAACAACTTTCTGTCCTTACTTAAAGCAAACAAACAAAAGAATGAATACACTAAAGATGTTAATAATTCAGTTTGTTTACTCTTTTTCTTCTTTTTCCTGGCAGGATTTATATTGTTTTGGGGATATTACATGATGCATCTAATGCAGAGTTATGCTAGTTTTGAATACATCACCATATTAAAACTCCAAAAGACTACAGAACAAAATGAAATGAAAACTTGATCAATTATAGAAAAAAAGGACAATTTATCAAAATCTGTTTCAAAAATAAAAGAAAAAATCTTTTTACATTCAAGTGATTATTTCTATTTTTCTACGAACTTCCATTGATTCAAGACAACAGGTAAATAGGTATACATTTTTAAATATGTATACATATATACTATATATATGTCATATATATATATTCATATGACCTTTTTATATGTTTATGTAAAATGCTATGGATTTATATTTATATGAAACCCAGAGAAGAAAGGCAAGACAGAAAACAGAGAAGATAACAGTTTAGCGCTTGCTGTCTTGATAGCAGAAAGCACCTACTGTTCACGATGAGTAAATTCCACTGGATACAGATAGATATATATTTGTGTATGTGGATATGTACAATTTGCTAGAATTATACCATCAATACATAAATGTACATCTGGATTAACTAAATAGCTAAATAATTTCAAATTGACTTTAAGAGATAGGGAAAACAATACGGATGCTACAAATCACCCATGCATAATTATAACCCTGGGTACCCAGGGCAAAGTTCCCCGCGTCTTACCAGGCTTAGGGACAATGAGCTGGGCACTGGTCTGGGCATTTCCAGCTTCATTTTCAGCCACACATTGATAAAAGCCTTCATCTGACTTCACTACTCCAAGAATTCGTAAATTGCTTCCTCCCTAGGGAGAAAAAAAATGCAGGTGAAATATTTTAAAAGAAAAACACACATACACACACAAGAAAAAAAATTCAAAGAGACAAAATGAACATAAACAAAATTTTAATGAAACTTCACAGAAGAAACCAGAACAGAGGACATGAGCATTCTTCCTCAGCCTCACAAATATGGGTCATTTTGGAAATGTCCCAGATTCCCAATACTCTGCTGAATCCATGTCCATCAATTTAATCTAGCTCTGTACTTAAAAATATACTCACAAAAATACACATCATCCTCAATATTTAAATGAGCAATAAGCAAAAAAGTCTTTCATTAGGTATGGGAGAAACAAAGGTTAGCATGAAAAAAATTCATTCTTTTGCTTTTTACTGAAGGAAACAAGTTCACCAGCTGCAGTGGGGAACAAAAGCAAACTGAAACAGGAACACCAATCTTTGCAGCTTCTAAGGACAAGGAATCTAGGTTGGATAATATCTAGAAGTGTTAACTGAGGAAAAAAGGTCTGAAAGCCCTTTTAAAACTGTAATTGCTTTGGCATGTACCCTTTTGGGGTTTTTGAGCAAGGGTATGGTGGATATCTTATCTCAGTGTCAATCTTATTATATGGCTAAAATGTTTCACCTTCAGTATTCCATAAATTAAATACAGCAACATTAACTCTTGTTTTATAGAAAATTAAACCACCATCTTTTTCAAGGATGGATGATAAAATGATCTGGAGATAGCATTTAATTATACTAAGTCAGTTTTTCTTCAATATTAGTGTAGGAATTAGTTCAGCAAGTGAGACGTGTTAAATCACTCCCCTGAAGTCATTAAGAGATAAATATTACCTCATGGGGAATTCTTAATTGTTTTTAGTGTCTTGTCGTCAATTCTCAGCTGATGTAAAATTCTTAGATAAAGCTAACTTCTAATTAACAATTCTCATATAAGTTACTATTAGTGTTGAATGTTACACGTGTGACAGACAATGGCCCTCAGATTTTTGGAGCTATTGGGGAAATATTTTTAAGCAAACTTTATCATGAACAGGGCTCATACTGTACATTTTATTTTTGCCTTAAGAGAAGAAACATTTAAATAGGTTGGCTGTAATGAGTCATGCTGGGAGAAAGATTATTCAAATTATAGAAAAAATAAATGTTGTATTTTATCATGTGTCCTTAAGGGCACTTCACAGTTTCCTTTCTATGCAAGTAGCATATATTTTTGGCCAATACAACACATTTCAAGTTGCCCCATGGCAGGTCGTTTTTAATTCAGTGTGAAATAGCATTGCACTTAAAGGAACTAATGGATTTGTATGACATTCAAAAGTTAAAGTTTTTCCTTTCCTTACTCTATTCCCAACCAATTAAACAAATGCAACTAAAAGTGAAAAATGTTAGTGGTGATAAAAGTCATAAAGGTATGGTTTATGGATTTATTTCTTCAGACCCTTTATAGTATGACAAAACGCATGCACAAAGAGATTATAAAACTTTCTGAAAATCGTCTGATCCATGAGCAAAGAGGTGGCTCCATCCACCAGTGAGAGCCATGTAAGGCCATGGGGAGAGCGTGTGCCTGGACTCACAGGGTACCTATGGTCTAGTTTCATTCTGTCAGATCTGGCTTAGAAGACCATTCTTCTTTGACAGTGTCATATGTGCATCACAAACATAAGAGAAGTGGACCTAAATTCTCTTTTAACTGCAAAGTTCTTTGATATTTGCAAAGTGCTTTTCATACTTCCCATATATTCATATCTTTGAATACTTAGAGAGTTTGCAAAGACCATTTTTAAGGGAGTACAGCATTCTGCTGCTAACAAGAACAGCAATAATAGTAAGTATTGAGCAGGCACCAGGACAACATAGTGAATATACCACAGTCCCTATTATTCCCCACGAGGACAGGGACTGAAAGTGTCCTAAAACTTAGAGAAACTACAAGAATTATTATTCGTAGATTCAGTTCTTTCCAATGTTCAAAATATCAAAGCAAAGTGAACTCCGGGTCTTCAGGGTTTCTCCATCCCGCCACCACCACTGTCACTGTCACCGCTGTCTTCTTGCCTTGTTCACGTAGGATCAGCTGGTCCTAACTGGAAGGGTAGCAAGGAAAGCCTGCTGCATCACTCAAGTGGGACTATCATAATCACAAGTAGCTCATCCTGTTGAAACTTCATATTAATGGGTAAAAATCAAAGAAGTGAGAGATTCCTGGCTTCACACAGTCTAGAACTAGGTCCTAAACTCTGGTCACCCAAGAACCAGCAATGAGAGTATTTGAAAAGATAGTCACAGCCCTACTGTTTCGTCCTTTATTTAAAACTTTGTAAAACAAAGAGGTTGGACTATTTGATTACTTGCTTTTTTGGGTCAAAAATCCTAAGTTTAGAAAATCATTTGCTTTATTAGAACAATTTTCTTAAAACATCATAGAAATTCCCAGTAGGAACCTTCTCCCCAGGAAGGAGAAGCAACTGAAAACACAGTAAACAATGAATGAATGGGATTATAAAGCTAAAGTAAAAAAGATAATTACCACTATCTGAAAATAATCACTAGGAATGACCACATCTCCATTCTTCATCCAATTCACAGTGGGTACAGGCTTCCCAGAGACTGAACATTCAAACTCAATATCCATGCTTTCATAGGCATAGAGGTTGGAAGGATGATTTAAAAACCATGGTGGCACTGTAAAGAGAAAAAAAAAAGTGAGTGGGTGGAGATGTCAACTTGCATGCTAAGGTCCCTGCTGAGCCAGAAATGCTGCTCTGGGATGAAAAAATATTTGTAATTCAAATAATTCCCCTAAACCCTTCATTTATTATACAGGAACAACTGTAGAACATTTTTTTTCTTCCCAAACACAATTAAACCATTACAGTTAATGGTGTTTTGCCATAATAAGGAAAAAAAAATATTTTGGAAAAAATATTACATGTAATGAACATCATGAATACCCAAATATTTGTATCCAATTGGCCTAAAGGATGGAAAAGTATATAAAGCTATGGAAACTATGCTGACACAATAAATATAAGGGAAACTGATAGGACTGAGATAATCTAGAGCATAAGAGAAGAAAGTTTTGTGTTCCGGTAATTCTAGAGTTTCACTGGGATTTAGTAAATGTGTTGGACTCATTCCCTGTTAAAACTGGCTTTGATGATCCCATGCTCTTGGTGAGGAAGAAATAATATTGTCAAAATGGCCATCCTGCCTAAAGCAATCTACAGATTCAATGCAATGCCGATCAAAATACCTAAAGCATTCATCAATGAACTAGAGCAAATTGTTCTAAAATTCATATGGAACCACGAAAGACCCTGAATAGCCAAAGAAATCCTGAGAAGGAAGAATAAAGCAGGGGGAATTATGCTCCCTGACTTTAAGCTCTACTACAAAGCCACAGTAATTAAGACAATTTGGTACTAACACAAGAACTAACCCATAGACCAGTGGAAGAGAATAGAAAGTCCAGATATAAACCCAAGTATATATGGTCAATTAATATATGATAAAGGAGCCATGGATATAAAATGGGGGACAGCCTCTTCAACAGCTGGTGTTGGCAAAAATGAACAGCTACATGTAAGAGAATGAAACTGGATTATTGTTTAACCCCATACACAAAAGTAAACTCAAAATGGATCAGAGATCTGAATGTAAGTCATGAATCCATAAAGTTCTTAGAAGAAAAATATAGGCAAAAATCTCTTGGACATAAACATGATCTTCATGAACATGTCTCCCCAGGCAAGGGAAACAAAAGCAAAAATGAACAAATGGGACTATATCAAGCTAAAAAGCTTCTGTACAGCAAAGGACACCATCAGTAGAACAAAAAGACATCCTACAGTATGGGAGAATATATTCATAAATGACAGATCTGATAAGGGGTTGACATCCAAATTATATAAAGAGCTTATGTACCTCAATAAACAAAAAGCAAATAAACCAATAAAAAAAAATGGGCAGAGGAACTGAACAGACAGTTCTCCAAAGAAAAAATTCAGATGGCCAACAGGCACATGAAAAGATGCTCCACATCGCTAATCATCAGAGAAGTGCAAATTAAAACCACAATAAGATATCACCTCACACCAGTTAGGATGGCAAACATCCAAAAGATAAACAAATGTTGGCGAGGATCTGGAGAAAGGGGAACCCTCCTACACTGTTGCTGGGAATGTAAACTAGTTCAACCATTGTGGAAAGCAACATGGAAGTTTCTCAAAAAAGTTAACACAAGATATACACATATATATATATGTAACACACACACATACACACAGAAAAAGAGAGAGGGGGGGGAGAGGAGAATAGGAATAGAAAGGGTTAGAAGTATAGAAGAGAAAAGAAAGTAAAGAGAATACCAAATCTATACTGAAAAGAGGAAAGAACAGAGAAGTTTCAAGAACCCAACGATGGAGCCAGATTGCTTAGGTTTAAATCTCAGCCCTTGCATTCACTCTAAGCACTTCAGTTATTGTCCTCATCTAAACCCTGGAGAGAATAGGGGATAATAAATAACAGTAAATGTTTGTAAATGACAGTGCATAATTGTACGTTAAAGGAAAACAACAAATAGAAAAGCATAGTAGAGTGCATTCATTACTCAGAGAAAACAATTATTTTATTGTACATAAATATATAGAAATATACATATAAATATGTAAATATATATAGAGAGAGAGAATGTGTGTGTGTGTGTACACGCATGCATAGCCTCTTGTATTTTTTGTTTTCTGATTCTCCAATTTTACATATCTTTTTGTATTCTGTGTCTAAAATAGTGTGCTTCACACAGTACAATTTCTTCAAAACAAACTATTAAGTTTAAGTGATAGTCGTTTCCTGATAGTTTCATGTAGCTTCACTCTGTTTCCTTGACTTGAGGAATAGGAATCATCTTCCTGATTATTATTTCTCAATGGGACTAAATAAATCAAAACTGATCACACAGTGACTCCTCAAAACCTTCTGTTGTACCGATCAATAAAATAAGGTAACTTCTCATTAGTTAAGCAGGCAATTATAATTGTTAAACAGCAAGTACCAAGAACGCAACAATTGTTTTTTGCTTTCAAATGTATACATGTATTACTATCTATGTTCTGTGACTTTCTCATACTCTTGGGGCTCTCAGCATTACACTGCAAACCTCGTCTTCCCTGGCTGTCTTAACATCTTCATTGCCGTATCAGGTTCTCCAACTTTCACAATATACCAGGCAGTAAATGAGGAAGAAACAATAGCTTCTTTCACTGAAATGGGGAAGTTGAAGCATCAAAGAGCAATATCACATATCAGAAATGGGTCTGAATCTCATGTTTTCTGAAGATATAGTGACTTACACAGTCCTCAGCAGTCAATGTGGCCAAGACAAGGGCTAATGATCTCTCCTCCCATCTCAGTGCATTCTACAGTGCTTCATCCTCTGCATGCACTCAGCAAAGATCTGCTGTTGATGCTCATACAAATTCAAGCAATAAAATGCACACTTTGACCCTTTGTTGTGGCAGTACTGTTATAAAGTAATGAGGAGGAATTTGGACAGTGTCATGGAAACCGTGTATCTACAAAATAATATTTTATCGTCCTAGAAAATTAAAATGTCAATGAAAGGTGAGAAAAAAGCAAACAGCAAAGAATAATGCAGCATGGCTAGTTGGAGAAAAGACTAGATATCTGTTCCATTGGACATCTTTCAGAAAAATTCTTAAAGTTCTTTTCTGAGCAAAAGGAATCAAATCATGGGACTTTGGGAGAGGATCTTAAAAAGGTCTAAGTATATAGGTCTGTATTTGGATGGGCAATTATGTCAGAGCTCCTCAATCTTGCCTTGAAATAAAGCATAATTAAACCGCTCTCTGTTTCCTTGAATTTGTCAACCACACATCCCTTATATACACCCTAGGGCTCAATTTCACAATCATGCCGGTCTTTTTCCTATCCCAGGTTCATTCTATTTCTCATTCTGAACTGTTTTCCATTTCATCTTAAGAGTACAGCCATCCTACTTATCCTTCTTGTATCCACTTCAAAAAGGACACCTTGATTTTTTTTTCTTGTAAAATGTTCTCTCCTTTTAGAAACACAGTGGTCATTACTTTTACCGATTTTTTGGCACTTGACTTGGTTACCTTAGCATTACCTTAGCATAGAATCCTATCCTTATTTAATATATTTTTGATGATTGCACCATTCTGAGAGGGAATGGATAAATGAAGTTTACCCGGTTTTTTCTCTGCTTATTTGTTCTGTATTTTCCTGTGATGAGTAGACTAGGATCTGCTTGGACTTTAGGACCGAGGATTAATCCTATTAAACCTTTCACAGCTCTGGGGTCCTATGTGCTCTACACAAATTGAAACTGGGAGTAGAGTAAATATGACTTCTCAATGGCTGTGGATATGTTTCCTCAGCATTTTTCTGATCATGCATCCTTGCCTAGAATTACATTTCTCAGATGATGCAATTTCTTTTTATTCATTAAGAGGAAACTCATATACCCTTTATTCCGTGAAACTTTGGCATCTTTCATGAAACTGACAATGGATGTTCCGGGTTCTTGCAGAGTTCTCTCTCTCTGCCCAACTTTTATACCACTTATTATTTTAAGATGTCTTTCCCATATATAATTATTTACTGACCACACTATGATTTTAATAATGGGGCCTAAATTATATGCTTACTGTTTTAATTTCTTTTGAATACTGCACAATACTCCCTCCCTTCCACTTTGGTAGAAAGAATAATTTCACACTTTAAACTCTTTGGGGAGCAGCAATTTCTTAATGAATAATAAAAATGAAGTACCATGAATTTTTAAGTTTAGCAAATTGTTCCATTTAAATAGTATTAGTCCATTTCAAAGAATTGCTTAACATACATGTACAATGGTACAACAATTTCAGGCAAGATATTATTTTTATTTTTACTTTTTTGGACAGAAAAAAATTTCATGACCAGAAATAAATTACTCACATTTCCTAAGATTTGTTTCTCAAGATCTTCTCAAGTACTTACAGTACATACAGAATTACTTCTATTTGGAGGTTGAGAGAGGAAAAAAACTGAAGTAAAAATAACAACAGAAATATGGAAAAAAACATAATTCTGTTTTGAGAGTGTTTATATCAGAGTTTGAAATGACTAATCATTGAGAAAGCTCTCTATATTACAGCCATTAGAGTTGTACAACTGAAACTTAAATTTGGGTAAAAAGTTTTCTCTGCACTTGTTTTTCTTTTAGGAAGTTGCCAGCCTAGGCCTAGTCACTTGAATTTTGTAGAGTAAAACTTCTCTAATTTCTGCCCCAAAGTCATCGCCAACAACCTACATAGTGTTATGGGTTTTCTTCACATAAAAGATGCCTCACCAGTATTGTTAATAATGTCCCATACTACTCCTTAATCTGCTTTAGACTTGGTCTTTAGACTTTCTTAGTTTTAAGTTATTTAGCTGTTTTTTTTCTCAGTTACTTAGGTATATAATAAAGGTGGGCCAATTGTAAAATGCTGCTTTAATATATATAATTAACAGTCCGTATTATCTTGACTTGAGAAGATT
This sequence comes from Manis javanica, assembly GCF_040802235.1. Taxonomy (NCBI): domain Eukaryota; kingdom Metazoa; phylum Chordata; class Mammalia; order Pholidota; family Manidae; genus Manis; species Manis javanica. Next base: position 106,129,897 of record NC_133164.1, on the reverse strand, counting down.
CTGTCCATTCTAAGGATTTACCACAGCTCTTTGAAATTGCAAAGAGTGCATTTTTAAAGCCATCCAGGTGGAAGACTGGGTAGCACAAAGCACTCTGGTAAATGATAAACAAGAGTCATGGACAAAAAAGAGATTGGTAAGATTCTATTAGGAGGAAAAGACAAATCAGCACAATCCTTCAGTGGCTGCATTTCAACTGTGACAATAGTGGAAAGCCATCTGGTTTCCCTGGCGTGGAACACTTCTACCAGCCCAGGCCCTTTGGACTAAGTTAAGTTGTTGAAATTGTGGATATAAGCCCATCCATCAGTCTTCTCTTGAATGTAAATACCTGAATATCTTTTAGACATCAAATGCCTAGAATATGTTTATTTCCAAATCAGGCTACCTCTAAATCCAAAAGAAATGGGCTCTTCCAAGTGCGGTATCATGATTGTACCAACAGGTAATTTTACTGTAAAGAGTCCTAGTTTAATATGTAATCAAACTGAAGTGACTACAAAGGAAGCCATATGGCACTGGGTGTAGGTTTAGAGATAACATATCCTTTTGGGTGGAGGAGGCAGTCTCTATACACTCAGTCTTCCATGTTAAACAAACCTCAACAGAATCCTAGTTTTATGGGATAATATTTCTCATGGACTACCCAATTTTTTGATTAGAAATTGTTCTCTCATCCCATCGTTTCAATTCTTCCTGCAACAACTTTTGCTGCCAAAGTAACTCTCTTTCAGCTAACTTGATCTTTAAATGCAAAATCCTTCCTTCTCCTTTCTGTAAACATTCTTTTAACAGGGAGTTGTATGTTATAGCTCTGCCCAATCCAACAATCTCTCCAGGCCTTTTCTTATGTGGCGAGTGACTTGTAACCACGGAATATTTCCCTCTAGTTTACTCTTTCTTACCTACACATCTGTCCTCCCCTACAGAACTGGCTGTTGAGATTTGCATTTCATTGTCTATTTAGGTTGTCTATTAGGTTGTCTCTCACATATACATAGGTTGTCTATGCTCTCCTAAAAAATGTTATGTTGGGTTATGTTAGGTTCTAGACTTAAATGACTAGAATGTAATCCACATTGGAAATAAAAACATACTTGAGTTTTCTTCTAATTTTTGATACTGCCTGGTGCCCCCATTGTTCTGGAAAAAATGGTTTTTAGGCTATGGGTTTTATTCTTACAATTTTTTATTCAAAGAAATGTTCAATCTAGTCTGACAGTGATCATTTCCAGAGAGAGAGAAAGGTGCTTGGGTCCTCTTAACAACTGCCAGAATGTACCTTACTATTTCCCCCGACATATGTGAAAGCCCATGTGGTACATACATACATATATATATATTTTACTCAAGCAGAGTTACTGAAAACTACATGGCAGAGAAGTGGCTGAAACAAGAGTAGCTTCACCCCATTGTGGCTTCAACCTGGATGTGAATAAACTATGAACTTCTTAAGGGCAAGGACTGCCTTCCCTATCTTTGGGTCCTCAAGGCGAAGTGCAGGATAGGTGCTAATAAATATTTATTAGATAAACAGGTATATGTGTGGTTCAGTCTTCATAGTCAACCCTTTTGCATTTGGTCATTTTCCTGGGGGCAACTAAGTAGTAGCTACAGAAAAGCTAGATGAGGAACAACATTCAAGATACAAGCATATACTTCTAAAATTAATACCAACAAACTACAACAATAGACTATAACAAGCATCAAACTATAAGCTATCTCCGCTGGAGTTGGTAGAGACAATATTTTAATCATTTTAAAGAAATGAAAATTTTGGCCTTTTGATATTATTTTTTTTGCCATCGGTAGTTCTTATTATGAATACAATATATTGAAAAATTCTCCTACCAAAAAATTGTGGTCAATATACTGTGGGAAAGAACATCTAATTTCAACCTTTATCTTAGAGTCCTTTATATGTGCTTGGAAACTATTGCAGCTCTCCCCTCATAGTTTTCTTTATCCAGACAAATAATCCCATTACCCTTCCTCGGTTCCTGCTCTTTCTGTAATCAGGGTGTTTTTTCTCAAAAATCAGACTGAGCTTTCTATTTTTCTCTTTAATTGTGGAACCTACGACCAGATTGGGAGAATGGTGCTGGGAGGCTCAAACCAGTAATAGAAATAATAGGAAGGTTATTTTAAGGTCCTAATTCTACATGCTTAGTGATGCTATTGCCATGCCTTTGGAAGCTTGATTTGTAGGCCATGAATGGCATTCAGTAGATACTGGTGACTCTCCAACAATCAAGTTTGTGCATATATGCATATATATGTATACACACACATGCACGTGCACACAATATATACATATAAATGTGTATGTGTATGTATGTATAAACACCCATGTTTTAATATATGTATCTCTACAAATTCATATGTCTTTGTATTCCTATACATGTCTGTACAAACTATATAATCACATAGAATACCTGTATTTCAAATGTTGTGTCATAAACATACACACACAAAATTATACATCATATATAGTTTATAAACATCTTTGTCCAATTTTCAGCTTTAGTCATGAAAGAAGTGAAAACATGTTAAGAAAAATAAGAAAAATGTTAGTTCACATGTATTGTATAATGACAGAAATAATAAATATATAAAAGAAGTTAACTAGTTCCTAACATTGCATACAGACAGAAATTTGAGAAATAGTATTTTTCCCTCAAATGTTTTCTAGCATGCCCTGTTAGTATATGAGAATAAAATATGTGGATATTCTAAGTCTAGGAAAATTTTTCTGTCTCCCCACGCATGAGAGCTATGTGTATTTGTAAATGCTCATTGTAGAGTTACAACGAAATGCAGCAGAGACATTTGTTTTTTGAGTTTCTTGTTAGTAGTAAATATTATATGAGAGAATCTTTCAGCACATTTATCTGAGACGGTGGATTCTAACACTTAACTAGTTTTCCTCCCCCAGTATCTATTGAAATAAAGAGCAACTCCCAGTGCACATATATACATACTTAAAAATCAACGACAGCATCCAAAGGAAAAAAAAATACTAATAAAAACTGACGTTTCTGGTATAGAACAGAAAGGCAGATTAGGGTTTAGTTCCTTCTGTCCCTTAAATCCCGAGCTGGCCTGAAACGTAGAGAGATGCCTAAGCGTTTTCAGTAACACCTCCAAATCCCGAATCAATCCCAAACCTACACAGATTGCATTTTCCTTCTGAATGAGTCAGAGCCCTGGTGGCGACTGAGGAGGTTCCCCGGGGGACAGGCTGACAGCGGGTGAAGGCGCTGGAGTTGCGGACCGACGGACTGGAGACCCGACTGGACGCCTGGGAACACACCCCGCCCCTGGGAGGGGGCAGCCGCGCAGCGAGCGGGCCGGGGCACTCAAGGCTGCACCAACCCGGCTCACTCCCCCACCATTCCTGCTGGTTACTCAAAAATGCATAAAACCTGAAATATCCAGTCTTCAAACTGGAGCCCAGGGGGTTTCAGAGGGTGGTAAGTAAGTCTAAAGAAACTTCTACTGTAGTAGAGCGGACAGTTTCTGGACAGGGCCACCCACAGGCAGGAGAGCAGACATGGAAAAAATTGTACCACAGGCAACAGAAATGAGACAAAAAGGGGTTGGGGAAGAGAGAGAGGAAGCCAAGCACGTAACCCGAAGAAATACAAAGGTAAGACCAGAAGAAAATTTCTCATTGTATTTCACACAATGGATTCACTTGATGTAAAAATAGACTCAACAAACCTAGAGGTCAAAGACTAGATGAGAAAACAATAAAATGAAATGAAAAGGGAGGTGGTGAACCTAAGGAAATAAATCAGGGACCAAAACAACATCATTAGGAAGCTAATATATAAATCAGAATACAGAAGGAACATCACAGACACCACCAAAAAACAAATTACCAACACAGAGAAGACTTCAAATTATTAATCAGAGTGAAGATGGTAAATGAAAAAGGCCGAGGGACTCAAGTAATTAGGGCAAAACTTGTACAGAAAGAGGTGAGCAAAGAGGATCCAACATGAAGGGCACTGACACTCTGATGAGGTAAGGCCATAAATGGAACAGCAGATAATGTTTAGAGATGAAATAACAGGAATTTTTCCCTGAAAATAAATCTGAAATTTCAGATTGAGAGACTATACCATGCTCCTGGGAAATTGAAAACGTCATTCTTAATAGTGAAATATGTCTTATTTGAGCTATTGAATCTGGAGCAGAGTGTTTTGAATATCCAGACAGAAAAATAAAAAATCAAAAACCCATCTATAAGGGATAAAGGGAAATCAGATTCCTATCATATAATAATATCTAATGTCAGAAGACGATGGGAGCAATATTACCCAAGAATATTATACATGATCATTTGTATACAAAGCCACATTCTTAATTATGAGAGTGCTCAGAAAATATAGAACTTTCTGAAGTGAGTCTGACAGCAAAGCCCAGGCCATTAAGAGTACCATCAAATAAGAAAAGAAGGACTGGTGATGAATATGAATGTATCTCTATATGGAAATAAAAATAAACAATGGAAATCATAGTCATTTAAGAGAATTTGATTGTTACAAGCTTGAATAGGATACAATCATAGTATGACTACCAAAATCAAAGGTGGGAAAAATGAGAGGATGGAGGAGAATGTTAACACCTGCTATGAAAGATGAGCACATAGCAGCAATTTAATCAATTACACCCTTAAGTAAGACATGAACTTGAACCAAAAACTAAAAACAGTATCTATAGCTGCACTGCATTGTTACAAATGCATTTCTGCCTAACTATCCAACTATTTATTTACAGGGAAGGATACAAGGAATACTGAGATTTGGGAGGATTCTTAAATCACATGGGTTATTTTCACAAAATGAATGATTTTTCCAAAACATTAAAAAAAAAAAGAGTCCCAAAGCAATATTCTAAGATGATAAGTGGTTATGGAAGTATAGATACGTCTCCTTTCCTTTTTTGAATTTTTAAAATTTCCAATAATTAAAAAGGTATTACCTGAAAATCTACCTTCTGGGAGGGTTCACTACTATAGTTTTAAACAGTAAAATTGCCAGTGGAAATTCTAAGTGTAAATAGTATACATGATATAATAGCAGGCAAACATATTTCCCTTCCTTTTTCCTTTTATCATATTTGTCCCCTAGGGCTTGAAAAAACTTCAGAGAAACTCTTGTTGCTGGTGAGAAGAGCACATAAGCCCTTGTGAGAAATCATGTGGGGGAAAGAGCAACGCAAGGTTTTGTACTTCAAATTTGGTGAAGGGAGATTAAAAACAGAACAACCCGGGAAAACCACTCCATGAGGAAGAGTCAGGAACTCTGACACCCAGTTCTGGCTCTAAGGCAGGGCAGATTTTGGACACCAAGCAACTAACTGAACTTTTCTTGACTTTAGTTTTTTTTACAGTAGGATTGGAGTCCCAGTTTTCAAAGTCTTTGGAACCCCCTCAAGTAAGGGAATGGGTGTAATGTTACTGTCCGACACTTTAATATGTTCAAGGAAAAGAACACCATGTTAATCAATTGTATATGCTGAGCTTCCACATTAACTTAAAGTTGCATGAGAACATTCTGTGCTGCTAAAATAAATTATTCCCAAGCTTTTCTTAAACTTTAAAATTCACGTGAATCTAGCAAGGGAATACATATGGCTAGTCCAATGCTGTTCAGCATGAACAGTTTATATAGAACTGATTTAGAAAAGAAAGAACAAGGAAAATAAAACTGTCAGTTTGCCTTTTATTCTGCCCCTAAAATAATATTTGGCTAGCTTTAATGCATTGCTTATAACAATAAATACTAACTTAAACATCTCATAAAAATCACAGAAAGTGACTCAAAGGCAGGTCAAGGGTAATTAGTTCAATGTCTTGCTACAAAAATGATGGAATTCCTTTTATACTCTTAACAATGGTTTACGTTTTAGATTACTTGTGAGAGAGTATTTCCAGCATGATTATGTTCCAATTTTGAGACTCTGCCTGCCGTTTTCATTCCTGCAATTTTGGCCTCAAAAAATCTTAGCTATCCCCTTCTAGATAAGACCAAACTTCATGGTAATTTCTCTGCTTTACAAAGTGTCGATTTCAGAGACCATGGAAAAAGTGTGTGTATGTGTGCATGTGCACATGAGTGTGTGTGTATTTTAAGATTTATAAAATCTCACCATATAGACAACCCATTTATAAACCTGAATGGCTTCTTGCATAGAAAATAAAACTGGTCTTTTTGAGCATTTTGTCTGCTATTTAAAAATCAAGAAGGAATGCTTATGAAGTTCACCACGATGGTAAAATGTATTAAAAAATTCAGATGTCATAAAGTTCATTTAAGTTGGGAACAATTGGGTCAAATTTTAAAATGTAATATGTTAAAGGCAAACGATAAGGCATGCATTAGATTAAAAACCATAGCAAAATTACTACACACTTAACTGCAGTTCATATCAAAAGAGTTCTAGGAAAAATATGTAACTTACCTGATACATATTTTTAAATGTAGTTGGATAAAAAGAAAAGGCCACTTTTGTGGACTGTCAAGAATTCCAATCATAAAAGCTCTGCCTGGGTCTTACACTTAGAGGACCCTGCTTATCATAAACAAATATATGTATGTGTGTTCATGTACATATGTGCGTGTGTATTAAGGACTACATGATTACCTTTATCACTTGGGATTTGGCATTCAGTACAGGTGCAGAATAATTTGTAACCCTAAACATTCTCTCCTGCGGTTAACACTCTTCAAACTTCAGGGAAACCCTTCATTTCCACCCCCTCCCCTCCACTCACCAAATACAAGGGCTGAGTGCAAGCCTAAGAAGTGTTGTATTCTTACATTTTTGTCTTTGCATTTTATAGTGAAACCTTCTTACACACAAATGCTAGTTGAGAAATGGTTGGAAAGAAAAGCTTAAGGGAATATTTTATGTACTTCTTCAAAGTTTACAAAATCCTTCTTAGCATTCCCAGAAGTATTTGCATATTTTACTTACCATATGACTCATCAGTGGAAAGCAAACTGCTTAGAAAGCAGATAATCCATTCATTGATTCTGATTAAAAAACATATGGGTTTCTCAGAAGTTTCTAAAATTTTCTTTCTTGTCATTCATATTTAGTTTGTATTTGTTCTTGTATATACATTTAATTCCCATTCATATGGCAAATGTAAGCAGTCACATAAATCAACACAAGCCTTTATTAACCATGTATATGTACATATATATGTATGAATGTATATATACATGTGTGTATCTACAGACATACATATTCTATCGCCATATATATGAATGCTTTTATACTTCGAATGTTTTTATAACCACTGATATTCCTGTAACAAAACTGCAACCTGAAATCTGAACACTCTGCTTTTATGTGTATATTTTTCAAAAGCAGATACAAGTGTTTTGCATTGTGCAAAGAAAAACAAATCTAGCATATTACAAGTCAAGTTACAAGTTACATAAGAAGGAGCCATGTTTTGTTTGTTTTTGCTTTTTTAATAAACTTGAACTTCTGGTAGAGTAAAATAGGCTGTGAGTACCCTGAGAATAGAACTGTGCCTAATTACTTATTACTTTGTAGTCTAAAATGCAATGAGTGCTGAATCAATGTTGATTTGATTGACTGATGGAAGCAATAAGGATCTTAGAGATCTAGTGCATCTGTTCTATTTTAAAGATGAAGGAATTAAAGATAAATGACATTTCTATAGCATCACACAGCTAATAAATATCAAAGGCAGTATCAGAACCTAACCTTCCTGAATTCCAACCAATGGTCTTTCCTTTTTATCAAACTATGTTTAAAAATACATCAAGTAAGTTAGCAAAGTACATAATGACCTACACAATCACTTCATGATACTGGAATAGAGAAAATGTTCATTTTCCCTTTTTTCCAACTAAGACACTATCTTGCCTTTGCCTTATACAACAAGCACACATGGAAGGAGAAATGGCATCAATTCCAAAATTCTCCTCTGTCTTGTTTTTAAGATGCTTCCTAGCAATCTTACTTATGGTTGTGTCTTTGAAAGGACTCCTAGCAATCTCTCTTCTTGCTCGGCCTATATATGGTATTTGTTCTCCAACGCAAGTCCTCTTTATTAATTCTTCAATATATCCTGACATGAACAGGCAAGAACAATAATACTGAGCTCTTTATGAAACATACTTGAAGCGTTCAGGGCCATTACTTATTCTTTTCAGGGAAATACCAGGATGTGTAGGCAGTTCAAGTTTGTCCTGCCTTCCCCTGAGCAATCTCGGGCATAGCCACTGTATTGTGGTGGAGGGGTTAAATGGCACCACAGAATAGTGAGGAGATGGGGGTGGCAGAGAGGAATAGCAGGGGTAGATTCTTAGTTATCCACGTAATAAATTGTTTACTAGATTTGGTGGTGCAGAAGCAGCTGACTTAGAGTTGAATTAGAATAATGGAACTGTTCATGCATGCATTTTGTAAATAAACCATCTAAAATGCAACTTTGCCATCCAGTGGTATAACATAGCCCTCTTAAGGAAAGTCAGTTTTAAACTTAACAAGTTAGGCAAATTACTTTCCTGACCATTTAAAAGGGCACCTTCATTGGTTAGGCTTATTTGGGGAACTTTGCTTTGAAGAAGAAAATGTCAGATGAGAAGTAATCTCCAAAGATTTGTTCCTGGTATTTTTTTCAATCCCTACTTTAGCATTCTCACCTCCTGAACCTTTCATCTCTAAACGGGTTATCAGCATATTTAATCCTGACTTATTTCACCAGTCCCATATAGCTGGTGGCTGTTTTTCTAACTCTGAGTTTCTGTCATTCCAAACCTACCACTGACCAGCGTTACTAGTTCCCGTAGTAGTCGCTCCTATAACCACCCAAGCATTTGTTACAATGTGTTTGCATGGTCTGTTCTTTCTTTTTTTTTTCCTCTCCAAGTCTAGTAACTCCTGGAGGGCATGAACTCTGTGGCTTATTTCTGTATCTGCAGAGCCTGGGCCAAGTTCTACAACATCACAGTGGCATCATAAAGGTTCACTAAACTTAATTAAATACAGTATTTTTAAAGTTTTAGCTGGCCTAAGAGTTGCTCAGTGTGCTTTTAAACATGCAGAATCTTTGGCTTCACTATGGCATATTTGTTGTGGGACCCAGAAATATGCATTTTAAATCACCACCTCCATATGATTTTTTATTTGGCGGTGGGGGGTTGGTTCTTGGATCATACTTTGAGAAACTCTGGTTTCATGGAAAACAGAGAAATAAGACTTTATGCAAATTCTGGCCTTACCAATTAGTTAGCATTTTGATTAAGTTTCTTATTAGTAAAGCAGGCTATTGTATCAAGTTTCAATGAAATAATACATGTAAAGCCCTTGGCACAGTGCCTGGTGTACAGTAATTGTTCGATAAAATGTAGCTGTTATTATCTCATTAAACTTATCACTGTTTTATCTCTACCATCCAGTTTATCTATATTTTTCACGCTTGACTTTTTCTTTCTTTCGTATCGTGCATTTAATCATTGCCAAGCTTTGCCACCCCATCTCTTGAATATCTGCTATTTTTTTGCTGTCTCAACTGCTATTGTCATTACTATGGCAAAACAGTTTAACTGAATTTAGCAAATTCTCACTGAGCACCTACAAATTAGGCATTGTATAAGGCACTGAGAATTCAAGAACATTCCTTGCTATTCCCTCCTTGATATAACATTCTTTGATACCCCTCAAGGAATGGACAGTCCAGTGAGGAAGAGGAGGAACATATTATTAAAACCCACATAGCATGATCGTTGTTATAATTTAAAAGCAGTAGGTACGCTAGGACACAGGTGGAGTCAGTCAGGAAGCTTCTTTCCAACCTCTACCACAATGTGGACTTGGTATAAATAGTTTGGGACCACAGCCCACACCCCCAAACAGACAAAAATCACAAATATGAACCAAACACCCTCTCAATTCCTTCTAAGAATGTGACTGGCTAAGAAAGCACAGTACGGACCTTCCTCTGGCTAATATTACTTATGGAGAATCAAAGTTAAGCAACATAGGAAAGTTAAAAGTAGAGCTTTGTAACTCCCATTTTTGGGATCATGAAAAATGTCATAATGTGTATAAATATTCCCATTTGCATGGGAAATTAATTAATCGAGAGCCCTGTGTGAGAACAAACTCCCTAAATTAACTCCTTAGAATTGCATACCTTTGCTGTTGTCTAGAGACCTGGATGTTAAAATATGGTATACCGAAAAGGGGTAAAATGCAGTTTGATCAATAGGCTCTGAAGGAAAAAAAAAAATCCCACGTTGCTGGAAGCTACAGACACAAACATTCTATAATCTATCCAGAAGCTTCTGAGACTAATGGGATGCAAGCAAGATGGAGTGGATCAGTTAGAAAGCCCTCTGTTTTAGTGACTTCGATATTTCTTCCAAATATTTTTTTTTTCCCTGAAGTGACAGCTTATTGGGTGACAAACAACTGTAGCCCCAGAAATGTCATCTTTTGTAATGTAAAGTGTCCTTCTTTTACATGTTTGAATTTTAAAAAAATGTGTTTCTACTGATCCAAGGAACAGTCCTGCCTTCACCAGGGACTAACCTCTGTCAGCATCTCATCTGAATGATGCTTTGTGAATCTCACTTTAATGATATTAAAAGGCACAGTGTTAGATGACTGAAAGTGCCCGGGCCGACTAATCACACAGGCAACTGTAGGTCACAATTCTGTCCCTGCCACTTAGTGCCTACGGGACTTTGGGTCAATGAATTCACCTCTCTGAACCTCAGCTTCCATCTGTAATGTGAGCATACTAGTAAGTATCTCTTGGAGCTTATTTTGAGGATAAGAGAAAATTCTATGGAACTTCTGCCCTGATGGTAATAGATGGGTGTTAAGCCCTGGGTGTGTATCCCCAAAATTCATATATTGAAGTCCTATCCCCCAAACTGATGATATTTGGAGGTGGAGACTTTAGAAGGTGATTAGGTTTAGATTAGGTCATGAGGATAGGATATTCATGATGGGATTAGTGCTCTTAAAAAAAGAGACACACAGATCTCCCTTTCTCTCCACACGCACACAGGCACACACAAATAAGAGGTCATAGAGGCACACAGCAAGTTAGTGGCATCTGCAAGCCAGGAAGTGGCCCTCACCAAGAACCAAACCTTCCAGCACCTTGATCTTGAACTTCTCAGCTTAAGTGTTGTTTAAACCACCCAATCTATGGTATTTTGCTACAGCAGCCTGAGCTAAGACAATAGGAATTATTATACACATACTATAAATATCAGTAAGAATCAAAATCCTAAAATGTTAAACATGAAAGAGAAATAATCAATTACTGGTCCCAATTTTTTAACTTTACAAATGAGATTATGGAGAACAGAAAGTTGTCCATTACTTTGTTTTATCCTTGGGACCTAGCTTGGTGACTTACAAATAGTCACTCAACGATTTGTTGATGGGTAAATGAGTGCATACATGAATCAAAAGATACTAGCACTCAATGTTAATAATGATCTCAAATTTATTTATTTGTTTGCTTTTGGATTGCATGCCCTGAGCATCTCTGGAGATCTATCTGTTTCCAAAGATGGAACTCTGGCATATGATGCTTTTTCCTTTTCTCTTTTTATTCTTTGTGAGCCTTCATTTCCTACCCTCTCTAATTAGGTGCTACACATTATAGAATATTTTCATGCAACTTGATCACATTTAATCTTTTAGAAATCCTTTCAAGTGGTCTGATTAGTTCTAATTTTACAGATGACATGGGTAAGGTTCATGACAGCTAAAAGATTTCCTACATATTCTTAACCTGTAAGTTAAGAATATGGAGGTCAGGCTGAGGTTCAGGTCTTCTTGACTTCAAAGGTCATGCTTTCAATAGCATCGTGTGGTTTTCTTACTGTATCAAAGGTTATATTTGTTGTAACCTACTCATTGTGCTTTCCATGCCAGCATGGTTTATTTCTTTAGAGTTGGTAAATTTTAGGAGTTCAGCCTTTTAAGTAATGCTGTCCCATAATCTTCTACTCATGGCTTGTGATAAAGACTCATGGGAGACCAGGAGGCAAAGATATAAAGTGATAACAGAATAAGGCTGCGCAAATATAGCTTATGACCATAAACAATAAACCCTTCTCGGGTTTCAGATTTTTCTGGCACTCTCACACAGATATAGTGCCATATTAGAAGAGCAAATCAAGGTCTACTAGTTAAGGAGGAAACGTGTCATTTCTTATTGTACCATGTTTACATCCAGTTGATTCCGTCAGCTTTTTTCTTCAACAACTCATTGCCATTTCCCTTATCCTCAAAATGTTCCTAGGTGGACTTAATGCCATTTGCACCTGAATTTAAATTAGAGAGCAAAGAAATCAAATCCAGGGATGGCTACACTTGAAGTTTAATCTCTAACTATAGCATAGAACTATTCAGGCATCATTGATTGAATTGGCAATGCCTCTTTGAGCAAAGGGTCTTTTCTGATGTCCCCTAAATAATTTACTCTGTCTAAACAGAAGGCCGGCTCTCTTGCTGGAAACTGATGAGACTAACTCTATGTTTGCTGAGTCTTGAAGGATTGATATGGACCCTGCTCTACTACCTGCTTGAATAATACTCCTGTCCCTACTACCTTGAAAATGCATATCAAGTGTGGACTAATCTTTATCTTTCTAAGGAGCTGAAGGACTCAATTGTATCCAAGATAGAAAGCAATGCTTGAAAGAACTCATCTTCCGGACTCAAAGGCATATTTTTCAAACAGAGATATTCAGTTCCAGTACTGCTTATTCCAAATGCTCTGAACATTTCATTTTTCCATTTCAATTTTTGCTGTGTCAAGTTTGCCTTCTCCATGCACAATTAAAGAACAGATAGGAGGCTAGGGACACATACTGAATAACAGATTCACCAATGACTTCAACCAGTGATTCAGGAAGTTTCTAAAATGGGATACTCCTTATGTAGGCTATTAACAAACACAAATAACACCAGTGTAGGTATAACCTCTAATGTGTGTTGAATTCATATATAATCAGTTTTGCTGTAATGAGACATACGCATTCCTAAAAGATTACCATGCTATAGTGAAGTGGTAGGAAGAATGTTAGCTGAAATCAGATAGAAAGTTATAAAACACGTATGGATAGATGTGACTACTAACACATGTGGTAAACTTTGAGTTCTGTATTCTTGCACGGTTTGGTTCCACTGGGCACACTTTTCTCTATTCACCTATTGTTTCTTACAGATGAAATCACATGTAAGAAATTGCAAATTTTACATTATATCAAAATTGTGCCCTCACATACTGATTACCTTAGAACAAGTTGACAATTTCCAAGCAAGTATGACAACAGAACTGATTATACCATAAATTGTTTAGGTACATATCCTAATCAATTTGTGTAAAGATCTTTTGGATCCTTTAATATCTTCCCATAGGATTTTTCCCCTCTTTTTATGGTAAATTGTTTGTAAGGTTGAAATGAAACAGACGCTGTTATATAATTCTGAAGGAAAGATAAATTGAAACTATTTCCTTATAAGATAATTTTGTAAGATGTATAAATAGTCCTTTTAGGATTAGAGATATGTGCATTCTCCTTTATTAAGTTTTCCAGCATCTAGGAATGTAGCTTATGGAAATGTGCAGAGTTAGAAACAATGATTTATGAACATGAGTGTTCATTGAAGTATTATTTATAACAGTGAAATATTAAATGATCTAAGCAAAAAAAAAAAAAAAAGGCTAAATCTTACCCCCCAAAAAAACATAGGAAAAAGTTAATGTTAATGACAGTATTTTTCCAAAAGTGGGGATCCAATTTCGGCAAAACCTCTAAGAATAAGTAACATGGGGATGATTAGGCAAATGATGGACAACAAACAAAATGTGTGTATTGGGATGTTCATTACAATTGCTTACAAATGTGAAACACTGGATCAAATGCATATTACAATGATTGAATTACTTACATTAATTATGGATGAATGCAAAGCCAATTAAGCCTATAAAGGCTCCCTGGAACCCCATGATACAAATGTCCCAAAGAATGGAAGCAGCCACACTGCTGTTTACTCATGTTGTTTCCAGTTTTTCCCTGCATTGCTCTAATATCTCTTTTTGAGCAAGAGTACAAACATATTTGAAAGACAAATCTTGAACTTTGGTCAACATACAATTATGTTGAATTTTGAATTATAAAATAAAATTCATTCTGTTTTTCCACAGAGCACTGGAAAACCTAACTATGTCCATTTTTAACCAGATAATACTACAGATAGTGAAATCAAGAGTCTTCATATGAAATCTAAAATTTTGATCTTAATGTTTTGCTCTCAGCACTGTTCAAGGCACTGGACATGCAATAGAAAATAAAATACACCAAGCTCCTGTCCTCAGGAAGCTCAGTAAGGTAGAAAAATGGCATTAGTGATGGTGTGTATCACCACAAAACTATGTGGAGAAGGGAAGGCTGTTTGAAGAGTTCTTGTGGGGGAGTGCAAGGACCAGCTGCTTTTGGTGAGAAGGTAGGATTTAGGGGGTCAGAACACTTGAGGCAGAGGGAACAGAAAAGATTGAGGCAGGAGTGTGTTTGCAGTGTCCGTGGAATGGAAAGGGGGGCCCACACGGCTGGAGCTGCATGAACAAGGGAGAAGAGCTGGAGATGAATTCGCAGAGGCCTTATCTCTTAAGCCTTGTTGGCTACCTTAAGGTTGACTACCTTAAGAGTTTTGGCTCCCAATCTGATACAGCCAGAAAAGCATTAAAGAGGTTTGATGAGAGAAGTAATCTGATAGGTCTTAGATTTATAAGGAGGACTCTGGTTCCTGAGTTAAGAATAGAATGTAGAGGAACAAGGGTAAAAATAAGGCAATCAGGAGGCTACTGCAACAGGCCGGAATGGCAAGTGGATTTCTAGATAGACTGGAGGTGAACTGAAGGGGGATAAAGATGTTGCAAGTGACTGTGATTTGCCCTGTACAACTGGAGTGGTTCATTTTCTATGCACTTAGATGGCAAAGATTTCTGGGGAGATAGGACAGGGAGGCTGTGGGAAGAGATGAGAAATGGAGAGATGGGAAATGTGGTTATCATGTTAAATATAAGATGCTTATTACACATGTAAAAAGGGTATATATATGAGCCTGAAGCTTAGGGAAGAGTTCAGGGAATACATAATTTGAAAGCTATCAGTATACAAATATTGTCTAAAGCCGAGGGAGTGACTGCTGGGTATTATCCAGGGAGCAAAAGAAAAGACGAGGAGTGGGAACAACTGAACACTTGACATCAAGGAAATGAGCTGGAACTACTAAATAAGATTGAAAAGGAGTGGCCTTTGAGGTGTCCCAAAAGAGAAATGACAATTGGGTTTTAAGAAGTATTTATCAACCACTTAAGTATTGCTAGTAAGTTGTTTAGGCCTGAGAAATGCCATAGAGGCCACTGGAGACGTCGAGAAGGGAGATTTTGTTGCACTGCTGGAGAAAGAACTGCAGACAAATGAAGGATGCCTGAAGGTATTGCAGGTTCACAAAGTTTTTGTTTTTAAGACGGGAGAAAACTTAAGCATATTTATATGTGGTTGGGAATGATCTAGCAGAGAGGGAACAACAGATGATACAGGAAAGAGAGAGGACAAATGCTGGAGCAATGGCCCCGAGTACACAAGTGGGGATGCAACCCCTGCATGGATGGAGGAGCTGGTTTTAGGTCAGGTCACACAGAGGGAAAACAAGAGTGTGTGGGGCCCAAACACTGTTCTGATAAACATCAAATCCATGGATGGCTTCTCCTGACAGCTTCTCTTTTCTCAGTAAAATGGAAAGCAGCAGCAGCTGAGACTGAGGTGAGAAAAATGTAGAGGATGAATGAGGAAAAAAGGAACACTGTGAAAACATTTTACAGGCACCCAGGAGATCAAATGGAGTAGGGGACATGGTCAGAGCAGCAAGCAGCCTTATAGCCCTCTTGAAGCTGGCAGTCATCATAATTAAGAGAGACCAGTCAACACATGCTGCGTTTTTCTCCATGCATGTTTTGCCAGTGACACTCCTCCCTCATGCTGCATTTGAAGGCTTCCACACCCAAAACTTCTATTTCTACACGGTATAACTTTACCTTTGTGAGTAAAGTCGGTTTGGGAGTATTCAGTCACTTGTTTTATAGAATGACTTCTAACTTTCATGGATATTCTAACTCTAACTCTGGTATGTAAGACATACTGGAACCCCGTGATGGCAGAGAATTCTCCACTCATTAAGAGGTCTACATGAGAACTAGGTATGTCATAATATATTTTTAAAATTTTGTGTGAGTTGCCAAGAAAAGTTAGACTTCAAGCCAGATGAGTTCTCTGGGGGAGTCACCATTTCTACCTCAAGTCTAACTGGATCTGAAAGTTTTCCTCTTTGCTATTAACTTCTTTCCCCAGCATCAACTTCAACGCTCAAAATTCTGCTTAGGAAATAATCCCTGTATGTTCTGTGCACTCTGTATCCTGACAGTAGCCCACAGAACATGTGATCTTTCTCCCCAAGGTCATAAGCATGGTTTTCTGACCTATTTTTCCAATTGAGAGCAAAATTATTCAATGTGGGAGACTGAGATTGCACTTGCTCTATTTCCACCAATATAAGATAGGATAGGATGGTAGGTAGCAACCCACAGGTGCCATGTATAGGACCATCGATTCCAGAAGCCTAGAAACATTTACATATAAAAGGCGATGCTCCTATAAATTCAATTTTTTCATCAAATGGATTCATGCTATGCATGCAAAATATATTTCTCAAAACACAAATAACTCCATATATCATGAGAGAAAAGTTAGATCAATAAGTGCCGGTATCACACCCAAAGAACTGACAACAAGGAAATCAAATATGAAAAATATACACTTGGTCTAACTATTTGCCAGGATATTATTTTTCCCTGAAGCAAAAGGGCTTCTAATGGGCTTTATTTTCTTTCTATTCCTCCTCAGATAGAATTTATACAGAGAAAATCAGAAGCAATTCTCTCTCTCGGTCTTCTGTCTCTTTCTCTGGCTCTAGACTTTTTTAGGGGAAGATTCTAAGTCTTTGTAGTAAGAAAAAAAATGATTTCAAAAAGATGAAACTGTATTTCATATCATTTCTCTGTGATAACATTTTCTTTTGGTATCCAAACAACAGGCAAGTCTGTGACTGACCTCCATAGCAAGATATACATATTTCACAAAATAACACTGGCTGCCAGTCAGTTTATAAATTTACTAGAATATCACATTCTGATATCTACAAAGCAGTTCCACAGAGAATACTGAACTCTCCTTTTATGAAAAATAGCTTAACTTAAATTAAAATTAGTCAACTTGCATACACACGTACACACACACACACACACACACACACACACACACACACATACATGACTCTATATACCGACTTAACAATTTTCAATATAAATACACGTATCTGAGGCATATGCCGTAAGAACATTTAGGAGCTCTTTCAAGGAAAACATCTTTAGAATAGTTTAACCCTCTACAAAAGTCAAATTCTTTCAAAGTAATTTCAGTTTGATATCTAGAATATAAAATTATAGCTAATCCTAACTTTACATGCATTTGTCTTAGTTTTCCCTGAAAATCTATTAAATTTACTTTTTCTGTTAAACTTCATATTTCTTTCTCAACTCAAACTTTCTTATTTATTCACAATTTGAATAAACCAAGCGATTGGAGTCTACTGATATATATCAAAATCATTAAGTATGATTCAAACCAGTTAACATTCTTATAACATGAAAGAATTGGAACTTCATCTCTCACACTCCAGAAATCTGCACTTTTAGCAACCTTCAACTCCCAAAATAACAACATTTTAGAGTGAACACAAGTTACTTTTAATCATAAAATTTGGGACGATCTAATGTAATATCCACACAAAATAAGGCCACAGTGTATTTAGTCTATGAAAAATTTTATCAAGAGTCCAAATGACTGCATGTCAGAAAAGGATTTGAAGAGAGACTCATAGTCCAATACACGGGTCACATAATCCCGTTTGTGAATGTGAGACCACTGCTCAAAAGGGTGGTAGATAAAATCCGGGTCACCTGATTCCAATATGCTGAGTCATTCATTTCACTTCATTGTGTTTCCTAGGAATGTGTTTCAACAGAGTTGCTATTGCAGGACTCAGTGAAGTGATGGAATGAGTAATAAAATGATGCTTTGTTACAAAACATCTCTTCCACTAGTATGATACTTAAAATTCCCAACAGGAGGAACCTTTCCTTTGAGTTAGAGCGTGGTATCCACTAAACTACTTCTAGAATTAAAATGAATGTATTACTTTAAGGACAATCATGATTTCATAACCTCTGGCTATTACTAAGATAGGGTAGGGACTCCTAGCAGTAGATTCAAGAATAGCTAAGTTTTTATATAATTACATGGTAATAGTTCCAGCTAAAAAAAGAGCGCATCCTACTGTGCATAATGTTAATCCTGACTGCCAAATAGAATATTAAAATGGAAATGAAAACAGAAGAGCCATTGTTCTTTACATTAGAAAAGTCACATTCATTTATTCAGCCACTTAGCACTCTTTATTGAGTATCTATTATGTAGAAGAATCTTATTTGCACTAGGTGTGTTAAGGTGGTTAGATATCAATGTGTGCTTATTCTTCCTGTATTTTTATTTCTACTCTCCTAGAAGGTATCCAGAACTTTGTGGACTCTGCTTCAATGGGGATAGAATTGAAGCATAATTATTGCCCTACAGCCTAAGTTTCCTAAAGACTACCTACTTTCTTTTCTCTTGTTCAAAACCTAAAAATTGAGTGGATTGTGCTAGATATTCCAAGAGAATTGAATAAGAAAAGGAAGTTCTTAGATTGTGGCATGTGCCAATCTAGAAGAATGATTTAAGTTTAAGATTCATCAATATGAGAAAAAATTTATTTTCTATTCTAGAAAGATGGCAGAATTTGAGAAATGAATGGCTTCATGAAAGTTCTAAACTAGGTTGGATTCTAGAGCACAAGGTTCCCAACTTATCACAGTCATAAATTCAGCACAAAATCAAGGGACCTTCACATCTTTAAGAGTCTAGGCAAGCTAGGACAGTAACCAGTAGTGGTAAGGACGGATCAGATCAATGGGCTCTCTCCAGATGTCCTGCCTTACCAAGCTCTTCTGGATAGTTCAGTAACCTTGGAGGAGAGAAGGAGGCTCAATAATTCCATGGATTGAAGAGCCTTTCATCTAACAGAGAGTTTTGAAGTTAACTTGTTTTGAAAGAGATAAAGGAATACATGTGCTGTGCATCTGAGTTTGTGTAACTACAGAAAAAGACAGATACAGCACCTGCCTTCAAGTTATTCACACTCTACTGATAGCAATTGATTAGAGGTAGATTATTTCCAGAGTATGCTAAACGCTACAAATCAGACATTTCCAAGTTGCTTTGAGTTCATCGTATGATGGACTCTATCCAATGATTATTTCCATCATTAACATACCTAGAAAAAGTTCCAGAAGAGTGACTTACATATGATAGAAAAAAATATTTATTTTGATCCATTGTATTAAATTAAGACAAGTTTCAGCATCTTACGAACAGCTGACCCTATGAAAAGACTAGTTAAAGATCCACATTTCAGCAGACATCAGTTTTTCTTTATGAATAAATTGTAAAAGACAAAAATATGGGTCATATGCATTTTTTCCTCCTAGTACTCAACAGAGATATAACTCAAATTGAAGAAAAATAAGTTGTGAAACTCTTTCCAGGGTAATTTTTCCAATTCCAAAAATTCTATACTATGTGGCAGAATATAAGCTGATATAATGAGAATCATTTTTGGTTTTCATTACAAAGTAGTAATTGCTTTTATTGTTGCCACACACTGCAATTACAACAGTGGAGAATAGTTTTGGTGGGTCATTAGGTGTACTGGATGTCAATAAGAACTCCAGAGGAATTATTTTCTGTTGTTTAATATTGAGATTTGTCTTTGTTGGAGGTTTTCATATTAAACGGCAATGAGAAACAGCTAAAAATAAACTTGACAAAGGATTAATAAATAAGCTATTAGACTAAGAAGTTACAGAAGATTTACATCAGCTTCAATTGGAATAATCATTTAAGGACTTTTAAATTTTAACTTAATTACATAATTGATCATAGTATAGGTATAACTATGTTATTTCTGGCCAAGGTATTCAGATATTATGCATACATAGGATAATTTTATGTAGAGAGAAAGCAATATGTGTGATTCTTTTCAACTTTAAGTAATTAAGTGGGGATAAAAGTCAAGGACATTTAATTGGGGGACAGGGACATCATTAATTGATTAAGAAAAATATGGTTATTAAATATATTTTTAATGGAAGACTAATTTTAATAAACATAATGTAAGTTTTAAAGTGAAGAAAGCAAAAATAAATTCAAAACATAGAGTGCTACTGTTAAGGGTGCCTATGGCCCACTCTAATTTGGATAGTAGTCCTTCCAATGGCCTTTTCCAGAATTATTTGTGGATGTTGATCTCACCTGGGTAGGCAACATAAGCAGTGAGTTTTCTGCAAAGCTAGCAATTTGGACATACCATGTATTTCAGACTGGCTGCTGGTCTTTGATAAAAATACCCATTTGCCTTATTGACCATTACTATGAGATCATCTTTAAATGTTCCTTAATATGTCTTTAGCAATATTCCTAAGCATATCACTGTTCTGCCCTCCATGGTTATCTTTGCTAATGTTAAACTGCCCTTGCCACAACTCTAAAACCATCCATCTTACTCTCTGCTATGAAGCCAGTGGTCCTTCACTTCATGATGCTTGCTGTTCCCTTGGCCAGATTCGCATTGGAGAATAGAATGGAGAAATAACTGCTTTTGCTGTGAGCCAAAGCTATAGGCAGGTTAATGGTAACACCGGTAGGAAAGGAAGTTGAGTTGTAAAAAAAACTTGGAGATGGGAACTGAAGGAGAATAAAAGAAAGCAGTGGAGGGGGTGAAGAAAAGCTGACAGAGGAGAAGAGAAAGAAAATAAAAATGGTCGGTGCTATCAGCAACCATCTTAAATGTCCACTAATATCTACAAACTTTACAATTTTACAAGGCATTGATTTTCCTGTGTTTTCACCCCTAGAGGACCCGTAGCCCCACTTCCTCTGACACCCTCTTGGTTTGCAATCATTTCCATGTAGATGGGCATCTACAGAGCGGCCAGCTCAGCGCCGGCCCCCTCTCTGGACATTGCTCCTTTGCTACTACAGACCTCCTACCTTCAAAGGAACTCGTCACCTGCCTACAACCATGTTCCTCAGACCAAATTATCCAAACTCCCTGATTCAATGTGTAGTTGAATATCTTTAGTGGCTCTGGGCAAGGTCTGAATTAATTATTTCAGATAGCATATTTGAGTTTTAAATGTTGCTCTGAAACAGTGAAATTTCTTGTATTTTTTTATTTTTTGAGTATGTGGTGTGCCTATTTAAGTAGTAAAAACAAGAGACTTTATATAAACTACATTCTTGAAATATTTTCTCAGAGAACATGTGATGTTAAATTCTAAAATACCAACACCAGACCAAAACATGCCAATGGAAGTCCCTCTCAACAGTCAATGCAAAACATCCATAGAAGCCCAAGGAGTCATACTGGAAGTGCACAGGAATAGTGCTATGAAATAGTAATTGATTTTTCCCCTGTTACTTCTTGATTCTTTCTGAGTTTGCCTAACTAGAGAGTGAAACATTTATAATCTCAAGGAAGTGATATCTCAACTAAAAGCAGAGCAAAGGCTTTGGAGTTTCAACAGGCTAGAAACTCAAGGGAGACTGGTCAGAGGAAAATAATAGCACTAAACATGATGAGTCCAGGCACCATCTCACACTAACTGCTGGATAACGATTCTCTGCTGAGTTGGGAAGAACAGGGAACTGAAGGGCAAGTGAGACTTAGATCCTCGCTCCACCTGTCCTGAACACATTGGTCCAGGCTGCATAGTCACTAGACCTGAAGGTCTGATAGGGTATTAACAAGGCATAACACAGCAAGCAGTCTTCACAGATCACAGAGAACCAGCTAGAAATGAGGTGCTCATGAATGTTGTAATGTAGAGATGGTAACACCCAGATGCCCTCCCCAGCTTCCTACCCCTTGGCAGTATATGAACCTTCCTTTATTTCCATTGCTGCATTAACAGAGATTAAATTTCCATCTTCAATAAAATAAAGTCCCAGAATAATTAAGATTAGCTATTAGAAAGAACGCTACATTTTTGTAAACCTGTGGTTGTGGACTAAGCTTTGCACATAGTACATGTGTAATGATTAAAATTAATAATTCATGGGATTTATATGCCAGGTTCAATGATACCTGTGAGATAGGAGCTAGTGTCATTTTTTATTATGATTGGGAAAATTGGGGGATTTACAGCAACAGTATTTCTGGGTTCTTGGGGGAAAATGGTATGTGCCTTCATGAATAAGGAAATGGAAAGGGGAAGAGATAGATTTTGAAAATTCTGAGAGCTCAGTCCAAATACTGGGCTCCCACACAATGCTTTGATAGATGTTAATAGAGAATATATAGCTGTACCTTGCTTAAAGCAAACATTTCCTATGAAAACTTGTGTCCCAAATAATAATAAATTGTATCTTCATTTTGCAGGAAAATTTATAGCATAAATATGTTAAGTAGCATGATAGTCCAATGAATTTACATTATCTGATATTTTGAAAAGAACCTACTCACATCATTTTAGGTTCTAATTTATTATACAAAGTGATCTAAACCTGTATTCAAACTAAAAGTAAGCATTACTTAATAATTCTGATGAGTGATATGATAATAACATATTTATATAATTTAAGTACCATTTGTTGAAAAGGAAACCTACAGAAAATGTCCTAAGTTCTTGCAGAAAGTCATCTGAAACATCTTAAATTAGGATCAGTTAGGTATATAATTTTAGCTAAAGAAAGAATTTATGGGATTTGTATGCCAGGTTCAATCATACCTGTGAAATAGGAACTAGTGTCATTTTTCCTATTATTTACTAGGATATACTGTGATATCTACCTGGAAAGGTAAATAGCAATTAAAGTATCTCAATTGTAAAGACTTCAAATGTTGGTTCATTAAGCTAAATAATAACAATAGTAATAATTTATTTTTAACTTGGGCTATGGTAACCAATAGGCATCTAGTGATTTAAATTAATCAAATAGATGATCGGTACAAATTATCTCTTCTACATCTTATTAAACATATTATATTGCTGGAAGACACTGAATTCAAAGGTCATGTTAGCTTTCTGTTGCTTGCCAAAAAAAATAACACATAAACAACACCCATATTTTCCTATTATATTGCAACAGAAAGAAAGAGGGCTACTTCAAATGGTTACAGTATTTTGGAGGCTCTGGAAGTGATTTTATATTAGACCACTGCAATCCTATCTTAGAAGCTGATAAAATATTTATTGTATATTATACAGGGTAATGTTCAACAGCTGTGATAAGGCAATAAGTAACATGCAAAGCCAGAAATCAAAGTTTTCTTTCAACAGAACGTATTATGATAGGTTATTCTAACTCAATAGGTATTTAATAACTGGATAAAATGAGTCAGTCTCCCCCATTACTAATCACTGGTTTCACCCACCACTTCTCTCCAGAAAACTGAGATTAAGTCCTGGGTCTATCCCTACATATTGGAGGATGCTTGGTTGTTCCTATTATCGCTCACTAACCATTTTTGACAGTGTGTATAATGTGGAAGGTGTCTTTTCCTACCAGACAAGTGTTGTTACAAGGTTTAAATCAAACTTAAAAATACTTGAAGGAAAAAAAACAGCATGTTATCAGAGCATTACTATGTTGTAATTATAGATTCACTTTTTGTTTGATAATATTTACTCATCCAGGCTACCTAATTTGCTTACCTTGGGGCTAATTAAAAGTCTTACAGGTTTAGCACATTGTCATTTTCTCATTGTTGGAAGAACAAACTCATCAGCTTTCTCTTTATTTTTAATTTGCAGTCATCACTATGATCAGAGTGGGAGGTGGAGTATTGGGGGCTCAGCACCACTAGGCAGTGTAGTAACAGAAAACACACAAAAAGCGTCAATTCATTTCAGGCGTTTGCTAACTAGGTGTGAATAACTGTGCGGGATCATTCTCCCAATGAATGATTAATAGGATAAAAATTCATGTTTTGTTTTGTTTCTTTTTTCCTAAGTATCTAGGGAAATGCTGGCTTAAAAATGCTCCATCAGTTTCTTTTTTTACAGTAAAATCATCAAGATTTATCACTTTTGTTAACTGATTTACAATAAGTCAAGATACATCACAAGCAATCAGGAAGCTCAACAAATCCATTTAAATGCTGTATAAATAAACGTGTGAACCCAAAGCGACAGACAGAACCACAGAATTATTCGTGAATAATTGTGGAATGCCTATTGTGAGCTGAGCACTCTGATAAAAACTTTTGATGTATTTCCTTCCTTCCTCATACCAACAACCTATGAAAGAGAATGCCATTAATCTGTCAAGTTTACAAACCAGGAAGCTGACTTCGCATAACTTGCCGGAGGTCTTACAGGTAGTAAGTGGAACAAATTCAGACCTAGGGAACACCACTCTATTCTAATGCTCACACGTGCTTTGCCACACTACCTCATTTTTCTTGCTATTTTCCAAAATGAGAGGAAATCCTGTTACTGAGATCCTTCAGAGTAATGAGCATATCTTTAGGGAGTGATGAGGGGGACATGGGGGATGGGACCATAAGAAATGGAATAGCACCAACTATATAGTTCGGAATTCAACAAATGATAATTTTATTAAGGCACATAGGTTACATATCATGGAATTAGAATCTATTTTTGTCACAGAAAATAATTGATCACAAGAAAACATTTTTATTTGAGAAGAAAAGGAGAAGAAAAATCACTAGCAAGGAGAAGCAATGCCGCCCTTGGCTTCTCTTTTTCCCTCCCCTTGATGATCTGATTCGAAATCAGATGATAACCATTTATAAAGCTAGGCCACATTGTTGCCAAATTTAGAGCCTCTCAGTATATGAATTCTATAATGCTGAATTGTCACTTATTTCAAGGAATAAAATGGTGGCTTGGAAAGAGAAGAGACACAGACATTATTATAATAAGTAGGCTATGAGAAACAACAAAATTTTAGTTTGGGAGAGACAACCCAAAATGAAGAAATGGTGCTCCATCTATCTACTTGAAGAGAGGATAGAGTTGTCCTCAGGGACAACAAATTACAGAACAGTTAGTTCCTAGAAGTCATAGGACGTCAGTCTTTATTTTCTCAATTTACATAAATTCCTAAAGTTAGTGCAACTACAAAAACTTCAACAAACACAAAAATTTGCAGGATATATTCTAGGGATACAATTTAGTTTGATTAAAAAAAATGGAAGCATTCTGGGATTAAAATTTTCTCTCCTAAAAAAACATGGTATTCAAGAAGATATCAAAACTATGACTATGTATATTAGAAGTTAAATATAGTGAGAATATCACCAATCAAAATGTATGGGAATCAAAGATGTACTTAGGAAAGACATGCATAATCTTAAATGTCTATATTTTGTAGGTATAAAAATAAATAAATAATCTTAAAATTTAAGCTTAACTTGAAGGTTTAACAAAAACAACAGTAAATAAGATTGAAGGAAATAAGGAACAAAATAAATGTAGTGGAAAAATAATGAACTAGATCACAAAATGGAAAGAAAAGTAAAAAATCAGCAGTTGAATTAAGAACGAGAAAGTGCAGTATTAGAGGTGCAGAAAACAGTAAAAGAAGTGGTCTAAAATGCCCATAGAAAATCCTTACAACTCTGTGCTAATAAATACTAGTATTATGAAACTTCTTTTTAGATGCAAAAAAAGTCACAATATTGTTTTAAGTATAAAACCCAAAGAAACAGAAAAAAAAAATCAACATTTACCTCCAGACATGCTGCCTACCTCAACCAACTCTATCTCTTAAGTGATTAATTTCAAATTTTCAAAAAACAGATAGTTTTTATACAATCAAACTGTCCTGGAGTAAGAAAAAGTGGAAAGTTTTACAATTTATCTAATGAGGCTAGTAGAAACTTGAAATTAACATATAGGTAATAATAAAACTAAATGGAAAAATGGTCTTGTCTATGGCAATTGCTGCAAAAGTATTTATCACCAAAAATATAAGGATGGTTTCATGTGAAGAAAAAAGTATATGATTATTTCATTCAAAAACGCATTTTATGTAATTTCTAGTGAAGAATGGGGGGAAAAGCAATGATTTAAAAACAACTTTGTAAGCAAATAGAAAAGTCTTTAATTGCAGAACATTAGAAACTGTCCCATGAAAATCTGGCAAAGGAAAGAGATGACAGTTTATGATTTAAGTTTATGATTAGACCCCCAGTCTAATCAATATCATAAAAAATTCATCAAAGCTAAGCTACTTTGTTGGTCAAAACGACTAGAGGAATTCAAGCGTGGGCTGGGAGTCCAGTTACTGGAAAAATCAGTATCAGACTGGGGTTGGGGGATGCTGCTATCAGACCCAAGTAGAAAATATGATCTGGTATCACGTCATGCGGTTTTCTACCTCGTCTGCATTTGCGTGACTTCAGGCACTGACACTCTGTGTGCCCTGGCTTCCCCAACCAGAAATTGTTTACATATTATGCACAATTTCAGAGTGGTTCTGAGAATAATATTACTTAATGCATTTAGAGCTTTTTATAAACTATAATGGACTATACGGTGTTCGGTGATGCTAATGTTATTGTTGTTATTGAACTAGATGGACCTTTACAATATTTTTCGTAGATACGGACTCTCTGAGGTCTCTTCATTGCTGAGCTGTGACAGTCTTTTCTGCATTCATTATACACCGTGGATTTCACTCTGGCGTCCCTATAAAACAGGAACCAGATGTCTCCATTCCTCCAGGTCAGTTTCAAGATCACTTCATCAAACTTTATTGACTCCTGTGTGTGATCTCTTAGGAAAGGGGGAGAACCTAAGCATCCTGAAGGATGGTATGCTTTTTAGGCTGTATGATCAAGAATAAGTTACATAAAACAGTCAAATAGCACTCCATCAGCTTAAGAATGCCCAGGGAACTATTATCTGTGTTGAATTTTTTTAAGTGAATAATAGACTGTTTGGATAATCACAAGCTATCTTTAGGTAAGCTCTGGCGACTGCAAGAGATAAGAAAAATCCTTTCAAGGATGGGATGCCATTAGAGATTGGGAATACCCTTACAGATCTTTATAAGACTTCCAGAAATTTTGTCTTTAAAGAAAAATGTGGTCTGGTGTCCCATGGAATGAGGATTGTCCAGCTGTGAGGTACTAAATCAGGCTACCTTTTCTAAAGTGAAAGGGGATTTTAATAGAATAAAACCAAATGTGATCATGTAAGTCTGAGGAAAAAAAGCCTTGGTTCTCAGGAAAGAGATGAAAATTAACAATGTTTCTTTCTCTACAACACAGTTTTTTAAATGATGGCTAAGAAGACTGTCCTTAGAGGGAACATGGGCAAAATAGCAAAGAAGAATCAAGAAACGTCTTTTTGTATTATAAAATAAAGAAATAAAATGATGTATTGATTGTGGATATTACAAAACTATTTTTTTCTCTTTTTTCTTCTAGTTTTCTCAATTACTTTTATGAGTTCACATTAAAATAAAGATAATTAAATATCAATACCTTCACCAACCTTTTATAGTAATTTAAAGTACATATTCCACAGGCTTAGCAGGGAGGGCTAAACTTTAGAGCTTAGAAGTCCTTGGATAGTATTCAGTTAACCCCACATTACTCCAATGATCAATCACTCTGAAAAGTCATCCTCCAAGCTGAGTTGGACCATCTCACGTGATGAGAAAATCATTCCCTAATAAAGGAGCTTGTTATGAAAGTTATTTCTAGTTATGAAAGCCTATAAGAGTTACAAAGATTTTTTTTCTTATATTAAACAAAAAGTAAATCGTCTATAGATGTACTGAGGATATAGATGTATTATTCCACCAAGAAAAAGGTATTTTCCTGTTTAATACTCACTAATATGTAAGTTTTTTACACATATCATATGATAGTTTTTTATCTATTTTTAATCTCTAATTCTCTAGTCTAAACATTCTCGGTTATTTTTAACTGTTCTTCAAATAACATGATTTTAATTTCTATCTACTATCTTAGGAAAAACATTCTAAAATATTGTGCAATAAAACACCCTCAAGTTTGGCCTCAGAGTCAGGCATTAGAATCTATTCTGGAATAGTCATGCCATAATAAGGCTGGCATTTCCCCAGTATGGGTACTATACTTGGATACCACAAGTGTCTGTGTATCAGTTTGCAGAAGCCCAAGTGACATCATGCCAGCCTTGAACAAATGTGCTGACCTGAGAAGGCCAAGTTAAAGGCCCTGAAGCAACCATTTTGATCAGTATCAATTCATCGCTCTTCCCTTTAAAGTTATACTACTCATATATCATTACATATGCATGCATTAGCCAACTGTTCTCATTTCTTTTTCCTCAAGGATAGCATGAGAAATCTTGGGGGTGATATCAAAAGAATCTTCTAGCTCTTCAGTACTAGGAATATCATTTAAAAATGATGGAAGACTACTTTTAAATAGCTTTTTTTCATGAATGCTCATTTGCTCCAGGTTGCCCCTCAGTAAACAAGTCACACATCATTTGTTTGATTACACCTTTCAAAAAATATTAACTAGACTGAGGCTGAACTCATACAGGTCAAAGACTGAAGCTCTTCATATTTTTGAGAAATCAAGACATTTTTAAGAATCATCCTTCTCTGAAATGCTCTAATTTTTTATGTACAATTTGATTGTGTTCATGTATTACTTATATAAATAAGCATACATTTAAAGAGGGGAAAATCTATAATTTTTCCCTATTTCTACAAGATGATGGATAAAAAGAAGAAAGTATAAGAGTATAAAATGGTTTATTTTAATATGGTAAGCTATAGCAAATTGTGAGTAAAATTAACTATGAATGATGTGCCACATTTACACCTTTTAAGAAACAACTACAATCCCTTTACACATGGCTGAAAAAAAAATTAACATCTGACACTAACATATTTAACAAGGATTAGGAATTTGAAATTGAATTGGTAGTTAGAGTATCATTTTTACTCAAAAGCTGATCAAAGGACTAGAAAGCCACTGGAGAAAAATTGTTATGAAATAGTCCTTGGTTTAGCTGCCAGAGATGACTGAGTACCCTTTAGTGAGTCAAAGATCTGTTGCCCATTATCTGTGAATCAATGGGTGACATTTCTGCTCATCTTCCTCTTCTTCACTACTTGGATGGGCTCTTTTCACTCATGGGCAGTTTCCCTTGGATAATATAAGTGTAAAGTATTTGAAAACATAAGATATGCAAATGTAATGTATTAACAGTAACTTTATAGATTATCCTCATAGGATTTTTTGAATGGAAATGTACTTTAGAGTTTACAGAGAAGGCAAACAAAAGTCCAGATGGGTCAAGTGGATTATATAAGACTAGACTCCAAAAGTATAACAGATCCATTTACCCTAATTCCCAAAAGTTTTCTTCCTACTAACTATGCTGATTCTCATATTTTATATCTCTTTTATGAAAGTCTTTAGGGTAAACTACTTTAAGAAAAAAAGCTTTCTTTATCTTAAAAAAATAAACATGATGGGCTTAAGGCACAAATGATAAATTTTGCTCATATAACTTTTTTGAGTCTATCCTTTACATTCTAAACGTATTTTTTGTCTCATCCTCTACATTCTTCCTGGTCAAGGTATAGAGTTTTGATCCACTCATCTAATAATAAAAAAAGATACCTCAAAATGTGTTCATCTGAACTATAATTGAACCATAACATATAAATACCCATTTTAGACTGAATTCACAGATTAGCAAATATAAAGTAATTCCACTAACTGGATGGTCAAGTAGAATTTGGGCCATCTGCAGTCAGGAGAGTAAGGGTTAAAAGAGCTAGGTATACCCTGGATTACCTATGACATAGCAGTTGTTAAATCAATCTGTACATTAAGTGAGGTCTTTGCAGCGCCAAGCACTGTGCTAAACTCTAGACACATTATTGCCTTAATGCCTCATAAACACTGTATTATTATTGTACATCCATTTTAAATATGAAAGTATCAGAAAGAACAAATAAGTTGCTGCAAGACACACAGCTGGTCAATGGCAAATCACATTTCAAAGAGTTCTAATCAGCAATGATATTCCAATTTTTAACTTTGATGAGATACTACTAAAACCTGGAGTGCATTAACAGAATCTTAAAAGGATACTCTTCTTTGGATGACTTAGTATTGAAGATCAAACTAGTTTTAAGACTTCAGAAAATCTCAAAATCATTATTTTCCCAAAGGTTTTTTGTAGTTATAACAATGGGTTTGTTATGGACCAGTAAAAACTTCTGTACTGTTTAGTAGTGGTTAATATGGCACATTACTTATTATAAAAATAGAAAAAAAGGGATGAAAACACAGTGGAATTTAACCAGACTCTTCAAATACGACGAATACATTGTAATGTATTGAAAAGTACGTAACAAGTAGCTCTCAAAAAATCCTATATTTACAGTATTAACCAACTTATATTATATAAATTCTCCCTTCATTGTGTATTTTGAAATTTTAGGATAATGTCATTGAACATGAACTTCGGAAGAGATGTGCACAGTTAACTCTCTGTGAACAATAACAGCTGATAATGTAAGACTTAAAATGTTTCAAATTGCTCCTTTATGAAAATTTAAGGGGAAATTTTGAAGAAATAAGTAATAAATATAAAAATTCTTTTAGCTTGACTATATTTTCATAGCATAACAAATACAATTATTCTGTTATGATTGCAATAATGCTTTGCTTTTAAAAATTATATTATAAATTTGTTTTTACTCTGTTTAATTGACTTAATGTGTTCTTGAAATTTTTTAATGAAAAGCAGGACTGAAAATTAGTATGTTGCAGTCATTGTTATGGTATTTCATGGGATAGACCTCCACGAATCTGTCTGTTCATAACTTGCTCTTAAAGTTCTATAAAAGTCAAACTACTTTTGACTTTTCTTGGAGTACAAAGATAAACAATGAATCTGAATATTTTCACGAAAAAAATTAATAGAACAAATAACTGGATTCAGGAAAGTTGCAGAATACAAAATTAATACACAGAAATATGTTGTATTCTTATATACTAAAACAAACTAGAAGAAAGAGATAGCAGGAAAACAATTCCATTTACAAATGCACTAAAAAGAATAAAATACCTAGGAATAAATCTAACCAAGGAGGTGAAAGACTTGTACTCTGAAAACTATAAGACACTCATGAAAGAAATTAAAGAAGACACAAATGAATAGAAATCTATCCCATGATCATAAATAGGAAGAGTTAATATTATCAAAATGGCCATCCTGCCCAAAGCAATTTACGTATTCAATGCAATCTTTATCAACATACCAATGGCATTTTTCAATGAACTAGAGCAAACAATCCTAAAATTCATATGGAACTACAAAAAACCCTGAATAACCAAAGCAATCTTGAGAAAGAAGAACAGAGTTGGGAGGATTATGCTCCCTGCCTTCAAGTCTTACTACAAACTATAGTAATCAAGAGTATGGTGTTTGTACAAGAACAGACCTATAGATCAATGGAACAGAATAGAAAGCCCAGATATAAACCCACACATATGGTCAATTAATATGTGATAAAAGAGCCATGAATATACAGAGGGAAAAAGAGAGTCTCTTCAATAGCTGGTGTTGGCAAAACTGGATAGCTACATGTGAGAGAATGAAACTAGATCACTGTCTAACTCCATACACAAAAGTAAACTCAAAATGGATCAAAGACCTAAATGTAAGATATGTGGAGAAAGGAAAACATCTACACTGTTGGTGGGAATGTCAATTGGTGGAAGGCAATATGGAGAGCTCTCAAAAACTAAAAACAGAAAAACAATTATGACCCAGTAATTACACTTATAGAAATTTGCCAGAAGGAAACAAAATCCCTGATATGAAAGATATATGCACCCCTCTGTTTACTGACACATTATTTACAATAGCCCAGATATGGAAGCAACCAAAGTGCCCATCAGCAGATAAGTGGATAAAGATGAAGTAGTACATGTTCACAATGGAATATTATTCAGCCACAAAAAGAAAGAAATGCTCCCATTTGTGACAACATGGATGGACGTAGAGGGTATGCTAAGTGAGATACGCCAGGCAGAGAAAGCCAAATACCATATGAATTCACTTCTTTGTGGAATCTACAAACAAAACAAAATGAACAAAATAGCAGTAGACTCAGGGACACTGAGAAGTGACTGATGGTTACCATCAGGATAGTGTTGGAGTGAGAGGGTGGAGAGGGTGAGGGAGATTAAGGGCACAAAAATTATCAATTATAAAATAAGTTAGTCACAGGGATAGTAGTACATCATGGAGAATATAGCCAGTGATTCTGTAATATCTTCCTATGTTGACAGATAGTAGCTGCACTAGTAGGGGGAAGGAGCATTATATATCAACAATACTTCAATAAAAAATACAATTATCTTTTATTAATTTTTTGGATATAAATTTTCATGCTTCTTGGGGGGAAAATATTGTTCTTATGATAAGCTGTTTGAAAGGTAGATAATGATTTCCATGAAATCCTCTCCTTAATTCTGATAAAGATTACAATCTTAATACATTTAAAAGCATTTACTCTTTAATATTTAACTCACTCTATAATATATTGATATAAATTATCTCCAGTTAAAGTAGAATATTGGGATAAGTAACTTATTTCCTTGTCTGAGTGTTAAGAAAAAGGATTAAACACATTAGTGTTTTTTTTCATCCTTAGAATTTTCAAGTCATCACATTTAAATTTCACAAATTGAGCTTACCATGAAAGAAATACTTATCAATAAATATTTAGCCAACTAATAATTTTTATAAACCTCTACATAACAGAGTAATTCTACCAACAGTGCAAAACAAAAACAATCTGCAACACTGACACATTCTCATATTTTCACCCATTCTGCTATATTTTTCAAGTAAACTTATAGTTCCTAATTTTCACAAAGGTTTACATATTCTGTTATTATCTGATATGCCTATATTTATACAGACATATCTATCTACCTATCTTTCCCTTCTTTGTGAGTTGCTAAAATTCATTGAGTTCTCCCTACATTCTAGGAACTATTCTATGTACTTTGTAATTACTAATTCTTAGTTCCTCACAAAAATCCCAGGGAAGAGAGTACTATTAGCCTCATTTTACTAATAAAGAAAGTGAGACAGAGTTAGAGCAACTTGTCCAAGTCCACAGAACTAATAAGTGGCAGATATGGGATCAAGCCTAGATATTGTGACTCTAAGGGCTTATGTCTTAACCCATCTTTTAATAAGTTTATCCAATTTCTGTTTAACACTTTTAAAAAACCTGTTACTATTGAGGGTGGAGCCAAGATGGCAGCATGAGTAGAGCAGCAGAAATCTCCTCCCAAAACCACATATATTTTTGAAAATACAACAAAGAAAACTCTTCCTAAAAGGGAGACCAGAAGACACAGGACACAGGATTACATCCACACCTGCGAGAACCCAGCACCTCACGAAGGGGGTAAGACACAAGCCCCGACCTGGCGGGACCCAAGCGCCCCAAACCCCAGCTCGTGGCAGGAGGAGAGGAGTCAGAGCGGGGAGGGAGAGAGAGCCCAGGACAGATAAACACCCAGCCCCAGCCATCCACACCAGAGTACAGACACAGTGCATGCGTGAGCTGCTGGAAACTAGGGAAACAGGACAGTAAGACGTGAGAGCCTGTCCCTGCAGACATTGCACCCAGGACAAAGAAAATCAAGTGCTTTTTGGAAGTCATAAAGGGACAGGGACCACACAGCTGGATGGAAGCATCCTGGTACACTCAGTCCAGCAGCAGGGAATCTGGGGATCTCTGGGCACTCTAAAACCCTGGGAAGCAAGGAGCACGGAGGCCCCTCATGGAGATAAATAGCCTCCCGGCAGTTCCCCCTCCAACATGGCTCCACCATATTGGAGCTGCAGCCGAGGCAGGCCATGCCCACAGCACCAGCAGAGATGAACTCCACAGCAGCCGGGCAGGAATCAGAAGCCCTTTCTGTGTGCAGCTTCTCAGCACAAGCCACTAGAGGTCACTGTTTTCCCAGGAGAGGAAGGCCACAAACCAACAAGAAGGGAAGTTCTTCCAGCCATCACACATGCCATCTCTGCAAACTATCTCTATCACCATGAAAAGGCAAAATTACAGGCAGACCAAGACCACAGAGTCAACAACAGAGAAGGAGACAGACCTAACCAGTCTAACTGACGAATTCAAAATAAAAATCATAAACATGCTGACGGAGATGCAGAGAAATATACAAGAGCTAAGGGATGAAGTCCGGAGGGAGATTACAGATGCCAGGAAGGAGATTACAGAAGTGAAACAAACTCTGAAAGGACTTATAAGCAGAATGGATAAGATGCAAGGGGCCATTGATGGAATAGAAACCAGAGAACAGGAATGCATAGAAACTGACTCAGAGAGAGATAAAAGGATCTCTAGGAATGAAACAATATTAAGAGAACTGTGTGACCAATCCAAAAGGAACAATATCCATATTATAGGGGTATCAGAAGAAGAAGAGAGAGAAAAAGGGATAGAAAGTGTCTTTGAAGAAATAATTGCTAAAAACTTCCCCAAACTGGGGGAGGAAATAATTGAACAGACCACGGAAATACACAGAACTCCCAACAGAAAGGACCCAAGAAGGACAACACCAAGACACATAATAATTAAAATGGCAAAGATCAAGGACAAGGAAAGAGTTTTAAAGGCAGCTAGAGAGAAAAAGGTCACATATAAAGGAAAACCCATCAGGCTATCATCAGACTTCTCAACAGAAACCCTACAGGCCAGAAGAGAATGGCATGATATATTTAATGCTATGAAACAGAAGGGCCTTGAACCAAGGATACTGTATCCAGCACGATTATCATTTAAATATGAAGGAGGGATTAAACAATTCCCAGACAAGCAAAAGTTGAGGGAATTTCCTTCCCACAAACTACCTCTACAGGGTATTTTAGAGTGCTCTAGACGGGAGCACTCCTAAGACTAAAGAGATATTAACAGAGAAAATAAATAACAGCAAAGAAAACAGACCAACCAAATACTAACTGAAGGCAAAAAATAAAATCAACTACCCACTAAAAGCAGTTAAAGGAAACATGAAAGAGCACAGAATAAAACAACCAACATATAAAGAATGGAGGAAGAGGAATAAGAAGGGAGAGAAGAAAAGAATCTCCAGATGGTGTATATAACAGCTCAATAAGCGAGCTAAGTTAGGCAGTAAGATACTAAAGAAACTAACCTTGAACCTTTGGTAACCATGAATCTAAAGCCTGCAATGGCAATAAGTACATATCTTTCCATAGTCACACTAAATGTAAATGGACTGAATGCACCAATCAAAAGACAGAGTAATAGAATGGATAAAAAAGCAAGACTCATCTATATGCTGCTTACAAGAAACTCACCTCAAACCCAAAGACATGCACAGACTAAAAGTCAAGGGATGGAAAAACATATTTCAGGCAAACAAAAGAGAGAAGAAAGCAGGGGTTGCAGTACTACTATCAGACAAAACAGACTTCAAAACAAAGAGAGTAACAAGAGATAAAGAAGGACATTACATAATGATAACGGGCTCAGTCTAAAAAGAGGATATAACCATTCTAAATATATATATGCACCCAACACAGGAGCACCAGCACATGTGAAACAAATACTAACAGAACTAAAAGAGGAAATAGAATGCAATGCATTCATTTTAGGAGACTTCAACACACCACTCACTACAAAGGACAGATCCACCAGACAGAAAATAAGTAAGGACACAGAGGCACTGAACAACACACTAGGACAGATGGACCTAAGAGACATCTACAGAACTCTACATCCAAAAGCAACAGGATACACATTCTTCTCAAGTGCACATGGAACATTCTCCAGAATAGACCACATACTAGCCCACAAAAAGAGCCTCAGTAAATTCCAAAATATTGAAATTCTACCAACCAACGTTTCAGACCACAAAGGTATAAAACTAGAAATAAATTCTACAAAGAAA
The DNA here is from genome assembly GCF_040802235.1 of Manis javanica. Lineage (NCBI taxonomy): Eukaryota > Metazoa > Chordata > Mammalia > Pholidota > Manidae > Manis > Manis javanica. The sequence goes on along the minus strand of NC_133164.1, from coordinate 106,093,636 downwards.
ACAAAAAGGCTCACAAACACATGGAGGCTTAACAACATGCTCCTAAATAATCAATGGATCAATGAACAAATTAAAATAGAGATAATAGGGATTAGAGAAGAAATAAACAAAATTGAGAAGAATAAAACAATAGAAAAAATAAATGAAACCAAGAGCTGGTTCTTTGAGAAAATAAACAAAATAGATAAGCCTCTAGCCAAACTTATTAAGAGTAAAAGAGAATCAACACACATCAACAGAATCAGAAATGAGAATGGAAAAATCATGACAGACTCCACAGAAATACAAAGAATTATTAAAGACTACTATGAAAACCTATATGCTAACAAGCTAGAAAACCTAGAAGAAATGGACAACTTCCTAGAAAAATACAACCTTCCGAGACTGACCAAGGAAGAAACACAAAAGTTAAACAAAACAATTATGAGCAAAGAAATTGAAACGGTAATCAAAAAACTACCCAAGAACAAAACCCCAGGGCCAGACAGATTTACCTCAGAATTTTATCAGACATACAGAGAAGACATAATACTTATTCTCCTTAAAGTTTTCCAAAAAATAGAAGAGCAGGGAATACTACCAAACTCATTCTATGAAGCCAACATCACCCTAATACCAAAACCAGGCAAAGACCCCACCAAAAAAGAAAATTACACACCAATATCCCTGATGAATGTAGATGCAAAAATACTCAATAAAATATTAGCAAACTGAATTCAAAAATATATCAAAAGGATCACACACCATGACCAAGTGGGATTCATCCCAGGGATGTAAGGATGGTACAACATTCGAAAATCCATCAACATCATCCACCACATCAACAAAAAGAAGGAAAAAACCACATGATCATCTCCATAGATGCTGAAAAAGCATTTGAAAAAATTCAACATCCATTCATGATAAAAACTCTCAGTAAAATGAATATAGAGGGCAAGTACCTCAACATCATAAAGGCCATATATGATAAACCCCACAGCCAACATCATACTGAACAGCGAGAAGCTGAAAGCTTTTCCTCTTAGATCAGGAACAAGACAGGAATGCCCACTCTCCCCACTGTTATTTAACATAGTACTGGAGGTCCTAGCCACAGCAATTAGACAAATCAAAGAACTACAAGGAATCCAGATTGGTAAAGAAGAAGTTAAACTGTCACTATTTGAAGATGATATGATATTGTACATAAAAAACCCTAAAGACTCCACTCCAAAACTACTAGAACTGATATCAGAATACAGCAAAGTTGCAGGATACAAAAGTAACACACAGAAATCTGTGGCTTTCCTATACACTAACAATGAACCAATAGAAAGAGAAATCAGGAAAACAACTCCATTCACAATTGCATCAAAATGAATAAAATACCTAGGAATAAACCTAACCAAAGAAGTGAAAGACCTATACCCTGAAAACTACAAGACACTCTTAAGAGAAATTAAAGGGGACATTAACAAATGTAAACTCATTCCATGATCTTGGCTAGGAAGAATTAATATCATCAAAATGTTCATCCTGCTCAAAGCAATATACAGATTTGATGCAACCCCTATCAAATTACCAGCAACATTCTTCAATGAACTGGAACAAATAGTTCAAAAATTCATACGGAAACACCAAAGACCCCGAATAGCCAAAGCAATCCTGTGAAGGAAGAATAAAGTTGGGGGGCGGATCTCACTCCCCAACTTCAAGCTCTACTACAAAGCCATAATAATCAGGACAATTTGGTACAGGCACAAGAACAGAGCCACAGACCAGTGGAATGGATTACAGACTCCAGATATTAACCCAAACATATATGGTCAATTAATATTTGATAAAGGAGCCATGGACATACAATGGGGAAATGACAGTCTCTTCAACAGATGGTGCTGGCAAAACTGGACAGCCACATGTAAGAGAATGAAACTGGACCACTGTCTAACCTCACACACAAAAGAAAATTCAAAATGGATCAAAGACCTGAATGTAAGTCATGAAACCATAAAACTCTTAGAAAAAAACAGACAAAAATCTCTTAGACATAAACATGAGTGACCTCTTCTTGAACATATCTCCCCGGGCAAGGAAAACAAAAGCAAAAATGAACAAGTGGGACTATATTAAGCTGAAAAGCTTCTGTACAGCGAAAGACACCAAGAATAGAACAAAAAGGTACCCTACAGTATGGGAGAATATATTTGTAAATGACAGATCTGATAAAGGCTTGATGCCCAGAATATATACAGAGCTCACCCACCTCAACAAACAAAAAGCAAATAATCCAATTAAAAAATGGGCAGAGGAACTGAACAGACAGTTCTCCAGAAAAGAAATTCAGATGACTAACAGACACATGAAAAGATGCTCCACATTGCTAATTATCAGAGAAATGCAAATTAAAACCACAATGAGGTATCACCTCACACCAGTAAGGATGGATGTCATCCAAAAGAGTAACAACAACAAATGTTGGTGAGGTTGTGGAGGAAGGGGAACCTTCCTACACTGCTGGTAGGAATGTAAATTAGTTCAACCATTGAGGAAAGCAGTATGGAGGTTCCTCAAAATGCTCAAAATAGACTTACCATTTGACCCAGGAATTCCACTTCTAGGAATTTACCCTAAGAATGCAGCACTCCAGTTAGAAAAAGACAGATGCACCCCTATGTTTATCACAGCACTATTTACAATAGCCAAGAATTGGAAGGAACCTAAGTATCCATCAGTAGATGAATGGATAAAGAAGATGTGGTACATATACACAATGGAACATTATTCAGCCATAAGAAGAAAACAAATCCTACCATTTGCAACAACATGGATGGAGATAGAGGGTATTATGCTCAGTGAAATAAGCCAAGCGGAGAAAGAGAAATACCAAATAATTTCACTCATCTGTGGAGTATAAGAACAAAGGAAAAACTGAAGGAACAAAACAGCAGCAGAATCACAGAACCCAAGAATGGACTAACAGGTACCAAAGGGAAAGGGACTGGGAAGAATGGGTGGGTAGGGAGGGATAAGGGGGGAAAGAAGAAAGGGGGTATTATGACTAGCATGCATAATGGGGGGGGTGGAGAAAGGGGAGGGCTGTGCAACACAGAGAAGAGAAGAAGTGATTCTACAACATTTTGCTATGCTGATGGACAGTGACTGTAATGGGGTTTGTGGGGGGGACTTGGTATAGGGGAGAGCCTGGTAAACAGAATATTCTTCATGTAATTGTAGATTAATGATAACAAAAAAAAAGAGAGAAAGAAAAGGGGGATTACTCCCTGATAGGATAAAACTAACTGCAAATCAACGATTAATGCATGCTTTACATATCCTTAATTTTGATCTTTCAAAGGGTGTCAGATGATCAGCTATGGAAGTACATTTTTCTGACAATATTCCTTTCTCTTAAAAAAAAAAAAAGCAGCTCCTGTGTGGTGATCTTCAATAGGTTCTTCACAATGGTATAAAGGTCATATCAAAGGGTGGGCAAAGGGTTTGTTAGTGTTTATACAGAGGATCAAAGCCTAATTTGGCTACACAAAAAACAAATTAAGATACAGTATGAAGAAGAACTTTCAACATCAACATCCTCTGGAAGAGTCATTCCAGAAGATGAACATCAAAAAACTTCAACAAAGATCCTGGCACTGCTGCAGTTGTAGCTGCAGTCATCCCACAGGTTCCTGGACTTGCCATTGGAATGAAGAAGGAGATAACTAAGCTGGCCTGTGCATACAGTAAAACAACAAATTTGACTGGATCTATACTGTCGGAACTCAACCAAGAATTACGGTAAGTGCAAGTTGCAGTGCTCCAAAATCGTGAGACTATAGACTATCTACTGTTAAAAGAACATATGGGATGTGAACAGTTCCCAGGAATGTGTTGTTTTAATTTGTCTGATTTTTCTCAAACTATTCAAATTCAGTTAGACAATATCCATCATATCATTGATAATTTTTCACAAATGCCTAGGGTACCTAACTGGTTTTCTTGGTTTCACTGGATATGGCTGGTAATTGTAGGTCTGCTTTTGTTATGTAGCTGTATTCCTATTATATTAATGTATGTGCGCAATTTAATTAGTAGTTTAAAACCTATACATGCTTAAGTTACTCTATAAGAAGATATGTCAAAGAAATAATCAATCTTCCCATGTTTTCTTCCGTCTGCTACTTCTATAGCTTTTCTTCTTCCTAGTAGAATTAGTGCCTCATATCGAAAATTACCAAGTATCGTAATTCTTCCAAGTGGTAAAGATACCTCAAGACAAGTGCTGGGCATAGAAGCCACAGGGCATAAATCTGCAAAGAAGTAAAAAGCTAACCTTTTCAAACAATATTGCTTCTCTCTCACTTACCAACTTTACATTTCCCTGTATGGCCCTGGAAGATGACTGGTTAGCCAGAGATGGGTAAGATTCCTCAAGGGAGGAACAACCTAAGACAGGCACAGTCACAGGGGCACCATCAGGAGAGAAATTGGGGACCAACAGAGGTGAGGCTCAGAACCTCACCCCCACTGTTTTGAGAGAAATCTTCTGCGTCCGTGGATGTTTTGTTGCCCTTGTCTAGCTTGGATTAATACTTAGTCTATAGGCACAGACCTGATCATCTACATTTGCCCTCTTACAGCACCTAAACTATGTTTTCTACCTTTATCTTGCATCTACCTACCACTTCAACATTTTATTAAAAATAATAATAATAATAATAATAATAAGGGAGAAATGTGGGATTCACATATAAATCATGTATAAAAATCAAACAAATAATCATATCTGACTTGACTGTTTATAGTTCATGATGTGTGATCAAAACCAAAAGTTTCTGTGATGACTGCCCTTGCTCTGTTCACCATGTAAGAACTTATTCACTATGTAAGAACTTGTTTACCTTGTAAGAACTTATTTGTTATGCTTCAGAAGATTGGAGACTGTTGAGATATAGGCTTGGGGTTGATTAATGACTGTGCATTGAGTCCCCTATACAGAATTTTATTGTTGTTAACAACCATTTGATCAATAAATATGAGAGATGCCCTCTCAAAATAAATAAATAAATAAATAAATAAATAAATAAATAAATAAAACCTGTTACTATTTACTTATATTCATGCTCAATCCTTCACATTTAATTGTGTTTATTTTCCTTAAATGGTATCCTTAAATGCATGCATTACAATAGAGTTCTTAAACAAAAAAAAGCATTAAGATAAATTTATATGCATTAGATTAAAAAATAAGATATATTAATGAACCTACAACAGAGTATCATTTCCATGAATATATACTGGAAACAACTGAAACAATAGAGCTTTCCCACTATTTTAATTCTAATTTAATTACTGAAACTAATTTTGGAAATTTTAGCTCAAAAAGTAACATTCCATGCAGTTACATATAAGTGAAAGCAGGGCTTCTGAATAAAGTCCAGATCACACCACGTATAACCAATATCCAACTGCCTGCTTTTCCCAAAACACCAAATAAGGTTTTCCAGAATTGTGCAACATCCATTAAGTTATCCAAGTTTATTTTCCTTATCAGGTCAGCCTACAACTAGAATTAGCAGTGAAGTGCTTCATTTCCTCGATCACAGTAACTCCTGCAAGAGGAGGGTCTGATTAAAACAATCAATTGAATTAAAAATTAGAGTTTGGCACTGGGGAATGCTCTGATATACAACCACACGACTTCTTATCCCTTCTCCATGGAAATACTTCATTTAAAAGAAATACATCCAAGTTTATTTAGAATAGCGATTGTTCGCTCACTACTTCCTCTCAGAGGATGCTAGAAGGGGTACGGTATTTCAGTTTCCACTGTGTCTGTCACCCTCACTTGACTTCCCAGCTTTCCAGACACATAATAGAACAAGATATAATAATAGTCATTAACAGACACATTTGAGGCTCTCCGTACAAGTATTCACTCACAGCTCATTCACTTCAATTGCTTTATAGAAAAACCTTCCACTTCGTGTTCTACATTACTGTGTTTTGGCTTTAGAAGACTTTACAATTTTCAAAGGTTAGAGCAAACACTTCCCGCCATAAGAAAGGAAGGCCACTAGGCTATTTTCTCGTTGCCCCTTGATGGTTAACCATCTTCTTCACACTCTGCTCTGGGCCCCAGGAGGCTGACGTTTATTTATGGACCATCTCAACAGGCTGCCTTTCTATCAGGCTTCCAGTGGGGTCAGCAATGGGAAGAACCAGGGGCAGAAGAAAAGGATATTTTTCTCCCTGTTCCCCTGGTTTCTAAGCCACTGCTGGTTGGTTTTGCCTCTACTATAATCTCTTGCCAGGTGCCCACAGATCTCTCACTCCGGGTTCTATAGCCTGGTTCTCCCTTTGTATCTACTGGCACAGAGCTGGTAATGAGCTAGTAAGCCCGTGGGCTCTGTACTCTCTCTTATTCCCTAAACTTTGCCCCTCTTTTTAAAACAGCCCCTTGATTAAATTCTATTCAATTCCCAGACATGTGTGCTAGGACCTTGACTTATCCACACCGTAGAGATCATACACCCTTCTAAATGGAAAATTTGTTGAACTGAAATGTTTTTTTAAAGCAAAGATGCAAGAAGACACATTTAAGGTAATTGTTACGGTTTTCTCTTTGCCTCAATAGATATTGACAGGTGTTCAGTCAAGGCTGATTAGATTTCATTAACATTTACATTAGGGGTTAAGAACTAATAGGGAGTGCCGAGCATACCACATTGATTAGGAATAGTATGTGACCTTTTCCTCTTTGATTATTCCTGGTTCCAAATAACTTTCGGTGCAGGCTAAATTTTTGAAGAAAACTCTCCTTGACTTGATAAGTAACTCCTCTATGATTTTTATGAATATATTAATTTAAATGTTGGAAATGCTATTATAAATATTTTAATATCACAGTGATCCCCAAAATACGTATATGTTACTATCTCCTTGGTCTTACAATGTGGCTTAGTCTTAGATTTCTAGAAGAAAGAATTGCATTTTTTAAAGCCAGGATACAACTGATGATCCATGTCCAAATTAAAGTTTTTGTTTTTGTTTTAGCACAGATGGTCCTAAAATGTTTAGTCAGTTTTCTTTTTCTTTTTTGAATTTCAAGTTTTCACAGAAGAATATAAATTTCTGGCTTCTCTTGAAAAATTAGGTTTGGTGATACATGGTGACAGACAGAAAGGCAAACGGACTTGGGAATGGGTATTAGCTGTATTTCTTAAGCCAACTGTGGACCTACTAAGTTCCCACAGTCTCCAGCATTCCCCGTTTCTTCCAAGTCTGATTCACTTTCGGTTTGCCTGCATGTGGCCACAGTCTGTGGTTTGTGACTCCTAGGAGCCAGGGAATCAACCCTGCTGTAAAGAGCCTGAGAGTAAATATATTAAGCTTTGTCAGTCATAGGGTCTCTGTTTTGCTGTTGTAGCATAAAAGCAGCCCTTGATAATATGTGAGCAGTAGACATGGCTATGAGCAAATAAAACTTCATTCAAAAACAAAAAATAAATGAGTGGCTATCGTTTGTCAAACCTTGGTCTGAAGAATCAGAGAATCTCTAATATGTCACTGCACAAGATACTATAATATGCCCTAGATTTTCACATATATATTTGATGTTTTGTGAACAGGAAGAATGAGGGCCTAAGAACATGGAAAGCAGCAGAGCCCAGGATAAGGCTGGTGAGAAAAACCATTAAGAATGTATGGATCCCAAGAATGAAGAGATGACCGAGAGAAGTACAGCTAAGGATGACTGCAATGTTCTAGAGATTTCCACCCAGAGACTGTGGCTCGTGGCAGTCTCCAGCTTCTTTTTAATTTTTAAAATATAAAATTTCCTACCTCAGACCCTATTCTTACATCAAAAGTCTAATTCCAATGTCCTCCACAAAATTAGGGTGTACTGGTGTTTAAAAACCAATAAACCGTACAGGCAAGAGCATAATTTAGTCTTGATGCCAATTATAAGAGCTGTAGGCTCAAATGGATGTTGAAGAGCAATGAGTCATGGGAAAGTTCTGGAGTCAGCTACTAGATTATTAAAAGCTCTCAGCAATCTTATTTGTAAAATTGAGATTTTTTAAAATGATTGCATTAGACAGTATAAGACCAAGTCAGTGCCAAGAACAGTACAAAATATACTGATTACTAGTTTTCGAGTTTCCTCACAGGACAATTTAGACATCAAGTTCATTATTGGTTCAAATCAACTTGGGATTCTCCATGTTTCTGAAGCCTTAAAATGCTTTTAAAATGGGGATGAAATGAAGAGCATATATTGAAAAAACATTGTCTGGAAAATAAACAATCATGATGTATATATAGAAACAACATGACTTAAACCTATATTATATATAGAAAAGTCCAAATTCAATTATTTCAGTTTTTGTCTTGAGCATCTCTAAAATCCAAACTGAATAACTTCCTTTACTTACCAAGCAAGTATATTTTGAATATACATTAGTTTATGGCATTCATAATGCATTCATGCATTCACACATGTAATGTTCAACAGTGAATGCTGTTTGAGCACCTACAATATTCTAGGCATCATGCTACTCTGTTCTTTTTTATTTCAGGAAACAAAATGAATTACAGGTTAAGATAGAAAAAGGACATGTCCAGGGAAAGTATCCCTGAGGAAGAAGTGTTTAAATTGAGGTATCAAGGAGAAACTGAAGGAAGCCAAACAATTATACTTGGTAAGGGCTGGAGTGTTTCTTATAGAGAAAATAGGGTATATAAACCCCCTGTGGCTCTGGAATGAAATAATGGGGGAGGCCAAGATAAGAATGCTTATCCCTTAAAGCCAGATTGGGAACTAGGGCAATTTTTCTATCCAAGGTTTGGGTAAAGCCAATGCAGTTGAAAGCTTGATGCTGTGGTGTCCCCGTCAGTGTATTGTCATATTTATTTCTATGTATATGTTGTTTAGCCAAGAGTTGGTATCACTGTGCTTAGACAGGCTAAAATAGTAACAGCTTTCAATCCCTTGGATATTCTTAAGCAATGCTATTAACAACTGAAAGTCACATTTAACATTAAAGATCATGATAAGAATATGTATTCACCAGTGCAGTACAGATTGTGCCTCTGAATGGGTAAATGCTTATTGTAACCCAAATCCTCTAAACCCAGAGACTAAGAACAAGTAATGGTAACAGCCTGAAACATTGCTATGCAGGGACTGACATAGGGTAACGAGCAGCATGAAACCAGAAAGGTCCTGTAAATCTTCATTAGGGCTAACTTTGGGGAATCTGCGGTAAAGCGGGTGTTTTTGCATTTAAAGTGTCTATGGTGTTAGGTTGCCAGCAGTGAATGGATTTAGGAGATCTGTAACTATTATATCAAACTTTATTTTTTATTAATTGAGCATATACACATTTTCTGGGGGGAGATGAAGAGCCCCAGTTTTTACAGCCCCCTAGAAGTTCATGGACCATTGCTGTAAATATACCATGAATATCATGAATGTAAGTAGTAGTTTAAGGTTGTTAACTGTACCCAACAACTACAGATTCAGAATTTAGTTTGGATATTGAAAAGAATACAGAAACTAGTAAGGTTGTACACACCTGTACCTAAACTCTATTTAGTTAAAATAACAATTTAGATAACTGAAGATGGAACCCCTGGTAAAGATTCCACTTTAATAGAGATTGAGATAAGGAGTTAGGCTTCCTACTTAAATTATGTGCTCCTTTAGAATGGCTGATGGCATATCATTAATTTTAATTTTTATTGGAAGCTGTTGATCCATAAAATCATAATAAGCAAAAATACATTTGCACGCTATGTGGTGTAATAGTAGTGTGAATATTTGTAAACTTTTCATCCATCTTAAAAAATTAGAACATGGAATCACTGTTGAATGCAACATTACCTTCTGTAAAACAGGAAAGAACTGCTATAACTCATTTTTTCAAGTAGTTCACCGAACAGTGACATAAATATACCTTTGGCTGAAGATGACTAGCTACCTTTTAGCCTCTCAGAGGAATCCTTATCAACCAGAGAACATACTTAAGTAAAAAACAGTTTATTAGAAATACTTGACTCAATTTTTTTAGTTGCTGATGCTCCAAATATTAAAGGGCAGACATGTGAAAATCTTTTGAAATCAAACAGGTAGTCTTTGCTCATTTCTTCTATAATATTTGAAATTTTTTATAGCATTTTTTTCTTGTAGTAGCTCTCTGGTTTCAGTAAGACAAGTATTCTGACTTGCACTATGCAATTAAGGAAACAGAAGAATTAAATTTTTACTATATATTTTATGCCATTTTTGGCAGGTCATGACTTTCAAAAATGTGAGGTGACATATTTTACTTCCATTATTTCTAGGTGATAACACAATAGAAATTCACATAAACAGAGTTCGGCTGTTTTTGTTTGTAATATTTGACAGTAATAATTCAAATTAGGTAACTTTTAAAGTTATGGCCAAATAAAAGTCAAAGATTTTCAAATGCATTTTTCTAACTATATTATGAGATCTACTTTTTCAAAGCCCTGCCTATCTTACTTTGTAGGGCTACGGCATCTTTATCACTGTTTTCAGGGAGCGATGTTTGCCTCCCTGGCTGAATAATTTTAAACACTAAATTGAAATGTGAACAGGTTCTGAACGAAGAACTTAATTGCAGCTACACAAAAGGAATAGCTAGGCTCCCAAATTCTCACTCGCCTCCATGTATGTCCTACTTCAATGGAGTTTGAGAAGAGGATAAAGATAAGGGGAATTGAATAGATTTGCTTTTTCTTAAGAGATAGATAATCTCAGGAGTGACCATTTCTTGGTTTAATTAATTTATTTCCATTATTTAATCAAGTACTGAAATTAAATGATGATAAATTTGACTCTGTGGATCCTCCTACTCAATTCCACAAGTTTTGGAAAATCATTCCCCATACATTTTCATGTGTTATGGTGCAAAAGATGTGCTAATGGTTGTAATAACTTTCATCTATGGAATGTAGTGGAACTTTTCTTCATCTGTGATTATGGATAGGTTAAAATGAATTTCTTTAATTTTTTTTTAACATGTGATAACTTCACAAGTAATAATTTTAGGTTTTGTCTGTCATACTATAGAATGTCTCTGTGGATATCCATTTCTGCTGCAGTTACAAAAATACTATTTCCTTAAAAACATTATAAACATAATGCTTGTATACATAAATAACCTCTTCAAACTTTCAGGAAAAATAGATTTATATAAGGTAGTTTACAAAACATTGCAAGCTTTATGCCTTCATATGCATGCACATACCCTAAATATGACTCTGACATAAGGACATCTGAAGCCACCAGCAACTAAACAGAAGCAAGTTAAGGTTAATCTACATTTTAAAAAATGCCAATAAACCTAATCTGAAGAAAATCTGAAATTGCATTTTTACTTAAGAGCTCCTAAGATTAATCACATTCATACAAATTGAACATTGTTCAATTCAGCTAAATGAATAAAGTGAATGCTCCTCTAAGGTTTTGGCTAGCTGGCAGATCAGAAAGATTCCAGCTTCCATATCTAGAGTTCACTATATACAATTTTATAAGTGAATTAAAAGTCTGTTGTAAATTAACTTTGTTAAACTTCTTATCATTGATCCTTATCTTGGAAATCAGAAAAATTATAGAGAGGAGAAATCTGGTGATAATCTAGAATCTGAGTGTAAAGGCTGACATCCCTTCTCTCTTTTATCAAACTTCTAAGGGGATTGAAAGGTTGATAATTTGACATTTGAATTTTCCTTCCTTAGTAGAGTATTAGTTGTATTCTGAGTTTAATTAGATAGGGGGTGGGAGAAGGGGATTTTAAATTAGGTCTATGGGGGTAACTTTAGGTTCCCTAGGGAATTAATTAAATGGAGAACTCAATTCCTCCACAATACTATACAGATTTCACCAGAGAGAGGATTCTTGGTCACCTTCACTTTAGTCTACCAAGTATTTCCTTTTTCCAACTTCAGATGCTTATGCAGCATCTCAGTCATTCTTTTTAAAGATCTCCTTTGGCAATTCCAGACTCAAATCCAGTGATCTTGTCTCTAGAATCTTAGAATACATTACCCTTTTTATATGTGCCTTCCAGCATCTTCTGTTTATAGCCATAATGCTAATCCACTTCATTTAAAAGTGGAGAAACATTCTACTTAAAGTAGCTACATCTGAAGAGCAAAGACAATTATCCATATTTTCCAAAGAACTGCTTAAATTTCAGGTATATGCTTAAGAAGTTGGAATGGTTGATCCGTTAATAAGCAAGTGATTCATCTTGCTAATTACAATGGCCCAAATGTAGAGTAACTTAAAACAGACCAGTTGTTCTGGTCATACAACCATTATACTCAGAATATCCAGTACAAAAATAACACATTGGAAGGCAAGTTCTCTGAAGTCAGGGTACCTAAATTTGAGGTATAGCTCCAGGACTCACTAAGGTTAAATAACAGTATACCATTTCATTAACATTGCTATGAAGAACAGTGAAATGTTCCATGCAATAGTACTTGGTATAGTCTTGGTATATGGAAGTATCTATCTATGATAATTGTGTTGTGGTATTATTATTTTTGAAATACAATAACTCAGTTATAGAGACAGATACTGCATAAAACAACTTCTGATTAGTTTTTTTCCCTGATTTTAGCAGAGTTATTGAACTTTAACAGAAAGTGTGTTGTGTGACAAAAAAAAACTCTTAGGAAAGCTAGAGATAAGAGTTTTATAGAAAGTTGTATAGTCAGACTGAAAAGAAATTAGACTAACTTTTTAAGCCTCTTTGTATTTTGTTTTAATATAATTAACACTCATGAAAACATTCTAATTTTTCTTTTTCTACTTAACAGTAATCAATAGTACCATGTTTTAAAAAGAGGGTATAATTTGCATTGGTAAATGTATAACACTTAACTGTATATTCTAATTAATATTTATTGTGTGTATATGTATTCTTTACCAAAATCAAGATATAAAACATTTCCATTCATCTAAACTTTCATTGTGCTCCTTTTTGGTTAAAAATCTGCCCCCTGTAGGTTTGCCTTTTCTTGAACTTCATATAAATACATTCATATAGAATATGCCTCTTTGGTTTCTTTTTCCCAGAATAATGTAGGTGAGAGTTATCTACATTGTAATAATATGTCAGTCTGTGCATTCTTTTTTACTGCTGTTCAGTATGCTATTGTTTGACTCTGACATATTTTATTTTTCAGTTTATGTACACTTAGTTGTTTCTAGTTTTGTGCTACTATGAATAAAGCTATGAATCATTTTGTTCATATATCTTGGATATATACCTAGAAATGGAATTATGGGCCATAAAAAAGGTATATTTTTGGACACTGTCAAATAATTTTCCAAATTGCTATTTCACGTTTACATTTCCATCAACAATGTATGGGTATATCAGTTGTTCCAAATCCTTGTCAGCACTTTGCATTGTTTGTCTTCTTTAATGCAAGCATTCTGGTGGGTATGTAAGGGTATTTTATTGTTGTTTAATTTGCATTTTAATGACTATTGGTGTTGAGTAATTTTCCATCTTTTTTTCTTCTGAATCACAGCATCAACAGAATTTGCATGTTTAACCTTTAAAAAAGTTTTAAATGTATATATACTTACATTTATGTTAATTATAATATGAATATATGACATAGTCAAGGACTAGGTAAACCTGTACTATCAAAGTTGATATGGAAAATATGTGAAAGATTTGGAATATCTTGGTAGAAAAAAATTAAGGTAGGGTCCACAAGTTTAGTGAGTAGGAATGGAGAGTTTAATCCATTCTTACTTAGCTACAGAATGCCATTTATCTGAACAAATTAATCTGAATTTTGCCCATTTCTTCATCAAAAACAGTTTTATACAGCAATTTTATCTCACGGGTTTTTCCATTTATGTACACTATTGTTAATGAAACTTTTGTTTGATAAGTTTTTTTAAGGGGCTGATTTTTAGCAGTCCTTAGTTATGCAAGGCTTATTTTAGAACTGAACATAATAACTTCTTTGCAAAATTAAAAAAATACATATGTCCTTGGGAAAAAAATACTGAATTTAGATATAAAAATGAGAAAAATACAGTTAAAGCTGAAAGCATATGGGAAATAGATTATGTTTTTAGAAAAGGAACATTTTAAGCATTGAAATACATGATAAAAATGTTCAAAAATGAATTTAAGGCAGAATTGTTTCTAAATATAATATTTAAAAAGGGTTTTCAGGAGATACAGCATCTCTGAGTAGCATAATACTGGCTTCTTTTAATTATATGCAAACAGTCAAAACAATCTGTTGAAACATTTTACTATCAATAATTGACATATTAAATAAGCCATATGTACATACTTAGATATGTTTTCACTTAGAGTATTAGTAAAAAGAGCTTATGGATATTTTTAAAAAGTAGTTTCATCAGCATATTTAACACACAGTATGAATTTAACATTAGTATGTCATTTAACTAAATGTACACTTTCAATGTAAGTGCAGCTATTTAATATCAGATTTAAATATGCCCTGAGTAGTGATCAGACCAGTTTTCTTTACAGATGGTAATGCTGCATTCTAATGTGGTTTGGTGGACTTTCCCTTTTTAGTTTCATTACTAAATCATTTCCTTAAAAAATTAAAGTGGATTACACATGCCCAAGAAAAGAAATTTTAATTCTAATCTCTGCACTGCCCATTTCTAGAAGAAATGTTTGCCATATGCCAGAGGACAGAATTGCTGATTTGCAGTGATGTATCACTAAAAGAAAAATGTAGGGAAAATAATTAGTGGTTTCTGAAGTCTTTCCTACTCTTATTTTTTATTAGTATAAAGGTCAATTTGAACAAGTTTAAAGCTTTTAAGGCATTTATCTACCTATGAACATATCTCTCCTTACAATACTGAAGTCTGATATATTTTCTAGGAAATTTTACAATAATATCCAATTGCTAATTTTTCTTGCAAATTTTATGCCTTATTTATATTACAACGAAGACTATTCAACTCCTTTTTCCTGTTTACAGTCTTATATCCTAAAATAATTTTAATAAAATATTAACATTCCTTATGAATTTCTAAAAACTAACCATGAACTTTGATGAACATTAATACATTTAAAATGAATTAGACATTCACTAAATTTCTCTTCTTTGGATGTTTATATTTTCCTGTTGTCCCATTGGATATTCAATGTAAAAAGTATTTATTTGCTTATCTAGAAAATGAGAGATAAAATAAGAAGTATAAATAACTATTTATTGTAAATATACCCTAAACATACTATTATATACAATATATTTTTAAACATATTATATTATATTATACCTACCCCTAATATAGTAATTAGGGTATATATTATACAGATACATATTATATAATAAATATAAATAAATATTATAATTGCAAGTAATGTAGCATTATTTCTTGTTACATATTATACTTTAAACATTGTTAAAATGGTACTTGAGGGTTAAGCTATTTAAAAATTGATCTATTATATTTAACAAAGAAGCCTGACAGACTGAAATCTGAGTATGCAAATAAAGATTGGGTATGCTTCAAACTTAGCAAAATTAATTCTCTTGACTAATGACAGAGATAAGAAAGAAAAACAATGCATTATGTTCTATTAGGATATTTAATAGCCAAAGCTATTTTAGATTAGATTAATTAGAGAAGTGTGGGCATCTTAATTGTATCACTGTAGAAACAAAGCAGTATCAACTTACTGTTTTCAATCATGACAACAGATCAAATTAGACAGGGTATTTTGTTTCAGAAGATTTAGGCAAACAGATCATGGCATGAAAGAGGCTTGGGGATGAATTAGATTTTTGCAAAGATTAATTGCAACATTAACTAAACTAAACAAAACCAGTATGAGGCAAGATCACACGAGTGGATCTAATCAATTTTGAATGAATTTAAAGTGGTAATATTTGATGGGTTTGATTTTAAAATCATCTGTCATGTGTTTCCCTGAGTTATTCCCACTGCTTCATTGGCTTTACCTAGAGAAGCCACTCTGGGGGCTCAAAAATCAAGTTCAAGATGTGATTAGACCAGTGACTGCCGTTGGCTCTGAAAGACAACAGGGCAGATGTTCTCATCTGAGTTAGCCTGTAAGTGAAACATACTGGGAAGTTAAAACTTTTAATTCTGTGTGTTCAGTTCAGAGCATAAGAAAATGTGACTGATTTTTTGAATTTCATAATTATCTAACCAGGAACTTTGAACAAAACTTAACTAACCTAACTAAACTAAATGTCGAGAAGTTTTATTTTATCTTGTTAATAATGCATACAATGAGGAGACATACATCCAAGACTTACATGATGGGGAAATGTTCACAGGTATTGATCCCTAATTTATGGTCTAAAAAGAAGTCACCTAACTGCCAAATCTGAATTCAGAACTGTCAGAGATTTCTGACTTCTTGCTTCTCTCTTTTTTGCTTTCACCCTAAATCTGAAATCATTTCCCTAAGCCTACAATCAACTTAATGGGTTGACTGTGTTGGTGTCTGACGGCTGCCACCATGTATACATAGCCAATTCCAAGCATGAGATGTTTAATGGCAGGGGCAGTTTTATATAGTAACTGAGGATTCTGGGCTTCGAAGAACATCCTTGATTTTTTGTTACATCATAACCACCTTTTATTTGAAACAATGGGTTTAAAGAATCACAGAATAATTTTAAATATATATATATATATTTATAGCACATCATTTAAATTTTTTGTATTTTTTTTTTTCAGGCTGAGTTCTAAATAAATAAGGAGGACATTATGCTCCAGCATGATGGCTAAAAAAATATGGTCCATTCTGATGGCATCACTGATGCAAGTAGAAACTTATTTGTAACATGTTCATTTAAGAATCACCAGTGCTATTTGATATTACTTTCACTTTAGGACTGTATCAAAGCTGGTATTGTTTCCTCAGAACTAATAGTGTTTATTGAGAAGTTTCTTCTAAGTTTATACTTAATATTCTCTGCTAATAACAGCTAAGCATAATAGTTCCATCCATTCATCAATTTACAGATATTTATTGAGAAATAATGGCATATTCCAGCAATATGGAAAATGTCATATTTTACACTTATGCAATGAGTTTATTACCAGTTTAATTAATATGGATATATTTTAAATTCTGAGAATTCACTTAGAACTAAATTAATGTTTCATACTGCAAGTACTAATCAGGTTGACCAGGAAAGATTTCTAATTACTCTCACCATGGAACATATTCTCTTTTGAAAATAAATAATTACCAGACAGAAGCATATATCCTGGAGCAATGGAAAAGGCTAAAGGTTTCAGTTTCCAAATGCTTCCTTGGGAGCAAATTAAGTAGAAATTGCTGAGATACCAACAGAAGTATAATTAAGCAGAATAGATACTAATGATCAATGGTAAAAATGGTCCACAAGTCGGCAAAATAACTAAGCAAAATAAAATGCTAGCTATCAATAAACATGAAAGTGTGATCTAAGTCAATTGAATGAAATGGATTAGCAGAGCAATCTTCAGCAAGGAACTCAGAGCACATTTTTAAAAAGTTAACATCTATTACAGCCCAATTTTTTAGGTGAGAACTCTAAAACCATTTCTACATATGTGCTTCAGATGCATATTTTGAATCTTGGAATAGTAGAATCTCTCTTATCTTTATATATATTTTAGGTGAATTTGGTTCAATTATTTAATGGTCTCAGTTTGAGTTCCCAGATCTGGAAATCTTCTGGTCATAATCACTATTTGAATTGACCAAAAGAACATTTCTAAATCAGAAAACTGAATGGGAACAACTTTAAATAACTTGTGAGATCCCCAGGTGGCCATGGGTCCCAACATTCACAATTATATGTTAATAGTCATGTTAATTTCTGGTCCTGTAGGCATTTGAATTTGCAATTTCTGGGCTTAAATTTTGCCATATTGGGGTCAAATAATTACCATACTTTTAAATATGTATGATACATATATTTTCAATATTTTATATTATATATGTATATGTATACATTTAGCAAAAATAAAGGGTGATTTAGTTTCTATTCTCAAGCCTCTAATTTGTCTCTGACTCTCAGCATATTTTACTTAAAACTTAATAGTTGATCTTTATTCCAAATTAGGTTTCTCTCCATTATAAACACAGTTGCTACCTTAGCTCTTATTTAGTTCCAGACAATATACTTTGATGGATTCCTTCTATAAGTTGTCTGTTTTTGCCAAGTAATGGGGCTCTCCATGGAGTTGGCAGTTCAAAGGAAACTAATTCTATTTGGAGTTTGATTGCTCATTTAATTGGTTGACACCCACATCTAAACTTACCGTAAATTTATTATGAAATTTATCATTGTCAACTTGGGTTTCTCTACAAGTAACCACATCTCCCTACATTTTCATAGCCATTATAATTCAACCTCAGTTCTTTTCCAACAAAGGCTTTTCCATAGTGCCAGATGCAACTAATTTTGTTTTATGTATGAAGCTTGGAGTTCATAGAAACAATCAGTTGCTTTACTTCAGTTAGAGACTTTTCGTTTTTGTTTTTTGTTGCTTGTTGTTTTTGAATCTCTTTGGCATTTGTACAGCCCTGGTCCATCATCTGCTTCAAATCAGCCTATAATGATTAATAACTTTCAGTTGAATACACCATTTCTGATGGTACATCATATGCTATAGAGCAATCTCTTTGGAATCCATGGTCATTATTATTTGTAGAAAAAGAAGGTTGCAAAACATCATGATTTTTTGCAACCTCTTGCTCATGCCCTGTTGGCAGCAGGTCAGCTGCCAGATACTTATTGATAGGAATCAAGACAAGCGCTCTACTCACCAGAACTGACAATGTCAGAGCAGTTCATAGGTAATAATGAAACTCATTCAAACAGCTCTGCTTACATGATAGTTTTACATCTGTCTGTGCTTTCTGCCTGGCTTATATGAATGATCAGCCTTTATAAGAGACAAAGCTAACAATGTACCATAGCATAGTTTCATTTTATCAAGCTCCTGTCGGTATCAGCATACAGTTTTGCTTTCACCTGAAATTCCTGAATTCAGCATCTCTATGTTGGAAGTAGATATGTATAATTTCCTCTAAGTTTATGCTTTCCTGTGAAATAGTTTTAATCATAACAATGTATCTCCAAGGTGTCATCAAGATGCCAACACAGGTCATTCCCAACTTCAGTTTCCTTCACAAGAAGACCAACTACCAACTATCCATAGGCAAGACAACACTGAAAATTCTAGAACCCAGTGGTGAAGCTGAGGCACCCTCTTGCACCACAGCACCTGGGAAGGACCTCACCGAAGGGCAAAAGAGGTGGCTATACTCTGACCATGTTGCTCCTCCCCTGTCCAGGCACAGTGTCACTCACAGGGATTCCTCCTGAAGCCACAGTTTATCCAGTGGGAAAAAGAGTGCAAGTTGGATATCCAGTTGCCCCAGTATTGCAAGAAGCTTCCTGGGATGGGTCTCTCCTCACGGGGCTCACTGAAGGGGTCTGTGTGATTCAACCACTAGGTATCAGGCAGAGATGGATGAGGCTGGGGCTCACAGCAACCAGTACTCAGATGTCGGCCGACGGTATTCCTGCTTGCAGGAGCACCTGCGCTGAGAATCCCAGCCAGTGAATATGCCAATCTGCAGAGCTGAGCCAGTGGCTTCATGCGGCCAGGGAGGAAAGCTGTCAGTTCTGTCTAATTTGGGTCACTAGCCAATGAGCTCTATACAGCCCCATATGGTCAGGGGAGCAAATTCCAACCCCACCCAACTGGTGAGGTTGTCCTGGTCCCACTCAACCAGGAAGCCTCACCAGAGAACCCTGGCTGCCACAGAGCCCATCCTAAGGCCCTACTTAGGCAGGAGCCAAGCCGGCTACTCTGCCCAACTAGGAAGTGTAGCCTCTGGTCCCCCATCACCAGGGAGCCTGAATAGAGACCTGAGGCAGTTTCAGAGCCCAGCCAATGGCCCTGCCCAATTGCGGAACGCAGCCTGTGGTCTTGCCTAGCCATGTGATTTGCCTTAACTCCCAGAGCATAGCATGTGGCCCTACCTGACAAGGGAGCCTAAATTGCAACCTGCCTGACCACAGGACACAGTATTTAGCCTCACCCAGCCGCAGCACACAGTTGAAGATTCCTCCCAGCCAGAGTATGGCCAGTGACCTTACCCAATAACAGAGCATGGCCAACAGAGCACAGAGGTCAGACTGTGACCCTGCCAAACTTGGAGCACAGCCTGCAGCAAGGCATGATCACAGAGCAAAGTCTGATGTCCTATTAGACAAGAAAGCTCTGCCTGTGGCCCCATCTTAACGGGATGCAGCTAGCAGCACAATCCTGTTGGGTACCACAGCCTGAGACCATGAAAAAGGGCTCAACATCACTAATCATCCAGGGAATGCAAATCAAAACCACAGTGAAGTATCACCTCACACCTGTTAGAATGGCTACTACCAAAAAGACGAGCAATAACAAGCACTGGTGTAGATGTGGAGAAATGGGAACCTTTGTGCACTGTTGGTGGGAATGTAAGTTGGCCACAATGGGAAATGGTAAAGAACTTCCTCAAAAGATTAAAAACAGCACTACCAAATGATCTGGCAATTTTAATTCAGGGAATATATCCAAAGGAAATGAAAGCACTATTTTAAAGAGCTAGCTCTACCCCCGGGTTCACTAAGGCATTATTTGCAATAGTCAAGACATAGAAACAACCTGTATCCCTCAATGGATGAACAGATAAAGAAAACATGGTATCTATAATCTCCTTATCCATCTCTTATCTATCTAGCTAGCTATATAATACTATCCAGCTATAAAAAAAGAAGGAAATTCCCCCATTTGTGGCAATGTGGATGAACACTGAGAGCATAATGATAACTGAAATAATCAAGACAAAGACATACACTTGTATGTGGATTCTAAAAAAAAAAAAGAACTCATAGAAACAGAGAGCAGACTGGCGGTTACCAGTGGACTCGGGGAGGGGGAAGGGGGCAGAGGAAAGGCGTAATGGTGGCCAAAGGGTCCAAATTCCCAGTTTTAAGATGAATAAGTTCTGGGGTTATAATGTGCTATATAGTGACTATAGTTACCGACACTGTATTGTACATTTGAGAGTTCCTAAGACAGCAGATCTTAAAAGTTCTTACCACAAGAAGATTGTAACTAGGTCAGGTAATGGATGTGTTAATTAACATTACTGTGGTAATAATAATTTTATTTGAGATATATACACATACATAAAGTCAATACATTGTCCACCTTAAATTTTTACAATGTTATTTGTAAATTATATTTCAACAAATCTGGAAAAATAAAAATAATAAAAAAATGTATCTCCAAAGTCATTTCTCTTTTGCAGTTCCTTCCATTTTTGCCACTATTTTTCATTTTCCTTGATAGCACTTTCACTGGTTAAAATGCATACCCTTGCCTTATATTGTGCATCAAGCCAGAGGACAGGGATAGATTTGAGATGAGCATTGCCAGGCCTAAAAAGAATTCCTTTTTAATTAATCAGTCCATATAGAAGAAGCCTGGTTGGACACTTTAAATGTAGTTCCCATCATTTACAAATTGCATTTTAGTTGAGAAGACACCTCTGTTTATCAAGAGACACACAGCCAGTATGGATTTTCATTGTTCTTTGTATCAGTAAAACTATTTGGACATCCATATAAGAACACAGAGAAAATGGGCATAAAAAATGCTATGACTATCACTTTTTACATAATGACTGAGGCATATACATTTGGGCTGAGAAAATGCCACAAAAAATGCCAGAGATAAGCCTGAGTGTTCTTCCCTGATAACGTCATTATCTTAGCTAGTATACTGGACTCTTCCTTAATAAATTGCCATTATAGAAAAAGATGCTATGGGAATTCACTAACCCTTTTATAAGTTCCAACAATGAAGGTATACCAGTTTTTTTCAATGAGGGTAGGCCTGGGAGAATGATAAGTAAAGCAAAGATATGACATCATATGTGCATATTAATATCCATCAAACCCAAATGATGATTGGGGTGGATGGTAGGTAAAGATTCTTTGTAAGTAGACACCTTTCAACAGCCTTTGTCACTCGTAATTATAAGCTCAATCAAAGTGGTATTCATGTAGGAAAACCTGGAGACAACTGGTTTACTCACTTGTAATTAAAGCTAAAAGTTGAGAAGGGGCTCAAATCATTCTACAAATAGTCCACTGTCAATAGAATCATATTCTTCAACTAAATAAGAAATTGTTTCAATTATTTATGAACATACTGTGAAGCAGAAACCTCTCCAATGCACCTTTCCCCTAATTTGCTACAAGAAGGGATGATCAGATCATGCACACATGGGTGTTTATTGACAATAGTATATGGAACTAAGCTTAATGGAAGGAGAACACTAAATAGACCTTGAGGAACAACTTTGAGAAGCCCGACTGTAGAAGTGCATATGCAATACAGACCACTTCAACTTACAGATTTCTAGATGGGGAAGTGGTATTGTTAGGTGGAGAGTACACTGAGGGCCATTATAAAATTTTCCATTCTCTCTGCTGCATTTTTTATTTTTCATAATCACAAAAGAAGTATAGAAAAACTATTCTGTCACTCAAGAAGTGATTTAAGCAGACTGTGACAGACTGAATAAATAATTCGTAGCTACCTCAAAAATGCTACGCAAACTGGTTTTGGGGTAAAAAAATACACACACACTTACACAGGGGTTAATTTATTAAGAAAGATGAACAAATTGATGTTACCTATCTGAAAATGGATTATCAGCCAATGTTAATTGATATGTGAAACTACAGAAGGACAAGATCCTTTGAAAATCTGATAAAAGCTTCATATAAAGTGTACTTTTGGATATACAATTTATATAGATATTTTCCAAGGCTTCACAATCCCCTAGACCACCAGCAGACTCCTTAACACAACACTAAATGAATAACAGTTTTAAATGTTTTATGTCATGTTATTTCATTTTTATACAACATAATAAATTATTAGTCCCTTTCTATTTATGAGGAAACTGAGGCTCAATGAGGTTGAATGACATTTCCAAGTAGTAGGAAATAACTGAGCCAAATATTAGTTCAGGACTATTTGACATCAAACTCCTGGTCTTGGTTACTATACTCTGCTACACCTCCAAAGATCTGCTTTACAAATCCTATTAGAATTATAATTTAATGTAACCATTAGCACTCTGTATTTCTGATATTTGGACATTGGTCAGTGATATTTTAGAATCATTTTGCTGTGTAAAAGACATAGAAAGTTGTAAGAAAATAAGGGAGGGAGAGAAGAAGAGAGAGAAAGAGGAAGGAAGGAAGGAAGGAAGAACAAAGAGGACAGTTTATCATATACATTTAAATAAAATGTGTGTGTGTGTGTATATATATATATATATATACAGAGAGAGAGAGAGAGAGAGAGAGAGAATAATTAATGCTGTATAAGAGAGAAATAAACTTTGTAGAGCTTTGAATGACACAAACATTGGAGTGAAGCCAGACACTGAATGGGTTTATTACAAACACTGATAGCTCATGAATGTCTGGCAGGAGATGAGTATCAAAGTGTGTGTGTGTGTGTGTGTGTGTGTGTGTGTGTGTGTGTGTGTGTACAGTCTTAGGGATGATTTTTGTAATTTCTTTTATAGCTTTTCAAGTCACTCATGAAAGAATAATTTACCTCCTCTCTGCCTTGGAACATCACCATAAATTGGAGCCTGAATACCACTGTGTACAACAGACACAGAGATAAAACAGATGGCCTTAGGATGGCCACTCTCTCCTGAGAAAACAAAGGAGAGTGTGTGCCACCAACAAGCACTTTCTAGCCGTCAGTTCTATAGTATCTAGAACCCATGAGCAACACTGAGAGATCATTAACAGTTCATGCACATGACGATAGACATGCGGCATTTGACCTATTTTACTGTGTCAGGGTAGATCCCCTCTACCTCTCTCGCAGATGCACATGAGCTCTACCACTGACCCCAGGAGTGGATTATTGATTTCAATGTGTATTATAGATCCAAGAGGAAGGTATCTCTTAGTTTAACAGCATTTTCAATCATGTATTGAATGCTTTGCCTTCAATAATACATTATTTAATTAAAGAAGAGTGATTTCTTCCAGCATTTTAATTAGTTATCTAAGGTCTGACCATCAGCAAGCCAAGTTGTCAAGGAGATGGGAGGAAGATGCAGGCGGAAGCACCGTCAGGTCCCCTCACACACCTGTGCCCCGGGCCACATTCCTTATACTTAAGTATAGTGACAATCTGGTTACACAGCTTTGTTTGAGCATATACCAATTTCCTTTTCCCTAAAGCTTTGTGCCCTTGGCTCCTTACAAAACACAAGCTATGTCTTAAGGACAGTTTCCTTTCTCTGGCTGAGGCCTTGGCAGGCAGCCTCTCTATCTGTGGGTGGCATACAAAGAAATAAATACAAAGGAAACCTGTTCACTTCCATTCCTAGCTTTCATAGAGTCCGTGTACTGATACCTCACTGGAGAGCCATTCAGGCTTGCCTGGGAACACATCAGCTGCAAACCTATCCTTCTGTCCTCCCAACCTCTCCCAGTTGTCTTTCCAAGGCTAATGCTACTTCAAAAACAAATGCTTTTTAATCATCTGTCACATGTTTTTTATCAAAGTTCTGAGAAAAAAAAAAACTACCAAAAGAGATACAATTAAAGGAATAATGAGCAGACTTACGGTGTTTAATCAGAAATGAGTTGATTTTTGAATCTCACCAAAAGCTGAAAGTAATCATTGGTCTATTGTGAATTATTGCTCATCGCTGCAGTGTCTGGTCACTTTGCTTATGAGAGCAGAGCCACACTGGAGTATCTCCAGAGGAAATCTGTAATGTGTGCATTGTCCACTGAACGTGCAACAAAAAACTTTATTTTACAATGTGAAGTTTCATGATGATTTCCTTCCCCTTCCAGAGAAGATGACATCATGTCGGCTGCTCATAGGGCAGCTGTCATGCATGTTGGCCTCATTATTCCTTTAATTACTGTTGTACTGATGATGTAGGAGGCTCAAAGGGGATTGTGTTAAATGTGCACAATCAGGGAAATTAAACGACCTTTACACGTGGCTAGAGGAGGAATATCAGCTGTGTCATTGGATGGTTCTGCCAACTCCGGACAGTAAATGTTCACAATAAAATAACCACATCTCAGAAAAATCTGCTCATCTGCTTTTCTACTTGAGTGAAAACATCAGGAAAAGAAGGGAAATAGATTTTTTAGGAATGTGTTTCTCAAGGAGTGAAGCCGAGCAATACACTTTTTATGACTTCAGTAATTTTTTTCAGATTGTCATACACAGTTGTTGGACAAAGCAAGTCAGTGATATTACAGGTTAAAAAAAAAAATGGAAGCAGCTGCATTAAGTGACCAAGATACTTTCTCATCCTGTGATCACACTCATAGGCAAGCTCAGGAAAAATAAAAAGAAAAAATGAAGATTAAAGGTGGACTTTTCCCAGACCTCACAGTTAAAATTCATTAAGTCTGAGTTACAGCATATCCCACCTCATTGATTTTTTTTGTCTAAGGAAAAAGACAATTAAAAACACAATATAATAAAAACAAGTAATGATTTATTTCAAATAACTTAGAGAAAGTTATCCGTGTAATATGATCAAACAAGAAAGAGTCTCTTGCAGGTAGAGACAGTATTGAAACTTCTCAGAAAGGTCACCCAGGAGAAAAGGGTTGTATTTCAGATGTAAAATGGGATTCATTGTTCTCATAATTACTACTCAGTCATGCAAAATCTGGGATCCAGAAGGGAAAGGTCTTGAGAAGGTTATGAAATTTTTTACTCTTACTGTCTAAGGAGAACACTTGGTCAGTTAAGTCATCAGAAAGATTGGTAGCATCTTGTTCCCTGAAAAATTTGTAATTGGAGAACTGACAACTCCCTTATATTCATAAATGTCAGATCTAGACTTACAGCACTGTTGTCAAGCCATCTGTGAACTCTCCTATAAATGAAAAGGCTTCTATGTAAGCTTGCTGACAGGCCCTCCCTCATGGTCTAGTTCAACTTTCTTATATAACATTCAATGTCATGAAAACACCAGGCAAAAGTGGACAATCATGTAAGTCTGAGCTGGTAGGAACCTGGTAAATACCATCAACTCTTTGGGCTGGGGTCTGGGGAGGTGAATGCCATCTTAAAAGCATCTGCCAATCTCCTTGGTGATCCATTTCCTACTATGATTTATTTTAAGCTACCAACCTGATAGAACATGGCATTGGAAAGAAATGCCCAGTACCACATTTTATCCAGTATGTGTATCATAAAGATTCAGTACATAAGAGCGTAAGTCATAGCACTATGCAGTAAAAACAATTAGAAAGTAATGAATTATAAGTATTTATTACCTTGATTTTAATAGAGTGTATTTAAGTAAGTGTAAGTTCATATAATTTAATTTTAATAATGACTATGCTTCACTACCAGCTTGAAAAAATCCTGAAAATTTACCAATAGGCTTTTCCGAGCTATCATCTGTTGAGTGCATCCCATTACTGTCTGTGACGGAGTACCTGTCCTGAGCTGCTAACAGGTCTGGTAGATTCCAGATGTTAAAATAAATTCAGGCAGCTTATCCCCAACAAGGTGAGTATTCTGGAGCCTCAGTATTAAGAGAGGACAGTTCCTAGTTCTTAGACTTTCCTTGGAGGGTCTGATAACATATATATCACTCCAGCCTCAGAAAACAGTATATATGCAAATACTTTGCAAATTTTACTTATATTTGCAAGGAGTTGTTGCCTGCTCCCTTCCCACACCCACAGCCACGCTTTAGTGAGCAGGCGAGTGATGAGGAAATGGCTGACTAGTCATTAGAGGAGAAAGGGGGACAGGGAAGCCTCACCAAGGGACACTAATCTATGATCTCACAAAATTTATTTCACTCAAATTTTTAAATATATGACTTAGAAATAAGAAACTGACTCCTAGTCTGCTTATGGGTGGAGCTGGTTTCTTACGGCTGCCATTACAAAATACTACAAACTGGGTAGCTTAAAACAATAGAAATTGGGTTCTCTCACTGTTCTGGAGGCTGGAAGTCTTAAATCAAGGCATCGGCAGGGCCTTGCTCCCTCTGAGACCCTGGGTAGAATCCTCCCTTACCTCTCCTTAGCTTCTGGGTGTGGCCAAGTGTCCTCACCATCCTTTGTCTTATGGCTTCATAACTTCAGTCTCTGCATCTGTCATCACATGGCACTCTGTCTGTCTGTCTGTCCTTTAACATGGACACCAGTTATGTTGGATTAAGGGTCCACCCTCCTGCAGTGTGACCTCATCTTAACTAACAACACCTGTAAGGACCCTATTTCCAAAAAAGTCACATTCTGAGGGGCTGGGGGCTAGGGTCCAAACATATCTTTTTGGGTCACACAATTTAACCCTTAAGAGATATTAAGCTAATAATTTAATAAATTATGGATGGTAATAATTGGTCCGGTACTTCAGACCTTTCTCCCCAAAAGAATTGCTGGGTGAATGTAACTATTTGTTTTGACAGGAAGAAGGTTTGTATTCTTGGTTAACAGAGAAAGAAGTTGACTTACTGATAGAAGAAAACAATTGTCCCAAATCATCCAGTTTAGCAGAAGAAGAGCCTCATAAGCACAAGAAACCCTTCTAAACATGAAAAAGTGAACACATCCCCCAATGAATGATGAAAAATATTCTTACCCCAAAGATCACTTAACCTCATGCATAAAGAAGTACATTTTGCCTGATGCCCTCAGTGACACAAACAGCTTTTATTCTACAAAAATAATCCAGTTTCTCAGCTACTTTTTAGCATTTTTTCAGCTTGTGCTGTTGTTTCATACTTAGAGCCATGCTGTTTTTGAACACAGAGAGAAAAATACAAAAAATATTGTTGTTGCTCCAAAAAAGGAAACACATTTTTTAAATGGATCAGTGAACCTGTAGGGCTTTTACTGAACCAATCAGAATGGGCTCAAGAAATCAGACCAATTACACTCAGTCTCTCCACACTGAACAGCTTTTGAGTGCCCACCGAGTGCAAAGCCCCAAAATACAGCTGAGGTCGATCATTTGAAAGGCAACTGTCTGAAAAATTCCCATGCCTTGTACCCTCTTACTTTTGGTCAATGATGCTGCAACAATTTTTCTCAAATATTCTTTGCTTATTACAGTTAGTATTTGTTTCGTGATAAAACTTTAATCCCTAATTCAGTGTTCTGTCTCCAGTCTTCCTTAAAACAATTAAAACTGATAGAAAATGTTAGAGCTATGATAGTTTACTAAAACCATCCTAGGAAAAGCCAATGCATACATTTGAGATGCTCTAAAGCAGGGAGCATTGCTGACAGTCAGGGACTGAAATACGTCACAGGGTCAAATTTCTGAAGAGTTTCACAGAACTTTCTTAAACCTTGCTTATGAGAACAAATGAAACTCCATTATTCTCTTTTGATTGAAAGTTCCACCCCAAAACAAGGATCCGTTGTACTGAAGTCCTGAAAGTTGACCATTGGCTTTAATGCAATGATTTGTGGGACCTTAGCTAAATATCTAACAAGGAAGTCCATACCATTTTTCAATAGGTCTTTTAAGAGAACACTGCTTTTCATTCTGAATTCAAATCTGCTTCCATGCTACATTGATGCTTTAGAAACTCTACCCTCACGTCTAGGGCAACATGAACTCAGTCTGCTTCTGTTTCCCACATGAGCACACCCACTATTCCTCAGCTCAGTTGCGTTCAGTAGTTCATAGTTGGCTATGTTCCATGTGCCAAGCACTACTCCAGGCGGTGAGGTTGTAGAGCTCAAGGAGAGAAAACCTCTTATAAGATCCAGTGCAATCTGGCTCATAAGACTTTCTATGGAGATGGAAATATTCTATATCTGCACTGTCCAATATTTTAGCTACTGGCCACATGTGGTCATTAAACAAGTAAAGTATGATTGGGAAACTGAAAAACTGAATTTTTAATTTGGTTAATTTAAATTGCCACATATGGTAATGACTACTATTTGGACAGTACAAGTCTGGTGGATTAGACAAGCCCAGACACTGATAAATATAACCCTAAGTATATAGTTCCCAGCAGAGAAGGGCCAAACTGAGAGACCAGGTGGGGACTGAATTCGAATTATCTTGAGGAGGGATGCCTGAACTGGGTCTTAGGGATGAAATTAGCCAGTTGACGAAAGGGAGAAGAAGTTTCAGAAAAAAATAAAACATCAAAAAGACACAATAGGCACAAATGACCCTATTTAGAAAAAAGAATCCAAATTCCAATTTAGGTACAAACTCTGGCTGTTAGATGCAGTGTATAAACTCCATTTTCCTCATAACTTTCATAAAATTAGTTTTCAAGTCATTCTACATACACAATTTGTTCTGACCGATAGCAAACTAAATGTGAGACTGTTTCTTTCCTTTTTTGAAAATCACGCTTCAAATGTGCATCTGGAATTCAAATTGACATTCATGGCAGACAAATGGCTCAATTTAAGTTTACATTTAATTAAAAGAATTCTATAAATTCTTAGCCTAACTGCTAATAAGTCAGACCTCTCCTATCGTAATTGGAAAATGTTTCTGAACTAAGATGTAGGATTTTTACATGCCTAGTACAGTTCATCGAGATAATAAAAAACATATTTTAGCCTTGTAAGATTTTTTTTCAAATGTTGAGTAAGTCTTTGGATAAACCTGTCAACCCGATTCTGTGTTACAGTCACATATTGGGAAGTCAAAAACAAAAACAAGGACTGTCTATATCAGTGTTGAAGCTCACCATTCTAATTAGACTGGGAAAGAGATGAGGCCTGATGAGAGCTTGGCCCCCAAGTGAACATCCAGGCCGGTCATCAGGACTAAGGTTGCCTGACTATCTTCTCAAAGTACACAGATTGGGTCACTACCTTTCTCAGTTACTCAATGCATATTGTGTATTTGTTTTAGTTCAGCACAGCAAATATTTTCCTAATGCTTTTTGTTTGGTTTGGATTTTTTTTTGGTTAAGCTTGTTTTTTTTTAGCCAGGGGGTATTCTAAACACTGGGGATATATAAGTGAAAAGATGAGACTTAGCTCATATTCTGCAGACCCAAGAGATGGGTATACATGAGCAAACTGATGGCCTCATTCATCATTGAATGCTGTGTGTCTTCATCAAAAACAGTTCTACCAACCTGTTCACAGCTTGGAACACAATGAGCCAAATTAGATTTCAGGATGATGGGCAAAGAGAGAGACACAGAGAGAGAAGTGTGTGCATGTGTGTGTGTGAGTGTGTTGTGTGTAACTTAGAGAAAGTCAAAATAAGAAAAATACGACTGTATTTGAGAAGAGAAAATAAAAAATACAATGGATTAGCACAGATAATGTAGCAGGGGGCACAGGGAAGGCAGTATAGCACAGAGAAGATAGGTAGTGATTCTATAGCATCTCCCTACGCTGATGAACAGTGACTGTAATGGGGTTTGTCGGGGGGGGGACTTGATAATGGGGGAAATCTAGTAACCACAATGTTGCTCATGTAATTGTATATTAATAATACCAAAACAAAAAAATTAAAAAAATAAATAACAAGGTGGGGAGTGTGGCAGGTGATGGCAGGGTTAGACTTTTCAGAACATGAAATTATTGGCAAGATTTCATTTTACCTCCTAAATATTTGACTCTCACAATAGTTAATCAATTTATATTTGGTTCTCTTTGCACCCATTAGTGTCTGCAAAATGAAATGACAGGAAGATATCAAGAAAAATAATTGAAAATTTAGAATGAAATATTCTGGGAATTTGAAATAAACCCCCAGTTAAGAATATTATTTGCATACAAGTTCTCAAAAAATATTTCATGTACATGAAGTTATGCTGTGTTGGTAAATATTTCAAAAAATAGTCACCTTAAAGATCCTATTTCAAAACCACAATTTCCCTAAGCCAAAATGTAAACCCCAAAAGACTCACGTAGCTTTTTCTCAGACATGCAGTTTATGGTAAATGTTTTTAGAATCATTATTTTAAACAACATTGACAAAAATATAACTAAGGGAACCAATCCAGTTATTATATAGAATAAAATCTCTTACAGATTTAAAATACTAAGATTTGAATGCTGTTATGTATGCACATTATGATTTTATGATGTTATGGATGGCTATGAGTATTAAAATATGCTTCCCTAAGAGTACAATCGGCCTGACTTCTCCTGACCCAACCAGCTTCTATTTGACATGCGTCATGTCAAAGATCAGTAAAACCAGACACTAGTTACAGTGCTATGGACAGACTTTACTCAGTAGTCACTCTTGGAATAAGGAAGAGAGTCCAGCATGAACTGAACTCAACTTGGCCAGAACAAAAGACAAACTTTTTAAAGGCTGGAATGTGTTGCAGGAAAGAACTGAAGGTTAAAAAGGGGATTTGGTGCATGTGGCCAGGCCTTCTGGGTTGGTCATGTTAAGCTCCTACCCTCCCTCAGAGACAGCGGGTAGAGGCCCTATTTTGTGGGGTTGACTGGAACAAACAGTGAATTATTTGGGCAGCAGTGAGCTTTCCTAGGAGCTATGTAAGGGGGCTGGAGTCACCATCCAGTGTTTCAGCCTTGAGCTGTTAGAAAAGGTGCTGGTGCTTGTTTAAGTCTTGGTGCAGGAATTCGGATGGAGTTGCTCTGTGCCCAGAGTTTTTTTGCAGTTCCCAGTGAAGGGAAGATGCAGCCTGGGAGATGGAGCATAGCTGCAGTAGTGGATGTAGATTGTCCAGAAGCTGATCTGTCTCCAGAGAAAGGGATTCAGACCTCTTAGACAGGGATCCTGGGCTCAGCGTGGCCAAGTTTTCTGACCTTCCTCAGGTTGAAACAAGAGGAAATGGGGTGTGGCAGTGCAGAAGGAACAACTAGAGGAATTGTTAGTTGAACATAAGCACTGTGTTAGGGGCCTGAAAAAAATATATTTCTTCTCAGAAATCATGCAAAGAAAGTAGATACAACTTTTAACACTTTATGGACAAGTAAATGGGAAGGCATCATATTTAAATTTCTTCTCAAGGTTAAGCTGTTAGCAGGCTGATTTGGGATAAAAGTCAAGTCCAAATTTTCTACCTCTTCGCTTACTCTAAGCCTCATGTCTTGACCTTTGGTTAAGAAATAGCTTGACCATGTGTCTTAAAAGGCCAAAGAATTCTTTACCATATATTTATGTGTAGTTCTGGGTCCATATTAGATGCTGAGCAACCAACAGCTAACAACTGAGGTGTCTGTCTTCTTAAATACTTTCATAGATAGCTAGTTAAATCATATTAATTTAGTCACTACTTAAAAGCCACCTTGCTGAGTAATATTCCATTGTGTATATGTACCACATTTTCTTTATCCATTCATCTACTGATGGACATTTAGGTTGCTTCCATATTTTAGCTATTGTAAATAGTGCAGTGTTAAACATAGGGGTGCATCTGTCTTTTTCAAACTGGAGTGCTACATTCTTAGGGTAAATTCCTATAAGTGGAATTCCTGGGTCAAATGGTATTTCCATTTTGAGCATTTTGAGGAACTTCCATACTGCTTTCCACAATGGTTGAACCATAAGAAAAAAACAGATCCTACCATTTGCAGCAACATAGATGGAGCTAGAGGGTATTATGCTCAGTGAAATAAGCCAGGCAGAGAAAGACAAGTACCAAATGATTTGAATCATATGTGGAGTATAAGAACAAAGGAAAACTGAAGGAACAAAACAGCAGCAGAATCACAGAACCCAAGAATGGACTAATAGTTACCAAAGGGAAAGGGACTGGGGAGGATGGGTGGGAAGGGAGGGACAAGGGTGGGGAAAAAGAAAGGGGGCATTACAATTAGCATGTATAGTGTGTGGTGGGCACAGGGAGGGCTGTGCAACACAGAGAAGACAAGTAGTGATTTTACAGCATCTTACTACACAGATGGACAGTGACTGTGAAGGGGTATGTGGGGGGGACTTGGTGAAGGGGGGAGCCTAGTAAACATAATGTTCTTCATGTAATTGTAGATTAATGATACCAAAATAAAAAATAAATAAATAAACAAACAAACAAATAAATAAATAAAGCCACCTTGCTTAGAGGATTTAATATTTTAAAATATTATCAGTCCCTTTAAAATACAGTCACGAACTACCATGTTTGGTAAAGAAATATTTTTTCTTTGGTAAAGAAATATTCTTACCATGGGAATATTCAGTATTATTTGTGATTGCTGTGACTATTATTAAATAAGTAACAAGTTGTAAGATTAAAAAAAATTTCAAAACATCTTTCAACCATGTACCCATTCTCATAGAAGGAACCTAATTGCCTATAAATGTAAAAAAATATAATAAAGCTACATGGAACAGTCAGATTCACTAGATTTATTTTCAGTGATAAATTTGACCCACTGAAGCCTTTCTTAAAATAAATTTGGGGGCGGGAGCCAAGATGGCGGCGTGAGTAGAGCAGTGGAAATCTCCTCCCAAAAACACATAGAGCTATGAAAATATAACAAAGAAAAATCTTCCTAAAATAGAGACCACAGGACACAGGACAACATCCAGACCACATCCACACCTGCAAGAACCCAGCGCCTTGTGAAGGGGGTAAGATACAAGCCCCAGCCCGGCGGGACCCGAGCGCCCCTCCCCCCGGCTCCCGGCGGGTGGAGAGAAACTGGAGCAGTTTTTTTTTTTTTGGCGAGCGCTTTTTGGAAGCCTTAGAGGGACGGGCCCCCGTTGCTGGGGAGGCAGGGTGGCGGGACCGGTGAGGAGGTGCCTGGGAACGGCGCCGGAGGACAAAGAATATCCCGCGTTTCTCCCTGCGAGACCTGGGGGCGGGTGCCTGAGACCGGTGCCTGAGGACGGAGGAGGTCGCGCGTTTTTCCCCTTTTTTTTTTTCTCTTTTTGGCAAGCGCTTTTTGGAAGCCTTGAAGGGACGGGGACCCCAGTGCTAGGGAGGCACGGTGGCGGGACTGGTGAGCGGGTGGCTGGGACCGGCGCCTGAGGACAAAGAATATCCCCCGTTTTTCCCTGCGGGACCGGTGGGCGGGTGCCTGAGACCGGCACTTGAGGACAGAGGAAATCGCGCGTTTTTCCCCTTTTTTTTTTCTCTTTTCTGCGAGTGCTTTTTGGAAGCCTAAAAGGGACAGGGACCCCGGTGCTAGGGAGGCAGGGCGGCGGGACTGGTGAGCGGGTGCCTGGGACCGGCACCTGAGGACAAAGAATATCCCGCATTTTTCCCTGTGGGACCGGTGGGTGGGTGCCTGAGACCAGCACCTGAGGACGGAAGAAATCGCGCGTTTTTCCCCTTTTTTTTCTCTCTTTTTGCCAAGTGCTTTTTGGAAGCCTTGAAGGGACAGGGACCCCGGTGCTAGGGAGGCAGGGCGGCGGGACTGGTGAGCGGGTGCGTGGGACCAGTGCCTGAGGACCAAGAATATTGAGCGTTCCTTCCCTGCGGGACCAGTGGGTGGGTGCTTTTTGGAAGCCTTGAAAGGACAGGGACCCTGGTGCTAGGGAGACAGGGCAGCAGGACCAGTGCGCGGGTGCCTGGGACTGGCACCTGAGGAAAAAAAAAAAAATCGCGTGTTTTTTCTTTTTTTTTTCCTTTCTGTTCCCTCTCTCATTGTTGCTGTTGTTGTTTTGGTTTGGAGAGTGCTTTTTGGAAATCTTAAAGGGGCAGGACAGGTCACTTAGACCAGAAGCAGGGAATCTGGGGATCTCTGGGCACTCTAACCCCCTGGGCAGCAGGGAGCACAGAGGCCCCTTACGGAGATAAATAGTCTCCTGGCTGCTCCCCCTCTAACGGGGCTCCACCATTTTGGAGGAACAGCCCCAGCCAGGCCAAGCCCACAGCAACAGTGGAGATAAACCCCAAAGCAACTGGGCAGGAAGCAGAAGCCCTGTCTGCGCACAGCTGCCCAGCACAAGCCACTAGAGGTCGCTATTCTCCCAGGAAAAGGCTACAAACCAACAAGAAGGGAAGCTCTTCCAGCGGTCACTTGTACCAGCTCTGCAGACTATCTCTATCACCATGAAAAGGCAAAACTACAGGCAGACAAAGATCACAGAGACAACACCTGAGAAGGAGACAGACCTAACTAGTCCTCCTGAAAAAGAATTCAAAATAAAAATCATGAACATGCTGACAGAGATGCAGAAAAAAATGCAAGAGCAATGGGATGAGATGCAGAGAAAAATGCAAGAGCAGTGGGATGAGATGCAGAGAAAAATGCAAGAGCAGTGGGATGAAGTCCGGAAGGAGATCACAGATGTCAGGAAAGAGATCACAGAAGTGAAACAATCCCTGGAAGGATTTATAAGCAGAATGGATAAGATGCAAGAGGCCATTGAAGGAATAGAAGCCAGAGAACAGGAACGTATAGAAGCTGACATAGAGAGAGATAAAAGGATCTCCAGGAATGAAACAACACTAAGAGAAATATGTGACCAATACAAAAGGAAAAACATTCGTATTATAGGGATACCAGAAGAGGAAGAAAGAGGAAAAGGGATAGAAAGTGTCTTTGAAGAAATAATTGCTGAAAACTTCCCCAAACTGGGGGAGGAAATAATCGAACAGACCATGGAATTATACAGAACCCCCAACAGAAAGGATCCAAGGAGGACAACACCAAGACACATAATAATTAAAATGGCAAGGATCAAGGACAAGGAAAGAGTTTTAAAGGCAGCTAGAGAGAAAAAGGTCACCTATAAAGGAAAACCAATCAGGCTAACATCAGACTTCTCAACAGAAACCCTACAGGCCAGAAGAGAATGGCATGATATACTTAATGCAATGAAACAGAAGGGCCTTGAACCAAGGATACTGTATCCAGCACGACTATCATTTAAATATGATGGTGGGATCAAACAATTCCCAGACAAGCAAAAGCTGAGGGAATTTGCTTCCCACAAACCACCTCTACAGGGCATCCTACAGGGACTGCTCTAGATGGGAGCACCCCTAAAAAGAGCACAGAACAAAACACACAACATATGAAGAAGGGAGGAGGAGGAATAAGAAGGGAGAGAAGAAAAGACTCTCCAGACAGTGTATATAACAGCTCAATAAGCGAGCTAAGTTAGGCAGTAAGATACTAAAGAAGCTAACCTTGAACCTTTGGTAACCACGAATCTAAAGCCTGCAATGGCAATAAGTACATATCTTTCAATAGTCACCCTAAATGTAAATGGACTTAATGCACCAATCAAAAGACATAGAGTAATAGAATGGATAAAAAAGCAAGACCCATCTATATGCTGCTTACAAGAAACTCACCTTAAACCCAAAGATAAGCATAGACTAAAAGTCAAGGGATGGAAAAACATATTTCAGGCAAACAACAGTGAGAAGAAAGCAGGGGTTGCAGTACTAATATCAGACAAAATAGACTTCAAAACAAAGAAAGTAACAAGAGATAAAGAAGGCCACTACATAATGATAAAGGGCTTAGTCCAACAAGAGGATATAACCATTCTAAATATATATGCACCCAATACAGGAGCACCAGCATATGTGAAGCAAATACTAACAGAACTAAAGAGGGAAATAGACTGCAATGCATT
This sequence comes from Manis javanica, assembly GCF_040802235.1. Lineage (NCBI taxonomy): Eukaryota > Metazoa > Chordata > Mammalia > Pholidota > Manidae > Manis > Manis javanica. The sequence continues at coordinate 106,057,023 of NC_133164.1, read as the reverse complement.
CATTGTAGGAGACTTCAACACACCACTCACCCCAAAGGATAGATCCACCGGGCAGAAAATAAGTAAAGACACACAGGCACTGAACAACACACTAGAACAGATGGACCTAATAGACATCTATAGAACTTTACATCCAAAAGCAACAGGATATACATTCTTCTCAAGTGCACATGGAACATTCTCCAGAATAGACCACATACTAGCTCACAAAAAGAGCCTCAGTAAATTCCACAATATTGAAATTCTACCAACCAATTTTTCAGACCACAAAGGTATGAAAGTAGAAATAAATTCTACAAAGAAAACAAAAAGGCTCACAAACACATGGAGGCTTAACAACATGCTACTAAATAATCAATGGATCAATGAACAAATCAAAATAGAGATCAAGGAATATATAGAAACAAATGACAACAACAACACTAAGCCCCAACTTCTGTGGGATGCAGCGAAAGCAGTCTTAAGAGGAAAGTATATAGCAATCCAGGCACACTTGAAGAAGGAAGAACAATCCCAAATGAATAGTCTAACATCACAATTATTAAAACTGGAAAAAGAAGAACAAATGAGGCCTAAAGTCAGCAGAAGGAGGGACATAATAAAGATCAGAGAAGAAATAAACAAAATTGAGAAGAATAAAACAATAGCAAAAATCAACGAAACCAAGAGCTGGTTCTTTGAGAAAATAAACAAAATAGATAAGCCTCTAGCCCAACTTATTAAGAGAAAAAGAGAGTCAACACAAATCAACATAATCAGAAATGAGAATGGAAAAATCACGACAGACTCCACAGAAATACAAAGAATTATTAAAGACTACTATGAAAACCTATATGCCAACAAGCTGGAAAACCTAGAAGAAATGGACAACTTCCTAGAAAAATACAACCTCCCAAGACTGACCAAGGAAGAAACACAAAAGTTAAACAAACCAATTACAAGCAAAGAAATTGAAACAGTAATCAAAAAACTACCCAAGAACAAAACCCCGGGGCCGGACGGATTTACCTCGGAATTTTATCAGACACACAGAGAAGACATAATACCCATTCTCCTTAAAGTGTTCCACAAAATAGAAGAAGAGGGAATACTCCCAAACTCATTCTATGAAGCCAACATCACCCTAATAACAAAACCAGGCAAAGACCCCACCAAAAAAGAAAATTACAGACCAATATCCCTGATGAACGTAGATGCAAAAATACTCAATAAAATATTAGCAAACAGAATTCAACAGTATATCAAAAGGATCATACACCATGACCAAGTGGGGTTCATCCCAGGGATGCAAGGATGGTACAACATTCGAAAATCCATCAACATCATCCACCACATCAACAAAAAGAAAGACAAAAACCACATGATCATCTCCATAGATGCTGAAAAAGCATTTGACAAAATTCAACATCCATTCATGATAAAAACTCTCAGCAAAATGGGAATAGAGGGCAAGTACCTCAACATAATAAAGGCCATATATGATAAACCCACAGCCAGCATTATACTGAACAGCGAGAAGCTGAAAGCATTTCCACTGAGATCAGGAACCAGACAGGGATGCCCACTCTCCCCACTGTTATTTAACATAGTACTGGAGGTCCTAGCCACGGCAATCAGACAAAACAAAGAAATACAAGGAATCCAGATTGGTAAAGAAGAAGTTAAACTGTCACTATTTGCAGATGATATGATACTGTACATAAAAAACCCTAAAGACTCCACTCCAAAACTACTAGAACTGATATCGGAATACAGCAAAGTTGCAGGATACAAAATCAACACACAGAAATCTGTAGCTTTCCTATACACTAACAACGAATCAATAGAAAGAGAAATCAGGAAAACAATTCCATTCACCATTGCATCAAAAAGAATAAAATACCTAGGAATAAACCTAACCAAGGAAGTGAAAGACTTATACTCTGAAAACTACAAGTCACTCTTAAGAGAAATTAAAGGGGACACTAATAAATGGAAACTCATCCCATGCTCATGGCTAGGAAGAATTAATATCGTCAAAATGGCCATCCTGCCGAAAGCAATATACAAATTTGATGCAATCCCTCTCAAATTACCAGCAACATTCTTCAATGAATTGGAACAAATAATTCAAAAATTCATATGGAAACACCAAAGACCCCGAATAGCCAAAGCAATCCTGAAAAAGAAGAATAAAGTAGGGGGGATCTCACTCCCCAACTTCAAGCTCTACTACAAAGCCATAGTAATCAAGACAATTTGGTACTGGCACAAGAACAGAGCCACAGACCAGTGGAACAGATTAGAGACCCCAGAAATTAACCCAAACATATATGGTCAATTAATATTTGATAAAGGAGCCATGGACATACAATGGCAAAATGACAGTCTCTTCAACAGATGGTGCTGGCAAAACTGGACAGCTACATGTAGGAGAATGAAACTGGACCATTGTCTAACCCCATATACAAAGGTAAACTCAAAATGGATCAAAGACCTGAATGTAAGTCACGAAACCATTAAACTCTTGGAAAAAAACATAGGCAAAAACCTCTTAGACATAAACATGAGTGATCTCTTCTTGAACATATCTCCCCGGGCAAGGAAAACAACAGCAAAAATGAGCAAGTGGGACTACATTAAGCTGAAAAGCTTCTGTACAGCGAAAGACACCATCAATAGAACAAAAAGGAACCCTACAGTATGGGAGAATATATTTGAAAATGACAGATCTGATAAAGGCTTGACGTCCAGAATATATAAAGAGCTCACACGCCTCAACAAACAAAAAACAAATAACCCAATTAAAAAATGGGCAGAGGAACTGAACAGACAGTTCTCCAAAAAAGAAATACAGATGGCCAAGAGACACATGAAAAGATGCTCCACATCGCTAATTATCAGAGAAATGCAAATTAAAACTACAATGAGGTATCACCTCACACCAGTAAGGATAGCTGCCATCCAAAAGACAAACAACAACAAATGTTGGCGAGGCTGTGGAGAAAGGGGAACCCTCCTACACTGCTGGTGGGAATGTAAATTAGTTCAACCATTGTGGAAAGCAGTATGGAGGTGCATCAAAATGCTCAAAACAGACCTACCATTTGACCCAGGAATTCCACTCCTAGGAATTTACCCTAAGAACGCAGCAATCAAGTTTGAGAAAGACAGATGCACTCCTATGTTTATCGCAGCACTATTTACAATAGCCAAGAATTGGAAGCAACCTAAATGTCCATCTGTAGATGAATGGATAAAGAAGATGTGGTACATATACACAATGGAATACTACTCAGCCATAAGAAGTGGAAAAATCCAACCATTTGCAGCAACATGGATGGAGCTGGAGAGTATTATGCTCAGTGAAATAAGCCAAGCGGAGAAAGAGAAATACCAAATGATTTCACTCATCTGAGGAGTATAGGAACAAAGGAAAAACTGAAGGAACAAAACAGCAGCAGAACTACAGAACCCAAAAATGGACTAACAGGTACCAAAGGGAAAGGAACTGGGGAGGATGGGTGGGCAGGGAGGGATAAGGGGGGGAAGAAGAAGGGGGGTATTAAGATTAGCATGCATGCAGAGGTAGGGAGAAAGGGGAGGGTGGGCTGCACAACACAGAGAGGACAAGTAGTGACTCTACAACATTTTGCTAAGCTGATGGACAGTAACCGTAATGTGGTTGTTAGGGGGGACCTGATATAGGGGAGAGCATAGTAAACATAGTATTCTTCAGGTAAGTGTAGATTAAAAATTTAAAAAAAAAAAGAAAGAAAGAAAGAAAAGGGGGATTACTCCTTGATAGGATAAAACTATTGGTAAATCAAAGATCAACGCATGCTTTAAATATCCTTAATGTTGATCACTTAAAGGGTGTCAGATGATCAGCTATGGAGGTACTCTTTTCTGATAATATTCCTTTCTCTTAATTAAAAAAAAAAAAAAAAGCAGTTACTGTGTGCTGACCTCCAATGAGTTCTGCACAGTGGTATAGAGGGCATGTCAAAGTGTGGGCAAAGGGTCTGTTTGTTTCTACGCAGAAGATCAAGGCCTAGCTTGGATACCCAGAAAATGAACTAAGATACGATATGAGGAGGAGCTTCCGGCATCAGCACTCTCTGGAGGACTCGTGCCGGGGGATGATCATCAAAAAGCCTCCACAGGGATCCGGACGATGCTGCGGTTGTGGCTGCATCCAGCCCACCATCTCCTGGACTTGCCATAAGAAGGAGGAGGGAGATGTCTAGGCTGGCATGTGCATACAGTGAGACAACGAATTTGACTGGATCTGTACTGTTGGAACTCAACCAGGAGTTGGGAGGGGTGCAAGTTGTAGCACCCCAAAATCTCATGACTATAGACTATCTATGGTTAAAAGAACATATGGGATGTGAACAGATCCCAGAAATGGGCTGCTTTAATTTGTCTGATGGTTCAAGTACAGTTGGAAAATATCCATCATATCATAGATAAATTTTCACAAATGCCTAGGGTGCCTAAATGGTTTTCTTGGCTTCACTGGAGATGGCTGGTAATTATAGATTTGCTTTGTTTATGTCACCGTATTCCTATTATGTCAATATGTGTGTGCAAATTAGTTAGTAGTTTAAAACCTATACATACTTAAGGTACTATACAAGAAGATATGTCAAAGAAATAATCAATCCTCCCAAGTTTCCTTCATATGCTACATCTATAGCTTTTCTTCTTCCTTCCTAATTACAAACTTTAAATAGAATTCGTGCCTCATATCGAATTTACCGAGTATCATAATTCCTCCAGGTGGTAAAGATACCTCGAGACAAGTGCTGGGCATAGAAGCCACAGGGCATAAATCTGCAAAGAAGTAAAAAGCTAACCTTTGCAAACAATATGGCTTCTCTCTCACTTACCAACTTTACATTTCCCTGTATGGCCCCGGAAGATGACTGGTTAGCCAGAGACGGGTAAGATTCCTCAAGGGAGGAACAACCTAAGACAGGCACAGTCGCAGGGGGGCCATCAGGTGAGAATTTGGGGATCAACAGAGGTGAGGCTCAGAACCTCATCCCCCCTGCTTTGAGAGAAATCTTCTGCATCCGTGGATGTCTTGCTGCCCTTGTCTAGCCTGGATTGATACTTAGTCCATAGGCACACACCTGATCATCTGATCATCTACATTTGCCTTCTTACAGCACTAAACTATGTTTTCTACCTTTATCTTGCATCTACCTACCACTTCAGCATTTTATTAAAAATAAAAATAATAATAATAATAGGAGAAATGTGGGATCAACATATAAATCAAGTACAAAAATCAAATGAATATTCATATTTGACCTGATGGTTTATAGGTCATATTGCATGATCAAAACCGAAAGTTTCTGTGATGACTGCCCTTGTACTGTTCACCATGTAAGAATTTATTCACTCTGTAAGAATTCGTTCACCATGTAAGAACTTGTTCGTTATGCTTCAGAAGATTGGAGACTGACGAGAATTAGGCTTGAGATGGATTAATGATTGTACATTGAGCATTGACCCCCCTATACTGAATTTTATTGTTGTTAACAACCATTTGATCAATAAATATGAGAGATGCCCTCTCAAAAAAAAAAAAAAAATAAAAATAAATAAATTTGGTAACCAGGCTACCAGAAGTATTTTGGTTCTTAAATTACAGAACAGCCAAAAACATTTTTAACTATGACACTTAACTATAATTATCTTTCCAATTAAATTTAATATCCATTCCACAAGACAAAAGCTATATCTACTACTGATTTTATATTAATTGCCATGAAGGTCATGCTTACATAACATATTCACACAATCAAGTTTGAGTATCATGAGTTCATGCCCCACTAGAAAGCAAACCATAAAATACAAATAGGCTGCTCAGAATACTTCATTTTTTTAAATACAAGGACTTTTTCTCCCTAATCTTATAAATAAAAAAGACTATTCTATTCTCAGGGGAAGCAAGTAATTGTGAAACAAACATTGCCTCTTTTCCCTCCCACTTCCCCTTACACTCCTATATTGGTGGAAAATATGAGAATGACTTGCCAAGAATCTACTATTTTATTCACCTCTTTCAATGATGGTCTTAAAAAAATAATATTCTGTCAGTAAAGCCAAGTGGTAGGATGAGAATGCAATGAAACTTGAAGGCTCTAGATGGTTGCATTTTATAGAAAATGTTACGGGCAATTTTAATTTTAGTATTTTGTAAGATACATAAGCAGTGTAACTATTTCTGATTCATACCTGCTACACTCACCAGGTCAAGATTTCTTTTTGTTAATGTAACTGAATTGAATAGTTTTGCCAGTGTAGGCAACTATCAACTTGTTCATCTGTGTGATAATACATTTTTCAAGTTGCAATTCCTGACCACTCAAAGAAAAATGAGCTCAAGTCTTTAAAAACTTGGCCTGATTCAAGAAAAGTTATCATTTATCCCAATTCAAACATGACACAGAGTGGGAGGAAGGTCCCTCTGATAGGTAGCATGGAAAAGTCATAAGAAATTCTCAGAACTTATTGAAATGGGAGCTATTAGTTACTTATTTCTGCAAGGTAGAGATTTTAACTCTGTCATTGAAACAACAGAAATATGCACCCAGGGAAATAACACTGTGTGCATTCAATTCACATTATTTATCAGGAATCCTAGGAATCCACCTAGTCCATCCTTTTATCACTGCTCAAGTTTGAACTCAGAACATGCCAGATCATAGCCTTTTGTATCCCAAATTCCTTTGACAATTCAGTAACCTGTATTAAGACTTGTTATTGCATGAGGCAATGACAGAACCACACTCTCATTTAAATTTAATGGCAATAACATTGGAGGTGGTCATTACTGTGAAACACTGTAATTCTATTTTAGACAGAAGTTAGAAGAATTCTAGAATTATAGTGTGCTTATACTTCCTTCCGCTGCTAAGCATATTCTTGTACATTTGCAAATATTCTTGTACCCTGGAATTGGAACTCACTTAAAAACCCCTATACAGAATGAAACCAGCAAGGAACTCCTCACAGCCCTCCTGCCTTTGACTGTTCATCAAGCCTCATAAGAACTCTTCAAAGTTTTATGGGTCTCAGTAGATGCCATACAATAATTGTCCTTTTCTGTCAGAGATGTTTTCTAATTTTAGCTAATTTAATTTACCTTTCATGGAAACTGAAACAATCATTTAGAGGAAAAAAAAAAAAAGAACGATTCCTAGCTTCAATCATCTAACAAGGTACTGCACCATGCCAAGGACGGTAATGAACTCATTCCACATGAGGTGTCCTAAATTAAGTCATCAGAGGGAAGCCTCAAGAGAGTCATGTACCCTGAGTTGTACTGATTAATTGATGATGAGTTTGCACAATTGTCTTAAATAGCAACTCTTTGTCTCTTGAGAATTAGTGGCTTAGGGAAGTCGTATTGGGCATGTTTTTAAAAACCAAAATTAATCTCAGTCTATAGATTTAGAGGCACTAGGTAAAGAAAAAAGTCCTAGAAATGCAGAGTTGTAAGGAATCTTAGATACATCCAGCTATATGCATAAATCCTATCGACATGCCCACCAAAGTGTCATCTATAACCTACTTAAGCACTTCTAGAGATGAGACAATCCGTTCTATTTCTAGATGGGGTACTTGACCATTCTCATTTAAAGTGAGCTATAATCAGTTTCAACACATTGCACTTAATTCTCTATAAAATTTGGAGCTGGGGCCTCCTGTGCATCTAGCCCTGTACCGAGTCTTATAGTGGTACTCAAAGACACATGAAGCATGTGATCTCCTTCTTCCATGTGCTGGGGGAGCAGAGGAAGCCCACAGGAAGCAGAGACCTCTGAGAGGCAGCGGTGTCATGCTTCACCACTCATTTGGGGAGGGGTACTATGGATTCAATGTTCGCAGACCCCCAAATTCATAATTTGAAATCCTAATCCCCAGTGTGATGATCTTAGGAGGTGGGGCCTTTGGGAGGTGATGAGGTCATGAGGATGGAGCCCTTAGGAATGTAATGATTGCCCTTCTAAAAGAAATTCCATCCCTCCTGCATCCCCTTCACCAATTGAGGTCATAGTAAGCAGGTCCACACCAGACATGGAATCTGCTGGTGCCTCGGTCTTGGACTTATCAGTCTCCAGAATCGTAAGAAATGAATTTCTGTTGTTTGTAAGCCACCAGTCCATGATATTTTCTGTTACATCAGTTTGAATGGATTAAGACAAGGGGACACTTAGGTAAGTCTTTTGGCTTTTCAGAATATACAGACAGTAACAATAACACCTCATGGAGTTGCTTTAAGGATTAAGCTTGCATAGAACATTGTTGAGTAAATTGTGAGACCCACACCAACGCAAAGGGCGACTTTCATAGCATCCCATCCGGATGTCTACAGTAAAATATCCCATCCTGGATTAAAATAATCAACTAATTTAGCTGCTGTCTGTGGAAGAAATGGTGACTTATTCTCCCCTTTATATTGAGCATTCACTGTAGTTTCTCGCAGCACAGTGCTTGGTAATGGTCTGTTGAATTAACCCAAATGAGTAGTACTACACCAGGATCTCACAAACTGTGACACTGCCGAGTAGCATAGGTAGCTTAGAAGCAGGAATATTTTACTTGAAAGATAAATGATGAATTAACTTCTCATATGACAAATTTAAGTAGTAGGCAGCCTACAGTAGTGATCTAGAGGGTAAATTAGAGGACAGGGCTAGATGTGAAGTTTTGGAAGTTCTCACAGAGAAAGGATGGGTGAAATCATGTAGGAAAAGAAACAAGAGGCATCAGTTTAGAGAAGGAAGTTCAACTTAAAAGGGGTTGGGGCAATGTCAGGGGTAGGGATTGGAAGAAGAAATGCCTTGAGTATTCAGATTCAATACTCAACTGAATCTGTTATTACTCACACTTTATTCTTCTTAGATGCCCCCCATTTGATCAAGTGTGTAGTTAATACCTAGTCTCTGTCCAACATAAGTGGCCCTTTTGTGATGTACAAGGGGAACAATTGAATAAGATCCATATTTTTAAAGAGAGTTCCAGTCTCATGAATAATAGATAATACTTAATCAATACAAGAAACAAATAAAGAACACAGGAGACAAGGGTAGTCAAGGTATGTGATTATAAATTTAAACTCTGATGCTATATGACAAAGGTTCCAGAACTGCAAGAAATAAATAGAACAGTGCAGACCTAAGGAAGTAAGGATGGGATAGGTCTACAATTTAGCCTTATATAGATACACTTTAACACATAAATGCCATCTTCACAAATGTAAATCATTGAGTCCTGTCTCCTCCAAACTAGCAGTATGATCTTGGGTGACTGGCTTCTCTGGTCATCAACATCCTCAACAATAAACTAGGGAGAATAAAATGTATGGAAAAGCTGTTAGAATAACAAAATGAATTCATATATGACCATGCTTAGAAGAGCACGTGATACACTGAAATGTGTAATGATGTTAGTTGTGCTTATTATTATTCTATTGACTAGAAATATTTATTTTGCTATTAATCAGGCATACTGGGAATTGTTTCAAAGTTATTCCCTGTGAATTTCTGTAGGAACTCTTTCTTTTATAGAATTTAACACAACTAAGCTGTTCTTCCAATTGCAGCCTTCAAAACATCAATATAGGCAAAGGTGGCTAAGACAGATATTGGGGATTGCACATAGATGGGAATATAAAAAGATAGAAGATTTTATTATTAACATAATCCCTTGATTATTTTTGCAAGTGAGCACACAAGAGGAGATTTTGGATTCTGAATCCACTGATTCATTCTCTAATTTTCTTTAGCACATAAGAGAATTACATAGTATTGAGAAAAATATCACTATACTAGGAATTAAGATCTCCAGGTTCTATTCTGCTCTCTACCACTAACTTGCTGGAAGACCTTAGACAAATAAATTAATTTCTCAGCTTTAATTTCCTAACTACAAAATGAGGGATTATAGTTTCTTTCCTTTTTGCCCAGAACACTTGTGAATCCATTGATTTTTATTCCAAAGTGGTTAAATATTGGCCAAAGTCTAGTCAGTTCCTTTATATATGTCAGGTGCTGTGTGATCATAGGCAAGAGGCTGCAGGCCTCTCTCCACCTATGGGTTGAGTGGTTTCATGGGCAATGGGGCTGTGACCACAGCCCTCATCTCTGGTACCTATATGGCTTTGATAGTCTGAAATGGTTTTCTGACACTGTACTCATAGCTGCCATAGAAATTCCATCTCTAATTTAGCAAGTTGTGGACAATTCAAACCATATAATGACAAGTTTCATCATACCTGTTACTGAAAAGAAAACCAACTTGCCAGGGATGGGAGAAGAGATAGTGTATTTACAGGTAACCGACCGTAGGTGTTCCCAAAGTTCATTTATCTATATTTGATGTATTTTCAAGTATAGAGAAGGAGACAAGATACAAATCCTTCACTATGTTTAGTGACTAACTTTTCCAAAAGTACATCAGAGAAACAATATTGTTGAATATACACTTTTAAATAAATAGAATTATGGTCAAAATTCTGAAGGTTAATACAATGTATTTCAATCACAAGCATAATTATTTTGAGAGGACATTGTATGTATTTAACTCTTCTCTGTATCTCTTCACCCACTTCTAATTAAAGGAAAATATTTCTAAAATTTAGGATTAGAGTAGGGTAAGTTGTTCCAAAGAAAGGATGCTCTCTGCTATGTAGTCTCCTAAAAAAAGTCAAGTTCTAGGTAGCTAGTGGTATATCATCTTAGATGATAAAGAGATACCTACTTGGATTTTTTAATAGTCATGTGGAAACAAAAACAAACAAAAAAACCAACTGTGTTTCATAATTTACAAGTCAATTAAACCTAACAGTAAATAGTGCATTGCTGTGAGGACAGAGCATGACCTGTGAGAGTAAAAAAAATTTTTGCCAACAAAGGCTATTAAGACCATATATAAATGTTATTGGGAATTTCTTCATAATGAAATCACATTGCTTCTTTTTCTAATAGAAAGATTAAACTTCTATATGCATAATATACAAACACGAGTAACCATTTTTAACAGAAACAAACATTTGAGTACAAATGCTTTACTGTCTCCAATATTTCTATCATGTTTAAAAAAGTAGACTTAACTTATTAATATTTTACAATGAAATGTACAATAATCAAGGACAATATAAATCAGATTAAGGTACATACTGAAGAAGTTTTTCTTTTTTTAAATATGGGTGAATTAAAAAAATATGTTTAAAGAACACCTCTCTTTGATATGATTTCAGTTATGTCTACAAAGAAGCAATCCTTTCATAAAGGGAATAAGAAATGTCAATCATTTGATAGTTTCCATATACTAGATTGCCCTACAGTATGTGAACTTTCTGTTTTATCTTTCTTTAATAATTGTATAAACTAAGAAGAAAGATTTATTTATTTTTTCTGTAGTACCCAGAACTTTAAAACATGCACAACAGTATATAAAACATTCAGTTTCCTCATTTCGTAAGCTAATTTTGGTCAGTGCTCAGATTCTAATTCTTTATATTTTATTTCTGTAATGTTCAAGACACTTCAAATTATATTTAGAACAAGATAGAACATAAATAAATAAAACCCCAGGAGCAATATTCATTAAGTAACCAGTAAACACTAAAAAACAAATTACCTAAATTTCTCTCCTTAAAAAGGTTGTAAATATTGGCAGCTTTGCTGCTTAAACAGCATAAGATTTCCTGCTGGGCTATATTGATAAGAAGAGAAAACTATTATATCAACAGAAAGAAATGTATTAGGTTAAGTAATAATTATATGAAATGCATTTGTTCAGACCATTTGGAAATACTTTGCATGCTCTATTGGTAGAAACACAATGTGTAACCAGGGGATTTAGAAGAGACAGTGGGAAAAACAAGTGTCAGTGAGGATGGGACAGCATCTAGATGCCTGTGTTCACAGGAATATGGTAAACTATATACACAGATGGAGTCACTCTAAGAGAGGGCTAATTAATAATAGTGATAATTATAATAGTTGTAATACTTAATTCTAATAGAGGACCATTGAAACTGAACTATTTGGGCCCCACTGTCCATTTTCTCAGATACATACCCTGTCTGATTTATATTAACAGTGTTATAATGAGAAAATCTACATGGAAATGGATGGAGACTAATCAGGGACCAAAAGCAAATGTTTCCCTAAGTTCCATCATGGAGGATGTCCGAAACAGAGTTGAGCTGTAGTTGTGTGTCAACAAATGATGGAGTCACAGGGTGATCTGGGTTTATAAAACAACTTGATTAGCATTCAAGCTAAAGCATTTCTTGGAAACTCCACATTATTTTGCCATTTTGCTTTATCTGTGCTACTTCATAGCCATTGTACATGGACTCATACAGCAGGACTGAGCATCATGGAACTCACTGTCCTCGTGGAAACCTTGATTGCTTTTACTGTTTCTTAACCAGAAAGTTCGTATAAAGGGAAGGGAGTGAACAGTCCTTGGATTTTGTTTTTTACCTTGAAAATATTGCTTCTGGTACAAAATATCAGAGTTAAAAGGTTCTCTCAACTTCTTCCAAAAATCCTACTGAAATCAGAGGAGATAAATCAAAATATAATAAACCCACCCATAGAAGCTCTGAAAAAAAGTTAGGTGAGGGCATGGTTAGGTCTCCGTGGAACTGCTTTTTTGGATAGCCATCTGGAAGAGAGAATGAGTGAGATCATATTAATGTCTCAAATAAAGGAGGTGAAACTAAGACTGAAGACATTTAGAGACAAAGCCTGTAAAAAGGTGGGAGCTATTTTCTAGAACAGAGACCCAAAGATGCAGAATAAATACAGAAAGTGGGGCAAGAAAATGAGGACATGTTTCTAAGGAAGAGCTGTCCCATTCACCACCCAACACACTCTGGTATCTGCTGAAGTTCTGTTAGCAGCAAGATTTCCCCTCATTTCTAAAATTATAAAACTACTTTTATTCATTTAATATTAATGACTTTCATAGGTAGGGCTGAGGCGCAAGCCATTGTGAGCTTTCTAAGATTTCCTCCTGCTACATCTCCTTCTACTCTAGAGAAGCCAGCCAGCTCTAACCCCCTTGGGCAGCCCTCTATGAGTAGACAAATCTATAGGGATCAAAATTTATATAGTGACACTTGTATTACTCAATATTAATTCACATTTCTTTCATAAATATGAATGAACTGTTGATGATTACCAAACACGTTGAGAAAATCAACCACACAGTGAAAAGGGACCAACATGAGTCAAGATAACAAAACCCCAAGAGGCACTGAGATAATGCAAGGAGCAGAAAAGACTTTTAGTGCATTCTCAGCAACACTTTGAGAAATGGTGCACCTATAGACTAGAACAAGGTGTGATGACAAAGACAAGTCCAGAATAAAGAGTTCTTGAAACTTGAAGATCTGTAAGAAATTAGGAAATCTCATCTTTGCACTGAACAAAGATGTGACTGAAGAGAAACTAGAAGAAAAAGATGAACAGACACAGAATTAATCCAAGATGCCAACATCCATCCTGGTAAGAGTTTTAAGAAGAGAAGACATAATAAAAGAAAGGGCTGGAAAAAAATAAATCAAAGAAAAACAGCAAAAGAAAATTCCAGAACTGAAAAAAATGACAAAACTATTCAAAATAAAGAGGTTAAGTGCCAGCAAGACCCACATCTATTCATAATTCAACGAGCTGTCAAGTTTCCAAAGATACGGAGATTATGAAAGAGCCCGAAAGGAAAAGCTGCCTATCTTCAAAGGAGTAAGACTCAAACTGGCATCACAGATCTCGTGAGCAATGCTATGAGACAATAAAGCAATGTCTTCAAGATTCTGAGGGAAAGGAATTTTGAACTTTAAAATCTATTTTCAACCACATTAATAATGATGACAAACTAATGACATTTGACATATACAACATCCCGAAACTTTACTTTCAAAATACCTTCAGAAATATTGCTTAGAGATGTCCAAAGAAGGGCAACAACACCAAAAAGGAAGGCTAAGACCAGAAGAAGAGGCAGGAAGGGGTCAAACACAACAAATATCCCCAGATAATAATGGACAAGGAGTTGAAAGGTGAAAAAAAATCCTGAGATGACAGCTATGACGCGGCATTAAAAAGTTATCAGTACAAATTAGAACACTGATCCAGATAGCTCCAAGGTAAAAAAAAAAAAAATGTCTTTAGGAAAAATGTCTTCACTTTAACAATAGTACATGATTAAGAAATGAGTAATCTTAGTGGTAAGGCAGAAGCATGCTATTATTTTGTTAAAAGACTATAAACTGTCATTTTAAAACTCCAGGAAAAAGAAAAGGAGTCTTTACAGTCAAGATATAAGGCAAATTAAGACAAGTTTTGGTGGATAAAAGTAGAGAATTCATTTGATCTCCAGGCTTGGAAGGCATATGCTTGGGGAAAAGGATTACATTTATTGTCTGTGGGTCCCGTTATAGTACTTAGCTCATCATCATAATATAATAATATGTTGTTTATTGGTTTTCAATTTTATAATTAATCTATAAGAATTAATCTGTAATTAACTAACCATAAGAAAGGAGGGACATGTAAGAATATAAAAATACATGTACAGTTGACAGAGGATACCATAAAATGCATGGTTTAAGCAAATGTGTTAATATGCTGAATTACAGCAATTTTCTGAAAACCATTGACAATACCACCTTAAAATATCCCATATTATAATATACCTATTAAATAGGTAGTGTTTTTCCTTTATGAGAAATGCATGCTTAATTTCTATGAGGCAAACATATAATGAATATGGAAAAAGAAATGAACTGGGTACTTTCCCAAGGTGGTTGCCAAGCACAGGCGAATTCCTCAAGTTTGAAAACCTAGGTCCTCTCCAGTCCTCGGAGAGACTTCCACACTGATCATAGGATAAAACTTTGCCTACAGAGAAAAATTCTATTTCTATAAAACTCTTTAGCAACAGATCAAATAATAGTGTTTAACAGATAAATTACATTTTTCAGTAATTCTGTTATATCTTACACTTTAAAATCACTCCCTCTGTAGTTTATTGAGATGATGTTTGTATTTACAGATATTTGAAATATTATATAGACACCTGCATACACAGTTGTACACACATACCCATGTCTGCTTGAATATTTGCATATTTACTCTACAGTGGGAAGCTATTTCAATGCAGACTCTGAAATGGTAAACATTTTGACTGGAAAACTGTCTTTGCATAGCAAGCCTAACTCAGCTCACTGCCACATGAAAAAATTAAGCGCAGGAGGCAGAGAAAAACAGCCAGTCATTCCTTCTCTCCCAGCTGATACATATCTTATTTATTCTTCCCTGTAATGTGTGAATGCTGTACCATGCCCTATTTTGTCTTCTGCCTCAATTAAAATGTAAATTTCTGCAGCCCATCTCTATAATTCCAAACTGCTCTAGGCAGGGGAATTTAAACTGCTTTTAATAAAACCAACTACAGATGCTGAAATAAGATTTCTTTCCAAGTCTTTGAAATCTATATGTGTAATGGTTTGCTGGGGCCTCTGTACTTATGTCTTGGCTACAGACATGCAGATAAAAGAAAGAGAAGGTGATTGGTGCATTTTAATATAACCATATACACAAACCCATAGCTAAAGGTTTGCATATGACCCTCCTCTCCTTTTGGACAGTTCCTAGTAATCAATCCTCTGTCCTTTGTAAAACATAAATGTTAGTCCCATTTAGAATTTATAGCCTCAAAATGCCACTGACCATCTTACCGGATAGGATAGCAATTTAATAGGTAGATACAAAATAAAAGTGAAGTTTGCAAAGATGACTTTTGGGTTTGTGTATTAGCCTAACTCTTAAATTTATATTAGTCTAACCATTATTAGTTATATAAAATTAATGATATGAAATTAATAATTTCATATTAGTCTAACTCTTAAATTTATCCATTTCAGTGTCTCACCCTGTAAAATACCCTGTTTTCTCTGTCTTGTAAGCCTCTCTGTCCCTTTTCCTGGTTGACCCCTAATGCTCGTTCAAGTCTGAGCTCTAGAGTCTCCTCCAAGAAACATGACCTGGGGCAGCCAGAGGGGCAGTTCGTCTTTGCCTCCCCCATCCCTCATTTCCTCTGGTTGTTCTCTGACAGCTCTAGTAATTTCCATATTAAAATGATCATATAATTTACCACCCAATCTAGCACACTTTAGAGCCTGAAAAGGGTTACTAACTAGACAGGAATGGAGAATCAGGTGTTAGAGCAGGACTCCCCCAGGCAAACCAGGATGTCCCGACAATCCACTATTCACAAGGACAGCTTCACATTATCACTGGATGGCAGAAGAGGGTAAAAGTTGGAAGTTGCCAATGGAGAAGGTACATGAAACTATGTGGCAGATGTTTCTGGTTCTGTGATACCTCCTGTCCTCACAAAGCCCACAGCCCAGTAATATGGGAGAAGGGAAAGACTTTCTCTTCTCTTGCAACAAATGCTTAACATTTAGCAATATAATCTGTGCTTCTCTAAGCCAGTGGTTCTCAACAGAGGGTGATTTTATCCTCTGGGGGACATTCTGGCAATATCTACAGACATTTTTGGTCATTAGAATTTGGGAAGGTAAGGGAGGGTGCTACTGGCATCCAGTGGGTAGAGGCCAGGGATAGATCAGCCTCTCAGAACAAAGAAGCATACAGGCCCAAATGTTAATAGTGTCAAAGTTGAGAAATACTGTCCTAAGCAAGTGATCAGTGAGGGGCACAAATAGCAAACAACTAAGACAGAACAGATAAGCAGTGGTTAGTTTACAGCATTAACTATGCAGCCCTGTGTGGAGAAGCAAGCCTTTGGTAAGCAACCCTTAATTTCACCATCACCCTTGATTTGTCATGAGTGTGATATTCTCATTACTTGTTATTGAAGAAACAGCTACAAGTGAAAGATAACTCGATGTCCATACCATCCTCTAAGTATTTCACTGTAGAAAACAAAAATAAGCAACTACTCTAAACTGTATTTTCCCAATCCCTTCCTATTTTATATCCTTCTTTCCACCACTGGCAGTTTGATGGTACAGAAGCACTTTCTTCATTTCAATGCTCTGTTCAAACACCTCCAGCATTTAAGTCCAAAGTTCTTGGCCATCAGTCTTTCTGAAGCTATCTTGGAAAGTTCTTTCTATGGGAATGTATCTTCAGCCATATTCTTATCTCTGTCCTCCAAATAAGATTTCCACCTCTCACTTTGAGGTTTCCTGCATGGAACACCTTCTTGCTTCCCTTTTGTCTATCCCAATCCTATTTTTCTTCCAAGACCCTTCTTAAATTTCATTTTCCTTAAACTTTTCTCTCCAATGCACCTCCATAGCTATTTGCTTCACTTATTTGTATTGATTCTTACCTTTTCATGTGCATAATCCAAATATTCCCATCAAACCATATTCAAGGAAAAAATGTAAATTTACATTTTCAAAAGTTTCTTCAGTAAACTTACTTATGGTGAATTATTCATAAATGTGGTCAAGAAATATTCATTGATCATCTAGAGCATCAATTTTCCCACTCCTACTCACATTTACTGGTATCCAATAAATGCATGTTGTTGGTAACACTTAGATTTATCTGTGACTAAATAAGGTCCTAATGAGATCAGCTTTTGAAAGAGACTTTTTTTTCCAGTTCTAGTAGAGGGGAAAAAAGAAATAGGCCTGCCAACTCCTTGGGGAAAGAGTTTCAGAAGATACTCATTTTTGTTGCCAATCCTTTCATTATTGTTCCGATCCTATGAGGATAGGAGAAACTTGGGAGCAGAATTCAGAGTGAATTAAATATAAGGCTCGGAGAAAGTTGGCATTTTAACACATATATGAAAAAGAATTGTTGAAAAGGTTCAAGTTTTGGTTAAATAGTGCTTCAAGTAGTGTTTTTCAAATAGAGTCTCTGCAGGCACAAACTTGCAAATCCACAAGTTTTATGTTTTATTGTTCCTTCGCTTTCGAGGTTTCCTTGCAATGGGAATCTACAAAGACTTTTACCTTTATAAAGATAAATTTTATATTTTGCTGTGGCTATTTGCAGTTAAAAGATATTCTCATGGACTAAAGCTTGGAATCCTTTTAGCCAGTATTTCTCAAAATTGAGAGAGCACATGTTACTAAGGGCCTGAGAATGTCTTCTCTTAAAGAGATTCTACGTAGCCTCAACTTTGGAAAACACTGGCTTGGGATGTTTCTTCATGGACATTGGACAATATTAATCAAAAATAATAATGATACATTTGTAGTCTGAAGCAATTAGAAGATCTGTGACTTACTGATGATCTTTGATATGGCTATTCATTCTTTTTCTTCCCTTCATGAGTTCCTTGTTATAAGAGATAAATGAGGTGAGTTTCTTCACCTACCAGTTTTGATTATTTTAGTTAAGAGAAGATGAACCACCGATTGACTCATTTATTGTCAATGGTGTACACTCATTTATCTAAGAAAATACAAGAGTTTACATATTTTAAGACTTCTTATTTTACTTTATAATGATTTTTGCAATTTTAACCCTCACTTTTTTTATTGCTTTGTTTCACTAGAACCACTGCTTCAAAAATAATAATGTGCTTGGGTGAATTCAAATTCATTTTCTCCTCCTCCTCAACTTCTTGTAGAGATTCTAATTTTAATGGTCTCTTGGAATGAGCAAACAAGAAGACAGATAAGACAAAGAAAGGAAGGAAGGAAAATCATTAAACCTAAATATGACTATCTGGACAACTGGACTCTGGAAATTCTAGAACAGAATAGGATTCTGCAGTGTTTTTCACATCCAGAAATATGAACTTTTTAAGTATAATTGAAATAAGCCCTCCTTTTTCAAAAAGACAACTGGCTGAATCCAATCTGAAAATAATAAATTCATTCCATAGATCCAGTCATCCCCCAGTTGCAGGCAGCTGGAGCCCCGTGACAACTTCCTAGTGGAAGCAGCTGGATGAGTAAGAGTTCATCTTTTATTGAATTCCCTAAAAAAGAATGTACATCTTTTGGGACCCACAGAAGCATCAAGCATCACTCTCCTCCGAACCTTCCCTGTAAGGCAGACAGTTGAGGGTGGCGGGGGCAGGTAATTGAATTAAATACAGTGATTGAACACGAAAGCCGTGCCTATGTCTCAGGGGATGTGTGCTTGCTGGAGAACTGACATTCCCTTCCCTTTTCAAGTCAGATTGACAGTGACTGGGCTGCCTGCAGAAAGTTGTTGAAGTTGCCCTTTGCAACCACTCCGCCTGTTAAGTGAGAGGGGGAGAAAGTCTGCATTGGGGATTTCATTTGAAGACATCTTTCCTCCAAGATTCTTTCTGCTGAAGTTCGAAGTGTTACTAATTCAGCTCACATCCTTTCCACAGGCAGGGCAATCACTGCCAGTCTCACTGGATGAGTTACCCGTTGGTACTCTTCTAATTCAGTTCACTGAGAGGTAGCAGAGAACTGCAAATCAATCTCAGACCCCTCATGGGTCACTCCAGACACAAGCTATGCAAGAGCCTGTCCTTTGCTATATTCTTTGATTGAGAGAGATTTTTCAATTGGTAGTGGCCTTCCTTCTTACTGAGAAGAGGAAATATTAACTGAATTCAATAAATAGAACTTAAAGAATGTGCTGAGAAAGATGGCTCTATACTGAGTGGATAAGTTAGGCATATCATGCTTGCTGAGAAAGTTGGAGCACAGCAATGTGTATAGCTGAAAGGCTATCACCTGTTCTCTGCAGACCCTGCGCCGCCTGCATGGGGGGAGAATCCAACTGCTCTTCGGATAAATTCTTTCTCACAACTTTCTCAGCCTTACGTGCTGTTGCCTCCCACCGCCTCTCTTTCCTCCTATCTCCCTGGGGAGGTGGTCAATGCCGATTCTTCCCTGTAGACTATTCTGCTTCTCATCCCTGCTTCACCATTTCAGGCTCTTCCTTCATGACTTATCTCCTGTATCTCACCTTCTGCCTTTCTCTTGGATATTTCTTAACAGAATATAAGGATATCCTGCCTCTCCCATCTTCAATTAGAATCACACTTTTACACTAAGCCACCCTCAAGGTATCACCTTATGTGCCTTCCTTCACACACAAGGCATTTAAAAGAACACATTTTGTTACTTCTAATTCTCTCTTCCACCCTTCACTGTTTGAGATCTACACCATTGAGTGAATTCTGATATTGCCAAGGTTGCTGCCTAATGTCTAATGGATACATGGCAGTCCCCGCTTTTCATCCTACTGGCAGGTCAATGGGGTCACTAAGAGCATGGCTTCCAGAGTTGGACTCCCAAAATTCACACCCTCATGGTGCTATTTTATTAGCTGTGTATGGTCCTTGGAAAAATATCAAACGTACTTTGGTTTTCTCATCCATAAAATGAGGTGATAATAATATCTACCTCCCAGAGTTATTATGAAAATGAAATAAATCAACACATGTAAAGCAACTAGAAAATTGGCACTCAAAACATGCAGCCATTATTACTCAACCTCTCTGTAGAGTTTGACACTACCAACCACCTCCTCCTTTCTAAATTATCATCTTGTACAACCTCCAAGATACCGCTCTCTTCAAGAGCTTGCTTGCCTATTTTTAATCTCTATTTCTTATTTTTCTGTACTTTTCCCTTAAACTAAGGATCTGTCTATGCCTTTCTCCTGAACTAAGCATTTCCTGGAAGCTACTTCATCCATTTTCCTTGTTTCCAACACTATTATGATATCACCAGTCTTCTTTTTTCTGTAGCTTAAACCTCTTCCCTAAGGATCTGCCTATACTAAATCACTCTCCTTGAATATCCCACAGAGTCAACGTGTTTTAAAATCATTACCTCAATCTCCCCCTCCTATCTTCTTCCTTTTTTCAGCAGTTACACCAACCACCTATTTGCCAAAATTGAAAACAGAGACTGCTTTGTTTGCCATAAATTCTATTGATTCTTTCAAACTTCTTCTTAATACAAAACCATTCTCTCTGGCTCCATCACAATGCTATAGCTTAGGCTCTCATTCCTTCTCTGGACTGCAACAAAGTCCTCCCAAGGTTCGAATCATCTTTGCTTCTGCCCCTTTCCATTGATTCTCTACTCTTCTTCCCATCTGATCTTTCTATACCATTGATCTCTTTTGTTCTCTCCACAGCCTGGTATTTTCTCAATGGCAAACCATCACCCTCAAGGTGACTCCGAAGCCCTTAGCATGCTAACAGCGGTCCTCTCTCTCAACTGGTCCAGTTTAATATTATGACACTTTCTCTGCATGACCCACACTTATGCCACATTTAAACTGCTTGAATTTACACAAATTTAATTCAGTCTCTCTAAGAGAAGAGTTTTGTCGATAGGTGTATCATCCCTTTGAATACAGATATGCTGAGGAATATAAATAACTTTCTCCACTTACTGTACAGTATAATTTCAGATTTGGGAGGGAAGCTAGGAATCCACGGAGACATAACATTTTAGATCAGTGAGGAGTCTTGGCTGCCATGATTCATGTGCTCTCAACTCTGGCTGCACATTAAAATCACCAGGGAATATTTTTAATTGTATCAATAGTCAAGATCCATCGCAGACCAAGTAAATCAGAATCTCTGGGGTACAGGGTGTATTTTAAAAACTCCCCAGGTGGTTCTAATGGATAGCTAGAATTGAAAACTACTGATCTTGTCTAACCCATCATTTTACAGATGCATACAATGTAAGATGCTTGATTTCATTTTCCTCTCAGCATAAATGACTATAGTTAGCAATGAGTGGTAAGCAAAAATGATAAAACAATAACCAAAGGGCAAATGTAGAAAGGAGATGATTCTATATGAGAAAGAATGACCATGGGTTTTATTATCCAGACTAGAGCATTCTGAGCTCATGCAGAGAAACTTTGATCTCCATTGTCATACCAGTGCCTGGAACAGTGATTGACACATAGTAGGTATTTATTAAAAACTAATCAGAATAAACTGATGAGTGAAGTTTACTAGAACTTAAAAGAACATCTAAGAATAATATGAAAAACTGTATCTCTTTGCATTGCTTTCATTTGAAGAACTGTGTACCCTATACATATAGATTCAGAGGTAAGCTCTGTGCATTTGCAGTTCTAAGACAATGGAAGCACATAGTAACTGCTATTTCTCTCCTTTAAGAGGTTGATTTTGATTTAAAATTTGGACACCAGAGTAGAATTCCCTCAGGAAAATAGTAATCATAATAAATCCTCTTAGGTTTTGTTTTATTTTTCAACTGGAGTCAGATTGGAAAAGGAAATGTGAAAATATCTTCAGTGACTGAATTCAGAGATTTGCACTAGAGTAAAGATAATAATTGAAAATAGTTTTAAAGAAGTGTACCCCCATACCCAAATTCATGTATTGAAGTCCCAACTCCCAATGTGACTATATTTGGAGACAAGACTTTTAGGAGGTAATTCACATTAAATAATGTCATAAGATTGGGGAACCTGATCTGATGGGATGGATGGCCTTATGTCCACTGTGATGGAGAAGAGACACCAGGACATCAGAAATGGCCCCCACGCACTTGAAACCCGCCAATACCTTGATCTTGAACTCCAGCCTCCTGGACTGTAAGAAAACAAGTATCTGTTTTAAGCTGCCCAGGCCATATATTCTACAATGACAGCCCTGGCCCATTAATACAGAGATGGACATTTTTGCTGGGAAGGCAGCAATGAGATAGTAAGAAGTAAGTGGATAATTCAAAACAAATGTCATGACTCTCTTGCTGTGCCTCCAGGGGAGGCTGTCCTGGAGGGAGAGTGTTAAATGGAGATAGAAATACATTAAATGAAATTCCCTGGGAATACAACCTAACACATTTTTCACACACCCACGGTAAATGTCTGGAGCATTTTGTATATGATCTAACTCTGAGCAAAATACAACTTAAGACATAAAATGACTGTAAGTCAATTATACTGTTTAAAGGTTAAAGTAAAGACAAGATGCCACATTTTAATCACCTCCCAACAGCCTTGGGTCTTCCATTACAGTCATTACTTCTGGGTTTTGTTTTAAAATGAAAATTAAAAAAATAAAACTTAGCTGTCTATATTGTAAGTGGAAAATGACAAGGGTACCCACTAGATAATTTGGGTGCGCCTTACAATGTGGTCTCATATAACACTGCCAGTGTTTATTCTCATATATTCTCAAGTCTCCCTGCATTTGATTCCATAGGCCACCCTGTGGCTTTTCAAGAAAAATAATCATTCTTTTTCTTATTAATTCATTTTAGCAGCACTTGTGTTTTGATTTGCTGCAAGTCCTCTGGCACTTATTAACATTCAAAGTGGTCTGGGGCAGCCTCCTGCAAATGAGACTCCTTCAAGCAACAAAATGCACATTTTATGTTTGACAATCAACCTTTCATTAATAGCTTGTTAAAGCTGGAATAGACCTTAATGATGACCTATTTCACCCCACCCCCTCCATCTCCCCACCCAGATAGAAGACCTACGTGTCTTGATTTTCTGACATCATGCTACCTACAGGAGCACCACCAGAAGATGCTGGCTTTACTTCTGTTTCTATATACTGCGAGATTCCACTCAGGGGATGCAGACCAGAATCTCAA
Source organism: Manis javanica (assembly GCF_040802235.1). Classification (NCBI taxonomy): domain Eukaryota; kingdom Metazoa; phylum Chordata; class Mammalia; order Pholidota; family Manidae; genus Manis; species Manis javanica. The sequence goes on along the minus strand of NC_133164.1, from coordinate 106,033,421 downwards.
GCTGAGGTAAACTTTCTATCAGCCTTCCCTTAACTGAACACATTTTAGTATCTCAAATACTTTTTTATTATTGAAATAAAAATTTTTTAAAGTTATTTTTATATACATGTATAATACAGTCTCCCAAACTTCATTGGCATAAAAAGTACTAACACTCTAAACTTAATTTTTACCTACCTTCCGTACCTACTAGAATCATCTATTATTTAAACTATCCACATGCTCACAACAGCATGGGACTGGACCAACACTTAGGCCAAAAGAAGACACTCGGTAAGTCTGTGAACCACTGAATAAGTTTTTAAAACACTTGTTTTTGTCATTGATACCCATGAAAGATAAAAAGGACTCAAATAGCATGTGTTGTTTAAAAAAAAAAAAAGAGTCCTGAAGTGCTTGCCTCCTCTCTCTCCACTCTTACCAGCTTCAGAATCTCACACATTAACGCTCTAGGCCTCTCAGGGATTCCTTCTATAAACTGGAGAAAATGGTACCTTTCTGACTGTGGGTAAAATTGCAGTATTTCCAGAATCTCTCGCCTAGCCTTAGTGCATCTCCATATCAGTAGGTGTTTCCAATGGGTGGAGAGAAGTAGTCCATCCCCATATCAGTAGGTGATTACATGGGGGAGTCAGGGAATATCTGGACTGGAGAGGTTGGGTGGGGTCCCTTTTTGCAGAAGGGTTGCAAGAGACTCAGGCAAGCAGAAGTAGATGACTGCTTGTAAACAATAAATGGGTTTCTCTCACTTTATTTCTCCCTTTGACTGATTTTGGCTTCAAAGGTAATTTGCTCCAGGCTGGGAACATATGTTCGCCCTGGAATTACACTGACCACAGTCATCAAGGCAGTCCACAGATCACTAAGGTCTCCTCAGATGCTAAGATCTGTTTCTCTGTGAACTCAAAGGACATAAAGCATGGGGAAAGAAAGGAAATGCCACACTAGTCTCATCAGAGATAGGAATACAGAGAGTTGGAGCTCTGGAATGGTGCAGATAATCTTTTTCTAGAGAGCAGAAATGATGGGAGAGGAAGAGCAAAAACTTACTTCCTCAGACCGCATGTGGTTGACCACATTGGATAAGCAGGATAGAGAACTGGTATTTTTATATGCCACAATTTGAAAAATACATAAAATGCAGGTAGCATTATTTAGTGCAAACTTAATAAACTTCAATAGTGATTTAAAAATTTACTGTAATGTATATTAAGAAAAGACTTTATGATTTTTATTAATTTGAGTATTTTGTGACTCCCTTAAAATTATAAAACAATAATTTCTAATTTAGAAAAATCTGGTGCTGTATTCTCATCCTCTGTAGTCCTCATTATATAGACAATCTAGGTAAAGAAAGACCCAATTGAAGACACATACTCATCCCTCACTTAACCATGCAGCAAACATTTATTGAGCATCTGCTGCATTCCTGCACTCTCTTAGCAAGAAAACTTTGGCTAAGTGGCCACACACAACATGAATGTTAAATCTGCGCTGTTCTGCATTGGCACCAAACCTATTTCTCTGAGGCTGGGTTATTACCTCTTTCCATTTGGAAGGTGGTGGCTGCAGAGTCCACAGCCCAGTGAACCACATGAAAATGACATGTAGCAGAGACCCATTCAAAACATATTCAGTGTATGTCTGAGGGTAATGTAACACAGCAATGGATACCAAGCAAGCTTTACTCTGAGAACCAAATAAACAGTATGTCTCCTCTTCAATAGCATTCAAGTGCCATCAAGGAGAGATGACAGCTGCTCTACCGAGAGGCCTCAAATGAAAGCATATTTGTGCTAACAGAGCAATGAAGGGAGGGGGGCACTTGGATAAGACAGACTTTACTTCCTTAGTGTTGAGATTTTGCACTTTTACCCCAGGATTCACATAAGCATTATGTTAGTATAGGAAAATGCACTTTATTACATAAACATGTCCATCTCAATGTGTACATGGAATGACAACTATCGCAGGATTGCTTTGAAAGGAAACATGGGAGAAATTTTCATGTGTGCATATACATATATATATATGGATGGATACATCCCTTAATATCGAAGTACATAAGTGTGTGTGTGTGTGTGTGTGTGTGTGTGTATGGATATATCCAGCTGACAAAACAAGCACTTCTTGATTTGGGGCCATGGAGCTTATCACCCTATAGGCCTGTTTTATCCTAATATGGAGCTGCAATTGAAGGCCAGGAAGAGTTCTAGCCTAGTTATGTTTACTTATTTACTTACTTGTGTTTTAATTAGTGCTGTAGTACACAAATCCACCCCAAGGCAACTTATTTGTGAAGGCACAATTTAATAACTCAATTTGTAAATACTACATATATGCATGTGTGTGTGTGTGTGTAAAATATCTATGCTATAGTAAATACATACACATTAAAATATATATGCCAGCCTATGGCTTAAAGTTTGAAGGAAGTTGGAAATATATTCCTTCCCTACACTACCCTACAGTTTCTCTACCAGACATTTACCAGGCTGCTTGTGTTTGATCAGTGGATGAGATTTTTTCTTTCATGTTTATGTTTTTTCTTCCCTCCCAGTCTTGATCTAAATCCACATTACTCTGAGGAAGTTCCCATATTAGCCACCAGCACCTTAATGTGAATTTGTTCCTGAGTTCACCTTCTATCTGGGTACATGGCACCATGGGGTTCTGACACTATGGGGGAGATGCAGCATTATTTGAAGCACATGGTGGTTGAAGAAATCATTCCTGAGTGGGATGCTGAAGTTTGTGGATAAGGGACATGTCCCACCTTCAACTGATACTCGCTACCAGGTGTCATTTCTTGGGAGAGCTTGGCTTCTCTGTAAAGGAGGTTTTCACTCGGTGCAACTGCCAAGTCATTTCTAAGGGGATACTGCAGAATTTAACAGGATAAAGGAGACAGAGTGCAGGAATCAAAACTGAAGCCACCTAGCTCTTGTCTCTCACCACAGTGAGTTTCCATCTCCTGCCTTCCCCATTCCCTACTTCAGGCTATAAGCTCCTCCAGCCAGAGGCCCAGAGGTAGAGTGTGTGTGTGTGTGTGTGTGTGTGTGTGTGTGTGTGTGTGTGTGTGTGTGTGTGTGTGTGTGTGTGTGTGTACCCTCTCCCTACATCACATGGTAGTACTGTAAACTTTGTTCAGACTCCTTTCTGAAGACATTCTATTTCTATCCCTCTAATGCCAGTTCTACTAACTGGCATCAGAGGGAATTAGACATTCATTGCTAAACAGGCCACAATCCCAACAGTGCTGAGCAAGCTAACTTTCTGGACCCGGTTCATAATGTTCAATTGGTAACGAGGGAACTACAAAGTGGTAAGCTCTGATATGATGACTAATCAATCAGGATATGAAAACTCCTGCTCAGGGAATTCTGGGAAAATTTAGTGAGGCTTTTGAAGCTGAGCTGGAGGAGAAGAAAAGTCTGGGGAAGAAGCTGTGTTTTCTTTCTCCCCTGGGCTTGAACAGCTGTCATCTGTCTCAGAGCGGGAATGCTTTCTCTAAGTAAAAATCTCATTTACATACTATAGAAAGTGGTAGAAAATCAGTGAATAAACAAATTTAGCAGCAATTCTTAGCTAATAATTATGACCCTTTCTTATTCCCTGGAGTATCAATTCAAAAGAACTGAAGCTTCACAGCATTAGTTTTAGGAGCCAGACTGTTAAAGATGCCGCTTAGAGGGAATGCCCTGATCTCTCTGTGCGCAGCACTGCACTCCTCTTGTGATTCTGCCTAATAACACCCCAAGCTCCACCTGTTACTAACTAAACAGAAATAATTCTACAGAGGCTTCAAATGGAATTGTGTTACCCAACATGAACTGTACCAGTGCTTAGTCTGCCCAAGCCTAAAGGAACTCTTTTATTAATGGCAAGTAACACTCACTCCTCCATTTACAATTTCTTTTCATTCATCCACATTATCCAGAAAGTTAAATTAAATTTTCTACAGTTGTTCAGTAGATATCAATGCATTGAGCAGTTCTGAAACTTTATAAGAGACATTTATTTACAACATATTCTAAATAATATGTTTCAGCTTACTACTGAAGGAAATCTCTAATAGTTAAAATCACTGGAGTACTACTGACATATGTACTTTAGAGAATAATTCATATATTGTATGATATTTTTTAGTTTGGGGACATTGAATGAATATCTATAGTCTAAAAACAGGTTTCCCTTCTCATAAATAAAAATGGTTATCACAGATAAAAAGCACACAGCCCTCTGAGCTATCTTTTGATGTGACAAAGGTTTAAGCATGCCCCTTATAATTGCTGTGTGGATTGTATTTTAATCTATTTTAAATGTTAGATAGAAATGGTTAATTATTCAGAAGATACAATCAGAATGTACTGGACAATGCTAAATAGTAAAGTAGGTTCAATGTATTTAAATATTTATAAAAATGTACAACTTCTTAGGGACATGTAATGTTTATATGTATTTAAATATTTATATGTGTAGACATACATAAATATCACAATCATGGCTCTTTATTATACAATTTCTAAAATGCCATGTGTTGTATGAAGTCCTTCAAAAGTAAGAACTATATCAATAGTGTATACTGAATGTCCTCTTCTCTGGCACGATATTACAAACATATCTCACCCTGAAAACTCTATCATTCTCTTACTCATACAAACACTGAATGCCTACTGCCCATAAGACACGAGACAATGGAAAAGCCAGACGACATGTGTTTTCTCATACCTCATACAAAGGAAAACTAAAGAGGTTGGCAAATCCTAGAAATACATTCAAACTTGAAGTTTTGGATAATTCAGGTCATTTGATGAGGGTGAGTGTGTGATTGTGTGTGCACATGTGTGTGTGTGCAGGTGTGCACACATGAAACAGGCAATACCACTGGAGGCTAATCTCATATTGTGGTTGAGATGATAAGGAGTAAGCTAGGAGGGTTCCAGAGAAGTTATAGAAGAGGAGGCAGACAAAGCCATGTTAAGGAGAGCTATAATTGGTCTGTGTTGCCTGATTGAGGCAACAGGGAGTGGAAGTGAGAGAAAGGCTGAGTCCAGGATGATGCTCAGGTTTATAGCTTTGGTAGTTGGGTTGGTCGTAGCGCACATTGTTGACATGGCGTATGCAAAGAAGCAAGAGTTCGGGAGCAAAGATGAAATGTTCACTTTGGGTTTATTGGGTGTTTGATGTCTGCAGGACATCTGCAAGGAAATGTCCAGTAGGCATTGGATAATAAAGGTATGGGAGTCGAAGAAGAGATGTTGGATAGAGGTAGAGATGCAGGAATCATAAGTGAATAGTAGTTAAAAATCAAGAAAATGGATGAGGTTATCTAGAAGCATATTGAAATACAAGAAGGAACAAAGAACAGAGCTCTGAGGAACAATAATTGGGTCCAGGCTGCTAGAGTTGCAGATAGAAGATCAGATGAATGTCAGAGATGAGTAAGAGGAACTACTGAAACAGGCATCTTACAGGCTAAGGAAGAGAGGATTAAATGGTCCAGAGTCTCATCTGCAGAGAGTGAAAATTTATGGTTGGCAATATATATATACATATTGTGGGGGGGGGGCAAGGCTGAGATTTACTTTTTTATTTTGGTATCATTAATATACAATCACATGAGCAACATACTGGTTACTAGATTCCCCCATTATCAAGTCTTCACCACATACGCCATTACAGTCACTGTCAATCAACATAGTAAGATGCTATAGAATCACTACTTGTGTTCTCTGTGCTATATTGCCTTCCCTGTGTCACTCCCCTACATTATGTGTGCTAATCGGAATGTCCTGTATTCCCCTTCTCCCTCCCTTTCCACCCACCTTCCTCAGTCCCTTTCCCTTTGGCAACTGTTAGTCCATTCTTGGGTTCTGTGAGTCTGCTGCTGTTTTGTTCCTTCAGTTTTTGCTTTGTTGTTATACTCCACAGATGAGTGAAATCATTTGGTACTTGTCTTTCTCTGCCTGGCTTATTTTACTGAGCATAATACCCTCTAGCTCCATCCATGATATTGCAAATGCTAGGATTTGTTTTCTTCTTATGACTGAATAATATTCCATTGTGTATGTGTACCAAATCTTCTTTATCCATTTATCTACTGATGGACACTCAGGTTGCTTCCATTTCTAAACTGCGCTGCAATAAACATAGGGGTGCATATGTCTTCTTGAAACGGGGCTCCTGCATTCTTAGGGTAAATTCCTAAGAGTGGAATTCCTGGGTCAAATGGTATTTCTATTTTTAGTTTTTTGTAAAACCTCCATGTTACTTTCCACAATGGTTTATTTTACATTCCCACTAGCAGTGAAACAGGGTTCCCCTTTCTCCACATCCTTGCCAGCAATTATTGTTCCTAGTCTTTTCTATTTGGCCATCCTAGCTGGTGTGAGGTGATCTCTCATTGTGGTTTTAATTTGCATTTCCCTGATAATTAGCGACGTGGAGCATCTTCTCATGTGCCTGTTGGCCATCTGAATTTCTTCTTTGGAGATGTGTCTGTTGATATGCTCCACCCATTTTTTAATAGGGTCATTTGCTTTTTGGGTGTTGGGGCATGTGAGTTCTTCATGTATTTTGGATGTTAAACCCTTGTTGGATATGTCATTTACAAATATATTCTCCCATACTGTAGGATGCCTTTTTGTTCTGCTGATGGTGTCCTTTGCTGTACAGAAGCTTTTTAGCATGATGTAGTCCCATTGGTTCATTTTTTTATTTTGTTTCCCTTGCCCGAGGAGATGGGTTCAGGAAAAAGTTGCTCATGTTTATATTTAAGAGATTTTTGCCTATGTTTTCTTCTAAGAGTTTTATGGTTTCATGACCTACATTCAGGTCTTTGATCCATTTTTAGTTTACTTTTGTGTATTGGGTTAGACAATAGTCCAGTTTTATTCTCTTGCATGTAGCTGTCCAGTTTTGCCAACACCAGCTGTTGAAGGGGCTGTCGTTTACACATTGTATATCCATGGCTCCTTTATCATATATTAATTGACCATATATGGTTGGTTTTATATCTGGGCTCTCTAGTCTGTTCCATTGGTCTATGGGTCTGTTCTTGTGCCAGAACTAAATTGTTTTGATTACTGTGGCCTTGTAGTAGAGCTTAAAGTCAGGGAGTGTAATCCCCCCAGCTTTATTCTTCCTTCTTAGGATTGCTTTGACTATTCCAGGTCTTTTGTGGTCCCATATGAATTTTAGAACTATTTGCTCTAGTTCATTGAGAATGCTATTGGTATTTTGAGAGGGATTGCATTGAATTTGTAGAGTGCTTTAGGCAGGATGGCCATTTTAACAATATTAATTATTCCTATTCATGAGCACAGGATGTGTTTCCATTTATTGGTATCTTCTTTAATTTCTCTCAGGAGTGTCTCAGTTTTCAGAATACAGGTCTTTCACTTCTTTGGTTAGGTTTATTCCTAGGTCTTTTATTCTTTTTGATGCAATTGTAAATGGAACTGTGTTTTTGATTTCTTTTTCTGCTAGTTCATTGTTAGTGTATAGGAATGCAACAGATTTCTGTGTATTAATTTTGTATTCTGCAACTTTGCTGAATTCAGATATTAGATAATAGTTTTGGAGTGGATTCTTTAAGGTTTTTTATGTACAATATCATGTCATCTGTAAACAGAGAAAGTTTAATTTCTTCCTTGCCAATCCGGATGTCTGTTATTTCTTTGTGTTGTCTGATTCCCATGGCTAGGACCTTCAGAACTATGTTAAAAAAAAAGTGCGGAGAGTGGGCATCCTTGCTTTGTTCCCAATCTTAGAGGAAAAGGTTTCAGCTTCTCAATGTTAAGTATAATGTCAGTTTCTCATATATAGCCTTTATTATGCTGAGGTACTTGCCCGCTACAACTATTTTGTTATTTTGTTGAGAGTTTCTATCATGAATATAAGTTGAATTTTGTTGAATGGTTTTTTGGCATCTGTGGAGATGATCATGTGGTTTTTGAACTTCTTTTGTTGATGTGGTGGTTGACATTGATGGATTTTCCAATGTTGTACCATCCTTGCATTCCTGGAATAAATCCAACTTGATCATGATGGATGATCTCTTTGATGTATTTTTGAATTCAGTTTGCTAATACTTAGTTGAGTATTTTTGCATCTATGTTCATCAGGGATATTAGTCTGTAATTTTTTTTTTTTGTGGTGTCTTTGCCTGGTTTTGGTTATTAGAGTAATGCTGGCCTCATAGAATGAGTTTGGGAGTATTCCCTCCTCTACTACTTTTTGGAAAACTTTAAGGAGGATGGATATTAAGTCTTCACTAAATGTTTGATAAAATACAGCAATGAAACTATCTGGTTCAGGGGTTTGTTCTTAGGTAGGTTTTTGGTTACCAATTCAATTTTGTTGCTGGTAATTTGTCTACTCATATTTTCTGTTTCTTCCTGGGTCAGCCTTGGAAGGCTGTATTTTTCAAGAAATTTGTCTATTTCTTCTAGGTTATCCAGTTTGTTAGCATAACGTTTTTTATAGTACTATCTCATTGTTCTTTGTATTTCTGTGGTGTCTGTAGTGGTTTTTCTTTTCTCATTTCTGGTTCTGTTTATGTGTGTAGACTTTTTTTTTTCTTGTTAAGTCTGGCTAGGGGTTCATCTATTTTGTGTTTTTTCTCAAAGAATCATTTACTGCTTTCATTGATTCTTTCAATTGTTTTATTATTCTTGATTTTACTTATTTCTGCTCTAATTTTTATCATGTCCCTCCTTCTACTGACTTTGGGCTTCCTTTGTTCTTCTTTTTCTAGTTTTGTTAATTGTGAGTTTATACTGTTCATTTGGGATTGTTCTTCTTTCCTGAGGTAGGCCTGTATTGCAATATACTTCCCTCTTAGCCCAGCCTTCGCTGCATCCCACAGATTTTGCAGTGTTGAATTTTTGTTGTTAATTGTCTCCATATATTGCTTGATGTCTGTTTTTCTTCGGTCATTGATCCGTTGATTATCTAGGAGCATGTTATTAACCCTCCACATATTTGTGGGATTTTTCATTTTCTTTGTGTAATTTATTTGTGGATTCATACCTTTGTGATCTGAGATGCTGGTTGGTACAATTTCAATCTTTGTGAATTTTATGAGGCTCTTTTTGTGATCTAGTATATGGCCTATTCTTGAAAATGTTCCATGTGCACTTGAGAAGAAGATGTATTCTATTGCTTTTGGGTGTGCAGTTCTGTAGATGTCTGTTAAGTTAATCTCTTCTGATGAGCTGCTCAGTGTCTCTATCTCCTTGCTTATTTTCTGTCTGGTTGATCTATCCTTTGAAGTGAGTGAAGTGTTGAAGTCTCCTAGAATGAATGCATTGCATTGTATTTCCCCTTTTAATTCTGTTCATATTTGTTTCACATGTTGGTGATCCTATGTTGGGTACATAGATATTTATAATGGTTATATCTTCTTGTTGGATTGAACCCTTTATCATTATGTTATGTCCTTCTTCATCTCTTGTGACTTTCTTTGTTTTGAAGTCTATTTTGTCTGATATAATATTTCAACTCTTGCTTTTTTCTCCCTGTTAGTTGCATGAAATATCTTTTTCCATCCCTTTACTTTCAGTCTGTGTATTCCTTTGGGTTTGAAATGAGTCTCTTCTGGGCAACATATAGATGGGTCTTGTTTTTTTATCCATTCAGTGACTCTATGTCTTTTGATTGGTGCATTCAGTCCATTTTCACTGAGCGTGATTATTGATAAGTATGTACTTATTGTCACTGCAGGCTTTAGATTCATGTTTACCAAAGGTTCAAGGGTAATTCCCTTACTATCTAAGACTCTAATTTAATTCACTTAGTATGCTATTACAAACACAACCTAAAGGTTCTTTTTTTTCCCCCTCCTTTCTCTTCTTCCTCCATTCTTTATATATTAGGGATTATATTTTGTACTCTTTATCTATCCCTTGATTGACTTTGGGGGTAGTTGATTTGATTTTGAATCTTCTTAGTAATTAATTGTTTTACTTTGCTTCGTGTTATTTCCCCTGGTAACAGCTATTTAGTCTCAGGAATACTTCCTTCTATAGCAGTCCCTCCAAAATGCACTGTAGAGGTGGTTTGTGGGAGGTAAATTCTCTCAACTTTTGCTTATGTGAGAATTGTTTAATCTCTCCTTCAAATTTAAATGATAAGCTTGCTGGGTAGTGTATTCTTGGTTCAAGGCCTTTCTGTTCCATTGCATTAAATATATCATGCCACTCCCTTCTCACCTGTAAAATTTCTGTTGAGAAGTCTCATGATAGCCTGATGGGTTTTCTTTTGTATGTGATCTTTTCTTTCACTCTAGCTGCTTTTAAAAGTCTGTCCTTATCCTTGATCTTTGCCATTTTAATTATTATATATCTTGGTGTTGTCTTCCTTGAGTCCCTTGTGTTGGGAGCTCTGTGCACCTCCATGACCTGAGAGACTATCTCCTTCCCCAGACTGGGGAAGTTTTCAGCAATGACCCTCTGAAAGACACTTTCTGTCCCTTTTACTTTCTCTTCTTCTGGTACCCCTATAATGTGGATATTGTTCTGTTTGGATTGGTCACACAGTTCTCTCAATATTCTTTCATTGTTAGACATTCTTTTTCTCTCTGTGCCTCAGCTTCTTTGTCCTCCTCTTCTCTAATTTCTATTCCATTGACTGTCTCTTCTACTACACCAAATCTGCTTTTAAATGCCTCCATTGTATGTTGCATTTCAGATATGGAATTTCTTGAAGACTGAATCTCCATTCTAAATTCATCCCTGAGTTCTTGAATATTTTACTGTACCTCCATGACCATGTTTTTTATTTCTATTTTGAACTCTCTTTCAGGAAGATTGGTGAGTTCAGTTTCATTTGGGCCTTTTCCTGGTGTTTGGGAGATTTTTGTTTTAACCAGGTTCCTTTCATGTTTCGTATTTGTATGTGGTGACCCTCTAGTGCCCAAAATCTCTAGTCTCTGGAGCTTCTCAGCCCCTGGAGTGATGTTGGGGATCGCAGGTGAGCGGTACTGGTGCCTGGGTTGAGGAAAGAGCTGTTTCCTGCTTCCCAGCTGCAGTACCTGTCTCCACTGTCAGAAACAGTGGGCCAGCCCACAGGTGTAAGCTTCTGTGCTTTGCACCTCCCTCTGGCTGGCCTTATGCCAGGGCATGGAGAGACTGACAGTTTGTGAGCTGGTGGTGGCAGGCCAGCAGTAAGGCACAACAGGTGGCATATCACAGTGAGGCACCTCTTAATTGAGTAGGAGCCAGGGGAATGGAGTGCCTGAAGCTCCTGAAAGTTCCCAACCTGCTGGGCAGAGCATGCCCAGACAACCTTGTCCATCTATCCCTTTTCCCATGCAGCCAGCTCCATGCAAACCCTGCCCTTTCAGCAGCCCTCTCACTGCTAAGAAACCTCTCAGACCATTGGCCTTTCCTTCATCCCAGAGCAGCTGGATGTGGATCCCTGTTCTCCACATATGCCTGGAATCTAAGTCTCCCCAAGTATTCCTCCTTTCTTAGCTTTTCAACCCCAGTAATCTCCAGAGAACCATGCAATGTAGGTTTGTGCTCCCATAGAAGATCTCCAGGGCTGGATGTTCAGCAGTCCTAGGCTTCCACCCACTCCCCGCTCTGTTTCTCTTCCTCCAACCAGTGAACTGGGGTTGGGGGGAAGGCGTGGGTCCCGCTGGATGAAGCCTTTGGTACGTTACCCTGTTTTGTGAGGTCTACTCTGTTCTCCAGGTGTATGCAGTCTGATTCAGCCTTCTTTCCTGTTGCGCCTTTAGGATCAGTTGTATTAACTATATTTTCATAATATATGTGGTTTGGGGAGGAGTTCTCTTTCTCACCTCTCACACGCTGTCTTGAATCGCTTTCCAGGGTTGCCAAATTTAGAAAGTAAAAATACAGGACCCACAACTAAATTGAAATTTCAGATAAACAGCAAATAATTTTAATATTGTCTTACATACTGCATCAAACATTCTTATTCTTTTTAAAAAATCCATTTTTATCTGAAATTTAAATTCTACTAATTAAATTCAAATTTATTAAAGAACAGAGTATCCTGTATTTCATCTGGCAACCCTAGTCAAACTAAGAATTGTAAAGTTTCTATTGCCTCTAGTAAGAGTGTCCTTCATTAATCATATTTACAAAATAATGTTATTGGATTGTTTAAATCTAGTTGTCATGGACTGACAAGTGGATAAGTAAGGGATAAAGAGCTGAATCCTACATATAAAATATTATTTTGTGATCTTTACTGTGATGGGAAGGGAAACCTAGAGGGAATACTTTGAGTGGGACCCAGGGTCTTTTTAGGAAGTAAAAGAGGGAAAAGATAGAAGCAATGGAACAAGAGGTGCAAAATGCTGAATTATGGACACAAGTGCCCCTTCTCTACCCAGCCCCGCCCTTTGATAAATCTATGTGATGTTGGTATGTCTTCTTCTGTTTGTGACACAAGGACCATGGGCTTAGACATATTAGGGTGACAGCCTCCGGAAAAAGCAAGGCAAGATATTTATAGTTTAAGCAATGTAACGATGTTAAGTCCCTATCGAAACTCTGTGTTCAGCATTATTCAAAGTCAGGGTCACACTAATTCTCTAGGGTAAAGATACTAGACTAGGAAAATAGGTATCTTCAGTGATATCAGTTAAAGGCCAAAAGGCCAGGAGCAACTTGGCCTTGAATGTCTGAGTATTCTGCATGGGTTTCTCAGCATAACCTGTGACTTCACTTAAACAGCCCTAGCAAACAGACAACAACCCAGCCCACCTTAAGGGCAGGGCAGGTGGTACAAGTCCACACCCTAAGCCCTCAATTCCCCCAAATCCTCAACTGCCTATAAATCCCCTAGACAACACACCACCCTGGGTTATCTTGTCCCCTCCTGGCGTGAGCCAGGAGCTCTTTCCTCCCACTTTATTTCTAAATAAAAGCCTCTACCCTGGATCCCCTACCTTGGGTGTTTGCTAAGTTCATTCTTTGACTCTGCAAACAAGAATCCCGGCATCACTTGGATCCCTCTATTATATAAGCCTTTCCCTTCATCCCTGCCTGATGCACTGAATTAATCCTTTCATACCCACACCTTTGTAGGAAATGTGCCTGACCACCCACATCAGACTTGTTAACTCTTTCACTCTGTCACTCAAACTTCTACCATGATACTTTAAAACTTTGTATCCCAATTATTTTAAATATCCCTGACTCCTAGATGGCAGCTAGAGAACAGACCCTGCTTTATTAAACTTTATAATCCCAAAGTCTAGCCCAATTCTTGGACCAGTGTAGATGGTTAACATATGGCAAAAGAATAATGTACACTCTCCATAGATTCCTTTAATCTATATATATATATAAGCTATTATAAGTACAAATAAAGGAATTTCAAGAATGTAATACCTATTGGATAAAATAAAATTTAAGATTTATTTAAACCCCAAGTACAGATTCATTAAATAGCTATACAAACATATGAACATATATTGCATCAGACAACATGAATAATTAACACTGTCTAGGTTTTACTTTCATAAAAAATATAGAGAGCGACTCAGTTATTGAAACTGAAAAGTACAGTTCCCTGTATCTCATTTTCTATTGTTGCTTAAGGGATAGATCTCCAAAAGTAAACCAAATACATTTTTTTAAATCAGGCTGTGAACATACTGAATGGAAAAGATTGATTAGAGGAATATCAAATATATGAGAAGAGGAAAAAGCAGCAGAAATTAAGGTGGCCAATGTCGGAGAAAATACAGATTCACCAGACCTTGTTAAAAGAGAGATACAAAATGTTAAAAGAGGAAACATTTTTAAAAAACCAAAACTTTGGAATGGTCTAAATTTTTTATACTGCAATAATTATTGCCAAGAATACTGAAATAAAGTGAACAAACTGATTTAAAGGCCCTGCTCAAAAACTTCACTGTGAATATTCCAAACTTAGCTGTCTCGGCAATCAACTCCCTACATATGGGTAATCACATTGTCATGAAGGAAACCTCCTACATTTCAAATAAATAGCATTAGGAACAGGGCTAACTGTGTTCAGAGAAGTTCTGCAGAGGAGTTTGGGTTGGGTTTGTTCCACAGAGAAAGAACGAGGTCATGAAGAGAGATAATATGTTAACAGGGTGAGAAGAAGGCTCTGACTGCCCACCTGTACTTCATCCTGATGACTCTGGTCTAAGCAGCCAAAGCAGTGAAGGGTGAGATCACTGGAGAGTCTGGCCTACTCCCCTCACCATAGTTTAAAACCACAGAGAAGCAGGGACCTGGACTGGGAAAAGCTAGTGACTCAACTACTTCCACAATGATTTGGACAGTCATGCAGTCTGGTCCTGCCAGGGAAAGATGAGGGTTGGCAGATCACAGAGCACAGGCAGGCTTACAGATACCCAAAGGGCTATGGAGTTTCCTCTCACATAGAGAAAAAAATGTTCATCAATGAGTTAGACTTATTAGAAAACAAAACTCCATTCAGGTGGTTCATATCCAATGGTTTGATTAAGAGACTAGTTACAAGATACGTGGGCTGGATTAAGGGACACACCAAGAGATCAGCAGCAGGGGAAAGGCATAAACACTGGCAGGCTTGAGGGAACAAAGGGAGGAAAAGTGGTTCCCATCCTGAGATAACTAAGAAAAATAATGAGGCTGCCCTTGGCCAAACATTAGTCAGGACCTTCTAAACTCACTTCTGAATTAGCCCTTGAATTTTGCACTTCCAAGTCAGTCTCAACATTGTCAAAATTTTGCAAGAATCCTGCTAAGTCAGTTTTCCCAGAAGCCCCTACCCTTGATATCTGATTACCCTCCATAAATGATTGCTTTTCATCCTCCATCCATGTGATCTATGATCACCTGGCCTGCCTTCAGCAAGGATCCTGTTAAGTCAGGTTAGCCAGAATCCTGCCTTACTCTTGATGTTTCCTTTAACTAAGTTTCTGTCCACAGATGCCCTGACACTGCTCCTTGGCTATTAAATCCCCACTTTTCCTTGTTGTATTCAGAATCAAGGGCAATATCTCTCCCCTACTACATAACCCCACTGTAGTAGCCCCCATTGAATAAAGTCTTCCTGATCATCTTTAATATGTGTCAGAATGAATCATTTTTTCTTTAACAGTGGGATTCGTGGAGAAGGGGTCCTGTGGGACAGTTGTATTCTTGGAGGGTAAAGCCCAATAAGAAGTGGAAAAGAAAAGCTGCAATGCCCTCCTATCTATTTTTGGCTGGTGTCTCCTGTTGGACAAATGCAATAGTAACCAGCTTATAAGAGCAACTGTTTGATGCATTGTGAAGGGATAAGCCTCCCAAGACAAAATGCCAGGCAGAGATGGACAGAAAATGGCTTTGGAGTGGGATGAACAGACAAGAAATTGAATTTGCCCAAGATATTAGCCAGTTCTCAAAGTACGGAATGCCTGAGCCATCCAAAAACAGTACAAAAATGATTTTTGCTCTTCTGAGTGTTTTAAAGAATGAATAAATAAATGCTCTCCTTCTGCTACTTATTTTTGGCAAGCAAATCATAAGTTGTCAGAGTATATAAACAATGTCTCTTTATTCATGGCCATGCTCAAACAACTTTTCACTTTAGGGAAAATTTTAGCTTCATATTAGCAAGGGAAACAGGTTAAACATGCTTCCTTGTTTACTATGGGAAATGATCTATGGATTTTTTGGAAAGAATTTCCAGTAGTCTAGTCCAGTATTTTAAAGTTCCTTAGCAACTTCCTCTATGAGGAAGGATGATCTTCCTCTGTGACTCCACAAACCTGAGTCCATGATGGTATTTCATTGAACATACTAAGAAAATGCTCGTGGCTCACTGATTAATTAGTTTATGAAAGGAGGCAGCTAATGGAAAGTTTGTACACTGCAATGAGATCTAAACTCAGATGCAAGTAACCAAGCTAATGCCTTTAGAGGAAAGAGAACGGAATTAGAAGACAGGAAACCTAGGTTTGGAAAATGACATTTGGGTCTACCATTAAGTAGTAATAGGATATCACACCAGAAATGTAAATTATTTGTAACACACAGTACTTTCTCTGTACAAGTTGGGGTTAGTTTATTCCCAGTGTCCTTTTCAAAATAACTTAAATTATTAGATCTAAATTCTAAAGGAATTCATTGAGATAACCAGATGCCTTTCGAAGAATAATCAATACAAAAAGAAAAAAATAACAATTTACTTCCTCTGGTCATATTTTAAAATCTGACTTTGGAATTTACAGTTAGATGACTATAAACATTAAATACATAAGGTGAACAGAGAGAGCATTAGCTAAAGAAAATATGATGAAGTTTTGTCCTTGTCATTACTTGGGGCTTTGCCCTTGGTAAAATTGTGCAAAGTGGATTTTTTATATGAAGGAGTATCTTCCTTTCACCCTTTGTGATGTTTTTCCCTTCTTTCTTTCTTTTTATTTTCATTAACATCCAAGCGTTTTTTCTTTTTTAACCTCTTTTCCTCAACGTATTTTAGAACACTGGTATGGGGACTGTTTCTCCAAAATCTTTCTCCTTATACCTTATAAAGAACTTCTTTAAGATAATATTTTCAGATCAAAAGAGTGTTTAAAATACCATCTTTCTGTGATAGGCTTAATAATGGTCCTTCAAAGTTACCCACCTTCTAATCCCTGGGACCTGTGAAAGTGTTACCTTATATGGTAAAAGAAATAAAGACATGATCACTTTATGGACCTTGAGATGGGGATATTAGCCTGGATGGTCCAAGTGGTACCAATGTAATCAGGGTCCTTACAGGTAGGAGACAGGAGGATCAGAATCAGAAAGACAAGATGTAGGGATGGAAGCAGAGGTCAGAAAGAAGATGATACACAGTTATCTTTGAAGATGGATGAAGAGAAAATTAGCCAAGGAATACAGACAGCCTCTAGAAGCTAGAAAAGACAAACAACAGATTCTCTCCAAGAGTGTCCACAAAAGAAGGCAGCCCTGATGACACTGTAATTTTAGCCCAGTGAAGCTAATTTCTGACTTCTGACTTCTAAACTGTAAAATGATACAATTATGTTGTCTTGTCACTAAATTGGTGGTAATTCATTTATAGAAATAGGAAACAAGTAGAAATTCTAAGAATACTTTAAATATGGTCTTCTGGGAATACCTAAAAATCTCTATAATCCAAAGAAATAAACATTTAATAAATATATGATGATTTCATATTATATAATAGAAAGATGTGAAGTGTTACTTTAGAAAATAGTATCAAAAGTCCTTCAAACTCACAGCAGTGAAGTCTACTGACTTCAAAGGCTATAATCCCAATGATAGATCTAAACTATAATTCTAAGAAAAGAAATCTGAGACTGAAAAAAAACAAGAAAAAGAGCCACACAGATACGCAAAAGAATACAAAGAGTTTTCCTAGTATCATTTCCAGGCATCCTCATGGATTCATAAGAAGTCACATTTTTTTGTTGGACTTCATACCATTCCATGCTTTTCTATGAACAAACATCAGTGGGCAAGACAGAAATTAATTTATAGATTCAACATGAATAAATGTCTTTTTTGTTAACTATTGCATTGGCAAACTTTTCCTGAATTTTCCCTTTCTGGGCATCATTTCTGAATTGAAGCACACTCATGGATTAGAAGGCAACCTTTCAGCTGGGAAGCAGGAAAGAGTTCTTTCCTCCCAAAAAGTGCTGGAACCTCATGCCTACAAATCCCGTCATTGCTCCAGGTCTGCAAAGCTCCAGAGAGTAGTGCTTCTGGGCACTAAAGGGCACTGCCTACACAAATTTATTTTTCCATACTAATATCATAGAATGAAACAGCAAAAATATGTTGTACAAACAAGAATACAAATTTCAGGAAGAGGGCTAAGTGAAACTGAAATCACCAATCTTATAGATAAAGATTTCAAAATAAAAATCATAAACATGCTCACAGAGCTACAGAAAAATATTCAAGATCTCAGGGAGGATGTCAGGAAAAAGACAGAAACTTGAAAAATACTGTATCTGAAATGAAACATACAAGGGAGGGATTTAAAAGTAGATTAGATAAGGTAGAGGAGATGGTAAATGAAATAGAAATTAGAGAATGGGAAAACAAAGAAGCTGAGGCACAAAGAGAAAAAAGAATCTCTAGGAATGAAAGAATAATAACAGAACTGAATGACCAATCCAAATGGAACAATATTCACAAAATATGGGTACCAGAAGAAGGAAAGAGACAAAAAGGGATAGAAAATCTCTTTGAGGAAATAATTACTGAAAACTTCCCCAATCTGGGGAAGGAAATAGTCTCTCAGGTCATGGACGTGTAGAGATCTCCCAACACAAGGGACACAAGGAAGACAACACCAAGATATATAATAATTAAAATGGCAAAGATCAAGGATAAGGACAGACTTTTAAAAGCAAAAGGGAAATGGAATGTGATACATTCATTTTAGGAGACTTTAACATACCACTCACTCCAAAAGACAGATCAACAAGAAAGAAAATAAATAAGGAGACAGAAGCACTGAACAACACATTAGAAAAGATGGAACTAACAGATAGCTACAGAATACACCACCCAAAAGCAGCAGGATACACATTCTTCTCAAATGCACATGAAATGGTTTCAAGAATAGATCACATACAAGGTCACAAAAAGAGCCTCAGTAAATTGAAAAATATTTAAATTATACCAACCAGCTTCTCAGACCACAAAGGTATGAAACTAGAAACAAATAATGCAAACAAAACAAAGAAGCCCACAAACACATGGAGGCTTAACAACATACCCCTAAGTAATCAAAGGATCAATGACCAAATAAAACCAGAGATCAAGCAATATATGGAGACAAATGAAAACAACAACTCAACACCCCCAAACCTGTGGCATGCAGTGAAGGCAGTTCTACGAGGCAAATATATTGCAATACAGGCTTACTTCAAGAAAGAAGAACAATTCCAAATGAACAGTCTAAAATCACAATTACTGAAACTAGAAAAAGAACAACAAATGAGAAAAAGAACAAGTAGAAAAAGAACAACAAATTATATGATGGATATAATAAAGAGCAGAATTAAATAAATAAAATTGAGAAGAATAAAACAATAGAATCAATGAAATGAGTAGATGGTTTTCCAAGAAAATAAACAAAATAGATAAACCCCTAGCCAAACTTATAAAGAAAAAAGAGAGAGCACACACACAAACAGAATCAGAAATGAGGAAGGAAAAGTCACTATGGAAACCACAGAAATACAAAGAATTATAAGAGAATATTATGAAAAATTATATGCTAACAAATTGGATAACCTAGAAAAAATGCACAACTTTCTAGAAAAATACAACCTTCCAAGTCTGACCCAGGAAGAAACAGAAAATCTGAACAGACCAATTACCAGCAATATAATTGAACTGGTAATCAAAATACTGAGAACAAAATACCAGGATCAGATGGCTTCACTGCTGAATTTTATCAGACATTGAAAGAAGACCTAATTTACAGAAGACCTCCTCAAAGTTTTCCAAAAAATAGAGCATGAGGGAATACTTCCAAACTCATTCTATGAGGCCATCACTCTAAAACCAAAACCAAGCAAAGACATCACAAAGAAAGAAAATTATAGACCAATATCCCTGATAAACATAGATGTAAAAATCCTCACCAAAATGTTAGCAAACCAAATTAAAAAATAAATTAAAAATATCATTCATCATGATCTAGTAGGATTTATTCCAGGGATGCAAGGATGGTATAATACTCAAAAATCAATCAACATCATACACCACATCAACAAAAAGAAGGACAAAAGCCACATGATCATCTCCATAGATGTTGAAAACACATTTGAAAAAATTCAACATCCATTCATGATAAAAAACTCTCAGCAAAATGGGTATAGAGGGCAAGTACCTCAACACAATAAAGGCCATATATGACAAACCTACAGCCAACATCATACTTAACAGTGAGAAGCTGAAAGCCTTTCCTTTAAGATTTGGAACAAGACAAGGATGCCCACTCTCCCCACTTTTATTCAACATAGTTCTGTAGTTCCTATCCATGGTAATCAGACAACACAAAGAAATAAAAGCATCCAGATTGGTAAGAAAGATGTTAAACTGTCCCGGTTTGCACATGACATGATATTGTACATGAAAAACCCTAAGGAATCCTCCCCAAAATTACTACAACCAATAACTGAATTCAGCAAAGTTGCAAGGTACAAAATTAACACACAGAAATCTGTGGCATTCCTATATACTAATGATGAACTAGCAGAAAGAGACATCAGGAAAACAACTGCATTTACAATTGCATTAAAAAGACTAAAATACCTAGGAATAAACCTAACCAAGTAGGTGAAAGACCTACACCCTGAAAACTACAATACTCATGAGAGAAATTAAAGAAAACACCAGTAATTGGAAATACATCCCATGCTCATGGATAGGAAGAATTAATATTTTCAAAATGACCATCCTGCCTAAAGCAATCTACAGATTCAATGCAATCCCTATCAAAAAAACAAAAGCATTCTTCAACAAAGTAGAACAAATAGTCCTAAAATTCATGTGAAACCATGGGAGACCCCAAACAGCCAAAGCAATCCTGAAAAAGAAGAAGAAAGCTGGGAGGATTACTCTCCCTAACTTCAAGCTCAAAAAAAATGCCACCATTACCAAAACAATTTGGTACTGACACTAGAACAGACCCATATATCAATGGAACAGAATAGAGAGCCCTGATAAAAAAAAAAACTACACATACACAGCCAATTAATATATGATAAAGGAGCCATGAATGTACAATGGGGAAAAGACAGCTTCTTCAACAACTGGTGTTGGCAAACTGGACAGCTACATGTAAGATAATTAAACTGGATTGTTATCTAACTCCACACTCAAAAGTAAATTCAAAATGGATCAAAGAGCTGAATGTAAGTCATGAAACCATAAAACTTTAAGAAGAAAACATAGGCAAAACTCTTGAATATAAACCTGAGCAACTTTTTCCTGAACACATCTCCTCAGACAAGGGAAATAAAAGCACAAATGAACAAATGGGAATACATCAAACTAAAAAGCTTCTGTATAGCAAAGGACACCATCAGTAGAACAAAAAGGCATCCTACAAGATGGGAGAATATATTTGTAAACAACTTAGCCAATAAGGAGTTATTATCAAAAATACATAAAAAGCTCACACACCTCAACACCCAAAAAACAATAACCGGATTAAAAAATGGGCAGAGGATCTGAACAGACACTTCTCCAAAGAAGAAATTCAGATGGCCAACAGGCACATGAAAAGATGCTCCACATCGCTAATCATGAGGGAAATGCAAATTAAAACCACAATGAGATATCACTTCATACCAGTTACAATGGCAAACATCCAAAAGACAAGGAACAAGAAATGCTGGCGAGAATGCTGAGAAAGGGGAACTCTCCTACAGTGCTGGTGGGAATATAAGGTAGTTCAACCACTGCGGAAAGCAGTATGGAGGTTCCTCAAAAAACTAAAAAAAGAAATACCATTTGACTCAGGATTTCCACTCCTAGGAATTTACCCAAAGAAAACAAGATCCCTGATTCAAAAAGACATATGCACCCCTATGTTTATCACAGTGCTATTTACAATAGCCAAGATATGGAGGCAACATAAGTGTCCATCAGAAGATGAATGGATAAAGGAGTGGTGGTACATACACACAATGGAATATTATTGAGCCATAAGAAGTAAACAAATCCTACCATTTGCAATAACATGCATGGAGCTAGAGGGTATTATGCTCAGTGAAATAAGCCAGGTGGAGAAAGATAAATACCAAATGATTTCACTCATTTGTGGAATATAACAACAAACCAAAACTGAAGGAACATAACAGCAGAAGACTCACAGACTCTAAGAAGAGACTAGTGGTTACCAATAGGAAGGGGATGGGGAGGGGAAGGGGATTAATGGGCATTATAATTAGCACTCACAGTAAACGTAGGTCATGAGGAAGGCAATACAGCATGGAGAAGACAAGTAATGTCTCTACAGCACCTTACTACACTGATGGATAGTGATTGCAGTGGGTTAGGTGTGGACTTGATAATATGTGTGAATGCTAAAACTACAATGTTACTCATGTGAACCCTTCATAAGATTGTGTATGAATGATACCTTAATTAAAAAATAAAAAGAACAATTGGGGACAGAAAGCTACATATACATATGATAAAGAGGAAAAAAGGCAATTTTTGCCCTCTTTCCAAGAATCTCCTTAAATTGGATTCCTAAAAAGGTTAACATGAAATTTACTATTGATGAAAATGGTTATGTAGTCTCTCTGTGCTCTGCAGCCCATGAATATACCTCTCCCTCTAACTGTACTGATTATACCATATTTTAATTGTTTATTTACAAGGCCGTCTCTATCCATTAGAGTCTAATGATTTGGTCATGATTTTTTTTCACTTAGGAATCATTTTTATGCACCTTTTATCTCCCAAGCCTTCTGCTTGGTAAGTACTTAATAAATGTTTTTGAAATCAATTAATCTTTGCTGAGGCTACGATTAACAAATATTTGATAGTGCTCAGGGAATTTGGAAAAATAAGAAAAGTGGAAATGAAAAAGTAACAATAATCAGAAGTGGTTGTTCAATACTGACAATATACACTAATATTATAAGTAATGGCTCCAAACAAAATGTCATGATTTAATATAGAAGTGCTTATCTTGGGCCAAACGCATGAGTGGAGTATCTTTTTTCTTTGCATTTACACACTTCCCTTTCAACCTGGACTTCATAACATCCTCCTCTTATTGGAGAAATTATTATCCTCATGCTGCACCATTATTTTCTTGGACACATTCCCAGCATGGTCTGGCCAGCCTTCTTCAGACTGCTGTGCATTTCCCTGCAGTTCTATCCCCCAACTCATCAAACTGCCCATGGTGTGCAGGGCTTTGCTGCACACTCTAGCTTTTGGCATTAAAGAAATCTGCTTACTATTAATACATGTGTCAATTTAATATCATTCTCTGAGGGGTTTTCTTAGGAAGCAAGTTCTTTGCACACACCGTGAGATTTTAGATGTGTGTTGATGCTGTATTGTGCACTCTATTTTAGATCTTTAAAGTGCCCTCAATTAATATAAGCATGCATTTATGGGTAGCATCAGCCTGATAGTAGGAACCCATGAAATTTCACTGTCCTCACCGAAAAGTCATGAAAATCCAATTTTTTACCTACTTTAGTCCTATGACTGAAATACAATTACTGTAATATAATACCACTATAGGACAAAATATATTTAAGCCTCTCACTCACTTACTTTAAAGATCAGTCAATTAATACACCAGTCAATCAATAAATTCTTGAGTTGAACAATACCTTAGAGTCCACAGAAATTGAATATGACTTGTCTGGTAAGAGTGTGTTAAAGGGATAAAGGTGGGGAGTAAAGAAAATCAGATAATAAAGTTCAGTTTTTCAGGTGGGAGGAGCCAAGATGGTGGCGTGAGTAGAGCAGCAGAAATCTCCCAGAACCACATATATTTATGAAAATATAACAAAGACAACTCTTCCTAAAATAGAGACCAGAGGACACAGGACAACATCCAGACCACATCCACACCTGCAAGAACCCAGCGCCTCATGAAGCGGGTAAGATACAAGCCCCGGCCCGGTGGGACCCGAGCACCCCTCCCCCCAGCTCCCTATGGGAGGAGAGGAGTCAGCAGGGAGGGAGAAGGAGCCCAGGACTGCTGAACACCCATCCCCAGCCATCTGGACCACAGCGCAGACACAGTGCATGCGTGGGGTCCTGGATACTAGGGAAAAAAGGCGGCAGGACCGGTGAGTGGGTGCCTGAGGCCGACGCTGGAGAACAAAGAAACGGGAGCAGCCATTTTTATTTTATTTTATTATTTATTTTTTTTGGCAAGTGCTTTTTGGAAGTCTTAAAGGGACAGGGATCCCAATACTAGGGAAACAGGGCAACAACACCTGTGAGTGGGTGCCTGAGACTGGCACCTGAGGACAAAGAAAATCATGCATTTTTCTTTTTCTTAATTATTGATTAAATTTTTTTTATTGTTGTTGTACCTGTTGTTGTTTTGGTTTGGAGAGTGCTTTTTGGAAGTCTTAAAGGGGCAGAGCAGGACACTTAGTCCAGAGGCAGGGAATCTGGGGATCTCTGGGCACTCTAACCCCCTGGGCAGCAGGGAGCACAGAGGCCCCTGATGGAGATAAATGGCCTCCCAGCCACTCCCCCTCCAATGGGGCTCCACCATTTTGGAGTACCAGCCGGAGCCAGGCCACACCCACACCTACAGCAGAGATAAACTCCATAGCAACAGGACAGGAAGCAGAAGCCCTGTCTGTGCACAGCTGCCCAACACAAGCCACTAGAGGTCGCTGTTCTCCCAGGAGAGGAAGGCCATAAACCAATAAACCAAAAAGGAGGGAAGTTCTTCCAGCCGTCACTAGTGCCAGCTCAGCAAACTATCTCTATCACCATGAAAAGGCAAAATTTCAGGCAGACCAAGATAACAGAGACAACACCAGAGGAGACAGACCTAAGCAGTCTTCCTGAAAAAGAATTCAAAATAAAAATCATGAACATGCTGATGGAGATGCAGAGAAAAATGCAAGAGCAATGGGATGAAGTCCGGAGGGAGATCACAGATGTCAGGAAGGAGATCACAGAAGTGAAATAAACCCTGGAAGGATTTATAAGCAGAATGGATAAGATGCAAGAGGCCATTGAAGGAATAGAAACCAGAGAACAGGAACATATAGAAGCTGACATAGAGAGAGATAAAAGGATCCCCAGGAATGAAACAATACGAAGAGAACTATGTGACCAGTCCAAAAGGAACAATATACATGTTATAGGGGTACCAGAAGAAGAAGAGAGAGGAAAAGGGATAGAAAGTGTCTTTAAAGAAATAGTTGCTGAGAACTTCCCCAAACTGGGGGAGGAAATAATCGAACAGACCATGGAAATACACAGAACCCCCAACAGAAAGGACCCAAGGAGGACAACACCAAGACACATAATAATTAAAATGGCAAAGATCAAGGACAAGGAAAGAGTTTTAAAGGCAGCTAGAGAGAAAAAGGTCACCTATAAAGGAAAACCCATCAGGCTATCATCAGACTTCTTGACAGAAAACCTGCAGGCCAGAAGAGAATGGCATGATATATTTAATACAATGAAACAGAAGGGACTTGAACCAAGGATACTGTATCCAGCACGACTATCATTTAAATATGATGGCGGGATTAAACAATTCCCAGACAAGCAAAAGCTGAGGGAATTTGCTTCCCACAAAACACCTATACAGGGCATCCTACAAGGACTGCTCTAGATGGGAGCACTCCTAAAAAGAGCACAGAACAAAACACACAACATATGAAGAATGGAGGAGGAGGAATAAGAAGGGAGAAAAGAAAAGAATCTCCAGACAGTGTATATAACAGCTCAATGAGCGAGCTAAGTTAGGCAGTAAGATACTAAAGAGGCTAACCTTGAACCTTTGGTAACCACGAATTTGAAGCCTGCAATGGCAATGAGTACATATCTCTCAATAGTCACCCTAAATGTAAATGGACTTAATGCACCAATCAAAAGACACAGAGTAACAGACTGGATAAAAAAGCAAGATCCATCTATATGCTGCTTACAAGAAACTCACCTCAAACCCAAAGACATGCACAGACTAAAAGTCAAGGGATGGAAAAACATATTTCAGGCAAACAAAACAGGGAAGAAAGCAGGGGTTGCAGTACTACTATCAGACAAAACAGACTTCAAAACAAAGAGAGTAACAAAAAATAAAGAAGGACATTACATAATGATAAAGGGCTCAGTCTAAAAAGAGGATATAACCATTCTAAATATATATGCACCCAACACAGGAGCACCAGCATATGTGAAACAAATACTAACAGAACTAAAAGAGGAAATAGAATGCAATGCATTCATTTTAGGAGACTGCAACACACCACTCACTCCAAAGGACAGATCCACCAGACAGAAAATAAGTAAGGACACAGAGGCACTGAACAACGCACCAGAACAGATGGACCTAATAGACATCTACAGAACTCTACATCCAAAAGAAACAGGATACACATTCTTCTCAAGTGCACATGGAACATTCTCCAGAATAGACCACATACTAGCTCACAAAAAGAGCCACAGTAAATTCCAAAATATTGAAATTCTACCAAAAAATTTTTCAGACCACAAAGGTATAAAACTTGAAATAAATTCTACAAAGAAACAAAAAGGCTCACAAACACAGGGAGGCTTAACAACATGCTTCTAAATAATCAATGGATCAAAATAGAGATCAAGGAATATATAGTAACAAATGACAACAACAACACAAAGCCCCAACTTCTGTGGGATGCAGCAAAAGCAGTCTTAAGAGGAAAGTATATAGTGATCCAGGCACACTTGAAGAAGGAAGAACAATCCCAAATGAATAGTCTAATATCACAATTATTGAAACTGGAAAAAGAAGAACAAATGACACCTAAAGGCAGCAGAAGGAGGAATATAATAAAGATCAGAGAAGAAATAAACAAAATTGAGAAGAATAAACAATAGCAAAAATCAATAAAACCAAGAGCTGGTTCTTTGAGAAAAAAAAACAAAGTAGATAAGCCTCTAGCCAAACTTATTAAGAGAAAAAGAGAATAAACACAAATCAACATAATCAGAAATGAGAAGGGAAAAATCATGACAGATCCTACAGAAATACAAAGAATTATTAAAGACTACTATGAAAACCTATATGCCAACAAGCTGGAAAACCTAGAAGAAATGGACAACTTCCTAGAAAAATACAACCTCCCAAGACTGACGAAGGAAGAGACACAAAAGTTAAACAAGCCAATTATGAGCAAAGAAATTGAAACGGTAATCAAAAAACTACCCAAGAACAAAGCACCTGGGCCGGATGGATTTACCTGGGAATTTTATCAGACACACAGAGAAGACATACTACCCTTCTCCTTAAAGTTTTCCAAAAAACAGAAGAGGAGGGAATACTCCCAAACTCATTCTATGAAGCCAACATCACCCAAATACCAAAACCAGGCAAAGACCCCACCAAAAAAGAAAATTACACACCAATATCCCTGATGAATGTAGATGCAAAAATACTCAATAAAATATTAGCAAACAGAATTCAACAGCATATCAAAAGGATCATACACCATGACCAAGTGGGATTCATCCCAGGGATGCAAGGATGGTACAACATCCGAAAATCCATCAACATCATCCACCACATCAACAAAAAGAAAGACAAAAACCACATGATCATCTCCATAGATCCTGAAAAAGCATTTGACAAAATTCAACATCCATTCATGATTAAAACTCTCAGCAAAATGGGAATAGAGGGCAAGTACCTCAACATAATAAAGGCCATATATGATAAACCCACAGCCAGCATTATGCTGAACAGCAAGAAGCTGAGAGCTTTTCCTCTGAGATCAGGAACAAGACAGGGATGCCCACTCTCCCCACTGTTATTTAACAGTATTACAGGTCCTCGCCACGGCAATCAGACAAAACATAGAAATACAAGGAATCCAGATTGGTAAAGAAGAAGTTAAACTGTAACTATTTGCAGATGATATGATATTGTACATAAAAAACCCTAAAGACTCCACTCCAAAACTACTAGAAGTGATATTGGAATACAGCAAAGTTGTAGGATACAAAATTAACACACAGAAATCTGTAGCTTTCCTATACACTAACAATGAACCAATAGAAAGAGAAATCAGGAAAACAATTCCATTCACAATTGCATCAGAAAGAATAAAATACCTAGGAATAAACCTAACCAAAGAAGTGAAAGACCTATACCCTGAAAACTACAAGTCACTCTTAAGAGAAATTAAAGGGGACATTAACAAATGGAAACTCATTCCATGCTCTTGGCTAGGAAGAATTAATATCATCAAAATGGCCATCCTGCTCAAAGCAATATACAGATTTGATGCAATCCCTATCAAATTACCAGCAACAGTCTTCAATGAACTGGAACAAATAATTCAAAAATTCATATGGAAACACCAAAGACCCCGAATAGCCAAAGCAATCCTCAGAAAGAAGAATAAAGTAGGGGGGATCTCATTCCCCAACTTCAAGCTCTACTACAAAGCCATAATAATCAAGACAATTTGGTACTGGCACAAGAACAGAGCCACAGATCAGTGGAACATATTACAGACTCCAGACATTAACCCAAACATATATGGTCAATTAATATTTGATAAAGGAGCCATGGACATACAATGGGGAAATGACAGTCTCTTCAACAGATGATGCTGGCAAAACTGGACAGCTACATGTAGGAGAATGAAACTGGACCATTGTCTAACCCCATACACAAAAGTAAATTCAAAATGGATCAAAGACCTGAATGTAAGTCATGAAACCATAAAACTCTTAGAAAAAAACATAGGCAAAAACCTTTTAGACATAAACATGAGTGACCTCTTCTTGAACATATCTCGCCGGGCAAGGAAAACAACAGCAAAAATGAACAAGTGGGACTATATTAAGCTGAAAAGCTTCTGTACAGCAAAAGACACCATCAATAGAACAAAAAGGAACCCTACAGTATGGGAGAATACATTTGTAAATGACAGATCCAATAAAGGCTTGATGTCCAAAATATTTAAAGAGCTCATAAACCTCAACAAACAAAAAACAAATAACCCAATTAAAAAATGGGCAGAGGAACTGAACAGGCAGTTCTCCAAAAAAGAAATACAGATGGCCAACAGACACATGAAAAGATGCTCCACATCGCTAATTATCAGAGAAATGCAAATTAAAATTACAATGAGATATCACCTCACACCAGTAAGGATGGCTGCTATCCAAAAGACAAACAACAACAAATGTTGGTGAGGCTGTGGAGAAAGGGGAACCCTCCTACACTGCTGGTGGGAATGTGAATTAGTTCAACCATTGTGGAAATCAGTATGGAGGTTCACCAAAATGCTCAAAACAGACCTACCATTTGACCCAGGAATTCCACTCCTAGGAATTTACCCTAAGAACGCAGCAATCAAGTTTGAGAAAGACAGATGCACCCCTATGTTTATCGCAGCACTATTTACAATAGCCAAGAATTGGAAGCAACCTAAATGTCCATCGATGGGTGAATGGATAAAGAAGATGTGGTACATATACACAATGGAATACTACTCAGCCATAAGAAAAGGGCAAATCCTACCATTTGCAGCAACATGGATGGAGCTGGAGGGTATTATGCTCAGCGAAATAAGCCAAGCAGAGAAAGAGAAATACCAAATGATTACACTCATCTGTGGAGTATAAGAACAAAGGAAAAACTGAAGGAACAAAACAGCAGCAGAATCACAGAACTCAGGAATGGACTAACAGGTACCAAAGGGAAAGGGACTGGGGAGGATGGGTGGGTAGGGAGGGATAAGGGGGGGAAGAATAAGGGGGGTATTAAGATTAGCATACATGGGGGGGTGGGAGAAAGGGGAGGGCTGTACAACACAGAGAAGACAAGTAGTGATTCTACAACATTTTGCTATGCTGATGGACAGTGACTGTAAAGGGGTTTATACGGGGGATCTGGTAAAGGGGAGAGCCTAGTAAACATAATATTCGTCATGTAAGTGTAGATTAATGATAACAAAAAAAAAAAGCAGTTCCTGTGTGGTGACCTCCAATGAGTTCTACACAATGGTATAAAGGGCATATAAAAGTGTGGGCAAAGGATATGTTTGTGTTTATACAGAGGATCACAGCCTAATTTGGCTACCCAGAAAATGAACTAAGATACAATATGAAGAAGAACTTCCAACATCAGCACTCTCTGGAAGACTCATGCCAGAAGATGATCATCAAAAAAACTCCAACAAAGATCCACATGCTGCTACAGGTGTAGATGCACTCATCCCACCAGTTCCTGGACTTGCCATGGGAATGAAGGAGATAACTAAGCTGGCCTGTGCATACAGCAAAACAACAAATTTGACTGGATCTGTACTGTTGGAACTCAACCAAGAATTAGGAGAAGTGCAAACTGTAGCGCTCCAAAATCTTACAACTACAGACTATTTACTGTTAAAAGAACACATGGGATGTGAACAGTCCCCAGGAAAGGGCTGTTTTAATTTGTCTGATTTCTCTCAGACTGTTCAAGTTCAGTTGGACAATATCCACCATATCATAGATAAGTTTTCACAAAGGCCTAAGGTGCCTAACTGGTTTTCTTGGTTTCACTGGAGATGGCTGGTAATTATAGGTATGCTTTGGTTATGTAACTGTACTCCTATTATGTTAATCTGTGTGCACAATTTAATTAGTAGTTTAAAGCGTATACATGCTTATGTTACTCTATAAGAAGATATGTCAAAGAAATAATCAATCTTCCCATGTTTTCTTCCGCCTGCTACTTCTATAGCTTTTCTTCTTCCTTCCTAATTACAACCCTTAAATAGAATTCGTGCCTCATATCGAATTTATCGTGTATCATAATTCTTCCAAGTGGTAAAGATACCTCAAGACAAATGCTGGGCATAGAACCCACAGGGCATAAATATGCAAAGAAGTAAAAAGCTAAGCTTTTCAAACAATAAGGCTTCTCTCTCACTTACCAACTTTACATTTCCCTGTATGGCCCTGGAAGATGACTGGTTAGCCAGAGACGGGTAAGATTCCTCAAGGGAGGAACAACCTAAGACAGGCACAGTCACAGGGGGGCCATCAGGTGAGAAATTGGGGATCAACAGAGGTGAGGCTTAGAACCTCTCCCCCGCTGTTCTGAGAGAAATCTTCTGCATCCGTGGATGTTTTGCTGCCCTTGTCTAGCTTGGATTAGCACATAGTCTACAGGCACACACACCTGATCATCTACATTTGCTCTCTTACAACACTAAACTACGTTTTCTACCTTTATCTTGCATCTACCTACCACTTCAGCATTTTATTAAAAATAATAATAATAGAGAAATGTGGTATCCACATATAAATCAAGTATAAAAATCAAACAAATATTCATATTTGAACTGATTGTTTATAGTTCATAATGCATGATCAAAACCGAAAGTTTCTGTAATGACTGCCCTTGTACTGCTCACCATGTAACTTATTCACTATGTAAGAATGTGTTCTCCATGTAAGAACTTGTTTGCTATGCTTCAGAAGATTGGAGACTGACGAAAATTAGGCTTGGGGTGGATTAATGATTGTGCATTGAGCATTGAGTCCCCTATACAGAATTTTATTGTTGTTAACAACCATTTGGTCAATAAATAGGAGAGATGTCCTCACAAAAAAAAAAAAAAAGTACACACTTACAATTGTAAAATAAATAAGTAACCGGGATGTAATGTATAGCATAAGGAATATAGTTAAAATATTGTTCAGCTTGGTATGGTGATAGCTGGTACCTAGAATTATCATGTATATAAATGTTCAATCACTGTGTTGTATACCTGAAACTAATGTAATACTGTGTGTCAACTACCCTTCAATAAAAAATAATTATCTACCAAAAAAAAAAAGTTCAGTTTTTCAACAAAGGCATTTAAGAGCATGAGATAATATTAGAAGGCTGGGTACACTTCAATGTCCTGTGAATATTTCCAAGAGCAGCTGAAAGCTTTTAAACTGAGTGTGCCATTTTGGTTTTGGAGTCACTGTATAATGAACTGCAATGAACCATGGTGAGCTTTTTAAAAGATGATTGAAGAAAAACAGATGCACTTCTCAAATGCGTAAAATAAGAAAAAAGTAAGTATGCCAATTAATAGACAAGAAACATAGGGCCTAAGGTGACATTAAACATGTAGAAGTTAAAAGAAATAAGGTATAGAACTAGAAGTCAGAAGCTGTAGAACTCTAAAATGTATTTCTGCTGGTAATATAAGATGTGAGGATTTATGCAATTTATTACAAATGTTAAAAATGTTTAATTATAAGAAAAGACTTCAGGGATATTCACCTGATAAAAGTTTTCCCTCCTTAATCTGCCTTTCTATAACACTATGGGGCTATGTCATACACAAAAACTAGAAACATTCAAAGATCTAGAGTGTGGGGCCTAGGGAGATACTGAGCAGCTATATTATTTATGGGGACTTGGTAAAAGGAGACTGAGTTGAGGGTGCACATGGGCAAGAAAGAGGCAGAAGAATGTTGGACGTATACAGCTAGACTCTGACAGTATGTACTGTATATAAACATCATTGGGGCCTTGAGCCATCAATTCCCTCGGGAGCACTCCTGTGAATGATGGACAGCCTCTCACCTCTATTAAACTTGATACACACAAATCTGTACACAAACACCCAAGTTTCAGAGAAGGTGTACAGTTGCAACCAGGACTGAGAATCACCACCTGAGTTCCCCAGCTAAACGTGCTTATCACTCAACAATTACTAATAGCCTTCTGAAACTGTACTGGGATCACATGTAAAGCTTCTAATAGATATTGATTTCCTTTGCAAAACAGGTGCACAAAGAGGCCAACAGATATATCTGTTTTATCTTGTTCTGCCTGGCAATCATTTTATCATTAGTGCTATTTTTAATGAATAGCATTTATTGTGTGCTTCCCATAAGCTAGGCAGTATAAAAAATTAATTATACTAAGTACTTATAAAAAATTTCAAGCAGAATATTTTATTTTTCACATTTAACATTAAAAACCCTTAGGCTTAGAGGGCTCAATAACCTTTCCAAAAGCACACAGCTAGTGAAGTCATTGGTTTAAATAACCTTCCACATCCTCTGAAATTGGGTTTAACATGAAGCATTTTTGTGGGGATGGTTTAGCTATAGGTACTCAGAAAAGCAAACCAGCTTCTATCTACTTACTTTCCCACGATTCATCAGATCAAATTCAGCCAACCAAACTCCTTCAAAATTGTTTTTACCTTCATTCTCAGTATTTCTTTCTTAACCTTCTTCTGACTATAATCTTTTCTTGGGAAATATTTATTATTATGAATTAAACTAAACTAAAGCTCTCTAAACCTTGATTTCTAGCCTCCACTTCTTTTAAAAACTCTGAAACTAAAATTGTGACCCCTCTAACTGCATGTGAGCAAATGGACTTGTCACTGCCCCTCATGGCCCCCCCATGTTCTCCACCTGAGTACATCTCCCCCTCTCCTGTCACTCAACTCTTCATCTTTAAATCTTCACCCTCCTTCGTCCTAAACTCCAATGGCTGCCACATACTGTTAATTCTGTTTTGATGTGTTTCCATGTCTCCATTTTTAGCATTACTGCCCGGTTCTTCAACTATAGATTCCTAGACTTTTGAAATATTTCCTAACTTCTCCTCCTCCTTCTTATATCCTAAGATCAACTTGTGTTTCAGCCATTCTTCAAAATTATCTTCTGAAAAATATGGATTGAATTACTGCAAGCTATTGTCTCTTTTTTACCTGTATGATCGTGTAGCTGCTTTAGGCTTGTTCTCACGATGCCCTTCCAAGCACATCCTTCCAAGCTACACTTTTCACAGACTGATCATGTTAATATAAACAGCTTACATGTATTGTACACATTTCTACATTACAACACAAAAATCAGAAGCTGAGAAATGTATATAAAATTATTCAAAACCCATTGAATCCTTAAGGCCTAGAAAAGTAAATATAACTCCACTATTTATGTGGAACTTCCAGAACTCAAGACATACGGTACTCCCACAGAAAAAATACTCCCCATCAAAGATGATCTCACTATTAAGGAACATTACATTCTATGTCATAATACAATACATATAATAGTATATGTCAGACATAAGGAGTGTCAGCAAACTCAACAAACTGGAGATTCACACCATGAACACTGCAGAATAAAGAAAATCTGACAGACACTATAAACGTGCAAAATAAAGAAGTGATAGAAAACATAGAAACTATAATTTTAGAAGAAAACAAAACAATATGAAAAAAGAACAGGCTGATTTGGGAAAGAAACCAAGCTCTCTGCCTCTAGATTCTGTGTCTCTAATAATCAGATCTTCTGCTTTCCTACTGCATTCCG
This sequence comes from Manis javanica, assembly GCF_040802235.1. NCBI lineage: Eukaryota > Metazoa > Chordata > Mammalia > Pholidota > Manidae > Manis > Manis javanica. The sequence continues at coordinate 105,999,387 of NC_133164.1, read as the reverse complement.
ATTCATATACCGCTATTCTAATTCTGGAAATCATGACATCTCAAATCAATGCAACAGCCTTACAGGTGTCCATGCTCCTAACCTTGCCTTCCCTCCCAATCTGTGCTTTATAATAAAATAAGTGTGCTATGTCAAATGTTTACCTGAGCATATTACTTCCCAGACTACAGCTATCCCGCAACACCCCACTCATCTTCATGTAGCTTGCAAGGCTCTGTGTGATGTGTCCTTACTTGCTTGTCCAGGTTCATTTTTACCATTTCTTTCGTTCACATCCTATTGAGCCCGGAGCTCCTGGAGCATACGGTGCTCTCCACACCCGCCTTGGAAACCAATTTTTCAGAGGAACCTGAAAGCCCGCATTAGAATGAGATAACTTTCCTCTGTGCACAAGTACTTCCAAACCCTCATTTTTAAATCACATTCTCCATATTTCACTGTGAAGTCTGAGATCACTAGATTGTACCTCAGTAAAGTCCAGGACAGTATGACATGTTAATTATATGGATGGGATTTAGCAGGTGTTCCATAAATGTTTGTTGAAAACACAAGGCTATTCTCTTGTACTTCTTTAGCTCATCCACTCTGCTGATAAAAGCCCTATTCATATTTTAAGGGCCAGTTCGTATGATCACATCTTTTTAAAATATCAACTGTTCCACTTTCAGTGTTCTTATATTATTTTTATTTATAAATGTCTATCTCTCAAGCTTAGTTGTAATCTACTATATTGGTGATAAGTGACAGGTTCATAATACATATTTAATGACTGAATATACTATCTAATATCTAGAAACAACCAAGTAAATATTAGATCCTTATTAAGATGCTCATAAAAAAGAATAAAAAACACATTTTTTTCCATTTTACTACAGAAGTAAACCCTTATGATTTCCATTTAAGCAACATATTCTCTTACATATCTTCACCATTTGATTTTATTTTTTCTCTTCTTATATCAACATCTCTACAGACTAAGTCTCAAATAATACTCTACTTTCCTTTGGGAAACCTATCTGTATCCAGAAATGATTAGATATTTCCACCAATCCTTGGGCATTTAAGTTGCAGGAGATTCAAAGCATATAGCTGTTTTCTGCTTTGCTATAGATAAAGTGATTTCAACTGGGAAAAGCAAGCATACCATAATTGCTCACTGATACTGTTAGTTTTTAAATTTATATTTTATTTATTTTTAATTGTTTTACCTGGTTCTTTCTTTGAAACCTATTCTAACTCTGATCATTTTATAATCAAATTGAAGTGTTATAGACGGAAATATTTCCTTTTAACTGAAGCATAACTATACAAATCAATCTTTTATGCATGAAACAGAGGTTAAAATTTTGATGAGAGATATCAAGGGAGAACTGAGAAAATAAAAGATATTTCACAGCCATGGAGCAGAAAACTCAATATTGTCAAGATGTAAATTCTTCCCAACGTGGGTCAACATAATACAAATAGGTTCAATGCAATACAAATCAAAATCCCAGCAAGTTACTGTGTAGATAATCAAGAGAATAAGAAGACAGGATCACAGACTGAGAGAAAATATATGCAGAAGACACATGTGATAAAAGATTATTATCCAAAATACACAAAGAGCTCTGAAAAGTAAGAAAATGAACAAATTGATTAAAAATGGACAGAAGGCTTAGTTAGAAACTTTACCAAAGAAGATATACAGATAGCAAGAAAGCATATGAAAAGATGCTCAACATCATATACTATCAGGAGATTGCAAATAAAAACTATGAGATACCACTGTACACTTATTCAAATGGCCAAAATCAAAAGCGCTATTACAACCCAATGCTAGTGAGGATGTGAAACGAGAGGAACTCTCATTCATTGCTGGTGAGAAATGGTGCAGGCAATTTAGAAGACAGTTTGGTAGTTTCTTACAAAACTAAACATACTATTACCATGTGATCCAGCAATTGTGGTCTTCTGGTATTCATATAAATGAACTGAAAACATGTCCATACAAAAAACTACACAAAGATATTTATAGCAGCTTTATATATAATTGCCAAACTTGGGAGCAAACAAGATGTCCTTGAGTAGGTGAATGGGTAAATAAACTTCAGTGCATTCAGACAATGACATAGTATTTATCACTTAAAAGAAATGAGCTACCATGCCAAGAAAAGACATGGAAGAAATTTAAATATATAATTTCCAAGTGGAAGAAGCCAATAGGAAAATATTGCATACTGTATGATTCCAGCTATAAGCTATTTTGGAAAAGGCAAGACTATAGCAACAATCAAAAGACTGAAAAGGTGCCAGGACTTAGAGAAGATGGAGAGATGAATAGGAGGAGCACAGAGGAATGTCACGTCAGTGAGACTATGCTGCGTGATACTAAAATGGTGGATACACGTCATTATACATTTGTCAAAAACATCAAGAATGACCCTTACACTGTGAGCGTTAGGTGATTATGATGTATCAGTGTACAAATGTGATTTGTCAATTGTTCAAATGCACCACTCTGGTGGGGAGTGTCCATAATGGGCGAGTCAGTGCCTATGTGGGACAAAGAATATACGGGAACCATCTGTACTTTCTGCTCAAATTTTCTGTGAACCTAAAGCTGCATAAGTTTATTAATAAAAAAAGAATTAGTTAAAACATGCAGGCTTAACTTAGCCTGTTTCTCAGTTGTGGCCTATCTTCTTTCTGTGCATAATGAATAGACTATAGTAGACTTATAGGAGACTAAGGTACAAACAACCTCCATATGCTCCCTTTATATTATTATTAATTTTAATAATATGGCTTTTAAAATTGCTATTTGAAGGATCAGATGAATAAAATAGTCCCTTGGAAAGAACTGAACTAATAATCTGCTTGTAGATTGTAAGATCCATGGGGTGACATCAGACCTTCTTCAAATATATACCTACCCTTTTCTGAAAGGGTTCCCTAGGCTTACCTACAAAATAAATGTCCTTTATTACCTGAATGCACTTTTTAAATGCTTTAAAATTGTTTTACTCATTTCTTCAACAGACTATTGATAGAGTAAAAGAAGTCAGACTAAATTAAATTACAAGTGTAGGAAATGGCTAAATGACAAATTATATAAAGCTGGTAATAGGTATGACCATTACTACCAGTATGATTTTCCTATCTCCAAAATAAACTCACAATAATAACTAGTGATATGATATTTTTCAGGCATATCAAAAGTCATTATATATTCTTCAAAAATTAGTTTTGCTACATTTTCTGAGTTTACAGCACAGGGGATAGAAGGGTCCCATAGCATTCAGCATTTGCGCTGTGAAAATTTTTGTTACAAGTCTGATGTTAAACTATGAAGACAGTGATTTGAGGAAATGAGTAATTCCCATTCAAAGGAAAGAGAACTTGGCACAGGTACACATAAGACGGAACTCATGTTAAAGTTGAGATAAAAATTCAAGGATCACTGTACCCCACAATTTTGCTCAGAGTTTATAAGAACATTTTTTTCTGTATAGTTTAAGCAGATTAAGGCATCTTGAGATTGCTGCTAACACTACCATTGTGTTTTAGCCTGAACATGACAATACTCAAGAAAGCCCCTGACTGCTTTTGCGAACCCAGTATGGCGGGGTGGGGAGGAGGTGGTGGAGGCAACAGCATTGTTCCTCTGAAAAGCAACATTTTTTTACTGATCATTTTGGGAGTCCTGCAGACACTGTTATGAAGTCTGATGTACCTGTGCCTCTTTTCACAGTGTTTGAGCCCTTTAGATCAATCAGCTCAAATTTCTGCTTCTAACACACTGAAATGTTTGGTTAAGTGACAAATTTGTGTAGTAAATATAACTGCCTGGCAGGAAGCTTTCTGTCTGGTTTCGTCAGGGCTTTGAAATAAATCCAGTCAGAACCATTTGTTCAGGCAGCTTTAAAAGTCAGTGATACAAATGGATAAGCTATATGTTCTGTCCTTAGCGCTGTATTTGAATGGCTCAGTGGGTACAGGCAGGCCGCAGCTCTGGAAGGTCCAAAGAACGCCACTGGCACACGGAACTGGCAAATACAGGTTGAACTCAGCAGGAATCACTCAGTATATTAAGTGTGGGAATTTGGACCAGGTCAAAGAGACAGCCGGCCCAGAGGAAGCAGTCACTGATACTATGTACTGATGGCCCACCTTAGACACTGTTCTAACAACTGGGGAGAAGGGGGAGTGGATGCACCCACACTGAAGCTCCTGTTATTAAGGTGTGTCACCTGCATGCTGAGAATGAAATACTTCCATAATTACCCATCTGCTTATTTATTAACTCATTTAAAGCTTAAATATTTGATGAGTATGCCTTCTTTGAAAAAGAATGTTGGATGCTGCTGGGGGGGATGTCTAGCCAGAAATCTATGTAGGCCCCTAAACAGATAAAAATAGCACAAAGGAGGATGGTGGAAGAAACTTTCCTGAGAAATGCAATACTCTAGGGTTTTCAGTGGGTGAGAAATGACTTCTGGTTAATTAAAAATGATTGCTGATATACTCAAGTAAATTGGTTCAGTTTATAGGGATAAAACTAAGGAGAACTCTAGAAATAGAGGTTCTCATCTATTTGAGCTAAGTAGGATGGTTTCTATACAACGGATGGGGTAACTTCAATTTCCATGGCCTTTTAACTTCCCCATCACTTTTATATACTTTATTTTATATGTCATCAAGATAGTCTTGGTGTATAAGGACAGAAAACATACCACCAAATTTTACTACAGAAAAATCAGCTTCCTGGGATGCCTAATGACTATCTTAAGGTCATGGTGGGAAAATTGTGAATTAGAGTCTTCCCACACCAGGTACAATGTGGGCTTTTTCCTGATCATGCAGTTCTAGTGAAGATTGTTAAAAATGTGAGACATGCTTAATGGTGTTTGCCCCTAGCAAATGGGAATGGGATATTATTACAGGGATTGAATTCAATTTCATTTTAGGTATTTGCTGAACTGTTTGAAGTTTTTTTTACTGAGTATATACTCCTTTCTTAATAAAATACTAATTAAGAGAAAATATCCAGAAAAAAACCCACAAAACATAGGGAAAGTAAGGGCATAAAAAATTTAAGGTATAGAGAAAGGGAAAGAATATATCACATCTGGAATATAAAAAAAAACTGAATTATGTGAACAAGTATGTCAAGTTTAGGGAGAAGGAGGCATAATAGCTTGATAATAATACATAGATTTGACCTACCTCAAGGATCAAATCTATCTATTACTGCAGTGGATCACCTCCAATGCAGAATCAATAAACTTCCCCAAATAATATTCATCTACATCTACAGTCCAGGAAATTATGCATATCCTAATGGAAAATTCTTTCCCATGTCATGTACACAGTTGGGCATACTCGATCAATTCACTGAACATTTCTACACTCAGATATCTTCTACTTATCACAGTTATGAACAGATGTGCCTATCTGCCTCATTATTAATAATAATGACACAAATTGTAATAGCATTTTGCAATTAACCAACAAAGATACAACAGTGAACGTAATGCCGTAGAGAATAAGCCACATATTTGTAGAATAATGAAACATTTTAATTAATATGTTCTGAATTCTTGGCGTTACCTTCAACTTGAAATTATACTTTTCCTTTAAGAGTCTATGTACTGCTTTTCAAATATAAATTTATTTTCAATAACGTGTAAACAACAGGCCCTATGGAGGCAGCTTGGTATGACAGAAAGTCCCATGTGGGAACTCTAGAAATAGAGGTTCTCATCTTAGAGCCAGACGTGCCCACTGTGATTGAGGGCCAGCTATCTAACACCTCTAAGTTCATGTGCTCAACTGTAGCCACACTGCAGAGAGTCCTCTAGCTCACTGGCAATACAGGCATGAGCAACCAGCACGGTAATACTTTGCAATAAAAATCTGGACTTTTAGGGGAAAATGTTGGCTATCCACTGCAAGGTATCCATAATTGGTGAAATGGATTTGGTCTCAATATGCCAAAACCTTAAAGTGAAACAGATGTGAGTTTTTAGGTAACTGGTTATAAATCTTCCCCTTTTTGTGAGTTAAGTGACATGACCACAAAATTTCCCTTAAACATTGTTGGATGTGTATTATATAAGTAGATAGTTCTTATCCTAAAGGAGCTGTTTAGAGCCTTCTGCAACCAAATCATATTCTGTCAGGAAGCTGATATTCACATCTTACAATGTGGTGATAGTTTTCAAAGAGTTGATTTATTAAAAGGAATGGTCATTCTGTCCAGGTGTCTGACACAGGCCAGGACTCCAAACCGACCATTTTATTTGTGAGCTTGTGCAGACATAGCCAGAGAGAGCAACTTCAGACATGACAGAATTTGTTTTCAGTTAACACAGAGTACATGACATGGTTGAATCTGACAAGGTAGAGCTCATGTTAAATGTTCTGACCACAGTAATATATATAGATTTCTCTCTCTCTCTCTCTCTCTCTCTCTCTCTATATATATATATATATATATATATATATATACACACATATCTATATATATTTATACACAGACACATATATATAAAAGAAAGGAAATTCAAGTTCCTGTGAAATCCTTAAAGCCCGGATTCAGGGGATAATTTGATGGAATAGGAAAAGTGAAATGAGAAATACAAAACTATTGATGGAAAGAAATATAAAAATATCATGTGGACTAATGTAAAGATAACAGTATTAGCCTCCAAATAATACAGGGTGGGATGGAAAATGTAAGGTTTTCAAGGATAGAAACCTGCAAATGGTGCCCCCATTACCTAGCAGTGTTTAGCAACAGGTCTCCAAGAAATATTTGTCAAATAGCTGAACTGCCCCTGACTATGACTGATGGGACTTGGCTTTCTAATTCTTGTTTCTATGATAGAATAAACCCAATTTGAGACTAAGAAGGAAGGGGGAAAGGAATTTCAAAAAGGACAGACAGAAATACCTATATTTTTTTCCCCCAAAGTTCCCCAATCATTAAATGAAGTGTTTGGAATAATAAAGTCACAATCTATTACTACCAAGATGTTGTAATTTTAGACTCTCACCTCTTTAAAGCGTGTGTTGCCACTGACTACCCCACAGGGAGGTTCAATAAACCTTGAGCCAAGGCTTGCGGAAAACCCCTCTGAAGGCAAGTGAGCACAGGCGTCTGGTTACCGCTTGCCCTCAGGTCATCTGAACGTCAGAGTTGGTCCTAAAGATTATTTTCAGAAACTGTCAGCCTTTGGTATTACCTACTTCCTATTCACCCTAAGAACCACAGATGCTAGAGGAAAATGGAGGAGCGGAACTGAAACAACTAAAAGGAAACTTTAAATTAATGAGGTATGATTTCCTGAGTGTGCTGCCTGCTCTTTTACAGAACCCTCATAATTACATTTTCGGCTGGTTTTGCTCCTGAGAGAGAGAAAGAGAGAGGAAAGCCTTTCCCCACTCCAAAGAAAATGCCCCTGAATTCGCTCTTAACCAACACAGTTTATGCTTATTTGCATTTTGTCTGGGTCCTGAAAAGCTTTGGAATCAAGAACTCCTCCAGGCTTGTGAGACACAACACAAATCATGACAGCGCTCTCAGACTCTCGAGTCACTAGCAGTGTCTCAGCAGTCACTGTCAGTTACAGCTTTCCCCTCCCAGTTTCTGGATGAAGTCTCATAACAAAGATGTAACTTACATAAGGCAGGGACCATTTATCAGTTTTACAGCTGAAGAAACAGGACTTGACAATAGTCATATCTGGGATAAAAAATCTGAAGTTTGTGATTATAATCCAGCAGTTTGTCCACTGTATCACAGGGAAAGCATGACATGACTTGAAACAGTCCTGTATAATAGTTATGAGCATGACATCGGGAAGTGGACCAATCTGGATTGGATTCTTGATTTAGCCATTTCGCAAATGTGTGACCAAGACGATACTCAGAACCTTAGTTTCCATACATGTAATATGGGGACAATGATAACACATCATTTAACATGAAGATTAAAGGAGATAAGATAGGTGACTGTTAAGTCCAAGGTCTGGTGTCAGTCAGCCATCATTGCATGTTGTGTTTGATAGTAGGCTAATAAGAGGGGAAGCTGCTCAGCCCCTGAGATTCATAAGGCTGAAAGCAGTGGTGGGTGTAAGTCTGCCCCAAGGGGTTCAGGTGGAGGAAAAGAAAGAAAATGGATTTGAATCCTGACTTGGACAACTATTAGCTATGTAGGCAAGCCATTTAATCTTTGCTCAATCCTAGTTTTCTAACTGGTAAAATAGGGATAAGAATGCATACTTTACTGAGTTGTAGTCAAAAGAAGCATTAACTCAAGTGAATATACAGCATGTTGTCCAGTCCAAAGAAAGTGTTCCATAAATAATAGCTATTATTATTCAACATCATTCATAATTTTAGAGGTTCCTTTCCCAATCCATTCCATGTCCCGGCTGTTCAGAATAAGTTAGACACACATATGCACGTGCACACACTCCCCTAAAACATGCACATGAAAGAAGAATTAGTGGGTGAGAAACTAATCTATGACTTCATTAAATAAGAATGGTTTTGATGAAATATAGGAGTCAGGAATAAATCCTAGGAAGTCCTTTTAAATAGTTACTGTACACTAAAATAAAATGGTCGGGGGGATTAAAGATGGTGGCGTGAGAGGTGAGACAGACGCCTTCTCCTAAAACCACAAATAATACGAAAATATAATTAACAGAACTAACCCTGAAAGAGAAACAGGAAAGAAGGCTGCACCAGACTGCATTCACCTGGGGAAAAGAACAGGCCTCATGGAACAGGGTAACATACCAAAGCTGTGACCTAGCGGGACCAAAGTCCTTCCCCCGCTCCAGCTCACTGGCAGGAGGAAGAGAAACGGAGCAGAGAGGGAGGGAGTGGAGGCCTGGGACTGCTAAACACCCAGCCCTGGAGATCCGTTCTGGGAGCCCAAACCTACATTGTGTGGTACTCTGGTGATTAGCAGGGTTGGAGAGCAAGGACAGACACAATACATGGAGAGACTGAAGTTCCACCTGCCTCTGGAAAACAGGAATCCATATCCGGCTGCTCTGGAACAAAAGAAAGGTGGGCAGTCTGAGAGACTTCCTAACAGCCAGAGGGGCTGCTAAAGGGGCAAGGATTGCACAGAGCTCACTGTTCAGGAGAAAGGACAGACAGACAAAATTATCTGGGTGCACTCTACCCAGCTGGTTGGGAACTTTCACAATCCTTAGGCTCTCCAGGCCCCTGGCTGGCTATGCAGCTCCAAGGCCCCCAACTGTGATATGCAGCCTGCTGTGCCTTCCTCTTGGCCAGTCCGCACCTGGATCACAAACCAGCAAACCCTGCCCTGGCATCAGGCCAGACAGAGGGAAGCCCTGCCTACAGCAGCTACAAATGCAAAGCATAGAAGTTATACCTGTGTGCTCAGCCCACTGGCTCTGGCAGTGGAGACAGGCATAACAGCCGGGAAGCAGGAAACAGCTCTTTCTTCCCACAAGGCACCAACACTGCTCCCCTGCGACCCCCAACATTGTTCCAGGGACTGAGCAGCTCCGGAGAGTAGAGCTTCTGGGCACTACAGGGTACCACATACAAATATGAAATGACAAAGGAACCTGGTTCAAAGAAAAGTTGTACACACACCAGAAAAAAGAGTCAAATGAAACCAATCTCATGAATCTTCCTGAAAGAGATTTCAAAATAAAAATCATAAACATGCTCATGGAGGTATAGAAAAATATTCCACTTCTTGGAATTTACCCAAAGAATACAACTGCTCAGATTCAAAGACATATGCACCCATATGTTTATTGCAGCACTATTTACAATAGCCAAGATATGAAAGCAATCTAAGTGTCCATCTGTAGATGAGTGGATAAAGAAGATGTGGTACATACACAGTGGAATACTATTCAGACATAAGAAAGAAACAAATCCTACCATTTGCAACAACATGGATGGAGCTGGAGGATATTATGCTCAGTGAAATAAGGCAGGTGGAGAAAGACAAGTGCCGAATGATTTCCCTCATTTGTGAAATATAACAAGGAAGCAATACTGAAGGAACAAAACAGCAGCAGACCCACAGACTCCAAGAAGGGACTAGCAGTTATCAAAGGGGAGGGGTGGGGGAGGGCAGGTGGGCAGGGAGGGATAAAGGTATTGATGGGTATTTTGTTTAGTACACATAGTGTGAGGGATCATGGGGAAGACAGTGTAGCACAGAGAAAGCAAATAGCGAATCTGTGGAATCTTACATACTGATAGACAGTAACTGCAATGGGGTTTGGGTGGGGACTTGATAATATGGGTGAATGTAGTAACCGCATTGTTTTTCATGTGAAGCATTCAGAAGAGTGTGTATCAATAATACCCTAATAAAAAAATAAAAAATAAATAAAACAGTGATGACAGCACATAAAAATGTAACATACCAAAAATATGTTGTATATTGTGAATTTATGATAATACTAATCATAATCACATTCATTTAGAATTTTACTCTCCCTCTCTTAAAGACTTCCATGCTATGAATATTATTTTACTTTATTTAGGTAGAATACCTACGGAGATAGACTTCAGTGTTTGTTCCCTGACAATAATTAAAGTAATAAGGCTATATGCCTTTCTACCTGCAAGAGATTGGAGTTGTTGACTCCTACCTTGCAGGTTTTACCTATACGAGGCCCTCCTAAATATGTCCCAGCTATTTCCTTATGAACATCACCACGTGGTACTCTAACACTGAAACTCAGTAGGACTCCATTATAGATTTTTGAACACATGACTTCAGCTAGAAGGTTCTCCCAAAATGCACCCAGTCTTCATGGGACCCAGGTAGTCAGATGTAGCATGTGTGGCATAGGATGACTCATTCCATCAGATATACTTTACAAGTATCCTCCTTTATCAGCAGGCCAAAGCCCAACCTCTAGGTTGAAAAGTACTAAAACATTTGAAGACCCTTATATAATAAGGTGATTGTTTTCATTGGCCTCCCTCATATGAGGGACAATCAGATACCTATGGTCAAACTTGTACCTCATGGGATCAGTATGCTCTGAAAAACTCCATAGAGGAATCCCTAAGGAGGCCAGAACACCATTGCTGTACTAGCTCCCCTTCTACTCAACCCCCACTTCACTTCCAACTACAAGGAATTTCCAGTTATTTATCTTTCTGCAGTTTGATGCCAATGGGCTATTGCTTACACAGGATTTGGAAAACAGTATAAGGAGTTGACTAATATAAGAATGTAGGCATTTTGAATTATTTAAGAACAATGTATTCCTTTTTACTAAACTGATTATGAAAAGTTTTTAGTGGGATATGTTATTTCACACAATGGTTTTACAAATTAAAGACGTTTTATGTTAAAAGCTACTTTCCCTAAATCTTTTTTTTCTGGTGATATCTTAAATTATATATAACTAAAACTCCTGGAAACTTGAATTTCTAATATGTTTCAATAAAAACAGTCATGCCAATGCAAAGCAGCAAAAATAGACAACCACTGTTAAGGAGAGTGTTTTCGGCGGGACGAGTGGTGACATAAGGCCCAATAGGACCAGGACTAGGGTGAGCAAGTGTCCTGAGTCACTCAAATATGTGGTCAGATATTGTCTTTAATATTTTTATATTTTATTGACCATGGATTTTTGCATTAATTTTGATTTCTTAAAATACAGTATTAAAATTTTATTTATCTTAGTTACTGAATTTTGGGCATCCCCTTAGATTTTGTACCTGAGACAAGTACCTCACTTGCTTGTTCCTAATTTTGGCCGTGGCCTGGATTATAGGTTGCAATTCTTCATACGTCATAGCAACATGCCTAAGATGTTTTCAAGGTAAGAGGAATATATTTTGCACCCCTGGACTTCGGTCCTGACCATGTGACTTGACTTGGCCAATGTGGATATTAGTAGATAGGCTGTAAACTGAACTTGAAATGTGTTTGCACGGCAGGATTTTCCTTCTTGCATTCCTGACAGCACCATAAGAAAAGGCCTAAGCCACAACCCCGAATGCCTAGGCCCCAGAGGACATGAAGACAACTTAAAACCCAAATTGCCATTCGAATCCTGTAGTCTAGATGAGTGCCACCAACCTATAGACCTGCGAGCTTAAGAAACAATTATTACTGTTTTAAACCTGTGAGTTTTCAGGGAGTTTATTATACAACATTATTGCAATGATGTTGTGTAATACAGAGGGAGGTAGGAAATACACCTCTCTAGATCTCATACTTTCTATAAATGATAGTCCATTCCATTTATTGTCAAACATGCATAACAGGCCCTAAGATTACAGAGACAGATTAAGATACTGATCTTTATTCTTCAGAAGTTTACTATCTAGTAGGAAAAAAATTATAAACAAACAGGTGCAGTCATTGGTACAATAGGCACAGAGTTAAAGAAATTGTCAGTTATACTAGAGAGAAAGGGTTTAATAAAAGACTTGATTACTATATTGAATCATTCCAAAGTGTAAACCCAGATGTTTGCAGAGGCCAGGAAAATAAAGAAATCTGGGGACTGTGGCACTGCAAAGCCTGTTACTCTACAGAGCAAGGGGCTTCTTAGTTCTAAAAAACTGTTATTAGGTAGAAATGGATGTTCAATGTTACCATGTCTTTTAGTTTTCAAGAGAAATATAGAGTAATCTGTAAAAGCTTGTAATTTAAAAATACAGCCATTAACTGAAGCTGGTTCTATGTACTGTACAGACCAAAAAAAGAAAGAGCCTTTGGGTCCCATTTGGACCATGGATTTCTAGCTGGTGATTGGCAAGTAGGTACAGAGCTAGAAAAAGGTCACGCCAGCTTATACGCTGCCAACGGTCCCTGCTCAAGGGGGGAGCGGGATGGAAACCGTCCATTCCCCTCAGCTCTCCAGGTCAGTGCTCACTGGCACTGGTGTCAGCTGGGAAGAACGCACACTGTCTTCTTCCTTTTTTGTTGGCAATTTGTTTAAAGGCACTAAAGGGCATGTTTCTTTTAGTAATTTCTTTATCTTAAGAAGAACAACAAAAACGTAATAATAGACATGATGAAAACAGCTAATGTCATAGAAATATACTTTAAATTATCTGTAATTTGAGACTCATTTTCTAATCTCCTGGACACCATGTTTCCTTTAGCAACTCTGCATATTTGAGTCTAGGAATAATAACGATCCACAGCATTTTTAGGAAAGCAGATTGTATTCATATGTTTTCACAATTACATTTGGGTAGCAGAGGAAAATGCATTAAAAAATATAACAGATTTATCATTATATAAAAATCAGTTATCCTAGGCATTACTCATATAAATCTTAGGTATTTTTCTTGTCAAAATATAAGTTAATATTTTCAAAGAAAACCACAGTACCATCAGTGGAAAAGTTTTTTGTTTGTTTGTTTTTGGTGGGAAGGGGGTCTGGAGGATAAATAGGCTGAATTTAGCAGGCATGGGTGAGTGATCTTCCTTCATACACAATACACCACAATATGGTGACATGTATTTATCCAGCATTGTGGAGAAATTTGATATTGTAGGAAGACAAGCACTGTTGATAGCTTGAGGTGAACACTTGAAATGCCCGCTGAGAACGCTGATAAAAAGCTATCTAAGCTGTGTTACACAATTTATGTGCCTTCTTAAACAGACTAGACTAAAATAGAACAACTTAAGTAAAACCTCGGATCCTTTAAATCCATCGTCGTGAATACCATTTTGCGCTGTGATGCAACGGTGCCTTCTGGCTACAGCAGGTGGCGGACTTGCAGAGCCATGTGTGAAATGGCCCTTGCTCTGCCCTACAGCCAGCAGTTCTCCGGTGTCCGAGACCCCCAGGGGAGCACAGATTATTGGCCCCTTTTCTCCAGTTTGTTTTTCAGCAGGTTTGGGGTGCAGAACAACATTAGCATTTCTAACACATCCCTGTGTGACGTTGCTGCCGTCGTTCGGGAAACCACAGTCTGGGCACTGTCATTATAGACTTTTCTTCTCTCTCCTTCCTCCCTTTCCTTCTTTTAATCGTTTTCACATCTCCTTCTCCTTCACCTACCACTTATCAATGCTTCGATGTGCTTTTGCTTGTAAAACTCCTGCAGAAGAGCCAGGTCTTCTCCTCCTGTTTCCTCAGACAAATACCGCGCCTTTGGGCTGCAAACGTTATTTGCAGCAGCCACACAGACAGTTTGGGAAGCCGAGTTAGTGGGAAATTCCTGCTCCTGTGGATTCGGCCTTTACCTTTTGGGCTTGCAGAACTTGGGCATGGACATGCCACTTCCTATGAAGTTTGGACAATTCCACAGACATTTCTAACACTCTTCCCTTCCTTCCCATGCTTCTAAAATATCACTCTCATCTTGAGGAGGCATGTGTTTGTTCAATCATCGGCCTTACCAATGAGGCATTCCTGCCTCCAGCAGTTTTCTCATGCCTTATAAAAAGTGAAATGGAGAATTGTCACTCACCACCATGCTGTTTTTCTCACTATTTAAATCCAGGTTTATTGTCAAACTTTGATATTCTCATTAGCCATCCCTTCCCAGTCCTTTAAAAAAACTACCAGGAACAACATAGAGAAAGTTGCCCTCAAGTTTCCAGAACGTTAGAATTTTTCTTTAAATGAGAAAAATATTCATTTTTTCTCAAAGAATTCAAATTAAAATTTAAATATGTATACCCCCTGTGTAAGTAATATGGAAAATGCTTTTACACCTCAATTAAAAGAGCATAATGATATAAACATAACTTACAAAAACATTTTTACTGTTTGCACATATGAACTTTCAGTCATACTTTCTGTATATCAGTAAACATCAGTCGTTGTCTCCACATGTCTTCTTCTGTCAGGGAACAGTTAAAATGCTGACATGGGCATAAGTAAGGGTGCACCATTACATGTAGCAGAAAAGATGAAAAATCAAAGGCAAATTCCTAAACAATCTTAAGTAAATAAAATTCATGTAGTACCAAAATACTATCTATCAGTAATTCTACATGGGGAAGAGGCAGCACAAATAATAGCATTCTAAATTCCCCACCAGAGTCTTATATTTTGGAAATATAGTGTTTTCTAACTATTTGTTTTAATCAGCTTAGTCAATTGCCTATAAAATTTGTAACAGTGTTTCTATCTTCTCAATTGCTGCAAAAACTAGAGCAAAAAATGTCTACATAGAAGATATAAACAAAGAAAAGATCAAAATTGTATTAAAATAATACCAGAACCATAAAATAAGACAGAGGAAATAGTCACAGAAATATTAATGTGAATGCTTACTCTGTGCCAGGCATTATACTAAGGGCTTTAAATCCATTATCTAATTTACATCTTCGTGCAACTTTGTAATATAACTAGTAAACAGTACCAATATTCAAACTCAGACTCTGTTCAAATATCGTATGACAATGACTTAAATGGTGTGTGACAATAAATATGAGTAAGTGAAACTTGCCTTGGAAAAGACAACATATTTCAAATTGGGTAGATACCAACAAATACAGGGGACAATTACATGCTATTAAAAGACACACCTAAGACAGCATTCACAAAATCATATAAAACAAAGGACATTAGAACTAAACTGGGGTAGTTATAGAAACAATGTGGAATTTGAAAACTACTTGATTTCATGAGTGTAATACATTTTAATACTAAAACCAGATTTAAAAAAGAAAACAAAATGTCTATAGTCTAAACTTATTTTGAATGTATAGAAAAAAATCCTATATACCAGTCAACTGAATTTCACAGAATATTAGAATTTTCACATTTTTATGATTAAAAAATTTCTATCTTAAATCAACAGTCTACATAGTGCCAAAATCCTAGAGGCAGCAAATACTTCCAAAAATCAGAAGAAAAATCCCATAGAGAATAGTACAGTAAAATATGAATAGTACTTATGTTTGGATAATGAAGCTATTTGGACTTTTTCTTGTTTACTAGTCTGTATTTTCAAATATACCCATAATTGATACACGCGTGCTTCTTTCATAATGACAAAACAATTTTTATTTTAAAAGAAAGCAAATATAAATGTATACAGGTATATGTATATGTGTGTATATGACTGTGTGCATGTATACACACATATATGCACACTTATATATGTATACATATATGTTAAAGATATTTAGAACTATAATACTGCAATAGCACAGAGAAGGTGAGTAATGACTCTATAGCATCTTACTCTCAGATAGACAGTGTTTGTAATGGGGTGGGGATGGGGGCTTGATAATATGGGTGGATGTTGAAACCACAATGTTGCTCATGAGATTGTTTATCAATGATACATTACGTAAAAAAAAGAAGTAATGAGGCAAATTGAGACATTAAAAAAAACTCTAATATTGCATTAGTCATCAATCTGGACTTTGATTTTTCATAAGGATGCCTACTTTTGGCTATTTCCCCTAATGAAGTCTTTTTTGAACATTAAGGAGGTATTCAGAATAATCTAGAGGCTCCTTCTTGTAAACTATTTTGATTCTCATCTTCCATAAATCGGTAGTTATGTGTTCCTCATTATCTTTCTAGTTTGTGAATCTCTTGTGGGGAATATCAATAAATCTATCATCAGGTCTATAAGTAAGTCCTACACTTTTTTTTAATCCAAAAATTTCCTTCAAGCTTCAAGACAGTCTCCTAGGTATAGTATTTTTGAATTTGTTGAACATGTCCATGTTCCATGAATTTGATTATATCCCTTTTCACTCATCATTTTCTGAACTGAAAATTTCTCATCAGGTCTTACTATTCATTCCTTTGATCATTTCCATTAACCTTTCAGGTTTTTCCAGCTGTTTTATGACCTTAATGGAACATACTGAATAGAACTACAAACTCTCCAAGTACAAAAACATTATTCAATGTGTTTAAAGAGTTTAAAAAATTATATAATACTTTCTATTTTTCAATTTTGTCCTAGTTGTCTCTGGCATTTGGTTGACCTTTTGAACATTACTCTCACTCTTGAGAAGACAAATATGTTTGTTCAATTATCTTGAACTACCACTCTACACTGGACTGTCTCCAGTAGTTGTTGACATAGATTCAGATATCTTTTTTTCTAGACAGTTAATAGCAGAGAGAATAATTCATTTTATCAGCATAGCTTGGATTATATTTCTCAGATACACACCTTATACTTTATACAGTAGAAACTTATCCACTAGTATTTTGCCTATTCAAATAGAATTACAAAATGTTCTGGCAGGACCCATCCACCTCACCAGCTGAACAGCGTCAGTCATCTGCAAGCTCACAGATTTGTCTCCGTGCAGTTATAATAACCTACCTTCCTCCCCAGGCCTTCATTCTTCCAGTTGGTAACACTGGAATCATAGTGGAGTATATTTTCACTCTATCTTTGGTTTAGTCCAACCTCATGTTCTGATACTAACCCTGTGTACCAGAGGAGGGTTTTAAAAACTTGAGCGAGTGCTATAGGTAAGAAGAGCAAGTCCACCGGATGCCGTCTAGTCCTACTCTGCCTTCCTACCCTGCTCTCTACTTTGCCTCTTCTTCCATGTGACCAAATCCCTCCTTTATACTCCTATTTTAATAACAGTTAGGTGTCTTTGTACGTGTCCTGCTAAAACTCTACTTTTATTTATTTATTTTTTTTAAGGAGTACCTTGCCTTACCCTTGCTAATATCCCATTTCCTTTGCTAACTGCAAGATTAGCCTTTATGCTAACACAGTGGTTACAAATCACTTGGGAGGTTGATTGACAGACAGTTTCCCGTCCCCAACCCTAGAGATTTTGATTCTTTAGGCCAATGAAATGGATGTGCCTTTGTAATGGGCTCACAAGTGATACACTGCTGGCCTGGAGACCACACTTTGAGAATTACACAACTTTCACAATTTCCATCAGGGTTTTGCTTGCCAGAAGATGATCCACCTGTCTGGCCAGCTCATTCGGGCTGTCTCGATGGGCTTTTCTACAGTTGGGGCCCTATTCCTTCCTCTGATCATTGTATGGGAGCGGTAAACAGCGCCAGTCTAGGTCTGCCTCCTGAAATGCTGGATGAGGAGGTGGAGATAGTCATGATGACAGCAGTGCTAATGAGGGGAGCCTGAACTGCCTCACCTTCAAAGCGGAGATACAACAGAGTCTCCCTGAGAGATCTCTGAGTCTATGACATGAGGAAGCACAGAACTTTGCATAATGCTTGGCATAGAAAGGGTGCCCACTAAATGTGGATTATGAGAACATCAATGCAGGTACTCGTGGCAACATATATTAATTCAACAGATTGATTAGTTTCTGGAGACAGTAGCGAACAAAACAGGTAAGGACTCTGCTCTGGAAGAGACAGAATTAGCAAATGAGTACACATATAAAAACAGATTGTAGTAAGTACTACCAAGGAAAAAAAATAACAGAATAGTGGAACTGAGTAACCAGGAGAGGCTATTTGTCAGGACAGACAAGGACAAACCTCTTAAGAAGGTGGTATTTGCAATTCCATGTGGTAAGAGTGAGCCATGGGAATAGCTCAGGAAAGAGAATTCCAGACATGAGAACTGCCCAGATAAACGTTTTGAGACTGGAAATTGGTTTGTTCAAGGAAAAGGCAGGAGGCCAGTATTGGTGGTGCCGAGGAAAGTTAGAAAAAATATCCCACAGGGCTTGGTAGGATGCAATAAGGAGTTCTTAGTTTAGACTAAGAAAAATGGAAGGACCTTGAAGGTTTTAATTTCTAAGAAGGGGCATCCTAGGTTGTGATGAAACTGTTAACAAGATCGTTCTGGATGAGAATGGGTTACAGTAAGGCCAGCCTGCAGGAGAGACACTTTGTTGTGAGTTTGGTCCATAACAGGGGACCATAGTTAGATTTTGGGCGTGGGAAGTCAGGATGCAGAGAGGTGGTCGGAAATGCAATCTGGAGGTTGAAGCATTACGGATTTATGTAAGGCATAAGGAAAAGCGAGCTCACAGGTATGACTTGGTTTAATATACTGCAACAACGTGGAGACCATATTCATTACACCAAGCTCTATTTATTTATATTGAACATCTTCATATGTATTTTTGTAATACAATGAATATGGTAAATATTCCTTCTTATACAAAGCTAACTTAATTGTGAGTACTTATTTTTGGAGTGATTTTCTTAATAACTTACAATACTGACATTTTTCATAGTCTTTGGTAAAGTGTAAACAATGATAGGACATTTCTTATGTTCTCTCAAGAAAGCCTTAATATTTGTAGCTCAAAGTATTTTTTAAAATAATACTAGCTAACATTTAATGCTTTCTCTATACCAAACCCTGGTTCACACTACTACACAGCCCACCCAAACCAGCAGACTTAATCATCTTCTCTCATTAGTATCACTGTAATCTCCACTTTTACAGCTTTGATTCAGTGATCTGATATGTTATGATAAATTATACTGCCTTGCTGCCCTACTATTCTTAGTCCTCTTTAGCATGTTTCTTTATCACATTTTTTCACCTCTAGTTTCCCTGAAATGTCAGGGAATGGCAGGAGCTGTCCAATTTATGACATAAATTCTGAATAAGATTTGCTATTCTAAGTTTGAGCAATCAAGGAGAAGGCATCTAAAGGTGCTGATACTTGTTCAACAATGATGATTACAGTGCAACCACTGAATATCTGCTCTATTCTGACACTATCCTGGAGCTGCCTTGAACCATGCATTGTTTGTT
This sequence comes from Manis javanica, assembly GCF_040802235.1. Classification (NCBI taxonomy): domain Eukaryota; kingdom Metazoa; phylum Chordata; class Mammalia; order Pholidota; family Manidae; genus Manis; species Manis javanica. The sequence continues at coordinate 105,979,713 of NC_133164.1, read as the reverse complement.
TAATCATGGGCCCATTACACAGACAGCAGTTAGAGACAGTTACGTGTTTACAGCGGCTCTTCCGTAATGCCAAGTATAAACTGGAGCAGGGCTGGAGGAGCAGAGAGAGGAGCAAGATAGCAGAAGGAAGCAGTGTGGACAGAATGAAAGATGAGAGCTATCATACAAATGCTTCTGATTTTAGAGGAGATACTGATAAGCATAAAATATCCATAAGGCATTCTGCCAAGGAGAAAACTAAGCAGTTTACAGTGGAAGCGAAAAATAAGAGCTCACTTTCTCTGTTTGCATGGAAGGGAGTAAAGAGATTGTGAGAAGAAAAACTCACTCCCTGTTATCTTCTACTGAGGCCAGAATTTCACTCATTATTATTTTATTATTGTTTTTAAAATCACACAAGGAAAATGTCCCTCTTTTCCCCCACCTTCCTGTATATATATACATACACACACACACAATGACCCAGTGTAGTCTTAATTCTGAAGGTATTTTGCAAGAAAAATTATTGTTCTGAAGGAGAAAAACAATATTACTTGCACAATCCCCACATCTATCTGGCTAACCATTCTTTAAGAATCACACAAATCCCCCACCATCCCCTACTCATCTGAAATTCCTTTTGTTTTCATGCACTGTAAATTGGTGATAGAGTGTTATTACTGAGCATTCAGCAGCTGGATTCACTAACTACCTTTTGAATGTCAGTAAGAACATACCAAGGGAAAATTGAATTATATAATATAATTACTTGGGCTAATTATTTTCTTTGCTGGCCCTCTAAAGAGGCAGTGGATACAAACTCAGAAATGCCACATTTATTTTTCTTAGCAGGAGGGAAGCACTGGGTTGTGATTAAAATGGCATCACATTGCTTCTTACAGAATGCGTAACGGGTCTGAACTGAAAGGATAAAAGAATCAGCTACATCATGGTAACCATGATAAAAATCCCCTTCTAATTGTGTAGGCAGTTTCTACAGAAATGTATACAGTTACATGTAAGCAAAATTGGTGTAGATGTACTATTGATAATAGGAGATTCTTTACCTAAAGCACTCTTTCAGTCTCCAAATATTTAAAAAAAAAGCTAACTCTATAGGTTTTGTTAATTGTATGTATCATTTCCCAAACATTAGCCTATTAGAGATTCTAAGAAGTCCTATAGTATGCACTTGTTTAATTTAACTTTCTTTTGTCCAACATTTCCTGAAGTGATATAACCGCAGAGGATTGTTTGTTTGATCATTTTTGTTAGGGATGCATGAAAATAAAAGCTCAGTCCGGAGAATGCTTGTAAACAAGAATGCATAGTGTTCATTCTCATAGGTGTTTCACTTGTTTTGGGTAGTTGCTGCATCTCTGAATTTGCACATTTTTTTCATACCAAACTTGTACCCAAAATGTGTTTCAAAAAGAGTAACTAACTACCAAAATATTTCTCTTGCAATTTTGAACATTTTGTCATATCTTAATTGTAATGCAGTTAAAACTTCCTACATAAGAACAGCTTTCCTAAACAATAATAATACATATAAAATGGGAAAGAAGACCTAGAGTCACAGACTCCAAGTCCAAAGACTTTTTACACTACAAGAACTAAATGAATGAGACACATTTTTTTCCCTTATACCAAAATTCAATATTCAAGGTGAAAATCCAAATTCAGGACTGAGACAGAAAATATGTATTTCTTACATATTTCTTAAATGCTTAATTCATGTCAACCAGTATGAAAGATACTAGGGACATGAAAATGACTAAGATATAACCCCTCTCTTTGAGAAACCAATTTGAGTTACATGTGATGACAAATCACCATGTGAATTTCTATAGAGGCTGCCTAACCCAGTGTGAATAGTGGAACTAACAAGAAATTAGGGAAGCACAGAGAAGGGGGAGGGCTGCCACATGGGTGCACACTGTGTCATGATCATGAAAGATGATCATAATTAAACAGTTGTTGTGAACTCAAACGTTTCCACCCAGGTAGCCGATGGCATCATGTTGGCCTTAGCAGTAACTCCACGTAGCATCCCACTTAGCTTGTTCCTACAGAAGTGCTATCCCTCGCCCCCACACACATGCCCATAAAAACTTATTACTGCTCAATAATAAAAAGAAAAATAACTCAATTAAAAATGGGCAAAAACAATAGACATTTTTTCAAGAAAGATATACAAATGGCAGATAAACACATGTAAAGATAGTCAACATTGTCAGAGGAGTTAAAATGAAATCCACGATATGCCACCTCATGCCCACGAGACTGGCTAGAGTAAAAAAGAAATTAACTAGTAACAATTGTGGCTGGGGCTGTAGAGAAATAAAAAATATTCATACATTGCTTGTGGGACTGTAAAATGGTACAGTCACTTTGGAAAGCAGTCTGGTAGTTTCCTAAATGATTCAACATAGAGTTACCATATGACTCAGCCATTCTACTCCTAGGCATATACCCAAGAGAACTGAAAACATAGGTCTACATAAAAATCTCTACAGAGATTATATACAATCATTCATAATAGGTAAAAGGTGGAGATAATCCTAATACTCATCTAATGGACAGATAATTAAAAATGGTATATCTGCATAATGGAACATTATTTGGCCTAAAGAAAGAATGAAGTACTAATATATACTACAACAAGGATAAACTTTGAAAATACTATGCTGAGTTAAAGAAACACAACCTATTCTATGATACCATTCATACAAAATGTCTAGAATAGAGAAATCTACAGAACAGCAAGTAGATCAGTGACTGCTTGGGGCTGTGAGTAAGGTAGGAGCACAGGGAGAACAGGAGGATAGGGAGGTGATAGCTAAAGGGTAGAAATTCCTTTTTGAGGTGACGGAGGTGTTCCAAAATTGGCTGTGGTCAGATATGGTTGCACACATCTGTGACTTTACTGAAAACCATTAAATTATGTACATTAAATACCAAATTGCATATGAATTAGACTATTTCAAAAAACTTTCTTTAAAGCATAAGACAAAAACCATTATGTTTTCAATAAACATTTGTTGAATGAGTGAATAAATGAATCAGTGTCTAGATAGAAACTCCAAGTGCTTTAATAGAGGCTACCATTTAAAGACTTACTTTCAAATTGGTGCTTTTGGCCCTTAGGTACAACACCACCAAGTGGTGGTAGAAGCTTTGGTTTTATGGTATGAATATCAGGTATACTCTGCTGGTTTCTGGATCAAACACATCAGATTGTACTAAAGATGAGTCAACACCTTATTATATATAAACTTATTGAAATATGTATGTATATGTATTAATAGGTCACAAAAATTCTTAGAAAATACATAAAGAAATGTCATGCTTTGCTCCCTAATGTTTGAAAACTGGCAAATATAATTGATGCTAACTTTAATTAAAATATTCCTGTGTAACTTAGTTTGAGCCCTATCATAGCGTCAAACTCCTCCTGGGATAACGTGTACTTCTGGCACTGCAGGACAGCTTTGGTATAAAACGCCCTTTGGGGCAGCTTTCCACCACCATCAGCAGTTCTACTGCTTCTGAATTACAGATGGTCAATTCACCTTGCTGAGATTGTTAGGGCTAATTAAAATCATAGTCTAAGACTCCATTTTTAATGCTCTGAATTAGTATATAGTTTTTCTGTTTGTCTTTGGAGCCTCCATGTCCTCCCTCATGTTTTTGAGAAAGAAAAAATATTCATAACCATTTTGAGGGACAAAACAAAAAAACTGCTCAAATTGTTTGTTCCAATGGAAAAGGGGGGGAGAATAGAGGCCCACATATTAGGCCTTTAACTAAATATTTGTGTAATGAATAAATACATCTTACCACTAACCCAACAGTTTTTCTCCAGCCATGTATAATGGTAATTGTAATACCAAATCATTTTATTACTAACAGCCTGGATTTCTATTTTTCTCCTTCAAATACATATATACATTCAACAGAATCTTTTAATCATCATTCTGGGCAAAACTATTGATCTTGGGTAAGGAAATCAACTATAATAAATCAACACAGTGATGGGAAAAGCAACTAATAATGAGTTTAATTTTTTTAAATTTAATTCTATCTTATATTATGTACTTGTATCTTACATTTGGGATCATTTTTCTACATGGAAAAACTGAACTAATTTCAATATGAGCCATTTTGCAATTACCTTGTGAAGGAAAATCAATATAAACATACCTCAGCACTGCTTTTATAACAATGGTCATTAAATGCATAAGGATGAGGGGTCACTACTACTAAAGGCCAAATACAGATAGACAGAATATTTAAGGACTACTATTTAGGCAGAAGTAATGGTGTTGTAAATTCAGGAGAACTCCATTCCAAGAAAGTTACACATTTTAGAGGTACAAATATTATCTTAATATATTTTATGATAACTATTTTCCATTTATGGTTAAGAACCAAACCATAAAGAGAAACAGAGAAAAAGATTGGTGGTGTGAAAAGTGAGGCAGAAACCTCCTCACTTATAGGAGAGGAGACCTCCAGAAAATATAGGAAATACAACTAATCCTGAAAGAGCAACCTGAAGACTGGGACAGATTGCTTACATCTGGGGAAAACCTAACAGAAAAGGGTAAAGTAACAAGGCCACAATCTGGTGGGAGCCAAGTCCTCCCCTGACCCCAGCTCACAGGTGGGAGGAAGAGAAATGGAGCAGGGAGGGAGAAGAAGCCCAGGAGTGCTAAACACCCACCCATGGAGATCTGATCCAGGGGCATGAACCTACATTACATGATGCTCTGGAGACTAGTATGGTTGGAAAGCAGGCAGAATACTTGGAGAGACTGAAATTCCAGCTGCTTCTAGAGAACAGGTACCCACAACAGGCAGCTCCAGGACAAAAGAAAGGTAGGCACTTTAAAATACTTCCCAACAATGAGAGGGGTGCTAAAGGAGCAAGGCTTACACAGAGCTCACTTGTCAGGAGAAAGGATAGTTGGAAAAATCATCCTGGCACACTCAGCCCAGCAGGTTGGTAACATTAAGGAGCTTCAGGTGCTCCATCCCCCTGGCTGGAAAAGCAGTGCTGAGGCCTCCACTGCAATACACAGTCTGCTACTTCTTCCTCTTGGCCAGCACCAGTTAACAAACCTGCTGCCCCACAATTGCACCAGGCCAGCTGGAAGGCAGCCCCACCTACAGCAGCTGCAAGGGTATAATGCAGAGCTCTTCCCAGCATGCTTAGCCCACTGGCCCTGGCAGAGTAGGCAGGCACTTCAGCCCGGAAGCAAGAAAGAGACCTTTCCTCCCAGCAGAAACCTAGATTCATGTGCCTGTGATCCCTGCCATTGTTCCAGGGACAGGGCAGCTCCAGAGAGCAGAGTTTCTGGGCACTAGAGGTGCCAACAGCACAAAGTTATTATTCCATAGGAATCATTACACATATGAAATGACAAAGGATTTTGTATAAACAACAGTTCTTCAAACACCAGAAAGAGGGCTAAGTGAAAATGAAATCACCAATCTTCTGATAAAGATTTCAAAATAAAAATAATAAAAATGTTTACAGAACTACAGAAATATATAGAAATATATTCAAGATATCAGGGAGGACTTCAAGAAAGAGAAAGAAAGTTTGAAAAATACAGTATTTGGAAAGAAACATAAAATGGAGGGATTTAAAAGCAGATTAGATGAGGTAGAGGAGATGGAAAATGAAATATAAATTAAAGAACAGGAATGCAAAGAAGCTGAGGCACAGAGAGAAAAAAGGAACTCTAGGAATAAAAGAATATTAAGAGAATTGTGTGACCAATTCAAAAGGAACAATACAATATTTACATTATAGGGGTATCAGAAAAGCAGAGAGGAAAAGGAAATCTCTTTGAGAAAATAAATGCTTAAAATTTCCCCAATATGGGAAAGGAAACAGTCTCTCAGGCTGTGAAAGCGCACAGATTTCCCAATGCAAGGGACACTAGGAAGACAACACCAATGCATATAATAATTAAAATGGCAAAGATCAAGGACAAGGACAGAATATTAAAAGCATACAAAGAAAAAAAAAAGAGATCACATATAAGGAAAAGCTAATTAGGCTATTAGCAGAATTCTCAGCAGAAATCTTATAGGCCACAATGGAGTTGCATGATATAATTATTGAAATGAAGCAGGAGGGCCTACAACCTAGAATACACTACATGTTGAGATTATCATTTAAATTGGAAGCAGGAATTAAACAATTTAGAAATCAGCAAAAGTTGAGGGAACTTACAGCCCACAAACTGTCTCAACACAGTATTATAAAGGGACTGCTATAGATGGAAGTGCTCCTAAGGCTAAATAGCTGTCACCAGAGAAAGTAAAACCACAGTAGAGGAGGTAAAGCAATTAATTACTAAGCAAATGAAAAATTAAATAAACTACCCACAAAGTCAGTCAAGGGATACACAAAGAGTACAGTATATGACAACTAAGATATAAAGAGAGAAGGAAGAAGAAGAAGAAGGGAGAAACATGAAGAACCTTTAGATAGTGCTTGAAATATCATATTAAGAGCTTTAAATGAGACTATGAGATAGTATGCAATCTGCCCTTGAATCTTTGGTCATGGCAAATCTAAAGCCTACAATTGTAATAAGTACATATCTAACAATAATCACCTTAAATGGTGATTTATGCACCTTAAATGGTGCACCTTAAATGCACCAGTCAAAAGACACAGAGTTACAGAATTGATAAAAAACAAGACCGGCGTATATGCTGCCTAGAAGAAACCCACTTCAAACCCAAAACACACACAGAGTAAAAGTGAAGGAATGGAAAACCTATTTCATGCAAATAATATGAAGAAAAAATCAAGAGTTGCAGTACTTGTATCAGACAAAATAGACTTCAAAACAAAGTAACAAGAGAAAAAGAAGGACATTACATAATGATAAAGAGGTCAATCTAACAAAAGGATATAACTATTATACATATCTACCCAACACAGGAGCACCAATATGTGTGAAACAAATACTAACAGAATTAAAGGGGGGAATAGAATGCAATGCATTCACTTTGGGAGACCGACACACCACTCACTCAAAAGGACATATCAACCACATAGAAAATCAGTAAGGAGACAGAGGCACTGAACAACACTTTAGAACAGATGGACCTAACAAACATCTACAGAACACTCCACCCAAAAGTAAACAGGATACATATTCTTCTCAAGTGCACATGGAACATTTCTCAGAATAGAACACATACAAGGCCACAAAAAGAGTCTCAGTGAATTTAGAAAGATTAAAATTGTACCAATCAGCTTTTCAGACCACAAATGCATGAAACTAGAAATAAATTACACAAAGAAAACAAAAGAGCCCAAAAAACACATAGAGGTTTAACAACATGCCCCTAAATAATCAGTGGATCAATGACCAAATAAAAACAGAGACCAACCAATATATGAAAACAACAACTCAATAACACAAAATCTGTGGAATGCTGCAAAGGCTATGCTAAAAGGGAAGTATATTTCAATGCAGGCTTACCTAGGGAAAGAAGTACAATTTTAAAATAACAGTCTAAACTCACAATTATTAAAACTAGGAAAAGAACAACAAAGGAGTGCCAAAGTCAGTTAAAGGAGGGACATAATAAAGATTAGAGCAGAAATAAATAAAATCAAGAAGAATAAAACAACAGAAAGAATCAATAAAACCAGGAGCTGGTTCTTCAAGAAAATAAACAAAATAGATAAACCTCTAGCTAGACTTAAGAAGAAAAAAAGAGAGTCTACACATACAAACAGAATCATAAATGAGAAAGGAAAAATCACTACAGACACCACAGAAATACAAAGAATTATGAGAGAATACTATAAAAGATTATATGCTAGCAAATTGGATAACCTAGAAGAAATGGACAACTTCCTAGAAAAACACAATCTTCCAAGACTGACCCAGGAAGAAACAGAAAATCTGAACAGACCAATTATTAGCAATGAAATTGAACTGGTAATCAAAAAACTACCTAAGAACAAATCTCCTAAACCAGCTGGCTTCACCACTAAACTTTATAAAACATTTAGGGAAGACCTAATACCCATCCTCCTTAAAGGTTTCCAAAAAGTAAAAGAGGAATGAATACTTCCAGACTCATTTTATGAGGCCAGCATCATTCTAAAACCAAAACCAAGCAAAGACACCACAAAGAAAGAAAATTACAGACCAATATCCCTGATGAACATAGATGCAAAAATCCTCCACAAAATACTAGCAAACCAAATTTTAAAATACATCAAAAAGACTGGGCATCATGACCAACTGGAATTTATTGCAGGGATGCAAGGATGGTACAATATTTGAAAATCCATCAACAACAGATACCACATCTACAAAAAGAAGGAAAAAAATCACATTATCATCTCAATGTATGCTGAAATGCATTTGACAAAAATCAACATCGATTCATAATAAAAACTCTGAAAAATTGGGTATAGAGGGAAAGTACCTTAACTTAATAAAGGCCATATATGAGAAACCAACAGCCAACATATTTAACAGTGAGAAGTTGAAAGCTTTTCCTGATCGGAAACAGGAAAAGGATGCTCACTCTCACCACTTTTATTCAACATAGTTCTGTAGGTCCTAGCCACAGCAATGAGACAATACAAAGAAATAAAAGGCATCCAGACTGGGAAGAAAGAATTTAAACTGTCACTGTTTGAAGATGACATGATATTATACATAAAAAAACCCTAAAGAATCCACCCCAAAATTACTAGAACTAATAACTGAATTCAGCAAAGTTGCAGGATACAAAACTAATACACAGAAATCTGTGGTATTCCTAATTACTAATGATGAACTAGCAGAGAGACATCAGGAAAACAACTGCATTTACAATTGCATCAAAAAGAAAGAAATACTTAGGAATGAACCTAACCAAGGAGGTGAAAGACCTATACCCTGAAAATAACAAAACACACATGAGCGAAATTAAAGAAGACACCAATAAATGGAAATACATGCCATTCTCATGGATAGGAATAATTAATATTGTCAATTGCCATCCTGCCTAAAGCAATCTAAAGATTCAATGCAATCCCTATCAAAATACCAATAGCATTCTTCAGTAAACTAGGACAAATAGTTTTAAAATTCATATGGAACCACAGAAGACCCCAAATAGCCAAAGCAATTCTGAGAATGAAGAAAAAAGCTGGTGGGATTACACTCCCAAACTTCAAGCTCTATTACAAAGCCACAGTAATCAAAACAATTTGGTACAGGCACAAGAACAGACCCACAGATCAATGGAACAGAATAAAGAGTCCTGATATAAACCCACACATATATGGCCAGTTAATATATGGTAAAAGAGCCACAGATATATAATGATGAAATGGCAGCCTTTTCAACAACTGGTGTTGGCAAAACTGGACTGCTACTTGTAAGAGAATGAAACAGGATTATTGCCTAACTCCATACACAAAAGTAAACTTGAAATGGATCACAGACATGAATATAAGTCATGAAAACATCAAACTCTTAGAAGAAAACATAGGAGAAACTCTCTTGAATATTAACATGAGCAACTTTTTCCTGAACACATCTCCTTGGGCAAGGGAAACAAAAACAAAAATGAACAAATGGGACTACATCAAGCTAAAAAGTTTCTGTACAGCAAAGGATACCATCAGTAGAACAAAAAGGCATCCTACAGTATGGGAGAATATATTCATAAATAACTTATCCAATAAGAGGTTAACATCCAAAATATATAAAAAGCTCACAAGCCTCAACAACCAAAAAACAAATAACCCAATTAAGATATGGGCAAAGGATATGAACAGACACTTCTCCAAAGAAAAAATTTGAATGGCCAACAGGCACATGAAAAGATGCTGCACATCACTAATTATCAGGGAAATGCAAATTAAAACCATGATGAGATATCACCTCACACTAGTCTGGATGGCCCCATCCAAAAGACAAGGAACAAAAAATGCTGGTGAGGATGCCAGAAAGGTGAACCCTACTACACTACTGGTGGGAATGTAAATGAGTTCAACTATTGTGGATAGCAATATGGAGGTTCCTAAATAAACTAAAAATAGAAATACCATTTGACATAGGAATTCCACCCTAGAAATTTATCCAAAGAATATAGTTTCTCAGATTCAAAAAGACATATGCACACATATGTTTATTGTAGCACTATTTACAATAGCCAAAATTTGAAAGCAACCTAAGTGTCCATCAATAGGTGAATGGATAAAGAAGATGTGGTACATATACACAATAGAATACTACTCATCCATAAGAAAGAAACAAATCCTACCATTTGCAACAACATGGATTGAGCTAGAGGATATTATGCTCAGTGTAATAAGCCAGGTGGAGAAAGACAAGTATCAAATAATTTCCCTCATTTGTGGAGTATAACAGTGAAGCAAAACTGAAGGAACAAAACAGCAGCAGACTCACAGACTCCAAGAAGGGACTAGTGGTTACCAAAGGAACGGAGTTGGGGAGGGTGAGTGGGGAGGGAGAGCAAAGTGGATTAAAGGGCATTATAATTATTACTCACAATACAGGTATTTCACAGGGAAGGCAATATATAATGGAGAAGACAAGTGATGTCTCTATAGCATTTTACTCTGCTGATGTACAGTGATTGCAGTGGGGTGGGGGGAACTTGATAATATTGGTAAATGTAGTTATTACAATGTTGTTCATGTGAAACATTCAAAAGACTGTATATCACTGATACCTTAATAAAAATAAAGACAAATAATTTTTTGGAATAAAAAATTTGAATAATAAAAACAGTTTTGTATATATATAAAAAAAGAACCAAAGCATAAAACCCAAGATGGGTTTTCCACCAGCAAGTTTATGAAGGAGGCAACTGAACCCCTTAATGGGATGTGCACATGCCCCTCACTCTCCAAACAAATGGTTGGGTCAGGTCCCTATGTAAAATATTTATAATCATACTTTATGATTATACACATACAGGAAATAGCAACAAATAGCACATATATCTCAATAAAAATTTATAAACATATATAAAACATGAAAGGACACAAAGTCATATCAATTTTTAATTACATGTTTCCATGCATTACTAGACACCTCTGAGAATTGATGGGGTGTGAACATTCACATGCTTATTGTAGTAAATTGATTTTATAGAGCATCTCTAAGACGTATTTTAGAAAAGAAAAAATATCTTCCTATTAATGTGAAGTTAATATTAATAAGATTATGTAAAAGACAATAATAGTTAATAATATAGTTCTTATTAAAATTGGGATGAATCATTTAAATTATCTAAAATATAAGTGGTACCTTTTTCTTAGAAATTAGTAAAGAGATGGTTATGTTGAAGAAAGAAATAAGACAAGGGGACATCAAATTTATAATGCTATCAGATTACACAATATATAAACAGAGATAAAGCATTGATTCATTGTTATGGCAAAAGGGACATTTTTTTTAACACTTCTGGAAATTGAAGATTGCCCATATTAAAAATATACAAGAAATGTTGGTAATACATTTCTCCATTGTGGCTTGTTTCTCTATAAAACTGATCAAGGATCTTTTTAACAGCATAATGCACTGAACATCTCTTTCTGTGGTTATATTAGTCTGTTCAGGCTTCCATAACAAAATACCAACCCTAGGTGGCTGAGACATTGCATATTTTCTCACAGTTAAGGATGCTGGAAGTGTCAGATAAAGGTATCAGCAAGATTGGCTTCTGGAGACTTCTCTCCTTGGCTTGAAGACAGTGCCTTCTCTTTGTGTTCCTACATGTCCCATTTTCTGTGTGTGTACATGGAGAGAGAGCACTCTACTGTCTCTTCCTCTTTACCAAAATACCATCCTACTGAATTGGGACCCCACTCTTTGCATCATTTAACCTTAACTACCAGCTTAATTAATGGTCCTATCTCTAAGTGTAATCACATTGGGATTGATACTTCAACATATGAATTTGTGGGAAAACAATTTATTGCCAAAAATTGGTCTATGAAAAATCCATAACTTTCAATGGAGAGCTTACGTTTTTATACAAAGTTAGGCTTATGTACAATGTACACACAATTGGTGGCTTGAATGGGAAGATGAATGAGATATGGCATCTGCTTTTAAGCTTCTCACAGCCTAGCTGGGAAGAAAACATGAATGACCGTGTTGTAGAGGCAGAGAGAAAGGTAAAAAAAAAAGAATATATTTTCAAAATATATTGTACTTTGATGTTTGTCATTGAATAATGACAGCAGCATGCAAATGAATTAAACTGGACAATTTTCTTACACCAAAAAATCAAAATGGATTAAAGACCTGAATGGAAGACCTGAAACCATAAAACTAAAAGAAAACATAGGTAGTAAATTATTGGATATCAGCCTTGGCAAGTTTTTTTTTTTCTTTTTGTATGTCTCTCCAGGCAAGAGCACAAAACAAAACACAACTGGGACGACATAAGACTAATAAGATTTGCACAGGGAAGGAACCACTGACAAAATGAAAGGCAACCTACTAAATAGAAGAAATGGACAAATAATCCAATAAGCAGTTAATATCCAAAATACATAAAGAACACATACAACTATACAACTCAATGCCAAAAACAACAAACAGGGACAGCTTAACTTCTTTCTTGCCAATTTGGATGCCTTATTTCTTTGTGTTTTCTGATTGCCATGGCTAGGACCTCCAGAACTCTGTTGAATAAAAGTGGGGAGAGTGGGCATCCTTGTCTTTTTTCTGATCTTAAAGGAAAAGCTTTCAGCTTCTCAGTGTTAACTATAATGTTGGCTGTGGGTTTGTCATATATGGCCTTTATTATGTTGAGGTATTTGCCCTCTAACCCATTTTGTTGAGAGTTTTTATCATGAATGGATTTTGAATTTTGTCAAATGCGTTTTCAGCATCTATGGAGATGATCATGTGATTTTTGTCCTTCTTTTTGTTGATGTGGCAGATGATGTTGATGGATTTTTGAATATTGTACCATCCACGCATCCCTGGAATAAATCCTGCTTCATCATGATGGATGATCTTTTTGAGGTATTTTTGAATTCTTTTTACTAATATTTTGTTGACTATTTTTGCATCTATGTTCATCAGGAATATTGGTCTGCAATTTTCTTTTTTTGTGGTGTCTTTGCCTGGTTTTGGTATTAGAGTGACTCATAGAATGAGTTCGGGAGTATTCCCTCCTCTTCAACTTTTTGGAAAACTTTAAGGAGGATGGGTAGTCCTTCACTAAATGTTTGATAAAGTTCAGCAGTGAAGCCATCTGGTCCAGGTATTTTGTTCTTAGGTAGTGTTTTGATTACCAATTAAATTTCCTTGCTGGTAATTGGTGTATTCAGATTTTCTGTTTCTTCCTCGGTCAGCCTTGGAAGGTTATAATTTTCTAGAAAGTTGTCCATTTCTTCTAGGTTATCCAATTCATTAGCATATAATTTTTCATAGTACTCTCTCATTTTTCTTTGTATTTCTGTGGTGTCCATAATGATTTTTGCTTTCTCATTTCTGATTCTGTTTATGTGTATAGACTCTTTTTTTCTTCTTAAGTCTGGCTAGGCATTTATTTATTTTGTTTATTTTCTCAAAGAACCAGCTCCTGCTTTCATTGATTCTTTCAATTGTTTTATTCTTCTCAATTTTATTTATTTCTGCTCTTATCTTTATTATGTCCTTCCTTCTACTGACTTTGGGCCTCATTTGTTCTTCTTTTTCTAGTTTCATTAATTGTGAATTTAGACTGTTCATTTGGGATTGTTCTTCTTTCCTGAGATAGGCCTGTATTCCAATATACTTTCCTTTTAGCATGGCCTTTGCTGCATCCCACAGATTTTGCAGTGCTGAATTATTATTGTCATTTGTCTCTGTGTATTGCCTGATCTTTTTTTTATTTGGTCATTGATCCATTGATTATTTATGAGCATGTTATTAAGCCTCCATATGTTTGTGGGCTTTTTCATTTTCTTTATGTAATTTATTTCTAGTTTCATACCTTTGTGCTCTGAGAAGCTGGTTGGTACAATGTCAGACTTTTTTAATTTACTGAGGCTCTTTTTGTGGTCTAGTATATGATCTATTCTTGAAAATGGTCCATGTGCACTTGAGGAGAATGTGTATTCTGTTGCTTTCGGATGAAGTGTTCTGTAGATGTCTGTTAGGTCCATGTGTTCTAATGTATTGTTCAGTGCCTCTCTCTCCTTACTTATTTTCTGTCTGGCTGATCTCTCCTTTGGAGTGAGTGGTGTGTTGAAGTCTCCTAGAAGGAATGCATTATATTCTGTTTCCCCCTTTGATTCTGTTAGTATTTGTTTTACATATATAATGATCCTGTGTTGGGTACTTAGATATTTATAATAGTTATATCCTCTTGTTGGACTGATCCCTTTATCATTATGTTATGTCCTTTTTTGTCTCTTTTGACTTTTTTTGTTTTGAAGTCTATTTTGTCTGATACAAGTACTGCAACTCCTGCTTTTTTCTCCCTATTAGTTGCATGAAATATCTTTTTCCATTGCTTTTACTTTCAGTCTGTGTATGTCTTTGGGTTTAAAGTGAGCATATAGGCAGCATATAGATGGATCTTGTTTTCTTATCCATTCAGTGACTCTATGTCTTTTGATGGGTGTATTCAGACCATTTATATTTTGATGGGTGTATTCAGACCATTATAAGTATGTACTTATTGCCATTGCAGGCTTTAGTTTCTTGGTTACCAAAGGTTCAAGGGTAATTCTCTTAACTATCTGACAGTCTAATTTAACTCACTTAGTATGCTATTACAAACACAATCTAAAGGTTCTTTTTTTTCCCTCCTTTTTCTTCCTCCTCCATTCTTTATATATTTGGTGTCATATTCTGTTCTCTTTGTTTATGACTTGATTCACTTCAGGGGTAGTTGATTTGATTCTGCATCAGGTTGGTAATAAATCGTTCTAGTACAGGGAGACTCCATTTTATAAAAGTGTTAGATGGGGAAATATTGGTGGGTAGAGAGGAATGTACTCTTGATGAGGGGCAAATTCTTGTACTGCTGTTGAAAGTATAAACATTTCTGCAATATTCTTCCTTAGGATATAAGCCAATAGATGCCGAAGATATATACGAACAATCAGCTTAGTGTGTGTTTAAAAAACAAATAAATAAAACTTGGAAACAAGATAATGTTCAATAATAAAGAACTGGAGAATATACACATGTGTATAGGAACATACAGAGGAAGCTGCCATGAATGTCAATATATGGGCATATATGTATGTCAGGTGTATATTTCTTATTTAGTTTATCCTCACAAATCAGAATTTATATACATTTTGCTTAGATATCAATGAAGTATTATATGTCTAAATACTATGAACTTGATATGAATTTGATCCATTATATTTTCAATTTATCTATAATCACTATAAATTCTAGCTCATTCCATAACTGCATTTACCTTATGATCAGGAATACACATTACAAGATGAATATCTATGGTAGACATTCTTTGTTACTGTGATATTTTATGTAAAAGTTCTTTGTTTCACCAATAAACTTCCATATAAAGAAAGAGTGAATTAAATTGTTGCTATTTTAAAGACAGCTGATATTTTAGTTAGAATAATGTAACCTCTATAACCAAAGAATTAAAGCCCTTTGCCTGTTCTTAGTTTAATATTTATGGTTTAATCAAAGAACAAACAACCCAGTGATTCACCCATCTTACACGTTATTACCTTGTCAGCAGATTAAAGCATTTTCTGAATAAACTTTAAAGCCCAAAACCAAAATGGATAGCATAATAATAATATGATATAGGTTAGCAGATATAATCAGCCACTATACCTTTTCATTTCTACTGAATAACTTTTAAAGAGCCTGTGATTTTTTTCTTGGACTCTTTAAAAGGTAAAAAGATTTACTCCAGAGGGAAAATACCCAAGGACTGGTGAATGACTTTTTTTTTTGTTTTTGGTACAGGAAAATGCTACTGAAATTCAAATGTTAAGGCACTTTCTTTGAGCTACATGTTTCAAATAAAACTGGCTAAGAGAAATCTGGAGATGATATGTTTAAGTACCAACCATATAATTTACAAAAATAAGTGGGTACCCTGCCTTTCTGAATAATATATACCCTTAAATTTGTTGAAATTAGATTACTGCTATGCAAGATTTCCTTAAATATATTTGATTTTAATGATTTACTTTCAACATAACATCTACAATATTTCCTTATTAATAAAACAATCTTACCAATACATCTGAATTTAATGCCAGGGACCTTGTCATTGCAAGTGATATCTGACTTTTCTGCTCAAGTGCATATTTTTTATACCATTTCTCTCATTTTTTTGTTCATTTATTTTCCCCACATAAGATATTTTGAAACCTCTCCTTTGATATTTAATACATATTTGTTAAATAGTAACTGTTAGTGGGTTTCAGAAAAATCAGTGGAATAATTAGACTAAAGAGTGATGTATTTGAATTTCAGTCAATGAGCAAGTATTCAAACACTCCATTTAACCCCTGTGCAATTTATCAAAGAGTCAAGACGTGTGGAATATTGGGACTTTGCAATTTCACACTAATAAACATAGGAAGTAGGTCAGTTATAAATATTTAAAGTGTCACGTTACTATATTTTGAACAGGACAATGCAAACTCATCTCAAGCCATTAACTTACCCAAGACTGTGAGCTCTGCAGAGGCACTGATATTCTCATTTTTATATGTGACAACACAGATGTAAGTTCCACTATCATCATCTGTCACATTGGAGATAAGCAAGTTGCTTCCACCCAATAAAGAATACTTCTTGGACCTGTAAGCCATAAGGCATGTAAAATTAGAGACTGGTTTAATATACATGTATACCAGGCAAGATACTCAGATGTTTAATGAACTCCACAAAAGATCAAATTATAAAATAGTTAAGAAATTCTTTCATGGGGCCTTGAGAGCATCACATTTATTGAACAAAAATTAATTCAAGCCTCCCATGGGAAGGCTGTGTGCAGAGATCAAAGAAATGAAGTAGATTAAACTTAGAACTAATATGTTAGTACTGAAAATAAATGTATAGATAATCAGGTCCAATTCTCTCATTTTGGATTTGAGGACCACAGGTCCAGGGGAGTGATTTCTCACAATAAACATCAATGTTCTGTGTTCTGACATCCAATTTAATAATCTTTGTAGAAAACCACACTTCATACTGCACCAAGACCTGGTTATACTCAGAAAACACATCTTAACATGTTGAAGCTGCAGCCCAATTTCTTGCATGCTTTAATATCGTCAGAAGTATTGTGATACTATACCATGTTTTGTTGTTACATAAATAAATATTTGAAGTAGATGAAACCTGAAGATTAAATTATTGTCTATGAATCTACCTTGCCACAGAAAATGAATTTGTTAAAAAGGAGCATGCCAGACCTCAAAATCAATGAAATTAATTTCTTATTGAAATCCATTTAATCAAAACGTTTCAGACTAAGTGTTCCATTCTATTTAGAGTTTACTTTCTAACTATGTCTTAATATTAATGTCCAGTAATTCAAAGCCAGCCAAGTTCTCCTCCTATCTATCTTAGATATTTGTTATATCTGGGATGGTGAGAGAGATAATTGGAGCTAGAAAAAAAATTGCACAGACCATATAATGACATTCTACATATTTAAATTCAGGAAATTTTAGTTTCTTAAGAAATACTTAGTTTTCTATATCACTTCCTTAGGATGAAATCTTCCAAAGTGTATCTTTGCTGAAGACTCCTTAAGCAGGAACATCACAACAGCACCCCTGGCTTTCTACATTTCCCTTCTGGATTGATCTCATGACTTTGACTCTGTTCCCCACCCCTTTATCCCTGTGGGTAAACATTTTTCATATACTATATAATGTCAAGGAATGTGGAAAAATATTCAATTATTATAAAAGATCCCAGTATTTCTAGGCACCTGTTTCAAATTAGAGAAAGATAAACAGTACAACACATTCATAAAACTCTTAGATATATAATACCTGAGTTGGATGACCTCCTCTCCACGTAACCAGGTAAAGCTTGGGGGAGGATAGCCAGAAACACAACATTCCAGGATGGCATCTTTCCCTTCAGTGGCTACAACATTGGATGGTCTTTGCAGAAAATAAAGTTGCCTATGGAGTCCTGGATCTGTAGAAAGAAAATACAAGGCTGCATCTTTTAGGAAAAACATTGCCAAGGTAAATGATATAGTTTGAACCTGTTTTTTCTTTTTTTCCTAACAAGACTCAGTGAAGGAGAAAAAGAAAAGAAAAATGCTAAGATACTAATAAATGAAATAAACTCCTAAGGGAGTTTTTCCATCCTTAGTTTCTAGGATTATGATACTGGAATATTCTTAGCTATGGATGACATCATGGTAAAAGAAAAAGGACAAAACCTTTTCTTCAGTCACTCATGTAGGCTGAAGGCCTTGTTGGTTGATCGTTAGAGAACAGGACAATATTATCATTAAGTTTTCTAAAAGTTATCACCCAAAAAAGAACGCTATGTTCTGTTTCCCTGCCACTAATATCTATTTTGCTTCTTTCAGCTTTATCATTTCTGTGGTTTGGGATATAAGATAAACAAACATTTTAGAATTGTGTTATATACCATGCAAGTATTAAGGAGTAGAACATAGAACATACTGATATAATATTTGTTGTGTTTAAGATGGAAGTCACATTAAAGTTTGTTTTTCATAACAATAACTTTGGATGTTTTAAGCCTTCTGCTTTTTTTAATGTTTAATGACACTGCAACTAGTGTGCTGGTTCCTGGAGCTAAGATGCTGGGTAAATGAAGAGCTCTGACATGCTTCCATTTCTCCCACTGCATTTTCTAGTACTACATATACAACATTATTCATTTTTACTAGCAGATAACTGAAACAGTGTCTATTCAACCTAAACACTCACTTCATTTACCTTAGAACTCATGTGATCCAAAGTTGCTAAGATTATATCAGTGAACTAACTTTTTAAAAAAATCATAAAATTCTAAGCACAGGGTTCACTACTGTCAAGAGAAAGCTCTGAGAGTTAATGTCCTTATGCCTGGGACACAGCAGGAGTCTATGGATGCGTGGCTTGAAGGAAATCCTCCCCGACATGGTAATATTCTCTGACCCGACCTATTGACTATATTTCTATCACTCAAAGTTAATTTATTGAAGAAAATATTCCCTGATTTCCAGGTCCCCATTACAATCCACATATCTCTATAAAGGTTTAATTTAGATTATTTTAAATATTTTTTATTGAAGTATAGTTGCTATACAATATTATTTTGGTTTCAAGTATACAACATAGTGATTCAACAATTATCTACATTATTAAATCCTCACCCCAACTAGTGTGGTTACTGTCAATGTAGAAAGATGTTACAATACTATTGCCTATATTCATTAGGCTGTACTTTCATCCCCATGACTAACTTATATTATGATTGAGATTTTGTGTAACTAAGGCTGTTTTCAACTTAATGCATTAAATGGGATAAGCATGTAATTTGTTGTTTTGCAAACTCAAAGCAAAATCTTGAAGCAAAAAAAAAAATGAAGCAATGAAATCCTAAAAACTAAAATATTAGGGTGGATGGAGAATTGCCAAAGAATGTGAGATCCAACTGGGTCATAAAGTAGGCTGTGGGTGATGAGACAGGAAGTGACGTAGATGGAGGTCTGGGACACATCTTAACATTGTTGTTAATCTCCCTTGGCTTGACCGAACTCCACACATGTTGATCGCAGGTTAAAGAAGACCAGTTCTCTAGTTAACAGTTGGGATAGTAATTGTCATCTAAAGTACTGTTTGTGTGGAGAAAGAGAAATTCACACTTTTTCAGTCTTCTCACATCTGTTTCTGGTTGTTACAGCAACCAAAACAAATACTCTTCACGATAAAAATATTGAAGAGAATTTTCAGATGTGTTAATCCTTATTAAACCAATATTGTAGAAAACATGTCTCAAAACTTTAAAAAACTGCTAGTTGTATATGTCATTTCCTTTCTTAAAACTTTCTTAAAAGTTGGAAATTTCCATTTTCAAAGAAAAGAAAAATGGCTTGATGGGTAATATTGCTTAACAATAAATTTCCTAAATGGACAAGTCCCTGAAATGTGCATTTCTAAATAGCCATCTTTATAATGGAGTCTAATCCATTTGAATGCTTTACTTCCACCACCTGTTCCTCAGCAGAAATGCTGCAGTTATATACATTGTATAATACTATATCATGTGTGTATGTGTGTTTATATGTATATATACTATAATATCCTGTGTGTGTGTGTATATATATAAAATGTGTGTGTGTGTGTGTGTGTGTGTGTGTGTGTGTGTGTGTGTGTGTGTGTGTATAAATCAAGTAAGATCTACTTAATTTGATCTTCTGGCTAAATAAAACTTACCTGGGACCTATATTCAATATTCTTATTTACCCATAAAAGAGCCAATATTTCAGCGAAACTATTATTTCAGCTCACACTATTATACTTTCTTTTATCAAAAAAGCAAAATCATGTGACACAAATGATTATGTCTGGTGTTATTTTTATTTTTAAGTTTTAATTTTAAAAAATTGAACAAATAGTACAGAGAATTCCCATATATCAGTTCCTCATCTCCTAAAAAACTCAGTTTCCCTTATCTTTAACTCTTACATTAGGATGATACATTTGTTGCAGTCAATGAACTGACACTGATATATTACTGTTGACTTAAGTCCATAGTGTACATTAACGTTCACTCTTTGTGTTGTACAGTTCTATGAATTTTGACAAATGCATAATGTCATGTATTCAACATTACAGTATCATATAGAATAGTTTCACCACCTTAAAAATCCCATTAGCTTTTCCTATTCATCCCTCCCCTACCACCCCTATATCAAACCCCAGATAATCACTTTTCTTTTTACTAGAATTGTATCTTTTCCAGAATATCATATAGTTGGAATTAGACAGTATGTTGACTTTTCAGATCGATCTCTTTCACTTACTAATATGCACTTAGTGTTCCTCCACGTCGTTTTGTGTTTGATAGTTCAGTTACTCTTATTGCTGGATGATATTCCATTGTATGGATGAATCAGTTTGTTTATCCATTCACTTACTGAAGTATATCTTTATTGCTTCCAGTTTTTGGTAATATGAGCAAATCTATAGATGTCCATGTGCAGATTTTCTTTGGATATAATTTTCAACTCAATTAGGTTAATATTTTGAATGGCAATTGCTAGATTTGTAGTAAAAAAAATACAGTAAAAGTATGTTGATCTTTTGTGAGAAACTCTCACACTGTTTCCAATGTGGCTCTCCAATTTTGCATTCCCACCAGCAAAAAATGGGAGTTATTGTTCCTCATCCTCATAAACATTTGGCATGCTCATTTTGGATTTTAGCCATTTTAATAGGTATCAAGTGTCATTTAATAGGTATTTTAACTTCCAATTCCCTGATGACATATGATGTTGAATGTATTTCAAATGCTTGATTTTCATCTGTATATCTTCTTTGGTGATGTGTCTGTTCAGGTATTTTGCCTATTTTTTTTTCACTGGTTTATTTATTTTTTTACTGTTGAGCTTCAAATGTTATGCTTGTTGTATATTTTGGATACAGTCCTTATCAGATGTGTGTTTTGCAAATATTTTCACAGTTTGTGACTTGTTTTTCATTCTCTTAACATTGTCTTTTGAAGAGAAGAAATAATTTTCACAAAGCCCAGTTATCAATTTTTCCTTCCATAGATTGTTTTATAGGTGTTGTTCCTAAAAATTCATTGTCAGACTCTTAGGTCTCATGCTTGGATTTTCTCTTATGTTGTCTTCTGGAAATTTGTACAGTTTTATGTTTTACTTTTAAGTCTATGATCCATTTTGAGTTATTTTTTGCAAAAGTTTAGGTCTCTGTCTAGATTTTTTTTTTTCATATCCACGTCCAATTGTTAGAGCAGCATTTGTCCAAACAACTCTACTCCTCTCGTCATTGACTTGATTTTGCTCCTTTGTCAAGGATCAGTTGACTATATCTGTACGGGTCTATTTTAGGGAGTTCTATTTTGTTCTGTTGATCTATTTGCCTATTATTTTGCCAATATAACACTATCTTGACTGTCACAGCTTTATAATGAGTCTTGATGTCAGGCACTGCGCATCCTCTGACATTCTTCTTCAGTATTGTTCTGACTATTCTGGGTGTCTTGTCTTTCAATATAAACCTTAGAATCAATTTATTGAGAAACAAAATAACTTGCTGAGATTTTGTCTTTACCTTTAAAATATCAGTTGTTCAGGTATATGAAACTCCAACATGTGGACTCATATTGCCACAAAAGAACCATCTTTCTGCTATTACATTTTTAGACAGAGCATACTCCAAGATTACTTCAATTTTAATCTGGCCCATTTGTTATTTTTATTGTCTTTGTGTCTTTCTAGGCATTGGGATTTGTGATCTGATGATATGTATAAAAATGTCAGCTATTGACAGATAAATTAAGTTTCATTTCTCCAAAGGTATTTCTCTGTAAGTATATAATCTAACAAATTATAATATTCTAATATTAATTATATACTTACATAATAATATAAAGTTTAATATATATTAAATGTATCTAAGTATAAAATTAATATATATTTATATAAGTATACAGTATTAATATTATGTAAGTATATAATCTAATAAATTCAAATGTAATCTACTAAATTCAAATATTCTAATAATAATATAATAATACAAGTTCCCAAAAAAGCTTATAGACATTTTCTTTAATAGGTAATAGTTCATATGTTTTATGATGTTATGATAGATTAAAAATGATCACAAATTGTTTGAGTTCCTCAAATCCAGATTGGTGGGTCTAGTTCCCTATGATTTAAATATGGCCTGACTCTGTGTCTTACTTTGACCAGTGGATTGAGTGGGGGTATACTGTATGCATTCTGGAACCAATGCCTCAAGAGGCCTTACGATTCCTGCCATGGCTCTACCTAAGAATGCCATGTTAGCCTAGCCAGTTGCAGAAGGCACATGGGGGACAACTGAGTCCCCCTACCAAAAACCAGCACCAGCTAACTGACAGACATGAGCGAGGCCATCTTGCCCTCTGCACCTCAGCCAAATGTGCACAGTAAGTAAGCTCACGTGAAACCAGCAGAGGAACTGCCAAGATAAACCACAGAATTGTAAGAGATAATAAACTGCTGTTTAAAGTCACTACATTTTGGAATGGTTTGTTATGCAGCAATAAATCGCTGCCTTTTTTTTCCCTTTAAAATGTGGGGGGTTTTCTAAAGGAGCAGCAAGAATGTGTATTTATGTTTTAAAATAGAGAGGCTGGAGATATCATTGCCGAGATTATCTTTGTGTGACAGAATTATGGGTGGTTTTTATATTCATCTTAGGAATTTTCTGTATTTTCTACAGGCTTTTATAAGGACATATGTTATTTTTAGAGTAAAGAGTTATTTTAAATTCAAGTGTTGCAAAGTGGATTGGAATTATACAAGAAGCAAAGAAATTATAAAAGTCAATGACTAAAACACCAGACAGATAATTTAAGGGAAAATTAAAGTTTTCCCTCCAGGTTCCATAATAGTATAGATGAAAAGCCTGGGAGGGTGAACTTGAAATTTCAGGTCATGTCTTTTGTTGACTACACTGATTTTAATGGAAGTATGATGGAATTGGTAATTACTCATAAAAATCACTTTTGTTCTCCCTATAAGGACACTGACTATTCAGATGAATGGAGTTATTCAGCTAATAAAACATAACAATTTTTTCCAGTGAATTAATGAACATGATTTTATCACAGGAAATGGCACTGGAATACTAGTGTGTAACATTCTATTTCATTAATATGGTGATAGGTACACAAATGGTCATTTCAGTTTTAGTCTTTAAGCTGTGCACATATTTCATATATTTTTATGGATGCATAATATATTTTAAGATCGAAGTGGTAGGAAGATGCAAGGGTAGATTCTAGAAAACATATTTGGTAGCTTTAAATAAAATCAGCAAAAGTTAATTTTTTCCTAATGTCAGACTTTATATAAAAAATACAAAAGCAGACCTCATTAACATGATGCACAAAGAAGTGAATGCACAGAATTATGCAACCATTTTTTTTCTAAATTAATTACAAGCAGTCATGATTTGTTTAGACTAAAAACCAGTTTAGTTTTCACCTGTTAGTGGAGAAATGTTAGCCTGATTCTCTGACCTGATCTCACTGTGGCCCTGGTGTCAGCACAGATAATCCTCCTCAGAGAGCAAGACGATAGTATGTAAACAGAAAAAACAGTCATTACAGAGATACTGTATCTGACATACACAGATTGCATTAAAGTGTAGAAACACCTCAAGGCAATATGCTGCCTTTGCTTAGGCTTCCTTCCCTTCCCCTCCACTCCCCTTCTCTTCCCTTCCTTCCACCCTTCCTAACTTTTTTAATAGGAAATTTGGCCTACTTTACCTTAACCTGTTTTCTGAGTTGGGGAAAACTGACCTACAATCATTCAGAAAATGACAGTCACTCTCAAAATGGTCTCAGGAACCATTTGTACTCAAAAGTTACTGAGGGCCCCAAAGGCCTTTTGTTTGTGTAGGTTATAGCTATAAATATTCGCCACATTAAAAATCAAAAACTGAGAGGTTTCTACAAATATTTATTTATTTATTAAATATTTTGCCATAACCTATCAAAAAATGATACTTAAAACTATATTTTCCAAAGCAAAACTACTAGCAAGAAGAATGATAGTACTTTACATTTTTGCAAATTTTTTTTAATGAGTGGTTTCATAGAAAATAACTATACTGTTGTGTTATTTTATACATCCAATTTTGTTCTGGTATGTTGATTTGATTGAATTACATGAAAATAATCTGACCTGAACAGATATGTAGTTGGACAAAAAAAGGCATCTTATGATAGCCTTTTCAGATAATTGTAGATTTCATCCATTAACACTCCAATAAGTAATTTCAATAAGTAGTTTCTTGAAAGTCAGTTGCAATACAGAAGCTGACTCCATGTCAAGAAACATTTTGTGCTGTTATATAAAAATCCATTGGCCTATCTTGCATTTTGAGCTGATCCTTTACCCATGCATGATTTTGTCACATCAATCAGTGGTCATTTGGAACGGTACACTGAATTAGACAGCTCTTCCAAATGTTGACACATTTCATTATGCAGTATCAAAAAATCCCATTTGTTACTATCAGCACCAATTCCAGGAGAAAGGCCTTTTAATGTTGAGAAACTGTCAAGCTCCCTATAGTGGACACAAGTTTACCAAATTTCTAATCTTAACTTAAAAACTAGAATTTCATCTTTGGCAGCAAATACAATTTTTCCTGGATCTGACTGGCTCACTTTTTTTCATTTTTGAGAAGACATCTAACTAGTAGCCTACTGTGCATAGCTACAGTTTTTCTGTTGATTGTCCCTTAAAGTAGAAATGGTGTTCCTTGAAAAAAAAAAAAGTAGCTAATTCAGCTTGAAACTCCAATGATTGCTGAAGCGTTTAACCCTCAAAAACTCCCTGTGTTTAGACATACTTCACGTGTATTTCCCATTTAACATGCAGGATATTAAAAATATATATGTATTTAAGGGTTGAGAATTAATAAAATTTAAAATGTACTGATTCCTCAAAGACATTCTTCAGTCAACATGGTGAAAAAAATAGAAAAACATATTGCATGATCATTAAAACAGATTTGACCTCACAGATCCCCTAAAGGTATCTCAAGAAATGCCAGAGTCCAAAGACCAAACTTTGGGAACTAATGAACACAGTCTCAACAAATAAGCTATTTTTTTATGCATTCGAGAATTCCATTTCCTTCCAAAATGGGGATAGTTTAGCATCTTTCAAGTAGAAATTGAAAGATTAAATATGCCTCTTTCTCTTCTTCATTATTATTATGTTATTTCACATTTAGGAAGGCAATACAAAACCCAAATAATTCCAACTGCTGTCTTTCAGCAATAGATTATTCGAAGTCAAGAAACATCTTGACTCACAACCTGACACATTTACCTACACTTCACATATTCAGAAATACAAACTCAACTGTCTTCAGGGCCCATGACCTTAAGAGGCATGGGGAAGGCACTCTACTGAAAGTGGAGAGTATTTTCTGTCTAAAGATATTTAAAACAAATAAGATAAAAGGTTTCTATTAGGCATTCAGACTTTATATAACTTAGTTGAGTTTGTGAGGTAAGCAGGAAACTAGATTTGACTTTCTGCATTCACAGGTTTTCCCAAATACCCTGGAGCCACATAATTTTGACTTTGCTCATGATAGATGACCAGATTGACTAGACAAATTATTCAACTTGTGATACATTTGAAAGGTAACTCTCTATAATTATTCTATGACATGAGGTATGAATACTCAACCTGTGATGACAATGACTGTCTTACAATGGGGCCATTTTCCTAAACTAATATTTAGGAACTGTAACATTAAACTTAACATGGCTGAATCTAAAGAATAATTAAGACACAGAAAAGTTGAATTATGGACTATTGGCATCTGTGTCAGCAAGAAAACATACTGTTTTTCTACAACTTCATAACTGTCTTCCTCAATACAACTAATACTTTCTTTTATGTTTTATGTTTTATGTTTTCTGAATGTCAAACTGTTTGTTTCCCCTCATTGTACATGCTCTTTGCTTTTCTTTATTAATGACTGCCTCAATGGAATACAAAACACTTTTCCAACTGGAAATAAAAGGACCTTGTAGGCTACTATGGGGCATTCTCTTTGATTTCTTCCAAAGCCTATGAGATTAATGTAACTTCAAGGAGCTAGTTTCCTCTGTCTGCACCCTCAGTTCCAAGCTGACCTAGTGTTCTCCTGCTGGCTCTGTAGCCATCCCCTATCTAGTTCTCTTCTAGAAAATTCACCAGGCACCATGTGTCTTCAAACGTAAGTATGTACTATAATATGTGCTCTAAGTGAAAAAATTCCATGAAACTCAATCTAACTCTGTGTTTAGAGTGTCTTTTATTTTTAAAAGCTGCCTAAACCAGGCTGATCACAGGAATCAAAATGTATTTAATAAAAACATGGAGAAAAAAAAACACCCTATCTGGCCAAAAGCCAAGGAGCTATGAACAGAGAGGGAGAAGGGAGCCATTTCTCAGGAGCTATGATTCATCATTCTGAATCCATTACTTCCCTTCCGCATTTATATCAGTTGAGTACTAAAAATGACATTCCCTTTCTGTAAATATTCCTACATCTGTTCATATTTCCTTTCTTTCTCCATGTACACACACGCACACACACACACATACACACACACACATTGCTATTTATAGTTAGAGTTTGGAGGAAGAAAGGGGAATGCCTATTCTTATCACTGACATATGGTTACATCCTTCTCACAGGCAAATTTTGAGTCTATCAATTTCATTTTGTAGCAGGTCTGACGGAAGTGATTTTTCATTTATAGAATTATTATTTTTTAAAATTTTACAGCTGACAGTAGGATCCCAGAAAACAAATGTTGACACTATGATGTGTCAAAGTTAGTTAAGGGAACCCAGAAATCTTCATACTTTATATAAATGCTCAAAGCAGCATTTAAAACTTTCTAGAGAAAGTAATGGAGTTTTTATTCAAACTCTTGTTTCTGATAACCAAAAGTATTTGAGTTATTTCTTGTTTGGCCAAAGTTAAATCAATAAAGTTGTGCCCATAATGAATAACTGACTATGTCTTTTATTTTTTTAATTCTCCAGGAATATGATGTCAAATAGGATCAGAGAAGGAAACTCTACTGGACCTTGTATTAATATTTGTGACTTCTGCACTCACAGCTTATAGGTTTGACTTCCAAACACTCTTAGAGAAAGCCTCTTATTTGTTTGTGAATCAGGGTAGACTGCCTGACCCTTTAGATACCCACACAGGGCTGTTAAGTACCACATTCCTAATAAACACAGAGCTAACTGTATGTCGGTTCCAATGGATTCTTGGGAAATGACAGGCTCTCTCATTTTTATTTTTTTGCTTTTGACCTTATATGAAATAGCAACCTTTCAGGAAATGAGAGTTAAAAAGGACAGTACTATAATCAAATCTAACATCACTCAAGATCAAGGATGAAAAGGAATAGAGGACATATTTGGTGAGGAAGAGATGACTAGTGACATTAGAATAGTAGATATGGCAAGAAAAATTTAATAGATGCCCCAGTATTTCAAGGCCTTTCAACTTGGAATCCTGGGCCCTGTTGATGTCCCCAAAAATAGTATTAGGGGATGAAGACATATTTTAATAAATTCAAAAACCAAACAGATATTGTCTATTATCTACAGTAAGTTAGCTTAGGTAATAACCTATTAAACTTTGTTGCATCTGAATGAAATTTCATCAACTGTGTGTGCAACACTGGTTATCTCAGTTATCTCACATTGATTAAAAGACCTGTCCTACAATAACTAGCTCTAACAAAACACAATTGTCCATTGGTTTCTGTGTTCTGCCCAGCCCTGGTTCCCAAAGCAGGTAGGTTGAAGTTATCATCTGAGGGGAGTGGGGTCATATCATGACATGGAATTTAGTTCACCACATGGCCGATTGTATACAATAAAAGGTATCCTGTCTTCTTTCAATGTACTTTTGGTAACAATATATAACAACTTGAAACTTTTGTTTTTGTTTTAATTAATCTAAAAGTAGGACAATTTCATATTTTATGGGATTGATTTTTGAACCTTGCGTTTTAGCATAGATCTATGGTTCTTAATAATTAGAGTCTGTCTAGCAAATGTGAACTCTTAAATACTGTGCTTATAAAGGCAGAGTTGTTGATGAATGTGGAATGAAATAATAAATGAGCTCCTTGGTAGTGATATTTGGAAAGGCTGCTCTAGTCCAAACTTTTTTCTTAACAGGCAAGGTAAATATGGATTTTAGAAGATTAGATGAAATGGTAGTGATAATAAGGATGAAACACTAGAAGTCTTTATTTTCTCTTATTTCTAAGCCAGTGCCTCTTGCAATTTTCCATACAGCAAAAGAAATTTTGATGGTAAGGTAACGTTAAGAGTGAAAATCATGCAGCAATGAGTTATTAGGGAAGGAATAGCTGCAGGGTACTCTGGCTTCTGATGATGTGAAAAGGAAGTGCAGAAATCAGACAGCACTACGGCAGAGAACATAAAATGTACAATTAACTAAAAGCAGGTAAGTTAACTACTAGATATCCAGAATCAAAATCAGGTAATTTGTTATCAGAGAAATCATCTTGACATGATAATCAAATTATTGAAGACTAGAATTTCTAAAATTCCAAAGTTATTATAATAGCTATAAAGGATTTAGCAATTCCAGGCATTTACTGGGCCTATTAAATTAAAGCCTATGAAATATATGATTTCATTCTCTATATTTTACGAGATAAAGACTTAGATTCTGAAATGTGCCCTGAATTGTACAACTAGTTAATGGTGAAACTGAGATTTGTACTTAGTCTGGTATAAGACTCTATGCTTTTAACAACTTGTTACAATAATAGTTCAAAATCAGAAATTCTAAATATTCATTAATTGATCAATGTTAACTAAATATGAGCTAAATCCATGGAAATAGACTGTGATAGACCACATATGACCATTTCATTTTAATCTGGATTAAACCTGACCTAATATTTAGGAAACATGAGGATTAGCAGAAAGAGGAACCAGGAAAACAAGTCCATTTACAATAGCATTAGAAAGAATAAAATACTTAGAGATAAATCTAACCAAGGAGGTGAAAGACCTATACTCTGGAAACTACAAGGCACTCATGAGAGAAATTAAAGAAGACATCAATAAATGGAAATACATCCTGTGCTCATGGAGAGGAAGAATTAATACTGTCAAAATGGCCATCCAGCCTAAAGCAATTGATAGATTCAATGCAATCCCCTATCAATATAGCAACCACATTCTTCAACAACTAGGACAAATAGTTCTAAAATTCATATGGAACCACAAAAGACCCCAAACAGCCAAAGCAATCCTAAGAAGAAGAAAGTTGGGGTGATTATGTTCCCCAACTTCAAGCTCTACTACAAAGCCACAGTAATAAAAAAAAATTGCTATTGGCACAAGAACAGATCTATAGATGAATGGAACAGAATAGAAAACCCAGATATAAACCCACACATATATGGCCAATTAATATACAATAAAGGAGTCACGGATATACAGTGGGGAAAAGACAGCTCTTTAACAACTGGTGTTGGCAAAACTGGACAGCCACATGTAAGAGTATGAAACTGGATTATTGTCTAACTCCATACACAAAAAGTTAACTCAAAATGGATCAAAGACCTGAATGTAAGTCATGAAACCAAAAACTAAGAAGAAACAGGCAAAAATCTCTTGAATATAAACAAGAGCAACTTTTTCCTGAACATATCTCCTCGGGCAGGGAAACAAAATATAAAATGAACAGGTGAGACTATATCAAACTAAATAGCTTCTGTACAGCAAGGGGCACTATCAAACAAAAAGGCATCCTATAGTATGGGAGAACATATTCATAAATGACATATGCAATAAGGAGTTAACATCCAAAATATATAAAGAATTCACAAACCTCAACACACAGAAAACAAATACCTGATTAAAAATTGGGCAGAGGATGTGAACAGACAATTCTGAAAAGATGCTCCACATGACTAATTATCAGGAAAATGCAAATTTAAATCACAATGATATATCACTTCACACCAGATAGGATGGCCAACATCCAAACGACAAACAACAACAAATGTTGGTGAGGATGTGGAGAAAGGGGAATGAACCCTCCTACACTGCTGGTGGGAATGCAAATTGGTTCTACCATTGTGGAAAGCAATATGGAGGTTCCTCAAAAAAGTAAAAATAGAAATAACATTTGACCTAGTAATTCTACTTTAGGAATTTACTCAAAGAAAACAAGATTCCTGATTCAAAAAGACATATGTACCCCTATGTTTATCGTAGCACTATGTGTCCTAAGTGTCCTAAGCAACCTAAGTGTCCATCAGTAGATTAGTGGATAAAGAAGATGTGGTACATATACACAATGGAATATATTACTCAGCCATAAAAAGAAAAGAAATCCTACCATTTGCAACAACATGGATGGAGCTAGAGGGTATTATGCTCAGTGAAATAAGACAGGCTGAGAAAGACAAATACCAAATGACTTCACTCACTTGTGTAGTATAACAGCAAAACAAAACTGAAGGAATGAAACAGCAGCAGACTCACAGACTCTGAGAAGGCACTAATGGTAACCAAAGGGGAGGGGCTGAGGAGAGTGGGTGGGAAGTGAGAATGGGATTAAAGAGCACTATATAGGTAGGTCACAGGGAAGACAATACCACATGGAAAAGACAAGTAATGGCTCTATAGCAGCATACTATGGTGATACACAGTGACTGTAATAGGGGGCATGAGGACTTGATAAAATGGGTAAATGTTGAAACTACAATGTTCTTTCTGTGAAACCTTCATAAGATTGTATATCAAGGATACTTTAATTAAAAAAATATTCAGGAAACATGGACTTCACATAGTCTTAATATAATATGGTCCTTAGGCTTTATTCTTTTCTAAGTAAATATAAGAGAGAACCACAACAAACCATTTTATCCAACTTAGAGGTATGAAAGGATAAGAGAGTCCTGTGTATGGCATGGTAGAAAAAATAGTTTTATTCAAAACTAGCCTGAAAAAAGAAAGCAAACTATGAGGAAATTCTTTAATGCAGTGAAAAACATTAAGTATGATACAAAAATAGCAGGCAGTAAATTCTTGAACATCAGTATTAGTAACTTTTTTTTGGATCTGTCTCCCCAGGCAAGGGAGACAAAAGCAAAAATATGCAAATGGGACTGTATCAAACTAAAAGTGTCTTCTGCACAGCAAAGGAAATCATCAACAAAAGGAAAAGGCAATCTTTGACATAAGAGAACATATTCCCAAATGATATAGCTGTCAAGGGGCTAATATCCAAAACACATGAAGGACATACACAATCCAACACCAAAAAAAACAATAATCTGATTTAAAAATGAGCAGAGGACCTGACTACACATTTTTTTAAAGAAGATATACAAATGGCCAACAGATACATGAAAAGATGGTCAAAATACTAATCATCAGGATAATGAAAACCAAAACCACAATGAGATATCACCTCACGCCAATCAACAAGATAAAAATTAACAAATGTTGGCAAGGATGTGGAGAAAAGAGAAAGCTCATGCACTGCTGATAGGATTGCAAATTGGTGTAGTCACTATGGAAAGTCATATGGAAGCTTATGAAAAAACTAAAACCAGAAATACCATATGACCCAGCAATTCGACTTCTGGGAACTGACCCAAAGAAAACAAAATCACTAATCTGAAGAGCTACATTAATAATTATGTTTATCATGTCTTTTTTGACAATAGTTAAAATATGGAAATAATCTAAATGTTGATCAATAGATGAATGGATAATAAAAGATGTGGTATGTTTATACCATGGAATATTACATGGAATAAAAAAGAATGCAATCTTGCCATTTGTGACAACATGGATGAACCTAGAGGGTATCATGCCAAGTGAAATAAGTCAGACAGAAAAAGACAAATGCCATATGATTTCATTTATATGTGGCATCCAGGAAAGAAAACAAATGAACAAACAAAAAAAAACTGAAATAAACTCATAAATACAGAGGACAGTGGTTACCTTAGGGGTGGGAGGTAAGAGGATTGATGAAATAGGTGAAGGGGGAATAAAAATTATTGAGAATGTTTGGTATCTTGATCTTGGCAATGGTTACATGAATGTATACATACATGAAAAAAAAAAGAAAAAATATCAGGTAATATGTTAATGAATTGCTCTTCACTTTCTTGTCTCTGTTTTTCTGTGTGTATGTTTATATCACAGTATCCATTGCTCAGAAACTTTCAAGGATTCCTGACCATCAAAAAAGTGAATAACATCAAGTCTAAATTCCTAGACATGGGAGTCAAGGCTCCCCAGAAGGTAGATTAAACTTCTCATTATGGATTTATCATCTGCTGCTACTATTCTACAGTTATTTCCTGATGATCTAGAATAGTAATCATCCGTTTAAAGACTAGAAATTTTCTACCTAGAATTTAATTATGCCTTGTGTTTGTTAATTTGGAACTAGATATGTATACACAAATTTACTATTCCTTGCCTATGGTAGTTACCTGAGTAACATTGTCTGACTTGATGGTAAATTTAAAAACAAAGAATACTTCCTTGTTTTCCCCTGAAGATCATTATTCTGTAGGAAGTATACAAATAAATAGTAGCAAAATGTAATTAATTTTGAAATATAAGTAATACTAGTCAAACTAAAAAGTTAAATGCACCTGTCTAGTAAAAAATCCTTAGCAATGAAAAAAATTCTGAAACTCTTTGTTTCAAAACTAAAAAGACATAAAATTCCCTTTTAAATAATATGCATTTTGGAATGGTTTCTAGTAAAATGTATTTCAAAAAAAATGTAAATATTATACAGAAAAATCATTCAAAATATATTTTAGTGCAATTTATTATATTAAAAGCCAATGCCTTTAATTATACAGATATTTGGTTCAGGTCTATCCAGGACCCAAAGTCATTTAACTGTAGTTAAATGAATGAACAATAGATTGAATTACCAATTGATCAATTCAATTAGGCCATTAAGAAAACTGAAATAAGACTTTCAGTACATGGGCCAGTTATTTCAATCAACCTAGTGAGGAAAGCAGATTTATAATTCAGTAATTCAATCTACTACTTGGCACATAGAAGTTATAAGAACTAAATAAAGTGGCCTTGACAATCAAAATGGCCACTTCAATCCCTGATCCATTTCCCATCACATGCCAGAAGACATTTTAAACAATCTCAATTCAGTGTTTTGTTCTCAATATAAAAAGTTTTTTACAACAATTTCTTACTTACTCTATAAAAATGTACAGTTCCTCAAAGCAAGAATTCAATTTCTGTCTTAAAACATTAACCAACAAATTAAATTAGTTTCCTCTTTTCCTACCTATGAATGAAATAATTATTCATTTAATCTGGAAAATACAAAATGCTAGAGAAAATCTCTCTTAAAAATCTGTGGTTTATTTTGAACATAACACCACTACTACCCCATACACAATCTCACGAAAAGTGCCACCTCTTAGCTTTCAGGGAGCCTGGACTCCATCCTCTCCCTCATCATAAGCCGTGTCTGATAGGTTTCCGAGACCGGCCCTTAAAATCTCCCTGTGCATCTTCATTTCTGAATCCCTTCTGATACCACTTTAGTAGCAGCTTTCGGTCAATTCTGTACAGGATTAATGCCACACATTCTCGTTTATTTTCCTTCCTTCAGTTAATCTCCGTACTTCCAGTTTGTCCTGTCCCTGTGACCAGTTAAACAGAACACGTGCAGTTCCCTGAAAAGCTTCTCTCTCTCTTCCCTCTGTTCTTTGTTATGTTGGTCCTTTGCTCCTTGTACACTTCTCCTTGCCTAGCTACTTCCTGTTATTCAAGACTGGCACACTGACCCTTTCTTTTGTATGCGAGGTAATGGCATTCTGCTTTTCTTCTTTCCAGCACAGTCCATGTGCTGCACCTATTCCCCCCACTAAACCACAGCTGTTTTAGGGCATGGTCTTCCAACTCTGTATTCCTAGCAACCAACACGACAGCAGGTATATGAATCACTCGAAAGTTTGTTGAATAAAATATTTATTTATTTATTTAGTGGAGAAATGGAAACTTTCTGCTGAAAGGCAGCATTTAAAACAACTATTTGATCCTTAAAATCTAAACTTAATGGATCTCAATTACTTAGTGACATTAAACCCCTGATACAAAAAAGTGGCTTAGTGGAGTTTTCACATAAACTCCAATACGAACATCAAATTATACATTATTTAGAACCCTCTAGGCACATACACACACAAATTCAAATATTCCTCTTGTAAATTGTAAAAACAAGTATTGGACAAAGTGACAAGACTTCAAATTAGCATTTATGTTTCAAACTAAAATGAAAACAGGTAACTTCAGTCAAATGACCATGGAAAAACATGTATTTTTTAAAGGCTGGTAACAACTCACATACCACTCTAATGCTTCTAAGTCATATTAATAATATGATGGGCTTTTATTTCAACTGACTCTATCTTACCCAATTAAACAAGCATGTAGAGAATCTTTAGCATGTTCCTTTATATGGTCAGTAGCATACAAAACAGGCTTAACAAGCAGGACAATAATGCATGTGTGTGTTGTGGGGCAGGGGTTGGTGGTTAGAGGTACTATTTATAACCTCAGTTCATAATTCCTTTTTGAAGTTTATATTTAAATTCATATAACTTGGAGAAAAATTCTCATTAGATGTAATGATTTCAAAAAATTCAGTTTCCATTCAGGAAAGAAATATCTACACACATCCAAAGTATACCAATTACAATGCAAATATGTTTCATAAGGTGAATAAATCGACATAAATGGTGATTTGGTGATTATATCTGTATGTCTTTCAAAACTTTTCATTTCAGATTTAATATTTAATTAATCCAACTTTATCCCTTAATGCCACTGGAAAACAGACTTTTCAGTCATATTAAGATCATCAAACATATTCTTGCCAATTTTCTGCATGGCTTACCTAGGCTTCCCATCTGATTGACTTAGATGCATTATTAAGGATACACAAATATAGATATTTAAAAATTTTTGTGCATCTAAGAGATGCCTAAATACATGGTATGTGTTGGAAATATATGCTACATTTACATCTGTCAGCTACCCAGTGGATGGAAGGCAACAGTGTTGCTGAAGATACAGACACATTTACATCAGCATCTCTGTGGGGGATGGAGGAGAGTACACAAAAGAGTTAGAAGGGGTTTCAGAAATGTCCTCTGGGACGTGCAGATTGCCAGTCTGCCTTTGAAATGACTTAGGAATGTCATCCTGTACCTGCTGCAGGACTTGTGATACTGCTCACAGAATGCGGAGACAAGAGCCAACGCCGATGCTCTGATGGGGGTCCGTGACCATTACTCGGGGGTGTGCCTTTTTTGTGATCCTCACAAATGAGTCTAAGTGAGATTAAGGAGAACTCACATATTACATAGATAGAAGATAGCAGCAGTTATTGGAAGAGATATTAGAGAATATCCAATCCAACCTCTGATTGTAGGATAGGAAAATGAACCTAGACTCAGAGATTTGCCAAGAAGAGGAAGGAGGTAAGAGGTGGAGAAAAACAACTTTCCTTATCAAAATGCCAAACACACTTTATTGTGATTAGTTATATGTCCACGTTCACCCAGAATGCAAATAAGCCAGGCTTTGTGTCAGTCTCAGTAATTGCTATGTCCCCAGTACTTAGCAAAGTGCTTCTCAGAAATGAGTATATGAATGGCTGAGTAAATTAATGTTCAATTTTAACTTGGGGAAGGTTCTTATCCTTGCTAAGCCTCACCTCCATCCACTGATCCATCCACTGAAAATGGGGATAATAACTATTTCTTCAGGAGCTATCAGAGAAAAATGATACTATGCATAAAAAGTGCTTGGTAATGGGCTTTGCGCAAAGAAGCACCTATAACATCATAATGGGATGTGTGAATTAGTAAATGAATGAAGGCCAAGTAAAATACTTGTTTCTCTGGAAACTCTAAGTCATGGAAAAATACGAAAAGCTTTTGGCATACCCTTACCAAATGGCTCAGATAGAAAAGAAAAAAATATGAAACAAAACCCAATAAACAATGCAGAACTTAAAAACAATTATGCAATATTCATTAAAGGGAAAATTGTTAAACTCCTCCAGGGAATATAAATCTGGAGAGAGTAGCGAGCTCTGCAGTACCTGATAAAATTCTGACTTCCGCTTCGTTTCCCATTCTTGAGCTGGCTGCATTCCGGGCTAGGCAGCGGTAGATCCCGGTGTCCCCAGGTTGAAGTCTACTGATCTGCAAGGCTCCGGACGGCAAGACCACCACGCGGGAGTCGCCTGGGGCTGGAGTCAGGTCTTGCTGGCTTTTCTGCCAGTGTATTGCTGGCATAGGCTCCCCAATGACCTCACACTTGAGCAGCACTGTGTCTCCCATGAAGGCTGTGACAGATTCTGTCTGGGAAAGGAACCTCAGCGGACCTAGGAGTAAAACCAAGGGAGGATCTTTCAGATGAGGGCACAGTAATCACCAATAAAATAATCACACCTGTGTTCTTCACAAAAAAATGTGGTTCACGAGTGTTGTCTCAGATTTCATCTTATTTGCTCTTCAGAGTTTACTATATTATGTGTCTGGCACTACAGTAGTTTCTGTGGCTAAAAAAAATGATGAAAGGGTTGCCATTAATCTTTAGAAGTTTACTGTTTTGTTAATATTGGTTAATAACACAGCCTTGTAAAATAAACAGCAGGCGAGATCATCCTAACTTTATACATGAGGAAATTGGGGCTCAGAGAAGGTGAAATCCCACACACAAAGGGGCACATTGTTATGTGGCAATCCTGCACATGAGACCTGTTTTTTCTGAATCCTGGTCCTATTGCTTTTCATTACCCAACTCTGGACAAAAGACTATGAAGATGGGGGATTCACGAAGGACTGGCTACATGGCATAACTTAGAGTTGACTCAAAATAAATGGGTGAAGATAATCACCCATTATAGTCACAGAGAACAGTGGTTTTTAGGGATTAACTGCTTAAGGTAAATAGGGATCATATTTGTCAGTTGGTTGTGGTATGATACTGTCCCGGATTGGTTGGGTGACTGAATACAAGGGAGCCCGCCGGGAGGGAGAGGAGCTTCCCGACAACTGCTGTAACCGCCGCGAGAGATTAGACAATAAAGCCTAGAGAAGAACCAAGACCTTGGGCATGTTGCTTCGGTCCCTGAAGGGTCGCGACAAGTGGTGCCGAAACCCGGGAATCGCTAAACCTCATCGCGACCTGATCTGCTGACCCTGGCGCCTGCCGATGAAGTAGAGCTTGTAACTCTTCAGGAATGTCGCTGGACGCTGTTCGGTTGGCTGGCCAGACTGGGAGAGGGAACCAAGGAGGGTGAGTGGATCGGCGAGCAAACTGAAAGTATACGTGGCAGGGCAGACAGCAGGCAGTTGCGGTGGGTGTTTATGTGTAGTGTGTGTGTCCTGTTAGTGTTTGTGACATTGTTTATTATAATATATGGAATGAGGAGGCGCCAGTGAAGGTTCGCAGAGCGGCAACGAAATAAAAAGGTTTGCAGAGTGGCGACGAAATCAAAAGGTTCGCGGAATTAGCGACGTACTCCATCTAAATCATAACTAGGATACTTGCCCCTTTAGAGAGAGGATGGGGACGGAGGCCTCTAGGCTTAGGGCCGAGGACAGAAGCCAAGCTGCCGAGAGGCCATCCAAGAGGGGGAGGAAATATTAGAGGAAGTACGAGAAGAGCGTGCCTTCGCAAAGGCATCGGAAGGGGGATCTGAACAGGGACTGCCATCTGATGAGGATGAAGATGGGGAACTTTCGGGGGATGAGCTAGAGAACAGGTTTAATAGCAGAGTTAAACTAACCACAGAGACTCTTTACAGTGAGCAGTCTAATGCCATAATGAAAAAACAGGGGTATGCGGGCACTAGAGGACTAGGGAAGGATCTCCAAGGGAAAGAACAAGCAATCCTTTTAGCAGGGAGACCGCCCAAAGGGCCCGGAGGACCAGGATTGGGTTTTTCTTCGGGGCCACTGAGGGAAAACAGCCTATAGAAATAACATGGCAGTCAAAAAGGCCCGTGTGGGTACCTCAGTGGCCCCTCACCAAAGAAAAGAAGGAAGCAGCCCACACTTTAGTACAAGAACAGATAGCAGCTGGTCACCTCCAGCCCTCTACCACGCCATGGAACACACCTATTTTTGTAATTAGGAAAAAGTCTGGCAAGTGGAGATTACTCCATGATCTCAGGGCAGTGAACAGACAGATGGAGCTTATGGGACCTGTACAATTAGGCCTTCCTCTCCCTGTGGCCCTGCCCAGAGGATGGAATTCAATAGTGATAGATATCAAAGACTGTTTCTGTCAAAGGTTTATTGCCACAGGGCATGGCTAATAGCCC
Source organism: Manis javanica (assembly GCF_040802235.1). Classification (NCBI taxonomy): domain Eukaryota; kingdom Metazoa; phylum Chordata; class Mammalia; order Pholidota; family Manidae; genus Manis; species Manis javanica. Next base: position 105,940,550 of record NC_133164.1, on the reverse strand, counting down.
CACCATGTGTATGTAAAGAAGGCCTTACAAACTGTCAGGAAACAGTTTCCCCTGATAATCATCTATCATTATATGGATGACATCCTTTTGTGTCATGAGAGCAGCAGGGAGCTAGAGACAACCCTCAGGGTCAGAGTATGGTGGAACGCACCCACCTCACCTTCAAGAATGCCTTACATAAACAAAAAGGGGGAATAGGAGAAGATTTTAGAACACTGGACAAAAATGGCCACAGTGTAGCAGAGTGGCACGGCCAACAATCCAATCCAAAACACATGCCTAAAGTTTTGTGGAAGGATGTGTTGGAAGGAACATGGAAAGGCCCGGACCCAGTGATAATCTGGACCCGAGGCTCGGTTTGTGTTTTTCCACAGGACCAGCAGAACCCCGTTTGGGTGCCTGAACGTCTGATACGCAGAGTGGAAAACCCCGGAGCAGAGGTACAAGATGATCGCACTGCTTCTGCTCCTGCCGTGGATCCTACAGCAGGCGACGGTGGAGCCGAGCTGCAGCTGCAGCCACCGCCGCGCTGACTATCACCATTCCTACGGCAGAGACGCTGAATGGTCTGTCCCAGGCCACTGCCTCGGCAATGACAACGCAGAACGTCATCAACGGCTGTGGGCTGCGTCCATTCTTATACGGGGGTGTATTACTGGTATTCCAGACAGTTAGGCAAGATGTTAACCACAAATTGGTCCAGTGAGCTTGACGAGCTCACCACTCAGCTATGGTTAGAAATTTTGCTCCGTAGCTCAAATAGCTGAAGCTGTGTTAAACGCCACCAAAGCCTGGTCAGGTGTAGGTGTCATAGGAATATTGCTAATTGTGGGCCTCCTCCTGGTTGGGAGGAAAGTCTGTTCCATACAAAAATAGCAACGGGGAGAACGGAAGGTCCTGTTGCAGGCCATGGCAGCACTAGAGGAAGGCATCTCCCCTAGAGTATGGCTTAATATGCTGGATCAGTAGTCAAGGACAGGTAAGATGGGGAGCTGCACATATCAACCTAAGACAGGGCGCAGACCTAAGCTGTCTGTTGCCTGAGGACGGGTAAGAATGCCGCAGACTCCGGACGACCTAAGACAGGCATGATCCTGACAGCCCTTTGGTTATAAAACAATAAAGGGGGAGATGTGGGGGCCCGGCCTACGGCCGAGGCTGAGCCCCACTCTAGCTGGACAACGCCCTAAAGATGGCGCCTGCTTCCTGCTCACCACCCTTTCCCCTCTTCCCTGTTGGGGATTGGCCCAGTGAAAAAAATGCTAAACTTACAATTAGACTAGTTTGTGCTTCTAGCCTGGCTGTGCCACCTGCTCTTGGATAAGTAACTTGTTTCATGTCTACTGCCTATAAAATGGATAAGTGCTAATTTAGCCCACACAGCCACTATGGCATTCATATGAAATAACATGTGTAAAAAATGCATTCATATAGATGATTAAGCAAACATAGGGAAAAAAGAAAAAGAAAAGCAAGAATCACTAAGTAAGTAAACTGCTCATTTTGGACGATAAGCTTGATAAGAGAGAAGCCTCCTTCATCACAACATTGTACATAAGAAAATTTTATCCTGCCCTCTTGAGCCCCATTTTCTACAGATGGATATTTGTGACCCTAATGCTTTGATTACAAGTAAGTATTTAAGTGAACTATGCCATCAGTGATAGATCACTAGCAATCTTATTTTTTACAGTAGATTTCAACTAAATAGTTTTAATTCCTTGATTTGTGTATTATTAATCACTGTTAAATCCCAATATTTCCATTTTCATCCTAATCTCACTGGAATTGTTTTCTTTGCATATGTATTTCACAATAAAATTTTATTCTTTCATCAGTCTGTGGTTCACATCAAGTTTTTCTGGTCTTATGTTACTGTGATGGTTTTAACAAAAATTATAGATTAATTTTCACAGTCAGAATTTCCAAGTCCAGGTTTAATATTACCAAGAAATTTTCCATCAATATTTAGTCAATAACAAATTATACTGTGTTCAGTTTTAACTACCGTTAGTTTTATTTGGGGCTCTTGTTTCTCACAAATCTAACTTGCACGACAATCTGATAAGAGTTTTGCTGGAATCAAAATGTAAAGGCGAGATGATCTAGGTCATAACATCATAATTTAATATGAGAGACAATCAAAAATGTTGTAGAGAAGTCTCATTCCTTAGGTGAAGGTGGCATTTCATGTCTCCTTCAGGGATTAAACTATTTGAAGTCCCAGATAACTGAATCTATGAAATAGGAAATTACATCAGCATCACATATGGAATAGGTACAAGTTGCCAAAGATGGTTTACAACTCATTACGGCTACACTTGAATTGACAGACCTGCAGACCTGGAGATCCAATATTGAGATGGTTCTAGAGTAAAAAATGATTAATTCTAGACCATGCAGAGACTTTTTTATGTATGTGCATATTAATTTAGCACCTGAAATTTATCCCACAAATACATGTACTGAAATTACTCATCTGGTTCCTCAGGTAAGGCTCTGGAATCTGGATCCATTGACCTCTTTCTTTGTCTCAACACTACAGATGTATCTACAAGGGGTCTAGCCACATGTGTAATTCTATTCTTCTTATTTACTTACTGGAACTAATCTCTTAACTGTGCTGAATTTACCAAAGAGTGAAGAACAAAACAAATCAGTTAACTTGTGACCTGGCTCATTGTTCAAAGTCCAATTTCCAGGCTTTGTGTAGTGTATAGTCTTGAGTCTTTTCAAAAGAAAATAAAATGACTGATTAGCTAAGGTATGGATTTAAAGCATGTACTTAAACAGCAATGGTGCACGTACACCACATAAGGCAAAACTGCAATGAGTACTTGGCCCATGTAGGACAACTGATTTTTAAACAAATTTCTGACTTTTTACTCAGTATTTTTGTTCTTGGTCTTCATCCTAAGCATTTTATTTTCTGGTTAAGGAAATATGGTCAGGAAAAATTTACCCATACATATAAAGTATATATTTTACACAATGTAAGAATAAAATATTTTTGGTAAGTTGGTAAAATATCTGGATACTTATATGTATTCAGATATATAGTTCTATATAAGTTATACACATTGGATACAATTTTAAATATCTATTTCACACCTGACTGTGCTAGTCAAAAAATTCACTTGCAAAGTTCTAAAACATAGAACAAAATATTAAATGAACGAGTAAGTCAAACTGATATTCAATATTGGTTCCTTTATGTAAATTCAATCTAGCTGGAAGAAACATCCACAAGGCATGAGACTATATAAATATAATTAGACAATGGAATTGGCTACTATTCCACATGCTTATTCAGTATGCACTCACTGGGGATACCACATCTTAATAAATGGTCATCAGAATTGTATCCTATTTAAAACTTAATGACCTAATGGTTGAAAACTCAGAACAGTTGATTATTTGACACAGTGAGAAATTACACACGATGTGTAGCTGCTTCTTTTTGCCTCTGCAAAAGAAACCCTAAATATCAAAAACCAATTCTAAGTTTATAAGGCACTATATAGCTTGAGTTAATGCTCTCAATATTGTGCCAGATTTCAGCACTTGTATCTCACTGCGGTGAAACAATCCAGCAACAATATTAAAAGAAGTCATAGGCTATCAATTTAGTACTATATTCTCAAGGCATGAGGATGAGCACCTAGCAATGAACATTAAACTCACTGTAACTCATAAGAATGCAGTATTTTCAGAAGAGTCATTCAATGTTCTAATGTAATACAATCCCTATACTTCATTCATAAAGAGACACAAGAATAATTTTAACTAGATCTTCATGAAAAATTATTATCTGCTCAATAAGAACTTATTGATGGAAAAAGCCTTGCTCAGGCTCATTAGGTTACATATGATTCACTGTAATCACAACACAGATGGTCTTCCTATCTCTACTCTTTTCTTGCCCAAGTCCATTCCAAACACAGTAATAACAATAATAATAATAATAATAAACCAGTGTACCTACATCACCAATGTTTCTGTTTCACTTAGGAAACCCTAATGTTCCAAAAAAAATTGTAGTAGTGTTCTATACCACAAATTCTTGAAGCCAAGAACCTAGCACAATGCACCTTCTAGGCTCACCTTTCACAACACCCATTCTTGTATCCACTGAACTGGTCTGTGCCCTAAACGTGGCTTCCTCTTAGTAGTATTTCTCATGATATTTCCTCTAAAAAGGAATGCTCTCTCTTCAACATCTACCTATCAAAACTGGTTACTTTTAAATACTGACTCAATAAAGCCTCTTTTCCCTAGTCTTGCTTCCTGTAACTTGTCTTACAACATTCTGAATTTTTACACTTACAACTTACAGATAATTTGACAAAATGGACTGTATAAATAGAACCCTGAAAAATGTTTATATGTTTGCATATTATTTTAGTATTTTATGTTCAGAGAGAATGTCAAATATCTTCCAAAAGACAAAAAATATGCAAATATTTACTGAGGTTCTATGTTACTTTAAATCTTTAAATAGAGCATTGCACACATCCAAATTTTGATAGATGCATTTGACTGTTGGCTCTACCGTTTTTTAATATATTCAGGGACAGTTGGGATGTTGAGTAAGAACACACCCGGGATCACTTCCCAGCTTCACCCTTTAACTGGCTGGATGACTTTGGGCAAGGTCTCCATTTGCTCATTTACACTATTCTAAGCACCATTATAAACTATGTCACTTAATCCTCACAACAGCCCTGCAAGTGTTATTGTCTCTACTTTACAGGTGGTACTGAAATGGGAGCAAAACTCATTGAAGTGTTTACAGTATGTATGACTGTTTTAAAAAGTTTTAGTACCGAATCATTACACTTCTTAAAATCCCTTATTTCCCCAATCTATGTGAAAATATCTCAAGAGTTTCCTCTGTAACTGAGTGGTCCTCCTCCTCTCAACCCCCAAGGCAGCCACACGGTACTGGATAAACTCTGTTGGACAGTAAGTACATTCTACTCGAGATGCAATTTTTATGGTAAACTTCAGTCTGAAGTAGTGCACTATTAAAAATAGCACACAACCCTATTTCTGGTGCCTTCATGGGGGCCTTACATTGTTAGCAGTGGAGAAGGGCTGCTTCCAAGAAAGAATTGTAGTCGAGGTTCCTGCCTTCACAACTAGTCTGGCCCAGGATGCTATGACAGCTTTAAATCTAGAAACACCTGAACTTGTTGGAAGTGTCCCATACCAGCCAACGTACAGGTTTATACATTATCTGCATCTCCTTGCATTAGCAAAGACCAGAACCTATCAGTTCAGAAACTAGTAAAAGGAAAGAACACGTTGTTTTACATATGGAAAAGTCAGACACACATGGGAGTTCCATTTTATCCCCTGTCCCAGAAATGATAAATCCAGACACTTATAATTCAGATTTTGTAAGTGGCTAATAGTCAGTGAAAGGGCCTGGGCTTCAGCATCAGAAATTTTATTAGTGTCAACTATTCTAATTACAGTTGTATAGTAAGCATTAAGTGTCATTAGCAATATAAATAACCATTATGAGAGTACCACAGAGAAACAGGTCTCATACTGTTTATTTCAATTTCTGTAAAAGATCCTTCAGTTATTCTCTAACACTAATTTTAAGGCTAAAAGGATACATTAAGTGCCTATTTATATATGTTACTTTGTTAAACGTTGCTCAACAGCCATAACCACAATTCTTTTCTAAAACATTTACTACCTACCCATGCCAGGAAAAGTGAGGGCTTTACTCTTTCCAGCTGTCCAGTAACACAGCAGTAGGAAGCCTGGGAGTGCCATCCCAAAATCATCATTCTCACTTCCTCAGGTAGGCCTCCCCCAAGCCCAGATCTAACCTAGTATCCCTATATGTATCGTTTGCAGCACTTAACTTCAATTGTAATTAATTAACCACAGAATGAATTTAATAACCATCTTCCCTGCTCATCTGTTAAATTCCACAAAAGCAGGGCTGGGTCTATTTTATTCTGTATTCTGAGCACTTAGCACATGGCATGACATAGTGTCCATCAAATATTTGTGGAGTGAAAAAAATATGAATTATTCATAAGATAATTAGTTTAAACAAATATCCCAGGCCTTAAACAATGGGTAATCTTAGAAGGATAGGAATGACTAGGGAAGCATAAAGAATGGGGGAAAACAAAAATTTCTTTAGATAAAGTGAAAAAGAGTTGAGGCTAGTAAACATACATGAAGTCAACCCATAAAACCTTCATTTGAAAACAGATGGTATCCGGTGTGTGTGTGCCGGTGGGAGGGGGCCGCGGGGAGGGCAGAAAGAGGCTATGCGTACTGCATCCATGACAATTTTATCTAAGCTCCATAATTTAAAATTGTAGACTAGCGGTGTTCATTTTGAATGCAATTTCCCCATATTCCTTTCAAACCACTGTCCCGGGAACAAAGTTATCAGTCCCCACCCAGCGGGGATGGACGGGGCAATGGCTGCAGCCATCGGTCAGATTTCAGCCAACAGATAGTTCCCCAGGAGCCAGGCACAACTGAACCACTGGCTGTCACCAGAGCAGTAGAAACGTTAATAGCAAAAACAGCAAACATTTTTTCATTTGAGCTTTTCCTTTTGATGCCAAAAAATGAGGTAAAAAAATCACCATGGCAATGAATGAAAGCTGCTAAATCTGCAGGGACACTGAAAGTGTTAGGCTCTCAGAATTAAAATAACGAGACAATAGTCTCTCCGGACCCTCCCGCTCATGCAGACACACACTGCATAGATTAGGAGAAATTTTTTCCACTGGATTCAGTCAAAAAGTTTGAATATCTTAGACGTGCATTCTCATTCATTTAACTTTAAACTACTTCGGTTTTTAAGCAAAAGTAGAAATAAAGCATTTCAGAGCCCAGGTTTATGCCAAGACTCTCCACACTCCCAGATGGGACCTATTCCTTCTTTTAATTTCTAATCTGAAAATGACACGTTCTTCTGATTAGCCCTCTAGCCTCTTTGGCAGACTATCAGAATCCCCATCTCCTCCTATGGAAAATCTAAGTATTAAGTAATTAAAGTTCATTTAATAATAAAGGACTTATCAATGGGGGGACAGGCCTTGGGGTTGGAACCATGCCTCACTTTTAAATATTAGCAATGTGGTCAGAGTCTGCACCCGCCAGAGAAGGCTGCTGTAAATGCTTTGTTTGCTCCAAATAAAGCCTCAAGGTTATATGCCTTTGAAGCCAGAACTTGTTTGCTCCCTTTTAATTCTCAGATTAGCTGAGGGGAAGAAAATGGAGGTAATGCAGAGATTCTCCAGATTTGGTCCTTTTTTCAGCAGCCTGAAGACCATTAAAGGATTCTTGGAATTTGTTATAAGCATATTTCTGTCTGTGTGTCCCACTGGCAGTTATCATTTCCCTTTATTACCCCCAGGTTTTTGTGTTTGTTTTAGCTTCTTCATTTTCACTGGCCGATTTACAGAATTCTAGGGGTTGGCTGGTGAGCAGTCACGCAAATGCGGCATTGTAAAAGAAGTCTAGTAAGTGTGTCTGGTGGGTGCCAGCCACGCTTACTCAGTGTGTGATCTTTTAAGAAACATTCATGTAGCCAAGCGGCTGAACTTCCGAAGCATGTAGCAGAACAAGTGTGAGAGGGAAAGGAAAACCCTAGGCAGATTACACAGTCAGATGTGTCCAGCTCTGCAAGATGAGCAGCACACAGTGAACTCACACACATTGGCAAAAAACAGTCAGGAGAAATGTCATCAAATAATCTTTCTCAGAATCCCTTGGGGTTCATCCACTGCAAATGTTCTGATACTGCCAAGACTGCCTGAGATCCTTAAAGATGGATTATAGATAAAACTTGGAATCAGGTGGTCATTATAGAACTCATGTAATCTGTGGTGATCAAGAACCAGTTGGAACACTGGTCTATCAAAATCTCACCAAGTCATCTTGCTAGATTTTTGGCCTTCAAACCTATGAGTAACCCAGAGTCCGCCAAATCATCCTTCTTAATAACACCATTAAGGCCTCTGGTATTTACACGGTGCCTTTCTAAGAACTCGGAGCGGGCATCTTGAAGGGATGAAGTTTTAAAACGTACCCCATGGATCAGCCAGCCATTGAGAGCTGGATTTAAGCCCCTCCCAACTCTTACCTGGAGACAGTTCTCAGAAACGAATTCTGCCCATGTTCTAACATCTCTGCTCCTCTTTAATTTCATTTTCAGCAATGAGATAAGCATTATATGACTTGGCCCAATCATGTCTTTTGTTAAATGCAGTGTCAAGAGAGGCGATTTTGGAAACATTTTTCTAGGTAGCATTTTAATAGCTTTTCTTTCATTCATCTGAGCTACTATCTGATATATATTCCCCAGCACAGATTAAATAATGAAGAGAGTTCAACCACTTTTTCCTTAAACTTGCACAGTATTGTCTTCTTGGATACAGATCCTCATAAAATCTAATCAAATTATATTGAATATCAATGCCATTATTCTAGATACAGGTTAGAATAGAATCCTTACAGAAAGCACTAAATAGGACCCCTGCATAGAGGCAACTACCTTTTCTCTTAGCTGTGCTGTCATATATTTCATGGCCGAAATCAGAGTTTTCCCTGTATATTTGAATTAAGTCAAATGGAAACTCATAATAAAGATCAGTTAGAAGTTGTATGTTTGCTGGTTTTAGTCTACTAGAAGATTTTCTATAGAAATTTTTTAAAGGAAAAACAAATGTAGAAAAATGTTCATTAAATAATCAAAAACTGAACATATAAACAAAACAGTATGGTGCTTCAACCTATGAATGTTGCAAATATTTCCAAATGATGATTAAAAGAGTTTCTGGAAGTATGAGCTGATGCACTGCCTTTGAAAAGTGATTTGGAAATGTGCATCATAATAAGTTAACCCTAGAACTCCTCTTAAAGGAATCTATCCATGAATATATGAAGAAAAAAGTTATATAAATGAAATTATTCAGTACATTATTATTTGAAATACTGAACAGTAGACAAGGGTCTAATTGTATAATTGGTGATTGCTTAAGCAAATTAAGGTATATCCACTCCACTTAACATTTTACAACCACATAAAACTGTGTTAATAAACTTTTTTCAAAGTAAAGGAAAATATTTTTTTCTCATTTTTTTCTAAAACAAGTATATCTTAAGTATACAAAAGGAAATTTTATTAATAATTTTAACATTCTATTCAGTGTGTTATTTTCACTGTAAATTGTATTCAAGTATTCATGAGCATACTGATTTCATGAAGAGATGTTCACCTCCACAGGCTTTGACAGTAATTTTATTTTCATTTTCTACTGAAGATAAAATTATTACTACAAAACCTGAGATTGGTTTATAATCAATAGTAAGGAAAAATTTTACAAAATTCAGTCTCAGTTTTCCATCAAGCTTAAATCTCATTATGTATGGCTGATGAATGGTCACAACATTCATGAAAGTTGATTAAGAATGTAGCTGATATCTATTGTACCTGTTTTTAAATTGTGCTTATTTTAAAACAAGCAAAACGTCCAAGTAACAGAACAGCAATATCTTAAAGTGGTGTGACATTTTTTTTCTTCATCCTGTCATTGTCCCATCCCTTCCCTACTTAATCCAGGTTCTCCAGAAAACCCTGCCTTGAATTGATGAAATCACCTCATGGGAATTTCCAAATTACCCATTCTCTCATTTAGTCAGTCTGTCAGAGTGCTTGTTAATTTTACACAAGGACCTGACTAGGCCGTGGAGTGCAAAGTAATTGGGTAAACATGATTGTGGGTATACCTGTGAGGTGGTTTCTGGATGAGACTAACGTTTGAATTGGTAGACTGAGTAAGCAGACTGCTCTTCACAGTACGGGTGGGCCTCAGCTGAGCCACTGAAGGCCTGAATAGTGCAAAAAGGCCTGGTGTAGGAGAGGACTCACTCTGTCAGCCTGATTGTCTTTGAACTACAACATTAATCTCCTCATGCCTCCAAACCGAGACTCAGGCTAGAATCTCCTGGGTCCCCAGCTTGTCAACTGCAGATCTGCAGATCCTGGGACGTCTCAGCCTCCATAATAACATGAGCCAATTCCATATATATAAAAAATATATTTTATTCATTCATTCATACGTGTGTGTATATATACATATCATATTCAATTACTACTAGCTTCTTTCCTCCAAGAGCACAAAGAGCAATAAGAAAGCAAACATAGAAGAACATGAGAACACTATGTGATACGTGCACTGCACTGAGGGCAAAGACGGAATGACCCTCAGTAATGTCTGCTGGGAAGGGACTAATAAGGAAAGAACTCCAGAAATGGTGGAACATGAGCTGGGGCTTGAATAATGAGTGGGGTTTCATTAGATGCCCAAGATTTAAAGAACATTCTGAACAGAGGAACAATGTGAGCAAAAACAGTGAATCTGAAGGCCACAGCACTTTTTGGAGATGGTAAACAATGCAGTAAGTGATGGGGAGGCACTAAGGGATCTCTACAACTGCCTTTTTCTACCACATAAGAGAGACTGGTATTAAAGAGAGCTTTAATTTTATCTTAGATTATGTGCATTTTAATGACAGAAGTACTCCATAAGGGCAGAACTGGTGACCCCTATGTCCTAATATTATTTCCCAGGTATACAGTATCACTTATTAAATATAGACTAATCTCAATATTAACAAACAAAAAAATAGTATCATATAGTGTCACACTGTGTGACATTATAAAACAAGTTACACAATGTTACTTATGCTAACATACAGTTACTATTCAGGAAATAATTTACATTACTGGATTTTGGAAGTCTGGAGGGGAGTGGAATTTGCATGCAGTGTATTTTCTGAGTGAAACATGATAAAAAGCCAATAACAGTAAGTCCATAAGCAGAAAAAATAGCAGCAATTATCCTTTGAGTTACAAATATCATTGAAACAAGAATCTATTGGATTTCGATGGACATTTAGGTTGCTTCCATGTCTTGGCCATTGTGAATAATGCTACAATAAACATAGGAGTGCATATGTCTTTTTGAATTAGTAATTTTGTTTCTTTGGGTAGTATCCATTGATAGATGAATGGATAAAAAAGATAAATAGACTGGAGGCTGCCATAGGAGAAGGGAGTAGGGAGATAGGTAAAATAGGAGAAGGGCACAAACATCAAATTATAAAATAAATTAGTCATAGGGAATATCATTTGTAATATGGTCATTTCTTTGTATGTTAACAGATGACAACTATACTTATCTTGGTAAGCATTTAGTAATGTATATAATCATTGAATCATACTATGTTGTATACCTGAAACCAATATAATATTGAAGTCAATTAATATATCAGCTTAAAAAAATATATGTGGCTGAGTCCTATATTCAGAACTTGTAGACCTAGACCAAAGAAAGGAGAAACCTTAATAGAACAAGTTCTCAATACAAGGAGGCAGCAGAGAGAGTGGTGTGAGCTCAGTACTTTTATTTCAGTGTATGATGTATTCAAGTCAATTTGGTAATAGATAAGAGTCACATCAAATACATCAAAAGGATTCAATTCTTTCTCTCATAATTTTAGTATCATTTTTTTCCTCCCCATAAAATCTATCTGTAATATTGAGAATCAAGAAATCTCAGCAGAAATAATAATTTAGATTAAAGACTTCTGGTAAATCTATATAAATTAAATTTTGATTTGAAAATACCTACTGGGAGTAAACTGGAGCTAATAAAATACATCTGCATGCTGTGCATTTGCACAGTGAAAATGGAAAGACAAAATATTTCTGCTCAGCTGCAAAACTGGCATGATTTTCTACCTTCTTTATTAAGACTCTGAGGAAATGAAAACTTTTTAAAGAATTACTAAAATTGTGGTAGATTGATGCAGAGTAATCAAATATATCTGATACAACTGAGGTGGGGCAGGGGCATGGGACAAGCATCATGATTAATTTTTCCTGCCTGTGATGAAAAAATGCCAAGACATAAATGGTTTAGTAAGAACAGGAGGAAATCCATCCTAAGGCTAAGATTCCATTGTTAAAACCAGGGAGTTAGGAGCTAAGATTCCTAATGTAATTCATGGTAATCAGCCAATAACCTACCCTGTCTTAAGGCAGACCAAGCAGTCCTAAATGATATGTCCCCATTGCTTGAGAGTAACCACTATCTTAAAGAAGAAGAGGATCAATAAGTTCCTTGTGTTAAGTTTATCTTACAGAATATCTAGATGACTGACTATGGATGGTGACATACTTTCTTCTCACCAGTGATAAAAATCATAAGACCATAAGTCAAGCCTATGCCCCATCCCACTCATCAGCCCTTTGCCACATTCTTGAGACCTTGAAAGATACAAATCCCAAGCTTTAAGAGCACCTCCTCTCTGAGGTTGCCTGCACTCCCTTTTCTTCAAGTGTGTACTTTGCCTTAAATAAAGGCTTCTCACTGCTCAATTTACTGTGTTTTGCCTCTGTGCATTTCCAAGCCTCTTGGGAAGTTAATAAGAGATACTTTCCCAGTGGAAAGACTTCTCTACTTCATTCAATTTTCTAGACTTAAGCACAAGTCTTCACTCTCTCTGTCCAATTCCAGATAAGTAGGGAAGGGCTACTGAGATCTCTGATTTGGGCTTGCAAGTTCCCATTGCCTGGGTCACCCAGGCAGGACTGCAGCTATACGATCAGACTCTCTAGTAGTCTGCCCGAAAATCCCCTTTCTTTGGCTTTAGGAAGTTCTCAGAACATTATCTCACTCCATCCAGTGCTCTGCAGCAACCCCAACTTCAGCAGTGGTGGGGGCTCAGCTCCTATGCCATGCAGATTCAGGTGCACACTGGACACCAGGTGACCGTGGCTTTAGGAGTTGGCAAGAGATCTGCCCTATGTCAAGCTGTAGTTCAGTGAGCTTCCTGTTTTCCTCCTGTTCTTCCTGCTCTCTGCAGCCTGTATGTCTGCTGACCTTAATGCTCTTGCTTTAATGAATTCCTTCCTTAGCTGCACTTCTCTGACCTGTTGGAAAATTCTTTCTTGATCAGTGTTAAGAGCCCTCCCCAATTCAGGTTGAGGTTTCACCTCGTGCTCAGGAAGAGACCTCCCCAGATGCAGCTGTCCTACAACACAAATGATTCATTCAGAAGGAAAAAAAATGACATCCAAATTCATAGTTTGGAATGTGTCTCTCAAACTCATCTAGATCACAATCTACCTTAAGAGTCTGAATCACTTATTCCAACTTATCTTTTTGTGTACTTTCTCTAAGGGATCACTTGGTTGTAGAAGATTTTCAGTAAATTAGAGAATAATCAATCATCCATCATTAAAATCTTTCTATTGTAGTCTTTCTCCTGGACCCAACTGTACCACATGACACTTGGACTGAAGAGAAAGAAAGATGGAAAAAGGGCCTGGGCAGTCACAGATATATTTTCCTCTGCCTCTGGCGGGACCAGAAGTGGGGTACAGCTGTATGTGTGGCAGAAAATAAATTATTCCTTCATAAATAGCTTTAAGCCTCAAGTATATTAGCATACTTGCACAGTCTTTGTATCAGTGACAATAGTACTCCAAGAGGGTTTATGATCTTTCCTGGTCTTTTGATCTATGTATATAAAAATAAGTATCAAAACATTGAGAAGTAGTTCTGAAAAAGAAACACAGTTCTGGGGGGCCATGGGAGGGCTGCCCCATGATGTGCCACTTTAGCATGCAGATTATTTCAGAGCTGAAAACAATCAAGGCCCAAAAGACTCAGAAGGAAAATTTGCACCCTCCAACCACCACCCCTACCACCAGCTGCATAAAAAGAATTTAGACAGAGAACCTGTTCCAGGAAAAGAGTTATCACCATAGATAACTGTATCCTAATAAACCTGGGGGTAGTAGACAGGGAGGAATGTATCAAAGTCTGAAAATTCTTCTCTACATCCCACTGTTTCAGTGGCCCAGCGAACATTTGTTTACCAAATTTCTCTTCATATTCCTGTGAATATCTTCCCTTTTCCTTTGAAGTCCAAGACCCCTACTCCCTTCTTAGTTCAGGATGACACACATAAACCTCATTTTCCCTGTCTTTGGAATCCCATGTCTATCAATTCCCCATACATTCATAATTAAACTTTATTGTTTCTTTTTCCCTCCTGTTAATCTGCCTCATGTCACTTTGATTCTTAAACCAGCCAGAAGAATGCAGGGGTAGAGGAAATTTCTTCCTCCCCAGCAGTTCAGTAGATAGAGTGTGAGCTTCACTGAACGGTGGGCAATGAGTAAAGCAAACTATTAGAATGGAGAAGCAGGCCGCTGTAGAGAACTCAGGTGCTTTACACCATCTTAGTAATTTTGGACTTAATTGAAACTACACTGAGAAATTATTAGGGGGTTTTGAGCAAAGGAATTATACAATCAGATTTACACTCTTTGCAGATCTTTCTGGATGCTCTGTAGAGAACTGTTGGTGGGAGGAAGGCATAAGTAAAGGCAGGAGTGAACACAGGAATCTCAGATAGAACCAGCAGCAGTCTAGGGGAGAGCTTTTAGGCAGAGTTGTGAAAGGCCATCTTGTGCATGTACTTTTCCACTCCCATGTAGCTGCTTAAGAATGGGACTTGGGCCTGGAACACCTCCTCACCAAGAGATAAAAAACCCAAACAGTGTACACTGTTTCATCACTTTGGGTGGAAAGGTCTTTTCTCATTTCAGGCTCAATGAGTGTTCTGTTATTCTGCTTAAGCCTATGTGTCAATGGCCCTCAGGCATATCCCAGCTTTCAGTATTTTAGACTACCAGGAGGAACTGGGATCCTCTGAAAGCTGTGCAAGAAGGGTGTAAGGTGGCCAGTCACTCTGTCGTTGGGCACTGCATCAGAGGAGGTCTCTCCTTGAGCACTAGGTGAAACCTCAACCTGAATGGGGAGGGTTCTTGACTCTGATTGAAAAAGAATTCTTGACCAGGTCAGATAAGTATAAGTAAGGAAGGAATTCATTAAAACAAGAGTAGTGAATGGCAGGAGGTGTGCAGGAATAGAGAGCAAGGAAGAACAGAGGCAGAAAAGGGACGATCACTGAACTGCTCAGCATAGGGCAGATCCCTTGTCAACTCCTAAAGCCAGGGCCACCTGGCATCCAGTGTCCTCTTGAATCTTCTTGGCATGGGAACTGAGCCCCGACCACCCCAGGATTTTGGGGAGCTGCAGAGCACTGGATGGAGTGAGGTCATGTTCTGAGAACCTCTTTCCCTACTGGACTAAAATAAAAGAGAGAGAGAGAAAGGGACTATGTTAGACTAGAAAGCTGAATGAAATAGCAAGGTGAAAAAGACATTTACCATCAGAGTTGAAAGTTGGAGAGTTCTTGTCTTTATCATGAGGAAGAGTTCAGAGACCAGGGCAATCAGCATAGGCAGCAAGAAGGTTTATTTGATATAAGACAGTACATACTCAGACGGGAGTGCAGGTAACCCCAGGGAGGAGGATCACTTAAGGACTTAGAGTTTGGGGTTTTGTAGGGCCTTTTGCATAGGGGTCAGTGTAAGGCATGATATATAAAGGTGATTCATAATTGCTTTGAAGGTTTGTCTTAAGAATGGGGTAATTTAGATGACTGTGATTCTATACTTCAGAGGTCTATCTCTTGCCTGGTTACAAAGTAATTTAATTGATTAAGGGGCTAGAAGAAGAGGAAGAACAGTTTATAGATTAAGTTAAAGAATAAGCTGGGCCTTTTTTGCAAGCTAAGTAGATTTTACAATGGCAGGACCCTTTGTCCCACTTCCCTGCTCTCTCTCAATTCGGCATCAACTGCCAGGTGGACCCACTAGCATTGAGGGACCAATGTCCACTACTGGAGCTGAGCTTACTCTGTCTCTTCTCTATGTGAGTAAAGCCTTGTTCCATTCAACATTTGACTGTGTTGTGTTTTCCTCTGTGACTCTGATATCAAGATGAAGTGGGCAGGAGTGTCTGGAATCCTTCCTGGATTGCGAACTGGTGCATAGTGTTCTGCTTCACAGCTTGGGCAAGTGAGTGAGTCAGTGAGAACAAAGAAAAAGGGAGAGGCTAGATATGTTTTGAGGCATAACCAAAAGGACCTGTTGAAGGTTGACTGTAGTTTGTGAAAGAGATGGGTCAAGAATGAGCCTGGGTTTCCAAATGAATATTAGGTTGTGATATAAGAGATTTTGCCTGTTAAGTGGGTAAATGAGGGTTGTGGGGGGGGAAGTTTAAATTAAAAATAAAACACTTGAATAAGAGATGTGGATTGAAAATTGAATAGGTGTAAGAGATCAAGTTATTGTGTCTCAATCTCGGAATCTCAAAAATTAAAGGATTAGAGAAGGTGATTGTCGAAGTTCTTGTCATTTATAAAATTGTATAAACCTGTGATTCTATGTTTAAACAACTTAATATGTGTGAAAACTTTACATTCATCAACCAACATTGAATGAAAGTGATGTAATAGGCACACTAGACATTCTTAACCATTGGAGACACAGAGGCAAATAAAATACTGCCATCACTGCCTTAGAGGAGCTGTCAGTCTAGTAGAAGGTTTGGTGCTCATGAGATATTTATCACGAAGACTCATAACAGGGGCCCTAAAAATAAGCTTGGAAATCTATGTTAAGAGAGGAACCAATAAAATTTGCCCAATATTGCAAAAGCCAAACAATTCAACTCAAAGTTATTGAAACAACTCATTTCTTTTGCTTATACAATTGATCTCTGAACAACACAGGTTTGAACTGTATAAGTTCACTTATATGCAGATTTTTTTCAATAAATACATTGGAAAATTTTTTGGAGATTTGTGACTTTTTTAAAATAATTTTCTTTTCTCAAACTTATTTTATTGTAAGAATAGAGTATATAATTCATATAGTATATATAACACAAAATACGTGTTAATCGACTATGTTATTAGTAAGGCTTTACAATATAAATACTATTTAGTAGTTACGTTTTTGGAAAGTCAAAGGATAAGCAAATTTTTTACTGTGTGGAGGTCTGGCATCCCAAAATCCCATGTTCAAGGGGTAGTTGTAATCACAAATAAATTACCTTGTAATTTATTGAGTCTTATTAATTTAGAGTCACTTACTCTAATTTACTTTGTCTCTGTTGATAGAATTATTGTACTCCAAGGTTACCTAAAATATTGTTATCTTTAAAGTTATTCAGCTTTTCAATAAAGAGAAGATAAAAAGCAGGAATTTAAAACAGCAAGGTTTATCCTAAATTGTTCCAATTTCTATGATTTCCTTTTGAATCAAATTTTGCTTTCTTTGAAGAGAACTCTTTTTATATATCATACTCTTCTCTTGACCTTAGCATTTGAAAATTTGAGATAGTCATTAGAGTAACTTACATATGCTTCTACATATCTACATTTGAGACATATATTGACATTTTACTATACTCTCCATTTGTCCTTTAGACAAACATGTTATGGAGCTAACTCTTACATCTAGAAGCATCTATTGAGATGCAAATGACATCCATCCATCTGAAGTCATTAATGATGTGTAAGATGCATTTTTAAGGTATTACCTCACCAGTAAACTTACTAAAGATAAACCTGATTATGGCTTAAATTTGAGGATCTCAGAGCACAATATTACTTCCCAAATTTGTTATTTTGAACCCTAATAAATATATTTTTCTTGGGTTTATGAGAGCTTTCACTCTATCCTTATCTCCTGTAATTCTCCTAGTAGTCACCAAATGTCAAGGAGAGGAAAAGATGTCAGCATGAGTATGGTGGCGGAAATCTCCTCCCAAAGCCATATATACTTTGAAAATACAGCAAATACAACTATTCCTAAAAGAGTGACCAGAAGATACAGTACACCAGCCAGGCTATATCTGCAAGAACCCAGTATCTCATGGAAAAGGGTAAGACACAAAGCCATGACCCAGCAGGACCTGAGAACTACCCCCATCCCAGCTCACGAGGTGGGAGGAAAAGAATCAGAGTGGGGAGGGAGTGGAAGCACAGGACTGCTAAATAACCAGCCCCAGTAATCTGTCCTGGGAGCACAGACACACATTGTGTGGTGCTTTGGACATTAGAGGAGCAGAGAAGCAAAATCTGAGACTAAGACTGCAAACAGGTTCCCTAAGCCAGCTGCCCTGGGACAAAAGAAAAGCAGGTGCTGTAAAAGTTTTAAAGGGACATCAATTTAACAGGTGGAAAAAATCGTCCAGGCACACTCAGCCCAGCAAGATGGGAACTTTAAAGAACTTCAGGTGACTTAAACCCCTGGTTGGTAATGCAGCGCAGAGACCCCTCATGGCAGACTGCCATTCCTTCCTCCCAGACGGCACCTACAAGCAAACTGGCTGTCCCCGCCATTGCCACAGACCAGCCGGAGAGCAGCCCTACCTACAGCAACCAAACAGCTTAACCCAGAGACTGCTCCGTGTGCGTGGTTGACTGGCACAGACAGTGGACATGGGCACAGAGACCGGGAGGCACAAAGGGGCCTTGTTCTCAAGGCAGAAAACACACCACTTACCTGAAAACCCCGCCAGTGCCTTAGGTCAACCTGAGGGTGGCACTGCCAATGGCAGCTTGGGGAATTAACCCAGTGGCTGCTCACTGCACATGGTTGACTGGCACAGACATCGAAGACAGGTGTGGAGAACAGGAGGCATGAAAGGGCTCTATTCTCATGCACTACATGTGCTGCTGGCCTGCAAACCCCGCTGGTGCCCTAGGCCATCCCAAGGTCCACCCTGACCACATCAGATGAGGGGATTAAGGCAGAGGGTCCACCCTGTGTGTGGTTAACCAGCAAGGACAGTGGAGACAGGAAAGGCAACTGGTAAGCAGGAAGGGACTTTGTTTCCCAGCTGAAAGAAGCACCACTCATGAGCAACTGCTTCCATTACCATAAAAAGGCAGAAGAAACTTGTTCAATCCAAAATCCATCAAACACCAGAGAGAGGGCTTGGTGAGACTGAAATCACCAATCTGAAAAAGAATTCAAAATAAAAGTCGTAAGCATGCTGATGGAGCTACAGTGAAACATTCAAGAGCTAAGGGATGGATGCAGGAGAGAGATAACAGAAAAGAAAAAACAATGGAAGAATTTAAGATAAGATTGGATGAGGTAAAAGACGTTAAAAGAATAGAAATCAGAGAACAGGAATACAAAGAAGCTGAGGCAGAGAGAGATAAAAGGATCTCTAGGAATAAAAGAATATTAAGAGAACTCTGTGACCAACACAAACAGAAAAATATTCACATTATAGGGGTACCAAAAGAAGAAGAGAGAGAAGGAGGAATAGAAAGTGTCTTTGAAGAAATAGTTGCTGAAAACTTCCCCAATCTAGGGAAGGAGAGAGTCTCTCAGGCCATGGAAGTCCATGGATCTTCCAACACAAGGGACCCAAGGAGGATAACACCAAGAAATATAAAAATTAAAATGGCAAAGATCAAAGACAAGGACAGAGTATGAAAAGCAGCCAGAGAGAGAAAAATGATCACCTACAAAGGAAAACTCATCAGGTTATCATTGGACTTCTAAGCAGAAACCTTACAAGCCAGAAGAGAATGGCATGATATATTCAATGAAATGAAACAGAAGGGCTTCAAATGAAGAACACTCTCTCCAGCAAGATTATCATTTAAATTTGAAGGAGGGACTAATCAATGTCCAGAGAAGCAAAAGTTAAGGGAATTAACCTCCCACAAACCATCTCTACAGTGTATTTTAAAGAGACTTCTCTAGATAAAAGTGCTCCTAAGGCTAAATAGATGTCACCAGAGAAAATAAAACCACAACAAAGAAAGTAGACCAATCAAATACTAACTAAATGCAAAATCAAATAAGCCATCCACAAAATCAGTCAAGAGAAACACAAAGAGTACAGCATAAAAAGGCTAACATATAAAGAGTGTAGGAGGAAGAATAAGAGGGAGAGAAATAAAGAATCATCAGACTGTGTTTATAATAGTGAAGTAAGTGAGTTAAGTTAGATTGTGAGATAGTAAAGAAGTTACCCTTGAACCTTTGGTAACCACGAATCCAAAGCTTACAATGGCAATAAGTACATATCTATCAATAATCACCCTAAATATAAAAGGACTGAATGCACCAATCAAAAGACAGAAAGTAATACAAAGGATAAAAAAGCAAGACTCATCTATATGCTGCTTACAAGACACTCACCTCAAACCCAAAGACATACACAGACTAAAAGTCAAGTTTCATGCAAACTATAGGGAGAAAAAAGCAGGTGTTACAGTACTTGCATCAGACTAAATAGACTTCAAAACAAAGAAAATAGCAAGACACAAAGAAGGACATTACATAATGATAAAGGGGTCACTCCAACAAGAGGATATAACCATTATAAATATCTATGCACCCAACACAGGAGCACCTACATATGTGAAACAAATACTAACAGAATTAAAGGAGAAAATAGTTAGCAATGCATTCATTTTAGGAGACTTCAACACATCACTCACTCCAAAGGACAGATCAACCAATAAGGATCAATAAGTAAGGACATAGAGGCACTGAACAACACATTAGAACAGATCGACCTAACAGACATCTACAGAACTCTACACCCAAAAGTAGAAGGATACTCATTCTTCTCAAGGGCACATGGAACATTTTCCAGAATAGACCACATATTAGGCCACAAAAAGAGCCTCAGTAAATTCAAAAAGACTGAAATTGTACCAACCAACTTCTCAGATCACAAAGGTATAAAACTAGATATAAATGGTACAAAGAAAATAAAAAGGCTCACAAACACATCGAGGCTTAACAACATGCTCCAAAATAATCAATGGATCAATGACCAAATTAAAACAGAGATAAAGCAATGTAGAGACAAATGAAAACAACAGCAAAACATCCCAGCTACTGTGGGACATAGCAAAAGCAGTTTAAGAGGAAAGTATATAGCAAACCAGGCCTATTTAAAGAAGGAAGAACAATCCCAAATGAATAGTCTGAAATCACAATGATTGAAAGTGGAAAATGAAGAAGAAATGAGGCCCAAAGCAGGAGGGGCATAATAAAAATCAGAGAAGAAATAAATAAAATAGAGAAAAATAAAAAATTGAAAAAATTAATGAAACCAAGAACTTATTCTTTGAGAAAATAAATAAAATAGATAAACACCCAGCCAGTCTTATTAGAAAAAAAGAGAATCTACACACATAGACAGAATCAGAAATGAGAAAGGAAAAATCACTACAGACACTAGAGAAATACAAAGAATTATTAGAGAATATTATGAAAAACTATATGCTAACAAACTGGATAACCTAGAAGAAATGAACAACTTTCTAGAAAAATGCAGCCTTCCAAGACTGACCAAGGAAGAAACAGAAAATCTAAACAGACCAATTACCAGTAATGAAATTAAACTGATAATCAAAAAACTACCCATGAACAAAACAGCCAGACCAGATTGATTCACCGCTGAATTTTATCAGACATTTAGAGAAGATATCATACCCATTTCCTTAAAGTTTTCCAAACAATAGAAGAGGAGGGAACACTTCCTAACTCATTCTATGAAGCCAGCATCACTCTAATACCAAAACCAGACAAACAAACCACAAAAAAAGAAAACTACAGACCAATATCCCTGATGCACATAGATGCAAAAATACTCAACAAAATATTAACAAACAGAATTCGAAAATACATAAGGATCATACATCATGATCAAGTGGGATTCATCTCAGCGATGCAAGGATGGTACAACATTTGAAAATCCATCAACTTCATCTACCACGTCAACAAAAAAAAGGACAAAAACCACATAATCATCTCCATAGATGCTGAAAGAGCATTCGACAAAATTCAACATCCATTCATGATACAAACTCTCAACAAAATGGGTATAAACAGCAAGCACTTCAAAATAATAAAGGCCATATATGACAGACCCACAGTAAACATTATACTTAATAGTGAGAAGCTGAAAGCTTTTCCTCTAATATTGGGAATAAGACAAGGATGCCCTCTCTCCCTGCTTGTATTCAACATGGTACTGGAGGTCCTAGCCACGGCAATCAGACAACAGAAAGAAATAAATGGCATCAAGACTGGTAAAGAAGAAGTCAAATTGTCACTGTTTATAGATGACATGATAGTGTACATAAAAAAACCCTGAAGAATACACTATAAAACTACTAGATCTAATATCTGAATTCAGCAAAATTGCAGGATACAAAATTAATACACAAAAGTCTGTTGCATTCATATACACTCATGATGAATGACCAGAAAGAGAAACCAGGAAAGTAATTCCATTCACAATTGCATCAAAAAGAATAAAATATCTAGGAATAAATCTAAGCAAGGAAGTGAAAGACCTATACCCTGAAAACTATAAGACATTCTCAAGAGAAATTAAGGGGGACACTAATAAATGGAAATTCATCACATGCTCTTGGGTAGGAAGAATAAATACTGTCAAAATGGCCATTCTGCCTAAAGGAATCTACAGATTCAATGAAATCCCAATCAAAATACCAACTGCATTCTTCAAACTGGATCAAATAGGTCTAAAATTCTTATGGAACCACCAAGACACCGAATAGCCAAAGCAATCCTGAGAAGGAAGAATAAGGCAGGGGCAATCTCACTTCCCAACTTCAAAATTTACTAAAAGCCACAGTAATCAAGTCAATTTGGTGCTGGCACAAAAAAAGACCCATAGACCAGGGGAACAGAAGAGAGAGTCCAGATATTAACCCAAGCATATATGGCCAATTAATATATGATAAAGGAGCCATGGATATACAATGGGGAAATGACAGCCTCTTCAACAGCTGGTGTTCGCAAAACTGGACAGCTACATGTAAGAGAATGAAACTGGATTACTGCCTAACTCCATATATAAAAGTAAACTTGATTGTACTCAAAAGTAGTTTGGTTTAGAGCTTTGTTGCAATAGAGTCTATTCTCATCCCATCTAACACAGAAAATAGGTAATCCAGTAATTCAGGGAGTTAAATAGTGACATTTCACAATAAATGCCATTTTGAGTCTTTGACTCCTGAGATTCCATATAACTAAGTGGTATTGTTCTGATGACTACAGCATGTCATACAGTCTGATACCACAGATTTTGCCCAAAGTAATCTGCCAATTTACTGCACGTGTGTACAAAGCAGGTTATGGTTTATCTAATTGTTTATTAAACTTGTTATACCTATAGGAAAAAAAAAGTAAACTCAAAATGGATCAAAAACCTGAATGTAAATCATGAAACCATCAAACTCTTAGAAGAAAACACAGGCAAAACTCTCTTGGACATAAACATGAGCAACTTCTTCATGAACATATCTCCCTGGGCAAGGGAAACAAAATAAAAAATGAACAATTGGGACTATATCAAACTAAAAAGCTTCTGTCCAGCAATGGACACCATCAGCAGAACAAAATGGCATCCTACAGTATGGAAGAATATATTCCTAAATGACATATCTGATAAGGGGTTAATATCCAAAATATATAAAGACCTCATGCACCTCAACAAACAAAAAGGAAATAATTCAATTAAAAAATGGGCAGAGGATCTGAATACACACTTCTCCAAAGAAGAAATTCAGATGGCCAACAGGCACATGAAAAGATGCTTCACATCGCTAATCATCAGAGAAATGCAAATTAAAACCACAATGAGATATCACCTCATACTAGTTAGGAAGGCCAACATCCAAAAGACAAGCAACAACAAATGCTGGTGAAGATGTGGAGAAAGGGGAACCCTCCTACACTGTTGGTGGAATGTAAATTAGTTCAACCTTTGTGGAAAGCAGTATGAAGGTTCCTCAAAAAACTCAAAATAGAAATACCATTTGACTCAGGAATTCTACTCCTAGGAATTTACCCTAAGAATGCAGGAGCCCAGTTTGAAAAAGACATATGCACCCTTATGTTTATCACAGAACTATTTACAATAGCCAAGAAATGGAAGCAATGTAAGTGTCCATCAGTAGATGAATGGATAAAGAAGATGTGGTACATATACACAATGGAATATTACTCAGCCATAAGAAGAAAACAAATCCTACAATTTGCAACAACATGAATGGAGCTAGACTGTATTATGCTCCGTGAAATAAGCCAGGCAGAGAAAGACAAGTACGAAATGATTTCACTCATCTGTGGAGTATAAGAACAAAGAAAAAACTGAAGAAACAAAACAGTAGCAGACTTAGAGAACCCAAGAATGGACTAACAGTTACTAATATATATAGGGGCATTACAATTAGCACACATAATGTAGGGGGCGTGGAATGGGGTAGGCAGTATAGCACAGAGAAGACAAGTAGAGACTCTACAGCATCTTACTACATTGATGGATAGTGACTGTAATGGAGTATGTGGTGGGGACCTGATAATGGGGGGAATCTAACAACCCCAATGTTGCTCTTATAATTGTATATTAATGGTACCAAAATTTTTTTAAGCATAAATAAATAAATAAATAAATCACCAAATGTCCTATTCTAACTGGCCTCACTGAGCTCCTGAACTTGGCTTTGTACTTCCCCATCTATCTCTCCAGCTTTTCCAGTCCCTCCTGTCCACCCTAAGTACTTTTTCACATTTTATGAGGACTGAGACTTGGCTGTATTTGTTTACGGTTGCTTCCTCAGTGCCTGGTGATTAGTAGGCACTCAATAAATATTTGCTGAATATATAAGTTAAATATCTGAGCACAACTCAGTCTTCTTGATCCAGGACTATTTTTCCTTCTTCTTTTCTGATACCTTATCAAATTTATTCTCATTGGCACTCATTTGGCAGTCACCAACTATTTGTTGATAACATTATCATATTTTCATGTATCCCCTCTTATATCCAATTAAATTGTTCAAGGATATATTGCTCTATATTTCTGTGAACATTCCCAGTGTTTTACATAATGAAGACATCAAATAGTATCCTTGCTTTAAGTCTGATCACACTGAGAAGTGATTATAGTTTTGCCCATCTAGTCAAAGGGCCATCTGGTAAGGAAATTAAAATATTTGACTTTAGTTGATTTCTAAAATATTGGACTTCATCTGATTTATTTAGTCTTCAAGTTTTGATGACTGGTCCCATCTACTGGAGAATATTTTGGTGGCCTCAATTTATGGGAAAGTCTCATTATGGCAATTTAGATCTTACAACTTGTGGTATTTTAGATCCTAAAAAGTTGGATTATCTTTGAAACTGGTATCAAGAAAAGTTTCATAAGCAAATTAATTGCACAAACAAGATTTATAGTACAGTCTACATTTTTTAAGTAACCTCTTTCCTGATTCTGAAATGCAGGATTTGGTTATGCATTTTCTACCCCACTCATCAATCTCTGCTTTACATTGATGACTTTGATGTCAATGTCTATACTTTTTTTTCAAAAATATCCTATAAACTTCTTAAAGATAAGAAGAAGACTTTAATTCCTTTGCATCCTCCTCTGCCCAGCACCATGACTTTGAAGTAGTATGTGGTTAATGGCTATTGGTCAACTGATTATTGAAAGCCTGATCTCTTATCTATATTACTTCTATAATTTTTCATTCTCCAATAATCATCTACCATCATTTCAAAAATTCTTAAGTGGCTTCATGAAAGAACTGTGAAGATAAACAAATCTTAGATTTATCATTTAAAGCTAAAAGAGGTCTTAGAGCTCAAATACATCTAATCATTTCATTCTATGGGAAAATATATGTTGAATATATAAAATAAATATATTTCCCATATCTCCAATTCCTTTTCACAATTTTTATATATTAGATGTTCTCTACATCTGAATGAGTGTCTCTTTCTGACATGTTGATATATGTATATATGTGCATAGAGGTGCCTGATATATTTATAAATATGCATGCATTTGTGTTTGTGTATCTATATGTGTTTTGTATATATATATACAGATACACAGAGGTACATGTACATGTGTATGTATATGTATATATATTCTATAGTCAAATATATACACATGTCCTTCCTTATTTCATGTGAGTTTATGTAGACACACATAGACATTTACTTCACACATACTCTTGCACAGATAAACAGTTAATTATTGAAAATAGCAGAGAATTGAGTAAAGCAATCACATTATGACAGTAAGTTGTTCTTAGTTATTATGAAGCAATTTTGTCTTAAATAAGTGAAATGATTAAAAGTTATTTCAACATTTATATGTACACATTTTCCCTTTTAAAAAATAATTTCTATATGTGTTCCTTTACACTAATTTTTTAAATGATCAAAACTCAGATCTAAAAAACAAGCTGATTCCAGTTCTGTCATTTAGAGAAATCATGATAATCTTATAAATCATGAACTTGTCCATAATACAAATTTTTAAAATATTCAACTCTGATTCAAACTCATCAGAGAAGATGCTCTATTATTCACACCAAACTGAACTGCTAATTTTCAGAGACAAATGCACCTGTGGAAAAAGAAATCATATCTTTAAATTGTATTATCCACTGACAAGACCACATACTGTTTTGTCCTTGTTGTTAATACAGAAATCAGAGGGTGTAAATCTCTTCATCTTCCTGTCAGCACTTCTGGCCAGGGTGTTAATGGCTTGCAGCCAGGAAGTTGTATAGGCTTCCAGCCAATCAGCAATGAAATCATTTAATGGGCTTTTTAAACAGGAAGCACAAGTTCGGAAGGTGGGAAGCTCAATGCTAATGAATTTAGGTGGAAACATATTTTAAATCTCCAATTAAAACAAGGGACAAGAGATCTTAATCCTTTGTGATATAAAGTGGTAAAGGTACTCACTTCATTTATTAGATGAAAGGCTAATTTCACTGCTTGAAAATATATTGTCAGCATCTTAACATTTCTTTCCAAAAGCTAAATCCAGCCTTCCCCTGCAAAGGTAAAAATGCCCTAGTTTTCTTCTGAGAGAAGCATCAGAAAGGTCTTCTGCTTAGAAAAAAACAACACACATAAGCGCAGGTGGTTTAGTTTGCTACCAAGGCTATAAACCATCTAATTCTGAGACAAACTGAACAATCATGAACACATTAATAATGACCAGTAACAGTTGGATGAGCTATACAATAAGGCTGTGAAAATTTACCTTTTCACATTCTTAGGGAAAAAAAAATCAGAAAGTTGAGATAAACAATTGCCTAAAATACTTTGGGAGAAATATTCTCTAGCACCCACAAGGGTTATATTATAAAAGCATTAAAGACTACATAAGTTTTAAAAAATTTATTCAAACATTTGTTAATGAATGAGAGGGGACATGATCACTATGGACAAGATTCTAAAAACAGAAGTTTATACAATTAGTCTCTTTAAGTCTTAAGCATAGTATTAAATTCAACATTTTTTCTTGGCTTTTACTGGAACTATATCTTTGCAGCTAAAATGACACAGGTGAAAAAACAAAATATAATGCATTAAACAGTACAATACAGTGCAAATAAAATGAAAGATAGAAAATAGCATACTTGCCTCTCCATTTCTACAAATATATACTAACATTAGCTTTAAAAAAATCATTGACGGATTTTTCTAAAATATTAGGAAAAGAGGTAATGTAAGGATAGATGAGCATGCATTAATTAGGCCTAAAAGTTACAGAGTGAGGACAGGATTTAGGATTTAGATAAAAGCACAAGGAATGTACAAAGTCTTAACTGGAGATTAAACTAAGAGTCGGGTTTGCAATACCTGGGGCAAGATGCTATCTGACTGAGGATCTTGCCTTTCTTTCATTTAACATGGGCATTGGTCTCGCACACATTTACCATGGCTTCTCCATTCCACTCTAGGCCTGCTCTCATTGTACTACAATAGCCTAGGAGGCACCAGTATCATCTTGAAGCAAAATGTCTGTGGCAGGGGTCAGCCAACTGGCAGGCCCCCAATTTTTTATAAGGCCTGCAAGCTAAGAATGACTGAACAAAAAAGTATATTTCATGACATGAGAAAGTTATATGAAATTCAAATATCAGTCCCCATAAAACAAAGTTTAATTGGAACATATCCATGCCCATTTGTTGAACTACTGTCATGGCTACTTTAGAGCTATAGTGGCAGACTTGAGTAGTTGTGAAAGAAACTATATAGCTCGCAAATTCAGAAATATTTACTATCTGGTCCTTTGGGGAAAATAAAGTTTGATTCCTTGTCTACAGTAATATTGATTCAGGAGCCCTATATTAACTAATCGGTTTCATGTACAGTTGGTCAATGTGGTTGGGAAAATAATCCACCAATTTGACATGTTGGAGCTATGTGATCGATTACACAAAAATTACCACTTAATACCTTAACATTCCACAGCCCCAGAGGACACTCGCTTATAAAATGCAACTTTTATGAAGATAGTAAAAGAGGTAAAAAAGAAACAACACTTTACAGAACAGCTCTTGTCCACTTTTATGTACAATTTGATTTCTACAGCTGCCTGGCTGACAACAAGTAATACATTATTTGCTCTATTAGGACTGTAGAATTTCAAGAAACCAGTCCTACAGAAATTTAGGACCCTTCGTAACACCCTTCCCTCTAAGTTGTAATTAATGCAATCTTTCTATCTTTCTGACTGGGCCCTCTGTGTAAAGTAAATGCCAGACAGGATTATAAAGCAATGAGTCTGTGTCTGGGTGTGTGTTAGAAGTTCAACAGGTAAGGTAGTTTTGTTTCTATTAATTATTCTATTTATGTTCTCATGCATCAAACATTTTTAAGGCCAACTCCCTTTGAAGTACTTTCAGGTGTTCCAGGACATCAATTTATTTATTCAACAAGAGTTTATTGAACGTCTACTGTATGCCAGAAGCTTACTCCAGACACTAAGGAGAGAGTAACAAATGAAACAGATTAAAAACATCCTGCCTCAGCAAAAATTAGATACTTGTAAGGAGAATCAGGTAATAAGCAAACAAATATGTTTCTTTAAAAAACTATGAGGAAAGTGTGATGACTATCACGGGAACACATAAATCAGGAGAGGAAAGTAAGTGTGTGCCGGCTGGGAGCTCTGGCCATTTTCAGTAGGGAAGTCAGTTAGGAAAGTCCTTACCAAGAGTCCTTACGTCAAAGAGGTGAGCAAGTAGGCCAAGAAGCTCTGGAGAGCCAAGGCCTTCAGGGGGGGACATTAGGGGCTTCCACATGGACGTCCTGTGGAGGACTGAACTGAACACTGAATCATCCCAAAACTTACTATAAAGTCTTTCTAGCTGAGAAAGAGCAATAAAGTCAGCAAATGTTTCTAATCCAAGGGAGAAAGTGTGTTGTGCTATATATAGGAAAGATGCAAATAGAAAAGTGCCAGAAAAGCAGAGTGATTCTTCAGGCTCAGAAAATAAAAAACGTCTCTTGAAGAGTTGGATTTTACAGACTGATTTAAAGGATGGTCATTGAGGCAGGTGGAAGGGAAACACTACTGGGAAAGCACATGATCAGAAAATGTGTGTGCAACACTACAACCAGTAGTGAGTGGTATGAGTTTCTGCACTGCAAGAGGAAGTGGAGGAGAGAATTAGAGAATATAGAGGAAAACATCAGAGAATATAGTGGGAAACCAATGCGGAGAGGGATTAGGGAGGGATCTGGGGAAGACCATGAATGCTGGGAAAAGGGTGTGTTTAATCTCATAGGCACATAGGACAAATATACATTCCATGGCTGTAGAAATAGAGTAAAATACTCAGGAAACAGAATACATACATTATGATTAATACAGCTTTTAAATGCTAAATAGTTTCATATACTAGGGTGATAGGACATGACAAAACAGATTTATAGGTAAATATGAAATAATTGCCTCCAAATTCTCAGTAATCTCATATAACTTTTACTGACCTTACTTTAGAAAATCTAATTGTAGGAAAAGGAAATTTTATGGCCAGGATTCTCACTTGATCTTTACATCACCCATTGTATGCATGTGAGGAGGTGATAGTTAGCTTGCATACTCCTTGGCAGTAAACTGTTCATAGCCAATATTGCTTTAAGAAGAGAAGCCATGGAGCCCCGTTCTAGGAAGAAAGAAGAGATCCTAGAGAGAAGGAAGCAGGAGAGAGAGGGGGCAGAGCCTGGAGCTAAGAGAAGGAGGAAGCGGAGATGGAGCCACAAGAGAGGGAGCACCTGGGGAGCAAACACTGGAGCTGGGGACAGAGACTGAGACAGGCGGACAGCTGTCTAGCACCTGACCTACTGCCATGAGACTAAAGCTTGGCATGAGCCCTTTTTTGCCCACAATGTCATGTTGTCATTATCCAGTCTCATCAAATTCATAGTGAACTTGCCCAGAGCGGGCAACCTTCTCCTCATGGAGCAACACCTATCGTTTATATACATATACTTGACTGAAAAAGACAGATGACCACAACTTTCTGGAAGTTTCATGTTTTGGCCACCTAAAATCCAGAAACATACACACACATTCATCTATACACACAGTCTCTTACTCTAGACCAGTGGACCCAGTGGACCTCAACTGGGGGTAACTTTGGTCCCCAGGGGGACACTGGCAATTTCTGCAGACATCTCCCTGCCTCAGTCCCAGTTTTGACAAACGTGCTACAGGCATCTAGTGGGCAGAAGCCAAGAATTCTGCTAAATCTTCTACAATGCACAGGACAGCCCCCCAACAATACAGAATTATTTGGCCTAAAAGTCAATAGTACTGAAGTTAATCTACACTGACCCACATTAAGGCATTAGCTTCAATTACTTCTGCCAGATAAAATACAAGACATACAGTTACATTTGAAGTTTAAATAAACAATATCTCAGTTTTTAGTATGTCTCATGCAGTATTTTAGATGTAACCATATTAAAAGATTATTCATTGTTTATCTGAAATTAAAATTTCACTGGGCTTGTTTTCTCATTTGTCTGTCTTGTTTTGCTAAATCTGACAGTGCTACTCTAGGGACAATGGAGAGTCTGAGAAGAGACAACACACTGGCAGGTGAGTATTTCAGGGGGCAGGCTAACAGCAAAAGCCAAAGGCAATTTTCAAGAAGACGAAGGGGAGTCCTGAATTTCTAAGGCAGCTCCTAAGAACTAAGTATTTGGCCTCCCTACATTTCTGTTTTGATGACTCTCAGACCTGACCTTAGACTACAAAATCTGCATTTACAAAGATCCCCAGGGGATTCCTAAATTAATTAAATGGTGAGAAGCACTAATCCGGACCATTCCTTCTGTTAGGCATTAAAACACAGAATTAACCCTAGCCATTAAAGGCCTGTATAATATGGAAACTGCCACCATAAAGCTCGGTTCTACAGCTTGAGGAAATGCATCTAAATGTTCTTTATAATATTGACATCCCATGTAAATGTAAGTCTTTCTTAATAATGTAAAAGTTAAATAATGTTACTTATGTTTTTATAAGCCAAATTTGGTATAACTGGTTATTAAAGTTAAATCCTAGTAAATTCGTAATGCAACTCTTAAGTGACATTTAACACCAAGAAAAGGAACGCAGACCAGTGCTAAAAGGGATCTGAGGAAAGCTACCAAGAATATCAGATCAATAAACAATCGGTTGCCAGGTGCATCCAGCCATACAGTTAAGTGGAAGGGAAATATAAGAAAGGATGGAAACACTATCTTTTCATTTTGATTCGTGCTCCTCTCACCCAGATGGCCCAGGATATTCTAAGTCATTACAAGCTCCGATGTCTTCACCCCTCAGATGCTCCAACAGAGCAAACTGATGGAAATGAGGGATTTACTTGCCTTTACCTTCCATTCGAGAAGGAACGCCTTCAGAAGACACTGCGATCAGCTCTCACAAGGCTGGGCTCCTTTCTCCTTGAAAACGGAACTCCTTGGCAACAGAACCAGAAGGCCTGGAAAAACAGAAGCCTCCCGGGGCTTACGGGGGCTGAGCACCACAGCCCTGTTGTGAGCACCTTACTACCACCCCTGCCTAAATCGGTGATCACTTGCAGCACCAAAACATGAATATTTTACACTACAGCATCTCTTCCCACAAACTTAGTTTTTATTAATAGGTGTGATGACACTTGAGACGGTAGTTCTCTTTAATGCCCTACTACTACATTTTCTGCATGTATTTCTTAGTGTTTTATGAGTGCACAGAGAAAACTTTATTCACTGTTTGCATTTTACATCCCTGCCTGTCAGAGGAAGACAGGCAGATTGCAATGCAACCAAATTTTCTCCAGTAAAAACCGAAGTAAGTGACAGTTGGTGTAGCATTGATGACGAGTAATGAATTTATGAAGAGAATTTAAATGTTTTGGGGGAAAATTTTATTGACCTGACAAGGAATAATAGCAAGTAACTTTTTTCAGGACAAAAAAAGTTTCAAAATTCAAAACAAAAACTTTTTTTGTTGTTAAAAACTAAATGACATATGGGTGGCAGCTACTGGGACTCAAAGGACAGATGATATACAGTCAGGAACCAGATGAAAAACTAAACGTGAAAATGTTGGGACAAAGGAAATTCATCATTTCCTAAGCATGGCCATTTGGGAATAAAGAATGACACACCAACATTTGATTATAAGCTCAAGACAATTTTTGTATTTAAATACCTATATACCAATATTGACCATTGCTGATTTTGATTATAAAGAGATCCTTGTGACAGATTAATTATTTTGCAGTGCTAGAATTTGTCTGTTCTGAAAGTCATTTAAAATAAGTGGATGTGGTTAAAATTGCAATATTTCCAGAATCTCTCACCTATCCTTAGTGCATCTCCCTATCAATAGGTGTTTTAAGGGGTGGAGAGAAATAGCCATCTCCATATCAATAGGTAATTTCAACAGCAAGCAGGGCTTATCTGGACCAGAGAGGTTGGGTGGGGTCCCTTCTTCTGCAGTCCGGTGGCAGGAAACAGGGGACAGAAGAAGCGGACTGCTTGCAAGAAATGAATGGGTTTCTCTCACCTTATTTCTCCCTTTGATTTTGGTTTCAAAAGTATTTTTCCCCAGGATCTTCCCCCTGGAGTTAGAGTAGGCCATTATGATTTTTTAAAACATTCCTACTTGCCTATCTTTAATAGTAATTGTTTTGTAATTTAAGAAGATACAATTTGACTTATCTCTTTGAATATTGCTAACTCTTACAAGTGTTTTTTGAGTATTCTCATCCTGATCCATTGACAAAATTTTAGTCAGTTTAAGTGAGCTCATGATTTGTATTCAAGTCCCAGGAATATCTATAAGAATCCCACCTCCATCTCTCAACCAATGAAATATGAGTTTCTGTCTGACAAATAAAGAAAATACAAGTACTGTACTCATAAGAACAAAAGAGAAAGTGGAATGCAGCCTGAATAAGAGAGGAAAAATAAAAGAATAATTTTAGATCATATCTTTATATATACCTTCCTTTGGATGGAAAAATACTTTATCTCACCAACTTGATTTCATAGAATTCTGACTGAAAGACAATCACTCATTAGCAGGGATTCAAATTCTACTCACAAAAAACTTTCCCTTCCCTCCCTCCTCCAAACGCATACCACTCACATCAACACCATCCATCTGGCAAGTACCGATCTACTTATGCCACCTACTATGTTATTAACTGATTGACATATAGACATATACCCAGGAGACAGCAATGTAGTTTTGAGAGAACAAGTCATGCCATTTTGACCTATTCACCATGTTGACTGGTCTATTTCCTCAGTGGATTAAAGGGCTTCTGTTGATATGATATATCTTAATTTTGGTAGAACATTCAACAAATCATAGCCTCTTATGTCTGTGAGGTTTATTTACTCATTTAGGGCTATACTTTTGGTAGGGCAGAGGGTTTTAAGTGATAAAGTTTTAATCCAGGTTGAAAGGGGAAGAAGAAGAATAACCTAAAATATTCCATTCTCTACTCCTCCATGGCAAGCTGATCTATGTGTCTGCTGATAGATATTTCTGTTTTTTGGCTCTATTTTCAAGACTGAGGTAACCACTGTGTATATAGCTGGGATTCAACAGCTTTATGTTGATGAATGCAATGTTTCTTTGTCTCACCCTTCCACATATTATTTCCCATGTGATAGAGAGGAGGACAAATTTTACAAATGTTAAAGGAGGAAATCTTGGAAGGAAAGTTGACTCTTGAAGACTAAGATGTTTTATTTCTTCTGTTTATATTAAAATTGTGTGCTTATTTGAGGGTGACTTCGAGTGGGACTTGTGGAAAGAGAGAGATATTTTTGTAGGAATTTAAAAATTAGTGTGCCACTGTCCAAGTTATAAGATTTGAACTTCACAGTATTAATATGTTACAAGTTGCAATCAAGAGGATTAACACCGTTGATCTTGGATAATTTCCAAAGGCCTTCTTCCTTTACTTCTTCTATAAAAGCATAATAGTTTCTTTTCTTTTCTTTTTTTTAAATTTCTATTTCTGACTTGAAATGATCAGAGGAGGCCAAACAACTAATAAAGAGTGCGGAAGACTTTTGAAAAAGTGTCATATAATCACTGAGCTCTTACAACTGATCAAAGCTCTCTCTCCAGGAGCAGTGACCCTGTTATAATGACATAATTATCACCAGATTAGTGCATTAATAATGTTTTATCTACCTCAGAAACAACTGTAAGCATGACTAAAGTCTTTGCCTTGGAGATTTTCACTCTATTACATTTCCTGTACCTGTTCAACTTTATCGGTCATGTCTGTCACAGACCATGCAAAACAGCAAGGACAGGGATGGGCCTCCTGTTCCTTCTGTGAAGCTGTTAAGTGTCACCCCTACCCTCAGTTAGTCCTTAATAAAGGGGCAGGCTCTTAAACTAACCAGTTTTGTGATTTGGGGGAGCAGCCACATCAACACCATGGGCCATTTTTAACAACTCTAAAATGTAGAAAGTAACACTGTATTTGCCCAGATGATCTTACTAGTTTGTCATGGTGGTTAATCAAGATCATACACAGTAATACTCCTTAGAGATTAGAAATGGAGACTCTTTATTAAAGGCAAGTTCCTAACTCTGGAACTACGGCTTCTGCAGACCCCTTCACAAGTGAGCAAACATTACTGGCTCAGTCCAGGGTCCTCCCCACAGTGACCTCTGTTGCTACTGTTGTTTATTTTTGGTTATTGGCTGGAGCCTTCCTCTACTGTGACGTGACCTTCCACAGGAACACCTGGGGGCTCTTCTCTGCCTTCACTGTCTTCCCTTTCCCTCTGAACTTTCCTCTGGGTCTGCCCTCTCCAGTAGGATTCTCCATATGGCTGATAACCTTTAATTTGACTTCTAATAACCTCCAAATATGACCCCTAAACTCCTTTGGTCTCAAGCCTCAGAAAGGCCAGGTTTCAGAGGGATGGGGAACTGATTCGAACTCAGAGAGCTGGCAGAAGCCAGAAAAAGGAGTCCAGGAACTCTGGCAGAATTTTGAGCCTCTATTCAGTAAAAAGTCACCACGTTACGGGTACATCTGAACAGCCATCCACACCGTGGACACATGTGCCTCTCTGTGTTTAGAGTTCCAAATAAAATCTGTGCATAAACCGAGCACCTGCCAGGGTTATTAAAGTGTTTTTTCCCCCAAATTATGCCATCACCACTAGTAACTGCAACTACTATTACTACTTGTCCTGAGGCACACATTGGATGTGGGAGCTGAGAATCCTGAAAGTAATTCCGATTCACGAATTCACTTACACCTGGAGCAAGCAGGATTCCTTCTCCATTGGTGACGTGGGTATGGCAGCCCCGCTTCCTACTGGGTAATCTTCAGAAACTAAAAGGGACTATTTTATATAGTAACCATGAAGTACTACTTGAATAGACAACTACTTGTCCTTGCTATCTAAACTACATAGAAAAGAACAATAGTTGTTTTGACTAAACCAAATCAGAATGAGATTCCAACACTACATATTTGTGAAAATAAGATAGCTATTTTAATTCCCCCTTTCTAGTAAGCTCTTTGGCATTAATTTATATGTATTCTTTTAACCAAATAATAAAGCAATTTTTCTTCTTTTGAAAAACTCATGGCCAACATTTAGCCTAAAAAGAAAACTCTAATTATGAGGAGATTATTATTTTCTCATTTGCACAGATTTGGCTCATTAAAGCTATAATCCTTTTCCCTCAGCCCACAGACTGAAAGCAACCTTTTTCTGTGATTCCGAGAGCAAAACTGACTCTTGACGAAAGTCCAAACCACAGCAACTGGAAGGCCTTTCCAATGTGACCCTTACTAATAACAGCAATCAGAGAAGAGATCAATTCTCATATTCCATTTGAGGGCCTTCTTAATAATTGCTCATGGAAGTCACTGGACTTTGTCTTGGTGGCAGCATAAAAATATGATTTTAAATCCGAATTATGCTCTATAACATCACAGTGTCTAGCCGGCCAAATTTAAATGACATTCAGTTTATACTTCTCTAATCTCTCCAAGTGCTTCAGTGAGTCATTTATACAATTGAGTCTTAATGGTTAGAAATTAAATTAGAAAGGAAATATGCATCATGCTTCTACTGCACCAAAATGAAAACTTTTTTCCTAGTTAAGCAGACCATTTTTCTCTTTTGGATATTTAACAAGAGAAAAGAACGAACTTAATGGGCTGAGCTCATTAATGCTACTTTACCCCATCCATTAACCTGTGTCATAAGAACCAGGATAGCAAAATGTTACTCAAACATGTCCACACCCTGAATTTACTAAAAGCACTTTCCTCTCAGATTCACTCCATTAGACATTTACTTAGCATTTGTTTTTACCAAGTATCCAATCAATTTGAGAAGAAATGTACATGATATTATTATTTTTTACCTTTTTCTAAAGTGAAAATGTCACCCACATGGAATGGGGATGAATCAGTTAAATGGCAAAATACTTATGAAGCAGGAAAATTATTAAAGAAGAGGATGTGAGTCAAAGCCTAAACATGGAGAATGTAACCCACTGACTTAAAGCTAATAATAATAGCCTGAAGAGGAAGAATTGGTAGTCAAGATCAGAATTTCATTTGATTTATACACAATAGTTACATAGATGTAATTCCTAATCTGTGGGCCAAAGAACTCTAGGGTAAGTGTGATAGCTGCTTTAGAGTTATGGAAAGGAGTCCTTGAATCAATACACATATTGATCATGGCCTCAACATTTAACATGACCTTCAAAGTACATTCAGAAGTATTTTCCAAGAATATAAAGATACTATTATCACTAATAAAACATTTCATTTAAAGTTCTACTACATTCATAATGATAGATATTGCCACTTTTTGTTTTTGTTTTTAAATACATGGCTATTAAAGAATAATTGTATTATCTTAAGTTTCATAAAATCTTAAAAAAATGTCTTCAGCAACAGAGGACATCACATTTTTGAATGCTCATCACCATTTTTACTCATTGTTAAAGCAAGCCTGTAAAAGAATTTAGACTCTAATGTCATTTTCAGTTAGCATCTTCACGGCCATTTGGCCAGATTATATATATATATACATATGCTCCTATAACAACAGTGCATTATGGAGGGTTTATGTAAATTTTCTCCAGTCATAATAATTCTGTGAGGTAAAAGTGATTCGTTGCAATTATGGATTCCAAAGCTTGTATGTGGTCTTTGGTCACATCCTCAATGAAATAAATCACCAAGTGTATGATTAATTAAAGTAGCATTTCAAAACTTGACAAAGCATTACACAAATGTAGAACATTATGTCATTTACTATTACATCTATGACTGTAGAAATTATAGGAGGAAAAGAAATAATGGCCCCCCAAAAAATCTACTCTCTTAGACTAAGTCTTGTTCCTCATTCAGATCAAATTATTGGGTTGCTATATTTTGTCAAGGATGCTTGAAGTAAAGATTACAAACAGGGATATGGAGAAAAGATACATAGGACCTGGGAGTGGCCAGAGGAGAAAGACCAGGCGAGCGCTGGAGGCTGGGAGGAAAGAACTGAGAGCAGCAGGACTGTTTGTGCTGCTTCATGCAGAGAAGAGCTTATTGCAGAGAGTTAAGGAAAACCAAAGACACCCAAGAGGCTGACCCTCCATTGTTTGCCATTGATTTCAAGGCGGTAGTTGCTATCCTCCTGCAAACTGCCTTGGCATTCCAGGTCAGCAATGAGTGGGGAGGCTGGCTCGATGGTAGGTCTGACCCTGGGAGCCTTTCTAATGGTTTCACTAAGAAGCTCAGGTTGTGGCTTTCACTCCTGTGGGGGCCAATTATCTCTGCTCTGACAAACAGAAACATAGCCAGTCCTTGGGAGGTCTCTCAGAAGGCATACCCATCACTAATGAGTCACTGGAAATACCTTTGGATATGAAGAGGCCAAAGATTCCTTTCCCTGAATGACACACAGCCCCAAACCCTGCTGGCGGCCCTTGTGTGATGATAGCTTATAAAGAGCTTGATAAAAGTGAGTGTTTCCAATGTGATCCTGCATTCTCAAGCTGATACTAGGCTAAAAAGAGAAAAGAACTAATAGCTGCCTGCAGCACTTCTAGGGTGCATGTGAGCCTACCAAGTAAATCAACTGTTTTAGATGTAAGATGGCTAGTTAATGATTTAAATAATAGCTAGTACTTTGACATTAATCATACTTACTTTCAAAATATATTTTTTTTACTCTAAGAGTAAAACATGGAGAATTTTGTGAAATCTTAACAGTGGATTAAGGTTGATTTAGCCTTGATTTTAAATTTTTAATATGGCTGGGAAATGTTAATTCCTCTACCGCCATCTTCCCAATCCTACTTATTCCACTGTCACCCAACCATCATACCAATCACTCCAAGAATTAGAGAGAGATCAGAAACTCTGTTCTCTGGATATGGATTTATGAGCACAGGATAAATGAGTAATTAAAATTTGCCCTCATGATGCAAAATAGGATCACCAGAATTCAAATTAGTCTGTAGATTTGGAGTGTGAACTGTGCATTTCACTAGAATGTGAAATTAGAGGCACTCAGCACATAAATTAGCCTCGCCTCTACTTATGAGAACTATTAAAATCCCTCTATCATATAGCCTAATGTTCAGTATTGCAGCTTTACAGATGAGAAACCCAGTAAACTGAGGTCAAGGAAGGCTGTTTGTTAAAATCTGGGCAGCTGGTGATTTGTGTATTGGGAACTCCTTGCTTTCAGTTTTTGCGTAACTACTGCCTTTCCTCACTTACAAACGACTCCTGAAAACTGGGCCTCCTGCTCCTGAGTTAGTCAGGCAGGCTGCCCCTGTGTGTCCCTGACTTGCTCCTAAGCTGCACTACAAACCTATGATCATTTGCACATGTTGGCCCACCCCTGTCCTGTCTGCTCACAGGACCTGTGACTCGGTTGCTCACCCAGAAGTAGCGAGAGAACTGGGAGATTGGGATATTAGCATCTCTGCTTCTAGGATCTGGAAATCATATGATTTACTATTATTTCCAGAGTTAACTGGCCAAGTTTCTGAAGGTAAGGTGTGCTAAACACTAGTGATAGCACCCCTACCCCTATCCCCAACTTCCCAACCTCCTCCTCACTCTGTGTAAGTCCATCTATTTGGCTTTCCTGCAAAAATATAGACATCTGGTTTCTTTGCTAGTTACACACTTGGAATGCGTCCTGTTTCACAAAATGGTTGTGGAATTTAATGCAGTGTCATATGGGGAGTTTCTCAATACAACATTCAACATGTAATTAGTAGTTAGTAACTAATGCTGCCTCTCTGCGCCTGATTTTCGACTGTTTTGAAACTTGATGGTCTTAGATGACTTTTCATTCATTCACTTATTCATTTGAAATGCTTAGAGAAGGCACAGAAGGGCCCAGCTCTCTGCAAGGCACTGAACTTCTGAACTTGACCGTCTGCTGCTTCCTGGTCTGTGAAAGCAAAATGAGATTCTCAAAATACTAGAAATACCAGCAATTGCCCTGATCCAGCTCAGCTCTGGAGTCCCCTCTGTGCAGTTTTGTCTCTATTCTTCCTGGGCACAAACCCGTGTCGCTGTGTTTACTGCCCAGTCCTGCATTTGATCTTAGGAGAGGAATTGAAAAACAGAGATAAAATCATGTTAAAGGAATGAAAAGCCAGAAACTTTGGGGAAGAAACAAATAGAACATCTCAAGAGATAGAACTTTTAACTATAGAAAAACCATCACTGTGACCTTGACTCAGTTTTTTACAATCATCTAGAAAAGGAGATAATAAATATACAATTTCCTTAATATGTATCCAATAAATGTTGATTTTTTCAGTAACACCTGTTACTCATAATAACCGTTATCTAAATGTGCACATTTCTTTTTTTTATGTAACTTGCAGTAAAAGAGTAGCTTACAAAATGTTAAAGAAATGACAATCTAAGCATTGAAACTACATAAAAAAGGAATAAAAGCTTGATGCCTCTTGAATTATTTGCTTAAAATAAATTGATATGTACCTCAAAGGTCTGTTTATCATTAGTGGACCAATTGAGTTTGATATATAATAAACAACCCTAGAAATAAAGAAAATGTTCACTTTGTATTGATTTGTCCATTTTCATTTGTCCATTTCACAGAACATAGAAAATCATCCTACATAAAATATGCTGGGTGCCTACAAATTTTGTTTTGATTTTAAAATCTTGTTATTCTTGAATTGTTGAGCAAAAAGCAATTCAACAAAAACAGATAAAAGATAAATAAATAATCACCTCACCTTTTTACATTTTACTTTCTATAATTCAGCCTCTTTTTTTTTCTTGATACAAAAAGTTAACTTTCAGCTAAAGTGTATTACAATGGTACCATGACTGCTATTGAAATATGCAAAAAATAAAATCAATCAATTAGTTTAACTGAATAGCCAAAGAAGGATGTGTATGTGTGTGGTATGCATATTTTGCATTAAAAAAAAAAACCCTGTACTTGATGTTACAGTTATTGTACCCACAGTAAATTAATAAGGTATGATCTGTCTTATAAGACAATCATCAGGTATCTGGTTAAAACCTATTAGCAAGGTAATAACTGTGATAAAGTAGGTGATTTAAATAACACTTCACTTATCATTGCCCATTGCTTATTACATATTTCTTGCTAGATTCAGCAGCTGGAATAAGGCCTAGCACAGAATAGATGTTCAATAAGTATATGTTGAATGTATGTATGGTGAACTTCTGCCATTACTCTAATGTGTCAATTTATATTCAATTGACCTTAAGCATTTGACCTGACTTTGCACAAAGAGGTTCCCTCTTTACGTGATTTGCTATTTGTTTGGAAAAGAGAACCTGGCTAAGAGGGTCTAGGGGATTCAGGTTTCTAGAAATGGTGAGCAGAATAATCCAAAGTGAAACAATAAAAAGTTTATGACTAGATTGCTCACCAAATATCACACTGTAGTTCAGGGATCACAAACTCTGCATAAAAGAAAAGGGAATGATGGAGACTGTGGCTAAGGTGAGTGTCCATGATGTGCCTCCAGTCATTTCCAGGCAGACTCAGTGGGATTCTTGGGAACTCTGTTGCCTTGGAAATTCTCCTACTTTAGGGCAAACATGATAATTTCTGGACTGAGTCTTAAAAACTTTAAGAAAATGTGTACAATAATAAATTTGACTTAAATTGTATAAATATCAAGGATAATCTATGAACAACATATAGGAAAAATAGGAAAAATTGAACAACACACACTCACAAGGACTAAATATATTATAACTTCCAATTCCATTCTTAACCCACTGCCATAGACACTTTGGCAGAGAGGGTCTCTTCAGGTTAAATAAAAAGACAGCATAGACTTTGAGCCCCCAGAGATTATACATGCTTCAGTAGCTGTAATCATCTACTGTGGACTTTCCCTTCTTAGTGGTTTTGAAACAATAAGAATGCAAATCCTGTTTAATTCCTTGTTCATTCATCATTAGAAGCATAAAAGATACAAAAAAAAGGTAATATTGAAGCTATGAAACATGATTACATTAATAGAGAAAAGATAAAAAGGCAAATTAAAGACATGTGGCAGTCATTAACTTACCTATCCAAAACCAGTTAAACAGCCATGTGGATTTAGAATATGTTCAGTAACACAGAAAAACACTTAATCCTAGACTTATTGCACATATTGTAACTTGAGAAAAACAACAGGACTCAGAATTTATACATATTATAACTTAAATCCCATCTCCTGAACAACCTTGTTCAAGTTCTTTTGTCAACATCATCATAACAAAATGCATGTGGATGAAGGCAACAGGTAGAGGGTGTGTCCTCTAAAGAATAGTTGGAAAAAAAATCAAGGAAGAATGATGAATCCATTTCTATTCAAGATGTTAGAAAATGTTCATCCTAGTTACACGGTCATTAAAAGCAAACAGTAAGTCACAATTGAGAATGTAGATAAAGCAGAACTTTACTGGACAGGCAGAGCCAAGAATGGATTTTTCCCTCTACAAGATCAACCGATGAGATAGCATGTTTAACAACCAGCTGTAACAAACCAGTGAAAAATATGGTTAGGAGGAGGAGGGGGTGAGATTCTAATGCCTATTTTTGAAAAATGTTTCTGCAAAGTTAAAGCTAATTGCTGAACTAATTACACTTCTCTTGAATTTCTTATACACAAATGATGTGCTTCCAGATTAATTAACTTTACTTCCAAAGAACTGGGAGTAATTCCAAATTTTCACTGTCTGATTACTCAGCTTCCATGGAAAATATTCCTTAAAGAGCTGCCCTTGGGCACATGGTGCTAGAGGTACTTTCATAGCATGTGAGTAGAAATGCAAAAATAATTCTCGGATTTAGCAGCTGATTTTCTAGAATTCAGGATGGTAAAAAGGAATTAGTTCTGGCCCTCCAAAATTGATTTGAAGATTCAAAAACAAATACACACCAACAACTATCTAAATATTGTGATCTCTGGTTCTACCTGCTTCCAGTTCTATTTTACCCAAGAGCCATGGTGTTCTCTCATGACCTGGGGTGTTGTGGTTTATTTCTGGGTTCAGGAATTTTTCTTCTCTTTTTTTTTTCTCTTTAAACATCCAAAATCAAATAAATAAAGTTGAAAAGGCTATGTGCTCTCTCTGCTAAACCTCCTAAACGTGAACACTGAAATCAAAAGTTCACTTCTCTGGCTGGTACATAAAAAATCTATATCCCTTTGGCTCCTTCTTCTGTTATAAAACTCTATGTTAGGTTTTCTGCCCTTAAAGAAATGGAAAACCATTCTAATAAATAATCAAGTTATAAAAGCTACTTTATATGAGCTTTGCTGCTTGGGGGCATATTCTGTTGCCAATGATGCTTTATTAAAAGAAACAAAATCTTGAGAGTCTTGGGAGCAGGTACAAAAGATGCTACATTGCCTGTAAATTTTTGTACCTTGATCTTTCCAACATATTTGTGCTCTATACCAGGTCCTCAGTAATGAGGTTTAATTTCAGCGGCTCAGCTAGGGGCACTATTCCCATTCTTGATTATAAGTAAAGTTTTCCCTCAAGAGTTAGACAGAACTGGCCAATTCTGCCCACTGTTGGCAGGGTTTGTAAAAATGGGACTGGGCAGGGAATCAGTTTTGTTTTAAACAGGAGAAATGATGCAGCTTATTTTCAAGAAGAAACAGCCACACCTAATTAACTGGGGCAGGCCTGACCTCCGGCAGATGGCAACAGCAGGCCAGTGGGAAGCATGTTCTCCAGAACAAAGGTTCCTGCTGGGCACTACTAATCCTCAGAATTAGGAGGAACTGAGAAAGCTTTCTTAAAAACAATCTGAGTTTAAGATACCTTAATTTGCCTAAAAACTCATGGGAAAGACACACAAATACACACAGAGAGGACATGGGAACTGATTGCAAAATATAAACGAAATTCAGCAGCAGAAAGAAAATATTATAATGCTGTGATTTCAGTAATAATAGCAAAAAATTTTCAGAGTACAGAATAGACTAGGTATTGTCCTAAATTCTTTGAAGCATTATTAGATTCCATGTTGGAAATACCT
The DNA here is from genome assembly GCF_040802235.1 of Manis javanica. Classification (NCBI taxonomy): domain Eukaryota; kingdom Metazoa; phylum Chordata; class Mammalia; order Pholidota; family Manidae; genus Manis; species Manis javanica. Next base: position 105,896,653 of record NC_133164.1, on the reverse strand, counting down.
CTGAGGTAAATACTTTCATTGCTGTCTTTTTAAAAATAAAAAAAAATAGATTGGAGAAGATGGCAGTGCAAAAAACAAAACAAGAATGAAAACATCTCCCCATCAGTTTTGACCCCTTATCAAATTTGCGTTTTTCTTAGCATTCAATCAGTATATAACATACTGTATATTTATATTGTTAATTTGTTAATTTCTCTATACTGGCATTACAACACTAACTCCATCAGTTAGGTGATTTGTGTTTTTTTTTACTACTGCATCACCTAGACTAGTGACTAATATATATTAGGGTAGTCAATAAATATGTGCTGAGTAAGTAGATGTATAAATAGATAGCAGGTGAAACCCAGAATATACATTTCCTAACTACAAATCCACAGTTCATCCCAGCATATCAACTGCCTCTCTGTATAGTTACTTTGCGATTTTATGTTTTGACATGAAACACTGTAATATAGAATCATATAATGAGTCTTGGGTAAATGATGATTTCCAATTCAACTTTTCACCTGTTCAGAAAGAATGTAGCTTCTTGACTCTCTACCATTTCAGTGGGAGCAGAAATCAGATTATTCTAAGAGCAAAAGAGTAAAAATAGAAAAGGTATACATAGCTTGGGTGCTTGTTAGAAAGAGAAGAAATATGGCAAGTTTCCCTTAAGAAGGAAAGAAAGAATGAAAGGGAGGAAATCACATTATCCCATATCACTTAACAGAATACCACGTCTTAACAGAAGTTTATGCTTAACAGACAGACACTGTTCACCTAATGATACATTTGCCTAACTGGGGAGCTCCTGTATCTTCAGTCTTGCTCCCCCCAGCCCAAACCCCCACCACCCAGGTCTTTCCCATATTATCTAATCAAACTATAAGTCTGCTCGGTATTCAAGACAAAAACCTAGGAATCACCCTCAACTCTTGTTCTTCCTTCATTCCCTGTCTTTGGTTGCATTTCCTAGCAGTGAAACATGAAAAGAAATTCTTGTTCAAATGCTGTATTGGGGGACTGCTTTACTGCAGTGGTTCTTGGCTTGGGCATGTATCAGAGTCACCCACAGAGCTTGTGAAGACCCAGAATCCTGCATTCCACCTCCAGAATTTTATAGGCTTAGAGCAGAATCCGAGAAGTTATCATTCCCAGGTGATGCCCACACTTCTCCGAGCTCATGCTATAGGGAGAAGGGGTAATGAGAGAAGATGGTGCAGGGGTAGGGAAAAGCAAGAAATGTGTTCTCAGGTGGGACTCTCTGATTGACAGAGAGGCAGCTATGGGCTCTTGGTAACCCACACTCCCAAAATCTAGAAGACGGCTCTCCAAATAGCAAAGGGTGTCTGGATAAAGGGAAAAAAGCATCTACCATACCCCCTAAGCACATTTTTTCAGCAAGCCTTTTCAGGTCCACCTAAACAATAGGTAGGGAATCCAACCACTTCTTCCTGTATCCACTGCTAACACCCGAGGGTCCCTCGTCATTTCTCAGCACATGGCAACTCCTCCCTCAGGCAGAGTGGCTTTTATAATGGTCCACAGAGGGCAAGAGCCAAGGGACTAACTAGTCTTGGTCAATCTAGGATCTGCAATTGGAAATAATAGCCACCTTTTAGACAAAGAAGCTACAACCGCAAGTTCAAGCTCTATGTCTGAAACAGGCCTGATGGAACCGCCAGTCTACGCTTACTCTCCTGCAGCACTTTCTTCATGCTGTAGTCAGAATAATGCTTTTTTCTAATACAAAGCAGATTTTGCCATGATTCTCCAGGGTACTCTAAAGAAAATCAAACTCCGTTCCAAGGCCAAGAGGCCTCAGGGTTTTCAGACTCAAGACATTTTTAATTTTCTGTCCTCCTAGAAGCTTTTCTTCTGCCATCACTCCAAACTGCACCATTACCTTTGCCACATAGAAATATCGATGGATGTCTGCTCAAACCATTGAGGTCTCAGCCCAAATTCCACCTCCTCAGAAAAGGCCTGCACAGATCTTTCTACCTAACATAGCTCCATACCTCCAGTCAGTGTGTATGTTATCTTGCTCTAACTCCTTCATAGCACCTGAACTATCTACAGGTACTGGTTAATCTGCTTCCTTCTTTACCATGTCTCTCGTTATAAGACTAGGACTTCCACAAAAGCAGACTTTGTTTTTCAGTTCACTGCCCTGTCCCCAGCACCTGGAAGAGTTGTGGCACATAGTAGGAGTTCAATAATGTTTCTGAATATGTAGATGAGTAAAGTACAAAGTGTAAGTGACGATGATATTTTAGTTCTTAGGCTTCAATTGCTCTAATGGCTGTAAGCTGGATTTTTAGTTACTTTCTTTGAGGCCATGCATGGTCATTTTGCATTAGAAAGATCCTGAGAACCAATCCTATCATGACTAATCAGTATAGCTCAAATCTAAGATAGTTTCTTTGGGACAAGGAATGTATCTGTGTTTTGACAGCTGGGCCATCCATCAAAAAGACAGACTGAGCTGATTAGTTGGATCAAAGTTACATTTGGAATGGTTCTACAAATATTGGTGCCACTGAGAATTTAGGCACAATGTAATTGCATCAGTGCCTGAATACTAGCAAATCAGAAAACCAATCTAGGAAAACTTAATTGGTAGCATTTCTCTAATTAGAGAATTGCCTATCTGCGGAGACAGACCAATAGGTCGTGGCTGGACAGCCAAAGTAAAGCAGGAAATAAAAATTTTATTCAGGTAGAAAAACAAACTATGCCCAGAAAGATGTCAGAATCATACAGGATGGGGATCTAGGAAAGCTTCCAGTGGAAGGAACATCCAGAAGATGTTGCTGGGATCTGGGAAACTGGAATGCCACCAACAGAAAGGGACTCCTACAGGCAGGATTTGTATTAGTCTTTCTTCTAGGGCAATGGTTCTTGGTCTCCAGACCAGCAACATCAGCATGAACATCAGCACAACCTGAGAACTTTCTAGAAGTGCAAATAAATCAGGGCCCACCCTAGGCCTACTAAATAAGGAGCCCTGGGTGTAGGTCCCAGTGCTCTGTGCTTTAACATGCCTTGCAAACTCTTGCTCAAGTTTGAGAACCCCCTTGGCTAGAGTCAACTGACTGGTGGTGGGAAGAGGTGAACTCTACTTTGGTTAAAGACACTTGCTAGTAGAAGTATACAAGGTTTGGCATGAAGTTTGAGTCAGCGTTCTACTTTTAATTAATCAGGCAGTCAGTCCTTAACAAAATGCTGTCTTTCTATTAGTATTTTCTATATACAAACAAAATGGAAAACCTGACCCTTAATATCACAGATATTGTTATACAAACTAAAGGTGGAAACACTGCGAAAGTGTACAGTGTTCTCAAAATGATGAGTATTATTACAATTCAGAGAGATTTGACAAATTTTGTTCTCAGAATAAATTTCTAAGCCACCATAACCTGTTTTGCTAAGTGAAGACACTTTACCTGAATTGCCTTAAATACATATTTGATAATATTCAGCAATGTTGTCAGAAGGGGGCTGGTGAGGAGGGACTCAGTTTCTGAGGAAACACCAATCAGCTCATCTACCTGCCTAGCTGTGCAATCATTTCCTCTAATGAGACATCTGTAATTGTCACTCATGATGACTTAATGTGTCACTGTTGATTAGTAAGATGAAGATGTCTCAGGAGCAAAGTGAGACAAAGCTCACTTTACGCAGCCTTTGCTTTCCTCATGCCTAATTGGTTGGGTAGCTGCAACCTTTCATTGTGATAAATGATGACTCCAACATTCACATGCTAACATACGTGCTTGAGCATGCATGGATACACATGTACACACTTCATCACCTTGTTTAATAGACACTTTTTGCATCAATTAATAAAAAAAGGCATTTTAATTTCATATACTATTGGATAGGTGGATTCACTTGTATATTTCTTCCAACTAAAGAAAAGGTCTTTATAGAAACTTGAATATAGGTAAGAGGATTTTAAGTTCTTCTGTCAACTCCAAAATGTGGTCTAAGTTTACATATTACATGGCCAATATATATTTATTTTTCCTGTGATTCCCCTTTATGTCCTTTGATTTAGCCGAGACAATTGTATCACTTTCTGTTAAATAAATAAAGTTCACTTCCATTTCATTTAAGCTATTTCCCTTCATGGAACCACCTCATTCTAACTCAAGACACATATTCTGATTTTATGTCATTTTCCATTTTTCCTAACTTTTACACAATTTTCTGTTTTTCTGGTTCATTTGTCATTTATAACGTGCACTGCTTTGAATTGTTATATAACATTACCATATGATCAACTCTCAAAATGTCAAGATCCTTTAGGTTAGGAACTATGTTTTGTGCTTCATTCCTGTGCTCTGAATAACATATGGTTCATGGTAGGAATTAAATAAATATCCATCAAATTACTGCATTTGAGGGTTTAAAACAGTTGGCAGAATAATAATTCATTTCTTACCATAAAAGTTAAGAGGTTACCTTTTTTTAAAATTTTCTATCAGAAAGATATACCGAACACATCACTGACATTACGTACAATTACAGAACTCTTTTTCTCTTATTAATACATTACAAGTGTTATCTGGAACAACTCCAGGTCCACTGGTCACCAGAAAGGGATTAAATACATCCAGTAACTCTCACTTTCTAAGGCAAGAAGGTAGAGACGTATGTTTTAAATTATTTTTTTCAATAGAAATCTTAAAGCAAAGATATTTTTGGTGGACCAGGAGAAAATTCTTTGTATCAAAATAAAGTATTCTCCTATAACTTCAAATGAATGAAAGTTTTATATAATTTAAAGAGAAGGACAAATAGTCTGCTCATCAAAAACTGTTGAGGAACAGTTTCAAAAACAAAGAAATGCAGATTTTACTTTATTCTTACCCACAGTGTCTATCTGAATGCTCTTTTAAAAATTGTTAAATTTTACACCAAAATAAAAAGGTATTTTTTAACAATAAGAATCTCATCATAAAGATGTTTGAGTCAATAAATGTAACTTTTAAAGAAGATCCACTTAAAAATCAGTTTTGGCTACACTTAATTTTAAAGAGTATATACATACACATAAACATATGTATATATGCACACTGATGGCTAATTTTTAAATAAATTTACTCTGAAAACACTTCAAGTTGTTAAAATGAAGATTCTACTTTCCTTGAAGCCAATAATGGATTGAATGTTTGTGTTTCCCCCAAATTCATAAATTGAAATCCTAACTCCCAATGTGATGGTATTAGGAGATGTAGCCTTTAGTAGGTGATTACGTCACAGTGCCAGAACACACATGAATGGGATCAGTGTCCTTACAAATTCATCCTGAAGAGCTACCTTGCCCCTTCTGCAAAAGACAGCTGTCTATGAACCAGGAGGCAGACCCTTGCCAGACACTGAATATTTCAGTGCCTTAATCTTGGACTTTCCAGCCTCCAGGACTGTGAGAAATACATTTCTGTTGTTTATAAGTCTCCCAGTCTATGATAACTTTGTTATTGCAGCCTGAATAGACTAACAAAGCTATAATTTCAGTTTCAGGGTTAAAATTATAAACTTGGAATAGGATCTTACAAAATCATAACCAAAATCAAAACACAAATCTGCCTCCCGAAAATATTCAGTCACATCATCTTAGGTATTTCCAATGCAATGAGATCAACAGTAGTTTATTATAACCTCTAAGTGAAACAAATATCTATCAGCAACATTTTCCCTACTTAAAATTTTTAAGTTAAAGAAAACAAGTTTGGAAGGCAGGGAAATCCTTCAAGGTAAATCATTTGAAATAGTATGGTATTCTCAGTGGTGCTTTAAAATTGAGTTATTGTTCTGTTTTAGAAACAAAAAGGACTGTAATATAAATTGTGCTTCTTCCAGGATTTATGAAAACAGCCAGTTCTGCCTTGGCCACACATAAAATTGCATCAAATAACCCACTAGTGTAACTTCAATTATTATAAACTATCCATAGAATGTTTAATAACCTAAATTCAGTCATCTATGTCAGGGAATCAACTGGCAATTAAAGTATGCTTAAAGGCCTGTTTGCCCACGAAAAATGTTAAACTGAGAAATTCAAGAAATACTTAATGCAATTTTTAAGCTTCATAGAATTTAAAAAGGAAGGGATGCTTTAACATTGAGCAGTAACATGAAAGGAATATCCAATTATATGATATATATATATGCATATGTGTACACATATACACACACATACATACATACACATACATACATATACACACACAGACCAATTGTATGTTTTTCATACAATTTCAGTTCTTTCCACTGAAGATCTCTTAATTTTGTGTCTCTCTAAAATCTTTTGAATACATTGGACACTTAAGACTTACTATCTCATAGGTTTAATTCAAAGCATTAAATTATTCAAGAAAATAATGTTATACAAATATTACACCAAACTTGTTTTGTCACAAATATTTTGGTGTAGAAGGGACACATCAGCTTGAGTGCTTATTATAAGTGTTAATAAAGATGCTTGGCCATACCCCTGAAAAGCTCTCCAGATAATTTTATGCACACTAAAATTAGAGAAACAGTACCTGAGATCAGTTCTCAATCTTTAATGGGCATTACACTCACCAGAGGATTCATGAAAACACAGGTTGCTAGGCCCCATCACTAGAGTTTCTGATTCAGTAAGTCTAGACTGGAAACTTCTAGCAGGTTCTGAAATAATCATCACACTTTGTTCTGTGACCACATTTTGAGAATTATGAGTCCAGTCTTCCTTAAATGTCATGTTTTTAAACTAGTATCAGGTAAACTGGACTTGAAAACAATTTAAACCGTTACTTCCTGAGAATGGTTCAAGAGTTCATGGTCCATGGTGCTGACTGAAGGTGAATCTATATGATATATGAGGGCATGGGGGCTAAGCCCTGATGATGAAAACTGCAAAACCTAATGTGTTCCCACCTGTGTGGGAGCCCAGCCCTCCTCCCCAAGGTGGTAAGCTCCAGGTGAGATAACTGTTTTCTCCAGAAGCTTCTTTGTATCCATTCAAGCACATGAGCTCTGGGAGTTCTGTCTTGGCGCATGGCAGACCTGACTCACCTGCTCCCCTCGAGGGCATAAACTTCTTCAGTGGCACTGGACAGGTATGTACTCATTCTTCAACAACCACCTCACAACTGTCCAACCCAAGAAGCATTTAATTTCATAATTCTTCTATGAAGTAGAGCAGAAATTTTCAAAACAGCTGGCTACAAATAATCCCCCAAGACTTTAAAAGAACTTCATTGCCCCCCCACCCCTCCAGTAAATCTGTGGGTTTGAGGACCATGGCATATCAGTGTAATAATTAGGAGGAATTTGTTCTGAAAGTGTGTTCTAAGTACCCAGATAGGTGGACTTTCTATATGGAGGTAATTACTGTAGACTATGTGGATATGAATGCCATGCAACAATGAGTTTCATTTTAGTGTAATTAAAACTGAGGCACACATTCTGGCAGTAATTAGATTCTAGAATGTTCTAGCTGTTCAAACCTCTCAGTTTTTGGTGGCAATATCATATCGCTATTAAACAAGGGACTGTAGTTATTTATTTATTTATTTACTTTGCTGTGGCAGAAGATTAGGCATATGGTTAATCTAAGAGTAGTTTCCTATCATTAATGTGTAAGTTTAAAAATTTAGGAATGAAATATAGCCTTGTTTAGCAGTGTTTGGAACTGCCACCCGTCTTTCAGGGGACCCATTCAGTTAGCCCTGCTTACTACACTGACAATGAAAAGATTTTATAGGCACACCAAATTCAGGAAACTATATGAAATATGAGCCATTTGGCCTGAGCCATTTTGTGTTTGCAAAGTCAACGGCCAATAGAAGAGCAATGAAGTTGCAAACACCTTTTGATTATTGTTGGCAAGTTTCTACATGAAGTGATTATAATGGTAACAGTGGAATAACCGAATCTCATTTCTACTTGCTATTCATGATAAATAGCAGAGTGTACCAAACTTCAAATTAATTGATCTAGAAGCTGATAGAATTTTGAAATAAAATTTGTTAACCCAATAGGATTTTTTTGAGTTAGCAGAGAAGGGGTTCTTAAGCAAAAGTCCATATGACACCTTAAAGTCTGGCTAAAATGGCATACATAAATTTTAGGGTCCACAGGTTTTTCATTTGTATGTTTGAAGGGTCACAGGTAAATGCAGATTTCTTGGCAAGTAGTCTTTATAATCCTAACAAATTCTTAAGGGAGAATATCTGATTAATGCCAAGATTTACTCTATACCCTCAGTTTAGTCTATATTTGCTCTTTTTCAATTCCACTCATGATCATCTAATAAACTTGATCAATTATTTTTGCATTGTTTTTCTCTGTTCTCTCCCATCTGAAATGTTACTCCATGAGGGTTGGGGTATTAATCTCTTTTGTTCACTGATTTTTCCTGAGTAATGGGAGCAATGCCTGACACAAAGCAGGTGCTCAATAAACCTTTGTCTAATTGGATTGGATTACCTGAATCTGTGAAGTTAGGGAAATAGGCATCTCAGATCACATGCACTTTAATGGCCAAATTTATATAAATTCAGTCTAGAGCAACAACTACATCATTAGTACCAGTCAACAATTACAATGTAGTTGTAAATGACTGAATAAATTCAACAATGAAAGACCAGGAACAGATGGTGTGGAATATTACCTGTGTAAGAACTAGGCCATTATAAAGATCATATCTAACCATGGAATATCATCTGGTCACCTCCTGACAGGTCTGATTCGCCTTCCTCCCACACTATTTTAACCCAGTGGCCACAAGAGGTCTATTACACAGTAAGTCATATAATGTTGCCCATGCAGAACAAAAGCTGAAGTCCTAAACTAGTCAACAAAATCTTACACGATTTGGTTTCCCATTAGGTCTCAACCTTATCTTCCTCTGTCCCTGACTCACTCACCTCCCTCCACACTGGACTATTTGATATTTTTCAAACATAGCAAGCAAACAACGCTCTAGCTCCAGGCCTTTACACTTGCTGGCTCTGTGTGGAGCATTCTTCCTCAGATATCTTCATGACTTGTCCCTCAGATCTTCACTCAAATGTCATCTTCTCAGTGGGCACAACCAGGACACAGTATTTAAAGGGACATTTCCTTCCCTGGATCCCCCACATTCATTTGTCACATTACTTCTCACTATAGCTTTGATATATTTACATTAGCTAATACAATACACAGTATATTTTACTTCACTATCCTGTTTATTTGTCTTCTCTTTCACTTCCCCAGAGCATAAGCCCATAAAGGCAGAAATGCATCTGTGGTGTTCCCTACTATGTCCCCAGAATCTAGAAAAGTATCTGCAAAAGTACACACATAATACTTTCCAGTGAATGAATGATTGAATATGTACATATATATATCAGAATAGTGTGGTTTCTTCAGACTATGTAACTATAATAGGAAATATGTCTTTTTTTTTCCCAAGCTTAGACCTTCCACCTGCCAAGTAAATCAATAACATAAATCATTTATGCTGTCCCATCTCTCTGGATGCATTTCACAAATTTACAGATGTCTACAATGTTGGAGATTAGAGAGACTTCAGTGAGGGGCCATGATATCTCCTTTGCTTTAGAGATGATAGATAAGTAATAGATCTAAAGTCAATTATCAAATTATTCCAACACTGCAAATAGAACTAAGGTATTCCTACTACTGCAGTGATCTTTCTGTGAACTCACTCTTGAATCCGTTACTGCATAATGAGAAAACTCAGAAAACATATTGAGTAACAGGTCTGTCTAATGCATACAGCTTTATTTGGATAGAGAAAAACTCATCCAAATATAAAGATACATATCTTGGTTTGTAAGGAATTCACTCTTATACTTCCAGATAAATGAGTACTTTGCTCACACTGGGAAATGGGCAAATTATCCAAATACTTTAAAAAAAAACAATTTTTTTGGTAGATCACACCACATCTAATCAGGCTAGTATTTAATTCACCCTAATCATTTTATTCATTGGATGAACAAAAAAATCCATATTTAATCATCTGACCATAAAGATGATGAGATTAAAAACTGGAATATTTGGACAGTTTTACTTTTCTTAAAACTTTCTATGGCAAACAGTATAAAAGTAAATAATTGTTTAATTCAGAAATTAGTTACTATAAGTGGTTACACATTTACACATCTCATGCACCTCCCTACCTGAGGATATCTTCTAATGCAATACTAGAGCTCTAACAAAAGGGACTGGCTACCAGGAGGCTCCAAGCCAAATGCATTTCATTGCCAAGGGAAACAAGAAACACTAGATTTTCAACATTTAAATTAAATAATTACAACTCCTCTGAAATTAGATTTTAATACAATATAGTTTCACGAACAGGTCTTCCTTCAGCAGAAATTCCCATTACAACTGTAATAATTTTACACCCCAATTATCAATGACAACAAAAGCTATCAAATCTTTAGGCAAGTAGATACATTATATCCTTGTTACTGAAATTAGAGACATCAAGTATCTTTACACAGCCATGGCAATTAGATCACATTAATTGAAACTATTATTTCTCAAGGTATTAGAAATGATTCCAACTATGATATCTGCCATCTCTTTGTAAGACTGGATTATAAAGGTCGTTTGGTGTCATGCGATTAAGAGAGACAACAGAAATGTTGGATGACACAATCAGAACCTAGCAAGATCTGAGGAGTCTGATGGAAGCCTGGATCCAAACTTTAAAGGTTATATCATTCTGGAATCAACATAACATCTTGTAGTTGTTTTAAAGAATAATTTCAAAAATCCAGCATAAGGGAAACATGAGTGTGTAGTAGAAAAAAGATCTTCACAGTTGCATTTGGTAGTAAATAGAATATGAGCAGACAAGTGATGGGGCTGCTAAAACATAGATGACGTATATCCGGGTTACACTAGTTACAGAGCCTGGGCAATAAAGTGCTTCCACAATTTAATTATACCAGAGCTGTGATACAAGACTGACTAAGTGATCTGTGTGACATGGTGCAAAATAGAAATGCCGGGGCCATTGTTCAAATATGACTATGAATTTCAAGTCAGTGGCAGCAGATCATTAGACTAAGCACAAGGCCTTTCTAAGTGTGTGTCCTGCAACACTGCCTAGGTCACACATGCATGAAGCCAGCCCTACCAGGTCTTGTTCTGAGTCTAAATAGTCACCACACATCTTAAAAAACCTCAGGGGTCAATTAAGGCAAGAGTACAGAGAATATACATATTTTAAATCAAGTCATGTAGAAAAAAGACACTGAAAGAACTAGGCATACTTTCTAATAAGAAATAATTAAAATGGGAGTACCTTCCATTGCCTACAAAGACTGAAGAGCTACTGCATAGAATAGGAATTATTTTTATTCTCCATGGCCCCAAGTAAGATAATTCATCCCAGTGGATAGAGAAGCATATTTTAATTTAATATCAGTATCTTTGTTGCAGGTAAACCTATTCAAAAGAATATATTACCCAAGCAAGTACAATTTTGCAGTCACTAGAGGTATTCAAATATACTTTGGGTTACTGGCTAGACAAGGATCTAGGAAAGTTGCTCAGGGATTCCTGAGGGATGTATTTTCCAAATGCAAGCTCACAAAATAATGCTATAGATGAGCTACTCCCAATCATCTAAAGCATCTCAAAACACTATTTCCTGTCTCTCTGCCCAAAGATGGGACTTGGGAATTTGTAATATTAGAAGTTCTCACTAGGGGATTCCTGTAACCAGTAAGTGTTAGAAATGTCTAATCTAGAAAGAATTTAAATACCAAAAGACTATTTGAGCAAATGAACTGTAAGAACCTACATAAACTCAGTAGGTTTTCTCAGCCTGAAGTTGAGTACTTTCTCCCTCCAGGCCCTGGCTAACCTGGGTGTGCTAACGTGATCACTTATACATACATGTGGATAGACAGACAATAGGTAGAGACAGATAGAGATCTATTGATATATCTTTAAAATTCATGCTGCCTCTCATACATGAAAGACCATTCTGAGTTTTTCAAAAACCATGATCTTGGGAAGATTAGGGCAGTTACGTTGCCATTAATAAATGATTAAACACGAAATATGGTCAAATTTATTATACTATAGAATTAACTCAGTTTTTAAAAGTGAAAACCACATTGCCCAAAGTGATCATAATACACAACAGACTATTTTTGAAGAAGATTCCTACAAAAGAAGACTGATCCCCATAAAAAGATTTTTTTTAAAATGCCACAGATTCTGAATGTCCCCACCCCACTCACCAAAGATAAAATTCAAAATGCTTCAAGCTCTAGCTAGTTCCTAAAATGAAATTATATGCCTTTCCAAAATGAATGGTACTTTTCAAGACTGGCAATTCTTGACATAAAAGTTTGATATATTGTGTCATGATACCTTTGACTTGTACACAGAAAAATCTTGGTATCCTTTTTCGCATTTCTTAGAAATGAAAGGCTATTCATTTCCTACCATGAACATGTTAATTTGGTTTTTTAGTTTGGGTTTCTACTTTCCTGACCTATCTTAGTCTGTATACTGGAAATACGGGGAAGGCCACAGGCAAACACTGATGTCTAAGACAGGAAAGACCAGTCTCCCAACGGAAATCACTTAGAAGGTTACATTGGCATGAGCTGGGATTTTACCTTATATATATTTTACCTTGTGCATAAAGAATGAAATGTGTTATTGGATGGGAAGTAGAAGATTACTCCAGGTATGAGAATCACTGAGCAGCAGAGAAAAGCTAATTTTTCTCTTTTGGAGACAGGTAGAACCTATTTTCCCCCATTTAAGTGTGTAGACACCTGATCCTATCTCTTGGCCCTTTCTGTTCTTCTTGTACCTTCCTGATACAATTCTCAAATGATCAATGGCATTTCAGTCCTTTTGGCAGAAAAACAGATGGTCCATGTCAGAGTGAATGGGAAAATTTTTGTGTGCTATTGTGTTGCACAACTGAACACACGCCATCTACAAACTAGTGGTGACAAATTTTGAAATGGTAGCTTGAAAGAATACCTTCCAGTGACTGTTTTGAGTAGAGTTACAAGGAAAAAACAATAATATCAACACATTTTTGTTTTATTCAAGTGTTTTTTCAAATCACAATATAAATTCAAGGATGGTTTGGAAAAGAGTTAGGAGAAAGAATTATTTGAAACTTCTGCTCAGCTTGTGGATTTTCTGTAACAATAATAGTACTATTACTAATATTACTATTTCTATTATTATTAGGGGGACGCCTTCTATATGTGTAACTCATCACAGCTTTCTCATCACTGTGGCATCAGAGCTTATCCTTTCAACCATCCACATGTCAAATAAGAAGAATGGTCAGCTTTTGTCTGAGATAAGTACAAAAATTCTTGAAAGAAACACCTATTTCACTCACAGGCGAACAGTTTACGGCCTAGTCACAGTTCTCTTCAAACACGAGTTGATTTTTAAAAACAAGCTAAAACCATAATGATCATCATTTCCATGGATCTGGAATTTAGTTGTTGAAACTTCATTAGAAATTTTAAGAGCAGAGATGCCTCAGAGTGCCGTACTTTCACACCTACTGTCACTAAGTTAAAAGAAAAAACATGAGTAATTTCCACTACACATTATATACTGTAAATTGTAATTATGCATTATAATATACAAATTATACATTCTAACCTTATAAAAATAATAGCATAACAAAAGAGGTGAATAAGCCTGTTGTTCCTCTCCATTTCCATGAAGCATATGTAGGTTCATAAAGTATAAAATGTAGGGGGATATATGAATTGTTTAACTTTATTATTAATAAGAAGAATAATATAGCAGTTTTCCTTTAGCTGGCACTTGACTATTACATGCATATTTTAATTGAATCTTTATAAGAACCTTATTAGTTAGGCAGAGTCACGTCTATTTTAAAAAGGAAGAAGCCGAGAGGTGAGAGTAAGTTGACCAATATCTCCCAGGTGGACAGTTAGTTAAGGGCATTCTGAGGTGGTCTGAATAGATCCTCATTGCTATAAGGTTCTGGCACTCCCTTTCCAAAGAGAATAATAAATACTTAAAATCTTTTAATAGAAATTTACCATAATAAATTGCTTATTCAGAAATCTTAACTTTAAAAGAACATATGTCTGTGGGGTAAATGGAGAAATAGAGCTTCAAGTTCAATTTCCTGTTCCTAATTCTCCATCTTGTTTGTCTTCACTTGTTCAGTATTTAGAGCTTCAGTAGAACAGATGGGGAATGTTCCCAGTTTTAAAGTCAAGAGACTGAGGAATGGTTCGGTCACCGACTCACTGGATGCCACAGACAAGTCCTCTAATATTTAAATTAAATTTAGTATTTCATTTAATTAATCTAATTAATATTTTATGATGATGATAATGAACCTCTGCTGAGATGGCAGGTTTTGTACAATTGTAGCAACTCTAAAAACTAAGCTTTGAGTTTATTTCTTCCTGTTCAATGCTCAAGAATTAGAAGAAGTCTTCAATATTTTTTCTTTTCAAGGAGAATGATTTTGATGTACAACCACACACAAGAGACTAGCTATGAATAAACTTTAAAGCGGTCAAAAGAACATCCCCTATTACTTCCCACCAATGGATCCTGCCTGTATCTCATGATGTAAAAAAGGAGTCCACAGTTTTGACAGTCCTTGCAGGACATTGCTCATGAAGGGGCAGGATAAAAAGACCACTTCATGTTTTTTAACCTGTTTATCTTCCTTCACAATTTTGAAATAAATCTGTCATCACCCACAAGACACAAAGGGAGTTTGAGAAATGAAATAACTTTCTAGTTCTTTTAGAGAGTCTATTAGAACTAAAGTTGAAAAATGACTTTGTCATTTTCCCCTTTATTGAAAAGTGGTGTATTTCTCATCCAGAGGAGGAAGTGACCCACTTTTCAGAGTATCAACATCTTTTTGAGAATAAACCAAGTCAGCTAGAGAGATTATTTTAGATGGAAAGCTACCAACTAGCCATGGAGCTGCAACTGACCCTTTGTGAGAGACTATTTTTTGTTCACTTCTACTCTGAGCCATTCCCAAGAATGGCCCCTTATTCCATTTTGTTTCAAGCCTCCCACTCACTCCCAAGCAGCACACACTGTACAGACACCTGCTGGCACTGCACCTCTATCAGTACTAGACCTCTGCTGCTTCTCCATGTCACTCCCTGGATATAAGCACCACATGTTGCCTTATCCCTCTTCCTCGGGCACCCCTATTCATCCCCATGCAAGACACCCCCCTGAAAGTGCTCACAGAGCTTCTTCCTGGTTGTTGGACCCCTTCTCAATAAACACAGATACCATGCCTGACAATCTTGCAGTCATGAAGACAATCAGAACCACGATTCTGGTCTTTGAATTTTCTGGTTAGCACAATGAATAGAAAAACTTCTTTTTATTTGACCCTTGTTTGAAAAAAAAAACAGACTTGTGAAATGGATGAGTCCACTGCATATGCCACCTTAGTAAAATAGAAGGTAGACTCAAGACAGAATCTCTTTGACTTTAAAGGATTCTGCAATGCTAGAAAATCTTTACTTTTCTCCCCCAGGAAGGGGAGATAAATTGGGTCAAATATCTGATCATAGGCCACACTATAAATATGTTGCCTAACAATAAATTTTTTCTTAATATACTTTTTCAATACATAAAGTGAAACACTCTAAGAATAAAGAAGATTGGATTCACTTATATTTTCACCCAGAATTCATCAGAGTCCATGAGGGTATTCAATAAATGTTGGTTCAATGTAATATAAAACAAAAGGAGAGAAAAACTTTTTAAGTGATTACAGGTTCTAGTTATTTGAGTTAGGTTGCTCCTGTTTTGACTTATTATCTTGGGGGGAAAAAAACCCACCATCATTTCTTAAATATCCCAACTATCTTCCTGTAATGGCCCTGATGGTTCATTAATACTAGAACAAATCCTACCACTTAGTCAAACATTTATAAACATGTATGTTTGTCAAACTCCTTGTGGACGAATTCTTCAAACAAAACAATTTAAGAAAACCTTCCAGATCTTCACCACCCATTTAGCAACCTTATCATTAAAAGCCAGCATTTGTGTCCACAGAAATATAAGTCCCAGGAGGCTAAAAGGCCAGAAGATTTCCCTAAAACTTGCCTATCCCATGAGTCTCTGAGCAGAGTCTCAACCTGAGGGAGGCGTGACAGTCCTGAATGAGCATTTCATTTGAATGTAGTCTCTCAATGCTTTGTTTCCTCTTTGTTCCAGGGAAGAAGCAGGGTTGGAATTTAGGGTAACTGATTGTTCGCATGCATTTCTGGTGTGATGACTTACTTTGTTCTGGAGGGGAAAATAATTAAAAATAGAGAAAAGCTTCCCAGCTCAACAATCAGCTTAGTCTGAGCTATAAATAGACTTTTCAGCTGCAGTCTAGACCGAGGTGGATTACGTAGGTCAATAGCTGGATGGAGACCTTTGGAATGAGCTGGGGATGGCAGGACATGAGGATGGAAATTGGATGTTTGCACATTCTGCTCTTTGTCAACACTAATCTCAGCATGGAGAGGGGTCGCTGCACCTTCAGAGGTGCTGCTTGTTGAGTGAGCCTGTGATATAGGCTTACCCTTTTATGGCCACAGTTTTACGAAAACAGCTGAGATTTAGTCTTTTGTTTTCATGGAATACTTACCCAGATTAATGGCTCCTATGAATATGCTTACTTATCCTGAGTCAACTGGAGAGAGTTCATGCTGTGTTCAGTGGCTTTACTGGATGGTTTCATTTCAAATGGAAATAAGGAGATTCCAAAGTTCAATTTCCAATTAAACCTAAAAGCCTGTACTGGTGCTGGGAAGGATAGCAGTAAAGAATTCACTGACTCCCAAAATCTTGGTATTATTTATAAACTCTGCATTTATGACTTCATCTGCCTGCTACTAAAATGTGGGGTTGCTTAAATAATTCAGTAAAGAGTTTAGTATAATTTAGCAAATGACCTCATATTTGAGCACCTAGGATATGTCAGGTACTGTTCTAGACACTGAGGATACAAAAGTCCCTAGTACCAGAGATACTTCAAGACCAAGGGTTATACAATATAGTTCTTGCTCCTACAGTGATGAAGAAACACAACAAATAATAAACAGATTCATAAACACATATTTGGAGGCATTCCAATAGAGAAGTACCAGTCATCTGGGTGGAAGGTTTCTGAGAATTGAGTAAAATTCTCAGAAAAGGATAGAGCAGACGTTGGATTTGGCAAGATGCAGATCACTGATGACTGGCAAGAGGAGGGGCTCAATGGGGGGATGCAGAAAAACCTCACTGAAGGGGACTGAGGAAGGCAGACAAGGAGGGAGTGAAGGCACTACTGCAGGAAATGCTATCAAACACATTCTCTACCAAGACTAGTGCAGACAGGGGACAATACCTGGAAGGGGATATGCTACCAAGAGGTTTTGGGGTTTTTTTTTTTTTTTTTTTAATGGAAGCTATTATGGCATGCTTTTAAACTGATAATAATGACCCAATATATGGTAAAAGAAATTATACAGGAGGAAGAGAGAGCAGAATGCACCTTGGGAGGTAAAAGGGGAAGGAAGGTCGTGCAGATATGTGGGAATTGTTTAGAGAGAAGCAAGGATGGGTCACCCAGGTGATGAAAGGGAAGTCAAGGACATCAGAACGGATACACAGAGGTTGACAGGTTTGGTGTTGAGAGAGTAAGAGAATTCTTCCTTTTTCTTGACAGCCAAGAAGTGAATACAACAGATAAGAACGAGGAAAAAAGAAAGCGTATTAGAGTTTAGAGAACAGAGAAGAAACTGTGAAATAATCTCACCGAATGTGAGCAAATTCACCAGAGAAACAGTCGGATTGCTTCTCTTAGTGTTGCCTGGAGATACAGTCTCAGATTTAGCGATTTCTCTCCAGGGATGTTCAGTTTTTCGGATGTCAGCACAGAGAAAGCAGAGATTAGGGATTTTCACTTACAAAGGGATTTTGCCATGGAGGTCCCAGGCTTTTACATTTTCTGATTTTCTTAGTCTGAATCTCTAACTTCCAATAGTGAGCATCTCTGGTTCTAGACACGAACAACAGCAGTTGTGTGCTGTGACTTCAGCTAAAGCTCGCACAACGGACCCCCTCCTGCTTCGGCCGGTGTTGACTCTCCTGTGATCCTGTTTGACCTCCAGTGCTGTTATCCGGAGATCAGAATTTCTGGTAGGTCCCAGGTTGGGTGTATCATTTTGCTCTTTCCTCCTATTAGACTTTGCAGCCCATCTGAATGAGGTCAATTATAGTGGAAGTTAGTATAACTTCAGAACAACTCACAGATGTGGGGGATTTTGTGAAAAAAAAATATGAATAAGAGACTTGCTTACAAAAATATTGGAAATATCTATAATTCTGATGTTGAGTTGTCCAATTTAAAGAAAAAATCCTATGTTTAAATTCTCTAAAAATGCAATAATAAGGAAGGTGTGTGTGGGTGCTTGTATTTATGTGTGTATGTACAGGCACCTTAGGCAAAAACATTTTTTTTTAATCTCTACACAAAATTATCGTCATCGTCATCACTCATTAAGGTGCTTCTAGCTTTTCCATTCTTGGAGCTTGGGGACTACAATCATAAGCATTTAGTCTGCTTATTAACCTTCCCAGATATCAAATGCATGGGAGAAAGTGTTGTATCTGAGTATCCTTTGAAATGGAATGTTGAGTGTGGTGAACAGACCAAATATGTCTATATACACAGCAGGAAATGCTTTACCCAGTGATCATTATCCCTCCTGTGTTGCAAAATATTATGAAAGTTCACAAGTTAATCTTCTAAAAAAGGAAAATTAGGTTTGCTTAGAAACATATTGAATGATAACGTACCTTATTAATAACTAGCATCTGGATTAAAAGAAACAGATCTTTTATCTTTTTCAAAGATAAAAATTCACACAGTCCTCATAGGTTAACTGCACTACCAATGTGATCACTTTAAACTTGTTTAGGTTCAAGACCCCATGAGTCACTGCCCTTTTAGCAGACATCATAAGATAGAAATTTAATAAACTTAAAATAGCCTGATAATTTGGGCTAACTCATGTAGTATCTTATATTTGATTTTAATTTAGATTAGGAAGTCACAGATACCAAAACTTTAAGAAAAAATTTTGACACAGATTTAAAATTGAAAAGATGATATCAATTTATTTATTTTTCCCTGAAAACTGGGAAAAAGACATGGCTGCATTTTATTGGCAGGAGCATATTTGGGGATCAAAAGAGGCAAACTGATTTGTGAGGAATAGAGTTATTAGCTCTGTTCTCATCTTTTTTGGTTTCTTCAAAATACAGTATTTTGATAATATAATTCACAAGAGTCCTTCCAAATATTTTAAATTGTACAACACATTGCTTGATTGCACTATATTAATTTAGAGGCTACTTATCTGCAAGGTTTCTATACAAAGATTGTGAACTTCTCTGAGGTAGCAATTGTCTCTCCTATCTCTTTGTTAACCCCTACTATATCACAATGTAGGCTTAAACACTTACTTTCCTAAAATGGTAGGTATAAGTTACAAACTTCTAATTCTCTGCATGATACATCTTGAAATAATGTGAAGAATTGAGTTCTGTAAACCCTTGATACAACTGATGGAACGATTTAAATCTCTATCCATCCTTTTGTATCTGTTCTCAGAACAGCCACTGCTACGGAGATGACAGTCCTTCATCACACCGACTGGCTTTGGTATCCATTACCCTTTAAAGGCAGCCGTGTTATTCATTTCCTGGGATGTTGTACCTTGAATGGTCCGACAGCCAGGTATGTGGTTAGTACACAGAGAGTGGGAATACATAGTTTATTGTAAGATACAAAAGCCTCTCAGATGCTAGCTAAATACAATATTGGGCAGATCATTGATCTAACGATCTTTCTCTTCCATGTATTTTAGGTTCTTTATCTCAGAGATTCTATCACTATAAATGATCTACTGAGCTGCAAGAAAGCACCATGTTAACAATTTTAGCCATGATAATTTAAAAAACATCAATAGCCCACTTAGCTTATTGAGCACTAACCTTTCTGAAGAGTAGAGACACTGGATGCATCAGGGAAATTTCCATGGAATATTTTATTTATTCATCAAGTTCATTTGTATTAGGCATCTACTATGTGCCATGATACTTTGCTTTAGCATGGGCTTAACAAATTGAAAAATAAATATAAATACATCTATGTCAAAAATTGTATAGTTTCCAAATACTTTTCAAGTCAGAACTACCACTCATGAAAATGTTACCTTAAAAAGTAATTTAAATATAGGAAAAAACCCACAAAATATTTACAAAGATTCTCATCACCAAAGAACTGATCATTAATTTAGGATTGTTCTATAAAAATAAATACTATAGTAGTGATAAGGTAAAAATGGCTATGATCACAAAGAGCTCATTAATATCTATAAAATGTTGATGCTATCTGTGGGTAAAATTGTACTATTTCCAGAATACCTCTCCTGGCTTTAGTGCACCTGCATACTTGCATATCAATAGGCGTTTCTTAGGGGTGGAGACTGTTCATCTTCATATCAATGGGTAATTACCTGGGCAACCTGGGGCTTATCTGAACCTGAGAGGTTAGGGGGAGAGCTGGTTTGCTTCTGCCAGAGCAGGAAAAAGAAACAGCCCCAGACCACAGTTCATAAGCAATAAATCGGTTTTAAACTTTATTTCTCCATTTGATTAATTTCAGATTTTTAGAGGTATTTTGTCCCAGGATTTCCTCTCCCCAGAGTTAACTATCAATGCTAAGAAAAGTAGCACCTATAAAAATCAATGGAGCACAAATGCAGCTATTATAAAAATAAATAAATATTCATAGAAATTAACTCAAGAGATATATTAATACAAAAAAATGGCCAGGAATACGAGATAGTTTGTATTATTACTCCTTTTTGCATTCTAACAATATTACATAATGAGGACAGAATGTTTTTCTAATATAGAAAGCTCAGAAAAACACCTGGCATCTTGCAAGTACTCAATAACAATTAGTTGCCATTGTTATTATTATTACTCACTAATTGGTTGGCTTCCTCTTTTTTGCTGTCAGCATTCTAGTAAAGTGGTTTCTGAAGTGTGAAAACACTGGTGGCCTTGGGGTAGCTCTATATCTCTATATAACTCTGAAGCTAAATATTTCAAAGGCAAATCAAGTCCAAGTTGTCGATGTCTTTTCCAAGATTTTTACATTAATATCTTCATACATTCTTTGAGATATAGCATAATCATCTAATAACGAGTCATTGTTATTACCTTTGCTTTCCTGATGGTTACCTTCTTGTTTGGTGCCCTAAGCCCAATAATTAATTAGGCAGAGTAAAACAAAATTATTTTATCTTTAAAGCATGACAATTACTCTATTAGTTCAGGCTACTATCAGAAAATACCACAGATGAGTGGCTTAACAGAAATTTATTTTCTCACATTTCTGGAGGCTTCGGAGTTCAAGTGCCAGCTGACTCGGGGTTTGGTGAAAGCTCTTCTCCTCACACAGAGCTCTGGCATCTCTTTCTCCTCTTACAAGGGCACTAGCACTATTGGATTCGAGACCCATTCTTGTAAACTCATTTAACCGATTTTACCTCCTTATAGGCCTTCTCTCTAAACACAGTCGCATCCGTGGTTAAGGCTTCAACGTAAGAATTGGTGCAGAGCACAATTTATTCTATAGTAATTGCCTAATTTCCATTTAGTCTTAGCCAAATTCTAACCAGTCCCATATTACACTATAATCATTAAGCCTGTATTTAGTTTTATTTAAATGTCACTTTCTCACTACAAAGCCACTATTCTTCTTTGGCCCATTTCAGGTACCTCTAAGTGATGTCCCTTACTGAAACCATATTTTTTCTAGTTGCCTTGCCTTGTAACTCTGAAGTTATATTTGACCCTTCTCCTTTATCATCCCTGTCCAATGAGTAACCACATTTTATTGACCCATCCTGCTAGGCAACTCTCAGCAATACCCCTTCATTTTTATTAACCTTGTCACCACCTCATTCCAAGGCCCTAATCACTTGATGGATCACTGTAACAGCATCCCAACTTACCTTCTGTATTCTCCTTTCTCCAGAGGATCATGACAATCACTCTTTCTAATAAAACCCTACTTTCATTTTATTACTTGCTGAAAAGTCTGCATTTCCCACTGTCTATCATACTGAGTTAAAGAAAATCTCCTTGGCACTTCAAAGCCTTTGAATTCTAATTAATCTATATTTCTAACTATTTTTCAACACAAATCTTCTACATACTATAAAATTTGGGGGAATGGTATTAGAAGTCTAGAGCACATATTGAAGAAAATGCTTTAACCTACTATTATTTACTAATCTTTCTTTTCTATACTGACCTTTTCTAGTATGTAGCCACTCCCCAGAAGACAGCATTTTTCATGATGTCACTAATAGAAGATCATTAAGTCTAATCCAGTAAGGTGTACCTCAAGCATCAAGACAGCACACAAGGGACCCTGATGTTCACTCCTTGTTGCATGGACACTAAGGTGGTTGGGACCAGAGGTCCTCTTCTCTTAGGGAGAGGCTGCACCCAAGCTCAGCTGCCTGTGGTTTTCTTCCCACAGCAGAAACCATAGCAACTTCCCATAGGTTATAAAGTCTCCAGTAGCTGAGCTCCTAGTGTCCCAGAAAATTCTTATCCACAGGTCCAGTGCTAATTCAGACTGGCTAGCACCCAAAGGCTGTGTTTCTCTGCAGGTAAGGTTGCCCTCACACTTGCCTCATGGGGTGAGGATAGGAATTTGGGACCAAGAAATCTATACAAAGACACCTTGTTAAATTCACCCTATCATCCTGGCTACTTCTTCACTAGTTACTTACCACCTCTAGCCCAAACACCTCTGTCTTGTCAATTCTTCCAAAGTTGTTATATTTTGTCTATAAGGTATAAAAGCTTCCTGCTCTGGTTACTTCTTCAGGTCTTCATTCTCTCCGTGTACGTGTAAAAAAAAATAATAACATTTGTATGCTTTTCTCCTATTTATTTGTTCATGTCAAGTTTCATTTTCAGACCTGGCCAGGAACCCTAAACAGGTTGAGGGAAACTTTTTCCTCCCCTACACAAGCTAATGTCTGCTGAAGCGCAACAGCCGCCAAGATTAGACATCAGTGACTGCGCTAAAAATCCTTAAAGTTAAGATGCAAGATTATGCTGGAATTATGTGATTTTTTAAAAAAACAATTGAAATACAGTTACTCATGGGATATTTCATAAGGAAAGATCCTTAGAAGTATTTAAGTTTAACTTCAGCACAGAGAACCAAGGAAAGCTCACATTTTCTTTCAAACATAAACAACATAAGCCCATGTACTGTTTTCACTGGGTGTCAAACATATGTTTTTGTTCTCGATAAAGACCGAGTGGAGCTGCTCTGTGAACACACTGCATGCTGTGTGATTTCAGGAGACCAGAGCTTCAGCTTGCTGCTTCCTGGAGATCATTCTAACACCCACGGAATTCTGGCCTGTCTTTACCCAGAGGCTACCAGATATATTAGCAAACTCTCAGCCCAACAATATTCAGTGGTTGTTAACATCTGTTGAATGTTAATGGAGCTTTGCCTTTGAGCACCAGAGCAGCTAGTATGCAGTGCAAGACAGCACAGACCACGACTATCTGCATCCACTTCAATTAAATAGAAACTCTTAAGCACTATTTAAGCCTTTGTGTTTTCTGGAAATACATGCCCTTAGGCTTTGAAAATAAACTTCATCTTGGGTTCTGCACAAGTTTTGACCATCCAATGAAATCAGTTTTTAAGAAAGAACTTCACTTGAATACTTTCCTGCCAATTTCTCTATTCTCTGGTATTTAAGAGAAATCCACAGGTAGCACAATATGTGAATTTCTCTTTGATGTATTTTTATGTTCTCCTTGAAGACACATTTTAATAAAGTGAATTATTAGTTGTACTGAGTTACCTGTCATTCCTATTGCCTGAAGTAACGATTAACTGGTCAGCCTCAATTTATAGAAATGTGTGTGTATGCATTTGTGTATATATACACACACATTGATCACTGTGGAGGAAAAATGATTTTTCAAGAAAAGAGACATCTTATGAAAAATTTAAATGAAATACACATAAGGTATATAATAAAAGCACTACCAGGAAAAGTAATGGAGGTGAGTTATAAACACTCCATTTTGTAATCCTATGAAAAAAAAGGCTCTAAACAGAATTCAATCATTTTTAGTCAATCTCTAAAATACTGAGTGATATTTTTGCTAACTCAACAAGCCTTCCACTTACGATAATCGTATTATTTTTCTTCTCAAACTACTTTTATAGATCTTGCTGGTTCTGAGTCTTAATCCAATTTACTAATGGCAAATTCTTCAAAGTTGCTGTTCGAAAGAATTTCAGGTTTGCTTGTTTCTCAAAATACAAAACATAAATTAAGATTTCAAAAAGAGCTCTCAGAATGGAGTTATTTAGAATTCTGGTTGGCGTTCAGTTTTTTTCTTTCCTCAGATTCACCAAAAGTCTTTTGTTGATAAGATAAAGATAATTGAAAGTATGATTGATGTAAATTACATAAGCGAGCTAGAGCTAGGATTGAAGCAAAAGCATCTTTTAAAAAGAAAATTTGTCTATTCAGATCTTAGATAAAAAATAATGAAAAACTATAAAGAACCATGTTCTCTCGTTGTAATTTACCACATTGATTCTTTTTTCTTTTATGTTTAAGAAGACCACGATTGTGCTGTCAGTGCTAAAGAGTTTATTTCTTTTCTAATGTGAAAAAAAAAAAGAATCCCACTAGCTAGAAATTTAATGTATGAAAATAAATTTATCTGCAATGTAAGTGAAAACATTACTTTACTGATTTTAGTAAGTTATCAGCACCTCCCCAATAATATAAAGGGATTCCATTTGCCAACATTAATTTTCATAAGAAAAAATATTTGCCCAGTTTTATTCTTTTTAACCAAACCAGTGCTTTACAACATGGCATTTTCTCTTGAATCAGTTCCTGACAGCTTTCTTTAAAATTCTTTACATCACCAGGTAGTGAACCCCACACAGTACTTACTGGTGATCACTCTTAACAGCTGCTCTCCTATTCTCAACACATAATACTATCAAAAGACATAAGGGAAAAAAAGTTATAATGTACTTATAGATAAAATATAGAAATAATCTTAGGTCACATTATTCATAGAACATCATTTTTCTTCATA
Organism: Manis javanica; assembly: GCF_040802235.1. NCBI lineage: Eukaryota > Metazoa > Chordata > Mammalia > Pholidota > Manidae > Manis > Manis javanica. The sequence continues at coordinate 105,871,402 of NC_133164.1, read as the reverse complement.
AAACCTGCAGAAAACTACAGATGATGAGAATCTGCCAGTCTGCACGTACATCTGTGTGGGATTTGCTGATCCCTAGTGAGTAAAGAGTAAATTTATTGCGGGTAATTTTTTTTTTTAAGCAATATATCCTTTTTTTTTTTTTTTTACATGAAGACCATTCTTCGAATTCTATGGCATTCTGTATTTTTTAATCTATGAGCTCCTTGTATGTTGTCTCCTCTGTACCACTACTGCCGCTTGGGATTACAGCCCCCTGCTCTTCCACACACCACCCATCCAACCTTCCGTTTCAGGTACTGGATCAACACACCTCTCGGGGAACCATCCACCTGAACCATTCCTGGAGCATAGGTTCTGTCTCACAGGAGGGTTTCAGCCCAGGGCAAATTCACTCTGGATTTGGTGAGCACTAATAACAACAACGGAACATTGCGGGTAAAAGGGGGCTTATACCAAGCTTTATTCTCACCTCGGGAGGTCGAGTACTAGAATCCCGTCCTCTGTCTCTGCCTCTGCCTCCGACTCAGCCTCTGCCCCAGGCTCTGTCTCTGCTCCGGGCTCTAAACCGCCTCCAGCCCCTGCTCTCTCCCACTCTCTCACTCTCTTCTCTAGGCTCTGTCTTAGCACTGGAGAAACTCTTTTTATAGCAACACAGGCAATTAATGGCTTATCGCCAGCGGTATACAAGTATGTGCCTGTGCAGTAGGCTAAGTATTCTATCACTGATCATATATGATCAAGTGAGGATCCTGGCCATGAAATGCCATTTTCCCTACAGCTTCCCATCTGCCCACTGGTGTTGATCCTCTTCCTACTTTAGGTCTTTATGCATCCCCAAAACCTAATATTTCTTTTATCATTAAAAGTGAGTCCATGGTGATGTTTTCACTAGTCCTGGTGTCTTAACAAAATTTGTGATTTTCTTTACTTTAATTTAAGATAATTTCCTTTTCTTCAGAACATAGTTTTTACTTTTTTGTTGTTAAAAAATCCTTTTCCTTATGAAATGATGATGATATGTGGTAGCTCTGATTCATTTTATTAAACTCTATTCTTTGGCAGAATTTTAAAATGGCAACCATAGTAATAATATTTATTAATAATATATATATATATATATATATATATATTTTACTGCAAAAACCAAACTTTGAATGTTCCAAGAATACCCTCAAATTCCTAGCTCTCATTTTTGGCAGCTGTATCCTGCTATACACACCAGTGGGACATGATGTAGCTGGTCAGTGATACCAACAGAAATACAGTTACTGATTTCTTAACATGTAACATCCCCTGCAAACAAGGATTGTCCAGGTATAAGCTTTTGTGGACACAAACCTAGAGTTTAAAGGACTGGGTAAATTAGTCAAGATGATCATGACGAACTATAGATTAAAGAAGTGCTCTAACTAGTCAGCGATTCAGTTGAGAAACTCTAAAATCTCATGGGTCCAGACAAGAAAAAAGAAGAAAATTAAAGTAGACAGAGAGGAAACTAGCTATCAAAAGAAAGGAGAGGTAAAAAGTTAAAACAAAGAGGGCCAATTTTCACAATACAGTTCAAGCAAGGTAGCTATGAAAGAGGGTGAGCTCTTTACCTGCTACCAGCAGGTGGCGGTAGACACTCCTTTGGTAATATTACTTTGGAATTACGGATTTTGGAATAACATTCTCCTTCCTTGTCCCTCTCAAAAATCGGGAATTTTCATTTATGCCTTTCTCTGACCATGCTAGTTTTATTTTTACTTTTTAAAATAAATATGAGTATCATTTTTCTGTAATATGATATGAAACAATTTACGAGATGTTCTCCATTTAGTATTTAATAATAATATATTTATGAAATTGTTCTCTATTTTGCATTTTGTTATTCTTGACAATGTGCTGGTTCAAATCCATGCTTTGAAGACATATTTTGTGTGGTGCAAAAATTGCCAAGATTTCTTGGTTGAGTAAATCACACCATTTGGTAAAAGCCCAACATGAGACAAGACCAACATCAAACTACTATTCTGATTCAAAAATCTGGAATTAGACCTTTTAGGCAGAGAAATACCTTCAGGTGAATAGTGCCTAAAAAGCTGACCTTCCTGACTTTTATGGGTGTGTGTTGTTTATTGCAGATCTCATTCAGGCATCTAAATTTATGAAACTCCTTGTATGAAGGAAAGCTTGCTAGGAAATAATTACATGATGACAGCATGAGAATAGAAGTGTGGATTTTAGCAACACAAAGCACTAGTGGTTCTAGCAACAGCAGAGCCAGGGCCTTTGAGCCATTTAACATGTCATCAGTCAGAATTAACACATGAAAGGGGATTGGGATGGGCTTGGTGGGCTGGTCCAAACCAATAGTGAATGAGCTATGCCCCATACATTTCCAGGGAAGATTGAGAAAGGAGGTGTGAAATTGGATATTCTTCACCCATAATAGGAAAATACAAAATCACATTAAACTCCTAAATCTGAACCTATGTTAAAACAGCATTTTGCAAGGAGGATAAACACCTGTTTTCAGTAGAGTCTGTAAAAATACCAAGTGTTATAAGATTATTATGGATTATGTAGAAACCAGTCCAGGAGCAAAAAAAGAAGAATATGATGGAATTGATTTATTTCAGGCTGATATTTAATGAAAAGCCAGATCCCAAGGACAAAGTTGTAATACTGTTTCTCTTTCCTTTAAAGCCTCCAGCATCCTCTTTCTGTGACCCATCACTAACCTAAGAGCTGTTTTAGATATTGCTGTCATTATTTTAAAACCATCAAATATGTGTGTTTGTATTTGTATATATGGCTTTCTCTTTGACAAAATATAAAATATGACTAAAGGTATTAATATCTCAGCCGAGTCACATCATCTGCCTGGGAAATGGCTGTACTCCACACTTGGTTGTCAACAACCCACCCAGACACATGCAGGGACAGGGCACCTCGCTGTGCTACAGGGCGGGGCTCAGTGGACCCAGTGATGTGATAGAAGTTTGTAGATTAAAAAAAGAGGAGACTTACCAAGAGTGAATCCTGATGTAAACTCTGAACTTTGCATGGTAATGACATGTCAATGTAGGTTCATCTGTTGATAAACAAATGAACCACTCTGGTAGAGGATATGATGGTAAGAGAGGTTATGTGTGTGCTGGGCAGAGGAGATCTGGGGTATTTGAAATTATTTGTGCTCAATTTTGCTGTGAACCTAAAAGTGCTTTAAAAAATGAAGTGTATGAAATAATAAAGGAGATTCAGAATGAACCTTCATTTATCTCCTTCTATGTCAATGTCCACAGTTCAACAAATATTCCTAAAACTCCTTAATAACCTGCATCTCAATGGCTTCTTTGTGCCCTCTAGATGTACTTAACTATGCTGAAATTGGAACCATCACTTGGTCCACTGACTTTAAGTGGACTTTCAATTAACTGTGTGACCCACATAGTGTGGGGCTGTCTGTTGCATGATATCACCCCCAAATGGTCTTGGACCTTCAAGGTTCCCAGATATCTGAGGATGCCAAGGTGGCTTACCTCCTAGGAGTCTCTTCTATTTCCAGCCTTGTATTTCCATTCTTCATTGTACTATAGATGGGACACAAACCATATTCACGAGTGTGGTAGATTTTTCTGAAATTTGATGTTTTGGGTAGAGTTTAAATCATACTAATGTAAACAATTTTAAATTGTACAATAGACTTGCCATTAGAGACGTCCTATAACCTTCCATGGGAGAGTATCACTTGCTCAGCTCCTGTGCCCTCACCTGACCCTAGCTCTCATCTCTGCTCCTCACCTCCATCCTTTTCTTCTCTCCTCCCTTTCTGGGCTCAAAACATAAATTCCTACGATATTCTTATCCAGAAAAATATAACCTTCTCTTGTAACAGCTGTGTTTCCTGCTGCCACTATGCCCTCAGAGCCACGCCTTGCACAAATGCCGCAAATGCAAAGTAAGATACTTTGAGAAATAAAGTCTGCTTCCTTCCTAAGATGAATTTTGGTGCCAGCTGTTATGAGAATGTATCTTTTTACTTGGTTATATAAGTTGTACTGTATTTCATTTGTCCTGAAACTACCCCATTTCAGTTGAAAGAGGTGGATAGAAGAAAAGCAAGCAATTATATGTTGAATACCTAAAATATGCTGGGCACTTGGATAGATATGTTTGCTTCTGTTTTAGTGTAAATCTTGCAACAGCTCTGTGAGGCAGTCCCATTTTATACTTATTTTAGAAATGAAGAAGTAGAGGCTCAGAGAGGTTAAGCAATTTGCTTAAAATTGCTCACTGGTTTGATAGCAAAGGCTAGATTTGAAAAAATCCCATGCTGAAAAAAAATTGTGTATTCCATCTGTTGTCATAAGAAAGAAATATTGGCAACTAGTAGGAAGAAAAACAACACCAGACTTTAATCTTTACAAAATATTTTCAAGCTCTGGCTAAAGTACTTATAGCCATGTGACCTTGGAGAAAAACAACCATACTTCTCTGATTCTCATGTTTCTTGCTTATAAATCTCTAAATAAATCAACTGAGCTGTTATAAGGATTAGATGAGTTAACTTATATGAAAGTATCTTATAAGTGGAAAAGTTTTTTTTTAAATGAAGAACAACACAGTCTTTGGGCATGGATGACCTGGATTTAAATTATGGTCACTCTGTCACTTACAAATGGTGTGACCTTGGTCAAGTTATGTACCTCTTTAAGGTTTAATTCCTTCATATGTTAATCAGAGATAATAAATAATTATTTTGAAAGTTGTATGCACTAAATTATATAAAGAACACAAAGCATGTAACACGCTCTGACACATGGTGAGACATGAATAAATGTAATCGTCATTATTGCTGTGAAGTTGTTACATTTTGGAAATATCGGGGTTGACAATTACTCATCCTTCTTTTTCAGCCAAGGCTGCCATGTATGACCATACAAGGTGTGCCTACATGTTCTCAGTCTCAGATATGAATCATGTCATCTGGAGTTTGTAGCACTGTCTTCAGGGTCCTTTCAAATCATTAATAAAAACACCAAATAGGAATAGCAAAGAGTGCTGGAGAGCTTGTAAGTGACAGAGCGACCATGATTTAAACCCAGGTCATCCATGCCCAAAATCTGTGTTGTTCTTCATTAAAAAAAGCTTTTCCACTTATAAGATGCTTTCATATAAGTTAACTCATCTAATCCTTATAACAGCTCAGTTGATTTAGAGATTTATAAGCAAAGAGATGCGATAACTCCCATCCCAAATCTAAACCCTCAGTAACTGTACTAACTCCCATCTCAAACTTAAACTTTGGAACAAACTCTCATCTCTCCTATCCTCAGGGAAAACTTGGTTTAGATAAGAAAGTTTGGGTACTTAGTCATTTACATGGAGATTCATAGGCCTGTTCTATGAACCTAGGTACTGGCAAAATAGCTAGTAAGAAGCACCTGCATGGCCTTTGGTTGTTAGGGCCCCATTACCTGGTAAACACATGGCCCAGTGGAGCTCGGGCTCTCACCAGTTCTTTTAGCTACTTCGATTTGGTTGGGAAAAGTCCCCTCCAGTATCTCACCTTCCTAGAAAGTGAAGCGTAGTCTCTTCTATAACATGGGAAGATAAGAAGGTATCATCCCTACTTTATTAGCTTTAAGCATTTTCAATACAAGTGATTTCAGTGTCAGAGTTATTCATGGTTTCCATAAAGGTTTAACTCCTATTTCCAGATGCAAGGTGCTTTGTACATCTGAGTCCTAATCATCGGGTCTGTCTCTAGTTGATGACCTAGTTTCGCTTGTCTGCACTTCCAGAAAAAACATGTCTTTTCCAATGATTAAAAAACAGAACAGATATATTAGTACATAATACAAAGCTCTGGATCTGTGCGTGAAAGACGAACATTTTGCAAACAAGGAATAATTTAGGAGGCTGTGTATAATTATACTGCTGAGGAGAACATGGGTCTGAATTAATGATTCTGGCTTTTCGGGAAATAAGCCCAGCACTCCTTCATTAGGCTCATCGGCTCATTGCATTTTTGTGTTTATCCTCCTCCCTTGGAATAAACCAAAAGGAGTCATTCCTCCAAAGTCTCTAGGAAAAGCTGCTGATTTATGTTGGATGGAGAGGTGTTGGTCTTAGATTGGACTCTGATATGACTCCAGCATCTTGAGAAACAGAATTTTTTAGCCTTACATTATTAAGGCATTATCTGAGACTGTAGAGGTAAAGAAAAGTAGTAACTGTCTTTAAATTCTAATTTTATAGATGACTTTCAAATTGATTATAGAAATTGACCTTATATTCATCTCTTGCCAAGTGAGTGCATAAATATATATATACACATATATAAATAAATAAATACATATATATATACACAAGTGGGTCTATCCCACTCAATTAATGAAAACATGTTGAGTGACAATAATGTGCTGAAAGAGAAACACTGAGATGGATGAGGTAGCCATATGCCTCTGAACTCAAATAGGATCGAAGGAACGTTTAAACATAATAGTAATCACAGTGTTAGGTTTAGTGGTGACACAAGAAGGGGGTGATATAGACACACATATGTGACAGTATGACCTAACCAGCTCATAGGCACAGTTGCGGTTACACATATGTGAGTTGCCCCCAATCTTTACATAGGCGTCCAGGTGCCTTGCATGTGCATCCGGCCACCTCTCAGTTATTTCTGGGAATCCCAGAATCTGCCTGGGCTGCCCACATGTTCTGGCTGCCCTTGACTGCACCCAGCCACAGCTGGATGGATTCCCAACTCCACTTGACCTCCAGGCTGGTGTACAGAGAGATCAGCATCTTCCTCTGAATTAAGAGGTTTAAGCCTTTTACCTTAGGGTCAGGCTCAGCTGGAGTTATCTCCCAGCAGATTTCCCAGCCTCCAGAGTTTTGTAAGAGTTCCTGCTGGTCATATACCCAGCCCTTTATCTTTTATTTATCTATTAATTTTTAACCTCTGGATTGTTGGATCAGGACAGGTTCAAGCTCACGAACCCCTTCCATTCTTCTCGGCAGCAGACCTCCTCCATTCACCTACATGCCCTCCCTTCTGCCAAAAGGCTTCTTGCCCGCGAAAGCGGAGTGTACAAACACATGCCTGAAATTAAGAAGGGACACCTAAGCCCACAGCTGGCTCACGCCACCCTGGGAGCTGACCACTCTGTGGCAGGCGTATGCACGCGGCTCAGCACTAAGCATGAGAACATACCACCTGCTTCCTTGTCCTCTTTGCTTTTTAGTTCTAGGTCCCCTAGTTGAATAGACTTGGTTTCACGTCCCATCTCCCTCGCATGCCCTGTGTGACCATGACCGCTTTATTTTACCTTCCCCAGCCACCTAATCTTCATCTGTAAAAATGAGGATAAAATGATCTATTTCATCTGGTTGTTTAAAGGATTAAATAAAATATTGACATTTATTCAGTTAATAATAGGTTATTACTTTTTCTTCTACAAACCCTTCAAGAGGCCAATGAGTACATGGGTTGAATAAGTATGCAGGGTCTCTTAAGGCAGATTTTATATAAAACACTCACATACACACACACAAATACAAACATACATTTTTTTAAGTGAAGTTTTGCATGCCAAGATCTTCTCTACCTGGATATCTAAATTCTCACATAGAGCTTAACCTTGATTTCAGAACCCTCCACCTCAAGGCTGTTACAGTGACATAAATAGTAGATACTAATGCCCAAAGAGCTAGAGCGAAGGGTCCCTAAGCTGCTGCCTGTCTACATGGGGAGGGGTGGGGATTGCAGGGGGGGATCTTCCTAATTTGACCATCTTGAAGTAAATGAATCAGATGCAATTTGACACAGGTATGATTTTTGCTCAGTATCTCGCTGCCGTGCTGTAGCATCTGCCAACTGTCAGCAGGATTCACGCTGTATCACTGCTCAGGGGGATGTTGATAGATAAAGATGAGGGCGTGGCTTGAAAGGAGGAGGAGAAATGAGAAAGAGAAGGGAACAGATGCTGCAAGGAAAATAAACTTAGATCAGAAACCTTGCGGTGATGCAGAGAGATAACCGGATTAAATGTTTACATGTCTGCAGGGCCCATGTTTTTTGCACACTGGGAAGGAAAAACAAGGTAGTCTGCATTTATCTTCACATTTGCAGTTGCAGAGCACATTTGCTTTCAGAGTGATTTGGCTTCCAGTTTGAAGCCTAAGCCCGGTATTACCTCACTTTCTAAATTGGATTTCACAGAATGCCATTGTCTTCCAGTATATTAATAGGTATATCATAAAAAGAAGGTCTCTAGGTCCCACATTTGGAGAATGTGTCTTATAAACTTCTCTGCTGTAAGATTCATGGTGCACATTACTACATTCAAAACTCTGAGGAGTCCCACGGATGGATAGATGGATGAAGAGAGAGACTCTTCTATCCATCACTGTTTAACATCGTATTCCCCAAATGTATTTGACCACAGAAATCCTGTTTTGGAGAACTTTCGGATCTTGTAAGATAGTTAATCCCTCTGTGACGAAGTTTCCTTTCTATAAAGAAGGAAAAATAGCATCTACCTTATATTGTTATTGTGAAAATTAATTTAGTGAACCCATAGAAAGCATTTTGCGCAGTGTCTGGCACAGAGTGACTCCCCCACAGGTGAAAGCTGTTATTGCTATTGTTGTGCTTATGGTTATGTTTAAAAGACACGATGTCGTGAGGAGGCTGGTAGGAGAACTGCAATGTAGCTGTCGCAAACAGTAAAAATCGTTGCAGTCTCTTCCCCCTCCTCAAAGTGAGGAGTGCATTTCTCTGCTCCTTGGATCTCAGCTGGTTTTGTGACAGGCTTGAGCAATAATGCGGCAAAAGCTGCATTGTGAGTTCCAGCCTAGGGCTCAAGACCCAGACCTTGCATGCCTGGAACTTGCTCATGGAGCCCTGTGACCTCCACGGGAACAGCCCCAAGCTAGTCCGCTCCTGGATGACAGCACGTGGAGAGAAGCCCCTACCCTTCCTGCCATGGGATCATAAACAGGCTTCCTCTGCCAGTACCCCAGCTGATCGCAGGGACACCAGTGAGGGCTGTCTGCTGGCCCAGCCCAGCAGAACCACCCAGCTTATCTACTGAATCAGGAACTAAGAAAACAGGTGTTGTTTTAAGTCACTGAGTTCTGAGATGGTTGGCTACATAGCAAAAGCTAGATTTTTACTGTTTGCCACAGCTATATATTACAATTCTCATACCAGCCTCCTCATGATATCATGTCTTTTAAACATAACCATAAGCACATAGAGTAAAAACTGGTGGTTTTACTCTAGTTTAATCCATTTGCAGTCTCTCAGGAACAAAACGTACTTCCGAACACAATGTGATATGTTAATAAAATGCATGCTTTGCTATTTATGAGCAGTCACTGATCCATAAAAGTATGCAACATCTGTTTGGAGTTGCAAATGCTATCACACACAGATTTTTTTCAGACTGACTTATATATGCACCAGCGCCTTTTCTAACTGAGGAGGACAACCAACTAGGAATCAAACTTACCATTTTCATATTCACCTGTACACCTTAACAGGGATACCTTGAGTCAAGAATAAGGGATACACTGCAAAGATAAGGTGCTGCTGAAACACCACTGGGAATGTCATTTTGTAGAGCATTAAAAAAGCAGAACACTATCTTTTACTCCATCACTGTCCTTAAAGACTGCACAAAAAGTCAAAATATCAGGAGACATTTTTGTTTAATGACTCGTTTAAAACATCACATGCCATATTGCATTTGATTCTGCAGGAATCTGGAGCACAGCATTACCTAGGGAACACTCAGACCTTCATAAATTTTGCTGAAGTTATATATTGAGTTGGACCCATGGATGTCTGCTGATTAGGAATTTTGCAACTCTAATTTTATTAATTCACAGAACACTACAGAAAAATGAATAATATTAGCATTTATCATAATAAACGTAAAAATCCAGGAATATTCTTTAAGGTAATTCAACAACTGTTCATTGACATTTACTATGTCTTAAAACTTTGATAATCTTAATTATTTAAAATGAAGATTACTAACCCTGCCCTCAAAGAGCCACCAGTCTAGTAGAAAAAGAAAATGATTTATCTGAGGAACAATCAGAATTCAAAATGTTCATACCTTACAATTGTAAGCTTGTAATTAGCCAAATCAGCCAGTGATTCAATAATCAATTCAATTATCATAATAGGCATTACTTACTATATCACTAATTATTGTCAGAGATAAAGTACCAGGAATGAAGTTGTATCAATACTTGAAGTTTTGTTTGTTTGTTTGTTTCTTCCTACCTCTTCTTAAGAGATGAATAGGATGCTACATGTCTTATAATAGACATCCTAGCACTCGGGCACCAGGACATTGGAAATGGTTTCTCAGCTGTTGATCAGTGGGTACCAGTTAGCTCCAAAGAAATATTTTAAAAGTGGGGTTAACTTTGGATATTTGGATACAATTGTTGAAATCACTGGATAGAGTCTACTGTAGTTATAAATAAGCATGTGCCTCAGCATAAGACTCTCACCTGGGTTTAAATTCTGATCTTGCCCAATTAGTAGCTGTGCAGTGCTGAGCAAGTCACATAAGCTCCCTTCCCTGTGCCTTCTCATCTTCCGGTTACACGTATGCCCAAGAGCAAAAATGCACCATGCTACAAAGCAAAGGTAAAAGCTCTTTTACCTTTGACCAAGTTCCTGATTTTCTTTTTTGATAAAGTGAGTCATTTACTGCTCCAAGGGTTCCAAAATACCAAAGCAGTCTGTTTATTACTAAATATGTTGCAGTTTAATGCAGAGCAGCATAACCTAACACATAGATCGGAAGAAGAATGAGGACCTCCACTTTGTTGACTGTTTACAAATTAAACTAACAAGTAGCCATGGAACAGCTGGTTTCTGACTTGAAGACTTCAAAACTATGTCTATACTTATTAAGTTCCACAACACAAGGACAATTCATGTGAGTTTGCAATTGCACTTTTTATTGCAAACATTGAAAACTGTTTTCTTTCAAACATTAAAAAATTTAGGAAAACTTCACGTGAGCGATCTCTGTAAATAAAGTCTTTCCTCTTCATTGTCTCCTTCTTTCCTTTATCTTTTTCCTCTCTATCCTCAGCCCCTTCACAAAAAGACTGCAGGATGCACTCACATCCTTGACAAATTAGAGTAGCTTCCTGCCAACTGGGAAGGTATTTGGAGTTTCTGCAAAGGACAGCACCATGAACTGGACTTTGGAAGATTCTCTGACGTCTCTAGCCAGCCTATGCCTAGTCTGCTACTTCCTCTAGCCCAGACAGAAATGTTTGCCACAACTTTTCCATAGCCTAGTACTCAGTCAACTTTTAAAATTGTATTGCCATACAAGCAAGGCAAAGAGAAATAGAACCTTTAAGGAATTTCAGCAGAGTCCTGTATTCAGAGAGGATGAGCAGGAAGACTGGTTAAGGGACTGTTTACCAAAAGCCTGAGAGCAGGGTTTGTATCAAGCACATGTTCTGAACACTACATTGCCTTTTACAGGAAATACCATAAAATACACTCAACATTATAATGCATGTAACTGAAATTTTATATGGATTCGGAAAGAATGATAAGGATCCTGTCAGGCCTCAAGTCACATTATTATTGCTAATCTTTATGTTACATGCCTGAGAATACCAGGTCTAAGACTATGTTGCCCTGTGATAAGTAACAGCATTTTTCAGTACTCTGATTTTTCTTTGTGTTGTAAAAGTAAAAGAGGAAAAACAGATTATTGTGGGTTCTGGATAAAAACATGCTCATGGTACTTGAAGAGTTTAAAGAGATGTTAAAGCCACTTTCAGAGCAGCTATAAGAGGAAAAGCAAGGATGTCCAACTCATTCACACTGACAGCCTGCTTACTGAACTTCCCGCATAATTAGTCATTCTTCACTTAAATGTAAGAGTCTAAAGCTATACTTACTCTGAAAGCATCAGTAGTCTATGTCTGTTTTTCATTATGACATGTGACATATTTTTAGAAACACTGAACACTGGGAATCAGTATGGTCCTTGTCTGTAGCTTCCTTGAATCTCACAGTGCACCATCTGTCCAATGACACTTAAGCCTTTCACCGGTGTTATGTGATACAATAAAATACTGATGATTTACCATCCAAGGCAAATCTGTCTCCCAGTTCTTCTAGATAGAGTGTCAGGTTTTAAAATTGAAATGTTTATAGGGGGAGCCTAATGGGGAATAAATTCCCCTAAACTGTTCTGAAATTTACTTCTCTCTTTACAGAGTGTTGAAGATAAAAATCAAAACTTTGCAAATGTTTTTCTCATTCGGTAACTTAAAGGGAAGCAAGAGAGAAGAGAGGCTGGAATAAAGCCACACAGGAGAGAGCTGGTGGTCTAGGTCTGGGAAGTCACATTCATGAGAGGTCAGATAGAGAAGTCAGCAAGCCAGGAAGCTTCACATGGAAGCCAAGAAATCTAGGGCTCTGCATATATGGGATTAAATGAAAGTACTTAGGGAAAAAAAAAAGGTAAGGGTGTAGTTCCAGAATCAGGAGCAAAGCAGAGGACCTAAGAATGGACTTGGGGCCCTAGAGTGTCCAGCATCAGAAGCAGCCTTGGAGTAAGCCTGATACGAGAAATATAGGACACCAGAAGAAGCAGGCAACAAGAAATAGAAACCCAATTTTCCTTTCCTGTCTTCTAAACACCATGAAGCTCCTCTCTCAGAATCAGGAAAGAATAGTTCAAAGCAGATGTTACAAACCAACATAGTTACCAAAGCTTTCACAATAAAACTGAACGTCCTCCTGTCTAATATTCTAAAGTGAGTAGCAATTATTTTGTGAGCCTCTAAAATGCACTGCATTTGAAGAAGCCTGTTGAACTAAATGGGGGTCCTTTGAGAAGATTCTCTCTAAAGTGCACCCCCATTTGTGAAGGTCTTTTTGTTTAGGAAGCACCTCTGTGCTTACTTGTGGAAATGCACTAATTGAAGAGGTCTTTTAATTTCCTTCATCTACTCAATTGTATTTTACCTTGACTGTCTTTGTGGGGAAATGGTCCTTTTCATCATTCAGAAATTATTTTCTATTAAAAAAAATCACACGCTGTTTCTTCTTGCTGAAGTTTTTCCTTGTATATTCAATCAGTAATGAAAGAAGCCTTTCTCTTCAACTGACTCTTTACAGAATGAAGTGATGTAAGCATTCTTTAAAAACTCTTTTCATGTATAAACAGATGGGCATAACATCAGTCTCAAATTGATGAGGACTTTGTAAAAAATGAATATCTATAAAATTCAATGCCTTAAATTTCAAGTAGAAACAAAGCCCTCTTCTCAAAGACCTCTCTTTATTTAACTTCATAACAAGCCAGTGAAACAAAATTTCTAGGCCATTTTGAGGAAATGAACAATAACGGAGGGAAAAAATCCCTCTGGAGCCTAGAGTTCATATGAGTGGTAGACAAGGAAATCACTAGCTTTTGCATAAATACAGTGTTTGAGACACGTCTTCCAACCCTCCTGCTACAATGCAAGTGTCTTGAGGGAGGCACTAGTGGTTATTATATTTATAGGCATTCAATAAATATTGCCCATAAAACTCAATTTTTTATAATAACTTGCATTCATCAAGATCAGAGAGTATAGTTTATGGTATCCCAACTTTTCTTCTGGGTCTTCTTTCCTTATATTTCCCTCTACAGACCATATGTCTTGAAAATGTTGTTTAACAATCCACTTGCATTATTTTTGTATTAAGAGAACCACACATTTTTATTAATTTTCAAATTATAAGTCCAAAAGAATGTCAATATAAAATACTAGGCTTAAAAAGAATGGAGGTTTTAGGATAGGTTTTATCTGCCCTCTATGCCCTATCTGTTATGTAATCCTATATAAAAAAACAGATACAAATAAAATTAAATGTGCTATTTAAAATAGCAACAATAATAGACATAATGTACTAGGAACACATCTACAGAACAATGCAAAAGACTTCTATGATTAAATAGACTTAAAAACAGAGTTTTAAAGACTAAAAGGAAAAACAAAGAGAGAAACATTCATTTTCAAAGACTGGAAAGACCAAAAAAGTAAAGATGTAAACTATAAAGATGACTGCTCCCAAAAGCATTTATAATTTAAAGCAATTCTAACCAAAATCTCAACCGGTTTCTTGGGGGAAATCTTCAGTCAACTAAAATGTTATAGAAATTCAAAAGGCCAACAAAAACCAACACATACTTGAACAAAGAACAAAGTAGGAAGATAAACTTCTGAAAACATTGACTTATTTTAGGGCAATAGTAATCAAACTGACATGCTATTGCCGCAAGGACAGATATGTAAAACACTGATACGGATACAGAGTCCAGAGCATACCCTACTTTAATGGGCCCTTGTATTTGACAGGGTATGTGTTATACGGCACAGTGAAGCACTTGGGAAAGGATGATCCTGTCAATTGATGGGCAGATAACACTTGATCCCAGAAAAATTGAAAGGGATATTCATAAGGGAAAAGGGAGATTGAAATCTTATCTCCCACCATATACAGCACTTGGGCTCCCTGGGCACAACGATTAATGGGAAATCAAAAAAACTCAATTTGAAGATAAATGATATTTTATAATGAAATTTAACAAAATGAAATGAATGATCAACAAACTCTTAATTCTTCAAAAAAAGGAGAAGTCCAGTCTGAACTTGTACAGCACATGTCAAGCCTCACCCTAGTCCCAGCACTGCTGCTAGCCAATGACTTTCTTTCTCTTTACTGCTTGGTTGCCCAAGTAACTTCCTAGAAAACGTATGTGAGATATAATTTCCGAGTCCTTAGGTATCTAATGATGTCTATTTTATCCTTACACTTAATCGATAGGATGCGTAAATAATTCTAGATGGGAAAAAAAAAATCCCCGAAGAAATAAGAAGAATTGCTTTATTGCCTTCTTGTATCATTTGCTCAGTCATGTGGTGACCTTTTTGGGTATGTTGTGTGTGTGTCTTTCTCTCTGTAAACTTTTTAAACTGTGTAACAGACTCAGTGTAAGCCTTTTTCTTCCATCTGGCTCAGCACTTGACAGGCCTTTTCAATTAGAAGATACATCAGGGAAATTATTTTGTATATTTTAAATGTCTTCTCTCTCCATTCTCTTTTCTCTCTTCTGGTATCCCTATCAGCCAGATACTAGAACTCTTGACCAGATCCTCTTATCTTTGCTTCCCTCTGGCTCTTTAAATTGAAGAAATCCTAGAGATGCCCTCTCTTCTATTTTCTAACCCTTCCATTGATCTTTTTAAAATTTCGACTAAAATACTTTTTAAAAAATTTAAGAGCTTGTTTTTGTTCCCCAATTGTTTCTTTTTTAGGGTTATTATTATTGGTTTATGGATACATCTTTTCTCAAGTTTCTCTAAGTAGTTATTTAAAAATTCTCTTCATTTCCCTATATTATCTTGCAATTGTTTTTCTGATGTTTACCTTTGTTTTTCTTTGTCATGTTACAATTGTTCTTAAAATATCTAGTGACCCTTTGTTTTAAAATTATATTAAAGTCTGAACCAACAGAAGTATTTATGTGGGTCTCTCTGTAGGTAGGGAGAATGTCAGAGTCAAACTGCTTTGGTGCGAGTGATGCAGGAGCATTGTGCCAGGAACCTCTCAATGCCAGAATGTGGGGTTCTTTGCTGTTTTAGATCTCTCCAAACAGTCCATTCATCTTTTTAGAAAAGATCCTTCCTTTGTGACTTAGGAAGTAGGAACTATTTGTTAGATATTCTGCACAAATGGGTAGGGAAGGAGATAGCTATAGAGACAATCAATTGGATATTTCATTAATATCTCTTGCCCCTCTTCTTTCTCCTTCTCCTCCTCTCCCTTATTCCTACTTTTTTTTTTTTTATTTAAACTCCTCTCTCCTTTGGTACACAAGCTTCTTCAACATTCTGCCGGGAAGATCGGTACCATCCTCAGCTGGAATCCATCCAGGAATTCTCCAGGCCAGTGGCTATAAACTTGAATGGGTTCAGAATCACCTGGAAGATTTGTTAAAACACAGATGCTAGGCCCCACCTCCAGAGCCCAGTACTTTGCATGTCTAACAAGCTCCCCAGATGCTTATGCAGCTGATCAGGAACCACACTCTTGAGAACCACTGCTCACGGCTTACCTAACTCTCCTGAATATTACAAACATCTGGGATGCTTGTTGCAGAATGGTTTTCTAGGCCCTACATTCATTTGATAGTTACAAATTGGTACATTTAATCCCTGGAGATTATCATCAGGGGAATTTGGATGGCTGCAGCCTCTTTAGTCTTGTTCCATCTCTCTCCTCCTGTATCTGACTTTTCTTTTCTACAAACTGCTAAAAAATTTGGGCTGTACCTTTCAATTCTTAGAGACTTTTTTTCTATCAGTGCCTAAAGTATTGTTGGGGAGACAAATCAGCTTTCATTTTGAAAGAGAAATCAGTTAAAGATATAAAATGCAAAGATGACCTCTTCCCTTTGGCTACCAACTTCACTGAAGCTCAGATCACAACACTGGTAGTCTTGCCAATGGGTTTCAGCCCCAGGCAAGTTCACTATGGATTCAGTGTGACCAAAGAAAATGACAGCAAAACGTTCTTGGGGTGAAAGGGTTATACCAAACTTTATTTCCAGGTGGCAGGCAGCCACTAAAATCCCGTTCACTCAGAGCGAGTCTGCATGCAGCAAGCAGTCTGTGCCTCTGGGCCCCTCTGTCCTCACAGCTGTCCTCTGGGCCCCTCTGTCCTCACAGCCGTCCTCTGGGCCCCTCTGTCCTCACAGCTGTCCTCTGGGCCCCTCTGTCTGCACAGCCGTCCCACACAGCTGTCCTCAGGGCCTCTCTGCACAGTCGTCCCACACAGCCATCTTCTGGGCCTCTGTCCTCAGTGCTGCCACCACTCCAGCCTCTGCTCCACTCTCCTGCAGCCTTGCAGCTCTGCCACGGTGTTGTGCCAAGAGCACTGGGCAGAGCTCTTTTAGAGTCAACAGCCATGTATTGCCCACAGGTGTGCAGTGAGCTAGTCAACCAGGGCCAGGTGAGAATCCTGGCCACAGGAACTCTCATTTTATTCACACGGGAGTGATGTAATGTGTTCATTGGGTTCAATATTAGTAGTTGAAAAACCAGCATCTTAGTTTTACATGTCAGAAACTAGGTTGTGAAAGCATAAATTTAATGCAAGAGTTACAAGTTTCTGAGTTCTAATGATCTTAAATCCAGGCTCTTGCCCTGAAATCATAATTTTGTTTTACAAAGTTCTTCCCAGTTGCTACCATTCTTTCAATCAGCCCCTGGAGGCAGTAGTAGGGCTATTATCCCCATTTAAAAGTAAAAGAAAAGATCCTCAGCATTATGACATGATATTCATAATAGAGTTGTGGGGAAAACGGAAGTTCCCATGGCCAGGATCCCCACCTGACTCTAAACTACTTGCTGATGTAATTGGTCTATTGCTAGGCTACTGCTTCCGCACCCTAGGCAATGAGCTATTATTGACTGAGTCACTGTATAAAGAGCCCCATCCAGTGCTCTGGGTGGAGGCAGAGACAGAGGATGCAGATGTATGTGATCCTAGTGCTTGACCTTCCACCATGAGAATAAAACCAGGTGTAAACCCTTTTACCCCAAGAACATTCCATTGTCATTTCTCAGTCTTACCAAATCCACAGTGAATTTACCTGGGGCTGAAACCCTCAGGCAAGACAGTAGTCAATCCACATTGAGAAGTTATGCCCATAGCATTCTAAATATGAGGCAACTGACCAATCCGTGAAGTTTATTTTCTTGGCAATAAAAATATTTGCATACACTTGGATATGTACTGAAGCAGGTAATTTCCAGGGGAAGCAAGACAGAGACAGCTGTGTACTTTACTGCAATGACTTAAACTTTAGAGGCAAGAAATTAGAGATTAATGCTAAATTCTTCCTCGGGAAGTGTAAGCTTCCACTGAGTCTTTACATGAAGAAAAAACAAACAAAACCAAGAACCAAAACTCTGAGATGGATCATATATTCTACTGAACTGAAACCTCCTTGAAGGGAAGGCCGTGTGTATATTCTTTAAACAGAGAATACAGCCAGCTCTTGCACTGACCATAAAGGCATGTGTTCACCCTTTGTATTACAGTATTCTTATTAGGACCTTCCATGGCAGTTTCTCTGACAAAGTATTTTAGACATTAACTATCAGCCAAAAGGAAGGAAATGAAAGCAGAATATATCTACAACTCTAAACTTATTAAACTTCTAACACAAATCATCACATCACTTCTGCCATACACCATGGCAATCCACAGAGATGCATTTGATCAGGTTCTTCAAAAATTTATTGCTGGTATCCCAAAATGCACACTTATAAACCTCTTGCTATTATTCTCCTGATATTCATGGTTTGCTGACTCTTTTTCATCATAGTACAATGGAATAATCTTGAAGGATAAATGTTAACATGAAGTTCCTTAACCAGGAACCGTTCATCAAGAATTGAGACAATCACCGCCTACCTGTTTGTCATCATAATATCATTTAATAAAGAGGATATGATAGTTCATAGTTTCTCATCATCAAAAAGGACTCAATGATAGTAAGTAAAAAGAAGGGTCTGTAGAATAAATAAGTCCATTACAAAATAAAAGGGTGGGGTATCATAGGGTAACAAAGCATGGCATGATTTTGCATAAACTTGAAACTGTATACATACTAAACTTCAGTATGTATCAGAATCACCCGGGGAACTAATAAAGAAAACAGCCTCACTGGATTAGGACAAAGCCTAAACCTAGTTCTTCTTTACCAACTTCCTCTAAAAGATTCTGATACACACCAAATTTGAAAAGCACTGCACTTAGGAGTCAAAATATGAGAGTGGTAATGAGAGAGACACCAGTTCAAAATTACAGGAGGCTTTTGATACTTAAGAAATTCCCACCTCCGTCAAATAGATAAACAGCACAGAGAAAGTTCATTAGTGACCTCTCCGATATGATGCAGCCATATTAATTCCCATATTAGCGAGAGTGCCATGTTCCAAAATGTCTTTGGGTTCTGGACACAGATTCACTAGTGTTTCTATGTAGATGAAGTTTCCAGCTTCTCTGTGGCATATAGGGCAGAAACGTGAGACAGAGCCACCGTCTGGAAGGAGCCTCCAGTGCTGGAGCCATCAGCAATGTCATCTAACCAGGGGCAAGAGCATAATACCTTTTGACTTGAATTATTTTTTTAACGTCAAATAGAAATAAAAAATAATTACCAATTTACTAACTCAATCCTTTTAAATATTGAGTTCATTTTATGTGGATGGGAATTCCTCTTTACTGCACTTAAGGAAAAAAAAAAGATATGGTGCCCACACTATGCCTGCTTCCAAGTTGGCATGTGAGGTTTGTGCTCCTGCAGCAGCTCTGATGCCTGGCCACCCCAGGGCGAGGTTCACCCCAGATGGCACTGAATAAAGCAGGCCTAGCGAGGCTTGAAAGTAAACTAGGAAGCACTTGAAAACTGCTTTCTGAAAGGGAAAGCAGGTTATTCCCTAAAAATAAAAACTATGAAAGCCACAGTTTTCCTCCATGTGGAAGGACGGGAGGAGAGGCCAAGCACAGTGACTGTCCTACCTCCTTAGCAAGTCAGGGGCTGCCTGCAGGGACAAAGCCATCTCTGGACCATGAGAATGTGAAGGATGTGGAGGGGAGATGAACTTTGAGTCCCTGAATGCTCTGACTTTAAGATCATTATAAAAGTCTTGCCTACTACATGCAAAACTGTTACCTTTTGAATCTCCAAATCCCCACTCTGGGTTGTTCCTATACGTTGGTAACTAAATTCTTTTGACTCATGATTTGATTACTTGACTCTCAGATAAGCAGAGATTCCTGGGGTCCAGGAATAAGGAGCTTAACCCTCAACTTCTCTGGCCTGCAGTTCTGTTCCTGCCCCTTACTGATGATTCAGGTTGACTTTAGTGAGTGACTGCCCACAGCCCTGGAAAGACACGCAGATACTGTAATACTGTGCCCCCTGCAAACACATTGGGAGAGATGACATACACTATTCCCCCTGCACTCAGGAAGCTTCCATTCTAATGGGGTAAGCAGGTGCTAGAGAAATAAAATATATCATTACAAAAATTATAATCAGCAATTGTTATGAAAAGCATTTGAAGCATGGCACTCTGATACCATTAGTAGTAAGCCTTAAAACAAACCAACATTTATTTCAGAAAAACTGACATTAAGACAGAACTCTGAAGAATGAAGAGAAATGAGTTTAGCTGAGAAGACAAGAAACTCCAGGAGATTACTCTGTATTCTAAGTCTTGATGTGGAAGCAAGCATGTCTTGCTCAAAAAGGTGAAACACACTATTATGGTGGAACATCAGGAGGGAACTGGTGAGAAAGTTGTCTGTGGACGAAGGAGACCGGAGAGGGAATGGAGACAGAAGAGGAAGGCAGACTAGGCAGGGCTTTTACGTCCCTGAGGAGTTTAGATCTGATACTTAAAATATGGGAAACCATTGACCAAATTCAAATATTTGTAGAAGACAACTTTAGCCTCTGCATATGAAATAGATGGCAAACTAATTAATACACTATTGCGGGAGAAGCAGTCAACAGAGGATGGCAGTTTGCATTTGGATGGTGCCTGTAGACATGCAAAGAAATAAAACCAAGAAATAAACAGCTGCAGCAGATACAGTCAACTCCTCTTTGGCAAGGAAGCAAAGGCACAGTTACAGAGAAAAGACAGTCTTTTCAACAAATGGTGTTGGAACAGCTGAAGACCTATATGAAAAATGGGGAAACTACACACACCTTACACCCTTCAGCAAAAATAACTCAAAATAGATCTTATACCTCAATGTCAAATAACAAGCAAAATTGCAAAACTCCTAGGAGATACTATAGGATAATATCTAAATGACCTGGGATATGGTGATGATTTTTTAGACACAATATCAAAAGTGTGATCTGTGAAAGGAATAATCAATAAATTGTACTTCATTAAAATGAAAAACTCCTGTTTTATCAAAGACTCTGCCAAGAGAATGAGAAGACAGAGCGCCGAGAAAAAATGTTTGCAGATCTTTCTGACAAAGGACTGTCATCTCAAATATACAAAGAACTTAAGAAACTCAACAATAGGAAAATGAACAAATCAATTTTTAAAATGGGCCAGAGCCAAACAGACACTTCAGCAAAGATATGCAGGTGGCAAGTCAACATATGATAAGATGCTGCACGTCAGACGTCATAAGGGAAATGCAAATTAGAACAATGAGATACCACTACACACCTACTAGAATTAGAATTGCCAAAATCCACAACACTGACACCACCACATAGTGGAGAGAATGTGAAACAACAGAAACTCTCATTCATGCAAAATGGTACAGCCACTTTGGAAGACAATTTGGCAGTTTCTTACAAAACTAAACTTAAATTTACCATATGATCTAGCAGTCACATTCCTTGGTATTTAAGCAAGTCAAATGAAAACTTATAGCAACACAAAAACCTGCACATGGATGTTTACTAGAGCTTTATTCATAGCTGCCCAAACTTAGAAGCAACTGAGATTTCGTACAGTAGGTGAATGGGTAAATTAATAGGAGTCATCCACACAATAGAATATCATTCAGCACTAAAAAGAAATGAGCTGTTAAGCCTTGAAAAGACAGGAAGGGACATTAGAAGCCAGTCTGAAAAAGCTACATCCTGTATGATTCCAACTATATGACATTCTGGAGAAAACAAAAATCAGAATACAGTAAAAAGATCAGTGGTTCCCAAGGCTATAAATTTCTTTACACATTTGTCAAAACCCACAGAATATGTACCACCAAGAGTGAACTCTAGGGCAAACTATGGATTTGGGGTGGTAACAATGTATCAGTGATAGACTCATCAGTTGTGACAAATGTGACCACTGAATGGTGGGGTGCCGTTCACTGCACGGGAGCTGACTCTGCCGGGGGATGTTAACAGAGGAGAAGGCTGTGCATGTGTGGGCAACTTGGGTATATGGGACATCTCTGTACCTTCTCCTAAATTTTGCTGTGAACCTGAAAGTGCTCTAAAAAGTGAATCTGTTAAAAGAAAAAATGTTTTTAAAAGAAATTGGACATAACTTGTTATTTCATTAGAATGTTTTGGGTGAGAGAGAGAGAAATTACATTGCCCAGATTTCTATCTTGACCACTCAACGGTGGGGTGCTGTTTACTGCAAGGGAGCTGACAGGAAGAGAGGAGAAAGACGACGTTGAGGTGAGAGAGAAACTGGAAAGGAAATCAGATTCCTCATTTAAATATAGACTACTTCAAGTCCTTCAGTTCTTCCCTTGAAAGAAAGAATGTGGAGTCTAGCCTTCCCATCTCCACATGTTTCACTGGGAAATATAAGTCACCTACAGGGTTAAGCATAGCTTGATTCTGATTGAAAGGTAAAAATAGAACTGGATGTCTTTTTACACATAAATAAAAGCATGATGGCTTAGAGGAAACAACATTGAGGTTGGAAAGACCTGGGTTCCAAATCTGCCTTGTACATTCATTAGCTGCGGGGCAAATTATTTAAACTGCCTGCCCCTCAGTCTTCTCCTGAGGGATACAGCGTGTGTTGTGGTTGTGAGGGATATTAATTTATTTTTAAGTAACTGTCACAAAGTTGGTCTTCACACAATGCAAAAAGTGCTGGGATTATACATTTGGTGCTTCTCACATTTTAACATGAATTTGATAGCTGTATAAAAATATAATGCAATCAAGGTGGGGTGGAATGATGCTGAATACATGCAGGATATGGTGGTCTCCTAGAATTCTCCTGAAACAACCTTACAATTGAAGACATGTCCCACACCTTTTACTAAGCATACCCCATTTTGTTCTAGATAGCTGACGTTTCTTCTCTTTAGGAAGCTATACTAGGTAGACCATCATTAAGACATTGCTAAGGGTGGTGCTTTATAAAAGGTAATTATTACTTTCTAAAAAGTAATTATATCAAAGATTTAACTCCATATACTCTAACATGCAAAAAAGATGTCTGTGTTTTTACATAATTTGACTGAAAACCTATTGACTGTGAAATAAGATAGAAATGAAATACACACAAACACACACACAAAGGTGACTTAACAACAAACCAAATCAGAATGAATGTTATGAAGCTTTAGGAAAAGATCTTACACCATCCTCAAAATAAGATAAATACAGAATTAAGGAATGGAGACTAAGAGTTCTCTAATCCATCAGGGTCTCCTCTGTAAAGATTCAGCATAGCATGCTCCTTGCATAGCACAGGCTAGTCTAAAATATTGAGGGCAGTGCAGCAGAGTTCTTTCTGCTTTCTGTATGACGGGCTGAGGGATCAGTATGACTGTGAGTCTTAGTAATGAAAATCGGCAGTCCCGACCTACACTGACCACATTCGTAGATTTCCTGCCATCAGTGGCCTATCATATGTGGCCTCCTTCCTCCAATTCCTGAAGTATAGAAGCCAAGTGAGAAAGTCTGAAAAGGTTACTTATTATAAACTGAGACATGGATAAACTCATAATTTTTAAAACACGTGAAACACATGTTCCCCAGGTAAGACCTTGCACTCCAAATGTCAGGCCAGAGTGAATTCTTAAAGCTGAGTTATAAAGCTCTGAAAATAGAGTTTATAATGAAAATGTTGACAGGTTCTCGGAGCTACTCTAGTATAGAGAATTTAATATGTCACCTTGTTTTACAAGATTTTACTGGCATAGAAGAAAATTAAAACATTTAACATCCTTCACTTCACCAATTGCTTTCCTTCTCCAAAGTGTGGTGCCATTTGTAGCGCTGTTTCATTTATAAACATCCTTTTTTTATTGTCACGATGCTGAACACACCTTCTCAGCTTTGCACTGACATTTCCATTCCAAAGCACTGCAGTGCATATTGGGGCAGTATTATTTTGTAATCTTATTCACATTTTCTGAAAGCATGATAAGTTGTAAGAGTTCTCATGGAGAAAGGGATGAAATTATTCACATAGCTACACAGGCAACATAACACCGATCATTGAAATATTTTCGGAGAGACTTCCAAAGAGCCTTTTTTTAAAAAAGAAACATTTGTACTGTAGATATTTACACAAATTTGGGGTGGGGTAAGAAAGTAGCTTAGTGTTGCAGGGAACAAATTTAAACACTGGCAAATTGAACTGCTGCTTCCATTTTTTAATACAAGTAGACAACCACCATAAAATGGGGGATAAGTTCTTAAGTCAGTTACAAATAATCATGACTTGTATGAAAACATGGCTAAGAATCCAAGTCATATCATTGACATGAATCTCTTAACACCACTAATATGTTTATATCTTCAATTATTTCATGATATGTTACAGGCCAACTGGTATAATTGGCCAATTTGCAGCTGACATGCTTGCCCAGAAAGAGAGGAGCCCCAAGTTTCGCTAGTCCAGAGAAAGCTCTTCAAAGTCATGACAAACTTTGCCTCAGACTTTCACTAAGTGAAAATTAAGAAATGTTGGTGTTTCATTATCGTCAAAGAATAAAGAGACAAAACCCTGAATATTATCCACATGCTTTCTAGTGCAGTCATTATTTTATTAATCTTGATTTCTTCAAGAAGAGGTATTTAATCCCACAGTGTTGGTGCTAAGAGTTTAAAAGGGGCAAGTATAAGCTCATAAGTTTGTGCAGGACCCATCTGGATGGGAAACAGGCCAGTGAGTCACAGAGCATACAGGGCATGCAGACATGTGTCCCCACACAGGAAAAGAGGGCTCCTTCATGGCCCTGCCCCACTGCCCTTTGCTTCAGAGTACTTAGGGAATCTTCACTAGCACCCCAATTCTGTTATTTTTATAACACTTCCTTTATTGAGCCCTATCTTAGTCCCAGACCCTCTGTTAAGCATTACTTAATTATCTTCACAGCAACCTTATACCTTAGGTCCATTTTATACATAGAAAACTAGGCCTAGGACATTTCCATAGATGACGCAAGTTTATAAAACTAGTGAATGGCTAAAGACAGGACCCAAGTTCTCAGCTGACTGGCTCTGAAGTCCATGCTGTGCCACACAGCTAGCCAGGTTCTTGAGAGTCTGCTCACCAAGGAAAGTTAAGATACAACATACTCTGTATCTTCATGAAGTCGCTGACCAGCAGAGGAACTAAGGGGAGTGTGTGTGCATTATAAGGATATAATGTGCCATCTTCCACCATGACGGGGAAGCACAGGTTACTATGAGCTCAGAGATGATGGGGCTCCTCCTAGCCCAAGAGGCCCATTAACGATTCCTAAAGAAGGGCTACATGAACTGAAGTCTTGTAAAAAAGTGCAAGAGGCAGCATGATGGACGAGAAAGCGAGGCATACAGAATAAACTATGCAAATCCAAGAGTATCAGAAGATGCACATCTAGGAAAGTGTTATCAAAATTGAAGAGAAGAGTGTATATAGGGTTATGGATGAGACTAGAGGCGCAGGCAGGGGCCAAATTCAGAAGGGTCTTCAGGCCAGCAGAACAAGTTGTTCTTCTACAGCATGTGGATATGACAAAAGGCCATTTTGACAGTACTTATAGAGTCTGGGAAATTCTGCTTTGGACTTACAGCTTACCCCAACCCCAAGTCGTTCCATGGAAT
This sequence comes from Manis javanica, assembly GCF_040802235.1. Lineage (NCBI taxonomy): Eukaryota > Metazoa > Chordata > Mammalia > Pholidota > Manidae > Manis > Manis javanica. The sequence goes on along the minus strand of NC_133164.1, from coordinate 105,845,735 downwards.
AACACCTACTAGAAGCTTCCTTTCACAGAAAAACACACATCAGTGTAGGAAAATCCTGGGACACAAATAAATTGCACCCCTCTAGGTTTCTGTATATAAGATTCTCTATTTTTAAAGTGAGGCAAACACCTGTGGCTGTTCCATTAACAGTGCCAAGTCATCATTACAGTTATTGGCGTAAGCAACAGATTTCAGTGATATTTCCCAGTTAAGGGTAATCCAGCTTTATTTGTTCAACCAATGGTAGTAAAACAAATGCTGATCTCTGATGTTTATGTTCAGGCTAACAAAACATTCTTGAATCTTCCAGTATCAATTAAAATGCTGATACTCTCACTCAGTGATTACATTGCTAGTATATGTCTTAAGAGAACTTGTCAAAGATATGCACAAAAAGTATCCACTAAATACAAGCATAAATGTTAAGGGAATGATTAACAAAATCAATAAATTAGAAACAAACCAAATATCTATCAATATATGAATGTTAAACCATAAAATACTATAAAGAATTAAAAAAAATACATGAGACTGATCTATAAGAATACAAAAAAATGTTATGCTGTGTCATTAAATGAAAAAATAAGCTACAGTTTATAAGAATGATGAGATATCTCATTTATGTTAAAAACAGAGAATAAAAGCACAGTAGGTGAGTGGTTGCCAGGGCATGAGGGATTGGGGACTGGGAATGATGAAAATGTTCCAGAGTTAGAAGGTGGTGATGGTTGCACAATTTTATGACTATACTGAGGGAACTATATATTTTCAAAGGGTAAACTTCATGGTATGTAAACTAATTCTTAATAAAAACAAATTCCAGATACATGCAGTGTGTATGTGTGGATAGGGAGGGCAGGTGAAAGGTACATTTACTGTCTCTGCCAACTACATCCTCCAAACCTAGGCACCTCCTGGGCTGAGACTCAACTGGAAATAACCAGTAGAGAAATAGCCACAATGTTAGCTCACGAAGTGCCCAATGTCTGAAGGACATAAAGTATGCCCCTAGAAGCAATGCTTGGATCATGGAAATGCTAATTTTCATGTCTTGTTCCAGTCTTTAGAGATGAATTTTCCTTAAAAGAGGGACCACAAAAATCCAGTCTGATAAAATCAACCAGAACTGAAACTTAATGTTGAAGCTATATAGATTTTAATCATCTTTAAACATACTTTCTTAAATAGACTTCTAGTTGGTGAAATGCTCTAGGTGAAATCTCAGCAAATGAAACTTCATGAATAGTCCTTTGAAAGGGTGGTAGAGCTTCAGGGTTACACTGAAACATACACACACACACACACACATATATTTTGTGTGTGTAAAATACTATTTTTAACAATGTTTATAAACAAACAATACAAGTACAGGGGTCATAAATCTAATAGTAGATTTTATGACTGAGATATTCATCAATAGATTTAAGACATAGACACTTAGATAGGAAGAGCTATCTAAATGGAAAGGTGTGTGACTGTATGTGAGTGCTGTATGTTCTGTACTTATGTCCAAATATCTCTGAATGATCTAGGTTAAAATACAGGATATGTAATCTAATTATTTAAATGGGAAATATGCAGACAATAGAGTACAGATTCTCTTATACACACACATACTCTCTACCTGTACTGATGTCTATCAAAACTACTTATGTGCAGTTACTCTGACCCCTGCTCACTAGATTCTGAGTTAGATATTCTAGAGTAATTCATGTCTTCACTGTCCTCCAGAAATTAGAGCCCCTACTTTGGATTCTTGAGCCTAATTCCAATATATGGAGGGAGGTTTCCCACACCACCATAGATTCTCTGGACACCAAGTGGATGTCCTTGAAGTTCAACTCGATTCTGAAGTCTATCTACCCAGAGATAGCATCGGATTCCACAGGTTGAGTTCAGTCCCACAAGACTATACCACCCTGTCCATTTCAGATGCCAATCACAAGTCCAGATTATTAGTTGTGCTTATGACTAACTGGCTACATATTGGAGATTCCAATTATCTGCTCCTCAAGTTAGATTAATTTGCTTGAGTAGCTAACAGAACTCAGAGAAACATCATACTTCATTAGATCACCCTTTTATTATAATAGGATATGATTCAGAACAGCCAGATGGAAGGGATGTATAGGGCAAGGTATGGGGGAAAGGCAGGAGCTTCCCTGTCCTCTCCAGGTTTTCCACTGTCCCAACTTCTCCTTGTGTTCAGCAACCCAGAAGCTCTGAACCCTGTCCTTTTGGGATTTTATGGGGGCTTCATTATATAGGCATGATGGAATAATTCACTGGCCATTACCAACTGAGTCGACTTTCAGCTCCTTTTCCCTCCCTGGAGGTCAGGGGGGCGGGACTGAAAGTTCAGACGTTCGGATCACAGGGTTGATTCTCCTGGCGACCAGCACCATTCATACTTGGTACCCAAGAGTCAACATCACATACCAAAGGATCCCTATATGGCTCTCTCTCATCTCTAAGGAAATTCCAATAGTTTTAAGGAGCTCTATTCCAGAAAGAGGAACATAGACCAAATATCTATTTCTTATTATAAATCACAATATCACAGTCCCATTGCTTTATGTGGGCCAATTAGAGCAGCCGCCTCCATAACTGAGTGTAATTTAATGATAAGGCTCAGTTAAGGACCTGTGATGAATTGTCACAAAAGGGTGGCTTCTCAAAATTCTTTGGGAGGTTTTCAACTTGCCTGTCAGTGGAGAACACTTACCTCTGCGGCCCAGGCAACAGGCTCCCAACAACTTCCAGCTGTATTATAGGATGCACAGATATTGGTTCAAATATAAAATTAGACTATTATAACATAGTTAATTCTTAAAGGGAGATGAGTGTTTTCACTAATGGTACTCAGTACTTTCATCTGTGTATGCTGATCCTGACAGGAAATGTTTAAGGTGATTTAGTGACTACAGACACTGGGGTTTTCCATGAAGTTTGCACAACACCCACTAAGTTTGAATGTTTCCTTACTTTGTAGAAAACCTTTGTATCCAAAACATAAATTATCTTAATTCAAAGGTATTTATGTAATATTAAATTTAAATAATAAATTTTGCCATGGACATTAAAAAATAATAGGCAAAAATCAGTTCCAGTGATTGTTTCATAAATGTAAAATTTATTATCAGCTGCAATTTCATCAAAGATTTACAATTAGGCCAACCTGAGATAACTACTTACTCTGACTTACGCCTTTGTTAGCTTGTTATTTATCAAAAAAAAACAAGCTTTCATATTCCAAAAGGGTCTTCTAGAATTCAAGAGTTTTTTGTTACTATTACTGAGTTATTTTAAATATTACTTCTTCATTTTTATGATAGTACTAGCAAAATTGACACTAGTCAGTTTAAGGGTTGAATAAAAGACGAGTGCTCTTAAGATACTGATTTTTAGAATGAATAATTAGCTATTTCCATTGTCACATGAATTAGAATTAATAACAAAAAGAAATAAAAGGTTGGAAAAAAAATTAAGTTATTTTGTTGATGTTTCTACTATAAAAAGCCCTGTCAAGTTCTCTTTTGTAATTTTTATAATGTAGAAGGTGTCTTTCCACTCTGCATATTTTTCAGGAATATATTTCCGTTTTAATTTTATTGCAGAGTGAATTGACTTAGAAAGGAGGCAACTAAAAACCTATTCCTTAAAATACAATTATTTAAGTTCAGGGTGTGGGAGTATGTGGATAAGTAGGCATTGGGGCAATATTGGTGATTATCCCAGTTTTATTTAGCACTAAAATTTAAAGAAAATTATACGATTAGCACACATATGGTGATTACTTATACCACTACATTTCTTCCTTATATTTTCTTTCTCTCTCATGTTTTTACCCACAAAACCATATGAACATTTAGCTATATGGAGATAATTAACACCATTAAGAATTACAGAGTCAGAACAATTTATTTTCCCGTGTATCATTTGAAAATAAACAATACACCTATGGTTTAAATCGGGGAGATTTGCTCTGTAACTGCACCTTCCCAAAATAGAATTCTGAGAGTATTCAAGGGCCTTGGGATACAATTTCCAAACTGCTTGACTGGATGAACTTGACCTTCTAGGCAAGATTCTTATATTTGTTCCTGTAGAGAACAAGAATATGAGCATTTTTCTTGCTGTTTCATTTATGTAACATTTAAGTGACCCGAGGCAATGTGGTTTATTCTCCCTTCTCTTAAGACAAGCTCCTTTTTCTGTTCCCTTTTAAGTAAAAACATAAAGGTCAGCTTATTATTTCACAAAATGCTCCATTCTGCTGAGGTGATTCTAGCTACTCTCACCATAATATGCTTTCACTAATTATTTCATAAGTCATTTAAATGGGAGGCATTCTGGAAGGAAATTCACTGAAACAACTCCTCAAGTAACTAATTACTATTTTTTTAACACAGCGGAATTTTAATTATAATGCCTGTGTTATTTAAAAGCAGAGTGTAACAATTTGCATCTTGAAACATCTATTGTAACAGGGAAGGAAAAAAAGGGCTCCTGAAATAACTCAAGTAAAGGCAATTTAGTTGAATTTTTATTTTCTTGATTTTCAAGAAACAAGAATCATTAAAAGTAAAACAAAAATCAAATTTAGCCTGAATTATAGAACCACTTAAAAGAGAAAAGATAACTAGTCTTCCTCCTAGAAAGACTACAAGCTTATTTTTAAAACAATATATCATTATTTAATGTATACCCATGACAGCAAAATTTTGTCTTAGGAGAAAACAGCCAAATCATAGTGTTTTCAAACAAATTGATATTTTCAAGGAATTAAATGAATAAATGAAGCAAATTATTATAGTTATTATTCCTTAGCTTTTACTTTGGAGAGTTTCATTGGTTAAAAAGAAATGACCGACTGGATAAGAAACTCTCACAGTGCCCGTAAGCATGGTCCTATGATCGAAGCAAACTGATAAGGGAGTAAGTATATGCTAGAGGCAGGCCATCTGAGTTCCAGCGTCTACCATTAGAAAGTCACTACCTCCTTCCCATTTGTCCTTTGTCAATTTGGAAATTTGACAAATCATACAACCTTTCTGAACATTATGAGATAATGCATACGAATATATGGTGCAAAGAGCTAAGTGTTATACAGAAGCAAGTCAATGGTTTCGATATTCAAGATGTAAATGATTAAAAAATTAACAAAAGAAGAAACTACCTGGATGCATGCTCTACAATGTACCCTGAAGTCAGTGTTGCTTCACCTGAGGGAGGAGGGGCTGGTCCCTCTCCATCCCTAAGTGTGAAGAGGCACAGAGACAACATTTAGGTTCCAACTGTGATGTGAGATGGTATGTTGACGATTATCCAGAGGAGCTCTGCCGTGATCTGGCTTTCTTCCTCATTGGCATTGACTCCTCTCCCCTTTCCCCACTATCCTAACCCCACCAGGAGAAAAAGTAATGTTAACCTTCCAATCTAGACCAATTAACTCCAGTGAACCCAGTTTGAGTGAATTTTTTTTTTGCAGTTGGAAGGGCATTAAGGAGGCTCAGTTGAGAACGCTGCTCAGCATCTTTTTCCGAACCGACAGTAGTAGCTGCTTCAACTAGAACTCCCGATCTATATTAGCTCCACTGACATAATAGTAGATCGACTTGTAAGAAAAGAATCTTGTGGTCAAACAGATTTTGACAAAGCTAATAAACTGCATCACTTCAACTTTCTGAATACTCAGTTCAGGCTTGTCAGTTTGTGCCGTTAGATTGCAAAGGCAGATATCTGACCCAGGAGGACACTTTACATGGCTCAGTGTCTGTAGCCTGTATCACCCTTCTCTCAAATGCTCTGCACCATCACATGGGAATATTGAAAGTTGTCATTCCCTCATAATAGGAATTGTAATAACACAATAACCATCATTAGGTCTATTTATACTACTGCCGCCAATGAATAAGAATCTTCTCTGCACTGGGGCTTTACATCCCAGATGCTACTTAAAAGCCACCACAGCCATACTGGACAAGTGGCTCTTCAATCGAGAAGTGACAGCCTTGGCATCCCTTACTGATAGAACTCAGAATTACTGAATAGTTGGTAGCCAGTTACACAGAGACATTTAACAAGATGGGATGGCAGCCCTTGGTTACCTTCCCCGCTCTCCCTCCCTCTTCAGCTAAGTATGCACTCAGGGTTTAAAGAGCACTTGAGAAGTTCCTAGAAAATAGGATGAATGGTACATGGCAAGATCATCGCATAAAATGTGTTGACTGATTAAAGACGGATTTCATTTGCCACATTTCTTTTTATCAAAAGACACTTTGAGAAAGCCAAAATGGAAGGAGGGCATTTTTTTTTTAATGGGCTCTATATCTCACCTGAGGGCACAGAACGGAATTTTTTTTTCACCCAAGCAAACCTGACTGTTACCTTTTAGTGGTGACTGGTTTATTGACTGCTAATGCTTTAAAAATGAGATTAAATCAGGCCCATGGTCTTTATTACAAGGAAGATATATGCCCCTTGTGCATTCCAGTGCCTTGGCAATCTTAACCTCAGCAAACATAACATTGATGTATGCTGCGTTACCAAACAGCACACGGTAAGTGTTTAAAATGCTGTGAACAGCCTTATTGCCTTGAAATGATACAATCTAATATTAGATTGTAACTCAGTGACTGAATTGCTACCTTATCCTTGTACAGAATACAAAAGTCAAAGCCACTTCATTTTAGTGCCTCACAGTGAAGGAATCCTTCTTTATTTCACCAGGGAAACAGAAGGCATGAAAGTGAGTCTGGATTGCAGGACAACTGAAATCACAACATACCAGGCTATTTTCATTAACAGCATTTTCATTAACATATGCATCTGCCTTTTGGAATAGGGCATCCAAACACCAGTTTGATTCAATTAAACCTGCAAAGCTACTTTAGCATTGTGGGCAACTGATGGGTAGAATCTGAGGGTCCAGAAGTTTTCAAACAAGACAAAATCAAATCACCCCCTTTTCATTTCATTTGGAGCTTTCTGGGAAAGCAGCTCTCACCTTAGTCCTCAGCACTTGTTCCACTTGTCCTCCCTCATCAATCATAATCAACCTAGACTTTCAGTCCCCTCTACACTTTGTACTCATCAATCAAATTTCAGACACCCATCACTCAAAGATCCCAGGTGACTGATAGCCTTGGTTTTCACGGTCAGGATGCCCCTCATGTGTCTCCTGAGTAAAGAGGACATTCTGCACCCATGCTTCAGTCTGCCATTGCCAAAGCAGGTGGTGGTGCAACTGCATAGGTTGACCAGCCATCCTAATTTTACCAGGTAAAAACTGCAAGTTCTCAGGACACAGTACTTTCAAATGCTAAAACCAGGTCAGGCAAGGTTAAATCAGGATGGTTGGCCAACATATCTAGGTGAGGACACTGTCCACCAGGACCTATTTGCCCATGTACAATCTGGTTTAACTCAATATGAAAGAGAGTGCTTTGTGGGGAAAAGAAGCCACAAAAGAGTGGCATGAGCTGGATTTATAAACCGATGGTATATCTATGAAATCTTATGCCATCACCTGACAGAATCACCTCTTTCAGATTCCAACCTCCACACACTTTCTCTAGGACAGTGCTTGGGGCACTGGTTGTGCTGCTGATGGTCCTGGAAACTGTTACTGGTGAAAATGAGGCCTCATTCTCACCAGTCTTCCAGGATTTAAACTAAATGGGACATGGAAAAGGAAAACCATTATCAAATGATTAAATAATGGCCTATTGCTTTAAAATTTGTACTGAGAACTCAAGATCAAGTGAAAGTAGTCTTCCAACCTGGTAACCCACTTAAAGTTCTTAATTTATTTCAGGTTGGATCCATTTGTCTTACTTTGAATCTCTTATCAAAAATTTAAAAAATACATGTAAGCCCAATTTTTAGCCAAATCATTACAGAAACAAATAAAAATATGACTGTTTTCCTTGCATGTCCAACACTCTAAGGGCCAAAAAACAAACAAAAAAATCAGTAAATAATAATAATAACTGCCCTCTAGCCAAAATAAGTGGCAGAAATAATGATATCCATGGACTCCAGAACATTCAATGCTACTTTTTCAGGGTTAACACCACTTCAAAATATCCAAATGAAAAGATACACTGTTCATCTTATTACTCAATTGTTGAGTCAACATATTACCAAACATTAAGGTATTTAGGAGGACTAATTTATTTCTCATTTGGAGATCTATGTGTTACAGGTCAAGTCACTCTAATTAAAATAAAATTCTGCAGGAAAAAAATGAAAGAAAGAAAAACCAGAACTTCAGCATTTACTGATGCTGTAAAATGGAATTAGGAAACTATTTTTCTAATATTTTTATACTAATGAGAAGTCTTCCCTTAGACATAAACAGTGGACAACTTGAGGCAGATTTAATTTTGAAAAAAAAACTTATAATGTTACTTTAGTTGTTCAGATCCATCTAATGTGTTCCAAGTCAATTTAAGGAGAAAAGTCAGTCAAGACCATGAGGGAATAAACATATACATTTCTTTGTTTATCTTAAAAATGTGCATTGTTTCTGCAAAGCTTATTTTCTTATCCCAAAAAAGGGATAAGAGGAGATGGAGAAAGAAGAACCCACTCACCTGCTACTGCAACTTTTGCCGTCCGACTGATAATTGACCCGGAATCTCCTAGAGATGCCTCACACTGGTACAGCCCTTCATCCGGCTTATGGTGTCTGGAGTGAAATATGTTTTGAATCAACAGAGACCCATTTGGAAGTTGCTGCTTCCGTTCATCCATCCCTAAGGCCAGGTGGATGCCGTCTTTCCTCCACTTGATGACCGGGACTCCTCGGTCAGACTCTGCAGAGCAGTTGAGGACGACGTTTCCTCCCCGCATTGTCACAGCATCGGAAGGTTCTGCCAAGAAGCGCAGTGATGTGAAAGCCTTGATCTGGAAACCTGAAACAAGGGCGCACAAGGAAACACGTTCACGCACTTAAATGAACCTCAGGCTCAAATCCCCTGCCTTTACCTTACATAACTTCTTCAAAAAAGCTGGTGGCTCTGAAAAATGTCCAAGCACAAATGAGACTTAAACCAAAGGTTTTGTGTTAAAGGAGGGGGAAAAGGGCTCCACTGAGGTAACCACAATTAATGAAACAAATGGCCCAAAAAGTAATAATGTAAGAACTTAAGAATTCATACAGGTCTAGACATGGCCATCACCACAAGGCAGTCAATGCTTGAAAATTTAAACAGAAAAAAAACTATTATTGTCCCAATAAACCTAGATATTTTGGAGTAGCAGTGGTTAGGAGTACAGTAGCCAAGATGTGGGGAACTTTTTCTGATTTTGCCTTCTGGTCATAGTGACCATTAAAATTTAAAAAAAAATCTACTCAGGCATGGTGTTCCATTAACAACAAGAAATAAACTCTGAACAGTGTGGGAAAAGTTTTTTAGAACCAAGCTCAGGTGAATTTTAAAACACGTAAGAAATTCTACTTGCACGAGCAAGTCAATAAAGTCACTACCTAAAATCACAAATTTTAATTTCCATCCAAAATGTTGCCCATAAGCCAGGAAATCTATGTGAATATCATAGCTGGAATTTTTCCCCTGTAAACATAAGTAAACATATGAAGTAACAGAAGGAAGAGAAAGTCATTTAAAAATCTTGAGAGAGTGGAACAAGTATAATTTGTTTAAATATATTCTTTTCAGGGCTGGCAGTATAGTATTTGGAGGAATGCTGGGTTGCTGAATCAAGACTTGGATGAGGTCTCTGGAGGTCACTGGGCTCACCCTTTGCTCAGACAAATGTGTATTCAAATCAGTCAAGTCAAATTACTTTCAATTTCATTTTTAATGATCTCTGGAGCTAGGGATTCTATAAATCTCCTTGGTATCTTGTTCTCACTATTTAATCATTCTTAGAATGAACTGGATTTTCTTGCTTCAATTCAATCCCCTTGTCTCCTGAATTGCCCTCTGTGAAAATGCAGAGATGGACATTACTTTGTAACAGCCCTTTATTCATTTTGTTGCAACATTTTATTTCTTTAAAAATACCTCTACCCCTTTAATTATCTTTTACCTTTTTTTCCCCAGGATAGCAAATCCAACTCCATTAGCTTATTATTTTTTTGTTTTGTAATGGGAACAGTTTTTGTTATACTTTGTGTAACTTCTTAGCTTTCTATCATTTAAGAGGCAGTCATCTAAATTGCTTACCATCAATATTCTCTTAAAGGATTGACCCATACTATTTCCAACGGACAGAATTTTTCCTAGCTTTGTATTCCCTACTTTTCAATGAAGATAAAGCTGTACATCTCCACATCATTTCCCCATGGTGTTATCTGTCTCATCCAATGTTTCTAAACCTTATGTTTGGAGTTTGTTATTTTCTCTTTCTGTGGAAGTGAACTGCATCTCATTGTCCTAATCTCATTTCATCCAACTAGTCCATTAATCCAAAGAAAGCAGCTGTAACTTTGCTCAAATTAATATAAATTATAAAATAACTCAATATTTAATTCTACCATTAATGATATTGGTTAAAACCTCCAAAGATAACATCCTCGCTCCCTCCCTGTCCAGTCAGCTCCTATCCCCAACAGATCCTTGAAGTGTAGTCAACCTAATTACTACCACCCATTCTTGTAGTGGAAAATACATCAAATTAGTAGTAGGGATGTTTTGCCCTTGGTCCTGGCTTTCTTACTTAAGTATCTGTAACTCACACAAATTTTTAAGTTCTCAAAACCTCTGTTCCTTCATCTGTTAACTGAAAGCGTTGAACTAGGTGATGTCTAAATTCAACATCCTCTTTGGAAACTTTCAGAACTAGGATAGATTACAGACTTCTATCAAATGAACCCTGCTCTAAGTTTAATGAGATACAGAACTGCTTTTGCTATAAATGCCTCCCTTCGGTATACATGTTATCTTCATTTAAAAGAAAAGAAACACAAGCTAGCAAACACCTAGCTTGAGATACGCAAAGGATGGGAAAGCAGAAATAAGTTCTAATGCCCTTGAATGTCAAGATTTTTCACTAGAGTAACACCCACAATTTCCACACAAGTAGCATTAATAAGGTAGAAATAAATTAAGAATTCAACTATATTAAAAATCATTTACTATTTTTCTTTTCTTCCTGGGGCCCATATTTTGAATAGCAACTTCATGTTGAACACCTTATTTATGTCACAGAACACATAATATATTTAACACAGCTGTTTATGACAGCATGCTAATGGGCATGTGTGACCATTATCACAAATAAATAATCCACTTAATCTGAAACAAGACGGTTATGACAGTTTTCAGTGTTGCGAGTACATAATTTAGAAAATTTAAATAAAGATTAACTTTTCTTCAATACAACCACCCTTGCAGTTTGCTGGCAATTTGAGCTTTTGTATCCCTTAGTACAATTAACATTTTGAATATAGGTTCTGGAATAAAGGTACCTCATTGCTTTAAGTAACCTGCATTAGAAATTAGTGTTTAGCAAAGATGGACTCAAGCAAATAGAATCCATTGAAAAATAACAGATATGTCTCCAGTGGTCCCCTTTTCTAAGTTTCAGCCCATATTAGGTACAAGCTGCCTCTACTCCCTTGAGAGGTATTTCACACAGGATTAAGACATGTTCCACTAATACATTACACAAACGTAAATTCAGGCTACCCTCCTCTGTGCTTTTTTAGAGTGCTGGCTCTGCTTGGAGGGATCCTGCCTTCCTGTATATCGTATCCTAATGTGAAATAATTTTATCAAATTGTTTTACCCAAGAATCAACCTGAAGTCAACTACAGTGACTTAATGTATAACCGGAGAAAAATGGATGATAAAACTGACCATGACAAGGAAATATAAATGCTGGTCAGAGGCCGATGAGGGTATGATCTGGGAGAGTCGGAAAGCGACAGAAGAATACTTTTGAAGAGTCAAGAGGAAGCCACCTACTTTATAATTTTACAAAGATTTTACATTAGAATGACTATGGTGGGGATTTCTTCCAGAAGAAAGCCAACTAGAAAAGTTTTTATTTTGGTTTGGTTTGGTTTTATTTTTAAGATGCGGGTGTGCATTCTGTTGAATTCTCAAATGGTAACCACATTTTCTAGCCCTGTTTCATACAAGAAGCAATCCTTTTGGCATGCTGTAAAATTGCATAGGGGATTATATTTTGGAGAAAAACACCTGAAAGGACCAAATTCCCACTCACTAAGAAACTATTACACCTGAGTCTGGTAACAGAGTTCATCATTAGAATGAGTGAGTCTCCAGTCCTCACTCCCTCCAAATGTTGGCTTGGGAAGATTTCTAAATCTTAACTGGGGGTTAGTTGTAGAATCATATATACAGTTAACAAACTGGTATCTTTTCTTATCTGTGTCAGTCTGAGAAAAAGTAACAAAATGCCATATTGTTCTTAGACATCATTCTTTTGAATTTTTCTTATTCATCTAAAAGACAGTATTTTATAAGCAGATGTTGACACAGTAAAACCTGAAATGTTTTCCTACTGAAGATACACAGGAGTGCATACTCTTGAGGGGTGACCCAAAGGGGATATATTAACATCGATATGCTTTAGTTTTGTCAGACATAAATAAGCATTAGAGATAACACTGCCAAGGGATATTCTAAGTTGACATTTATTGAGTATCTAGAGACAGAAAAGGTCCTTCATGTATTTTAGAAACTCACCAAAATGATCAAAAAAATAGTGAAAATGTTGCTGTAAGCTTAAGTCCTGATGTGATTGCTCACCTTATCCTATTCTTGTTAATTTCAAAGACCATTCAGTCACAGAGGGAGACTACCTTAGAATGGGTTTTTAAAGGTATGACATTTTATCTACAATATCAAACATTGTTAAGTGTGAGAAATAATTCCCCATGGAGTCAGAAATTGCTTCCCAAGTCCAAATTGTAAAAGCTTCTGGTTAAAGGAATAAAAGCTAGAACTGAAATTTATAAAAAGTAGCCTCAAAGTAAAAAGAAGCTCCTAAAAAGATTTTAAGATTAGAAAATGTCATACAAGTCCCCATAGAACCTGCTATACATAATTTTATCTCTTTCAAATTACAAAAAGTTTCACTTTGGGACACTTGGAGATTCTGAAGATTCCTGAATTCTTGTAATCAATCCAGAAAATTCTGCCATCTTTATCTGTCCTTAGAAATATATGCTACTGCATCTGCTTCTCTTGTGTTAAGGTAAAGAAAGGGCTCTCCATTGAAGGAGAGTAAAATTATTCTATGGGTGATGAGATATCACCCATTTTCAATTCATCAAACATCAATTATATGTGCATTTGTAACTCTGTATTTTTCTAACAGAGCTTATAAAGTTTCTGAAGAGTGAAGATCGAGTGGGGAATTTAAAAGGCAAAACAAGAAAACCATGAATTAATAGAAGCCCTAACTCCATATGAACTAACCATACTGGGTTTAGGATATCAGGATATCAATTCTTTAAGTGGTTCTCAAACAATCCAACCTAGACTGGTAATGGCACTACCGCCTGGGAACTTGTTCGAAATGCACAAATTCAGGCCCCACCTCTGACCTAGCCAGTCATCAACTCTGGGGCTAAAGTTCTACAGTGTGAGCTTTAACCAGCCTTTCAGGGGATTCTCACACTCACTAATGTAGGAGAATTGCTTCTCCAAAACATCTGACTACCTGGACTAGAGCCTGGGGGTCTTGTGTTCTTTTAACTATCCTATTATATTTTCCATACTTGAGGAGTACTTGCAATTTGGGTCAATTATTTTTTTAAGTAGGGAGATGAAGTTATGGGGATGATTCAGGGACGCAAATAACTGACACCTTTTCAACAAATATTTTATTAATATTTATGGTACATTTCTCTTTGAAATGGTGAACTAAAGTGGAAAAAGAGCCAAAAAAGAGGGCTGTTGTTGACAATATCTTGTCTTTCCTCTGTTGTGCCCCAAATTCTGTTTGGAGCCCAAATGACTGTATTCCATTAAGCAAAATTAAAATTCGACAGTTAATTGACATTTAGAATGCTCCTTGGAATATTTTTGCTTCCTCATACAAGAAACTGCCAAAGATTTCTTTTGATCAACTACAATAGCCACAATACTCTCCCAAAAGAAGTTTTGGTAAACATAGTATTCTTTATCAGATTGCATTTCTTTCATTATGTTTTTGCTCCATAATATAATTGCAGCCTTTTAAGATATCAGGACTCTATAGACACTTGCCTGGCTAAGCTGCCCCTTGGTTCAGTATAGTCTCTAGATGAGCAAAACTGTGACAGCCTACACTCTGCTGTAGCCTGGGGTAATACTTGATGTGCTTCGCCATTATTCAAGACTTCAACTTCAGCCAGCACAGAATAAGAAAGTATATCTCATCAAAGGACCAGAAATGACCACTGGGGTTTTGGTTAAACTATGGTTTCTACTTTGATAAGAGACATAGTAAAAATAATTGTCACAGGATGTAGTTATATCTTTAAAAGATTGTGTACAGTCCAGCTTTTGCTAGAGACTAACATATTTTGAAGTCATACAACATCAAGACAAGTTTTATTACTAACAAATGAAAATTTGAAATGAATTAGGCTTTGTGGAATTTACTCCTGAATTTAAAATAATGCAAAGAAAGACCAGGAAGAAACACAGGAGCATTTTGCTGTGGGAATTTAATTAATGGGATTAAAATATAGGGAAGCTATGGATGAAAATTTAAATGAAATTTTTAAAGGACAGTTCAAGTTCCTCTCCCACTAGAGTTGCCAGATGTAGCAAATAAAAGCTGAAGACATTAATTATATTTGATTTCAGATGAACAAGTGACATTTTAGTATAAGCATGTCCTAAATACTTATATTAAATAAATATTGCATAGGACATACTTAGTTAGACTAACATTTGTTGTTTCTCCTGTATTTTATCCAGCAGTCCTATCCCCTGTGAAATTATTGCCTTGAGACCATGGCAAAAATAAGCAAATAGTATATGAATTCATACCGCTCCATTCACTTCTCGCGTATCTACAGAGAAGAGTGAACACTTGTAAGGCTACAGTGAACGAGTCAGGGAAAGTGATTTTAGTGTCAGGACATCTGCTGACCTAGCCCAACGCCACCACATATCCACATAGAAGGGTTGCTGAACCCGATTTGTTGTTGACACAGTGATTCTTATTTTTGTCCTCCCTTTATAAGATAGGGTGCACAATTCAGAAATAACAGACAAGACGTGGAGTTCAAGAAGCAACTCTCCCAGCAGAAATCTCTTGGCGAGACCACACAGAGCCTCCACATCAGACATTCTGAGCACATGGCATCTTCCACAAAGCAGATGAAGCCTTGCAGAGATCTGAGGTCTTTATAGGGCAAGAAGTGTGTGCCCCCGGCAATTGTCTGAGTGTCCTCTGGCCAAATCCAATAGTAAAGAGAAATGATAAGGCCAAGCTGGAGCAGAGGAGTAGCTTCCTCATCTCTTTGCTGCTTTAAGAGTAAATCTCTGAGCCTCAGTTTGATTTTGTTGTGTGATACTGGGCAAACTGTAATGGGGTTTTTTTCAGCTCAACAGTTAACACAGTCTGACATCTAGGTTGTCATTCCCTAGGTCTCCTGCGAAATTAACACCTAAAAGACAGACTGAGGTGTTGCCTAATCTGGCCGTGGCTTTGGACAGTTACTGCACCCACTTCCCACCACCATTCTGGTAAAATGTTAGAAGACATTTTCTCCATCCTTGTGCTTTTCTTCAGTCTTTCTAAAAGTAAGTGGCTTTTTATGAATGCACCACTGCCAACTGGAACACTATAAAAGGTTATTAAGAGTATTTAGAAAAAGCATCAGCTAGCGGAACCCAGCACATAGGAGTGTCTTCCTTGGAGGCCAGTGAAGAGTGGCAAGCTTTGGAGATTCTGAGACAGGGGCCATGGGTGTAGTCAGAGTAGGGTGAGCGCCTCTGGGAAAAGCAGGTCAGAATATTTACAGTCAGAGCAATGTAACAATGGGCAAAGAAGTCCCCTTTGAAACTCTGCTGAGCATTATGCAAAGTCAAGGTCACACTAATTCTCTAGAGAAAGATACCTAAAAATATAGCTCTATTCTCTCACTTTATTTCTAAATAAAAGCCTGTACCTTGCTCTCATACCTTGACTGTTTGTGAAGCTCATTCTTCAGCTCCGCAAACAAGAACCCTGACATCAATTCCATTAATTGTGAAAGAACCAACCAAGTTTCACAACCTTATTATTAATTAAATTACCCATATTTTCTGCACACAAATAAGAAAAATATGGACATAAAATGAAATATCATAATAATTGACCATAAACCTGGTCACTGTTAAAATTTGTGTGTATTCCCTTCCAAGAAATTGTTCATTTTTTGATTCACAGTGATTTGCATTATTATCTACATGCTTGTGACAATATTTGGGAGCAAGAGAAAGAGAAACAGGGAAGGAGAGAGAAAAAGCATACTCTGTTCTCTCTTCCTCTTCTCATGAAGACTCTAAACCCATTATAGGGGCCCCATCCTCATGACCCCATCTAAATCCAGTTACCTCTCAAAGGGCACACCACCAAATGCACATGAGGTTGAGGGTTTCAGCATATGATTTGGGTGAGGGGTGAGGCTGGGGGGTGGGTGGGGAGGACACAAACATTCAGTGCATAACAGACACAGAGCCCATATCCAGGAAGAACTCTGCTGGCAAAGAAAAGAGTAAGTGCTAAGGCCCTGAGGTGGGAGTGTGATGGGCAGGGTCAGACTGTGGGAGGTGGAGAGTTAAAGGAGGTAAGACTGAGAAGTCACAGGGAGGTGGAGGATCTTGCAGGTCAGTGAAAGAACTTCAATCTAACTCTGACAGTGATGGAAACCTGGGAGAGTGAAAGCATCCCAGCTATGTTCTAAAGCAACAGTTCTCCAAGGAGAGCCAGTTTCTTCCCCAGAGAGATTTGGCAAATGTCTGGAGACATTTTGGGTTGCCACAATTGGGAAGGGTGCCACTGGTGTGGGGGGCAAGGGCCTGGAATGCCGCTGCATGTGCTACTGCTTGGGGGCAGCCCCACCCAGGAGTCATTCAGTCTAAAACACCACTGCTGCTGAGACCGAGAAACCCTGCTTTAAAAGGACCACTGGCTGCTGCATTGAGAACAGGGGTCATTAGAAAGAAACAGGGGAAGCAGTTAGCAGGTTACATCCACCGTTCAGGTGAGAGCTGATGAGATCTGCAGTGGAGTTGGTGAAAAATGGTCGGATTTGAGGTCCCCTTCAACGGTAGAGCCAATGGGGGTCACTGAGGGATTAAAGATGGGTTGTTCATAAGGAAGAGTCCTAGATGACTCCAAGCAGACCAATAGAGCAATTTATGTAACTTATATGCAAAAAAGGCACATTGTATCTTGCAAAAGAAGCTCTCAGCACAAGGGGTCGGGATACCTCAAATTTTTGTCTAATTCCATCACTGACTAGCCCTCTGAATCTGGGTCAATGTACTCATCAATAAACCAAGGATGGTGGGTTTTATAATTTCTGAGTATCTCAGCTCTTATATTACAAAAGTCTGTAAGTTCAGACCTATTAACTTTGCTGCTTACAAAAAGTTACCCTCAAATTTGGGAGGAAATTAGTTTTATGAAGAGATTTGCTATAATCACCCTGTGATCAGTTTATCACAGACTTACATGAGACCACACAGAGGCACAGTTAGTGACAGCATCAAGAGACCAACAACCCACTTCATTAGCCATAAAATAGAGAGAAGGTTTAATCTTCTCTCTTAAAGATAAAAGACTGCAGAGGTCGCTCTGCCAGCAAAGCTCAGGATACTTTATTATGATTCACGAGAAATGAAATATTCATCTTGTGCAAACTGCTGGTACAAATATGAAAGATTAATTCCAGAAAGGTCTGACAGGTCCAGGAAAAGCCTTAAAAATTCAGCAGACCTCATGGTTGACATGCTATAAAGCCGGATATGGGGATAAAACATCGTGATATTGATAAAACATATTTATAAATCACTGTTATAATGAGCCCCATTTTCTCAAAATGGAGGCCAAACATTAGTGTTCATTAAAATGCTATCATGCCTTTTATCACAGTATTATCATATCTTGTCTCAGGAAAAAGGTGATGTTTTCCAGCTTAGTCCACAAATGACATGAAGAAGGAAAACCCATGATAAGAGAAACCTCAGCTTTGGCACTGGGAGCCAATGAGCCTTAAACTACTCAGGATGGCAGCGTTCATTAAAGCACCCTCTCAAAAACTTGTTTTATTAAATAGTGATTTAAATTCAGTGGGAAATGACTTGGAGAGAAAGGATGAAGTCTCTTTAAAGGATCAGGACCCAAAGAGACTTCTGAACCCTATCTGTGCAACATTATCTATGCATGATTTATGTGAACCTCAAGGATGAAGAGCTATTTATGTGTCCCTCACTTAAACAGCTAAAAGGGAAGAAACACATGTGTTTCTCATCTCCTCTAGAAAGGGCTGACTGCACGTGTAACCTAGTTCTCGGGATTTCTAGAAATGTCCCAGTTAGAGCCTTCTCTAGGATCCAGTTGTTGTTCCCTTGGATCCACCACGCTAGCAGGAGGGAGTCCACACAGCGGCTCAGGGTTGCACATAGGCGGACCAAGGAATGATTGACCCTTCCATTCCTACATTTAAAAAAATGCATTATTAAAATGTATAAAATCAAGTTGATACTTGAATGTTTGGAATACCACTGCTGGGTGGAATTTTGAAAATTCTCTAGACTGAATCCTTCATAAATCCTTTGCAGGCCAAGTTCTATTACAGACACCAAAACATAGCGGAAAAACTTTTCTAGGAGCTGTATTCATTACATTATAAGTGACTCTTATATCATTTGATTTCTAGTATGATGTGACTTCCCATAATATCTTAGAACTAGTTATAAATCTTAAGCCAATTAGATAATGAGCATTAATTCTCATCAGATTCCCATTTTACAAAATGGAAAAGTTAGACACTGGCCTATGCAGAGATAGAAAGTCTCACTGAATGGCAGTGACAGTCCCAGCTCTTACAAGTGATATTTTTTATTCTCTCTTATGAATCTATTCTTTCTGTCACATATCATATTTATGAGAATTTCTTCCTTATTATATTGAAAACTCCATGGGAACAGAAGCGAATTATATTTGTCTATGGCACACAACCCTTGGTAGTCTTTTTCTATCTAGAGGTATTTAATAAATATTTATTTGAATAAACCTGTATAGGCAAAAAAATTTATTATTGAGGAAAATGGCCTAAGTTAGTGAAAAAATCATAATATAGTTGGGAAAAAAAAAAGAGAAATGGACCTAAATGTTCTAGGTTGGCTGTGAATGGTGGATATTATTTAATATCACTGACAATAAAACTATAAATTATCAATATCCAGACTGCTAACATTTCTTTGCATATTCTGAGGCAGTGTTGGACAACTTTTTCTGTTAAGGGCCAGCAAATAAATTGTTTCCATCTCTGTAGTCCAAGAAGCAACAATGAGGATATTATATGATATTTGTACGATGACTTATAAGGTAGCCATTTAAAAATAAATAAACCTTTATTTTAAAAAGCTGGCAGAGGGCCAAATTGGGTCCTCACTGGGGGCTATAGTCTTTGTCCCCTGATCCAAGATAACACTCTGATTCACAGTGAGAGGATTCAAGCTTGGAGCTTCCCCTCGTGCTGAACTCACCACCCTCAACACTGCATTCCTCTTGGTAATGTAGTAATTTGCACGAGCTTTAAAAAAAAAAATCTGGTCTATAGGCTGTGCATATAGGTGAGCTTTTTCATTTTAACCATTCATTCATTCATTTATTCACACAAATTATTAACCATCTTTTAAATACCTATGCAGCTCCCCAGCTACCTGTTCATTCCAACAACCATCTAGTTCAGGATCATAGACCATTTATTCCATTCCTTCCCCTTGTCCCCAGCTCCTTGCTGCCTCTGGACCCTCCCTGGCCTGTCTAATGTCCCTGCTGCCTGCTGTGCCTATTCTAGCAGCTTTAGCAGACAGAACAGTCAGGGAATTCTGTGGGAAATGTATTCCTCTAATTGCTGACAATATATAAAACACATGCTATTACCATATCATCATTTACTAAAAAGCCCCAGAAAAGGGAAAACATATTCATTAGCTTCTTTCATCTCACATGCATAAATATTCAAGTGAAGGGAAAAGCTGTTTCTTTTATTTTCTTGTTGCAAAGAAGTCAGCATAGTCCGGCACACTCTGCTTCAGTACAGGGGAGTTTTTCATTGGCTTTAACAAGGCTACAAGATCCCAGTTATGCTGGATGAGCAAGTCCTAGAGCTGTGTACTGCACTGTGCCTATAGTTAATGATACTGGATTGTATACTTAAAAAATTCCTAGGAAGGTAGATCTTATGTTAAGTGTTTTTAGTCACACAGCTTTTTTAAATTAAAAAATTAAATACGGTGAGAGAATTTTTGGAGATGATGGATATGTTTATGGCATTGATTATGGTGACTGGTTTCATAGGTTTATACTTAACTCCAAACTCATCAGGTTGTATCCATTAAACAGGTACAGCTTTCATATGCCAATCATAGCTCAGTGAAGTGGCTTAAAAACAATAAAATGCATCTAGGTAACTTGCAGACCTAGCAAGCTGTGGAACTGTCACACAGCTCCAATGATGCTTGTGAGTTCCTGAGGTTGACTAGCCAGGTTTTACCATTTCTCGATACCCATCTATCCAGTTAGGTTTCATGTATATATCTTATTTTACCTTTAACAAATTCTTATCACATTATCTCTAATTAAAAAAAAAAACAACAGGAAGAATCAAAGCAAAAAAATGACCCTCTGAATCTAAATAATAAACAGCAGGTCCCACTGAGGGGGCCACGTGTTAGCACAGAACACTCAGAAGCCAATTTATACACAATCCTCAGATAAAAAGCAAAACCAAGAGCAGAAAATGTACTGAGTTGACCGAGGGAAGAACACAGGTCTCCATCTCAAATACGGGGCTCCCTATAATTCATCAGTTGGATACATTTCCCCCCACGGCCCATGACCCCAGACAAAAGTACCTGCTTCCTCTCTTCGGCTCCACTTAAAGGTTCTCTCCTAATTCTTTAACTCTTTTATCCTCACTTTGCCTCGAGATCAGAAAAGCCAGGGACTTAACAGATGTCACCAGAACATGAAAAGGGGGTTGGTTACTTTTGTTATATAACATTTGTATTTGTATTATTATATACTGGGACTGTAATTTCAAAAAGCATAATCAGTATATTTAAATTGTTTAACCAAACATATTACTATCCTTTTAATGTAATCAAAGAAATTAAATCTCTCCAATTATTCTTCTTTCCAGTTAAAAAAAAGTGTGAAAAACGCCCTTGCTATTGTGTAGCCAGAGGATGAATAATATACACATGAAAGCAACTGATATTGATCAAAGTCACTTACATACAATCAGACCCCTTATCTTATGCATAAAGTGGCCTAGGAGTTGGGGTTTGTGAATCCCACTGCCTTAAATCACAGGTCAGGGCTGCACTAAGATTTGTTGGTTTGCATTATAGCTTACAAACGTTGTTTTCTTTTTCTCTTTTTATTTTTTCCTATTATTCTAGCAACTTTTTCAGAGTTTACACAACAGCATCATTTGATCCTGTTGGGCAGGGAGAGATTGTTAACTTTATTTTACAGGTAGGGAAAAAGGCTGAGAGGTTAACTGTCACACAGCTCAGAATAGAATCTAGTAATAAAATCTACATTTGCCTGAACTCTAGTCTAGGACTCATTCTGTAAAACCTTGCTGCTCCTCATCCACATCCTTTCTTTTTCTCACACTTTACCAAAAACAGAATTCAGAGCCAAGTACGGCCAAACCAGCTCAAAGGTGGAATAGACAAAAATGCACAGTAGTAATTAGAACATTAATTGAAATATCCCCTTTTGCTGCTGTGATTCCAGAAAACCCATCAAGCAGGGTTAAGGTACTAAAACCTTTGGTCATATGAATATGTAATCTGTGGAGAGGTATAAAGTCAATGATTCTGTGATACCCACAACTGCTTGATTTAAAATGGCTTATTAGACTATAGACTTTGTCACCGATTCAATCCTAGAAGGATGAGCATAAGACTCATCAACACAGTTTGGCAGGAGAGGGGCCTGGGGTTGCCTGGAAAGGCACTATAAGAATGCAGTTCCGAAAAGATGGCGGCGTGAGAGGAGAGACAGAGGCTTCCTCCTAAAATTGGACACAATTAGAAAATTTAATTGGCGCAACTAATCCTGAGAGAGCAACAGGAAAGAGGACGGCATCAGACTGCACACACCTGGAGAAAAGAGCAGACCTCAGCGAACGGGTTAAAGTACCAGAGCTGTGGCTCCAAGAGGCCCGAGCCCCTACCCCACCCCAGCTCACCGGCGGGAGGAAGACAAACGGAGCAGGGAGGGAGTGGAAGGCTTGGGACTGCTGAATACCTAGCTCCGGAGATCTACGCTGGGAGCACAAACCTACATTTCATGGTGCTTTCATGAGACTCACATGACTACTGGGTTGGAAAGTTAATACAGGCAGAGGTCCTGGGGAGAATGGGATTCCGGCTGCTTGTGGAAAGCAGGGATCCTTATCTGGCTGCTCTGGGACAAAAATTTATACCTGTGTGACCGGCCCACTGGCTCAGACAGTGGAAACAGGCACAGCAGCCAGGAGGCAAGGAACAGCTCTTTCCTACCCCCAGGCACCAGTACTGCTCCCCTGCAACCCCTGACATTGCTTCAGGGGCTCAGCAGCTCCAGAATAGAGCTTCTGGACACTAGAGGGCGCTATATACAAACATGAAACGCCAAAGGAACCTTGTCCAGAGTAAAATTGTTAATACAACTCCCGAGAAAGATTTAAATGATATGGACCTTGTGACTCTTCCTGAAATGGAGTTCAAAATAAAAATAATCCACATCCTAATGGAGGTACGGAAAGACATCCAAGAACTCAGGATGAATTCAGGTCAGAGATCCAATCGTTAAAGAACACAATGGAGGGTATTAAAAGCAGGTTGGATAAGGTGGAGGAGACAATAAATGAAATAGAAACTAGAGAAGAGGAATACAAAGAAGCTGAGGCACAGAGAGAAAAAAGATCTCTAAAAATGAAAGAATATTGAGAGAACTGTGTGACCTATCCAAATGGAACAATATTTGCATTATAGGGATACCAGAAGAAGAAGAGAGAGAGAAAGGGATAGACAAGTGTCTTTGAGGAGGTAGTTGCTGAAAACTTCCCCAATCTGGGGAAGGACATAGTCTGTCAGGCCATGGAGATCCACAGATCCCCCAACACAAGGGACCCAAGGAAGACAACAGCAAGATACATAGTAATTAAAATGGGAAAGATCAAGGATAAGGACAGACTGTTAAAAGCAGCCAGAGGCAGAAATAAGATCACATACAAAGGAAAGCCCATCAGACTAACATCAGACTTCTCAGCAGAAACCTTACAGGCCAGAAGGGAGTGGCATGATGTATTAAATGCCATGAAGCAGAAGGGCCTGGAACCAAGATTACATTATCCAGCAAGATTATCATTTAAACTTGAAGGAGGGATTAAACAACTTCCAGATAAGCAAAAGCTGAGAGAGTTTACCTCCTACAAACCATCTCTGCAGTCTATTTTGGAGGGACTGCTATAGATGGAAGTGTTCGTAGAGTTGGATAGCTGTCACCAGAGGTAGTAAAATCATGGTAGGGAGGGTGGAGCAGCTGATTGTGAGGCAAATGCAAAATTAAATTTACTATCCCCAGAGTCAATCAAGGGATAGACAAAAAGTACAGAATTTGATACCTAATATATAAAGAATGAAGGAAAATAAAAAGGAGGAGAAATAGAAAAGAACCTTTAGATTGTGTTTGTAACAACATACTAAGTGAGTTAAGTTAGACTCTTAGATAGTAAGGAAAGTAATCTGGAACCTTTGGTAACCA
Source organism: Manis javanica (assembly GCF_040802235.1). Lineage (NCBI taxonomy): Eukaryota > Metazoa > Chordata > Mammalia > Pholidota > Manidae > Manis > Manis javanica. The sequence goes on along the minus strand of NC_133164.1, from coordinate 105,821,753 downwards.
CGAATCTGAAGCCTGAAATGGCAATAAGTACATACCTACCGATAATCACCCTAAATGTAAATGGACTGAATGCACCAATCAAAAGACATAGAGTCACTGAATGGATAAAAAAACAAGACTCATCTATATGCTGCTTACAAGAGACTCACCTCAAACCCAAATACATACACAGACTAAAAGTCAAGGGATGGAAAAAGATATTTCATGCAAACAATAAGAAGAAAAAAGCAGGTGTTGCAGTACTAGTATCAGACAAAATAGACTTCAAAACAAACAAAGTAACAAGAGATAAAGAAGGACATTACATAATGATAAAGGGCTCAGTCCAACAAGAGGATATAACCATTCTAAATATATATGCACCCAACACAGGAGCAGCAGCATATGTGAAACAAATACTAACAGAACTAAAGGAGGAAATAGACTGCAATGCATTCATTTTAGGAGACTTCAACACACCATTCACTCCAAAGGACAGATCCACCAGACAGAAAATAAGTAAGGACACAGAGGCACTGAACAACACACTAGAACAGATGGACCTAATAGACATATGTAGAATTCTACACCCAGAAGCAACAGGATACACATTCTTCTCAAGTGCACATGGAACATTCTCCAGAATAGACCACATACTAGGCCACAAAAAGAGCCTCAGTAAATTCCAAAAGATTGAAATCCTACCAACCAACTTTTCAGACCACAAAGGTATAAAGCTAGAAATAAATTGTACCAAGAAAGCAAAAAGGCTCACAAACACATGGAGGCTTAACAACACGCTTCTAAATAGTCAATGGATCAATGACCAAATTAAAATGGAGATCCAGCAATATATGGAAATAAATGACAACAACAACACAAAGGCCCAACTTCTGTGGGACGTAGCGAAAGCAGTCTTAAGAGGAAAGTATATAGCAATCCTGGCATATTTAAAGAAGGAAGAACAAACCCAAATGAATAGTCTAATGTCACAATTATCAAAATTGGAAAAAGAAGAACAAATGAGGCCTTAAGTCAGCAGAAGGAGGGACATAATAAAGATCAGAGAAGAAATAAACAAAATTGAGAAGAATAAAACAATAGAAAAAATCAATGAAACCAAGAGCTGGTTCTTTGAGAAAATAAACAAAATAGATAAGCCTCTAGCCAGACCTATTAAGAGAAAAAGAGAATCAACACACATCAACAGAATCAGAAATGAGAAAGGAAACATCACGACGGCCCCAACAGAAATACAAAGAATTATTAGAGACTACTATGAAAACTTATATGCCAACAAGCTGGAAAACCTAGGAGAAATGGACAACTTCCTAGAAAAATACAACCTTCCAAAACTGACCAAGGAAGAAACACAAAATCTAAACGAACCAATTACCAGCAAAGAAATTGAAGCAGTAATCAAAAAACTACCCAAGAAAAAAACAGCTGGGCCAGATGAATTTGCCTCGGAATTTTATCAGACATACAGAGAAGACATAATACCCATTCTCCTTAAAGTTTTCCAAAAAATAGAAGAGGAGGGAATACTCCCAAACTAATTCTGTGAAGCCAACATCACCCTAATACCAAAACCAGGCAAAGACCCCACCAAAAAAGAAAAATTACAGACCAATATCCCTGATGAAGTAGATGCAAAAATACAAGAGAAAATATTATCAAACCGAATGCAAAAATATATCAAAAGGATCATACACCATGACCAAGTGGGATTCATCCTAGGGATGCAAGGATGGTACAACATTTGAAAATCCATCAACATCATCCACCACATAAACAAAAAGAAAGACAAAAACCACATGATCATCTCCATAGATGCTGAAAAAGCATTCGACAAAATTCAACATCCATTCATCATAAAAACTCTCAGCAAAATGGGAATAGAGGGCAAGTACCTCAACAAAATAAAGTCCATATATGATAAACCCACAGCCAGCATTATACTGAACAGTGAGAAGCTGAAAGCATTTCCTCTGAGATTGGGAACCAGACAGGGATGCCCACTCTCCCCACTGTTATTTAACATAGTGCTGGAGGTCCTAGCCATGGAAATCATACAAAACAAAGAAATACAAGGAATCCAGATTGGTAAAGAAGAAGTTAAACTGTCACTATTTGCAGATGACATGATATTGTACATAAAAAACCCTAAAAACTCCACTCCAAAACTACTAGAACTGATATTGGAATACAGTAAAGTTGCAGGATACAAAATTAACACACAGAAATCTGTGGCTGTCCTATACACTAACAATGAGCCAATAGAAAGAGAAATCAGGAAAATAACTCCATTCACAATTGCATCAAAAAGAATAAAATACCTAGGAATAAACCTAACCAAAGAAGTGAAAGACCTATACCCTGAAAACTATAAGACACTCTTAAGAGAAATTAAAGAGGACACTAACAAATGGAAACTCATCCCATGCTCTTAGCTAGGAATAATTAATATTGTCAAAATGGCCATCATGCCCAAAGCAATATACAGATTTGATGAAATCCCTATCAAATTACCAACAACATTCCTCAATGAACTGGAACAAATATTTCAAAAATTCATATGGAAGCACCAAAGACTCCGAATAGCCAAAGCATATCTGAGAAAGAAGAATAAAGTGGCAGGGATCTCACTCCCCAACTTCAAGCTCTACTACAAAGCCATAGTAATCAAGACAATTTGGTACTGGCACAAGAAAGAGCCACAGACCAGTGGAACAGATTAGAGACTCCAGACATTAACCCAAACATATATGGTCAATTAATATTTGATAAAGAAGCCATGGATATACAATGGGGAAATGACAGTCTCTTCAACAGATGGTGCTGGCAGAACTGGACAGCTACATGTAAGAGAATGAAACTGGATCACTGTCTAACCCCATACACAAAAGTAAATTCAAAATGGATCAAAGACCTGAATGTAAGTCATGAAACCATAAAACTCTAAGAAAATAACATCAAAAATCTCTTGGACATAAACATGAGTGACTTCTTCACGAATATATCTCCACGGGCAAGGAAAACAAAAGCAAAAATGAACAAGTGGGACTACATCAAGCTGAAAAGCTTCTGTACAGCAAAGGACATCATCAATAGAACAAAAAGGTAACCTACAGTATGGGAGAATATATTCATAAATGATAGATCCGATAAGGCTTGACATCCAAAATATATAAAGAGCTCACGCACCTCAACAAACAAAAAGTAAATAATCCCATTAAAATATGGGCAGAGGAGCTAAACAGACAGTTTTCCAAAGAAGAAATTCATATGGCCAACAGACACATGAAAAGATGCTCCACATTGCTAGTTATCAGAGAAATTAAAACCACAATGAGATATCATCTCACACCAGTATGGATGGCTACCATCCAAAAGACAAACAACAACAAATGTTGGCGAGGTTGTGGGGGGAACCCTCTTACACTGCTAGTGGGAATGTAAATTAGTTCAACCATTGTGGAAAGCAATATGGAGGTTCCTCAAAATGCTCAAAATAGACTTATCATTTGACCCAGGAATTCCACTTCTAGGAATTTACCCTAAGGATGCAGCACTCCAGTTCAAAAAAGACAGATGCACCCCTGTGTTTTTCACAGCACTATTTACAATAGCCAAGAAATGGAAGCAACCTAAGTGTCCATCAGTAGATGAATGGATAAAGAAGATACGGTACATATACACAACGGAATATTATTCAGCCATAAGAAGAAAACAAATCCTACCATTTGCAACAAAATGGATAGAGCTAGAGGGTATTATGCTCAGTGAAATAAGCCAAGCGGAGAAAGACAAGTACCAAATGATTTCACTCATCTGTGGAGTATAAAAACAAAAGAAAAACTGAAGGAACAAAACAGCAGCAGAATCACAGAACCCAAGAATGGCCTAACAGCTACCAAAGGGAAAGAGACTGGGGAGAATGGGAGGGTAGCGAGGGATAAGGGCAGGTAAGAAGAAAAGGTTATTATGATTAGCATGTATAATGTGGGGGGTGGGGGAAAGGGGAGGGCTTTGCAATACAGAGAAGACAAGTAGTGATTCTACAACATCTTACTATGCTGATGGACAGTGACTGTAATGGGGTTTGTGGGGGGGACTTGAGGTAGGGGAGAGTCTAGTAAACATAATGTTCTTCATGTAATTGTAGATTAATGATAACAAAATTTTAAAAAATATATCAACTTGAAAAAAAAAAAAAAGAATGCAGTTCCTCTGCGTGTCCAGCACAAACAGAAGACCCAGGGGATATGGATGTGGGTGGTGCGGAAGTAGGCCCGAGGAGCAACAGCAAATGAGAAAACCTTTGTCTGCTTTATTTCTCCTTGGGGCTGTCCCTGAATCACAAAAAAATTCCTGGACTTTCCCCACAGACCTGTATCTATGAAGAACGAAGACCTGGGCATTTCCAAGTTAGCAACACAGCTGGTAAAGTTTTAAAAGTCACTTTTAGCTGGGAGTGCTGTTGAACATCAGCATGCTAACAGTTTTACCATCAATGAAAAATAAAGTAAAATTTAACAAAAAACAGATACAATATGAGGACGGGCTAACGATAACACTGTATTCTGCTCTTGGCTAATTTCAACCTGAATTACTAACTAGAGTGATCACTAGGATAATCACATGATTTTTTTTGTACACATCAGAAACTTTGGAGACTAAAAGGAGGCTCAATTTATAAGTATGCCAAGACACCATATATAAAGTAGAATTGTTTTAGGCAATCTGGGATGTATGGTCCCTGATTTACCACTTCTTTAAATAAGATACAGATGTTCATACTTAACACATTTTTCAAAATCTCTATTTTTATCTGATAGCGAGAAATTTTGATAGGCCCTATAAGCAGAATTAATTACACTGCAGATAGTATATACATTTTTATTTCTGAAATGCATAATGTACTGTCATTCTACTGGAGTTTTAGTTAATTTGGAATTAAAGAGAATTACTACCTCATTCTCATTGAAATGTTGTTACTCATTCTTGGAAATTATTATGGGTGGGGGAAAAAGGCCAGTGTTTATTGGAATACCTCCTGGTAGTAACTGGAAAGGGATGACTGTGGGCTCCTCAAACTGGCATGTAGCTGGGAATAAACTGAAAGCAAGTGATTAAAAATGTGACGGGTCTCAGTGAAGGGGACTGTGGACCAAAAGGTATCACTCCTCCCTGTCAGTCTGCAAAGTGACTGTGAAAAATGACACATGAATCATGGCAGAAAGGACTGTGGCCAATTAGACACTACTACCTCCATTGGCTCTGAACATGAGGAATACGGTGGAATGAAGCATGAGAGCTGGGATCAGAGGAACAGAGCCCCGCCTCTTCACATGCAGTGACTCACAGCTCTATGCCCTTTCGCTTCATAGTGCTGGTTCAGTGCTTTGACACAGATAAATATGTTCAGAAAACCATTCTAGTCAATGCTAACATCAGCAACAAACAGTTTAGCATGGCCAGAGATAGCTAAATCTGGGGAAATATATGGAAGATTGACTTGGTTATTTTGGTTGCATTAACTATTATTTTATGTACATTTTCTCTTTGAAATTACAAACCACATTAGGACAGGGTACAAGTAATTACTTGATAATATGAATAATAATCATATATAGTTACTTGACATAAATGTTTTTAATTGAAGTGTAATTGATACACAATTTTATACTGGTTGCAAATATACAACACATTGGTTCAACAGTTACCCACATTATTAGACCATCACCCCAACTAGTGCAGTTGTTATCTGTCAACTCAGAAAGATGTTACAGAATCATTGGCTATATTCACAATAATCATATTTTTGAAGCTTTTACTTTTTTAGGAGGGAAGAACAGGGGACCAAAATTTAAAAGCATTAAATTATTTAATGGTCAGTGATGAAATGATTATTATATTGATCTTACAGAGGAGAAAACTGAGACTGAAATCTATGACAAATTATAATTTTCCCAATGGACGAGTTAGCATTTGAAATAGTATTCTGACTGCAAACCCCATTTCTGACTATCAGATTTGTTTCTTTATATCAAGAATCTACATTTATTTTTCATTTTCTGTAAAGGGCCAGATAGTAAATATTTTTGGCTTTGTGGTGCAAATATTCAACTTTCTCATTGTAACAGGAAAATGAGAGTATGAAAAGAAATGGGTGTGGCCAAATATTTCCACTCCACCCTCTGCTCTGAAATAATTATGAGAAATGAAAGCAAATATGGACAAAATAAACAATATTATGTAACACACTAATAGTTGAGAATATCTTATAATGATGTCCCTGTAATACCTCCAGCAAATAAATCCTGGATAGGAAACTACTGTATTTATTTTGGCAATCTCCAACCTTTATGAAACCCCAGATATCCAGTATTTTCCTGCTGGCATTCGGTCTCTTCTCAAAAAGCCATCCAGACTACCCTTCTTTCTGAGTCTTACATTCTAAACCCTTCTTTCCTCAGCTTCTCATTGTCAAAACCTATTCAAAATAACATCATCTAGTGGACAGAAAGATTTGGTAACTTTTGCCTACATTAAGGTATGATTAGCTAAAACAACTTAATGTGATGACCTTAAGAATTGCTGCAGTTTAATTGGGGCCCATGCTTAATTAATTCAACACCCATTTATTATGTTTCCATGTTAGGTATAGGAAGTGGGAATGTTTCTAATGTATAGCTAAGCCATGAAAAGATTTAAGCTCTGGCAAATGCACTTCTAAGAAGCTACCTCAAGAAAATAATTCAATGAAACACAAATTAATGTATATATAAAAAAAGTCTCATTATAAATGTTTAATATCAGAGCAAATCCAGATAAATAGAAACATTAACTCTCTAATATTAGGGAAATAGATAAGTAAACCACAGAACATAAATATTACCATATATTAGAGAATGATCAAAATTATCACCACAAAGAATAGCAAAAAACATGCAATAATAATCAAATAATTATGACCTGTGGATGATTGGTCTGGGGATAAAATTCCCTTCTGGCTACCTCTCAAATAATGTCACGAAGTCAATCATTGATTGTAAATGAAAGATCACTGTATTGCATTAATGTTTCAGTATGGTTCTAATGTGCTCTTTATATGTATAAATGCTTGCATATGTACAAAGGAAATAATCCGTGGCTTCCCAATCCTAAATTTTTTTATTATAGAACGAGATTTTGGGTACTGAAACCACCAATGGACAAGGCCTCTGTCAAAGAACTGAATATTCTTTTCATCATTGTTACCTATTACCTCTGAAAAACACAGACATGCAACAGCTCCTTCTTTTTTGTTCATTTTTTCCTTTTATTTTGAGGCCCACTCCTTCACTTCTTAGAGGCCAGCTAGCAATGCAATAAATTAATTTGTACTTTGGAGTGAACTCTTTAATCTTTTTTGTTCCCTCACCTCCCCATCAAACACACACTCTCACATTTGCATTTATTAACATAATGAAACGTTAATTACACAGTGTCTAGGATGGGACAAGCAAAGCGCTTCAATCAATCTCAATAACTCGCATCAGGAAGGTGAAAAATGCTGCCCAGCCTTATCAGGACCACATAATAGACACAAACACAGGCTCAGTGCCTGTTCTGAGTGTGATTTATAACCAACATCAGAAAACAAAAAGCAGAAAATTACAAGGAGACTAATCAATAACAATTATCTTAATGATAGATGGACAAATTTTATTATTCGTTGGGTGGTATTGCCAGTCTAGTGGTTTGTTTGCAACAGGGGATAAAAATTAAGCAGACTGCTCTAGAAAACCAATGAGGCCTGAAAATGCCTAGTTCCTGGTTGCAAATAGCTTTTAACATTACCTGGTTTCCCTCAAGAAGTGGTGAGAGTTCATCTGAACAAGAGAAATGACTCCCAAGGTCTCCCCTAAGGCTGTCTCTTAGTGCTTCTAGATTTCACTAATCTCCATAATCTCTCCCCACATATATGTGTCATTCGCTTACGGTCTGAATTCTACCAGTTCAGCCTATAGGACCATCCTGCATGCTTACCACCAGCATCAGTCTGATTGATTATTGCTGACATGTGCCAATTTTTAATTATGTACAAATTAATACACAAGAGTATGACGTTTGGAATCCACTACTTAGAAACATCTTCATATTTCACATACTTTTCAAGAGTTTTCTTTGTAAATATCAATCATGGTGACACATATTTGGGTCAACAGAAACCTCATTCTTGTTGGATTTCTTCTTAGAACAATGATATATCAATAATCAAAGGAAAAGCAGAAGAACAAAGGATGTTGCAGAATTCTTCAAGGGGTATGTATGCCTCTAGACCATGGTTTCTCAATGTTGGCACTCGTGACATTTTGAACTCGATAACTGGGTAATCCTTTGTGGTGGGGAGCTGACCTGTGCATTATAAGAAGTTGATCAACATCCCTGGTCTCTACATCCCTGCGGCAAGATACCCCCAGCTGAGCACAGCAGCTGTATACCTCTCCATATAAGAATCTTCTGTAGTGCTCATTAAAACAAAAAAACAGGTTCATTAAAGCAATCTGCCAAAGATTATCTGACTATGTAAAAACTTTATTAAATAGTCTTTGAAATAAGTGGATTGCACTCATCTTTTAAACCAATACCTCTAGGCATTTTTAAAACACTGAAATCCCAAGAAACCTACATTCTATTCCTGATGATCCCATCCTGACTGTGTGATCTTAGACAGTGAATCCTCTTCTTTTTTCTATATATCATAGTTTATCCTGCAAAGTGAAGAGCTTCAGTAAAGGGATCAAAGCCCCACCAGGTAACATTCTGCATTTCTACCATAAGAGAGTTACTCATAAGGATTAGCTCTTTAACAACAGCCATCCACGTGCCACCCCAAACACACCACCCGGTGCAATCCACAGTTCTCCACTCAACCCTTCCCTCTCTGAGAGCAGGAAATGTTTCTCACCGACTTCAGTATAGTCCCAAAATTTAATCCCCCAGAAGGAAAAATTGCATGCATTAAAATCTGAATTTGTAACTCAGGAAAGGTGGAGGGAGTTCCTGTTTCTAGGTATTTAAAGAGAGAGAAACATCAAGGGGGTGATAATGAGTTAGGGCTTCATGAAAGACTGGGCATGATCACAAAATGAACAAATAAATAAGCAATAAAACAAACTGTTAAATAAAGCCATACTGCCTATTGTGCTAAAGCTTTTTCCCCCATTATAATGTTTTTATTCAAGGTAGAAACTATACTTTAAAAAAAAAAAAAGCTGAATAAATGCCATTGTTAAAAATCCAATTTTCCTGAATTTGACCCTATGGGCAGGGAGGTCTCAGAAGCACATGCTTTCTGATTTGTGGTTCTCAGAGCCCATTAATATTTGTAATCACTTTTCCAAATACACACTGTTCACATAGATCCCTAGAGATTCTAGAGACCAATCTGCCCTTTTGACAGCTGTCGAATCCTTGTTTGCATGAAAGATGCACCAAGTGAATGAAATCATCCTTCAGGACTCAGCCCCGTCAGCTCTTGGCTACTGAGACTCAGCCATCCGCAGGCCGTCATCTGGGCCCTTTCATAACTGATATGTTAGCTTGTGCATTCCTGCAATTGCTCATGTGAGTACAGAATAAAATGACATGACAGAGACACAAAATTACAATTCTCTACATCCAGGGACTCAAATGACCTGCCTGCCAATATACCACAGTGTGTTCCCATTTGCAATGCATTTATCTCAACAAAATGTTACGGAAATAATTTTTCACATAGGTTGTGCCTGTCTCTTTCCATTGCCTGTCAGCATTCTAGAAGATGCATCAAAATACCGTGATCCATACATTTTCATGTATAACAAGCTTGGAAGAAGGAAGGTCAACCAGGTTGTCCTAAGAAATGGAGGACATAAGCAGTAACATGACACAGAGAAATCTTTAATCTGCACACTTGGTGTGATATCTCCTAAGTGTCACTGTACGTTAGCTGTCTCTGGTAAGATAAAAGAACTGTATTTCTAAGACCACAGTCACCAAATAATGTATAACAGTAACAATTCCTGAATGTTCTTTCAATAATTTACAATCTCTTCACAATAGTTCTCTACTTTATTCATTAAGAATGAAGAGGTGAAAAGCACGGCACAGTCATCATTACACAGGAAAGGCATCCATCAATCCCAGGAACCACATACTCCTCAACACGAAAGCTGTGTTATTTTATGGGTCTATACCAGCACTCTGGAAAGGCCACCCATCTGGTTTAAGTCCAGCACTGACCAGGAATTGGAAAAAATTGTTTACCATTAGGTGAATAAACTGCATCACTATAATGAAAAGGGAGAGTTGGGAAAGTAAAGAGCTAATTCACTGCAAATGCAAAACCATTCTCTCTAGAAAATGAAAACCACAATAAAACTGATGGTCCATGGGTTATGAATACATTGTTCTGGGTTTTCAAAACCCAAAGATATTTTAAAAAACATAATCCAAACATAACCAAACTGTAAAGCATTCAATAACAAATGCATAGATTTCAGCCCCACCATTCCAACCAGTAGCACCAGCAGAATCCCCCTTTCATGCTCTCCTGACCAGCTGTGTTTGGTTACACTTCAGGAAAAGTCACAGCTTCTAGATCTCATTTTCTTTCATTTCAATGGAGTTGGCAATTTCAATATATGGAAATTAAAATTTTGAAATAAATAAATAAGAGTATCTGTGGGTCATAAACTTGCAAGCTCAGTAGTTTTAATGTTTAAAATAATGTTTAATGTCCAACAGCAGGATTAGGTGATATTACAAATGGGGATCATTTTCTTTTCTGAGATGAACAAAGCAAATAGGAGGAGGAAAAGCAATCAAAGTTGCAGGATCCTGAAAATGTTCTTCATTACTCTGTCAGCTTTGTGTTGGAACTGGTCTCACATTTCTAAGTCCTCATCCTGACCATTTATTAACCCAGTTTCAGACAAATAAGAGATGTTCCTGTTGACCATGTTAAAAAATATTGGTCGGCCACAGTTATTTTCAAAAGACTGGCACTATTTTCACGAGCCAATGACAGTAAAAGGCTGAAAAGATACCACTTGCTCACCAGGTAGAGAAAAGAACATTCTAATTTCCATAACTAGTTACTATTTCTTACTGATTTCCATTTCTTACTGTTTTTATCTGACTGTAAAATCTATTATCACTACAGTAGCACACCTACTGCCTCCGATATCATGTCTAAGAGAGGGCTCCTATCAAAATATATGAACATACTTTTCATCCTGAGTTATATGGGAGAGACTCCAATTTATCAGCCTCTTAGGAAATACTCAGGGTAAAACTTCACATGGGTGGTGTTTCCCAAAGCTGGCAGCTTTCCTTTCATAATTTGATTAAGAATGGTGACAACATTAATAGTAACTCTTATTGTTGAGTTATTTTTAATCTGCTACTATGTAAAAAATCTATTATGCATTACCTAGAATATTCCTTGCATCTGGGCCATAATTTAGTTGTTACCATTATCTCCATTTTACAGATGAGCAAACTTTGGTTCAGAGAGGACATGTAATTTGCTCATTGTTATCCAGCCAGTAAATAACAGAGCCAGCACTTGAACTTGAGACTTCCTCACTCTGGAGACTAAGCTTTTGATTAAAGGCTTGCATTTGGAGGGGGGAAAACCCGAGTTCCCGTGCAAAATGTGTACACACACACACACACACACACACACACACACACACACACGTATATATGTAAAATAAAATTTATAAAAATTATTGAAGCCTTAAAATATTGTCAAAATAACTGAAGAAAGAAGATGTTCAAATCATGCAAGTGAAAGGAATCCTGGAAGTGAGGGCCCAAGTCAATCTAAGCCTCACCCTCAAGCACCCTAATTCCTTGATTTATGGCAGCGCAACTTGTTCGGACCTGTCAGCATGTGAGCCTGAGCCCCTCTCCCTGCCTGGTCAGCTCTGTCTCAGGACTGGGAAGGGCTGATTCCACAAGCTGAAAATCTTCAAAGGCATAGCTTCGTGGGCTGGGAAGAGGCAGAGAGGGATAATTGTGATAACGAATCCTTTCTTACTGGAAGATAATACCCACCACAAAAGGAGGGAGTAAAGAAGACACGAGCTTCAGAAAATTGGTGCTGCAGTATGGCAGGGGAAGGGGGGATTCTTTGAATCACGGGGAGGGAGGCGGTGGGTCACCGCAGCGCCCAGTGTACAGGAGCAGGTCAAGAGTCTCTGCCAGAGAAAGCCTCAGGAGAATGACTCTCGGATACGTCTGAATGGGTGGGAAGAGGTTTAGGCTCCTCGGGAAGAGATAAGCATATCAAAACTAAGAAAGCCAAACCAAACCATACCAAAGATAAATACTAACCCCAGGAAAAAAGGTGTACTGGAAAGCAAGTATCATACTGTGCTCTGGTTCAATACCGTCAACACTGAATATTGACCTAAACAAAATAAAGATATAACTTGATTGAGAGTTGGAGGATAAGAACAGGGTACATATATGGTAGAGGTGAATGGGGGACGGGTATGAAAGAAAGTCAACTTTATATTTGTTGCAGGAGGAAGTCAGCAAATAATGCTTAACATGCAAAAATCAAAAAGGAACAATAGAAGCATGTCACTTAGTGATCGGGAGAAAAAAGACCGTAAGAATCAGCTGTAGGAATTCAGTGTGGTTACTTCTGAGATGAGGAGAACAGGTGAGGCCACGTGGCAAAGGGATGATGCTTTTATAACAAACTTTGCAGAACTCAAGAGCCTCTTTTACATCATGGACCTGCACAACTTTGATAATAATGAATGTCAAATGCATTTTACTTAATTCTAAGAAGTGATCTGAGCTACTTCTACAGCCAGACAATAGTACTAGGAGAAAAATCAGTGTTAAGAGGCATGAATGAGGATCACTATGATGTTACTTTTCACAGATAACCTAGCTTTCTCTCTCTAGGTAAGATTCATAAGAGTTAAAGTAGCAGAAGAGTTAAAAGTTGGCTTCACACAATGAGGACTTGTCTTCATAAAACTCAGTGCCAAGCTGATCAAGTCAAATCCAACCTGATCTTCAAAACTTAGAGCAAACTGAACTGTAACGTCCCACTACCCTGTTAAGCACAAAGTTTGCTCACAGTAACATTATTTTTGGAATTTTGTGGGCCTGACGGGAAAACAGAAGGAACAGCCCAACATTAAATTATTCACTTGAATGACTTTCCAAATTGAAATCACAAAGACTCCAAGGACAGGGTTGTAACTACACAGGAACCTATTTGAAATAATTTCAGATCTGAACATTGCCATACGGTCCTGTTGATTTTGATGGAGGCAGCCCACTCATGTGGATAATACTATGCAGATGGGGCAGTGCACCGGGGCCCTCGGCCAAGGCCAACTCTGGCCAAGCCCACATTCTCTGCACATAATCTGCAAGGATGATATCTCTTCTTTAAGGGGCCTAGAAGAGCTCAAGTTGGAACAGAATATGTGTACATAACATCAGCTATCCTTCAGATGAGAGAACGTCTGCTGTGAGCTCCGTGTGGTTCATCTCTCGGGTGGGCTGTCTTACCGGGAGATGAACTCCTCTGCCATCCTCAGATGCCAGCCTCCTCTCACCCAGTTCCAGACGGAGCAGGTAAGCGCTGTGTCAGAGAATTGCATGGGAAAGACCCCTCCATGTTTAGCAGCTCAAATAGAGCTGTACTGATATGGTTTCTAATAATAAGTTAAGTGGTCGCATTATTTTCACAGTGAGGAGGCATCTTTCCTTACATCTCATTACATTTTAATCTTCCCTTCTTTTCACTAAAATCCAGGTCTTCCATGAATGGGGAGCCAAAGGCTGTTGGCAAAGGCAGACTCAATTGAGGTTTAAAAGGACTGCGCCACACAGCTTTCTGCTGGGATACAGGGGGCCCTGCTGCTTCACAGGCACCACAGGCTGACATTTCTAGGCTGGAGAGACTCACGCGTCTTTAGGAGGCCCTTCCCATCCTGTGTGACAGTATTTCCAGACACTAATTAGCTAACGCTAGAATCATCACAAGGCATATACATCTGCATAAATCAAATTCTGGACCTATTCCAAACTGGAATCGAATTTCAAAAATATAAGTAGCAAATGAGCCGGCATACATGATAATTTCATGTTGAGATCCTCTGTTAATTTTAGATAAGATCCATTGAAAATTATTTTCATTTCATCTTTTTAAAAAGTCAATTCTATATAGATGACAGACCTGCATAAATTTCTATTGAGTCAGTTTGAGCCTGGGAAATAATCCTCTGGGAATCCTCCTGATCACCTGATGCAGTGGAAATAGACACGGAATGTCTCCCAGATAGCAAGGTCTCTGCTCTGGGTGTGTCACCTTATCGTATTCAGCCTGTGGGTGTCACTCTTCTGTCCCTGTCTCTTCTCTACATGTCAACCAGTGAGCACACCTTGAAATGAAACTCAGAGCTTGCCATTCCTGTGCTTAAACCTTTTTGGGGGTCCTGTTGCAGTGACCCCCACATCCTGTATGTGAACCACCCTGGGTTCATGAGCGGGTTCATGAGCAGCCTCCTGGCACCATGCTCTTCATCCTGTGCCTTGATCGGCATGTCACAGCCACAGAGGCCTCCTTTCTGACCTTTGAACTCACTACTCTACCTACCTGGAACAATCTCCCCAAATTTGTACCTGGCTAATTCCTACTCATCTTTTGGTTACAGCTTACATATCTTTTACTGTGAGAAAACTTTCCTAAAAGGTCCACAAGTGAGAACATGGACACCCCAACATGATTCACTCTCATGGTATGCTGTATTGCTTCCTTAACAATTAGCAATAATGCATGTTTTTGTGTTTTGTAGGTAATATTGATCTTCCCTTCTAGACTGTAAATGTCATGAGGATGGCTTGTTTCTTTCTATTCACTACCTTATGCTCAGTGCCTAGTGGAGAGCCTGGTATATATATCTCAGGAGCTCAATTAAAATGTGTTGAACAAATAGTTGAATGTATAATCTCCCTCCCTGACCACCCATTTCTTTTTCCCTTCTTTTCTTTGCAGGAAGGTGTCTCTCATGGACTGAATAATGCCCCCACCAAAACTCAGGTCCTCTTGGAACTTCAGACTGTGACTTCATTCAGGGAAAAAAAAAAGGCTTTTGCAAATGTAATTAAGGATCTCAAGATGAACCCATCCTGGGTTTGGGATGGCTCCTAAAATCAATGGGTGGTACCCTTATATCAAGAGAAGAAGATGCAGAGAGACACAGATACTCAGGGAAGAAGGCCACGTAAAGACAGAGGTAGAGATTGGTGTGGAGCAGCTATAAGCCAAGAAATGCTAAGGATCCCAAGGAGCCAGCAGAAGCTGCAAGAAGCCAGGAGGGTTTCTCCTCTACAGGTTTCAGAGGGAGAGTGGGACTGCAAACATCTTGACTTTGGACTTCTGGCCTTTACAGCTATGAAAGAATATGTTTTGTTGTAGGGCACCTG
Source organism: Manis javanica (assembly GCF_040802235.1). Lineage (NCBI taxonomy): Eukaryota > Metazoa > Chordata > Mammalia > Pholidota > Manidae > Manis > Manis javanica. Next base: position 105,806,276 of record NC_133164.1, on the reverse strand, counting down.
ATTTATGGTAAATTGTTATGGCAATATTAGAAAATTAATACAGTGTTCTAAGAGCAATGAATGACATTACTCTGTAACCTCTATGACTTCCACAAAATTACTGTACCAGAAACTGACACTGAGATGAGGACCCATATTTAGAAAGTCAGTTTACAAATTCATTTACAAATACACAGAGGAACACAGAATTAGAATCTTGGACTTTAAGCAGTCAGTATAGGTTATTTTGTTCAAACTCCCACAATACAAGCCCTCTCCACAGAGCATCCCTTCCAGATATTTCCCTGGCCTCTGCTAGATTACAGGAAACTCACTCTCCCACAATGAGACACAGAGGCAGAACTTAAAGGAAACAGTACATATGCTATGTAACCCACAGCGGACCAGCAGACCAACACTGCATTCACTGCTGCAGCTGCCCGTGTGCCTTTATAGCTTCAAAGAAGCAAAACAGCTTCAAAGAGTGGCACTATGGTGCTGTAAGGGCTGACCAACTCTTGCCCTGCTTTCCTTAAACCTAATCCAATTTTTGCAAGAAAGGAATAACAGTAATGTTAATCAATGACATACTTAGAATTCGATTTTCTCTGCCCAATTCCCTGCAGCAAATGAAGAACAGAGTTAAATTTTCATACTTATGACCAACACCCCAGTCAAATGATATCAAATCAGCTAAGACCTATTGAGCACTTATTTTGGTAAATGTTTTATTGAGACTAACACAGATGATGAAAAGTACACCAGTCAAAACGTACAGCTCTCAGTGAATCTTCACCAAGTGAACCACCTGGGTAGCCCTCACTCACACAAGAAAGAACTCACCAACATTCCCAAGATCATCCCCTCCACCTGTCCAGCACTGACACCTCCAACGACAGCCACTCTCATGACTTCTAACTCATTAGGTTAATTTGTGCTAGGGTTTTTTTTTTTTTTTGGTGGGAGGTCACTTTTTTTCTTGGTTAAATATACATAACTTAAAACTAACCATTTAAACCAGTTGTAAATGTACAATTCAGTGGCATTAAAAGTTCTGCCTGTTTCTGAATGTAATACCAATAGATTCATACGGAATATACTTCCGTGTATGGCTTCTTCTACTTAGTACCTGTTTAAGTCATACCATGTTTCTGAAAAGACAGTAAATAAATGTCTTTTTAGGTATTTTATCCATTGAAGAACAGTATCAATGAAACTATAAAATGGGTGGATTTATGGGTTAAAAGGACCCTAGAGACATGTGTTATGTTGGTGTCCAGTACACATAAATGTAGTTTTGAGCTTCTCAAAATACTCGCTCAGTGACCACCTGCACTCCATGAGCAAAGTTCCACCGCTTGTGGTTTCTGGGCAGTCAAACGTTAGGGTCTGTGGCCCCGAGAAGCACTGTAGTTGATTTCTGGGCTGGAGGTTACAGAAGCCCAAGATTCAGATGGACTTCCCCTTTCTGGAACAAACAAGTTGTGGACATTCTTTTAATTTAAACCAGAAAGAAGTAAGGAGTGGCCTCAGCCTCAAATGCCATAATAGTGTCTATTAAATGAAAGCAACCCTATAAACTTCAGCTTCTGATTTACAATGCATGCTGTTTAAAAGATTCTTCGACAACAGTTTAATGACCTAATATGAAACATTTTTATTTAGCTTTACGGGCCTTGTTCCACTAAAAATCACACATACCCCTCTGCTGCAAAGTTGTGGAATAAGTCTTGCTCATCCTGTTTACAAACCTAGATAACCCTTAGCCAATCTGTGGAAGCCCCACTGACTCTGATCCCTGGGGCTCTCTTGTGGTCCCTGCTCACCAGGGAGAGGATCTATCTGAGTGGCTGGCTACTTACAGTCTGTTTACACAGATGAATAGGCAGATCACACTGCGGAAGGAACGAAGCATCGGACTCTGGTTCTCGGTCACTAGCTACCACATTTAGATTCCCATCGTGAGTCCATTCTCCGTGCTGTTTTTGATACCTTAGAGCCTTATTTAAAAAATGATCAGGAAACTTCAAAGCTAAGAATAGTTTCAAGATGGAAAAATGCTCACCTATGACTGAAATAGTAGAATGCTCAGAGGATCAGAAAGGAAATAAATCGCACACACATACAAGGAGGGCAATAGGGACCTAGGACCTAGTTGTTACTAGGATTATGGAATCATAGGGAGGACAGTGATTTTTTTTTCTCTGACAGCCCAATCCAAAATCCTGTCTTCATCCCTCTTGCAGGTGAAGCTTCTTCCTGACAGCCGCATCACCAGGAGGGATGAGGGTAACTGTGTGGTGTTCTTAATTGGGCATCATACTTATTTATGTGCACCATCCATCACACAAAGCACCTTGCCAAGCACGACATTCTGACCTCAGTCGTAAGCCACATGTGAGCCCACAGAGGCTCCAATGAGCAGCTGCCCCCACCAGGTCCTGTGCTGTCTCCCAGGGCTCCCTTGCTGTCCAGCAGTGACTTAGAAGCTCTCCTTTTCCCCTCAGTGTCCAGGACAGGGAAGGGAGAGGATGGCCTTGGAATGGCGGTGCCCAAGGAAGCCCCGGTTCACACAGTGCAACTGATTGCCAGCTTGACAGATTGCTTGTTTTATATGCAAAGAGGGAAGGAAAGAGGGGCCCCGTGGGATCTTGGGGCTCTGCAGCAGGCAGACGCTGCCTGCAGGCATGGGACAGGCAAGCAGGGCCTAGAGGGGCCCCTGCCTAGGGGGGAATCAGTAAACAGTGAAGTGGGAGCAGCTGAAGATGCCAGCCCCACATCTGCTCCCAAGTCCTGAGCAGGGATCACAGAGTCACAGATTGGGAAAAGACTTCTTATGCCATCTGTGCTATCCCTTCTTTTGACAGATGAGGAAGCAAAGGCACTGAGGGATAACTCACATGCTTCAGGTCATGTGCCTGGTTAGGTCCAGGGCTAGAAGGAGAGCACAGATGACCTGCCTCCTAAACTAGAGCTCCCTCTGTTGCATTTGTGGTCTCCAAACCCAGAAGATCGCAGCTCTTTCTAGAATGAATCAGTCAGAATGTCAGTAAGTGACTGGGGTGGCGTAAGGGTGACGGATTACACAGTTAGATTCTGTATGAATGGGCAAGAAACCTAAGCACAGCCAACATACTGGCCTAAGGCAATTCAAGGTTAGGAAGACTATTTAACTGAGGAGGGCTTTTCAGTGCCCTCCAAAGTGAGCCCTCATGCAGGATTATTCCCTAATCATACACAGTAGGAATTTCCTTAAATGATTAGGATTTGTAACACCCATTCACATGCTCTAAGAAAATGAAGAATTGGACACTTTCCTACTAAAGATAATTCTTAGTCTTAAGAAAGGGAAATTGAAGCTGAAGGGAGAAGGGGCTATATTTAGGGGCATGCTACCCTCTCCAGCCCAACCCCTGGCCTCCCAAAAAAAGCAGTTCAGAGAAAGAGATAGGGATTGTGGAGGCAGGGAGAAATGAATGGCATTGCTGGCGTACATAGTTATCAACCTGGAAAGAATCCTTAATCAATATATAACCACTGAATACTGTTAATGGGATAACCAGAACCTAATAAATGGTCAGTAATGCAGTATTAGAATTAGAGATGAGATGCTGACAAGTAAGAAGAATTCAAATGGGTGACACACTTCCCCAAATTATCGGAAAGTCTTAACTCACTTACTTATTATTCTCCAGTATCATTCTTTTCCCGAATATGGCACATCACTTTCAGTTCAGAGCACAATGCTCCTCCATTTCTAAACTTTGTTTTAAACCATGGTAATATTTTTAAAATATTATGGAGCTAATTTAAAAAATGTACTACCCTAAATCAACTGCTTTCATTCCTGCCTGCTCTCTTTCTCGCTCTATTTAGCTGGGCTTTATATATTCATAAACAAAGTGCTCGCTGAAAGTTTCAAATAATAACGCAATGTGATCAAAGTCTGTTCCAAAGGTGTCTTTCCTATGAATGTCACAACAGTTCTTACAGGGTTTAAAAGGCACCTTGCTGTGGACCCCAGAGTCAGACATCTTGGTTTAGTGTCTTGGTTCTGCCTCTTGCTAGTAATGTCCTCAGTATTGCCATCTGGTAAGTGGGTTGGCAATAATCATGGTGTTTACTATGTTGAGTATGTTGCAAGTATTACATATGGCACAAACAAAGGACCTAGGACTGTGCTAGGTATACAGTAGCAGTTTAGATGTAGTACTTAAACAGATTATGTCTCCATATGATTATTTGTAGTCTTAAGACAGAGTCCAGGCAATTAAACCCTCATAGGACCCACTCACGTAGTTTTTTCCTCTTCCTTCCTGCATGAACTTGTACAACTGGTTTGCCCTGGCACAGTGCTGTGATCATGCACCTCTGGCTAGCAAACACCAAGCATCAGCATCTCCTTGCACTACACTTAGCACAGTGCCTCAACACTGTGAGAACCACACAGAACTACCGTTCTGATGGTACTGATGATGACAGTAATGACACCACTGACAATGGCTAAGAAATGACAAATAACCTGAAATCCAAAACCTGCCCAAGAAGGGGACACCCCTCTTAGCTCTGGGCTGAACACAATAAAAACGATCATCTCAATCACAGATGCAATTAAACACTTCCCTGCGGGAAGCTGAAAGTAGCTGAAAGTAAAAGATCCATCAAGTGCGCAGGGGCTGCCCTGGGGAGTATTTCCTGTCTTCCTCCTGCTGCAGAACGTGCTTCAAAATATTAACAGGCCATTAAGCACCCAAGATCCCAGGAGGTGCCCAGGTGACTAGAGTAAGCTTAAAGCTTTGTCCTTTTGCTTTAGGCTTTTTGTTCTCTCTCCTCTGTTCTCCCTTCCTGGTAGAAATGACAGTTCAGCGTTGAACAGGTCACTGGTTTCCATGGTTTCCACTGGTTTCCCCAGACTCCAAGTGCTCCTGCCTTGTTTATACCACCAGCACTGTGAGCCCCTGTAAGCAGAGGTTAAACATCATCCTTCTTCCCTTACCTAGTTTGTCATGTTACCTGAGTAGGATAAATTAAAGACGGGGTACATGTGAGGAAAGTCCTGACCTAGAGAGGCCAAAAGAATAGGGCACTGACTTCCACAGGCCCCTTGGCACTCTCCGCCGACAGAGCTTCCAAACGTCCTGGCCAGGCACTAAAGTGGTTTTATGTCCCAAATGGCCTCTCTTTACCAATTAAGAAAATTAATTCAAAAGTCAAAAAGATGGAATGGAATGAGCTCTGCTTCCCTTAGAGGACAAGTGTAAAGAGGAGCAGTCAGGCCAACTCAAGCACAGCTATGGAAACATGGATGCCCGCTTCAGTGGATGGCAGGCCAGGCAGGGGCGCCTCCGTGGGGCTCTCACAAGCGCAGCAGGCGTCACGCTCTGAGCTCTCTGGGCTGCACTGTCTTCACACACACACCCTTGGCCCTTGCAAAGCCATTTGCCTACAGGTTGAAAGCAGACCAATTAGGATTTCAGACTGCACATGGATGAAAGGCAATGCTGGTAATAATGTAATGCTGGACTAGGAAAATAAGAATGTCAGCATGAATGTTTCAGGAAATCAAGCTTCTCAATGTGACTGGTTTATTTTCTGAGGACTGTTGATCCCAGTTGCAACTCTAAATACTTGTGGAATACTTAGAATACTTAGGATTTTGGGATTCTTGCATGGAATATGGATAGAATAATATCTTCTTTGAGACCAGTCACATCTGGGGGGTAATAGACTCACTCTTCCCATCTGTAAAAATGGGATAATAACATATATTTCATAGGGTTATGATGAAGGCCGAGTATGCAATGCATGTAAATGATTTAATACAGTAAGTAGAAGAACAATAAGATATAAAACCTTGCATACACATATATAACAGTATGTTTATCTGTGTTATCTAACAAAGCCAATTTTAAAACTAAGTAGGTGGGGAGGTAATTCATTTGACTTTGATGCTTTAATAATTCTTCTATATGTGTACGAGACTTACTGGTGCAGTAAAATTCAAATACATAGAATATGCTTGTACTGTAAGACATACAGAAGCCAGCAATTTCCGAACCTAGGAATCAACACCCAGCAGGGAGTAGGACACATGCTGCACCACGGCCACAAGGGACCCCAACGATGGCCTGCTTTCCCATGCCTATCTTCTGGGTCAGAGGACAAAGTGAAAGCACGGTGGGACAGGCACCCCTGTCATCTCCGAAATAAAGGAAGTAAAACCAAAGGTGCTGTGATTGTAAAAGCCACCCACTTCCTTCCCCCCAATCTAATTTGCAATCAACCTTAAGTCTAAGAGTGAACCAGTAGCTTTGGTGAGTCAAGATTAAGCTCCAAAGGCTACAAGTTAAATCCTATGGTAGGTTTGCAACAAACCATTTCATTTCTCATGCAACAGAAGTTCATAGAGGGCCTCCTATTCTCAGCCTGAGCATTCTCAGTAGTGGGGAAGGCAGACAAGGTGCCTGTCCTTACGCTCCTTATAGTCCTAAAAGGGGAAACAGCCAACAGCAAATAAACAGGATTATATTAGAGTCACTGCTAAATTATGTCAATCAGTAGACGGTCAGGCACAGAATGACTGGTGCAGGGTGGGTAGTGCCGACTTCAATGCTCACTGGTACAACACAGTTACTCTGCTGCATCCCAAAGATTATTCTCTAAACCCATCACATAAAGTTTGCTAGAGACCAGCTTTTCTCTTCTGTAAGCCTTATTCTCAACCAGCATCCTCTCCCCTCCTTCTACCCTAGATGTATTATGTCAGGAGTAGAACAGGGAAGGTATATTTGAGAATTCAACACAGAAATATTTAAGGTTAGTTAAATCAAAGTAGCCTCTCTTTCCATAAGAAACACTTGTTTATTGTAGAAAATTTGGAAATATAGTAAAGTATGAAGAAAATTAAATTCACCATCTCATCCACGAAGAAGACTACAGGTAACTTTCTGGTGTGTTCCCTGAGCGTTTTGGTGAATGTCTCTCTTACGTATACACACACAAGTGCACACACAAGTCCACACTGTACATTCTTTTTTATTTCACATTTCTTCTCCTATACATTGTATCACAAGAATATTGTCATGTATGATAAAATTCTTTGAAGATATTTTAATAGCTGCATAATGTCCTGTCCATGATTATATCATACTTTAATCAGACATTTCCTTACAGATGGCAAGGTGCATTATTTCTGGTTTTTCATTGTTAAAAATGCAACTGCAATAAACATTTATATATCTTTTGTGTTTACATCTGTAAATTATTTCCTTAAAATAGATTTCAGTGAGAAATACTGGATCAAGGAGGGAGCATAACAAATATTTCTTAAGGCCTTTGATGAAATTGCCAAATTAATTTCTAGAAACTTGGTCAGTGCATGATTTACCAACAGTGTCTGAGAATACTTGTTCTACCACATTCTCAAGAGCACAAGTACATTATTGGTCTTTAATTCTGTTATTTCAACAGTAAAAATTCTATCTCACTGCTATTAATTCTTATTGATTAGTTTATTAACTGAAATGAAGAAGCTACTTTCTATATATTATTCATGTGTACTGTGTCCCTCTTATGAGTATTCAAATTCATGTAACCTGCCCATTTTCTATGGATTTGGAATCTGTTTTCTTTTAATTCATTTTGTGGCAATGTTGCTAGTTAAGAATTCTCCCAGTTACTTAAAGGTTGTATTAATCTTTGTAATGTACTTGACTAAATGATGTGAGATTTCAAACTAAAGCTGTCACGGCATACATTCCATAAAAACATCTGGTGTTGGGATATTCAAAGGCAGCATACCACCTTCACCAATGGAATTAAATTGAAGGAAATAATGGAGGTAACTGCCTGGCACAGAGTAAAAGTACACACAAGTCTGCTTCCCTCTGTCCCAGGGGGATCTCGCTATTGACTGGCACTGGCCTCTTGGCCTTTCCGCACTCTCCAGATTCAGAGCTGTACCCCTGTGACATGCCCTTGTTTTCTACATTTGCCCTCTTCTTGACATCACTCTGTTTTCATAATCCATTCTAATTTGTAACACTACTTTGTAAAACTTTTTAACCAGATGGTGCTTTGGGAATTAGTCTTTCTGTACAGTGAATAACACAATACAGTAGACCATGACCTTGAAATTGAATGGATTTCAAATAGAGATTATGTGATTTGCTAGTATTTTAGGAGTCCCAGGATATGTGAGCTTGGACTAGCTATTTAAACTCTCTGAGGATGAGTTTTCTCACCTGTGAAATGGAGATAAGTACAGGTATCTTGCAATTGAGGTGCCCCCTCCAAGTTTATTTAACAACAAAGACTCTTGTAGGCTTTCTTGTGGAAAGTCAGGGTTGGATAGAAAAAAAAAAAAAATAGAGCAGATTGTCAGAAATGGATCAGACACAAAACAAATCTTACTTAATGTGTGCCTATACAGCTCTTAAATTCCTAGGAATATAATAAATAATAGCACACAAGGGTATAGTTTTTAGTCCTAAACTACGCAGATTTTTTTCCTGCCAGAAAGTGCTTCTAGACCATGGTTTCTGGCCACTTCAACTAAGATCCTTTACCTCTAGCTTCAATGAGAGCTTAATTACTTGGTAGGTTTGCTACAATTCTGTGGGAATACAGTATTTTACTAAAAATACCAAATCAAATTTGCTTTCTTACTTACACTCATCTTTCCTCTTAGCCTTTTTATTTCTCTTTAGAATATTGCTGATTGGGCCTCATATGATCCAGGGGACAAATCCTTGACCTTCTAAAGCTGAGTTACCTACAGACTCAAATGCAGTAACCGTTGACCATGAGTTAGACTCAGAACATTTCAGAGGAGACTGTCACTGCACCTTCTGTTGACATTGTCTCCAGCCATCCTGCAGGTTCTCTAAGCAATGACTTTGCCTTCTTGAGACTTTGACCTCTGATTTTGGATGTGATCCTGTCCACCAGTGTTCTGTATTAGGGGTTTCAAATATCTTAAAGCTACAGAAATTTTACATGTTAGAAGGTCTCAGATACATTTTTGCCAGTCCAAAAGTTGCTTAGAGAGATAAAAAGATGAAAGAGAGGCCCAGATATTAGAAACTTTACTTAGTATGCCTTGCTAAAAAATTGTCAAAGCATCAAAATGCAGGGTCCTTGTCTCCGTAACAGCAATGGCTTTTATGCAAATATACAGGAATAATAATAAATTATATAATACATAATGTATTTAATAATAATAATAAATTAAATAACACATTTAAAAGTTTAAAATTAAATGTCAGAATAGAAATGGGAGAAAACCAGTATGGTAATGTCATTTCTTCCTATTTTTCAGTTTTTTGGTTTTTCCCTGTTTTGTTGCTGTGTTTTCCTCTTCTGTGTGACAGTAGAGTGAACCCCTGCCCTTCGCATCCCCGGTTCCCTGAAGGGCAGGGCTTTCCCCCTTCCCTGCCTCTGCACTTGCTGTTCATGCAGCCTAGAGAACTCTGCTTCCCCAGTCCTCCCTCCCTCCCCTCATTTTATCTCTCTCCTCCTCCTCCTTACATCTCAGCTCAGACGTCATCTCTCCCGAGACCTTCTCTGATCACAGCTCCTCGCCCTGCCTTCAGAAGGGTGTACTCAAGATCGCTGCTCTTACCCTGGCTCTCTTCTCACCACGTCTGTGTGCTTGTTTACGGTGGGGAAGGTGTTAGACTGTGAGTTCCTGAGGGATAATGCCTGGCACTCCTCATCTCTCCTTGCCTGGTGTATCATAGTACCCAGTACAAGGCTTGTGGGTGCTGGGTGAAGGATGGTGAGGGGACAAATAGATGCGCGTACGAAAGTACAAAGCATTTTGGGGGCAATGTTGGAACTGAGCCAGCAGACTCTGAAATTGTTCTTAGTAACAACTGTTTGATTTGAGGTAAAAATAAGACTGGAATTTGGTGATAGGAGAAGAGAAATGAGCAGGGTTAGAAATAGTCTTCCAAAAACTTAACTTGTCAAAGGAAACCATGTTCACAAACAGCTACCATGAAATAACAGAAACCTAATTACTCCTGGAAAATATTTCATAAAATTCTAAAATATTACCGTCATATCCTAGGGTTTCATAATCAATATAATTATTAAACCTTGGTGTGCATAACTCTTCTTGTGAGGGAAACTAGAGGACAATCATGAACCTAGAGCTGTTTTCTAATGACAGCTGGGACTGATCCAGAAGCTTCTGCTTGCACTGAATTATTGTACCCAGACCTCTATTCCTAGAGTTCTGAGTCCCAATGAGTTTTTTAATATGGATGCAATCATTTCCACTTTGGAGTTTCATTGTTTAGATGCCAACCTCACTTTGCAATGTTTACACATTTCTGAGTGATACAAGCTCATCAGGTGCTAGGATAAGAACAGATTTCCATCATGGTCTAATCAAGATGTCTCTGTAATGTTTCAGGATCCTAAAGTCTGATAGTCAGCTAATGGGGTGTCCTTCCTATCCATAGGCTACCCAGTTGCCCTGGGCTCTTTGTTATCATGATCCATTTGATCATAAAGTCATTTTACTCTGGTATAGAAAGAAAGAGTAGAGTTAGAAACCTAGATATCAGAGCCTACAATAGATATTTAATAAAATCAATTATTAATTCATTTATCATTTAGTAAAGGGCTTTGAGTACTTCTATGTGCCAGTCTATGGTCTGAGCAAGACACTCGGCTAATTGATCTCTGCACCAAAACACAGCTCAATATGATAAGCGTCAGACTAAACCTGTGCCTTTAGATCCCTAGTCTTGTGCGCTTTCCACTGGACACATTCCAGAGAAACCTGTGCTTCTTCCAGTCCCCCTACTTCTCTTTCATACTAATTATCCACTTAGGGGAGAAACATTTGACAGAGACCCTATTCCTCCTATGCAGTAAGAACTACCAGAAATGCATCCAACGGGCTGCTGCAGGTGATGGACAAAAGTATGCTCCAAGCAGTTTCACACAAGCAGTAACAGTTCTCTCTACCCACGTTAGCTTCCTTTCAAATACAAAATCCCAAATACCATATTTAAGAAGCATCAGAATTCCTAACACTCCTCTAGCCTTCTAGCCTCCTTTCTTCATTTTCCCCGAAATTGATTTTGGAGTTGCTGCCACCCTTAATTAACTGTTCTCAAAAGCAGGATTTTCAGGGATCAAAATTCATATTACAATAACCATCTTCATCTGAGCAGCTGATAATGGTCCACTCCTCTGCCTAAGAGAGAGACAGATATAAAATGTACTTAAAAAGTAGTAAGACAAGTATTTTTGTTGGTGGATGAAAACCAGCCTTGTTATTTTATAGTCACACTTGGCACAGAATAATTCCTGAAGGGGATCCTAAGAGATGAGGCCAGAGACACAGCTGTGGACACAATGCCCAAGATAATTTCACCACCTGGGAACCAAGGGCCCCAAAGCTTCATATTAAAATGCATGAAGGATACCAGAGGCATGATTAGCCATAAATTAGGGCCAGAATATAAATGGCCAAGCTGTAACATCCTCCAGCTCAAAGACAAGACATGAGGGAGGCTAAGTGAAAAAGATTGAAAGAGAATCCCAAAAGCCTCCTACACCAATAGATACAAAGGTTGAAAAAGCATCAGTAAAATCAAGAAGCCATGTATCTAGGGGCATTCTGAATCCACAGAATAAGAAAGAATTTAAGTGTATGACAAAAGAAAGATGAAGGCTGGACAGTTTAATGCCATTGGAATCCTGACTTGATGGCTGATAGCTAGTGTGTTGTTTTTTTATCAAGAGGGCATGTCATTTAATTCATTTGCAATGTGCAATTCAGCACCATAGGGTTTCCAACACGCTCAGGCTCTTGAGCAGAAGCCTTCAATCACCATCTTCATTTCATAAAATCTGAACTTTCAGAATGAGGAGAACATCTCTCATACATGTTAAATATAATTGGAAACAGTATATGATTTTCTTTAAAAAATTACTATGTGTAGAAAAATTACTATGACTGCTTTTGGAAGCCTTCTTTTTTTTTTTTATTAAGTCAGGACCCTAATTTTTTTTTTAAATAAATGAATTACCAGCTGTCATCATTTTTTTTAACAAATGGGCTATCCTTGTTATAAGGGAACAGAACAGATAATAAACTGTGCCATGTAAAAATAATATATTTTCCTTCAATGTTAGATGAGGAGTTGTTACATTTGAATTTAATCTGTACAAAGAGTTTTTGAGTACATTAAAAGACTCAAAATGACTTCAAACTGCATTTATAAAGCTCTTTCATATGTGTGAGCTACTTTTATAAAATCACAGAATGTAAGTAATGTAAAGGGACCCTTAAATGATAAGAAACTTCATAATGGCATACAACTACTTATCTTAGATCCAGTAAAAGAATATAGATCAACTATTTCCATACAGCAACTTGGTTCTAAGTTCATACTGACAAGTGGGAAATGGGAGAGAATATCAGATACCCTGGATCTAATCACAGATACCTGGACCTTGTGTAGTAACTTCCCATCTCTGTCTATAATATAAGCCTGAGAAACAGGATTTTTCCATTTGATTTCATTTCCTTTTAGTTTTAAAACAAGTCACGCCATCTGAGCAGATTATCCAAAAAGAAGTCTTTGTAATAATTTTAAGATAATATATTGACCTAACATGATAAAAAGACATTAGAGGAAGCAGTTGAAAACAAGATGATCAAAACCATAAAATTCAGCCTACACTTACTTCCAGATACATTTTCATCAACTTCCCTGCAGCTTCTATCATCTGCTTATACTCCTTGATGCCTTTGCCTTGATAACTTTGTGGAGAGTTGCAAAGAATAGAAAAGAAGTTTACAAAAAAAGGAAGGCAGCCATTTTCATAGCGGGAATAAAAATGGATGGTCAATGTTGTAAAGTAATATTAGATAGGCTGTAAGATGAACTATGTGAAGACAGCATCAGATTTGACAACTGGAAGATCATTAATGGTATTTTCTAGAGTAGAATCAGTGGAGTGATAGAAGCACCCAAATATAGGAGATGAAGAAGGGTAGACTTTTCTGCCTATGAAGGAGGTAGACAGAGATGTGGCAGTAAATAAAGGAGAGGCTGGGGCCAAGGAAGATTTTTGTTCTGTTGTGTTTTTGAGTGAAAGTGACATATGCAAAGTTTGTAGGGAAGGAGCCCATAGAAAATGAGATATTAGAAATTCAAAAGACAAGGAAAAAAATTAATAAAAGATGGAACATTGCAGAAAAGAGAAGAGGGGCATAGTGAAAGTAATTTGCCTTTAGTTAGAGAAAGAAAAGCTCTCCCTTCAATCCTGGAGAAGAAGTAGTGAAGATGGCTGATGTTGTATAGAAATGTCTAGGTGTGGAGTAGTAGGTGAGATAGCTTACCACTAAGAGCCTCAGTTTTCATTACAAAACAGGGAGACTATTCCTTTTAAATTGTGTAATAGCAGTTATGAAAATGGGAGTTGAAACTGACCAAAGTCATGTAAATGCATACGGTCCAGGATCATGGAAGTCCAAGAAAGAAGAAGACCATAAATTTGCAGTAGTAAAAACCCAGATAAACAGCTGATTGTCTCTGGAAGGCAGAATATAGACCCTGACAGCAGATGGTTGGTTTAACTAAAGCATGACAGTTTGCAGTGTGAATGCCCCAACAAGGCCAACAAAGAAGACTTTCAGAATGGGAGCCAGAGGGGCTGAAGTGGGCCATACCAGGTCTAGTCTGGATATTCTGGTTTTTGAAAAAAAATGGGACTCCAGTGCTTAGAAATGATATGATGATCAATAAACAAAAATCTGGCAGAACAAAATAACACATTTGAGAATTAAAAGGGATCTTACTAATGATTATGTCATGACAACAAATACAAATAGGAATGACTCAGAAAAACTGGACTACATAGGACCCACACTCAAGGGTATATAGAAGAGAGTAGTTGGACACACAAAGATCAAGGTACTTGACCTTGAGGCTAATTTGTGGATGGTCTGTGATGGAAGAGTCGGGATGGTAAGGATGAGTGTAGGCTTTATTGCAAATGCTCAGCGTATTGGGGAGTGGTTAGACAGCCACAGATAGGGCTGATATATAGGACAGCGTGGCAGGAACATCAAAGAAAGAAATACGGATTGATATGGAGAAGTAGAGATCTGAAGAGATAATGAAGATCCCAAAATAGTAAGGGCTATCCAATAATTATGTGCCTCAGGGTATATGGGGACTAGGAACATGAGCAGCAACGAGCCAGTCAGAAAAGGGACTGTTCATACAATGGCAACTGAAAAGAGTAAGGGGCATTAGTCTCAGAAACATTTTATAAGAATCAGCCTCTTTCTTCCTTCCAAACAGAAAACACATACCTGGTGTCAAGCAGGGAAAAATGCCTGTCACACATCATACTACATAGCTGCCTACAAAATCTACATTTTTATTATATTGTCTATTGGGTAGGGAGGGAGGAAACTCCCACAGCTTATGTGTGTTTTTCTGGATGCTGACATTTATCCTGTTGAGACTGTAAGGAAAAAAGCTCCAGGTTATGGCCTTTCAGCACAGTTAATGAGAACACAACCATTCTCCAAATTGTTACTGCTACACTCTTTCAGGATAGGTAACATTTCAAGCATCAAGGCTGCTGTAGCTGGGACATCAATAAGAGCACTAGACCTTGTTAAATAAAAAATATAAAAAAAGAAATATCAAGAGAAAGAGAGAAAAATAAAGAAAACAGAAATTTCTCAGTATATTAGCAAAGTCAGGGTGAAAACACCCAGAAAGATTTTTTAATACAAAAGAGATGTACCTGATTGTATCGAAAAATGGATTTCTGCCATCTATTATATTAGATAAGTCCTTATCAGGAGTCACCATGTGTTGCTTAACTAGAAAATCTCCCAAACAATATTAGTCATTGATCAGAGGCTATCACAGATAAAACTCACCATGGCCAATGAAATTTACCATGACAATGTTTGCTATACAGAGCTTTGTACAGGTTTAATTATGAATTCCCACTGGAGCAATATGTAACTGTGCACTGGCAATGCTAGTCAATCAATATCATGTTCTACTCAGGGAAATAATGCCTACACTTTAAGGTACACAGCTGCAATCACAACAATTACTCTCTGGCCTGATAATTCCTAAAGGGCTTCCATTCTCAAAATATTTGATTCTTAGTAAGCTGACTCTGGCGGTCGGCACAGGAAGAACTCATCTACCTTTACCTTCTCAGATACCAAATATATTTGTGGGTAATTGTATGTAAGGGACTCAACAACTCAACAACTATTCATTAAGTATGAATCAAGTTTATAACCTTGCTCAGTGAAAAAGTAGACCTCTAAAACTATATTAGACAGTCAGTATCTATGAGCCTATGGGGGAAAACTTAAGACAGAAGGTAAAGAAGGTGACTTAGAATGGATATGGAATGACAGGGGAAATTTGAGTTGCAGACTAGGAACGGATGAATGTGTGTGTGTGTGTGTGTGTGTGTGTGTGTGTGTGTGTGTGTGTGTGTGTGTGTGTGCAAGTATGCATGCACCTGTGTGTGTCTGTATGTGAAAGAAAGATGAGGACATCTCCCAAAATAGTAATTTATGAAACATTCACTATAGTTCATGATGTATGTTCTTACTGTAAGGTTTGCAATTATAGACTCACAGCTCAAAAAGGAAGACTGAAAAATCTATTGCTCTATTCTTAATTTGCACATGAAGAAACTCAGGTTCACAGATTTATCTGAAGTGACACAGACATTTCAATGGACAGAATTAACACAACTCTGTGAGTATACTAAAAACAACTGAATTGCACATGTTAAATAGGTGAAGTGATAATATGTGAACTCTATCTCAATAAAGCTGCTATCAAAAAAGGAGAGACAGAATTGGGCATATGGGACTAGAATTCATGTCTACTGACTTCCAATTCAGAGAAAGAGAAAAAATGTAATAATATCCGAATCACTGTAATAGGATAATGATACAAAGTAGCAAAAGTTTAAGATGTATTAACATTCACTCCCTCAAGCCTCAAGAAGCCTACCCTTTCTTAACTGACCTCAGACACCATTCAATGCAACTAGCTTTGCCATGATACTGAGTCTGATCACAGGGTTTGGGGAATTCACCAATGAAAAGACTATATTTCATTTGTCATTTTTCCTGAAAACACTGACATTCTGATTATCAATTCATAAATGATCAAAAGCATCAGAAGATGGGTAACCATTATTTTACAGTTCTTTGCCTAAAGTTGCTTGGATAATTATAGTGATGCCATCTGCTTTGTCCCCATTGCTGCCCTCACAGTCAAACCCTGGATGGGGAGAGAGCAGCATCCAGATGTGGTACCCACAGCTGCCTCAGAGCCAGCCACTGAACCAGCCCTCTCAGGTGCCCATGGCCACATAGGGTTTCCCAACCTGAAGCCGCCCGTCACCTGATGGTGGCACAGCTGGTTGAGGGGAAGGGTCTCTGGGGGGAGGCTTCCAGCTGGCTTGTACTCTAAGAGCTCTGAGGTTTATAGCTGAGAAGTTAGCCTAGAAATCTCATACCCTGCCCTCCTCACTGAATTTTGGAGCAGACATTTCCTGATTTCATACACACATGGAAGATTCTATTCATGCTCAGTTGTCATTCTATGAATTTATTTCCCTTTAAAGTTTATCCGTAGGAAACAATACACATATTCATTTAGTGACTTATTTATCCATTTATCCAAAGTGACTGACTCCACATGATTTGGCCCCATCCTAAGGAGAGTAGTGCCATTATATTTTCTATAACCCAGAACGGTCCCTTTTAAGACCCCATTTTTCATGTAATTGATAATATATATTTTCAAGAACCACAAGGTGCATGATCAAAGAGAGAGCAAGAGTTTCCAGTGGGTTGGGCAAAAGGACCAACCCTGTGGGCCTTCACCTGATAATCAAGGTACTTGGAGAAAGAATTGGAAACCTCATTACATCAGAAAAAAAATTAAAAAGGAGGGAAAATCTCAGCAACGCATTTTCCCCTGAAAAATCACGAAGTATTATTTCTTACAGTGGGTCAGCCATGATTCAGATACATTCTTTAATGAGGTAGAAATAAATTAATATTCTTTCCAAAGTTAAAGGATGAAAGAGAATCACACAAACAATTTCCAAGAAGCTCAGTATTACTGGATCAAGTACAAATCCTGGCTCTTTTTGAACACAGCATTTCAGATTGTTCTAAAGCTGCCTATCAGTTCTAGGCTGAAGGATTTTGCATCATCTGATTGGCTTTAGAGAGTAAGTTAATGTACTCATTCCCTAGAATAGGTGTTTTTCAAGAGTTCATTTGACCTTTGGGTGTGGAGAGAGCTTTGCTAAAATTCTATTTTAAGAAAAAAGTGTAAATATTATGTCTTGTTTTGTGTTTTCAGAAGAATACATGAATACACTAGGGTTACGATTAGTCATTCATGGCTTACTGATGCTCAAGGATGGCTCCTCTCTCTCAGCTGACCCTTGCCCTTAATTTCCAATGGCTTTATTACTTCCTAAGGCATTTCATTGGATTAAAAGGAATCATTCTTGGTAGTAGAAGTGGTGAAACACAAGACACCCAATTCAACCTAGCCCTTCTTAAATCTGATGAGCGGTAACTAGACTTTGATTTCTAACTTTATTACAAAACTAGATTACATTTCACAGACCTAAGTAAGGTAGGTGAGCTTACTGTAAGAGTGTGAATTCAAATTAAACACAAAACCCAGAGCAGATGATACCCTTTAATGATGATGAAGAAAACTATAGGAAATATAAGAAGGTGCCTGTTATATCCAAAATAGATTCTCAATCATATTTCCAAAAATGTCTTCCAGAAGGCTTAAACAGCTGTTCTTCAATGGAATATCTTGGATCAACAATTAATTATATTTCATATTCAATTTTATGTTTAGAGGTATGGCATTTGTAATTTCTCTATTTAACAATGCACTTATATCTACTTTTAAATCCTGTATTCAAAACCCTTATTCTGAATGAATGTATAGGTGGCAGTGTGAAGGTACTTTTGGATGAAAGTTTCAAATAAATTTAAAAAATTAAAAATGCTACTTCTTGATAAATGCACACACCAAAGTATGTGCACATATACAATTTAAAATAATTGTCAGCATTTAATGTGAATAGAGTTTTCAAACACAAAGCTATGTGCCATGTGTGGTATCACAAAGTCTTCAAAGATACCAATTTTTATGTGAAACATCCTTAATATTTTACATATATGCCTAATAAAGGACCAAAAAGGGAGATCATGCCGGACTTTGAAACCTTCCTATTTCACTGTCCACCTGTTAGTCTAAACAAGGCAACTACCCAGAGAAACCTTTAATAAATATTATCTATTCCTCTTCTCTTATTTTCTTCAACCAGAAACTAGGCTGTCAGATGGTTGCTCAAGCTTAGCAGGACACCTGGAACAGAATGATAGAGCTAAATGGAATTTGTAATAACTAATCTCAAACTCTGAAACCAATGGTAAAACAGGAAGACCTGATTAGTCTTGTTGGGTCCCCAGAAGGAAAAAACACCAAGACTTCTGTGTTCTAAAGTTACCTACACTATGCGAACCCTTGATACTCACCAGGCATTATTACTGTGTTCTCATGTAGGAGGAAACTGAAACATAGAGAGGTTTAATTTACCCAAGTGATAGAGACAAGAACCCTTAAGGGACCTTCGATCTCTAGATTGACAACACATCTCTATCCTCCTGTCTGACCATATCATTGTCATATAGGAAATGGAAAAACATTATTAATGAAAGGGTCATATAGCTATAGTTGCTAACATACTAAGCTTCCAGGCTGCAGGTGTTTGCATGTCTTTGTATCTGTGAGCTGTGTGCCATGTGTGGTATCAGGGACTGAGTCAACCTCTTCTCTCTTGAGGGAAGGAGATGCAAACAACAAGAGCTAAATAGACAACCCAAGAGGGTGAAGTAGGAAGAATGAATTGCACTGGAAATAATTAGCCAACGCTTCATGAATGCTAGGACAGTTGACCTGGGTCTTGAAATGAAACTAGTATTTTAGGAGATAGAATCAGGCACAGTGGTAGCATCAAGCCACGTCAGAGTAAAGCAAGTAGAGTGGGACTGGCAGAGCCCACCAAGGTCAAGTCATGGACTTGCTGCATCAGAAGTATTTGGGAAGCTGGCTGGAAATTTAGATTCTACATTTTTCTAATTCTGTAAGTGTGGAGTGGGGTCAGGAATCTGTTGCACAGTCAGGTTTAAGAGTTGCTCCGTGAGGATGGGAATGTGATAAATAACATTAAAAGGGCAGTTTGTCCTGGCCCAAGAAAAGTGTCACAGTCCAAGGAGGATGGCTTTGATTTTTATTTATTTATTGGATAGAATAGAAGTTCTTGATTACTCTACTCGGTGGCATTTTGACCTTAATGAAAGTATTTGTTAAAGTCAGAATACTTTTCCTTAGAAATATATAAAGTTTTTTTTTTTTTTTAAGATTCTTGCCATCAAGAACATTTAAATGCCAATTTTTGAACTTAGAGATAAACACTTCTGGGCAAAAGGCCACAGATACAAAACATATATACACATATAACCTGGAAGCTTACTATGTTAGCAACCACAGCTATATGACTCATTAAAAATATTCTTCCATATCCTGTATGACAATGATGTGGGCACTCGAGGAGGATTGAGATGTGTTGTCAACCTAGAGATCGGGGCTCCCTGAAGGGCTCTTGTCTTTATCACTTGGGTAAATTAAACCTCTCTGTGTCTGTTTCCTCCTACATGAGAACACAGTAATAATGCCTGGTGAGTATCAAACTATCTGGCAGGAACCACACAAGGAACAGTAGGTAAAAGAACTTCAAAATATTAAAATGGGGTATGTAAAACCCAAAGTATACGGAAAGGCATATTCAGTTTTATGTTTCCAGGGAATATGTTCTGACTCCTGAGTTCTAGGGAAATAATCCCATTTTCAACCCCTTTTCAAAACACTTAAAAAAAAATGTGTGCATGGGGCCAGAATCTTCCTGAGATGAGTTGTTCTGCCAGAAGCTAAGGTCCCAGGGGTGACTTGCAGCCGATCCCTCCCTTCCCATGGCC
The DNA here is from genome assembly GCF_040802235.1 of Manis javanica. Lineage (NCBI taxonomy): Eukaryota > Metazoa > Chordata > Mammalia > Pholidota > Manidae > Manis > Manis javanica. The sequence continues at coordinate 105,786,187 of NC_133164.1, read as the reverse complement.
ACAAAGAGGACAGCAGATGCACAGAGGGGAGAATTGAATAGCTTATCACTGAGAAGCTAATTTACAATAAAATAAGAACATGTGCCAGTGTAAAGCCTTAGCTGCAGAAGAACATTTCTCAAAAAACCTACTGAACACAAATCCACATATGTTGAAATATCCCCAAGTTACCAATCTTCCAGTAAGGCCCTCATCAAATGCTGCCTGTGTCTACAACTGTGCTTCGCCCCTGCTGCTCAGGGACTTGCACGTTGCTGATTTATGAACATACTCATAAATCATGGGCTGCTCACTACTATTTTAAAATTCTCTTCCCAAGTCTTTTATACTCAATTAGAGAAAACTAAATCTATCCTTTTGATATAATTTGTATTCATTTCAAAGACATGAGCAGCCAGGATCCTGGTGACCCCCTCTATGATCTAACATAAAGAGACTACAGTCATTTAATACCTGATGAGTATTGGCAGGCCAGAAAAGTCCACACATTACCCACCTAAATAAAGAATTCTATAACACATTACAGCCTTGGAACTGCATTTGCTCAATTCATTTTCATAAAACAATGTCAACTAGTTATTTTTAATTCCCGTTGTATAACTGAGGAAATCTAGGCTCATGGAGAGGTTAAGTAATTTGCTTAAGATGCCATGGTTAATTTTTGGCAGTGTCAGAACTATGGTAGGTAAGCCTGCAGGAGGTAAGACAGAGAAGCGCAAGTCATTCCTTTCAAACTCTTGGATCCAAGTTTACACCTGAGGCCCAAACTGAGTCTACATGTTTTTCTTTCCAGCAAGATCTGATTTTCTAAGTTATCCAATCCAGGGAGATAACTTTCGACTCCCTAACAGGTGTCACTGTGGTATGTGTGAAAGAGCATCGTTTACCCTCCCCTGAAATTATATTCTCTGCTCCTTAGACTTCTACCGCTTATACATATAGAGTCAATAGAATAATACAATGTTATAATCAGAACTTACATCTTCTCTAGTCTTCTTCCTCAGTTTACTGATAAATCAAAGCATAATAATGGGGCTTGTCCAGGGTCTCATGCCTGGAGGCAGTCAGGACTAGAATATGATTCCCCTGAGAGCCAGTATCAACCTTAAATCTGCTTTGCCTTTTCTCATTCTTTGTCTAACTGGCCACCTGGTGTCCAGGGTTCCTTATCAGCAGTAAGCCCTTTGCCATTCTCTACCTTTTTAAGAATGGAAAGAAAACATGTAGGAAAAAGTATTTTAGAAAAGGAAAAAAGAATTAGGAAAAACAGTTTGGGAACCTTAGTTCAACACTTCCTCCAAGACATTTTCCTAGTTAACTTCACTTGTAGAACATTAAGGAATTCTACAGCTAGAAGGACTGAGCCATCAGGTCCATTTCCTTCCTCCCTCCTCCCTTCTTCCCTTCCTTTTCTTCTTTCTCTTCCTCCTTCCCTCCTTCCCTGCCTTCCTGCCTTCACTACTAACTAAACTCCAGATTTTATTTGGATTTCACCAGTTTTTATACTAATGTCATCTTTCTACCTCAGGATCCAACTGCAGATGCCCCATGGCACTTAGTGCTCAGGCCTCCTTAGTCTCCACTTAGCTGTGATAATTTCTCAGTGTTTTTATGACCTTGATGGTTTTGAGGGGCACTGATCAGGTATTTTGTAGGATGTCCCTCAGTCTGGATTTGTCTGATGTTTTTCTCATGATCAGACAGGGATATGGGATTGGGGAAGAAGACCACAGAGTCGAAGTTCCGTCTTCATCGATCATATTGGGGGTACATGCTATTGAAGGTACGTATTATGGGTGATGTCAGCCTTGATCACTTGTTTAAGCGGGTGTCTGCCAGGTTTTTCCATCACAAAGTTACTAACTTCCTTTCCACACTCATTGTTTAGATGAGGGTGACTAAGTCTAGCCCACTCTTATATATTTGGAATATTTTTATAAGAAGGATTTGTGCCTCCTTCCTACCATTTATTTATTCAATTGTTTATTTATCTCAGTATGTGCTTATGTATATTTATTTTAAGGCTTTGTTGTATATCCAGTTTGGGTTGTAATCTAATAGCACGCTATTTATTTGTTGCTCAAATTGTTTTAGTCCTGGCAGCTGGGGGCTCTTTCATGTAGTTTCAAGCAGGCCTGTGACATACTTTTATTTTTTGAACATTTTGTTCCTTTTGTACTACTTAGATATCCCAGGTTTACCTTTTACTTCCCCTGCTCAAACCTGAAAGTTAGTTATTTCTCCAAGGAGCTCTGGTTTCTTTTATTAGAGAATGGTATTGAAAAGCCAAGATCAAGGCACTGCATGTGTTTATTGCTACTGGTAAGTCACTGCTTCTAGACCTCTCAATGACCTGAGCTAGGAGACACAGATAGGTATAATGACCCATGTGTACAAATACACACAAAAACACACATATCTCTTTATTTCTGAATGACCTGTCTTCATTAAACTAATCAAAAGTATCAAAAAGTTCTTTCCAGCCTGAAAGAAATACGTATCTGGTCATTCATATGACCAGGTATGTATTTCCCAGGTATAGTTCGTCTTCATCCACAGTTCCTGAAAACACTACAGAGTCTTAAAGGTGAAACAGGTGGTTTGCCGTTTTAATGAAAGACTTTTGGACCCCCACCCAAGGGCAGGGGCTGGAGACTGAATCAGCCAATGGTCAGTAATTTAGTCATGATTATGCAATGAAGTCCTCACAAAACCCATGAGAGGAGCTCGCCTGTGGTCTCCCTGATCTCTGCTCTGCCCACTCTGTTTGGTTACATCCTGCTTTTGGGTTGCAGAGAGTGTCTGTGCTTGGGGAACCAGAACGCCTCCACATGCCACTGAGCCGGGCCCCAAGCTCCATGAGGACATAACCTCCTGTATTTGTGACGTTGTCCTATGTCTCTCTTCATCTGGCTGTTATCTTGTATCCTTTATGGAATCCTTTATTAAACTGGTAAACGTTAAGTGTTTTCCTGGGTTCTGTAAGTTGCTCTAGCAAATTAATTGAACATAAGGGGGAGGTCCTGGGAAACTCCAGTCTGTAGCTGGTAGGTCAGAAGCACAGGGAACTGCCTGGGGCTTGTGAATGGTGTCTGGAGTGGGGGGTAGAGGACAGTCTTATAGGATAGAGCCCTTAATCTAGGAATCTGGTTCCTGTCTCTGGGCAGGTAACATCAGAATTGCATTGAGTTCTCCAACACCCTGCTGGTTGTTTGAGAATTGCTGGTGTAAGTATGTGTGGGAAGACCCCTCCCACATATTTACACACATTGGAATTGGGTCCAGGTATCCAAATGAAGTTATACTACTACTACTACTGCTGTGTTTAATATTGTTACTGTTACACATACATGTAGGGAAAATAATACACGACTGCATTTGGTGTCCGTGATTGTGCACCTTGCTTATCTGTAGCTTCCCCCTCTTAACAGTAAGAAATCTGACTCTCACCATGCACCATCCATTTATTCACTGACACCCTCCTGTTAAGGGCTAAGTTGTGTCCCTTTCCCCAAATTCATGTGTTCAACTCCTCATCCCCAGTACCTCAGAACATGACCTTTTCTGAAAACAAGGTCTTTAATAAAGAGATGATTAAGTTCACATAGACCCCTAGGGTGGGCCCTAATCCAGTATGATTGGTGCTCTCTAAGAAGAGGAAATCAGGACAAGGCCCATACAGAGGAAATAACTATGTGAGGATACGGGGATAGCAGCCAAGGAAAAAGGCCTCAGAAGAAACCAGCACTGCTGACACCTTGATCCCAGACTTAGAGTCTCCAGAATTGTGAGAAAACCAATTGTGAGAAAATCAACCAAGTTTGTTATTTCCAATTAATTGAACCTAAGGGGGAGGTCATGGGAACCTCCAGTCTGTAGCTGGGAGGTCAGAAGCACAGGGAACTCCCTGGGTTACCCAGGCTTTGTTATAGCAGCCCTGGAAGATGAACGCAGAGCCCCCGTAGAGAAGGGAAGGCTGGGAAGAGAGAAGACAAGTTGCTTGCACAAGGTCACAACCAACAGGGGAGCCGAAGCCTTCTGGCTTCTAGGTCATTGATTTGACAATTTGGTTTCTTTCCCTGAAAATGCTTATGGTACGACTACAAGGGCCCTCCTACTGTGAATTTAGAATTAGGGTAAATGAAAATGGCAAGTAAGTTACAAATCAGCTCAGAATACAGTTATTTAACAACAGAAAGTGTCCTAGAACTTCTATATGGTGGGGGTTTATGAGGAATCGGTCTGGTTTGAGAGGCTAAGGACCGTCCATTGAATTTTTATTTGCAGCACTTACACTGTACAGGGAAAATAAAATATGTGGTAAAGGTGTGTTTTTCTTTACATTTCACATAAGACTGAAAGGTAAAACGGCATTACCCTGTCAAAGACTATTAGTGCTGTTTTTGTTTGGACAGCTTGAAGGAGGAACTAATACCCTCCTCCCAGACTCTGCCTGGGCCCTGGAATTGCTTTCCAAACTATCGTCCATCCCCACAAGTTCCTATCACTACCAGCAGATTCCAGATAGAAGTTTAGGAATAAAGGAAAGATTTGGAATTTGCAATTTTTAAAAAATCAATAAAAATCAAATTGTAAGGGAAATTGTTTCAATCTGTCATCGCTGTCTTCTCCTGAGAATAATTAATGGAGAAGGTGAGGCCAGTCATATGCAAAGACACCTTAAGGAGGGAGGAAAGCTCTCAGGCTAAAAATTACACTTGAATGCAGAAAGAACCTGTTATAGATACGGTGGGATTGAGGTTATCAATAGTGGCTGTTCGGGAAAAGAGGCTGTAATGGGTTAAATCATGCTGTCCAAAATATCAAGGTCAAATTCTGACATTTAGTACCTGTGAATGTAACCTGTTTGGAAATAGGGTCTTTGCAGATATAATCAAGTTATGGTGAAGTCATACTGGAGTAAGGTGAGCCCTGAATCCAATGACTTGTGTCCTCACACAAAGAGGAGAGGGTACACAGATGGAAGAGGGCTCTGTGACTATGACGTCAGATACTCGAGTAATGCAGCTACAGACAAGAAATGCCCAAGATGCGGGGCGCCACCCAAATCACCAAGAACAAGGATCCTTCCCTGGAGATAGAGGGAGTGTGACCTTGCTGACATCTTTATTTCATATTTGTAACTTCCAGAGGTGTGAGGGACTAAACTTCTATTTCTTTTAAGCCACTCGGTTTTTGGTATTTTGTAAGGTCAGTCCTAGAAAAATAGTACATATTGTTATAGAAGCAAATTTCTACTGGGAGATGAGTGAATCTTGGCCAGGGGACTGGTGTTCCTGGCAAGTTCAGTGGTGATCTCTAACAAGAAAAAAGTGCCTCAGTCTCCCCACTCCCACGCCAAGCCAAAGAATGCCTCTTAAGTTCAGCTAATCAGTTCTCTCCACCCTGAGACTACGGATGCCATCAACTTTTAATTATAATGGGGCTTCCCTTGAATGCTTGTCTGCAGGGAATGGATGTGCTAATTATGCCAACAGAATATTCTGGTGTGCATGGCAGTGACTTTTCACATTACAAATTAATAAATGTCTGTGCATTTTGCTACTACAAATGTCCCCTTGAGAGACAGACCTGCTTATGTGCTAGCTAAGTCAGGTTGGACAGCTTATAAAGCTAGGCACCTAACTTCTGACATCCCAAATTGCCTCTTGGGAGACAAATGCGAAACTTTCTAAGGTACCATTCACACGATATCTTTTTTTTTTCCCCAAAGTCTTCTACAGAAATGATTTCCCTTCCCTCTGACTCCCTCTAGCACTCTTTATCTTTTAATTGAAGTCATTTCACTGTAGACTTTATACTTATTTTCAAAGAGCCTAAGCTTCATCTCTGCCTCTTACTGCCTGCCTGACCTTGGCCGTAACACTGAGTCCTTCAAGACCTCAGCTTCCCTACTGACCAAATAGGTACAATACTGGCTGCTCTTCCTGTCTCACTTGGTGCTTCTGGGGATCAATACTGTACGTGGAAATATTGTTAAAGTCAAAAAGAAATGCACTTTAGTATTGTTATCAGAATTATTATTAAACTTGATTTTTCAACCACCCCATTTCTGCAATTCCGTCAATCTCATCACAAAGTAGAACAGTTTACACAAACTATTCTCAACATGTTCATGTGTGTAAAGCATGCTCATCCTTCAAAACCCAACTCAAATGTCACCTCCGCCATGAAGATTTCTTGCCCCTCAGTCCTCCTCCTCACATGGCAGGTATTTGTACCCATGTGCTATTTTCTATACTCAACTGTTCAGTACTGCAGGGCAGGACCCAAGCCTTATCACTTCACTCCCACAGCACCCAGTGTCTTTAATGTAGTGTCCTCAGAAGTGCTGACTGACTCAAAGGAACAAACATTTATCACCTCAAACACTGAAAAGCAGGGAGCTGAGCACGGCTTCGTCCAGGATTTCTGGCCCAGACTCTGCCATGTGGCTGCTGTCGAAGTGTCAGTTGGGGCTGCAGTCAGCTGGAGGCTTGACTGGGCTGGAAGACCCGTTTCCAAGTTCACGCCCACGGCAGTGCTCAGGAAGCCTCAGTTGCTTGCTCTATGGACCTGTTTGTAGGGCAGCTCATGATATGGCGGCTGGAGTCCCCCAAGAGTGATTCCAGAGATTGAAAGAGAAAGGCCACACTGCTTTTTACGACCTAGTCTCAAAGTTACACACTATCATTTCCAGCTGATACTCAACAGGAAGGAATTATACAAAGGTGTGAATACCAGGAGGCAGGGATCAATGGGGTGACTGTGGAGGCTGGCCACCACAATGACTGACTGAATATGTCATGTTTACCTTTAATTTACTTTCCAGTCAGGGCTTTTTTTCTTCTTCCAGTCAACACAGACCTGACTCCACTTTTGTTGAAGTGCATTCAGCAGTATAAATGCAAACCAATCATTAACCTTTATTTGACTCAGAAAATAGGCTACAACAAAGAAATCTCAAGCAAAATGAATTATCGAGTCACTGTTCATTCTAACTTCCCTCGAGTATTATGAACACATGAGTGTTTGAATGAAATTTTACCCCAAGTAACATAATCCTTTTAGCAAAATGATACCAATAACATCAGCAAGTACATGCTAACTGAAATAAGATAGCAATTTGTTTGCATATTTTCTAAGTTACATACTCCATCTCCTACTATGTCGAATCCAGACTCCTCTGCTCTCTTACAGGGAAAAGAAATGTACTTATCAAGACCTGGCAACATACTGCACACTGGCTGGAGATAAAAGGCGAGGGAGAGGCACAATGGTGCTACCCTTACTCAGTTTCCAGGAGGACAAACAACACACATGACAAGCATTCGCAGTTTATCCAGCCTCCCTCACTACTTCACGACACAAGTGCTCTTGACTGCTCGTGAATTCCTTCACGCTTCTCCATTCACCCAAAGCTCCTCCACATTTTTGGACACCTACCCAAAGTGGAATGTCTTACATAAATTTTTCAGTGAATACCCATGCTTTCAATAACCTCCTGCTTCCTTGAATTTCTATAGCCAATTAGCACTTAATTATGAACTACCTTGCTTCTTTTTCAAATGGGTTTCATGATTTAGTCTATTGCCCCCACAGATGGCAATTTCCTTGAGCTTCAGGCTCCTCCCCAAAGCTTAGAGGTACTCAATAAATGCTTGACCGTTGATGGCTTATAAAGATAAAGGGTTTGCTTCAGTGTCCTTGGCCAAAACTCTGCATTTGAATCTGGACTAATAAGACCAGTTTCTGAATTAATATTCTAGGTGCCTAAGGCTGAGCCTAATTTGAATTAAAATTTACATAAATTATTTTAATCAAAATAATGCAGTGCCTTAATCTTTTCTGTACTAAGGGTTTATTGGACAGATTAATAAGTTACCATTGCTTAGTGTGGAAGCTTAGCAATTAGAATGTTAAATATTTTACATCTTTTTATAACTATACAAAACAGCTACTATTATTTGAAGTATTCTTTAGAGAGAATACCTAAAACAGCCTAAAGTCTTGGAAAGAATTTTGGCTTTAGTGTCACATAGCCCTGGATAAGTCAAATCCTGACATTACAGTCTGGCCAGTTGTAATCACTCTAAGCTTCCATTTTCTCGTTTGCACAATGAAGATATTACTGCTTGCTCTTCTCAGTTACTGGGAGGACTGCCCAATGATGTGCCTAAGCCACCTGGCCCAGGGCTTTGCTGGCATTGGCTGTGCCTATGCCACTTCTACCAAAAGGTCAAATATTTTTTAAAGAAATATTGCAACTATGTTGCCCTGAGCAAAAAATTTATAGTGAATCATCTAGCATACCACAAAAAACAAGTCACTGAACATTTTCAAAAACTTTTTTATTCAACCAAGTCTCCATGGATGACCACATCTGTCAGTGCACTCGATGGAATGGTGAGCAATCCACACCCACAGTTGCCTCAGATTTCAGTAGATCATGAAACAGACTTGAGTCAAAGACACTTTGAGAAAAAAACATAGCTAAAGACAACTAAAGAGACATGAAAATAAAAGTACTGATCTCTGGATTTTTTTTGTTTATCGATTCTCTTTGACGGTAATCATCCTTTGTGACTCTCGATTTCCAGGCTTTGCATGAACAGCTGCACGCTTCAGCACTGATCTATGGGTCCCATCCGCAATGTTTGTAGACTTCCTTTTTTTTTTATTTCTAACACCATTTAGATTCAAGATGTCACTGCATAGACCATAGTATTGAGAAATAGTCTTAGGATACATACCCAACATATGCATATAGGATACTTGATTTGCAAAAAAAAACTACATATATTAAAAATATTTAACTAATATCTTAATATTCAAGGTGTCACCATATTGTGTAAACATATCAGACTAAACTGAAGTATTGTTTTTAGAATAAGCTTTAGCAGTAGATTCATTTAAAGAGTAGAAGTTGTTTGACCTATGACACATAGGTCCCAATCTAGATTAATTACAGTCTGTGGCTAAGAAGAGCAAAAGGTAATGATGGTTCAGCTGATGAGAACAACCATGGAAAAGAATCTTGGAAGAAAATTTTGCAGAGGGGCAACATGATCCATGTTCTAGGTATAACAAGAATGGCATTGAGTCAAGATTTCACAGATTAGCCCAAACTCTCATGTTCTCAGTGGAAAATTACAGAGAGGGAATGCAAGGTTGACAAAAATATGACCAAGGAAAGCTCTCAGTGAGGAAGACTAGTGAAGTATTTTTTTTTTTAGAATCAAACTGGTCATCTTTAATCCTCAGGTAGACTCAAGAAATTCTTGGAATGATGTGCAAAGTAGCTCATGTACCATGCTGAACTTATTTGTTCTATTCAAGAAACTCTTTCACAGTTGCCAGGAAATAGGTAATGCTGCCCTGGTGATAATTTGCTGATCTAAGGGGGCTCCAGATCTTATGGATTCTGATAGGATTCTTCTCTGGGATCTTAGCTAGGTGTTGCTGGATTTTGGACACTGTATTTGGAAATGTGCGCTGACAAAGTAGAGGTAACATTACCTCCACCCTGAACAACTGCTTGAATAGGCTTTAGCAGCAGATGCATTTGAAGAGTAGAAGTTAAACTCACTTTTCCTATGTGTCTCTCCTTTACTGGTCACACAAAACACTGCACTTCTACTACTCTGGTCACCGATGTGCGGATGTTTTTTCCCACATCAAGCAATTCCCTGTGACACCAGTTGGATGTCCCACAGTTTAACTCAATTCTGACACTGTCTACCTGGTCAGAGCATCAGATTCCATAGATGAAGGGCTCAGCCCACAGGACTGCCCTCCCCACCCCTTCAGACACTAATCACAAGTCCAAGTGCTATGACCTACTGACTGTAACTCAGAGGTTCTCATGATCCCTCCTTGCGTTCAATTAATTTGCTAGAGTGGCTTACAGAACTCAGAAAAATAGTTTACTTACTAGGTCACTAGTTTATTATAAAAGGTACAACTCAGGAATGGCCAAATGGAAGAAATGCACTGGGCAAGGTATAGGGAAGTGTGTGGTGTGGGTGGAGCATCATTCCTTCCCTGAGCATGCCACTCGCCCGGCAATTCTGTGTGCTCACTGATTCCGGAAGCTCTCTGAGCCCCATGCTTCTGGGATTTTTATGGAGGATTCATCACATGGACACGATGGGTCATTAACTCCATTGCCAGCCTCTCTTCCCTTTCTGGAGGATGGGGGATTGGGTCTACAAACTCTAAGCTTCTAATCATAGCGTGATCTTTCTCGTGACAACCCTCCTTCAGGAGACCCCCAACAGTCACCTCATCAGGACAAAAGATGTTCCTATCTCCCAGGAAATTTCAAGGAATTTAGGAACTCTGTGTCAGGATTCAATGACAAAGAACAAATACTAGAACAAAAGATGCTCCTAGTATACTTATCTCTCAGAAAATTATAAAGATATTAGGAGCTTGGTGCCAAGAACCAGGAGCAGAGGTCAATATATATATTTTCTATCACCTCACAATATCTCACTTTGATTATCCAAACAAAAGTTATCCTACTATTTTTTCTTTCATAAGAAAAGGAAATGCAGCAGTATATTAAAATAGGAAAACATTTTTAAAGCTCAGACATGATATGTTATGAGTAGTTGTACAGAGTTCTACTGAAACAAAACAAGGCCAGTGTGGCAGTACAACTAGTAAGTTACATGAAAATTCCCCATTGGTTTTCAGCCCAAGTGGTCATGATGATATGTAGCCAGTTGGCTAAAAAATCTAACAGGAGTGAGTGCAGCCTATTAGGAAGGAAGAAAATGGAGATTAGCACCCAATACCATCATGTTTGGAAGGAAGTGAAATAGAAAGCAAGAGGAAACCTCAGGAGTAAAATTCCTAAGATCTGAAGAGCAGCTAAATTGAATGACATTAGCAATGCTGGGAGCAAAGACCTCCTGGGTGGGGTCCCAGTGGACTTCAGATTAAGACAGGATTTTCTCCAGTGCTGACACTGAAACAGGGCCTCTTAGTCAGCCCTTGAGGGGAAGGTGTGGATATGTCTACCCTCATATCAATGCAGCTTTTTAATATAACGAGGTACTCTGTGCTTTGAGCAGCTATCCATATATATCTTACCCTTTCCCAAAAGGCTAAGGGCTGTGAGTATGCAGGGACTTTTTCCACTCGACCTTGGGATTCCTTCCACCTTACACAATCATGATTTTAAAAGTTACCTGAAAAATAAATATTTAAGAAACAAAGGATACAGAAAAAAAGAGAGGGAGGTGGGAGCATAGAGAATGCAAACACTCTTATTCCAGTAATCTCCTCGCTTCTCTTTCTGACTAGGTTAATGATTTTTTGGTAAAGGAAGTTTCACTTGAGTCTGATCTTTTTCCTAATTTACATCATCCTATATACGCAGCATTGACCTCACCCTGAAAGCCTAGTTCATCCGTGCATTTATTCAGCAAATATTTACTGGTCTCACTGTTGGTGCCAGGCACACCTCTATACACTCATTGTGAGTACTACACAGGAGAGATCAAGTTCCTGTTCTCATGGAGCTTATGTTCTAGTGAAAGAAGAAAGGCAAGACACAATAAATTAACCCCTGGGAAAAATATCAAAGCTCTGCAAGAAAACTAACATAAGGTGGTATGCTAGAAGGTGAGCTGGGATTAGGGAAGGCCTCTCTGAGAATCGAGAAGCGCATCCCAGAGAGAGGGAGCAGGCCGTGCAAGGGCCCTAAGGCAAGAACAGCTTTGAGGCGTTCATAAAGGATACCCACAAAAGGACAGTGTGGCTGGAGAGTAGGAAAGAGTGGGAAGAGTAGCCCAAGATGGGCTGGGGGAGTAAGACGGGAGAGATTGCACTGAACTTTCAGAGAGTTTTAAGTGTTTGGGTTTTATTCCAAGCTCAAAGCAGGAAAAGGCACAATACAAATTATGCTTTTAATAATTAATGTGAATAGATTATAAGATGGAATCCAAGATACCAGTTATAGGATCATTTCCATAGTCTAGGAGAGAGATGACAGTGGTGGGGAGAAGGGGGTGGCAGAGATTAGGGGTGGGAACAAGTGCAGTGCATTAGATTAGAACTTCTAAGACTTGCCAGTGGCTGGGATGGGAAGGCTGAGGAAAAGGAGAGGACAGAGGAGACCTTTAACTGTTCATGTGTTTGGGTCACTGGTAGATAGTAGTGTCTGTTTATAGATATCATGAAGAGTCAGAGAGATTAAATATGAGAGGGAAAAATCAAGTATTTTCCATTTAAGTTAAGTTAAATTTGATACCTATAAAACCAGTAGAGGCTAATTAGCTAGCTGACATTAGTAGGTCAAAATATTTATCTCAGAACTAGAGAAATCTATTTAGAGTGGCTACAGGGGATGAAGAAAAGCTCATTTCAGACATGGGGGTCAAAGTGAATCTCCTTTCACACACTGCAACCTATACCACAACCTATAATTCAAAAATTATCAGTAAATCAAATTGATAGGTCAGGGTAAAATTACAAATTTTAGATATTTACTAGAGAACAAGAAAGTACCGATATACACTGAGAGAGGTTTAAAAAAAGATCATGGGATACAAGTGACCTGATAGCATAGATAGTGATCTGCATATTTCATTATTTAATTTTTAGAAACTATGGATATGTTCAATTCTATTGTGTCAGAAGATAGAGACAGCATTAAATCTTAACTGAACTAAATCGATAAGTGTTGGAACAAAATTTGTCTTTAGAGGATAAGCAAAATCGCTTGCAAAGCATAAAAAGCAAAAGAATTAGGAGCACACATCTACCTATTAGTACTTTGAGGAACAGGTAAATAATGATAACTGGTAGTAACAGTAGCTATAAATGTTAGCAAAATAGATTTAAATTTTTCAAAATAAATTTTCACTTTACACAAACCATAATGAATTCAATTAGATTATGATTTGCGTCATTAGTAGTTTAAGCAGATTAGCCACCTGCACAGTTGAAGGCCTTTTTTAAAGTTCTTGTTTCTAATTTTTTTTCCTATATATTATAAGTGTTTTGGTAACTATGTCAACAGCAAGCCCTGCTTAGCCTGCCTCACACCGTCACCCATTGTTTAAACTGATACCAGCCAGATGGATGAGGTTGCCCAATCACTACAAGGGACAGTTGGAACACCCATCCTGATTGATGTTATGCAAAATGTCAGAGACTTTTGAATGTGTTCTTGGCATGACATGATGGGAACTTTCCAAATCCAAAGACTGTAGAGAGCTGTACAATCACCACACAAAGGGACTGATGTGCTGCATATTGAATTCAGGCAATGATTACATATAATTGTATCATTACCATCATTACCTAGAGTGAGATTAATGGAGGCAACTATTCAGGAAAACAAGAAAGAAATTAGCTTTGAAGTAGCATAATGAAAGATTTTAATTGTGGGAAGAATTCAGTCACATTTTTAAATTACTGGTTGTGATTCCATCAAACTCACTAACCCCAAATCTTATTCACTGCTTCAATGCATTTGCCTTATTTCATTTGGCCACATAATAATTAAAAAAGGTCAGATATCCATGGAATAGAACCTCACCATAAAGCTAATAAACCAACCTGTCCAAGATGTTTATTTTAATAAACAGAGCAGAAGTAATTAGAACACTATTGACAAAGCAAATAAATGAAGTGTTTGGTTTGGTTGAGTGTCATCGGAATGAACACATCAGTGGCATAACCCATTAGAAGCAAAACAACACGTTACAGATGAAGACCATGTATGTTTCAACCAAGTTGGAAATTATAGATTCTTAACATTTAAGATGAGAGTCCAATTTGTTTCCATCAGGGACTGTGTCAATTTTCCAATGGTAAACAAAGACTCTTGCTAGTTCCTGACTCAGAGTGGGGAGCTTTTCACCATGGGCTCTGCAAAGGGATGGTACTAGGATCTAAACCAGAGGGGCCTCAATATCGGGAGGTACACTTTACTCCTGTTTCTGCCAGTGAGACTGGCAAGCTCAGTACCTTGAGACCTGGGAATGGATCCAAATACTTAGCTCTATGACTAAACTTTTGCATGGACATAGGACATGGCTTAGAAATTGTCGTAACATTTAAACTTATGCATGGACATAGGACATGATTTAGAAATTGTGGCAACATTTTGTCAGTTGAGTTCAATCAAAATGTCTATTAATACTAAGTCATATGCATGTACTACCTAAATTTCATTTTAAAATTATTTATATGGTAGGTTTCTTTGTATTACCTCTATATTCAATGTGGAAACCCAGTAGAATAAAAAGCTGCATATCCTCTAGCCTAGAATAACAGTATTTGTAGTTTACAACCTATCCACTGTAGAAGAGCAACTGTTTACCCATTATATGATGTAGCACTTTATATATTTTAAGTATATCAGATATATATATATATATATGTTCTTTACAAAAGCTTCAAGAGGTAGAACACCCAGGCATTGTTACCTCCTTTTATAGAGATGGTATAAAACAGAAAAGTGGCTCAAGGTGAAACAAGGACTTGAAATCATTTCTTCTTACTTTCAGTTCAGACACGTCTTTTCAAAAACAGCACTGTCACTGAGAACACATGGAATTAAGAACAAGGTCCGAGATGACCTTTAGCCACATCCCCTCTACCTACATGGTCTGAACCATCATCACCACCTTCTAGGCCATGTAATAATTCCCTTACTCATCCCCTGCTTCTACTCTTTCCTACTCTCATTTTTTTTGTGCCCTACAGCAGATCGATGCTTTCAGAGTGGTGTTCTGATTGTGCCACCTCTGTATCAAGTCCTTCAATGACTCAGCATTTGCTTCTAGAAAGACTGAAGCCCTCAGCATGACCTACTTGCTTTAAATCTCTATTCAAATGCCAACTTATCTTCCCAACTACTCACTAGAAACTAGAAACTCTTCTATCCGGTCACTCTCCATCCCCCTCACCTGATTAATTTTCTTCATTAACACTAGCACCTGACATACTCTATATTTATGGGTCTAGTTATTAATTATCTATCTTCTCAGGAATTCATGGGTTTTATTTAATTCTATATCTGCAGAATTGCATCTCAGAGCAGATGCCTGGTGTTAATTGAAGAAATAAATGCATCAGTTTGGTTTTAGTCTATCTGGGCTGCTGTCACAAAATACTGCAGACCGGGTAGATTATGAACAGTGGAAATGAATTTCCTACAAGTGTGGAGGCTGGAAATGCAAGATCGGAGCACCGACATGGTGGGATGCTGGTGAGGACAATCTTCCGGGTCGTAGACTACTGACTTCTCACTGTAACCTCACATGGTGAAACTATCTCCTGAGGAACGCTGCAGAGTCATTCGTAAGAGCACTCATCGCATTCATGGGGGCTCTACCCTCATGACAGAAGCACCTCCTAAAGGCTTTACATTCTAATACTGTCACACTGAGCATTAAGATCCCAACATAAGAATTTTGGAAGAACACAAATACTCAGACAGAAGCAGTTCCCTGCAAGGGCCTGCGTGATGCAGCTCCTGTTTGCTTCTTCAGCTTCTGCCACCGTAACAGCTCCTGTTGCTCTCGGCTCTGCAGGCCCACCACCCTTCTCTGTGTTCCCTGAACACACCGGGATGCCTCCTATCCCACGAGCTTGTTCCTAAGCCTGGGATGCATTCAGCTCCAAACATTTTCATTAATTCTCGCTCCTCCCACTAGATTATATGTCTCATCACAGCAGGATTTGTTGTTGTTCTGTTCATCTTGTGCTACCAGGAACTGGTCTGTGGAGTGAATACCACTTTGATACGATGCCCCTATTTATTTATATCTAAATAGGTGATGTGTTCTTCTACTGAATTAAAATCCATTCAATGTTTCACATTCATTGGTTCATATTGGGAAGTGCCCTGGTGAGTAAATTGAATAAAGTTAGGCAGTCCATAAACTGCCACAAATGGAACCCCATTAGCAAATTGCTCTATTTGTGCAGTTAGTAATGGCAAATCTGGTGTGGCTTTCCCAAAGTTAAATGCTTTTAGTGCAAATTAAGTTACCAGATTCGCAAAGCTTCTAGCATAAACCATATTGAGAACATTTATTAACTCTCTAGATTTAAGTGAGATATAATTAGGCCTGAAATATTTAAAGTATCATAATTACAGCATTTTCTTCGGAGGGAAAGCAACCTATTTACAAACTGGGCAAATTAAATTTTCATGTTAGAAGCTACCAAAAAAAGGCATCTGACCCTACATTCTGTTTAGAATGGGACAGTCTCCTCACACCATCTGCTCCTCACATTGTCCACTCCTCACATTGCTGAACAAGCCGATGAAAGACTTGATTCTGATTCAATCCAGTAATGCCCTCACTGCGGACCCATGTGTGACAGCTCCCAAACTAAGTCAGTTAACAGCAACTCCTCTATACTTAATATCTATTGGTAAAGGGGGCGAATCAGAAGGGCTCCCTACTTCAAACAGGCAACAACACATCACCATTTCTCCCCAAATAAATAACAATTTGTCCATGTCGAAACATTTTGCCTGATGCAAAATTCTCCTATTGAGAGAATTTTTCCAGATGGCATGGAAATGAACAGGTAAATCTGGATTCAAATAGCAAAGGCTAATGGGAAAGAAGAGTTGAGATCATGGAAAGAAAATGAGCTTAGGGTCCAACTGACCTGAAGTTGACATTCCATTCTGCCACTTGTTCTACTGTGAGCTTTAGAAGTATTTTATGATTTGTCTAGACCTCAGAACCCTTCATTTGTAAAGTGGGGCTAACAGAATACCTAAATCATATTGTTGTGGTACAGATTAAATGTGATAGTACAGTAACCCCCCAAATTCACAAGGAATATATACCAAGACCCACAGTGGATAGATGCCTGAAACTGTGGAAAGTACTGAACCCTATATGTACTATGTTTTCCTATACATGCATACCTATGTTAAAGTTCAATTTATAAATGAGGCACAATAAGAGATTAACAATAATAACTAATGATAAAATAGAACAATTGTAACAATATACTTAAATAAGGGTTATGTGAATATGGTCTCTCTGTCTCTCTCTTTCAATATCTTACCATGCTGCATTCACCCTTCTTCTGATGATGTGAGATGATAAAACACTTACATGAGGAGATGAAGTGAGGTGATATGACATAGGCATTGTGATATAGGGTTAGGCTACTACTGACCTTCTGACTACATCAGAAGGCTCATCTGCTTCTGGACTGCAGTTGACCCAGATAACTGAAATTACAGAAAGCAAGACCACAGATAAGGGGGTCTATTGTATAGTTTAAAGGGATAATAAAAACTCTGACATAAAGTAAGTACTTAGTGAATGTTAAACCCCACCCTCACTCTCCATAGTAATTTATTAATGCACTCTGGGGGGATATCAGACACTGTAGTTGGGTCAATGTAAAATAGACCAATAATTTTTTTCCATATTTTAACTATCTGCAGAATTCACCTACCAGAGCTCACCTTCATGTTACGTATACTAGGCAAAAGCCTAAAGCTATACTTCTGGTAGATTAAGATTTATGATAGAATATATATAGAAATTTAGGAAAGGCAGTGCCCTAAGAATGTATTTTTTTTCTTCTAGGAATATTAAAGATAAGGAACATGAGTTTAGCCACCCATACCATGAAAGCAGAGATGGCAGCTAACTGACATGATTTGAAAGTCAACTAATTCATTCATTCAACATTAATCAAGTTACTGTTATGTACAACGCACTGTGTTGTTCCATGGAGATAATACAAGTCCAACTGCTCTGCCCCTTCTTCGATGGAGCTAGAGTCTAATGATGGAGAAAGGTGGTAAGTTCTATTAAAGTATTAAATAATACTGTTCAATAGATAACTAAAACCAGAGTGAAGCTCAAGGAGTTGAGAGAATATATGACCAGGGAGCCTCTTGACTCCCCAGGCCTAGCTGGCTGACTCCGTCCTTCTGAACCACAACCCTTATGCTCAGTGTCGAGGTTTCCCACAGTGTAATTACCTGTGCATCTCCTCCCCACGTGCACTGTGAGGCCAGAATGCTGTCCCATCCTGCAACATCAGTGCTCACTATCCAAGCACCAGTGGGCCCATAGGAAATGTTTCAAGAATGAACTGACAGCTCTCTGACCCTTTCATGCTGCCTAATATTTCTGTATAACCCATTTATCTTAATTAAGAATTAAGATTTTTGAAGAGTCGATTTTTTCATTTTCTTCTTCACAGTGGTGGAATTCTGAGCCATTTTGCCTGATTATTT
Source organism: Manis javanica (assembly GCF_040802235.1). Taxonomy (NCBI): domain Eukaryota; kingdom Metazoa; phylum Chordata; class Mammalia; order Pholidota; family Manidae; genus Manis; species Manis javanica. Next base: position 105,767,937 of record NC_133164.1, on the reverse strand, counting down.
GACTTCATATTCTAGTAGAGTAGTTTTTATACAAGATATGAGGTTTTTTTTAAAAAAAAAAGTCTATCAGAATGCAAAACATCAGAAACTAACACCTCAGTTCAAGTGACTGGTAAGATGAAGTTTAATAACCTAGAAACAGGCAAGAGGTACAGGATCCTGGACAAGAAAGTTTTGATTCAGGGAAGCAAACCTACCATGCAATCCCATAGAAATGACCAAGCAAGACTTATGGATTCTTTACAGCAATGATTAAACTGAAACTGCCAGGAAGTTCCATAAGGCTAAGTGGTACTTTGTCATGCAATAATAATTCTGTTTGGTTCAGCAAAAATGCAAGGAAATGCAGAGTACTTTCCTGTGGAGGTTGCTGCATTTCTGATAGATGAGAATATTCACCAAAGCCCTGCTTCCCTCATAGTATTCTGTTACCTAGCAACCAACATGTCTAGGTATTACAAGCATGGGGGCTACATGAATATACACCCTCACTCTCTTTTAACAGTACATAGGAGGAACACAGTGGGGAAAACAGCTATACATCATCAACAACAAAAAAGATCACTTCTAAAAGTTTGTCTGAGAATGAGCCATACTATCAAAACTGTAATGCTGATTTGCATGGAAATATATTCCTCAGTTTTTATAGGACAGTATATTTCCTCATTCCTGAGTCTATTTTAATATCTGAAAATCAAAATAGAAACACAACAGTAAATTAAGGATGATATTTATAATGATGAATTCCTTTATATCACCATTCAATAAATGTACTGTTTTTTGTTTTTTGTTTTTATTTTGTAGTGGACTTCCTTCAGTTTTACTTCCATAAATAACATTCATTTAAGACAAACTTATGATCTGTGGGAAAAATAATATTCCAAAGTTTTATTCCTTGTAGACTATCAAACTTTCCAGCTGACCTTATACTCCTGGGTTAGTAAATTTTTTTCAATTAAAAATTGAGAAGGAATAGAGGATGAAACAGGTAAAAGCAAAACTAAAGCATGAAGTAAGGTTGCTGCTGTCGGAAATGGAAAGGGGTAAGTGACCCCCACACCAGCTGGCAGATTTAACAATGGAATCATTGATGAAAGAATGGGCCAAAAGGATGGGGGGAATAAAAGAAGAGGAAAGGAATAAAGTGTGAGAGCCATGGGGTGGAAACAGAAAGAAGGGATAATGAAGGCAGTGAGCAGACTTGGTTTCCTAGGGAAAAGGTTAATTAAATCTTCCGTGGCATGGAATTCTTAAAGAACTACTTTTTTGACTATGTGTGTGTACATGCATGTGTGCTCTTTGTAAACACACAGAGATGATAATGATTCTCTCCTAACATCCTTTCACACTGATGCATGAGCACATTTTTTTTAAAAGGACACATTTTTTTTAAAGCTTCTTATATGTTGAGTTGGAAAGAAATTTAACACTGCTGACCTGCAAATAAATCACAGAAGCCAGACTTTGTTCTCTTTTCATTGCTCTGCTTTATTTTCTCCAAAATTTAAAACCAACAACAAAAAAGCAAACCTTATATGTCTATTAAGATTAATGGCAAAATGAACTCTTATAAACAATAGGAAGGACAAACCCACAGGGCTTGGAAGCTCCAATACTACTCTGAAGACCAAGAGGGCTGATTTCTCAGCTGAAGAAATGATTATAGATCATCCCAGGAGGACACCAACCAATAACATGGGAGCAACACTATCTGTTTTCTGCCTTTTGTAGTTTTTTAATGTTAATCTTGCCTTGCTGTCACAGATTCCAGCAGCCTAGGACAGGCTGAGGGCTTAGGGAGAGAGGCTGGAGTTTCTGATGTCAGCCTAAAAGGGCAAATGCTGATGAGTACAGTCAAGAACATACAGCCCATTTGAGGCATGACATGGTTGTCTCCATCTTTGTTATCCTTTTATGTCTATCTGTGTAGTTTACAAACACTTACATGGAATGTAATGCATGCAGTAAATGCCTTCCTTTTGTTTGTTGTGTATTTAGCTCTAGCCTTGACTTTACAAAGCATTTTATTTATTTGTTTTCAGAATCTCGGGGTACTCTGGCTATTAAAATAATTGCAGTTGATCAGACTACAAGTTGTAAGAAAAGAAGTATTAATATACTTGCTCACCAAGAACCCAGCCTTCCTAGATCCTCCTGTGCTTAAATAGAATCCTTTCATGTGGAACATCAAAAACAACAGAACGCTGCAGTTTCTTGATGAAGGTACTTCTATTTATTTTCAATTTTGTCAGAAAGTAAAAGAGAAAGAGAGAAAAAAACATCTGTCATAGGCATTTCATTCTGCCGTCAAGTCTTATCAGAAGTTGGCAATGGTTTAATCTCTAAGTAAGGGTATTCCCTCCTTTACCAATGAGAGATGAATTCAGTTCGTCACAACTGGGCAGGATGGATGTTTTTATAAGTTAAACCAAAATAATAGTAATAATAACAATAGCCACAGAACCAGGGATGGCAGAACCATGTAACAGCATCAGCTACAATAATTCTTGCTGTGTGGCCTATGAAGTCTCTTCCAAGAACTCTGACATCAGTACAGATTAAGAACAGGCATTTTAATATTTAAACCTTCACTTCTTATGTAATGTATGCATACTCGTTTTCCCATAAATATGGGGCAAAGGTAGTTTTAGTATTAATGAATTGGCTCTAGTGATCCACCTTGGAGAAAAGACGGGCAATATTTGTGAGTAAAGAACTCATTCAAAGACAGAAATTCAAAACCCTGGTGTTAGGAATTAAACAATCTTGTCTAAGAATTAAAGCCCTTTCATTACTTATGTGTATTATAGCATGTCTACCAGAGAAGGTTGGCTGAATCGATTTTGCTGCTGAATTTCACTGATTCTCAGAGCTTTGTGGGCCACATTAAAAACCTATTAGGGGATATATTATGTTCATGTTTCTGTAGTAAGGGCTGAGGAAAAAAAACAAAGATACCAAAAATGCTTCCTCCACCCTCAGGGCATCTGTAATCTAGTTAAGAAGGTAAAATTTATAACCCCAAAATAATTTCAGCTCAAGGCAGAAGGAAATCAGCCCCAAGGAAATGATCATTGAGCAAAACAGGTCAGGCTTTACATTCTGAACCATGGAAATCAAGGCCCAACAGCTCCTAAAAGGAAACAAGCCTAAGAGAAATGAAGAAAAGGAAACAAAACAGAACCACCACCACCTGCCACAGGCTCTAACATCAGACGTGGGGCAGGACAGTGGCTGGGCCTGACCTGACTGCCTCTGTGCGCTCATCACAGAACCAAGGCGTTACAGCAAGACTCGGCCTCAGTTGAGGCACAGAAACTGGACTAAAAAATCCCCACAAACCCATCCCCTCGGAGTGAGGTCTGATCTATTAAAAAATTCTCAAATACAAGTCAGATACTCTGGCCACAGATCATTTACACTAATCATTGATTAGTACAGTTGAACATATTATGGGATATAGTATTTATATGTCTGATTTGCTATCACTGTCACATTTTAGTTATCCCCCAAATAGTGGCAGACACCATTTATTGAGCACTTCTGCTATGATTCACATCTTAGTGAGTACTTCATGTAAACTCAATGTACTCCTCTCAAAGCTCTATGCGGTAACCATAACTTACCACTTACAGACGAACATGGAGTGGTTAAACTTGAGACCTCAAAATCTGTAGGTGAGAGTCAGGATTTAAGCCAATTTCTGCCTCTGACTACAAAGGCACCTTGCTGTTAACCACCAATCCAGACCAGCTTTGCTAACCATTCCATTCTTGGGTCTAGTTAGATTTATGTATCTGGCTTGTTCTGCTAAACAGTAAGAATTGATGAAAGAAAAGATGGGAATTAAAAATAAAGAATATATCACAGGACTTTCTAGAGTTGAATACATTTTAAAGGTCATTCAACATCCTCATTTTATAGATAATTAAACTAAGGCCAAAAGAGGGTAAATCATTTGCAGAAGGTTACTCACCTACATAGCCAACACTAGAGATGGTACCTAGGTTGACTGATTCCTATTCCAGTCCTTTTTTACTTCATTAATACATTAAAACAGTAAAATGCTGAGGAAACAATACGGTTCTGTGAATGCTAATTCTCTGAAAGGTTAAACAGAAAGCTCTTCGTCAATATTTGTCACTGAAAATCTAAAGTATGAGCTGGATTTCCTATTTCAGTAAACGTAAGAGAAGAACAAAATGTGTTTCTTGACTTGAAGACACTACAGTGGTGATAGTACTGAAGTGGGATTGATTTGGGTTCTACTCTCAATTTACTTAGTCATCTGCTGTGCAAATGTATATACAGTGTTACATGGAAGATTCCCACTGACTCACGCTTCTGGGTATTCAGTCCCTTGTGCGGTGCCTCTTGCATCAGCTCTGCACTGGCCACGTGATTTGTCCTGGCTAGTGGCACACAAGCAAGCATGACGCAGCAAGGCTCACGCACGGGAGAATGCTGTGGTAGTGATGAGCAAGAGTTCTAATTCCCGTTCTAATTCCCGTGGACATTAAAGACCACACAAGAAAGATGTCTGCCCAGCCCAGCCACAGCCATTAGAGTTGAGCTCAGTCCTCAGTTAGGGGTTTTAGAACCTAATGGAGGCACCACCAGCTGTAAAAAGAGGTTAATAACCTAAAACAGAAGAGTTTGCACCATCACGATCTGCACACGCAAAAGAACAATGTGTCTTCTTCCATGTCCTGAGTCTTTAGTGAAAGATTAGCAATGAGATCCAAACCTAGCCATAGATTTTATCCATTGATTCCTTTCTACCCCATCAGCTTGTATATCCCATGTTTCAAAATGAGTCCCATCTCCTCCATCCTTGGAGGATGAGCTAGACATAGTGGCTTACTTCCAAAAATAGACATGGAAAGAGAACTCTAGTAATAACAACAGTGGAGAAACTTGGTAAATACTACCACATCCAAGTGATGAAGGTTAACATAAGTGACTAGTCATATAGATTCATATACCTCTGGATATGAGGTTACAGCAAAGACACTTCATCTCTGTGGTATTCTTCCTCAGAAAACATACCACCACTGTAAACATGAAATAACACCAGACAATCCCAAGTTACAGGGCATTCTACAAAATCCCTGACTAATACTCCTCAGAAATGTCAAGGTCATGAAAAACAAGAAAAGAATGAGAAACTTTTACCAACCAGGAGAGACTAAGGAGACATGACCACTTAATGCAACATGGCATTCTACATTCAATTTTTAAACAGAAAGAGGGCATTAATGATGAAACTGGTGATATCTAAATGAAGTCTGGAGTTTAGTTTAAAAATGGGAGGATTGTTCATCATACAAAGATTACTATCTCCCTCCAGCCCACAGAAGAAATTTTTAAAAATAAAGGCATTATCCACTGAGAGGAGAGGAGTATTTCTGCATATTTCCTCCTCTAAATAGAAATATTTTATTATGTATCTTGATACAGAATACACTAAATTAAGTGGAATTTTTATTGAATCTAAAGTCTTCTTCAAAGCTAGGACAAAAAGGTAAAAAGAGAAGGAAAGAAAGGAGGGAGGCAGGGAGGGAGAGAAATTAAGCAATTTTGCTCCCTATCTCCCCCTGTACCCCTTTTTCATAAAAATTGGAGTACATAGAGGAAAACCACTTACTGTAGAGTTAGTTGAAAGATACAGAAAGGGATTCTAGCTCATTGAGAATTTACCTATTGGCATTTATAATGACTAGCCAACAAATTAAAGTATACACACCTATACATCACCTTTAATAGAACTATTTTAAATATTCATTTTAATGTTATTACATATGCTTAGGTAAGTTCTAACAAGTCACAGATATTCTAATACCAATATTCTGCACTAATCCTTTGCTACCCTGAAGCACAGACATAATTAAGGCATTATTGTTTTCTTATTTTGCAAAAATATTAACATATGGTGGTGGACACTGTTGACATTGGTTTATCTAAACTGATTAACTATGACAACATGGTCTGGAATAGAGACAGGGAAATAAAAATTTGCATGGGTCCACATGAACAAAAGCTCACACTTTGACAAAAGTGCAGCTGGCTCTATTCATGAAAATAATACTCTAAGGCTTCTGCTCTGTAGGGGGTTTACTTTCTTTTCAAGAGTTTAGTTCTGTGAATGTGACAGTAAAAAGGTTGGCATATGATACTGAATAATGCTGTGATGGGGGAAACAGATTCTAATGGAAAATGACATCATTTGTGCCTTTTGATTTTTGTTCTTTTTAGCATACTGGAATGATATCAAGAAGAGCCACTTGGCAAAATAACATAAAATAGAACTAATCTGAGGGAACAGAGAAAGACAACCTGGAAGAATGTGCTAATTCCAAATATGTCACTTTTAGAATTGGTCACATTCTCAGGCATATGACAAGGCTATTTTCTTCCAGTGAATGATCAGGTTCCAGTGATAAGAATGGTGGCTGAATTGCAAAATCAATGGTCCGGGATTATGAAGAACTCATGTTTGAGGTCCAAGCACCTCCTATTGCTGCAACCCCAACTCTGAATTTAAGGATGATGATCTTAAGCCTCCCAGCAGAGGTCACTAAGCTAATATTAAATATAAGCTCTGTTCTAACATATAATCACTGCTTCCATTGACAACATGAAGGGGAAAATGTGTGATGTCAAAGGCCCTCCTGGAAAAGCTTTGATGAAAACACAAAATATTTCTAAGTAATAGTGACAGAATTTTACACAGACTGTTAAAATATAATAGTTGCACTTTGATGTAATGTTTACAGAGAGGGCAAAAGCCTACAAGCCTGCTAGCTTTGAGAATTACATTAACATAAGTTTGCTGTACTGTTCAAATATTATGAATATATTATATATATAGGAAAGAGACCTAACAATGGGTAATCAATGATTTCCAAGAATGATTTCACTTAAATTTTATATTTAAATAATGTGAATATAATAGATGTAAGAACATTTCATTTAGATACAACCTGATTTCACTTAGAACTTGGTCACTTAAGTGGGTCTTCATCTCCCAAGGGGACAGGGTAACCTTGCTCTGGTATTCCATCCTCAAACTTGTCATACCCCCTTGCCCTGGAATAATTTGGGCTTTGAATGGGTTAAATTCATATTAGTAAGAGTGAAGAGCTGAGATCTTTTACATGCAAAATATAATTCACTTGAAATCAGCCCTAAAGCAGTTTCTAAAATTTAAAAGATGATAATGGACAAAAGATGTTGTGCCATCTTGTCAGTCAACACAGCCAAGGTCTTTCCCAGGGCCAAAGAGGGCCTACACAGTGTAGCCCCTGCTAATTCTCTCACCTTGACTGGCACTCTGGCTTCTTGGTGATTGAAAAACATACCCAACACAGTTCCCGCAGACAGAGCCTCACTGCTTTCTCTTTCCTCTGCAGACAACTCTTCCCCCAGACATGCAGGTCGTCCCTTAACTTTGTTTAAGTGCTGCTTAACAAAGTTGCTACTTCCTCAGAGAGACCTACCCTGACCACCAGCCCTAAAGAGCGCACACACCACTCTCTACTCCCTTATTATACTTGCTTTTGTTCAAAGCATTCTCAATACCTATGTTATGTTCTGGGTTTATTTGCTATATATTCTCTCTTATCCTGCATTTGAATAAAAAGACCATAGAGGTGGGAGTTTCATGTGCTTTGTTTTCTGAATGACCAGCATCAAAAACTGTGTCTGGTACAGTAGAAACTCAGTATTTCCAAATAAATGAATACAAAAACAAATAAACCAATGTATGCCCCATGTATTCCCCAACTTGGAGGATAGCAGAAGACAGGTGAGCCATGGATCATGACCACAATGCCCTTCTATTTCATTGACAAGACCAGAGCTGAATGCAAAATAATTTGTTGCAGCTCTACATCTTGTCTGAACTGAACCAGCCTGTGGCAGAAAAATGAACTGTTCTTCACATACAGAAACACAAGCCTGCAGTAGGAACTTCCAGAAAATTGGGCAGGTATTGGAAATATTATTTTTTGTCGAATCTTCCATTATTTGAGAAGTTCATAAAAAAAAAAGCCATACTCTGTTCCACTGTCAGGGAGAATTTGAGGCTAAGTAGCTCATTGTTCTAAACTCATACAGAATTTTTCAGACTCTGATGTTCTTATTACATTTTGATATTTATTCTTCCAGTTCTAAATTCATAGCATGGGCTAGCACGTCAGACACTTTCAAGATGAGAGATCGTTTGTGAACCAACAGCACTTAATTAAATTTTTCTTTTGCCTCTTTTTTCTGTTCCAGTTATTGCAAAAATGTAGATGTGAAAATGCCCCTTTTTAAATTAGCTTCCTGTCCGTGAATCATAGCTTTAAAATCTAAAACCCTCTCATTTTTCAATTCTCCCAAACTTCAAATTAAGTGTTTGATCTTTCTGTATTTTGGATATAACTGAAAATTAAAACAAGTTGGGGGTAAGGGTGCTTACTCTCTAGAATTTTCAAACATGTGAGATCACTTGAATTCATCAAGATTTTTACCTATTTTCCATTCTCTACACAACCTCTATTCCAATAATAAGTATTTAATTAATGCAAAGATTCCTCCTTGACTTTCCAGAAAGTTGGCAACCTTACACCTCCCTCCTGCTTTGATAGACTCATTCATTTTTTCTACCCACACAAGAAAGAAAACTGGTGGGAAATCCTAAAGGGTTAAAAAGACCCCCCTTAATGAGTGTGTTTAAGAGCTGACATGCCTTCTTTCTTTTTGTGGGATTAAACTGGCACATACTCAGTATGGCATTGTTCACTTTGAAGTGGTTTTCCATTGTTCTCCTACCAGCCTCTATCAAGGCCTACTGACAGATGACCTATCAAATGCTTCCTCCTTTGTCTTCCAACCTCCTTACCACCCCTAATTTCTTTCTCTGTTTTTTTGAAAAGGCACAATCTGCTCACCCTCTGGCTCTTCCTCCTCCAGGGGTAGCAGTTGGTAAGCCTGGGCCCTCCCCAAGCCAGAGGCTGTTACGCAGAACATGTCTGGATCTCAATTATCCGAGGAGAAGTAATGCATAAATTAGTAGATAGTGTTTCTAAAGCTGTCAGGGATAAATTGTTCTTATTTCCTGAAACTGTCATAGAAAAGAAGGGAGATTCTAGGATGAGCTCTGACACCCCTGTTGCTCCTGAAGACAGAGTCCCCGAAGTCTCCTGCCAGGTCTGAGACAGGAATAGGTTTACATTAGACCTACCTTATAATTTAGGAAATAGAACTAGTTCTGGGGTCAGAAGGCAAGTTTCAGTTTAAAACAGGTAAGAGAACAATGATCGATAATAATCATTGTTTCATGAATCACCTATAGTATTTAGGCTGAGGCTGCTTGGGTAACAGTGTAGCAGCATCCTCCCCACTAATTCCACTAAGGGTGTTGGGACAAACCAGCCCTACTACCACCAAGTCACCTTCAGTCCTGGGAAGGCTGGTAGGCTGGAGTGACTAAATCTGAGGTTCTTCACATCTGCGTAAACACAAGTCTTCTGAAGTGCCCTCCCCACCCATCCCTCAATCTGCATCCAGATTTACCTTCAGTCTGGACTGGTATTTATTCTATTTCACAGTCTACCCGTGACTGTCATCCTCTCTTGGCCTCTCCTCCCAAATTTTGATGCTCAGATGGCACCTTCTGGCACTGTCTACAACATTTATATAGAATTTAACTGTTTTTCTTTCTAGATGACTCACCACACCACCAAACACATACCTACACATAGATACATGATGACCTATGATACAATTTAAAGATTTGCCATCAAAATACTTGGGGCTTATCTTTTCTAAAAGACTATTTTCTTTTACTTGTTAGCTCTTCAAATTGTAAGCATAGGTCATCCTGAAAATGGACTGCTCTAGAACAGATGCTTTCCTAAAATGGTAGAAGTGGCATGTTGCCATTTATGACCAGAGAGGTACTGACAAGCCAATTGACGTTTTCCAAATTTTGTGGGATTTTTTAAACTAAAATGAGGTAAATGAGCAAAGATACTAAAGGGGTCAAAACTAGTGGCCCCAACATGTGCCACTTTGGTATGCAGATTATTTTGAGCTGAAAATAGTCAAAGCTCAAAAGATTCAGACAGAAACTGAGCTCCCCACCCTCAAATGCCTAAGTAATTCAGAGAGAGGAACTGGTGCAGGAAGTGAGCTATGGCAGTAGAGAGCTACAGTATAATATGAATTAGGGTAGTAGACAGTAAACTTAGACCTCTCCAAGATCTAAGTTCTCTATGTCTCATTGTTTCTCTGTGACCTAGCAAACATTTATTTACCAAATATTTACTTTCTCTATTCTTATTGTGAATTGCTTTCCTCCTATTTGAAGCCCCAGACCCCTACCCCTTTACTCCTTAGTACAGAATGACATATGTACCTCATTTCACCAGACTTTAGAATCTCATATTTCTGTGGATTCCCCCAAATTGAACTTGATTTTCTCCTGTTAATCTGCCTCAAATCAATTCTTAGACCAGCCAGGAGAACCATGAATGGTAGGAGAAAAAAATTTCCTTCACAACAGTACCATTAACAGTAGATAGTATCTACATAGACAAAAATTAAGTTTTGAATTCTACTAAATATTTGACTGGCAGAGATATGAGTCATAAATATTCTTCTTTTCTGTAGCATTTCTATTTTGATGACTGCTTCTCTGCTTTGTTGCATTCCAAATGGGTGTAAATATGAAAGAAAATCCCTTAAGAGTGCAAACTCCAGTACTGCTATTTGCTTATCAAAACTTAAGATCAATCATTGCATTTTAGTATCAGATTTCATAAGTACTAATCACATACTTGGAAAAGCAAAATCTATTGTTAGTTTCTATGACTCTCCTAATCTCCTTATAGGGAAACGTCACCATGCTTTCAATCACATTGAATAATTGGAAATAAGTGAAGTATACAAACTAATGGTGCATTAATTTGAGTAAGTGAATGTCCGAGGAACAAAGCATGTGATTTAATTTTTTCCTTGATAATTCAGGCATCCTAAATAAAGTGTCAGTTTCATAGCAGGAAAAGGAATGGCTCTCTCCCAATATGAACCAGAAATGCTGGTTTGGGCGCTGTGGATTTACATGAGAAAATGAAGTTTTGACTCTCTTCTGTTTGGTTGATTAGACTTCTTGAAGTTTGTTTTGAGCTATAACTACCAAAATATGACCGAGATACAGTGACTTCCTCCCTCTACTTGATATTGCTGCATCACTGAATATGTGTAGCAACTGTTTTTCAATAGCTGGTATAAATTAGGCTCCGATTATCTACACAGTTACAATTCACTAACTTCTGGATGACATCCAAACTCTTGAAGCACATCTGCTCCACACACCAACAAAATGTACAGCAACTAGTGAAGCACAATCCGACGTAACAATTTAAATATTTTATATAATTAATGATATGTAATTAAACTTAATGTAATTACATTTGGGTTCTCTGAGGTAACTATTTCATAATTAGTGTTTCATCAACAAATAGCTTTTCCAAGACATAGCACAGCTCTTCCTAGAACAAGCCATACCCAGAAGTGAATCTGTTACAGTAAATAAATTGTGGAGCAAAACCAAACATTCTAGCCTGTCAGCCCTGAGTTTGGTTATGTTAGAAACAAGAAGCCTTGGCATACCAAAACCACACATGCACCTAAATGTAAATGGCTTTGCCTTCAGCTTGCTGAGAGCTGGAAAGGGAACAAGGTCTAACCACTAGATGGCCTTCCTCGTAACGTTATGAGTGTGGCCAATTACCAAGAGGTGTGTAAAAAGAAATCTCAGTATTCTGTAGCCATGTTCCAAAAGGGTAAATAAAACTATCTACTGGCCTGCCTTACTTCTTTGAGTCAGGAATTTGACGAGGAGATGGTGGAGGGGCAGCACCTGAGAGGCTGCTCTGCCTTCAGTGATAAAGGCCATTTTCACAGCATTCAGAAGGGGGCCGTATCTGTGTGGAGTCAGTCCATGCCCCTGACTCAATTAAACTAGCAGCTGCATCATGCAGCCACCTTAATAGCAAGGAGATGTTGGCACAAGGAGTTTTGCTTGGGAACATTTGGACCACTGACCTGCTTTATGGAGCAGATTGTGATTTTCAAGTGTATCCTATTTTCAGATTTGTTGTAGTTCAAAAGATTTATAGTGAATAGGCTCCTTCTCTTACACAGAGGGCTCAAATCTCCAGCTGTCTACACTAGTTTTCCACACTTAGTCTTCTGAGGCCCACTGCAACCTGGAATCCATATTACTTTTCTATCCATTCCTCCCTCTCAAAATAACTATCTTTTCTAGCTTATTCATGCCCAAGATTAGGTTTTCTCTCTTTCTTTCCTTTAAGAATCTGTATTAATAGTAAAGCATTTTCTCCCCCTGTCCAAAGCACTTAATCAATTACTTCCTCTCATACTTAAAAAAACAGTATTAAGACATGAATATGACTATGCTCATTGTTGAGTCACATAGTAAACAATGATTCAATATCCTTTCTTATACATATTTTTATATTAACTAGTGTTAATGTATATTTTTATATGATTTCCTATGTTACTTTGGAAATTAACTACCCCACCCATCCCCCAGGAAATTCTCCTACAGAACTCCAACCATTTCTCCAATGCAGGTTAGCCCATCAGGGTCCATTAGGGTGGCACTACTGTTCCACTCCAGCCTTGGTAGCCTGCCACTCATCTACCTGGCAACTCCCATCTGGCATCATCCTGAGAATTCCCTTTGCCTCATTCCTACAGAGGACCCTCTTCCCTGGATCCTAAGGCTTCTTCTTTATTTGTTCTTTCCCCTTTCGGTAGAAGCACATTCTCAAATAGTCCCGCAAATAGCACTCAAAGAGTGCACAGGAGGTAAACTTTTTGAGAATTTAATGTTATCAAAGATCTGAAACTTGTTTGAAATTTGGCTGCACATAGTATTGTATTTTGCAAATCATTTCTCCTAATACATTGAATGCATTCACCCATTGTCCTTATCAGTGTTGCTATTGAGAAGTGTGAGTCTGCTGTGATTCCTTAATTCTTTGTAGGTGAACATGTCCACCACAAGCTCCACCTCCCACAGCCTGTGGGCATGTTTATCCCTGAAGTATTCATCCCTAAAGTTCTGAAATGTCATCATTATATCTCTTGGGATGAATCTTTTCCTTATTCATTGTACTCAGCACTCAATGTGCCCTTTCAATCTGGAAATGCCATTTTGTAAATTACTTCTATTATTTCCTTCCCCTCTGCTTTCTGCATTTCTCTGTCAGGAACCACTGTTATTCAGAGAATGAATCTCCTAGAACAGTGGTTCTCAAAGTGCCAGCATCCCCTGGGAACTTGGGAATGGCACCCTACGGTCATACCCCGGACCTTTGGAATCAGAACTCTAGGGGTGGGACCCAGGAATCTGCATTTTAACAAGCCCTGCAAATGATTCTGATGCAAGTGAAGTTATAGAACCACAGTTTTACACTGGTCCTGCTTTATATTATACCATATATATACACATATATACACATACTCATATATATATATATTGCTCCTACCTTCCACCTTTTTGCCTTTTCAGCTCTGTGTGAGGGATTTCCTCAGCATTACCCTCCACGCTTTCTATTGTGTGTTTCATTCCTCCCCTCAGACACCAGGTTTTCATTTCTGTGCACTTTTTGCTATGGACGGTTTCCCCTCCTATTTTAAGCTGTTTGTTCTTGTATTATGGTTGCTTTTTATCTTCGTCTCTCTCTCAGAATATTAATTTAAATTTTATTCCCCTCATTTTACGATGTATTCTGCTGCCTGAGTGGAATGGTTTCTGTCTTGGAGTCCTTTCTATTTGCTGGTTTTGCCTAACTTAAGATTTCATAAGTATTTGGCGATCCTTGGATGTCTATGCCTATAAAGTGAAAGAGTAACTAACTAAACAAATATTTCTGAAAAGCCTATGTGCTTCTCAGTTTCAGGCTTTGTTATCGCTCTTTGATACGCAGCTCCCAGAGCCCAGCGCCTGTGGGTCGCGTTCCTGTGGGAAGAGCAGTTTCTCAGAAAGATTCTCCAATCTCTTGGGAAGGGACTGAGGAAACACGCAGCCTGCAGACAGATGAGGCTGTGGGATCCCTCCGTTCAGTCTGCGGATCTTGCACTTAATCCCTTACTTTCAGGACAGTTTCTCATCTTCGCTCTCCTCTGTTCCTGGGATCCCTAAATTCTTCTCCTCTTCCGTTCAGCCTCTCTAGAAAGTGAACATTCTCTCTTTTGTTGGAGTCTGGGAGGTCTAGTTGCTCAGATCTGGGGGATCGGGGAGAGTCTGGAGGTCTAATTGCTCAGATCGGGGGGAGTCTGGCGGTCTAACATTCCATACACAGCCCCACTCTTTTTACTTGGTTTCTATCTTCTCCTGCACCTCCGCCATCAAAGTCACCTGCTGCTCAATCCTGAGCCTTCCTGGGGTTCTGAGGCCTATTCTGGCTTGTTCAGCATTAAGTTGCTATTGTCTCCGTGCTAGGCTGGTGCCGGCAAGTCTGTGAAAATAACATTAGCCTGATTGTCAAAGGAAAGGTCCTTGCTCCCTCAGCCTGAGTGAAGGCCAAACTTCACAAACACAAATCTGAAATTCGATGGTTAAGATGGACCTATAGGTAATACTGAATTTTTTCTCCCTTGGTATGTGATTGCAGTCCCAGCTTCGCCCCCTTGACCACAGGTGACTCTCAGATTCAGTTCAGCCTCTTAGCTTGACTCCAGGGCACTGCGAACCTGAGTCAGGGCTATGCAGTCACACGGACGGTCTTTTTTTTTTCGTCAATATTGGTCCAGTTGCCCCTCAGGAGCAGGCAATTAGATGGTGTTTCTGCTTTCTTTCCTGTCCTGGTGGTTGAGCCTTGACTTTATTAACATTCAGTCCTTTCATGGTTTCTCCCTTGCACAACATTTAGTTGCAGAAAAAGGAAAAAAGGGAGTAGGTCAAAAGAATGCATACAAAAGCAACATATTTGTGGAAATGCCTTTTGTTGCCAGGCAAATACATAACTCAGCAATAGTGGGAAAAGATGGGGCAAGATAATGGGGGCAAGACCCTCCTTCACTTCTACTTTAAAACACCGTCTACTCACTCATTTACTAATCAAATAAAGGTGCTGTGTGATGGAGTAGAAAAAGTACTGAGGCGGTAGTCTCGAGAATTGGGTCCCTGGTTTTCTCTGCCACTGACTGGCCAGCCGAGATTTAGAAGGTAAGAACTTCCAGATCATTTCAAGTTCTAACATAACCTGAAATGGCTAGATGCAGGCAAATCATTTAAACTGGAATCAAATCTATAAAGTGAGAATGACAGACTACAAAATGCCCGGAAAGTTTTCCATATGATTTTTGTAACCTGTACATCAATATTCCTTAATACACATCTTTTATCAATGGTTGTGCTGGTTCAGATAAGGTGCATTTTTGCAAGGCTTGGGATCTCCCCTCTCACCCCCACTTATATTTTTTAACTATAATTTAACTTCCACAAATTTACTAGAACAAGCAATGTATCGGGTTCAGCAATGTATTGGATCAAAAGCATGGATGGAGCTCTAGTGAAAGCGCAAATGAAACATAATTGGGAAGCTAAATTATTTAATGCATTTAAAGCTCGGCGTGTCTGCACATGTTCAATGGTTGCACATGTTTTGGTCTGGTTCATTTGGTTCCTGACTATATGAGTTCTTATCAGGATGACTTTTAGATAAAAGGAACTGAATTGCTTAAGCCAGTGAGGCATTGCATAATCACAAATACAAAGTGGTGCATTAGAGAAGGCAAGTGAGCTTGGTCGCACTGGGCTAAGTTAGTCAGCTTAGATTCCCTGCACGGAATGTCATGTAGGCCTCCAGGCAACAACTTTTTTAGGTTACTTGGTTCCCATTAATTTTCTTAATGGAGGGTCCTGGAGGATAACATTTTGGCATTTTAGAATATCATTCACTCCACAAGTGAGAGGTTTATTTCTAACCTTGAACATCAATTCATTAATCTGTGGTGACTTCATGAACAAAGATAGTACCTGTCTGTGGTCTGAACAGTTTACAGAGTTTCATTTGTTCCTATTTTACCTCCTGGTCCTGGTGGTAGATAAAGGCAGAAAGAAGAGTAGATTCCGGTAAATGGTTAAATGCCAGTACATTTATCAAATGTGGATGATGGCTAGAGGCTAAAACATCATCATTTCAGAAAGCTTTCTTCTAGTTTTTAGATTTTTATCAAGGCACTTTTTTAATTTGCAAGCAGACACCCACCTACTTTTGAAGGGCAAGTCATGAATTACATTGAATAATGAATGCTGATTTAACCTCTATAGGATAAGAGGTGTCTGGTAAAAACAATTTGTAGGATAGTCAAGCCTATAAACTTTCCTTGAATGTTCAAATACCAAAAGAAATATACTCTGAAGCAATAATCACTCTTGTCCAGAATGGATGACCCATGTAACATATTTTTTTCTCTTTTTTAACCTTTTCCTCTCCCAGTTCCTGTACAGAAAAACCCTTGTAAAAATGACACAAAGCTCTGCTCTGGTTACTTCTCATTGACTGAATGGAGTGCACCTACTTGAAGATGGTTAGAACAGAAGTGATGAGGGGTAACCGCATAACCTCATCATGCTTCTCAGATTAATTAGGCAACACCATTGGGGATCACAACAGTGTCGAACCAGAGGGTGAGGAGACGATCACTCTCAAGTTCTGGGACACTGACAAACTGAAAGCATTCACCATCCATGTGTGACCTCTTATGCTTCTGAATCAGACATGGTGAATGGGGTCCATAACGTGCCCAGCGTTACTTAGATAAAGGTTTTACATGAAGATAGGAAACATGTACATACGAGTTTGGTTATTTGGCCATCTATTCAAAAACGTAAGCCAATGACTTTTCATGAACTGGAGCCTTTTGGAGAATTAATCACAACTTGAATGAGACTCTGAGGATGAACCAGTCACCTTCCCTACCTATGAGAGAAGGTGTAGCCGGAAGGAAAACAGTCATCAGTGCTCCACCTAAACTGACCCCTCCCCTCCTCGCCCATCAGTTTGTTTTGTGACACTAAAAAAATACTCAGCTTTACTTCTCTTTGTAATGGATAACTCAAAATCAAACTGATCACAGACCGAATATAGGAAATTCAGGGCGGGTGGGCGCTTTGCCTTATAATACACCTACGAGACAGGAATATGTTACACTCTTAATTGGCTGAAAACCAGAGCCAGAACCACCTCCAGTCAAAGAGAATTAAAAATGTAGGATCATGGAATGATAATGCTGGAAGTATGATAATTAATCAATTCTTTCATCATTTTACACTGTAAAAATTGAGACCTAGAGAGGTTAAGTGATATGCAAAGGTTTATAGCCAGTACAATCCAGTTCATCAAGCACAGTATTTATGAGCCTGGAAAAATATGAGGTGATAAGGAAAAAGATAACACAACCCCCACCCATAACATGATCACTATTCACACAGTCATTAATGTATAAACAGAATTAAAACACAGTCTCTCCACCCAAGAGGGGATCAAGATAGGGACCACTTCATTTATCAGTAGCATTTACATCTATCCAGCTATCTTTAACCAACTAAAACTTGGTCCTTAGTGAATCAGATGGGTTTGAAGCACAGCTAGCAGGCTGTAGTGAAAGAAAATATCCCTTTAGGCACATTGCAGGTATCTATGGGAAATGCTGGAGTCCGGCTGGTTAAAATAGAATCTGACTATTAATATAATACAGTGATCATCTGCCCTGAGGAAACTCTGACCCTTGCTGGAGGGGGTCTTCAAAAAAATTTTTTCTAGTCAAGAGTCTTAGGAAATGCTTCCAGCTAATGCCGAATTAAAGCCACCGCCATGTGGTGAAGTCCAGCAGCACAATTTCCATGAGCAATCCTTGGGCCAAAAGACACCAGGAGGAGAAGGGATGCAGCCAGGTGGAGCTTCCGTACGGGAATGGGAATGCAGAATGGGAAGCTGCACTGGGCGCTGGCTTTACACACATTGCGGGGAACATCAGAGAGAATGTGGCACAGCAGTCAGTGCTGGTTTCAGAGAACAGCTTATTTTTGTGGCAGCACGGACTGCATCTTGCTGCATAATACTGGCCGCTCACTTTAGTCTCCTATGTTGCAGTTTCTCCATCAGTACAGAAGGGGGAAAAAGCCAACTCTGATGGGACTACATCTCACCTTCTATAAATATGATGGGCAAGAATAAAGAGTTTCTAAATCTCTCTCCAAAAGAGATTTTCCAGTGTGCTGAGAGTTCTGAAGACATTTCTGAGCCATCATTTGTGGGGCCATACATTTTGATTTATTTTTTACTTGTAGTAAGGATGGATTTTTTACTTAGAAAGTCACTCTCTAACACAATCTTCTTGAGAAACCCTTGGGGTAAATGACAGGGCTTATAACTAAGAACAGTAAAGAAAAGAGAGAATAAATAAATAAAGGACCATATGTGTATGAAAATCAAGGCCCTGGCATTATTTATATTTTGCTCTTAGTGAGAAGATTTTACTGAGCATTTGCCTCAAGCCCAGAACTGCAGTAAGGCTCCTTGTCGGTCTGACTACAGAGCACCGGAGCCACCTCCACTTCTCATCTCACGCGTGCAAGCTGGGTTTTGGTCTGACAAGGGGGAACAGAAGACTCAGAATAGGCAGGGCTCTCTGTCCCCACATACAGGAGAGGGGCTCCCAATAGGTCCTTGAGGCACTAGTGGAGCTCAGGGCGCAGCGACCGTATCGTCCCTGATTTGGTCTCCCAGGCTAGAAAAGCTCAACGTGGGCTCCATGGCAGGTAGTGGTGAGATGCCTGCATCCTATGGCCTGAGGATGTCCGAGAGGCAGCCCCACCGCAAGAACAGCGGGGATCTCATCTCTGAAGGTCCTTCTGAGGGAACTACAGAAATTACGGTTTTAGGGTCCTTCAGTTATGTAGGTGAGAGCTGTGTGCTCTTCAAAACATAAATATTCCCAGGTGTATAAAATGAAATAACATAAAATAACAGAATTGGTCATGACATCACTTGTACCCACCCAGCAGGTAATGGCCACATCACATCTGTATTACATTAGCAAACATATAAATGCCCAACTGTTCAGTAGCAGCCACACTGCTGTAGGATGTTTATATCGAGAGACAACTTTATTTTAGGATAGTCTGAAAAAGTCTCATGGAGGAGGTAGTCCTTCAATGAGAGCTTAAGTTTGAATATAATTTAAGTAAATGGGATAGAAGAAAGAGGAACTTCTGAACAACCATAGCATCAACAAAAATAGGGTAAGTAAAGGCACAGATAGATCTGAAAGAAAGGGAATTGAATGCAAGGAACTATCTGTCCAAAGCAGAGGCTGCATGATTGATAACCTTGGTGGATAAAACTGCATTATTAGAATAACAGAATGCACAGAGCTGTCCACGAGGGCAGGCCCTGACTCCTCCTCCACTCCCGGGCACCTACTACACTGCTGAGGACAGAGACCCCAAATGACATCCCTACCGACATGGGTGGAGATAGGATATATTTACCTTATTTTGCAAGTGGGAAATTTCAGATACAAAGAAAATCATTTCACCCACAGGTACCAGGTCAAGATACAGTAACTCAAAGTCATAACGTAGGTCACTCACTTGGCATTTCTACAATCAGTTCTTGTTATCTGTGTATAAGAAATGCACCCTGTTTCAAATGTCTATAGTAAAGAACACTGTGACTTGATATCAGAGTAATAGTTTGTCATCTATGAAAGTAAGCTAGTAATTAGTTGTAATAATTTCAAATATTGTATTTTACTATGTGCATGTATAATGTGTAACATACAATGCAATAATTAGCATTATCTAATATATAGCATGTAAATAGAACGTACCATATATTGGAATATTACATATAGTATATATAAATACATATCAATGTACTATGTATCCTATATATATATATATATATATATATTTGATGGAGGAAACAGACATGGGAAAATGTCTGATTAGCACTTTAAAAAGTCTGTACCAATAATTTCAGGAATATAGCTTACTTATATTGGGATTTAAGGTAGTGAGAAGTACATCACTGAAACCTCTTGAAGAAATTTGTGTTGTTTGTTTTTAATGAACTACTTTATTTTCCTCCAGGACAGAATTCAGATAATTTTATCAAGTTCTCACTAGAGAAAAATTGTATGACTTTTGTTTATAATATGAGTACCTATGCTTTTTGAAAAATCATTAATCTGTATATAAAATGTAGATTTTATAGACTACTTATAACAGTCTTAAATAAATATGGGCATTTTTCTATTTTTAAGGTTTTCAATAACTGGCAAAGTAAATCAATGTTCTTCTATGACTCAGAGAAGATAGTGATTTAAGCTATGGAAACTTATTTGACCATTTGTCCAAAGTCACAGTAAAAGAGATTATCTTTTTTCATTTAAAGATTCAATTTAGATCCCAGCATTTTCAATGGCAGCAAGGAATGCAACAGCTCAATTATTAATTTGTCAAAGCATTTAAATAAGTAGGTTTCAACTCCTTTTAAGACTGCCCAACTCAATGTTCACTAATAACCAGTAGGTTTAAACAAGCCCCTTGTGTCTCATTTCAACCAAGCAGAAGTGTGTTTTTTTATGTATGACTATGCTTGAATGAACTTTAATTTACTCTCCTGGGTCTATGTTTGTCCCTTTGCCCCTTAAAAAAAAAAGTTATATATGTGTGTATATATATAAATATATATATGTGTGTGTTTGTATGTGTGTGTATGTGTGTATTAAGGCAGAGTTGTTGTTTAAAGGTGAAGGTGATTAATAGGTTAATGTGAAAGGTGAAGATTCAACAGTCCAATATGGCCCATTCACCTTTAGAAACACTTCAGTTTCACAATTCAGCAGGGACAAATTTATTTTTGTAGTAATGCATGGAGGATTGAAGGCTGGGTGGCTTATATTTATAGTAGCTGTAGATAAACAGTAAAAGCAGTTGAGAAAAGCAAATGGAATAAACTTTCTTGCTGGAGGATGGGTTCTTAATCTTCAAGCCATAAGAAGCATTTTCAAGGTATCACAGAAACTTCCTTGCCTGGAGTAGAAAGCTTGGGGTATCTCACAATTTGGATTTATATTTAACACCAATGAGTAGGTATGTTATGGGCTGAATTGTGCCCCCATTTCAAACTCCTATGTTGAAGTTCTAGCCCCTTGTACCTCAGACTGTGCCTGTATTTGAAGATACGGTCTTTAAAGACTTATGAAGTTATGAGCCACCAGGGCAGGCCTAGATTCAATCTGCAGGAAGAAGATGAATGCAGAGACACCAAGGGATGTATGTACGCAGAAGGAAGATGGTATGAGGCACGGCGAGAAGGTAGCCACCTGCAAGAGCAAGGAGAGAGGCCTCAAACAAATCCAGCCCTGCCAGCACCTTGAACTTGGACTTACAGTCTTCAGAATCATATGAAAATAACTTTCTGTTGTTGGAGCCGTCTAGTCTGTAGCGTTTTGTTATGATAGTCCGAGAAAACTAAGATGGCGGGGTAAGAGGCTCTTTCTTGCTTGCAGTACAGATGATTCTCCAAAACCTGACGGAAGTAAAGCCAACTGGATTAATGCAGCCACTTTGAAGGGCAAACTGCCAGCTGCATCCCAAGGGAAGGGGAGAGGGACTACTCTGCCTGCTCAGCCTGCAGGCTGGAGACCCGAGGACCGCAAGGATGTTTACAGAGCCCCTCAAAGTTCAAGACAGGAATAAGCTCTGAGCTTACAGCTCCACTGCATGTAGCCCCGTCCCTGGTCCCTGAAAAAAGCTAACCAAACAGGTGGGGCTGGTGACTTAGGTAGACCAGCTGCCTGGATGTCGGCCACCCCTCCATAAGTAACACTTCAATAGAAGTCACTCACTGGCCAAGCTGGGCTGGACCAAGTTCTTTGGTCTGTCGGTCCCTCACAATTCAGAGGAAGGCATTTCTTTTGTTTCCTGGGAAATTCATGTAACACTGCTCAGTCATGCACCACCATCCTTGTCCAAGGTAATGGTGTCATACTGGCTCCAGTCACCACTAAGCTGAGTACTTACATTAGCCACTCCCCGTCTCCATCCTGCATCGTTTCACTATTGCTCTTGTGGTCACTTATTTTCTCCATAACCAGATTGTCTACATCTCCAGATCAAAATACCTGTATCACAGGCTTCAATAGCAAGAATTAGTCTTGTTTTATTAACAATATGTGAGGAATGTGATCCTTTAATGATGCAACCTAGTTCTAATTTCAAGGTTTCCAAATAAAGGGGCTCCTCTACCTCTGATAAAATGAATAATTAACCATCTGTGTGAGTAAGCTAAGAAAAGTGGTGGCATAAATGCCTCCCTTTAAAAACGTAGTTTAGATTTTATCACAAATGAGAAAGAATGTAAAGGCTTGGGGCTCTTTACTGCAAATGATGGATTGAGGTACGAAAAACTGAAAACTAGCTGTTCCACGTAGTCTCAAAGCCCCCTGGTTAAATGTCTTTAGTCTTAGGCTGAGAGGCATAAAGTAATAATCAATGTGCAAATTCCAGAAGTTGGGGGAAAGGATCTACAGCAACTAGTAGATGTGAAAGAAGGAATGACACGGCCATACCCATGTATGGACTCAGTATCCGCATCTCCACCAAATGCCTATGTTGAAACACGTGATGGGACAGTAGTGATTAGGTCCTGAGAGCAGAGCCCTTCTGAATGGGATCAGTGCCCTTATAAGAGAGACCCCGCAGAACTCCCTCGTCTTTCCCACCATGTGGGACACAGGTCTGTGTACCAGGACACGGGTTCTCAACAGAAACTGAATCTCCCAGCACCTTGATCTTTGACTTCTTGGCCTCCAGAACTGTGAGAAATGCATTTCTGCTGTATAAACCCCCCAGTCTATGGTATTTTTTCATATATCAGCCTGAAAGGACTCAGACACCATGAAGCTGGAGCATGGTGAGGGGCGGCACTCAAGAGCCCGAGGGCAGAGCCACGCAGAGCCACGGAGGGGCCTTTGTCCCACTGTACACCTCACCAAACTCTTGTTCAACTTACTGCGACTGTGTCCCAAAGAAGGACATGATCAGCTTGAAGCAACTGAAGGAACTCCAGTGAGTGTACTGAAAAACCTGGAGAAGTGCAAAAACCACAATCACTGTCTCTGGATCTGTCTTGACACCAACGCCGGAGGAAGAGGCCCTGAGAGCTCTGTCCCTTGCTTTCGGAAGAAGAGGAGAGGCGTGTGTCAGGGAGCCGGGCCTGTCCTCACAGCTGCACGCTGCAGCCTTGTCCCGCAACTGCTCCCACATGCATTCCCCTCAGTTGCAGGGCGGGTGCTCTAAGCCCCGTCCTGCCTTCTGTCCTTAGCTTTTCTTCCCTGGGCGGTGAGCTTAAGATGACGAGGATACAACCTGCACTGCCTGACGAAGCGGGTCTGAGTCTCAGCCGGGTGCATGTCGGGCCCTCCTCGTTGCCTCCTTCTGGAGCCCCCTGAAGCCCTTCCTCTTTTCCGTGGCTGCACTGCTCTTCTCAAGCCCACCTTGCTCATGCTGCTACCCCCTCCCCTGAGTCCGCAGGGTGCCAGCTGGGAAGCCTTCAGCTAATTCCTCCACCTTTTTCCCCTACCTGTGTGACCTGTGTGACAGCAGTAGCAAGTAGAAATGTGTTTTGTCATCCCTGACCCTTAAAGTCAATTACTGAGAGGGCTTCCTGTTTGCATTTCACACCACCTAAGGGCTGTACAAGCACTAGCTGAACACTGCTGAAATGAATAAATGAATGTTATTTGCTTCATCATTCAGAGAACGGATAAATAAAATGCATTACAGGATATGCTGCAATATTACACAATAGATAAATGGACTCCAAATGCTGAACTTATATATACCTAAACTTTATGACAGTGGTTGCCTGGGGTCAGAAGGAGGGGTAAGATGGGAGGTGGCGAACCTCCACAAAGATTTTGGCTTTTTCCCTTTGATTTTCAGTAAAAAAAAAACAAAACAAAACAAAACCTAAAGCAATATGCTTGTTTCAGGGTGGTGGGAATTTAGGCATTAATCATATTATTCTTTATACTCCCTGTATTTTTTAAATTTAAAATTAAAAAAACAGATTGCTCATCTCTTGAATGTATGGGAGATTTATTTTATTTTCATTAACACGAAACAAAGGAAAAGCATTATCATGGCATCGTGCTGCTCAGTGGCGCTCTCCGTCTGGCATCCTCATGTGGAATCTGTTCGTCTCTGACTAGACTGCGAGCTGTGGAGAACTGCCCTTGTCTCGGTATGGTCGGCAGCTAGCGCAACATGTGCCACGCCCGCAGCTGGCGAATAGACACTCGCTAAATAAATGAAACAGTATACTAACCCTCCTGTGTATCTATCAGCCTTTTAAAGGTATTATTTCATTCACACAGCATTTGGAATTCGATTAATATTAAATCAAAGTCCCTTCACTTACTTTGAACAGATTACTACAGCATTTCTGGAATTGCATGCAGACTTTTCGTAGACAGAGATGTGCACTTTCCTGCGTAGAGAAGCAGTAAAATGGGTGCTGGGCAGCAGGGGGTGGTGAAGGGTCTCCTGGGATGTTGGTGGCAGCTGGGACAAGGGAACAGAAGCCAGGAGAGAGAGAGGTCTACACTGACCACTGAGAGAGGCTAGGGAGCTGATGTTGATGACCATGTCTCTTATACCGTAAAGAAATCCTATAACCCCACTCCCTGACATTTATTAAGTATTTTCTAAGAGAAAAGAACTGTACTGGATTCTTTATACATTAGTTTCATTTTATTTTAGTCCTCACAGCAATTAACATCCCAATACTGTACATGTGCAAAAAGCTCAGAGGATCTTTTACTTAAGATTATACAGATAGTGACAAAAAGAGCATCAAACCATGTCTGCTGGACTCCAGGGTTCCATTCTTAGCCACCGTGTGACTGTTACATTTAAGCCTTTTCTTTCTTCTCCCTGATCATCAGGAATATTTCAGCGATAGCTTATTCCATCAGCTTTATTGGATTCTCACAGCCAAATTTATAGAACTAAAAACTTATAGGGCCAGTGGGGCCTTACTAATCAATAGTATCCTGCTGTGATGTATGACCAGATACTCGTTTGAATTTAATAGTCCACCTAGACCAGTTACTGTTATTCAGAAGCTGCATGGAAGACACAGTCCACAGGAGGTCAGTGCACTTTCCCAAGTGCCTAGGAAGGTAGGTGACTACGAGGTAAGGACTTCTGACTGTGGATTCAAAAGCCATCCTGCTCATCTTGAACCTTCCTCTGTGGGGGCTATTACACATTCATCCTCCCATCCCACTCCCAACCCCATTGATTCCTAAGCTATGATCCAAATTCCAACATTCCTAGAAACAATCAATACAGAGATGAAAGGTATAAATTTTCAAGGTGGTGGAATGGAGTTCCCCAAACCAATCATGTCTATCAACTTTTGGCAACTTAGAACATTAAGGGACCTCAGTTGGTCTTCCCCTCCCTCCCCAGATTCTCTGTTCTGTCATTACATCTTGTTCACCAAATCCTATGAAACAAAAACAAGAACAAGAAAACAAAGGAAAGGAATAAAAAGAAAAGAAAATCAGGAAACAAGGCCTCCATGAATTCCTCCCTCTCTGCCAGAATTTCTACAATGAGAACTCTCTGTAGGATAAAGAGGTCGCATTCCTTATCAAGTACAGAAAGATACTGAAATAAAGGACACTTGGGTGTTTCTCCAGAATGGAATAAATGGATACCAAATCCATTAGTTTGTCCTGTTTGTACTTTTTCTCTTTAATTATAAGGCCATACCCAGCACAAGAAACACCTAGGGAAAACACAGAGTCAGAGCTTCAGGAAAGGAATAATGCTTCAAGGAAAACCACCTAAAGGTCTACTCCTTTTCAGGATCCTTGAAATCTAGGTAAATTAGCAAAATTCAGTGTAAAACATCTCCCAGTCCCAAGGTGCTTCCTCTGTTGTAGAGTCTGGAAGTTAATCTTCACAAATATTTTTTCCTCTTAAAATGTCTCTATTTTTGTCCCCATGGCTGTTGATTTCCAAGTTTACCATCTCTCCTTTCTATTTCCTTTTCTTCAACTCTAGTAAAAGCCAGAAGCAGACACCTAAGGTTGGGCACACAATCCAGTCTCAAGCACAGGTATATGAAGAGACACTTGGGCACAGCCAGAGACACCAAGAATTTTAGGACCCAGTGTCCTTCTGTGGCCTCTGTACATGGTGGTATGTATCCAGACTCACAGAACTCACTGGCCTTGAATTCCTACAGAAGAATGCTATTTCCAAGGGTTCTAGGTTGGCCTCGACGCTGAGTTGTGTGATACTGAGCAACTCAATTACCTAACTGAGCCACAATGTCCTCACCTGATTTATGGCAGAACTAACCATCTTACCTGGGAGCTACTCTGAGGAAAAGGTCACTCTAGCCAAGGGTAGGCTGTTAGATGTTTTAGCAACTGGTTCTCTGGGGGGAAAAGCCCTGATATGCAGTGCTTGCTAATTTCTGTGGTGTAAATATTCCACCAAATCTGTTTTCAAGCTATAAACATGATGTCACTGAATATCAAGACAGAAGAGACGTGCACAGATGAGACTTGTGAACTGATAGGATTCAGTCCCAACACACCACTAAGTCTATCTGTCTATAAGTAACACTACAGATGTTCTTGCCTTTAAACTTTACTCACACATTTTGCATAAGCTGGAAAGTCTTCTCTCTCTGCACATATCATTCCTACTCATAATTCAAGATTCAGCCTTAATGCCAACTTTTTCATAAATATCTCCAGTATCTTTCACACCAGAACCAATTCCCTCTTCATGGTATCTCCATTTAACTCTTACTCCATGTTTTTCTCATACTCGTCAGTTGCTTATAAGCCTATTTTTGTCCTGTCCCCCTCCCCTGGCACATGACATGTTCCCCACGCTCTCTGCCAGTACACAGCAAAATCCCTTGAACACCGCAGGGGTTTGATCAGTGTTCACTGAATAAATCAGTGACAAAAACTACTTTGAAAATAATTGCAGTCTTATAAGAAGTACTTTTCCCCTCAAACCGAGAAACCTTTGAAGCTAGGACAGTGTTTAAATTAATGTTTATGTGCTTAGTATTTTATCTGGGCTCAACAAAAGTTAAAAACTTGGATGAATCAAACTCAATCAGTGCTGTTTCCAAAGTGGCTGATGCAGGTGTTAATGACAGAATCGGAGTGGGAGGGGCCCAGCTGGCATGGGGTTCCAGACCTACCTAAAGGAGTTCAGTGCAGTGCACTTCTTCTGCTTCAGGCTTGCCTTTGAAACCTGCACTTGCCATAGAATGTTAGATCAGCAACACCAGTGAGCCTTAGTTATCACTAGATGGCAAGACAGGGCTAACAACACAGCTGAGAGATACACCCAGCGTCCTAGCCAGGAAGTTGCACACATGGGAAACAGGGACAATACCCTGCCTCAGCACTGGAGCTGGTGGACAGAAGTACTTAGGCTACTAGCTGGAGAGGCAGAAGGAATTCCCAACACACTCATGAAACATTAGCCTCGATGCAGAAAGCTGAAGAGGTGCAGAGGAAAGCTGTAAGCCTGGAAGAACAGGACCAAGGCCTGACATTCCCAGGAGGCAAAGAGATAAAGCAGAAAACAGTGTGGCCTTACCACGGATGGCAAACTCTCATGTTTGTCACATTCAAGAAAGAAGGTTCATTATTAGGAGCTGCTATTTTTAACTATATATGAAATATGAAATAACTTTTTTTTTTAATGAGCGCAAGTGAAATACAGAAATTTAACTGATGATTTCATGAAAACTTCAAGAGGCACTTCAGTGTGATAACAAAGCTCATTTATGATTGTACTACAGGGGTAAAACAACGCATACTGTGTAACCATGTGCCCAGTTCGGAAGCTGAGGCTCAGAGAGGTTAGTGACTTGCTCAAGGCCAGCCTAGTTAGTGAATCCAGCAAGTCAAGCCCCAGACTGTCTGAAAACAAACCCTTTGCTCTTTCTACTATGCCATCATGCAAACTAAAGCAAAAATAATGGCTCTAAAATGCTTTACCTTTTTCTTATGCAGCTTACATAAATCTGAAAACAATTCCTTAAGTGTAAGCATCTAGCTTCTCAAGGTAAATACTTTGAAGAATAACATTCAAGTGGAAGTAAAAGCTCTTAACTAATTAAGATAAAAAAGGATGGTCTTTTATAGTCAAGCCTCATAAATTTTAAAATAGTGTTGCAATTTCAGTTAACAGTCCAAAATAGTGAACTTGGATATACTTTCCTTGTTAGAGTTCATTCTCTGTCGGGAACTCAGGGAACACTCAGACCTGCCGGCTGTAGATCTAGTACCTGCCACCTGGTAGATGGACACTTAGGCTACAAGCCAAGAGTTAAAATATAACAACAGGCTTTTGTTTTTATTCTTTATGACACCATGGTGCCCCTTGGCTCTTCTTTCACATTCTTTAAAATGGGGTGAGGTAAAAATGGTATTCCTGGAAGACACATTTTACCCCAGGACTTGCCCATTTCTTTGCTTCCGTGTTTGCTCTTTATTTAATTTTTTTTCTCTCAAATTCAGTAATGATATCCAAGTTATCTCATGCCATAGTTGAGACATAATTAAGAAATTTTACAACACTTTTCTGGGCATAATACAAATATTGTAGAAGCAAAAATTTCTTGTGAAAGCCGAACAACTAGCTGGGTAGTTCATGTGAATGGGAAAGTACAGTGGCACGACCCTAGAACAACCCACATGCTTTCTAGGCTGAGAGTTGTGATTGCTTTCACAGAAGTCTAGGCCATGTGCATTTTTCAGACTTGCGGTTTGCAATGAACTACTCAGGTTTAAAACGCCCTGTGTTTCATTACACCAGTGCCCGCTTAAATCCAAGTTCAAATCTGATCAACCCAGGTCTTATTTGTACACACCGGAAAGCAAAACTCAAATATAATGCCTTAAGAAAATTGAGTGTAAGTGCAAAGTCAATGGGTAAATTGTCTTCTTACAAAAAAAACCAATGAGCAAACAGCAAAGCAACAACAAAATACTTTTTTTTCCTAACTATAAAATAACATGTTATTTCAAAAAGATGCCACCTTCTATGCAAATCTGCCATAAACAGGGTCAATGCTAAGGAGCATGGTTTTTAGAGCACTCTGTCTAGCAACTCTTTTCAGGAAATTCCACTAATATTTATAGTAATTTTCGATGGACATGGCTGTTTAACTAGTTCACTGCTTCAAGTTGATAGTGGTGCCGCTCACAAGGGTTCAGAGATGCTCAGGTGTTCAGTTTGTTACAGACATTTCCCCTTAGGACAGCTCAAATGGACACAATTTATGGTCCTAATACATCCTCAAGCAAATGACTTCCTAGAAAATACACAATGTACTACGTCATAAGACTTCCTCACTCAGACTCCTTCGTCCTCTCCCTTCTCCTTTGACATGGTCAAAAATGCACATACTTTAAAAAAATCAAAAACAAGTAACAACAACAAAAAAATCAAGCCAAATATTTCTTTCACTATAAATCCTCTCTGCATTATTTCAGCAGTTTTTGTACAGCAAGGGGACAAAGCTGGAAGATGCTTTGTCTTATCAGGACAAACAAGATGGAGACTTTCAGCATTCTTAGAGGTGTCAGGGGAAAATGCATCTGACAGAGAGGCTCCTTCCTTTCCTGCCCCTTGTTCTCGCTCTGTTCTTCCTCTGCCTCCCTCTTGATGGGAAAGGTGTGGGGTGGGGTGAGATAAAAATCACCAAATGCTTTGATACACTTTGAATTTTGCAAGAAGAGAAAGCTTGGATTAGGAGCCATGGCCACTGCCTGGACCTTTTACATTTCTGTTTTCATATGTCCCCAAACCACCAATCAGCTACTAAGGAGTGGACAGTCTTTTTTTAAGGAGGACAGGATGCCAAGCACCACAAGTAGCTGGTGATTAGGATTTTAGAAACTGTAGTTTCAGGATGAAAAGGAAAATTTTAGAATGGAAATCCTGCTAGCTGGTTTTAATGAGTGTCACTAAGACTATTATTACCCCCAATCCTAATATTCCATAATTTATTCTACCCTCTTCTCTCTTTGAGAATAAAAATATGGGAAGAATGTTAAGTGTGGTATTTTCTGACGCAAAACCATGACAGTTACCTTGAGAAGTCAGATGGCAAGCTTCCCAGGGCACCTTCAGTAAGTGGGTCAACAGCTTGAAAATTTGGCAGGTAAAAAAAAAATCATTCCCATCTGAACCCTTTCAGCGCAGGCATCCCTTCCCAAATTACAACCCAGAAGTGCAACTGCGTCAAGTGGTCTGGAGACATTGATTCCCCCCCCGCCCCTTTAAGAGACTTTCTGTCCAACTATAAAGCTTTCCCCTTTTCTCTTTATCTTCAGTTTCCCTTTAGATGTTTATGAAACACACAAATTTGAGGGGTTTGCCATTTCCAGCTGCTGACTAAATAATCTAACTTCTCTTTTCCTCAAAAGAAAATAATTTGAGGAAAGCTCTCAAGAATTTCACTAAAATTCAGGATTATTTTTCAAGTACAAAAACTGAGAACAAAATGAGCACGAAGTATGTGATAAGGGCCACATCTGTACCTCGAGTTTTGAGGAAAGCCTCATAAAACAGCAATGGTTTTTGCCCAAAGGGTGTTTAATCTCATTAAAAATTAAAACACAAAACATGGGAGCAGCAAGGTCAAGGTCTTTGAAGAAAGAATTGCACTACCTATGCAGCTGTGTACTGAACAAAGACACAATTATTAAGGTCTACAGAAATGTGGATACACATTCCTGAAACTATGGTTTCTAAAATCCTAATTGCCTGCTAATTGTTGTCCTTGGCCTCCTGTCTTCCTTCAGAAGAAAGAGTGATTACCTTTATAAATGTATTGAGTCTTTGCTTAAAAATAATTAATTTTCCTTCTAATTTTAAATAGCATAGTAGTTCTATACTATGGTGTAGACTGGATGTGCTGTATCTTTCTGTCCATTTGAATGAGATGTCTTCGGGTTCATATTTCTAGAGGGTAGACTGAGTGTCCTTTCAGCCGCATGTTGCCTACCACAGTTCAGTGTTGGGATATGATTGTTCATCTTTTTAACGGCAGTGAGAACAAACTGCCCTACATCAAAAGGCTGCTGGGCTGTTGGGAAGCTATGGAAAGCAACACTTGCAGAGATTTTTTTTGAGCTTCCTGGAAAGAGGTGTTATCTGAATCACAACTTGTGAAAAGAAGAATAGCTATAACATTTTCTGACGGTGCAGAACTATTATGCTGTAAAATAGTTTTTAAAGGGAAGAGTGCCCTAGACATTATTTGTCAAACTTAAAGGAGTTAAGACAAGTCAAGATGCTAGGAACCACTGAAAATAATACAATCTCTGATAGGGTACAGGCAGTAATCTATTACTAATTTCCAGGGCACATAATAAGAATAGTAAGAGTGATTCCACAAGTTATTTAATAGAGCTGAATCCTATACTTCAGTGGGTAATTGAATTACTTGAGTAGCTTCAAGTCCAGATAGGTGATTTTACCATAGTGTATCATTTTTCCATTCTAAGATTATAGCAATAAAAAGAGTTAAACAAGGTCTAAAGGCCTAACACCCTCTGTACTGCAGGGAAGGATGGAAATGGGAGGGAAGAAGGGAAAAAGCATCATTTAGCAAATCAGGTTATCAAAAAATAAGAAAGAGAAGTGAAATTTTTTAGGCCTCCACTGCTAAATTATGCTATTGAATAAACTAATCCCTCCCTACATTTTAATCTGTAATACTGATTGCCATTACAATTCTGAAATTGAATATTCAGTCTTCAAGGAACTATCAAAGTAATTCAGGTTTTTAATATTTTTCATGTTTGATGTGTACTTTTATAAGTTATTTTTCCCATACACATGCTAATATATTTCTGAAATTCAAATGATAATAGATTATTCCCATTTCCCCATATATACTTTCTATGAATATTAATATTTTTCTAATACTTTTTTAACCAGGGTCATTAATATGATAATAGTTTGGTAATGAATTTACAAAAATTCCATACAAATACTACATGTGCTAATACAATGAAATCCTGTGGAAATAATATGCATAATGCATTAGGCTTTGTTACAGATGCCTGCCAAAAATAGTGTTTGGCAAACAGTAGCATGCTTGAAAAGTGCCTAACCGATTAAAATTTATTGCTGCTGATAGACCCAGGGCAAACATGGAACAATCTATGCTATTCATGCCCTGGCAGACACATCAGTTCACTGACTGCTCAGATTATCTCTGAAAGCTTCTGGACATCACTAAAATTAAAGAAGACACTTAATGAGATATTTAATGCCACAGAGAGTGACTCCTCCAAACAAAAAATCCCCCATATACCTCTGTGTCATCTCCATGGGTGACGTGTCTGGCAAAGGGTCGCAGGTCCATCCAGCTGCTATCTCTGCCTGCTCTCTGTGGCTCAATCTTTTCCCAGACAGTTTCTTGTGATGTGCTGGCATAAAGAACTCGCTTCTCTGTATCCTATTTTCCCAGTTTGGTATTACCTGGTGCCTTATTATTTTGTTACTGAACCTTCCAATGTATGTGGAATTCCTACCGCTGTGCGTTACCATGCGGTGAGAGGAGAATCTGGGCTATTCCTCCCCTGGAGTCATGTGTGAAAAGGGCTGAACTCCAAGATGGAGCTTTCTCAAGACAGATTACATCTCCTTTAGAAACTCTAATTTGACAGAGGAACCACAGAATATGGTTGAAAGATCACAAGTTCATCAGTTTTCTTAGAACTTTAGCACTTGTGAGGTCTTTGGATTAATTTAATTTAACCCCACCATTTTATAGATGGGCAAATGAAGGTACATAAAGGTGAACTGACTACCGAGGGCACATAGCTACTTAGTGGCAAAGTCAAGAGGAAAATTCCTTATTCTCAGCCCAGCTTCTTCCACCAACATTACTGACTTTCTACAGAAGAAAAAGAAAAAAGGAACTCAGGCATCTAGGTGTCAGCCTACCTCCTACCAACACCCTCCTGCCCACTGGTGCTGGTTATTCTTTCAAAGGATGGCACAGAGAATCTTCTAGACCAAGGATAGATGAATGACTGGATGCTACTGATGGAACCCAATCAGGGTAAGCTCTCAATACATGTTTGTTTTGATAGATGAACAGATATTCAAAATTTGGGACAAAATGAAATTTTAAATCCTAAAGATCATAATGATTTTCATTTATTTATTTTTACTGACAGAAATATTACTAATTTTCAATTATTTGGAAACTTAAAACTGTCCCTGAGGAAGATCCTGGTCAGAAATAAAGAAAACTGCACAGTTCAAAATGGTTCCTGAAAGTGAAATTGAAATTCATCTCAGTTAAGATTTAGAAATGAAAAGGGCAGCAGAGACCATTAAGCTTAGCAGGAATACAAGGAGAAGTGCAATCAATCAGATGCTTTTAGAAACATAAATAACCTAGTATAGGAGACTGGGCAATCTATAAAATTAAGCAGAAAACAGTTATAAGGATCATTAGTAGAAGAGAACAAATGAAATGGGAGCGTGAAACAACAGGCATGCTCACAATCAGAATGCATAAATTTAAGCCCGGAGAAGGCAGGGTCAATCTGTTATGAAGGATCTCAGAAGGAGGGAACATCCAAAAATGAAATGACTGATAAGTTCAATTTTAGTTGACTTTAAATATACTAAAAGCTACGTGAGAAGAACAGAAATTTCAGTGTTGAAGTGGTAGATGTTGAGGTGTTCCCTAAATAGCAAAACAGAAATTTTGCTTGCAGCCACTGGATTAACCCATCTCATCGGGGTCCAGCTTTACTCTGGCTCATCATTTCACCTTTACACAAGTTCAACTTTTCACTTAACAGATCCAGTAGGCTGTGTTCTTGTAGAACTTCAGTGTCATCCATTCAACCTGTTTGTTGATTGCTCACCATGTGCCAAGTATTGTGCTAACTATCAGAATCAAAATGAGCAGAAATTGGTGCAAGTTGCCTATTTTTGGGGGGTTTCACTGTAGTCTGAGAAGCAGAAAATAATTAACATCATCCTGATGAATGTATGCTTACAGAAGAAGGAATTTGTTCTTGGAGCGGAACACAGCTCTATGACAAGGCGTGATCAAAAGAGCAGCAGAGCCTGGGAATTCAGGAAAGCCCTCTCTCAGGTAATGATGCCGATGTTGACACTGGAAGGACGAATGAGAGTCGCTCGGAGGGGCTGGTATGGGAGATTCTTCCACGGGAAAGTGTCACACAAAGGTCTTGGATTGGAGTGAGTGACTCCCGTAGATGTAGACCTGATGAGGCTGCTTCCTCTGCCTTAAAGCCATTGTCACATGGCAGCTTTCTAAAAAGGGATGATTGAGGACAACTTAAGAAGCATCTAAAATGTGCCTGACCTCCCAGAGTCCTTCATTTGGCCAATCAATAGAGTCAGACATCTTCCCAATTGAGGTGAGAAGATCAGCGAATTTCAAAGCATAAACTAATCTGCATTGAGTTGAAAAACAAGTCACCCAACATACGTCTCCTTCAGACCACTGGTGACAAAGTCAGTGAAATTCAGCCTGAGACTAGAAGCCATAGCACAGACAAGCCAGGCATAACACCAAGGCCCTGGGAAGTTTTCCTGCTCCATGGAAATCCACCAGACACCAAACTGCGATGAGAAATAGGGCTAGCTTCACAGTAAGACTAGCATCCTCCCCACCCCTCCAAGAGTTTTCAGTTGGAAAGGCTGGGGAAGAAAAGAACATTATCTCAGTAGAGTATAAATTGGCTGGGACCCAAGGAGGAGCCACTAGCTGTGCAAGGTGATGTATTTTTCAGGAAATTATTCATTTTGGAGACCTCTTGTTTAAATAACCAGTTTTATTTCCATTTATTCATTCATTTTCCTCCTACGCTTTTTCCTTCCTCTCTTCTTTCCTTTCTCCCTCCCTCCTGCCTTCCTTCCTGCCCCCAGCCCTCCCCACTGCTTCCCTTCTCTTCCCTTCTTAGTCGAGGCTGTGGCTATCATACTGGCATGAGGAATGTTTGATATAAACGTACAATTAAATTACAACTACACATTGGCAACAATGACAGAAAACAGTGCCCCAAATGCATTAATTTTTAAAGCATTTTATTAGAACAAATACAAAGCATCCTCCCTCCCTCCCTACCTGCTGCACGTCCCTCTCCCTACACTCTCACTTTCTCTGTCACTCCCCTCAGGCCAAAGATTGTGTAGAAAATTAGGCTTTCAAAAGGTTAAGGGCCTGTTACCTGTCAGGAGGAGGAAGGTCTTGGCGTGAGGGGCGCACTCCCCAGGGTGCAGCATTAAGGGAGGTCAGTCAATTGAAAACAAACAGCTAGAAATAAAAAGCACACTAAGGGCATAGCACCCAAACCCACAAATGTTTCTAGATTTCAGGCATTTCTCCCAGGTACTCATTTCTAGGACACTGGTAAGAAGGCACTCAGGTGTCACTTGGAACACAAAATAAGCAGTCTTTTAAAGTCACGTGTGGGTGACTGCCATGTACCTGGTAGTCAGCTCACTTGAATCAGAGGGTAATGCTTCATTATCATCATTTCCTGCAATGCCATCATCTGGTCCAGATCTAGGCTTCTTGTTGCTTCTTTCTAGAGATACTGTGAGAATTAAGTAAGCTGGGAAAATAGCCACTGTCCTTAGAGATTTTCCAGAAGCCATCAGCTTTGTTTTTTTTGTTTGTTTGTTTGTGTTTCAGCTAAGCAGTATTGCGCTTGACTTCAGACATTTTCTTGCATTATGGCATTCACCATAGGCCTTACTATGTGCTTACACACCATGCTTTCTAATTTCGTAAGTATTACCTTAAAGTTCGTATAAACAATATTATTATTCCCATTTACAAATGAGGAAGTTGAGGTTTAGTAAAATAGTTACCTAACATAGGAAGACACTAAAACACATTAGTTCACTGATGGAATAGGGAGACTGAGACTGAAATTGGAAAGGGGGAGTGGGAATTACAGGAGTGAAGTCAATGCAGAAGGCAAGAGGGTTTAGACTGTAGCTGCCAAGTTGAAGATTGACCTTGATTAGTAACAGGACACCTATTCCATTGTAACAGAAGGAAAGGCAAAAAAACATAGGAGGAACAGACAGAGTGTACTCTATGGCTCTTAAGTGAATGAGTAAATAAATGAACAAATATGTTTGCTTTTTTTCCCACAAGATAAATGATTTGGAAAATTTCTCAAGGTTTACATCATTCAAAAAGATGTCATACCTCACAGTTCTCCATTCACTGGGCTCACATAATACTTACTCTTTGCATAAATCAATGTCACTTCCCATCCATCTGCTTAGTTACATGTTTAAGTCTCTGAGTGTCTTGCCTACTTAATGAGATGGCAAAGGCTACCCATACTCCCGTGCCTCCTGGCACAGTCATGATTACACAGCACAAGCTCAATAGATATCTTTGATGAATTTAAGTCAGTTTTCCATGGTTCTGTCCTACAAAACCATTAACAATAGCAATGCTGCTCTAGTTCTAATATTCTATGATTCTCAGGCAACTTAAAACATGCACTTTGGTTACCAAACCAAAAGATTCAGTGGCTGTAATACCACTGAAACCACTAGCTTCTGATCCTTGAATCTGCTCCTGAGAACATTCCAGCAAAAAACAGAGTGCCTCACAGAATATGAAATAACGAACCTCACTTCAGTTTCGGTTTCAAAATAAACTCCCAGTCAATACTAAGATAATTTTTTCCCATACCTAAATTCTACCTTCATTATAAAACTGCTGAAACACTAACCATTTCTCAATACCATGACATAATGAGTCTTTCCATTCTAAACAAAGCTATGTAACAAGAAGACACACAGTTTCACTAACACTTCCATTAAAAGGTGAGTTTGAAATAGAAGAGAAAAATTAATTTATATTTGGAAGTTTTTATTTGAATTAATTTATATATGGAATTTTAATTACAGGATGCTAGCTTGTGATTAATTAAATTTTCTGTCAGTTTATGAGGATGCACTTGGTTAATAGAGTGCCTTTGAAAAAAAAGTGCTCTGTTGAGGGATCTCATCTGCGTGATTTACCGCCTGAGTATATGTTAAATTCCTTTCATTACATAAGAAATTATTATTTGCCCTTGAAGTTGAATCCATTGCATGGGGTGGGAGGTGATGCCAATGCTATCAGCGTACAACCTACTATTTCTGAGGAAAGCAGCAAATTTAAAAGAAACTTTGTTTGGCTTTCTTGTCATAAAACCTCTTTTCCTGTGTATTCAATATACACATGCACATTGTTGATTAATGTTTAAATCCTTGCTGACATTATGATAAGCTTTAAAGCAATCCTGCTTAGAGAGCAAGAGTACACACACTACCTTTTCTTGTAGAAAATCTCTTAAACTGAAGGTTAGAGGCAAGGAAAGGGATGTGAGGCAAAAATTGAAAGGGGGAAGACCTGAATATAGAAAAAGAAAATAGGACATAAGGGGAAAGAACCCTTGGAGTATCCTTGAAAAAGCTTGTTTAGGAAATTGTGGAAAATAAACCATTCTATGTAATCCCGTTATGAACTGCTAGCTTAAAGCTTTAGTCACAGGGAAATTGTGCAAAGACATTAAACCACATAAGAAAACATGGTTGTCTGCTGCTTGTTGGAAGAACAAAACAAAGAGAGCAATAAATGGACAATTATAATCCTATGCCTCTCTGCTCCCACCCTTCAGAAACAAAACAATTAGGAAGGAAGATCTGATAACGCCAAAGACAGCCTCTCCCAGCTGCACATCTTTGAAGAAAAAGCATCTGCTTTCATTATTCACTTCCTAATGCTCTTTTTATTAGGATGAAAGAATGATGGGATTTTAAAAAGAAAGGTTCTGTGGATTACTCCCTCTTACTTGGAGTTCCCATTCTTGGTACCTAAGAAAATGTGTGGTAAAAATATTCCACTGTCCTTTGGTATTTCTTCCTCACCCCCACTTTCAATGTGACCCCACAATTTTTTTTTTTTTTTACTTGCAACTGTTCAACTCTGCCATTGCAGCCACCGGCAATAAATAATGCATGACTGTGCTATGTGCCAATAAAACTTTATTTACAAAAACAAATGGCCAGGCTTCGGGCTCTAGTTTGCAGACCCCTGGGTTAGAAAATGAGAAAAGTCGAAATAATGCTTTGGCACACCCTTGATGAAATTTGGGGCCTTACATTTTGTTTCTGAATTAATTCTTTACATGTGCTTCATGAATTTAAAATACGGATCTGTCACTACAGACACTGGATACATGAAGTGGGAATAATAATAAACAAATAATCCTGCTCTGATCACTTTTTGTTACCTAGTCAAAAGTGTGGTAGTGGAAAAAGTATGTATAATAAAAGCCCCACCTGCTCCTACTGAAAAATTGGGGGGATGGGGCCCAGAATCTATGTTCTAACAGGTGCACCAGAAGATCATGGTACATGCTCAAGTTTTAGAATCACTTACTGTTCTAGAGAATCTCCTATTCCTCTCAGCTGCTGAGTATCTGTGTCCAAATAGAATAACTGTTATCAAGATCTTATATATTCCTGCAGAGAAGTTTCCATTTTTAGTAGGAGAAAGTGATGAATAATTCAAAAAGATGGTAGAAAGTAAAATTGAAAAGTGTTATTCTGAATCCTTTATTATAAATTATTTGTATGTGAAGACAAATTGTACATTTCATGAGCGCCTAGTTTTTGACTTCTCTCTTTTTGTTGCCTAATCTACTTTTAATCGTGCTCTCTGTGAGTGTGACCTGGGATGAAAATAGATTCTTATTATTAACCAACAATAACAGAATATGGAAAGTAAATTCATACTAAATAAAGTACATTTCACTCGAAGTCAAAAGTCAGCAAGTTTGGAACTGGGTATTGTTCTGAATGACCCGTTTGTCACCTTTATGGTGATGAAAGTAATTCTGCATACATAACATGAGTACCTCCTTCAAAAGAAAGGTGTGAGAAGGGCTTGGGTACCATAATTATCAGCTCCAAGACAACCCTGGTCAATAGCAGAGAGACCTGTAAACAGTCAAGTTCACATTTTGAATAGTGTCCAGATGGGAATAAATCACCACATAGTACCTAGAGATCTAATAAATAGAAGCCTGTGTGCGATGGCAAGCGTCCTTTCTCCCTCCAAGCTGGTCAGATGGTCAGCAGATTTCCTTCATGCAAAAATACACTTCCCTTTGCAATTCCTCAACTGCTCTGCCTGTGGCCAAACCCTGAAGCTCAGCAAGCACATCAGAGTGAGGCTGTAAGCTTTGCGTAGGAAGGAGTGAGGCACAGTGAGTAAGTGGAGGAAGGGAGGGGAGACAGGACTTCCTCACTTAATTTTCATCTAATGAGCCCTCCTGAGACCCAAACTCTGCCACAGCCTTTCTCCTTTGGCAGCCTTCAGAAACGGAGGTCTAATCCCCTTTCAAACTCAAGTTCATCAAGTGCAGTTACTTCAGCTGTGTATATTAAAGCATCTTGCAGTATGGTGTAGCAATATGCATTTCTACAGGGCAATCCTGTTAGAGGAAAATCGATTAATTCCATTTGCTGGATTCTCAGCATTTGGAGTCCAACAGCATCTAAATACATTAACCAAAGTTAAACAAGAAAAGCAGCAGCAGTTAACATCGACACTGTAAGTGAAAAAGTAGTTCTGGAAGCCACAGCAATGCTCTATAAATTCCATCCACAGAGTCAACAATCCTGAAGGTTAGCAATGTGGTCTTAATCCGGAGGATTGATTCTCCATCCTTCATCCAGCTTCTTTGAACCAATGATTGAATGCAGAGAGCCAGGAGAGAAAGCAACAGTCCTGGGGAAAGTCACCCCTGTTGGAAAATTTTACTTTGCAAATTAAAACAAGTAACTGGCCTTCAGTATAAACGTAGAAGTCAATGTAAATCCACACTTACATGCACTTCTTGATGAGATTATCTCCCATGTAGTCCTTTACCATAGTATAAAAAATGATGGCACATTCATTTTGTATATGCTAGGGTCAAATAATATAGCTCTTTATTTTTCCCCAAAGTATCTACTTAAGACAGAGGGAAATTATTGCAGAGATGCCAAAAAAATAGTAATAATAATATGACCCTAATTTAACTCAGGTTTACTACAGCTAAAGAGTAATTCAAAATGTGCAAATAAAGAAGGAGAAGAAAAAAAAAAAGATGCCTAAGATGAAAATGAAAATAAAGGCCAGACCATCCAAGGAACAAACTTTTTGAGAAGGAAGTTCTCTTCAGAGATTCAAGCTGGTTATTTTCTGTGTGAAAACTAAGACTTATGGAGAGATTTAGCTACGTGCCAGTCTTATTACTGAACCCCTTGAAGATGGATTAAACATAGTCAAGACAGCATCATCATTTGGTAGATACTGAGCCTGAGTCTCAGATCCCCTAATTATAAGCTGTCCTCTGCAGAATACCATGAACTTCAACAAGTCAAACTCTCCAGGTTCTGTAGATTTCTCGTCCCCTATCCCAAGCAGTAGAAAGCAGGACTCGAAAACCCTCTTCATAACTATCCAACCTCCTTGTTTCACAGATAATGGAGAGTGAGTGCTTGAGAGGTGAAGAATTTGACCAAAATTAGATATGAGCCAAGAGTAAACGCTGTCTCTAAACTAGGGCTTTTCCAAAAGAACACTGGACCAGGAATTGGGAGACAATTGTTGACCTGCCTTAGTCATCTGGCTGATTGGCAAATTGAAAACCAGTAGGGCATCTCAGTTTCTTCATATATATTAAGGAACGGGGTGACATGAGGGGGGGCTTGGCCATTGTGTTGTGGGGGGGTGGATTGTGGAATTCCTCAGTTCTTGTCTTCTCAAAGCTGAGAGACCAGACAGTGAGTTGAAGCTGCAAAGGTATTTTTGTTTGTTTAGCAAAGAGAAAGTAAGCTCCAAAGACAGAGTAGGCTGACCCTGGGGGTGGGTAGCAGCCTGCTGGGTTTTACACTGGTTTTTTTGTGGGGGTCATTCTCATACAACCCTTTGGATTCACCTTCATTCCTCCCTTTCAGCCTCTTTGCACAAGTTTGCATTTATCATTTTCCCATGAGCACCTAAGGGAAACCCACCCTGTGGCCAAAACCACAATGTAAATGATACTGTAAGGATAGTACAATGTCCTCAGGGTTTTTAGCAGACAAGGTTTTCCTTATGTGCCCATGCTCCAAAATTGAGAAAGTCCCAGTGACCCATATCTTTTGCTTATCAGTTTGTGCTGAACTGCAAAAGGGAGGGGTCTACGGGAGACAGGAGGGTGTTCTGACACCCTCGTCTCTTCCCTCCTGCTCATGTCTATTTAACTGCTTACTCTAATGATTCCAGTTATTTCTACAATTTTAGTAAGAAGTCATCATTTGGTGGAAGCATTCTACCGTAGGTGGGTGTTCTAATTATCAAGTCCTAGGCATTGACTTATGAGTGGGGCCTGTACTGGTTCTCACTGAGAACGTTGCCTTTTCAAAGACAAAAGTTATCAGAGAGGCATGTGACAGCAGGTCTTAGATTCTGTGTAGAGAAAATTGATCCATGTGCCATTTCTGGCCTTCATGATACAGAATCCTTATTCTTCATAAGGATAGGAATTTATAGATGAGTAGACCAGGGAAATCTGAATGTGACACAAATCTTGATTGTTGATTTTGATTTTGGTTTTTGAAAGGTCTTTGACCATGTCTTATGTTATAGGCTAATATTGGTAAAGTGGAATTTCAGTTAGTTGGATTTGTACTAAGTTGAACAACTGTATCTAGAGTATTGGTTAATGGGATCACCTATACTCAAGGGAGAATGTTTCAAACACCATGAGCTCCAAATGTTACCATTATAAAAATAAATAAATAAAAATCCAGAAGTAGTTGTCTAGCAGAGCAGCACAGAGCTCTGTGCGTGA
The DNA here is from genome assembly GCF_040802235.1 of Manis javanica. Classification (NCBI taxonomy): domain Eukaryota; kingdom Metazoa; phylum Chordata; class Mammalia; order Pholidota; family Manidae; genus Manis; species Manis javanica. The sequence continues at coordinate 105,725,871 of NC_133164.1, read as the reverse complement.
CTGTTCAATTCCCTACTTTTATAAGGAACACAGTCAAATTAGTAGACAGGAAAAAAAAAAATAAGAGATGAGCTCTAGTATATTCCACATATCTAGCATGGGATACTTTATTTGGGTATCCTGCCCAAACAAAATTGTCAAAGATATTTATATGAAACATAGTTGTCAAGACTCTCTCTCAGTGGATTAAAATAATGAACAAAAACCATGAAATGTAGCAGATACAAATGTAAAGACTTACTTTTCAAGTAAAAAGAAAAAGAAAAAGAAAAATCAGTTGGTTAAATCCAACCAAGAGAATCTTGCCTTCACAGTAGATGAAGTGAAAGCTGTCTGGAGGATTTGTTGACCAAAAGTTCTGTCTGAATTAAAAGTCTGAGGGGGCTTCTGAAAAGAAGCAAAAACAACAGCTTGGCATTCATGAAACACAAGCTAGAGAATAAAATGTATTAGAACCCATCTGGAGAATTTAACTGAACTGAGCAATGAACTCTGATACAGAACCTGGAAGTTGAAAGATTGGCCCCAGGAAGGTGACAAGGACAGTGAGAATAGCAAAGCTGTATTTTTTTTTTTTTTTGAGAAATGGTTGAAGGTAATGGTGTTGGTTAGTTGGCAAAGGTGACCCAGTAAGTAACTAAAGCTTGTTTATAAAATTTGATGAGAAGCTTTGGGGATGATCATTAATTTATTTGCACATATCCAGAAGAGAGATTGGAACTAATGGGTAGAAGCTAGAGACGGACATAAATATTATAGATGTTGCTATAGATTGGCATCTTCAACCAGGGGAGAAGTTATACAGGACAAGTAATTTATTCTGCATCACTTAGTGCACAATCATGAAAGCTGTGATCATGATTCCAAAAAAGAAAAAGAAAAAAAAAAAGATTTGTTGATTTGTCAAGAGGTTGGACCCAGTGGTTTGTAAAGTTTCTTCCATCACAGTTTTTATGATTCTATGAATAAGTTTTTCTATTCTAAAGAATGGTAGTAGTGATGAGGAATATTCCTTCTAATTAGGAATCACGACAGTGATATTTGCTTACAAATTTATAGTAAAATATAGTAAAATAGCAAGTCTACTATTTCAATGACAAAGGGATCTATAATGTAAAATATTCACATAATTTTATACTTAACATAGCTACTGGAATTATTTCCCTATAATTCCATGCCTGATACCCAGAATGGATTAATTGTCAGAAAATTAGATTTCTTATATTTGGTGTTTTGTCATACCTTTGAACCAGGCCTTGGGCAATATAGAAACTGATCAAATGAATGAGAACATGCTTTATCTGGCCATGAACTTCTCAAAACCAAGTCCCTTAATTCCTACATCAGAAACTGCCTTGAAGAGTAAAAGCAAAATAAGCTTCCCTTCATGCTTCACTGACAAACTGTAGGACTAGCTTCGTTTTTTTTTTTTTTTTTTTTTTTACTTTTTAGGAAAAAAATTAACTCATATTAACCTGTAGAAATTGTTTGTTTTTTTATTTTCCTTTTCTTTTCTCTTAAAAATTACTGAATGTTTGGAAAGCAAAGATAAGACAATAAAAAATAAGCAACCCCCTCCCTGGCCCCTTCCCAGACTGGACTGGAGAAGAGGAGGGCACAAAACGTGGTCTCCAAGGTACATAAGGGAAAGGGAACTAAGGTTCACCTTGAGAATCACAGCTCAGAAGACAGCTGAAAATCAAAAACTACTCTGAGTGGGTCTCTTAAAATACCATGTGTGTTTGCCTCAATGGATTCTCAATGTGGGTCCATAGTCTTTATGTTTAACCTCTGACTGACTAAGCTATTGTCCCATTCCTCACAGCCATTATTCTGAACATGTATTCAGTATCTACATTTCCACTTTCTACAGATAATGTCATCTCCTCAAGTAATGAGAAAATTAAGGGCTATTAAAAATGAGCTCCCGCAACTTCACCCTTTGTTTCTGGGTGGGGAGAGGAGAGGGCGAGGGGGAGCAGGGGCGGGAGCAGGGACAGTGTCTGCTCTCCAGCTTGCCTCCCTGAGCCGCACGACATCCTCCGCCAGACCCGCCTTCCTAAGGCACAGCTCCCACCATGATTCACTTCGTCTAATTCTGTTACGGCCAAAGCAACCCACTGCCTATTAGAAAAGTGGTTAGCCCACCCTGGTTTTTACAGCCCTTAATTCAACCTCTAATCAGTTTACTTTTTTGACCCATCTCACAAATCACCTTTAGCCCTTGATTCTGTAGCATCCTTCCCACCTCCAAACCTAAGCCCAGGTTCCCTTGCTGCCATGCTTAGAAACATATTCCACCCCCACTCCCAACCCCAGCTAACTGCCACCTAGAACACTTTCTCATCATCTTTAACTTTACAAATTCTTTTCTCTCTTTCAAGGGCAAGTAACACTTCTTTCCCAACTGCCTCAGTATTTCTCTGTTCATATTTTGAATGAGATGGGTCCATGCTTTATAATCCTCTCCTAAATTACAAACTCCTAGAGGGATGGGTTTGTTTCTGAAAGTCCCACAGAATATGCTTGTAATAGTACTCAATTCTTGTTTATTGGTACTTGGGATGGCTATCATTTCTTTTTCCCTCCCTAATACAGATGTATCTGGTTTATCCTGTGGGCCAAGCCCAGTGAGGATACATGCAGGAAAAGGCTTTTTTTCCCCCTCTAAACACTGCCTTCTGACATGCCCTGTTACATCTCCTCCAATCTCCCCTTGGTGACATCTCTGCCATCCACAGCTTCTGGTCATTTTCAATGATAAGAATAACCTCATCCTAAAACCAGTTAGGAATTGTGATTAATATTCAGATATTAAAATATAATGGTTCAGTAGAATGAAACAGAGGTCTTACACCTGGCCAGAATTTGTTGAGGTCATTAAAAAACAAGGTAAGAATGAGAAACTCATAGACCATTGGAGACTGGAAGACATGAAAGCCAAATGAAATGTGGAACTCGATAGTTTTAATTCTAAACAGGAAGAGAGGAAAAATGGTGAAATCCAAATAAAGTCTGGAATTTTATTATTAGTGACACACCAGTATCAGTTTCTTAGTTTAGACATACTCATCATAGTAATAATGCCAGGTGTTAACAATGGGGAATCTAGATAAGGAGTATAAGGAAATCCTCTGTTCTATTTTTCCAACTTTTCTGTAAATCTAATTTTTTTCTCTCATTTACACACAAATACACACAGAATTTTTATTTTTAAATACAAAAATGGGATCTTACATCCAGTTCTAAGGGTCTCCCCATACTATTCCCAATCCCTGCCCTGATAATCTTATCTTTCAATAATATTTACAGGCTCCAAACAGGGTCAATAATCTAGGGACACTCATCCTTGTCCTCAAATTTCCCTGATAATTAAAAAAAAGTCCTATTCACTATCCTGTTACATATAGGAAATGAATTGCACATAATGCATTTGGGGCTCATTAGTGAAGACAGACTTCCTGATCAAAAACTAAATATGGTCCTGGATTACACAAAGAGATCACAACACTGACACGGGGATCTTTGAAGCAGGAGTAGTGATGGATCCATGTAACATAAGATCAGCTCTGTCTAAAGCTAGGGAACAGATTTACAGAGTCTCAACGCACCCCAAACTTTCCATGTATTACCTATGAATGCCATTTTCAGAAGGGGACATGCCCACCACATTTAAATTGTGAAAGAGAACTGCATGTTTAAACGGCAGAGAAACATAAGAATGAATGGAGCTCTCAAAGGATGTGACGCGAGGGCAGGACAAAAAAGAGAGAGTTACACAACTCTGTCAGTAACTGACAGAAGCCTATCAGAACCTAAGAAGCCTTCATAGAATTTCAGTGGCTCCAGGTTACACTCCAGTCCAAAGCACCTTTCCAAAGCTTCTGAGACCACTTATACATTTGGAAACGATGTTTTTACTTGGAATTAATATTTTCCAATATAGTTAGTGTTTCAATGATTTGCAGATACCGACTTTTAAGAGAGAGGTGGTCACATAGAAAGAACTCTGATATTTCCATGACATTTTCTGCTGAAAGGGAAAAAAAAATGACTTCCCTTTCTTTCTTTTTAATTTGGTGCTAAGTCAGAGATGGAGCAAAAAAGGGAAAGAGAGCTTTTCGCCCATGAATAGTATTCTCTTAGCTGCTGCTATAGATGACATGCCCCGTGCTCATTTCTATGTTACTGTTTTCTCAAATGTCTTATCCCATGATGCTATCAGCTAAGGAGACATTTCAGAGACACTTATGTCATCATGCTGTTGAAATTTGAGACTTTTCAGTTGTAATATGCTTTATATTCAAGATTTTTATTCACCACGGGACTTTCTTTCTGGTCTTATTTTCTTTATTGACAGGGAAAATGTTTGCCGATTTTCCTTTCTTATCTTTTCTTCTGGTACAACTTCTGGTTCTGTAAGGAAGGCAGGGCTGAGGTATCATATCCTCAACGTCAATGTCAAAATGCGTCATCTTAGACAAATTGCTGGCATAGCTGCTAATGTTGTCAGAAGTAACTTCCCACTATTTTTAGATGCAACTGAAAAGACTTGGGTTACTAGGTGTCCCTTTTTTTAACTCTCAGAAAAGCAGGATGCTGATGGACGCTATGCAACCTCACTTGTTACTGAAGGCCACCCATCAACTAAGTCACCTTCAAAAGAGATCTATAATGTTGGTAATTCATATTCTAGTAGTTTGTCCTCCTGACCAAATGGGAATCAACATTTTATTTCAATAATAACATTAACCTGCATATCTTTAACACATAGGAAATTCATCCTACATACAGGAACTTTGGCTGTCAGTGATAAAAGGAAGGGTTGCTAAAACTTTACAGTCTGAATCCAAAAGGCTGTCAAGCAAAACCAATCTGGAAAGTGTTGGCAATGGATAATCTATTCTGAAACAGTCTGGAATCCATCTGCTCTGAGCTTAACCTCTTGGCACAAACACCACCCCATCTCCCAGCTTTTCTATACTAATTGGGATGATGATTCCACGTGTTCTGGAAGCAACATGGTTGGGAAGGAGGCTTCCCAGGGCTGGACACACTCACCAGGGTAGGAGCCAGTGTGTGCCTTTTTGTTCGCTCTTAGCTGATACTCAGTCTCTCCTCCACCTGGATCCACCTCCTCCACCCCCATCAGTTCACTGATTTAATTAAATAAATGCATGGTTCTTTGGGTAGGGTACTAAAGAAGCAAAAATGAGGGAGGAATTCAAATGATGTAAGTGGCATAGTGTTAGACCAGCTCTCAGGCTACTTGGTTCCTACTTTGGTATCCACTAGATACTAAGTGTCTGAGGATACCTTCCAGATATAATCACAAGTTTTTAAATGAAGTACTTTTTAATATTCCCTTATATACATCATAATCCCTGAATACATCATTTGTTGGGATCATCCATGAGCTACATTATATGAAAAACAAAATAAAACATACATTCTTATTACTGACAGTTCCCAAAGGAGGCTTGCTAGAGAGATGATGCCCAGCACTGAGTCTGTCCTGTGTGTAAGACTAAAAGTAGAGAGAAAAGAGCAGCTTCTTATCACTCACCCCACTTGACAGATATAGACCCACTTGTTTCCTACTCTTTGTATGTTCAGTGATGGCAACAGAATGAATGACAAACATTGAGTAATTCAACGGGAAACACCCTAAAACAGTATACTAGACTACATGCAGAATGTTTTATTCATTTCTGAACAATAGAATTGATCAGCCATTAGCTGGCTGATCTCCCAGCCCAGTGCTATACAAGGGATTGCATGAGCAAATTGTTTGAGGTGCTGACATACACTTAGGAGGTATATTTCCTAAGGGAAAGGGAATTTCCCAATATCCAACGCATTTAAGGAAGTGCTAGGCATGCGATACAAAAATAACACTACCACCAAGGCTCTAGAGCCAGAAGAACTACACGATTTATTCAAGAAATAAACTAAGATGGTGTGCTTAGAATTAAGAGATCAAGGGAGAGTATGAGATAAGAAGAGGCTGGTGAGAAAGGCAGCAGAGGCCCAATCATGAGTAAGCAAAATGGAGGAATTCAGACCTCAGTTAAAAGCCATCCAATTTTAGTGAATGGTTTTAGGCAGAGCATAACATGCAAGATTTCTATTAAATATTTTTTTAAAAAGTCAAAACTGTTCTGGCCATGGTGGGGACAATGAATTATAGAGTAGACCAGAGTTGATTAAGGTGATGACAACAAATAAAAATGTGAAATATATTTAAGAGGTAAAACATCTGAAATTCATAATTATTTTGGGAGAAGGGATATAAGGAAGGTAAAGAGAGCAAGAGAGATGCCCTGATGTCGGGATCGCACAGTTGAAAGCACAGTGACACCATCTGATTGAGCAACAGACACTAGAGCAGGAGAGCTCTGGAGTTAAGCGCAAATTTTACAGGTTGGTTTTGGGATATCTGCAAAGAAATTAAATTAATATGTGGATATATCAGTCTGGAGTGCAAGTTTAAGTAATCATATAAGGTTCAGAGTCACCTGCACACAGCAGTACGGTGGAAAGCCCAAGTAAGAATGAAATCGCATGGGGAAGAGCGTACCGTGATCAAAAGAAAAAATCCCAAAGCCTCCTCTTTCTGTTTTCTCTTCTATTCCAGCACATTATCTACTTAACTCTAGTTTATTTTTTCTCCAAATCACATATATGATCACTTACATCATATTCTTCACATTTCTACACCACCACCCAACATATTGAAGTAAACTACTAATCGCTACCATTTATGAGTGCCTGTTATATACCATATAGCCTGATTATTATATAACATTTAATAACTTTAGTTTACTCTATAGATTTGCAAGATAGAAACCTCTGCCCCTATTTTAACAGATGAGAAATTGAGGTTTAAACACTTTATTTAACTTTTCTAAAGTCACACAGTGTCAGAACTAAAATTCTAAGCTAGTTTTAAATCACTGAAATGTTTATCATCTTTTCACTATACCATGTTGGTATTCTCTGTATTTCTTCAAAAAAAAAGCTAATAGAAGACATCCATATAAGAATCTAACAAGAAGGTTTAGCTGGAAATTTTGGAAAAGGACAACCTATTTCAGGCAGTATGGATATATTATTCACCAGTGTAGGCTCAGACACACGCTTTGTATCAAGGGGAGACTTGATAACATTAATAAAGGGATTGATTTGCCCTCAGGGAACTGGAAAGCATGTATGACGTTATTTAAGTAATTAGGTATTAAACTATATGTTGTAGCTTTCAGTATACATACTAGGGGCTGGCCATGAAGATCTCAAAGAGGTGTGAGAACCGAATGGGATTTGGAGCCCTCCTAAGAACCGTTCAGAGGAAAGATGGCATGGAGGGAATTCTTTTCCAACTGCAAGGGGAAAGGCACATGCCCAGGGGGTGCACACTGTAAGCTGAAACCAGCAGTAGTTTCCAGTGACTGATAATAGATGATGTTGTCAGGAGGAAGTCACTGGGGGTTTAGGAGTAGAATAAATAAAACTGAGTATTTAAAAAATTCCATATAATAAGCATACTTACATGTTACTGCTACTTACTTTAACAACAAACATTCCTCAATCACTGTCAAAAGGAGACGATTTTTGAAACAGACCAAGAGAACATGAGTAAGTAGGCCAACTATTTGACAGTGGAAATTCAGGTCAGCAAGTTACAGCCTGTGGGCGAAATCTAGCCCACCACCTGTTTTTGAACAATGAGCTAAGAACAGTTTTTGCATTTTTAAATGGTTGGAACAAAGTCAATGGAAGATTTTGAAACATGTAAGAAATTATATGAAATATCCAAATTTAAGAGTCCATAAATAAGATTTTTATTGAAACATAGCCACATCTATTCCTTTGCATATTATCTGGCTGCTTTCCTGCTACACAGCAGATCTGAGCAGTTGTCACCAAGACTGCACAGCCCACAAAGCCTAAAATATTTACTATCTGGTCTTTTAAGAAAAAGGTAGAAAATTCCTGGTGGACAAAGGTCTATGTTAACCCATGTTAACTTCAGTGATTGTTTTACTGTATATTTTTCCATAGAAAGAAGCACTTCTAGTCCTGGTTTCAGTAGACCTGATAGCCACTTCTTTTGAGTAAAATAAGGAGTTGAACTCAGTGATACAATACTTTTCCAAACCTACAGTTCTATGGTCAATTTTACCCAATATATACTGAGTCTCCCCAAAGACAATACACAGTATTTTAAAAGTGAAGAAAAGAAATGTTTTCAACACTTTCTTTAGGGAACAGCATTTTATTACCTGTTTTGGAAAAATTCCTTTGAAAGGATAGTAAGACTGTTACTTTCACTTTACATAATGATATACTACTACTAGTATAACATGAATGTGGCTTTTGCTGTATGGACTGTGTTCCTATGAGAGATGTCCGTTCATTTCAGTCATCTACACCTTCTAGCATTTTTGTCTTTTGTTTTCCAAACTAAAATTCAGAACACACAACTGGACAAAGATTTTTTTTTTCAGATCCCCTTCCAGATGTTAAGTAATCAGAACTCTGTGGCATATAATATATTGGAAATTCTAGGGCAAACTTGTTTTGTTTTGTTTTGTTTGGGCGAGAGATGGGGGAGGAATGTTTAAAATCAGGATGGCAGAAAACTAGAATATAAGATCAGTGAAAGTTGGCCCTGTTTAATACTGGGCTTCATCCAGTGGAACTTCTTGGTCCTGAACCAATTCAACATCATAGCCAAATCTAGGATGTTTAAAAAATGTTAATTACAAATGGAGTGAGTGGTTTGCTTAGGCTACCCAGAAAATTAGATGCTACACTGAAATAAGAAAAGTTCTATTCCTAGTCTGAGTTCATGCCTCCAAACCGTTAAGTACATGTAGAATTATCAACACAGCTAAATTTCTCCCTTGGATTAATCCTATTCAGTTTCTTTACCCTTCACCCTCTGATCTGTAGTTCTTATTTCTAAGAAACGTTTTCCCAAAATCCCCATGTATGATGAATTGCCTTCCCTGAGTTTGTACCCTTGCAAAAGAGACGAAGCATATTAAACATATGAATCAAATATTCCTTCCTGTCAAGAAACAGAAAAACACACCTTTATGTTTATTTACATTTGCAAGTAATATGTCTCCATCTGTGTGTGCCTGGATTCATATTTCTTTGAAATATGTTGCATTGACTCTCAGTCTGAGAGGCATGCTTCAAACACTCACTAGAATCTTTGGGTCTTGCTAGACCCTCAGGAATTCATGTTCAGAGAAAACAGGGACAATTGCCTGGTAATAGCATTTGATGTAATGAAGTTGTGTGAGTTGTAGATGCACTTCAGATAAATGGTGACACAAAGCAGAGTTTGATTTTTACATATCTGACTCCACAAGTTTTAGAAACTGCCTTCTCCTCAGGCAAATTCAAGAATTTATGTTTTCCTATGATGGTTCAGGAGTGTTGAATTTAAGGACGAAAGTGGTTGCCTTCTAGATGCCTGAATGTGCATTTTTCTTTCCTATAAAATTCAAGTTCCTGAAGTTAGCATTTGATGCCTTCCAATGGCAGGTTCTAACTATGCCTCCTACCTGATTCTTATTCACCCACTAGTAATACCAAATCACCAATGGTTTAAGTTCCAGTGGTCTCTTTCACACTTCCAAATCTGTATTCACACAGTTCCATCTGCCTAGATATCTCCTACTCTTCCCTTCAAGTGGATATGTCTTTTTCTTTAGGATTCAATTCAGGGATTGTCTTCTCCAGGAGACTTCTCTGTTCCCCTTGGGAAGGCCAAGTCATCAGAGACCTCATCTCCCTCTGCACTTCGATCTCTCTCCGAATCTCTGTTTATATACATAGGTTCCAATCTGACTATAAGGTGCTCTAAACAAGGTCTGTGTTACTTATCTCCAAATCTTGCTACATACATACAAGATGCTCATTAATATTTCTGAGAATGGAGTTCCCACCAACTATTGGATATAACCAACTATTGGATAGCATAACTCCTGATTTAGTAAAGTGATAGGTAAGCAGGACGATACAGATGCAAGAATATAGAGGCAAGGTGGGGAGAGGACAGAGAGAAGACAGGAGATGGTCAAGAGACAGAGGATCAGAAAGGTATCTTTCTTATAAAGAGCTTCTCCCCAAAATAGCCTTGAAAATAGCACCTGGAGGCTCCAAGTAGTCTCCTTACTGGATCATGTCACAATCATCCCTTTATTTATGTTACAATATACATTGCTTGCCTCATTTTAAAATACCATCAATCTATTCCATGGCTCATCCAATTCCAAGGCCCCAATTATGTCCCCTCCAGGAAATGTTCTCCCATTTCTCTGATACCTAAAATCTAACCTTTTTGATTGTTCATTTGTGTTCAGTATTTTTTGCATATTTTTTTCACATTCTTTCACATTGAACTGATATGCAGTTATCTGAGAGCAATTATTCCCTTCAGCTATAATATTATAAACTAAGGGAAGGAATGGCTACTTGTATACTTTCTTTGTATTCTCTTTGGCAAAATGCAGGGTACATGTAAATGATATCATTAAAATCAAAGAAACAATTTAAAAAAACTAAGTAAGATACGTGTAAGCAGCTTCCTTTAGAGAACTCAGAAAATCTCCTTGCCTTAAGGATTTGTCTGATTCAGATTTGAGCTACAAACAACTAGCTGGGTATGCAGATTTTATCATCAAAATTAAAGTTGTGAGACTGCTCACTACCTCTCCACTTTGCCCAGTTATATCTTGGAGGTCCAGTTTTCAGGGACTTGAAGTGTGCTCACTTTCTCTGGCTCTCTTGTGGTATTCTGGACACGAGGAGACATTCTCAGCTTCTCAGGGAGGGACCAAGTGGTAAGCCTGACCAGTGGGCCCTGAGCAGAAGTGACAGATGTCATTTCCAATCGGAGGTAGTTCACAGTGGCCGGCGGAGTTCCAGGGTTGAGACGGCAGCCTCACAAGAGCCTGGTGCCTCTGTTAGCATGAATCTGTAAGTAACGCCTTGGGAGCAGAGTCCTGCCTATCCTATCAGATGTACTATCTCTGTTGTATTAAGCTCATGGGACCATCCCAACAAATATAGCAAAAATCACCTCTACCATTCCAACATGCATGCAAATTTACAGATTCCTACAAAAGTCTATTCCCTCCTTCATTACTCCAACTTCCAGAAGTTTCAAAAGGGTCTGAAAAGGAAGGAAGTCACAAACAATAACTTTATCACAAAACCACAACTTTCCTTTTCAGACATTTCCACTGGCCTCAGTTTATTCAGTATGCTTACTTAATTCGTTGTTCCCCATATCCTACTCCCATAAAAATCCCAAAAAAACCATGTTCAAGGCAAAAAGATACTAGTATAAAGAGGCAAACTAGATATTCCCTCTTTATAACTCATATCAAATACAAAATATCTAAATTCCCCATCTGAACCTTACCCTCTACCAGGGCCTAACTCAAGTGTTAACTCTTCTATGAATCTATGAATCCCTCTTTACCTGCTGTGAAATGTTTTAGCATCTATCAAATACACCCGCATGCATCTTGCCATCTTACAATGTACTTCTGCTCTTCAACTAGATTGTCAAGTCATTGAAAATAAGGAATACATGTATTTTTTTCCTCATAGAATACTAAACAGCTATTGTTTTAGAACACCTCCTTTGTGCCAGGTACTGTATTCAGTCTTTAAATGCATCATTTTTATTATCTTTTACACTATACAATAGGGCAAATGTTATGCTCTCGTTTGTTTTTTTGATGTGCTAGACAACTGATCTGAGTTTAAGCAATCTGATCAATGCTACACAGATAGTAAATGGTAGAATTATGTGGAACAGTTGTTTTGTGCTCACCAAAATACATTTCTTCTTCCTCCTGGACAGACAGCTAGACTATGTTTTCTGGCCTTGCTTAAAGATGAAAGTGGCATGTATTAAATTGCTTGCACTCAACTCTCCAGCCTATTCTTCCCCTGCCATAAGGGTTGTGGAAACCCATGTTGAAGGGATGCCATAAGATCAAAGCAGTCTGGAACGCACTGGACATTCTAGCCGCCCTGAGGGGCAGAAGCCACTGAGTGATGCATGGTCCCAAAGCAGACATGACATGAATAATTAATACAGTCTCCTTGTATTAAGCCATTGATACATACGTCAAAACAAGGTAAGAGTTAAATTGCTAGAAACTAAGTTCGTTTTCTCGGGGATGAACTGAAAGTTATCCTCTCACCCAACCATTTCCATGTATCTGTATCTATATTTATATCTTTATCTTCTAAGACTGAATGTTTAGACCCTCAAAGAACTGGATGAGAATATTACACTGATTTGACCCCTAAGGTTTTCTAATATTGTTCTTGAAAATTAAGTTAAAAAAAATTTGTAGAAGACATCCCTGATAAGCAATACTGAAATATTTCTTGGAATTCTTTAATTAGTTTAGGTAAAAGATTGCATTCTTTTGTAGTATTAAACTATAAGTGATCTAAACAATATAAGCTATAACATTATGTTCAATTTCTGTAATTGATAGTACCATTATACATCTTGTCCCAACCACAACCTGTGTCAGGTTGCATAAGATATTGACTGAATTTCAGAAGGCAGCAACTGTGGACAGAGTGCTGGAGTACAATGCAACTATTTGCATTATCCCCAATCAGGGATGCCCTTAGCCAGGTAACTTTCACTCTCTGATGTGCCAAATACAGCCCAGCCATTAAGGGTAGCCCAGTAAAATAAACGTAGTAAGGATGGCAGTAAGGATAATAGTAAGTAAGGACAACAGCTTAATCAGACAACGTGTGCTCTGTTTAGCATCTAAACAAGAACAACAATATATGCCGAATGCTATGTTCACATAGAATTGTAAATTTGTCACATTCTGTGTTCCTTATTCCATAATGAATAGGACTTCTGATTAGACTGTATTTGCTGGAGTTGTACATTTCTTCCAAAGTGCCTTATCTTTTTCTGTGCTTATTGCTACAATCATATAAGAACAAATGGCAAGTTAATCTTAGCAACAGTAGAAGCAGCCATGAAAACCTAACAAATCGAATGCAACAGCTTATTAGTCGTAATTGCTGTCTCTTTCCAGGTTTAGTTATACTACTTTAGAAGAAATGTCATGTAACAGTAGAAGAATAACTTCCTCTGCTTCTTGCAAAACTGTCACTTAGCCTATTTTTCTTCAAGAATATTGGAAATATTGTATTAAGAGTGGTGACTTTTTTCCAACAGAGTGCTTCATTGTTTATAACATGCTTACACATGTACTTTCATGTTTATTACTCAAATAAACCTAATAAACTAAGTTTTATTATTTTCCTCCACTTTACAGATAATGAAATAAGACTCAGAGATGTTACACGACAAGCCAATGACTATGATACAGCTACTAAAGAGATTAATGACTCAAATTCCATTGTTTTTTTCTACCACCTTAGCTCCTTACAGTAAACCATACTGCCAGAAACCAGATTAACAGTGTGTATTAAATGTACACCAAGAAATATGTACCACATGCCCGCTTTGAGCTAATTCCTTTGAACTACACAAACAGGGAACACTGACCTCTGCTCTTGAGAAGTATGTATGGTCATGTGTAGTACATTACAAGAGTAAACAGAACTACATAAAATATAACAGCAAAGGAGTAACAGTGCTCATCAAAGGGACAATGCTGTGGAATGACTTCCCCAATCCATCCCCTTCAGCCTCCCCTTTGCCTCTGGCTGTAAAAGCAGGAGAGCCATGCTTCTCTTTCCAGCTTCCAGCTCAGCTAGGGGTGGTCACAGGGTGTGTGATTCTGGCCTATGAGGCAGAGATGAAAATCTGGAGAGGAGGATTCTGGTAAAACCTTTACCTTCCCAACACAAAAGGACAGATACAGATGGTGTGACCCTCAATCCATTCTCTGTTCTTTCTACTCTGAACCCAAAAATATGGGAAGCTGGACCTGTCACTTTTCAAATGTGAGGGAAAAGCCTTTCCTGAAATAATTATAAATCTACATTCTTCAGACTTCTTACTGAGTAGGAAAAAAAAAATAACCACTTATTGGTTAAGCTGTTGCTGTTTCTTGCAGAAGAATAAAACAACACATAAAAGCTATAAAGTTCTTTCATCCCTGTTCCCTGAGAAGCTTCCTGACTAGCTGATCCTGAGAGATAGGACTGACTGGGTTGGTATAATGAAGCTGGTGAGGAAAGAGAAATTTGGTCAAGTTGATGAGATGAAACAAGATTATTGAAATGCTCAAATGCCAAGATGAGGCTTTTAGCTCTTGAACGGCAGAGTTACATAAAGAAAACACATTTTAAAAAACTCAACCTAGCAGTGATGAGTGCGAAGTACTAAGCTAATTAAGAACTTTTCTACTTATCACTTTAGATGCCCCCTTTTTTTAACCTTTTCCACATCTCCAAGCCCTACTAAAAGACCAATACTTACTAAAAATGAAAGATAAGCCCTGATATAAATAATAGCCAAACTTAAAAATTCGGAAAACACACTTACAAATTCCATAGTAAACATACATAAAATGAAAGGTAAAAATGAAGAATAGGATAGTCTATGTAAATTAAATAAAGAGAAGTTTATGTTCTTTTCTATAAAACACTCAAGGGAAGGCTAAACTTCTATCTTTTTTAGATTTGGCTTTTTATTGAATTAAAAAAATCTCATAAGATCAAATATCTATGGCATTGTTTCCTTCTGCTTTTCTTTTCTCCTTACTTAACTTTGGATATTTTTGCCAGTTGTTTTTCTTGTGATATATGCCATGCTTTATCAATTTGTGATTTGAGATGCTGTACAACCTGTGTGTGTTGAAATGTGTGTTAACTTCACTATCTTTTCAGGGTTTCCCAAAGGTTTTAATGGTTGTTAAAAAAATTACATGAAAAAGCAACTATTTAAGTAGAACTATCTTTTATTTTACTTTTCTCTCTATGGCTTTTATGAAATCCATGTTCTGTCTCGTTTTCCCATCTCAACAGTTATCCTGTCCTCCTTTACTTTACTGTCTTTCAAAATGCTATCTCTACAGAATTTTAGAGCTGGGAGGGATTTAGAGATTACTTACTCTCACTTCTTGATCTAACGGATAAGAAAGCAGAGGTCCAAAGCTAGATAAGCGAGTGCCCCCAGGTCCTAATTCTAGTCAGCTAGAGTTGGACCCAGAAGCACTACATCATAAAAGTTCTTTCCACTTAGACAGTTGTTTCAAATTTTAGCATGCACTGGTTTACCTAGCGATCTTATTTTAAATATGGACATTCTAGTACCCATACCTGAAGATTCTGATTGACTGGTCTGGATTTGGTCCCTGGAAATTGCACTGTAGAAGTGCTCCCCACGTGATTTTAAAGAAGTGATCTGTGGGCTACATACTGTAAAGCACTGAGTTTGATTCATCCAAAAAAAATCCATGGGACAATCTTTTCTATCCTCTGTAATATATATGATATCAGGCAACAATATTTCCAACTTTAAATAATATTTCAGGTTAATTTTTACAACAAGCCACCCCTCTTAATTATGCAAAACAATCCTAAACACAAAGACGTACAGCATTGGAAGGGAGGCACTCCTTTATCAGCTGATGACAGTCAAAATAAACCAAATCATGATAAATAGTGGATAAACTGTAAGTAATGTGTTATAATCTTGTTTGTTATAGCCTTTTTAATTGTAAAAAATGTTACATCTCTTTGCATTTGCACTGTATTTCCTTAGAGTATTAATATGAAAAGAAGGAAATTCATTCTTGAACATATATTATTTTAATGACATATACTTAAAGTAAGAATTTAACTGGTTGTATAATGCGCACGATTTATTTAATTTATGAGTTATTCTTGGCAGGTAGAATATGCATATTCTACCAGGAGTCACTGACTCCTTTATGGAAATGACTCAACTTGCTGGCATAATGGTGAAGGGGAAAAATGAGCACTTAAATGAAATATTTTACAAACTGAATCCTGTTTCCATTTTTACAAAATTACACTTTGCTGTTATGGGGAAGCAGATACAGATATTTGAGAAAATCAACAATAAGGAATAAGGTTGAAGACCCTGTGTGATTAATAAAATAATTTGCATAGAAACATACATTTATAAAAATGCCCCATCCTCTTAATAAATCAAGATTTCCTATTTTATCCACAATACCTAAAAAGATATTCTGGTAACCAAACAGACTTTCTGAACATCACCACATATTCATGTTAACACTCTGTGTCCATCAGGAATTAGATACTCTCTACTCTCAGACACCTTAAGGTTATAAATATGAGAACATTTTCATTTTGACGATTAAATATGCATTGGGTAGATTCATGCATGCATGGCTATTACATGTAAGATGTGAAACTTCCCCACCTTTAATTTCTTTGGAAAATTGCAATGACAAGTATTGATCAAGAGTAAGGGAAATTCACCCAAGAGCAAGTGTTTAGTGCATGGGAGAAGTGATTAAGCCATCAATTTATTATAAAAGAAGCTAAAATGAATGTGGAAGTTACAGATGAGTATTCATTGAGGGTGTCAGGACTTAAGTATTTATCTGACTGGAATGCAGAGGTTTTAGAGTTAATTTTGCATAGGATGTAAACAAAATGCGAACCAGAATGATACAATTTGTGATAATACAGAAATGCAAAAAGGTCTATGAACACAAGCTTTTATGCCACAATAATCCTACAAGTTTTAAAATGACAACTGATAATATACAGGAGAAGTTTATCTAAACTGCTATGGCAGTTTGGGAAATTGTTAATACTAACTGAAAACCTAAGAAGTTGCCAATGGCTTAGAAAAGAAAAGTTCACATATATGTGACATTAAGAGCAAGGAGAAAAGATAAAATGGCAATCTCCTTCAATTTGTCATTAGAGGCGTCAGAACTAGAAGAAGTCAAGATACTTAGAGGAAAAATGAATAAACTTGAATTACTGACAGGCAAAGGGAGCAAGCTAACAAGAGATTAGACGTTTACAATGGCAGGTAAGCAAGGAAATCTATAAAAACTTCTCCACAGGAAAAAGAAAGCTGTAAACTACAGAGTTAGCTATAGATTTCATATAGATAAATGTCAGAAATTTAAATCCATTATATGATGATATATTAAATGATAAACACATATGTACAACAAGAGATTTATGTAGGCCTACAGATAAGCATCTAATAATATATAGAGAATAATATACTGTTTCTTTAAAAAATTACAAAATTGATAAAGCCAGGTAAGATTTTTTCCTCCACAGAAATAGCAACTTAGTTAAGTAACTTGTCCAACTTATCATGACACTTCTGGGCTTCCTTTGCAAAATTCTACTCAGAATTTATGATCCACATGAAAAACTTCTCTTTCTGAAAGTACTGCACCACCTTAAATTCAACTAAAATGGGACCTCTTGTTTCATAATCTTGGCACTGTATAACTTTTGGTTATATTCAGAAATCAAATTTACCCACTAAGGTCAAGAATTTTTAACACACTGGAATTCAAAGAATATTTATAAGCTAAAGAAAAGGCAAGTTACCCAGTTTATAAATAAACAAAAAATGTAAACAAAAATGTGCAAGATCTATGAAAAAAATTATGAAGCTTAAAGAAGGTCCAAGAAATCAAGTCATACAATGGTCCATCCATAAGACAACTCAGTGTTGACTATTTCCAAATTGACCTATTAATTAAAAGTTATTAGCATCAACTTGATGAGATGATTCTAATATGGGAAAAAAACAAAGGGTTAGAAAGACAAAAAAAATTTTGAAAAAAAATGTTGGGATATTTACTCTCCCAAATATTGAGATTTAAAATAAAGCTATATTAATTTAGAAAGCATGGTAGCAGCAAGGTACTAACAAGAAGAGATGCAAATGACCGATGAACAGAAGAAAATCCAGAACCAGGTCCGCACACCACACACACACACACACACACACACAAGGAAAAGTAGAGAAAATATGGCATTTTCAGTAAGTGGAGCTGGGAAACTTGGTTATCAATGTAGGGGGAAAAAATCAAATGTGATTCAAATTTCACTCTGTATTCAAACTCTGTTCCTGGTTGAATGAAAGCCTCAACATGAAAAGCAATTTCAAAACGCCAAGGGAAAGAAAAAAATAATAAACTAAAGGAAAATAGTCTAAACACCATAAGAAAGGAAATGTTTTCATAAACAAAGCAACAAAAAAAAAACAAAAACAAAAAATCATTTTAAAAGGGTTGAAAAATGTAACTTTAATAAATTATTTAAAAGCTAGGCTTTAGGAGCAGAGCCACAATGGCGGCGTGAGTAGAGCAGCGGAACTCTCCTCCCAAAACCACATAGAATTATGAAAATATAACAAAGACAACTCTTCCTAAAATAGAGACCAGAGGACACAGGAAAACATCCAGACCACATCCACACCTGAAGGAACCCAGCGCCTCGCGAAGGGGGTAAGATACAAGCCCCGGCCTGGCAGGACCCGAGCGCCCCTCCCCCCGCCTCCCGGCGGGTGGAAAAAAACCAGAGCGGTTTTTTTTTTTTTTTGGTAAGTGCTTTTTGGAAGCCTTAAAGGGACAGGGACCCTAATACCAGGGAAAAAGGGCAACAAGACCAGTGAGCGGGTGCCTGAGACCGGCGCCTGAGGACAAAGAAAATCATGCGTGTCCCTTTTCTTTTTTTGGCGAGTGCTTTTTGGAAGCCTTAAAGGGACAGGGACCCCAATACTAGGGAAACAGGGCAGGAAGACCGGTGAGCAGGTGCCTGAGACCGGCGCCTGAGGACAAACAATATCACGCGTTTCTCCCTTTTTTTTTTTTGGCGAGTGCTTTTTGGAAGCCTTAAAGGGACAGGGACCCCAATACTAGGGAAGCAAGGCAGCAAGACTGGTGGGCAGGTGCCTGAGACTGGCGCCTGAGGACAAAGAAAACTGTGAGTTTTTCCTTTTTTAATTTTTTTTCCTCTTTCATTGTTGCTGTTATTGTTTTGGTTTGGAGAGTGCTTTTTGGAAGTCTTAAAGGGGCAGGACAGGACACTTAGCCCAGAGGCAGGGAATCTGGGGATCTCTGGGCACTCTAACCCCCTGGGCAACAGGGAGCACAGAGGCCCATTATGGAGATAAATGGCCTCCTGGCAGCTCCCCCTCCAACGGGGCTCCACCATTTTGGAGGAGCAGCCCCAGCCAGGCCACGCCCACAGCAACAGCAGAGATAAACTCCATAGCAAACGGGCAGGTAGCAGAAGCCCTGTCTGCACACAGCTGACAAGCATAAGCCACTAGAGGTCGCTATTCTCCCAGGAGAGGAAGGCCACAAAACAACAAGAAGGAAAGCACTTCCAGCTGTCACTTGTACCAGCTCTGCAAACTATCTCTATCACCATGAAAAGGCAAAACTACAGGCAGAAAAAGATCACAGAGACAACACCTGAGAAGGAGACAGACCTAACCAGTCCTCCTGAAAAAGGATTCAAAATAAAAATCATGAACATGCTGACAGAGATGCAGAGAAAAATGCAAGAGCAATGGGATAAGATGCAGAGAAAAATGCAAGCACAATGGGATGAAGTCCGGACGGAGATCACAGATGTCAGGAAGGAGATCACAGAAGTGAAACAACCCCTGGAAGGATTTATAAGCAGAATGGATAAGATGCAAGAGGCCATTAAAGGAATAGAAACCAGAGAACAGGAACGTATAGAAGCTGACATAGAGAGAGATAAAAGGATCTCCAGGAACAAAACAACACTAAGAGAACTATGTGACCAATCCAAAAGGAACAATATCTGTATTATAGGGGTACCAGAAGAAGAAGAGAGAGGAAAAGGGACGGAAAGTCTCTTTGAAGAAATAATTGCAGAAAACTTCCCCAAACTGGGGGAGGAAACAATTGAACAGACGGAAATACACAGAACCCCCAACAGAAAGGATCCAAGGAGGACAACATCGAGGCACATAATAATTAAAATGGCAAAGATCAAGGACAAGGAAAGAGTTTTAAAGGCAGCTAAAGAGAAAAAGGTCACCTATAAAGGAAAACCCATCAGGCTAACATCAGACTTCTCAACAGAAACCCTACAGGCCAGAAGAGAATGGCATGATATATTTAATGCAAGGAAACACAAGGGCCTTGAACCAAGGATACTGTATCCAGCACGACTATCATTTAAATATGATGGTGGGATTAAACAATTCCCAGACAAGCAAAAGCTGAGGGAATTTGCTTCCCACAAACCACATCTACAGGGCATCTTACAGGGACTGCTCTAGATGGGAGCAATCCTAGAAAGAGCACAGAACAAAACACTCAACATATGAAGAATGGAGGAGGAGGAATCAGAAAGGAGAGAAGAAAAGAATCTCCAGACAGTGTATATAACAGCTCAATAAGCGAGCTAAGTTAGGCAGTAAGATACTAAAGAAGCTAACCTTGAACCTTTGGTAACCACGAATCTAAAGCCTGCAATGGCAATAAGTACATATCTCTCAATAGTCACCCTAAATGTAAATGGACTGAATGCACCAATCAAAAGACACAGAGTAATAAAATGGATAAAAAAAGCAAGACCCATCTATATGCTGCTTACAAGAAACTCACCTCAAACCCAGAGACATGCACAGACTAAAAGTCAAGGGATGGAAAAACATATTTCAGGCAAACAACAGTGAGAAGAAAGCAGGGGTTACAGTACTAATATCAGACAAAATAGACTTCAAAACAAAGAAAGTAACAAGAGATAAAGAAGGACACTACATAATGATAAAGGGCTCAGTCCAACAAGAGGATATAACCATTCTAAATATATATGCACCCAACACAGGAGCACCAGCATTTGTGAAACAAATACTAGCAGAACTAAAGAGGGAAACAGACTGCAATGCATTCATCTTAGGAGACTTCAACACACCACTCACCCCAAAGGATAGATCCACCAGGCAGAAAATAAGTAAGGACACACAGGCATTGAACAACACACTAGAACAGATGGACCTAACAGACATCTATAGAACTCTACATCCAAAAGCAACAGGATATACATTCTTCTCAAGTGCACATGGAACATTCTCCAGAAGAGACCACATACTAGCTCACAAAAAGAGCCTCAGTAAATTCCAAAATATTGAAATTCTACCAACCAATTTTTCAGACCACAAAGGTATAAAACTAGAAATAAATTCTACAAAGAAAACAAAAAGGCTCACAAACACATGGAGGCTTAACAACATGCTTCTAAATAATCAATGGATCAATGAACAAATCAAAATAGAGATCAAGGAATATATAGAAACAAATGACAACAACAACACTAAGCCCCAACTTCTGTGGGATGCAGCGAAAGCAGTCTTAAGAGGAAAGTATATAGCGATCCAGGCACACCTGAAGAAGGAAGAAAAATCCCAAATGAATAGTCTAACATCACAACTATCGAAACTGGAAAAAGAAGAACAAATGAGGCCTCAAGTCAGCAGAAGGAGGGACATAATAAAGATCAGAGAAGAAATAAACAAAATTGAGAAGAATAAAACAATAGCAAAAATCAACGAAACCAAGAGCTGGTTCTTTGAGAAAATAAACAAAATAGATAAGCCTCTAGCCCAACTTATTAAGAGAAAAAGAGAGTCAACACAAATCAACATAATCAGAAATGAGAATGGAAAAATCACGACAGACTCCACAGAAATACAAAGAATTATTAAAGACTACTATGAAAACCTATATGCCAACAAGCTGGAAAACCTAGAAGAAATGGACAACTTCCTAGAAAAATACAACCTCCCAAGACTGACCAAGGAAGAAACACAAAAGTTAAACAAACCAATTACAAGCAAAGAAATTGAAACAGTAATCAAAAAACTACCCAAGAACAAAACCCCGGGGCCGGACGGATTTACCTCGGAATTTTATCAGACACACAGAGAAGACATAACACCCATTCTCCTTAAAGTGTTCCACAAAATAGAAGAAGAGGGAATACTCCCAAACTCATTCTATGAAGCCAACATCACCCTAATACCAAAACCAGGAAAAGACCCCACCAAAAAAGAAAATTACAGACCAATATCCCTGATGAATGTAGATGCAAAAATACTCAACAAAATATTAGCAAACAGAATTCAACAGTATATCAAAAGGATCATACACCATGACCAAGTGGGGTTCATCCCAGGGATGCAAGGATGGTACAACATTCGAAAATCCATCAACATCATCCACCACATCAACAAAAAGAAAGACAAAAACCACATGATCATCTCCATAGATGCTGAAAAAGCATTTGACAAAATTCAACATCCATTCATGATAAAAACTCTCAGCAAAATGGGAATAGAGGGCAAGTACCTCAACATAATAAAGGCCATATATGATAAACCCACAGCCAGCATTATGCTGAACAGCGAGAAGCTGAAAGCATTTCCTCTGAGATTGTGAACCAGACAGGGATGACCACTCTCCCCACTGTTATTTAACATAGTACTGGAGGTCCTAGCCACGGCAATCAGACAAAACAAAGAAATAGAAGGAATCCAGATTGGTAAAGAAGAAGTTAAACTGTCACTATTTGCAGATGATATGATACTGTACATAAAAAACCCTAAAGACTCCACCCCAAAACTACTAGAACTGATATTGGAATACAGCAAAGTTGCAGGATACAAAATTAACACACAGAAATCTGTAGCTTTCCTATCCACTAACAATGAATCAATAGAAAGAGAAATCAGGAAAACAATTCCATTCACAATTGCATCAAAAAGAATAAAATACCTAGGAATATACCTAACCAAAGAAGTGAAAGACTTATACTCTGAAAACTACAAGTCACTCTTAAGAGAAATTAAAGGGGACACTAACAAATGGAAACCCATCCCCTGCTCATGGCTAGGAAGAATTAATATCATCAAAATGGCCATCCTGCCTAAAGCAATATACAGATTTGATGCAATCCCTCTCAAATTACCAGCAACATTCTTCAATGAATTGGAACAAATAATTCAAAAATTCATATGGAAACACCAAAGACTCCGAATAGCCAAAGTAATCCTGAGAAAGAAGAATAAAAGCTAGGCTTTATATACTATGAAAAAAATAACATGGTTATCAGAGAAAACAGAAAAATAGGACAATTATGTAGGATGGGGCAGAAACACACAACAGAAAGTAAAGCTGCTGCTTATTTTCATATGGCCTGTGAGCTAAGAATGGTGTTAATGTTTTTAAATATTTGACAAAAATCAAAAGAGAAATAATATTTCTTGACAAGTTAAAATGTATGCAAATTCAAATTTGATTACTGGTGCATGGACACACTTACTCTCATATCATCTATGGCTGCTTTAACACTACAACAGAGTTGAGTCTCTGAGATAGAGACCATATTGCCTACACAGCTCAAAACATTTACTCGCTGGCCCTTCACAGGAAAAGGTCACTGACCCCATGGTTCGGGAAGAACTGCACTGCATTTTATAGACCACTTATAACATCTCCATAATTACTAGCATTGACCAATGCACTAGCTCTACTCTCTTCTAATACACCAACTACACTGCTCTTCAAGTGATCCATCCAAACACCAATTCCATAGTCAAAATCAGTGTGGACTATGACATTCCAGATTTCATTTGCTGCACGGGCCACATGTCACAGGAGGGTAACTTCTGAGCTCTACAACATGCACAGGAGGCTCTTAGCTGGCTGTCCAGGCTTATTTCTGGCAACTACTCACTTCCCACCATCCATTCTATGCTCCACATCATCAGCTGCTCATAGTGTCAGAGCTTCTGTGCATCCCTGGGCCTCCACACAATTCTCAGACTCTTCTATGGGAGTACCTTCCTCAACATATTTCCCTACCTAACTCATTCCTTTTTCAAGACTCAGCTAATACATTCTTTTCATAAGGAAGCCACATTGGGGTCCTTGACTGAAAATCGGTGGTCCTTTGCTCTGCCTCTTTAGCCCTCTTGCATGCCTCTTACTAATACTTAGCCTCAGCATTTAGCATAATATGGATCACATAGAAAATAGCAAAAAAAAAAGTACATCAAAACTAAATGTTACTATTTTTGCATTTTTATGCCAAATTCACAAATATAAACAGGTTCAGAAGTTCAGGGTCACCCAAGCTAAAGAAAGTGACTGATGTGGCATATGAACCCAGTTTTCACTGAATCTAAAATTTTCACTGACTCCAAAATGTGTGCATTTTCCACTGTCACACTGCCTAAAATGCAGCAACAAGGTTGCTTAGGAGCAGATGTCAAAAGCTAAAGAAAAAAAAAAAGAATGGAGAGGAGTTAGACTGAGGAACAGAAGGCCATCCAGTGGTTCAGTGCTGTGAGGAATCAAACAAGTCCAGGAACTCTGGAATCTCTCAATGCTGCAGATAAGCTCACAAGCATGAAACAGAGAAGAGGATATTGCAAAGACCAGAGCATTTTGCTTAATGTCCCACTTTAAAATTATTAATGACAATATGCTTTGAGTTCCTGCAAACTGTTTCCAAAGGACTGATTATTCCGCTTGTTGCCAATGCGCAGAGAAGAGAGGGCAAAGGTCCCTGCAGTTTCTGACTCTCATCTTCACCCTTCTAAAGATTTTAGTATTTCACCAGACTTATCTTCTGAGAAGCCAAGGGTTTGGTCTCTAATAATTCCTTTTCTTCCCCTTCAATTCTAGATCACTTTTGGCAGCTAAAAGAAAAGTTGAACCGGAGAAAAAAAAAAAACAAGCTTAAACCACCTAATTGGTGCCATGGCAAATTTTCTATGTCGTGAATAGTAGTAGAAGCAATATTGACCCATCACTGCCTGTTGACAGTGAAATGTCAAGACGAGGCTGCAACAATGTTCTATGTAATGAACCAACTCTGAATCCCAAGTCAAGCAGGCTAGTGGAAATCAAGTGAGAATGAAAAAGTATAAACACTTCTGATTAACAGCCAATAGCACCAGCTGGAGCAAACAATATAACACAGAAGGGTCAGCTCCAGTGCTGACAGGTTCAGCCAGGCAACCTCGTTAACAGCAAGATGAAACTTCATTTGCTCACAATTTCATAGGCTGTTTCAAAGATGCCTCCTGCAAATTGACTTTAGAAGATGGAATTGCATTTAGCTTGCCATTTCTGGCAACAACAGAAAGAATTTCACCAAGTCTTTCTTGGTGCTTGCTGAGGTTCAGTTTCAAAAAGAGAGCATGTGGTAAAACCAAACAGGAAAAATAAACTCACAAA
The DNA here is from genome assembly GCF_040802235.1 of Manis javanica. NCBI lineage: Eukaryota > Metazoa > Chordata > Mammalia > Pholidota > Manidae > Manis > Manis javanica. Next base: position 105,700,627 of record NC_133164.1, on the reverse strand, counting down.
GCTCTTAAGCAAAGGAAGACCTGGGCTTTTTTAGTAAATGGTTGAATATACTTGGTTAGATGCTCAACTAAATATCCAAGCAAGGAAAGCCAAGTTCAGGGAGAACAAAATATGGAGACTCCTGAGCATCTCATGGCATTCAGATTTAAGAAGGGAAAGAATATTGACTTGAGCTTGAGAAGTGGCCAAGAGGAATTTGGCACAAGCTATGGAAAAATGAAAGGATTTCCAGCCTGCACAGGTACAGAGAGCAACTTAACTGCCAGTATGTACAGGACAATTGAGAGTATGAGCATTTGTTCTTATTCTGATATTATCCCTGGCTAGTTCTATTCTGTCTTTCAGCTGGTCATTTTATTACTCTGGGTTTCAGTTTCTCAACTGTAAAAAGAGTAAGTTAGCTCACTGGCTCCAAGTGTGAATCAGAATCACATAAAGAAGTATTAGCTGAAACACAGACTGCCTGGTCCCACCCCCAATGTTTCTGTTTTAGTAGATTTGGGGTGGGGCCCTAACATCTGCATCTCTAGCATGTGTGATACCTATGCTGCTGGCCTGGGGATAAGACTGAGAATTACTGGGTTAAATGATTCCTAAGGTCCCTACAGATTCAATATGCTTTAGGAACATCACTGAACTCCCTAGTGAGGAGATGAAACTTAGATCATCATTTGAAGTAGCAATACACAGTTAGGTTTATTTGAACACATTATATATGAAATTTGTTTTCTGAGTAAGGGTGTCTATAACCCAGTAGCAGAATGTAAGTTCTATTACTTGAAAATTCTTATGGGTAGAAGGCTGCCCTGGAAAGAAGGTCACTATTAGGTGAACACTATAAATAAATGAAGTGAACAAGACACCGTTACCTTCTAAATCTATTCCAAAAAGAAGGTAAGTGCTGAGTAATCCAAACTGAAGCCAACAGTTATAAAACATACACTATTCCATAAAAGCTCTAGTCTGTAGAGGTTATAACCTTTTTAAAGTGCTTGATGGATCAAAATGCTGGTATTAAATCTGTGTCTTTAAGAGAGGTATACAGAAGAAGAATTAAAGAAAGAAACATTTCTTGGCTGAAATTTCTTAGGGCTGAGAAGTTCAGGTCCTCTATCCACCACTGGGTCCTATATCCTCCCCTCGCCTTGCTAACACGTTTGCATGTATGTAAACTTCAGTGTTTTCAAAGGTCCACCTCAGAAATCTATGCCTTCACAAGTGCATGAATTTAAAAATGATCTTTTATCAATTGTGACAGAGTCGTGATTATGGGTAGTTATAATGTAAATTCTATTTTTTAAAAAATGCTAGGCAATGATGTTGGCATAAAGTGAGGACTTTGATTTTGGGGAGAATGAATCCCCGAGTAAAGGGGTTACTCTGGGCTACTAAGTGGAGAGAGTGGGCATGTTTAGTAATGAGTATGTGATTTTGAACAAAGTAGGAACATATTTCTTAGAGCAACAGGGACAATAAATGTGTCAATAATGAGCAAGTTCAGTTAGGAAAATGAAATTTAATGTTTGAAATAGCTAAAATAATTTGGTTTAATGACCACAACACAGATTCTAGGGAAATTGTTCCAATACGGATCAGGGTGCTACTACCTAAAACCTAAAGCACACAGCACCCACCCACTAAATGACTGCTCATCTCCAGGGACCATCAGAAATTTGAATAAATAGTTAAACTGAGTACCAGGGGCATTCCCAAGCAGTTCCATTATGGGAGGTCGTCTTATTGGCTTTATTTAGCGATGGAATACAGAAGCCCTGGAAAGAGATGGTTCTCTGTGGAGCAAAGGCTAGTTAGTCGGTAACATGTGAACTGTGTGCCTGTGCCTTGTGAAACAAGAGGCTTTGGCAGGATGATCCATATGAGAATTAGACAAAGGAAGTGGTGTATCCTATAGATAAAGTCTCAGAGGAGAAAAATCCTCTCTTTCTTCATCTTTCAAGTGGTCCCCACAAAAAAGAAACGTTCAGCAGAAGACCTAGAATCCTGCACAATGCAGTGCAAGATTCTGCACAGTCCTTCCTGCAGAGTGAAGAAGAGCTGAATCAAGGTGAAATCATAGCAGTAACAGGAAGACAGCAGAGCTTGGTTATTGTCACCTCCCCTCCAAACGGAGGTGTAAAGTCAGTACCTGAAGTCACTAAAATCTACCTAAACATGAGAGGGAGATGTTTCAATACTCCAAACTGAGTGAAGGACATGGGGCCCCTGGGTTAGAAAAACAGCCAAGGCAGCACGAGCCAAGGATGAGCAAACAGCAGCCCATAGTGGGGACTGAGTACTTCTGCTCACGGAGTCCTTCTCATTCTGAGCTATTTTTAAAGAACCAGCTACATGCTGGTCAGGTCTTGATCTAAAGCCATCCACAAGGCACAGGCTTTTACCCAATACCCATCCATAGCACCTTCTTTTTTAGAGTTTTCCTAGAGCTATGATATAGTACAACCATACTTTCCTTTGAAAAAGGCAAGTCCTTGGTGAAATAATAAATGAAGGAATGTCCCTTTGGGGTTCCCTCCCAGCCAAATGCCTACTCCCTATTTTGTCCAGAAAATATATTTTTGATGTAGCCCGGCCGGTACTCTTATAGATCTCTGAATTTCCAAGATCTTTCACAAACACTGGGATATACATCACATGGGGGCAGGGACTTCTGTGTGACCATATCCCCCAGGTGCTCAGTCCAGACTGGAGGAAAAAAATCTGTGCTTTATTTCCTACAGGTCAAGGGTTTCAACCAGACAGGAGGTGATTCTGCCTCTCAGGGGCCATTTGACAATGTTGACATAAGCTCAAGTGTCAAAATGGATAAGGAAGTGGGGGTGCAACTCAACTGGTGGGTAGAAGCCAGAGATACTGCTAAATATTCTAAGCCACAGGAAGCACCTCCCCAGCCCCAGACACAACAAAGCATTATCCAGCCTCAAATGCCACAGGGCTAAGGATGGGAAACCCTACCATAGGTGATTACAAAGTCTGTGTAATAATTATGTATTGATCTCAGGTTATACATGCACAGATTCATTTTTTTCATTTAATAAATTAATATTTGACCATGGTTTTAATAAAACCATGTAAATCAACATATATATATGTATGTATGTATATATATACACACATATATATATACACACACACATACACACACACACACATATATATAAAAAAGTGTTAGCAGTTAACAGATAGGTAAAATTGCACATTTTAAGAGAGGATTTCTTGACAAATGAGTTCAGCCCAAAATCTGGACTTCAATGATTTGTGTTCTGGGCACCAGAGGGAGTTGCCATCTTTGGGTAAGAAAAGATGCAGACCACACCATGTGAACCACCGATTTGTCTGCTTCATAAAGTTCTGACTCGGGCCTTTTCCAAAGCCACTGGTTTCTGAGACTCTCAACACATTGGGAAGTGGATTTCAGAGAAGAAGCTTAGGCCAACTTCTCCATTGCAAGAATGTTTTGAATAAGATACTAGAGAGAGTGAAAAACAAGTATTTCCGACAAGATGATTTAAATACATAAAACAGTCATACATCCAGCCATGAATCTATGACTGAATAATCCCCTGTCAGTAATGAGTGCCTGAGGATGTTGGTGAAGGGGTAAACCTACATATGAGAAAAGTTTCCTACACCCTAAATAAATAGAGCTGTGACAGTGGAGATAAAATTTGACCCTTAACATTTTATTTACCAATTCAAATAATGGCGAAACACGCAAAGAAAATGCCTTTTTCCCATTTCTATGTCCTTATTTATTTTCCTCATTTCTACCAAGGAACCCAAAGATAAATTTTAATTCTTCATGCCACCTGGTTCCTTTGATCATTCTGCTCAAGTCACTGACAAGAGTCAGTGTTTCTGCAATTGGGGTGCAGAAAGGAGTGATTAGAGGAAGCTTTCATAGACACACTCCTCTAGGAACCTAGGTGGCAACACCTCACTTCTGTCACACGAGCCTCTGAACAGCTCACCAGGTGGGACACATTTCTGTCCTTTTGGAGCTAGTCATGACCAAGGGCCTTGAAGAAAAGAGGAAACAGCCAAATAATTACAGTAAATCAAATCCTAAGATTTCTGAAAGAGGCTTCCTACCTTCCTATGGAACAAGATTCTTCTGCAGTGCCCTGGAGAACTATTGATCTGGTAATTTTTAGTGATTATTGTTTCAATTCCAGAAGTGAACAGAGAAGAGCAGTTGGAAAAATTGGGAGCTCAATTCTTGCCTTATCTCAAACATTTTCCTTTTGTCCCTACAGATTAAAATAATGGTAAAAGTGAAAATAGGAAAATAAAAGATTAAAGTATGTTTGTTGTTAAACTTAGAAAAAAAGTGGAAATGTATGTCTCCCCGTAACATAGGATTCTGACTAACTCTGCCAGTGACAATAGAGCTGCTTAGGAGATTTTTAAGACCTGGAAAGGATAATTTGGCGGTACAGGGAAGGCCTTAAAGATGTGACACACTTGGACAAGTCAACTGCATTTTCATGCATTTATTTTAAGAAATACTAGTCATGCAGGCAGTAATGTATGAATAATGAGATACTGTATTTTAAAATGAAAATTTTGGAAAAAAGTTATAATTGAAGTTCATTAGTCAATAAAAATTATATCATGGGAACAATGTTAATATAAATGAAAAAATCTGTTTGAAAAAAATGACATTTTAAAAATTATTTTATTTGTTAATTTAATTTTATTTTAATTTACATTTAAAAGCATTAATTTACACCAAAATATTAGGAGTACTTGGATATGCACAGCAGTTAAATGGGTAATTGTATTCTTTTTGAATTAAGTGTATTTATTTTTTCCTATATTTAACATACATTATTTTTAAAGAAAAAATGTTTAAATCTCAAAACCAATAGAATTTTTATGACCTGCTCAGGTCTACTGTGCTCAATTTCTTGACAGAATCAATGTTTTTTAATACAGTTAATTTGAAGCCATAGTAGACATTTTCCATAAATAAAAAGATAAAAGCTTATTTTGGCAATTTGGCTAAAACTTCAATATTTCAATAATATAACTGCAGAATATTTTTAATACTAGCTGAATTGGGTTCACTATTGATTTTTAAAGGAACAGCCTATTTGAAGATATTTATCTGCTTGTAATCGACAGTATATAATCCATTACTCTAATAGCTTAATGGTGTTTTAACTAGGGGGAAAGAAAGCAACACTTAGATTATAAACTCCACTTTGGTCACCCAGAGATGGTAAAGACTTATCTGTGTATCTTGCTTTGTAGAGCTTAATTAAGCATACATATTTATCAAGTACTCTGTGGTTAGCACAGGCATCAGGGCTACTACTGGGGACATCAGGAATCAGGTAAGACCACCTGGATCATTGATGACCATGTCCATTCTGATGGCCAGTACTGATGCTATACTACTGCTTAAATATTGTAAGAATCACAGCTACAAAACTTGACCTATACTCTCAGCGTTTATACTGTGCTTATGGAGACAAAAATAGAATTCCGGAAATAAGAAGATTCATGCTAATGCCGCTGAGGCTCCAGAAGTATAAAATTATGATCACCTTGTTGAAGAAATATTATTCCCTCACACAGACTATAAATGTCTTGATAGGAAAGTTGTTTATTTACTTTCTTCACCCCTACAGTGTCTAGCTTTTGACTGAGCATATATTTAGTACACAAAAGCATTTGGCAGTTTGCTGATTATGAAAGGAATTATGAGTATCCACGTTGGATAGCCTTGGCGTGGTTAGCTTAAACCTTTTGAAGTCCTTAGATATCACTCTGTGGGATACTATTAACATACAGCTTTAATTAAAGAACCAGAACCAACTTTTACTATTTAAACAAAGTAAAGTAAAAATGAACAGAATAGAATAGAATATATATAAGCCAAGTCAGATCAGTACATAATTTTGTATAAAGAATTAAAAGAACCTGGAATGGAATTACACATTTCACTTTTCCTTAATAAAGTTGTTCTTTAAATTGTTCTGAATACTATGCTATCCGATTATAGAAAATATTTATTTTTAAAAAACAAACCGGGGCATCAAATCAACAGATCATCAACAAAGAATTCAGCAAGCACCTCTCTTTTCCCCTTATAAATAATACTTAAATAATTTTTACAAATTTTAGTATATCTAAGAATTTATCTATGTTGCCTCTACCAGCAATAGAATTATACGAAAGCAACTTGCTTTAATTCCACACATAAGCCCCTAACAAGGTCTCTGTTTTCCTTAAGATAGCTGTTAATTAGTCAATAACTGCTGGAAGGCTCCAACTGATTGGCACATAAACAGAAGAAGGCTTACATGGTCCTTCCATTTCTGATCTGCATTTAAGACTAAGTAACATGTTAGCAGCATGCTATTAGGCAGGACGAGGAGAGGACTGTAGAAAACCCACTGAAGAGGCAGAAGTAGACAGTGGGCTGGCTTGTCCCTCTCCATTTGCAGACTGACAAGAAAAAAAATTAGGACTGTGACTGTACAGCTTGAGAACATATTCAAATGCTGCACACGGACAGAAAATGTCCAAAGGCTTCAGAAAAATTCAACATGTAGCCCCAAAAGCTTAGTGAGTTTCCATTCTTGGGAAGATTTGTGTTATTTGTATCAGAGAACACCATATTCATTGTGTAATAGTAGAAATAAGTTTCTGTGACCACTTTATTTCTGGAATCTCTTTAATCACTCATCAATAACTAATGAGAAGTATTTGTAGCCCATTATTTGCTCTGGTGTGTCATTCTACATATTTTTGTAAGAAAATTTATTTTGTCTAGCTGTCCCATTGACCCCCAAGCCCTAACAGTCCTGTTCTAAGTTGCTAAAAATTATATGAAGCTCAGAACAATTATGGTTCATGAGTCACAAACACTGGAAGCATTCAGTCAACATTCACATTTTTTTCCAAGTATTTTGAAGCTAGATCCTTTTAACTATAATATAATATAAAGAGACATTATATTCCTTCCATGGATATCCACTTTTCAAAGTTCAGCCCAGTGTCCAAATTCCTGTCCTACTTATATAAATTAACATAGAGGTAAGCCAAGAATTATATCACCTGGTATTATTTAACTAATAAGTAACTCAGAAATTTGAGTCTCTGAGAAGTAAAATAGTAAAGATTCTGTTTGTGTATTTTTGAGACGACACCTTTTAATGGCTTCTAACTGCTTCAAAGATAAACTCTAACCTTTGGAAAAGTTGGAGTGACATCAACATGAGAGAATAAGAGTTTTCTACCATTATCTTCACAGAGAACACCAACTTCAACAGCCACTCACAGATGAGAGTGCCTTGTGGATGTCTTGAAGTCTAGTGGAGTATGTCTTTTCCGGCCTAGTCCTTTGGTATGGGCATCTTTCCTGCCAAAGCTATCCTTGAGGTTTCAGCTTAAGCACTGCCCCCAGGAGGAATCTTTCCCTAACCCTCAGAAAAGCTAAGAGGCACCCCTCTTAAATGTACCTTTCCTTCCATAAATAGTACTGTTCACAATTATGTACTCATTACTGTAATTATTTGTTTTCTACCGTCTTCCCCACTAGACAATAAGAAACATGAGAGTAGACAGTATTTTGTTTTGTGTTGACTAGTTTAAGTTTAGTATCTAGTGTAGCTACCACTCTGTAGTCACTCAATAGCATTTATTGAATTACTAAATAAAAGTAACTCTTATTTATTTCATGACCTCTTATGGGCATGCTCACCGGGAGACAAGAGGTCAAGAGGTAACAAGACCTCATTAGAGAGTATGAAGAATTGATAGGAGGCAGTAAGTGAGTATTTATTTACCTTTTTTCTTAAGCTGCAAGAGGAATATGGAGAAGAAAACCCCGCATTGCCTACCTAAACACAATGACACAAAACAAATTTTCTAGTAAATGACTTCATATTAACATGGAAACTAAACTCAGCAAGAAGTAGAGATGGAAAAGATGATGATGACCATAAACTATGGGAAAGTCACACATGGGAAAGACTATTCTAATGTAGAGTACAACCCCTGTTACTGTTTAAAGCACAACAGAAGCCCTCTTAGCCAAGTGTTCCCTGTCTTCCACAGACATTTTAACACCCCATGAAAAACTTATCCTCTGGGATAAGATCAGGTCTTCAGGAGCTTCCCTTAAAACTGAAGAATCTCAGACAGAATGGTATCACCAAAAGTCCCTTGTGTGAGTTTTAAGGTAAATAACTGAAAGAACATAGTCCCCAAACTTTACAATAGCAGCGATAATTTATTTGTTTAGCATGTATGACTACTGCATTGATAGACAACTGTAACTGAGATATCATAAAGGCCAGAGTGCTATATGGGAGTGGCCCTGCCATGCCTTGAATTAAATTCTTACTTAAAACATATTTATTAGAGTTAGTGGAGCTGAATTACTGCTATAAACTAAGGAAGGCAAAAAATATATATATGAAATTTAGGCTCATTGTCATTTTCTACTAAGGACAGAAATATAAATTATAATATAACTAGGTAGTTTAGTCCAAATAAACATAGAATATATAGAATATAAACAGCTGAATCTGTTAGTCATTCTTCATTACTGCTGATACTGAATTATTCAGATTCAATTCAATGAGAATTTATTGATCTACCATGTGTCTGACTGTTAGGTGTGACTGTGTTGGTGTTCTAATCTGGCCACCTTACAGCTGATACATGCTGTAGAAGAGTAGAATACTTTGGATATTATTTGATTAGGCCTTGCTTTCATTTCTATTATCAACCTTAATTATTGGGTGAGAGAGGATGGAGTAATTATCTTCAACTTAGACATATATATTCATCAAAGGCTACCACAGAGTTCACATTCATTTGCCTAGCACTTCACATCAGGGGCCCATCTTCAGTGAATTTTCCTGGCACCTATCTAAAGATATTCTTTAAACTAAGAAATGATTCATCATTCCAATGGACAGATTTTTAAAAAGTCCTAATTTGTATAATTGTTAACTATTTTTACCGCTCCCTGGACAGAAGCTTCTTTTGACTATTTCAGCTCTGTCCTAAACCCATCTTATCTAGGTTGAGTTTTATTTTTTTCTAAAAGGAATGTTGCAGGTGCCAATTTATATCTGAAAGTAAAGGGAAAGATTTATCCTTATCCTTTCTATCTGGTCACAAAAAATACAGAGCTTTGGTGTTTGGTGACATAACATGGCCAAGGGCGCTTTAACACTTTCACTGTCTTGATTCCTCATTCAAGGGTCTTCCCAAAGCAAACATCTCCACCTGGGAGGTTTATACTCTGTGTTGGTTCCCAACAAGCCCATGTTAGAACAAGTTTTTAAAACTGAGTTTCAATGCATTCTGTAATCATTAGATAATGAAATGAAGTACCGTTCCAGTGAGCACGTTCTTTGTAAAAGAATCCATCTTAGTGATACTTTAGCTATGCAAGATATTCTCTGGAAAAGGGACCTACTTATTCACTAATGCAATCCTGAATATTTAAAATTCATTGTGTGCTGATGCTAAGCACAACTGAGAACATTTATAGAGAAATGTGACTAGAGCCGTATGCCCAGAGTTCATGCCGTAGTAGCAATGAGGCATAATACTAGTGATGAAGTGAGGCGGACTTGTCTAGAATAGTGCTTTAGCTGGCCACTTTTAAATTAAGCTAGGCTCAGTGCAGATTCCCCTCTGCATGTACTAGCTATGTAACAGTGCTTGAGTCATTTCACCTCTGTATCTCAATATGTGCATGTGCAAAATGGAATACACTGTAATGCCTATTAAGTAAGATAATGTTTACAAAGTGTTAAGCAAATAGCTGAATACATAACAAGGACTCTATAAATCACAAACTTAGATTTAAAAAATACTGTATGTGATAGCTAGTCTCCAGTGACCTAAAGTTGCCCACTTTCTTTACATTCTAAAGGACACCCCCTATGCACACAGAGTATTAGGTGACCTTAAGATAATCTGTGAATGGTTCATTATTCTTTTGCACTAACACATCTGATACATACTATTGCTGCTAAAAAGTACGGTGAGGTAGCCACTAACAGAGTATGTCTTAGAACAAGGCATTGGGAAGTCACTGACCTCACACCCACTTTATAGAAGTACCTATAGTATTAAATTTCCTCTTTGATATATCATAACAATATACAGATAAAAGAGTCCATAAATAGGTGGGGGTTTTTTCAGTTGTCTCCTTAAAAAAAATCCTAATTTTTAATTTAACTGCTATATATATAGAAGAGTAACCTTATGTCTTAATATTATTCATTATGTCTTTAATAGTTTAAGAAACTCTCAGAATCTTTTACTCTGTTGTAATTTTCTTGTTCCAGAGACATTTAATACCTTTTCTTAATGATTAATTTATTCAGTTGTTGATTTTAAAAACAACAAGCATATTCACTCAAATAATTCAATTCAAAAAGAAAAAAAAATAACAATATGAGTAGTGCTTTGATTAGTGGAAGGGGGATCACTTTGATGAATACAAAGCAGATAGTAGTGGCCAGACACAGAAAGGCTGCTGGAACTTCAGAACCAGTAATATTCTAGAGTGGGGAGAAGGGACAAGTCCACATTATTTTCTTCACTAAATCTTTGTCGTAGGTGGAATGAGTCCTCTAAACAGGATATTAGTAAGGCAGAAGATTGTTTTTTGGTGCCAATAAATTAAGCCTCTCAACCCAAAGCAGATCTTCAGCTTATTTTTAACATGTGTGCTGCACAATCATCTCAGCTTTCGGTCTGAGTTTGGTTCAAAACACAGTGAGGTATCACCTGTCTTCTCTGTTTATTTTTAGAAGATGCAACACTAGTAAACACCTTAAGTCTGCAAAGAGTATGTTTTCCTTTAGATAAATAAACTGATCAGTACAGTTCAACCATATTGTAAATTAATTTCCCTAAAGCCTTGAGAGAACTGGAAGTTGCAACGATGAGTTAACTGTGGAGTCCTTGAGTGCAACTGTGTGGAGAGTTAAAGGAGGAGGAAACACAGGTAGCAGCCCGCAATCTACCCGAAGGGGGCCACTGCGAGAGTTCTGAGCTGTCTTCCCTTTCCTCCTAGAAACACCCACAAGGCTGCCAAGAAGGGGAGCCACAGCCGCTGGGTGGAATGGAGGGAGCTCAAGAGGGTTAGGCCTTGAGACTACCTAGTTAGGAATGTCATAAACAGTCTATCGCTAGTTCAAACAGCAAACCAATTTTGCAAGACTGATGATCAGGAATCAACCAAACTATTAGTAGATTTATAGCCATTGTCAAAAATAAAACACCAGTTCCAAAATAGTCACACTAAACTCCAGTATCACCAGACCAAGACTTAACTGCAGGTTCAGCTGTGCCAGAAAGCTTAAGCCCTCAAGCCAGTCATTCAGGAATTACCTGATCCATGCTAGTTAGTATCTGCTTGGTAAGGCCCTGCCATCCCCTAAAGGAAAGTCACTTTGCAATAACCAACCCACATTTTTGCCTAGAATAAATTTTCCTGATTCCAGCTCCCTTCTTCCTGTAAAAGTCTTTCATTTTGTACGGCCCCCTGGAACTCCTTTCTGTCTGCTACATTGGATGTTGTCCCATTCAACTACTGCTCAAATCAACTCGTAAGAATTTTCATGTGCCTCAACATTTTTCTTTGAATACCACCTACTGTAAATTTATAAGAAATCAAGCCAACCAGAATCAACATGCTGGATGGGACTCAGGGCATGTTGAATGGAAATGTGGTAGTCACCCTCACAAGTTAAGGGGGAACCAGGCCTCCCTAAGCTCATCTTTAAAAACCTTTGGTGAATGTTAGTAAAATCTTTTTTTTTTTGCCAAAGATGCATAGGCTCCCATTCACAGAGGAGGGGCAAAAAGCAGTAATCACTTACATTTTATAAGTTCTTTTTATATGCCAAGTTCTAAGCATTTTGCAAAGGTCAACTCATTTAATTATCATATAAAACACCAAGATCAGGTATATTATTACTCCCATTTTTAAAATGGAAAAACAGAGGGCTAATGATTTGCTCACTAAAGAGTAGAATTCGAACCAGGGATGCCCAGCTCCAGTGTCTATGTTCTAGTCTAAACAACTGTACATACCGCCTGTTGCCATAAGTTCCTAGGAATCCCTTCACACTAAGTCTTTTGTCTTTGTATTAGCCAGCTCAGCCCTGCCCATCTATTTTATTCTTATCAAATTAATCAAAATAGCATCTTCATATATAATGTTAGATCTAATACTTCTACATGTACCTAAATATCTCTCCAATTACCAGTCTTGCAGAGATGGGCTGGGGTGTTGAAAAAATTCTGTTTTACTGGACAGAAATAAGACCTAGGTGCTGAAATGGAAGCCTATTCCTTACCTCTTACATATCTTTCACATAAAATTCACCACAGGAAGAAAATTAGCTCTCACAGCACAGCTGATATTTCGGCTGGCAACTACAGCCAGATCTCTTTGTCTAGCCTACCGCAACCTTCAGACACCTCAGATTTCTCAAGTTATTACAATTCACCTACAGGGAAATGCTGCTTCAAAAAACACAAATTTTGAGATATTCACCATAGACTTCTCAGCAGTAACAATAGAATGTAGGCAGCCTTTGATGAAATTCACACTTGAAAAGAATAACACAGAGATGAGAGGGAGTAAAAGAAAAGGAAGAAAGAGAAAGCAATTAAGGTTACAGAAATGGGGCATTTCCATGCAAGGTGAGTTATATTTAGAGGTACCTTGTCAAATTAAAAATGTTTTTTCAAAACCCTTCTTCACATAAGTCATATATAATATTGTTAAACCTGAGAAGATCTGTAACAACTACAGCTAAGGCTCTTACACAGTTTACTTTCCACTTTTCATTCAGTTTTGTAACTTAAAACTATGATCCTAAGTTATTACTTGAAATATAAGATAAAGTATTAATATTAAATAAAACTCACGATAGTTATAAACTTTTCCAAGGAAAGCTGATTATTCAGATATCATTTAGTAATAGGTCATAACGCAATTTCTCCTTTGAAGAATAGAAATGCTTATATAGTCTAAATTTGCATAACACTTTACATTTTTTAAGTAATAAAAAATAGTTTTGGTAAAATTCTATTAGTCTATTAGTTCTAAAATTCTATTAGTCTAAAATTCTATTGGTCTAATAGTTCAGGCACTTTTTGACAAGTCCTCCAAGAATGCTTTATATGAAGGAGACAGATTTATATCTGGGAGTTTTGCTCCAAGTGCTTTGAAGGAAGGAACTGAAATGAGCTACTTCTCTCCAGTGTTTTTATTACACATTGAGCAACATAGATTTACCAAGTGTCATTTTTATGCTAACCATTGTAGGCACTGGAATGGTAAGAGAGAACAAAACAGATAAAATGTTTTCATGTTCTTATGCAACTTACAAAAATATTAGGTCATCTTATAATTGTCCATTTATAAAAGATGATTCAGGACCATCTTTACGATATGAGAGAGAATCAATGGCAAAAGACACCCTTCTGAATTCTCCATCTCTCAGATACTTGATGACCACCATAATGTGGATTATATTCTCAAAGCTAGTTGTTTGGAAACATACACTTTGGACTTGACTATGATTCTTACAATGCTTCCTAGAACCAGGCTACATGTATCTCATGTGTCCCACTATTAAAGAAATTTTATTAAGCTGTAAAAAAGATACCAGGAAGACAGGTTGTCATTTTCTTCACCCTCTTCTTTCCCAGGGCCACTCCTAAAATGTTCTCTTTCTCATTGACTTCCTGACTAGTCTCAATTTCACAGCTGGTGGTTAGCTATAAAAAAGAGTGTCCCATCTAAGAAACTTTACACAAAAGGCTGCTCTGTTTTGATATATTGAAGCCGTCAAAAAAAGTAATGGCCCTGTCCCAAGTCATCTTCTATCTAGCTCCCACAAAGTGATAGAGAATTAGATAGTAAAAATGCAAAGAAAGCCGGCACTATTCCAAGCACAAGCCCTTTTCTCTGATTTGAAGCTTTAGAGCTAATGCCCAACCCCTCCATGATATGGTCACTTAAAACACAGGTACATTAGCTTATTGGTTTGCAGCTATAAATCGTTACTGCATATTTCATCAAGAACTTCCTGGCTAAATAGCCAATGTGACTGTAAGTTTGGAGATTAAAGATTCTAAATGCAATTAAGCATCACATTCCATCCACTTTCTGCATCAGCATGAAAGAACTCTGAGTGCCAAACTGAACACCAGCTCCCCATTAAAAGGGAAAACCCCAGAGGGCTGTTTATTAATAACACATGGAAGATAATATTGGGCTTATATTAAAAACATCCTTCATTAGCCAAATACCTTTGGAAAACTGCAGGATTTGGACATTGGGAATATTGGGTTAAAGAATGGCAATTCAGCTTGAAACATTTAGAGTTCAGAAATCATAAGTATTCTGTGTGCTCTGTCACACATGTGTATTTATGATGAATTAATAGAGCTTTTAGATGTTGCCTTGTCTGGTAGATTATTTACACTGCATTATCCTGATGGACTATAAAAGGAATCATAAAAACCTGCATGTGGCAGAAGATAATGGGATGAGGACCCTTGGTTTGTATATTGTTCTCTGGTGTATATTAAGTACACTAATGATCACCAGCAGTTAATTCACCACCCTAAGTCTAGTGGGTAGTTTCTGGCCACAGGAGTACATTCTCTGTCAAGGGCATCAAACCTACATTTGTTTTAGGACAGCTTTCAAAGACAGTCTGTGCATCTTATGATTGGTAGGAAATAATCTGCACACTAGCTCATCACTAACCTGTTACTCTAGAAAGTCACCAACATGCCCTTGACATGTCCATGGGATGTGCTGAAAAACTAAGGAGTGAAGAAAAGGGAGTGATATTAAATATAACAGAAAAGATGAAGGATAGTAAGAAAGAAGGTAAAAGGAAGTAAAGCTGACATGTATGGAGAAGTGAGATGCCATTAAAGCCAACAATATATTCTTATCTCATTTCTCACTGAGGCTGTCGCTCACTCCTAAATTGAATTCGGTTCCATAAATGTTTGAGCTCCAAGTACATCCATAGTTTTAGTGCTGTAGAGGGCAAAAATTATAAACATCTCTTATAGAGAACTTTTCAGGTTATAAGGCTCTGCCTAAAATTATTTGATCTTCACAGCAATATTGTAACTTGGATATTAATTTCACCATGTTTCTGATGAGACTGCTTAAATAGCTTTGTCCAAGATGATTATAAGGAGCCCTTATAGAGCCCGTGACAACAACCTGTGTCCCCTGGCTGAGAGACTGAGTCTTAAAAGAAATATTAAAGACAAATATATAGGTGTATGTATACAATAAATAAATAAATATACATACATACATACATATATGTATATATACATATGAAACATATAGTTACAATTGATAGCCAAAGGGTTAATGAGCCTAGAGGACAGAGAGAGATCCTTTTCTGCTAGAGAGAAGGAAGAGCAGATCCACGGTGGAATTGATGGAATTTTTGGGATAGAACAAATTGCCTACTTGGAGGAGTATGAAGTGTTGAAAAGCCTCGACTTCAATTCAATAGATGTATTCCTGACAGTGATTTTTGGAAACCTAGTTCTAGCGGGTATAGTACAGTGGTTTGGAGTCAGCGCTTAGTCATCTCTGGATAATGGGAATAGTAATGAAGCTGTTTCAGAGTTACTGAGAGAATTAAAATGGATTGACCATATGTCAGTTTGAAGATGACAACAGTAACAATGACAGTGATGTTGCCCTGCTGTATCCAGTCTGGGATCCCCAGCTCAAGGTTGATCAGTGTCTTCCAGGCATCTACAGTCTTTTAAGCTGTATAATGTAACTCTTTCATCTTCAAGTGATTTAAAAAAATGCCTTACGTGAAAAAGAATTTAATTTATTGGTCTACAGAATTTAAAAACAGTGTTGTAGAGATGACTTCAGTCGTGGCTTAATTCAGGGGCTAAAACAAAGTCCCTATGGTGAGGTTTCTCTCTCCACATCTCTTCTTCAGAGACAGGGATGTTCCCAGACTGGCCCTCTTCTCAGAGACACAAGATGTAAGGGGCATCCCCTCTCAGTATCCAGTTTATCTCCCAGAAGTTGAAAAATGGTCTCGTTGTATCTTATTCTGATTGGATTGCATAGCCATCCCTGATTCAAATGTTAGAGCCCCAGGAAGATACTGGGACAGGCTCTTGCTGGTCACAGGAGGGACCGTTTCTACCTGGAGCAGAGAGGCAGAGGGTGGGGAGACCTGGTTTCCCCAGAAAAAGAACACAGTAATATTCCTTCAAAAAAATAGTGAATGGTGAGACAAAACCATCCAACCCACTGACATGTGGTCATTACCAATCCATTTTCTTTTCTGAAATATGTTGAAACTTTCTGTTTCCCTTCTTTTCTGACCAAATATAATTTTCCAGGATTATTCTATATACTGAATTAGTGATTTTGATATAATTTCTCCTCTTATAAAACTACTTGTACCTTCTTGTTTTTACCTTTTCTAAAGTGAGTCATGTCTTTTTAACCTAATCACATCCAGATTTTTAATTTACATTTTTGATGTATAATAATTTCCAGGTATATCCATCACAAAACTACTTGGTGCAATTCATATGTAAAGGCAGTGTGAAACTGCATGTGGTTTGAAGATCGGAGGTCAAACTTTGCTTTTAATCTCAAACCTTAGTTTATCTGTTTATTAAATACAGCCTTTATCTGCTCAGCCGAATTCAATGGGGCTGCAAGCATTAGAAATACACAAAGCCACACCCACATAAACTATAAAATAAGTTAAATCACTATTATTGTTATCTAGGAAAAAGAGAGAAAAAAGACTGTTCTAGTATTTGCTCTGTGACTTATTGTTTAGGGTAAGTTAAATTGCAACATGAGTTAGAAGGTAAACTTGAAGAAATTCTAGCTAGGACACTCTATGACTCTCTAGATCCATATTCCACAAGAGCCTTCCAGATAACACTTTGTGTATTTGCATGCTAATAAAAAAATCTGCCAAGCAAAAATAAATACAAAAATAATGGGAAACGAACCTCATGTTCCTTGGCCAAGGCCCAAGCTGAGTGCCTGGGCCCTACATTCAGACAGGTATGTCCTCTGTAAGGAACTGTCTGGAGACAGCCAGGGGAGACATTAGCAAGCAGAGGGGGGATATGGAAGTGAGGGAGTAGATTCTGGTCTAAGCTTAAAATCTAGATAAGCAAGATAAAATTCATTAAAGATTCACTTTCAAAAGGGGCCCAAGGGCTGCTGAAATACTCATGGAAACAAATGGGAACATTTCATTTGGGGCTTACAGTGATTACAACCACTAAAATAATCCATTTATTCCTTTTTAAAAACATAAACAAAGACAAAAGAAAGTGCTTCTGGCCTTAAGTATCTGAATTTATTTTGTTATCCATTATGAGATTATCTGTACCTTTATATACAGTTGCCTGGATTACCTAAAGTTTAGTTGTTTTAATCACCTGATGGCTCTTCTAGTTTTGTTATAATCATTTTGCTTTACAGTATTTTTTAAAAGTATGGTTCTATAAGGCAAGTAAGTACCATAGACATCTTAACAATAGCAACTGAATTCAAAGAAAGAGGAAAAACAAAGAACATTAAAAATAAAACAATATGAACAATAGTGATAGACATCATGGACAATAAGATTTATGTAGGATATGAATGTCACACAGACAACAACAAAACTAAAGAAGTTTTAAGAAACATGAAACAACGTCTATCAGAGGAATGGGAACCCAAATCCATAAAATTCATCACCATCGTCAGCTCCTTAAGGGCACTTATTCAGGGTATGTATGACTCTCCACTCCATGTTACAGATGAGCAGAAAACAAGTACAATTTACTAGGTAGGGGCTAGGGCCAAATTTCTGTCCCCAAGTCCAGTCAGTTTGAAGAATACAGTCCTTGCCATATTTCTGCCATAATGGTGCTCAATAAAAATAAAACAGTATAGCAGCTGTTGCTTTCATCAGAGTTGCATGACTGTATAAGGCTAAATCTGGACAGTGTGGAGGGCAATAACACATCATGTTCTGTCCCACCTAAATTCTGTCATCTATGTGTAAATAATCAGGTTGAAAGGAAAAGCAAAACTGCCTCAGAAGATGGAGATAAAGCCTGAGGGATTTGTGTGAAGAATCATCCTTGTTGCCTTGGTGATCCTAGGTGATAGTCAGGGGCATAATGAATTGATGGAATATAAATCATTCTGAAGACATTTTTAGCACTGGTAGGTGAAATCACCTCCTTTCCCCTTACCTGTCATTTTGTTCTTTACACTTGTTCAATCGCTGCCCAACTGCTTGCTTTTATTATTAAGTCTGGCATCTCCTGAAGGTCTCCTTTCTAAACTCCAGATAGGTAGCCTCAGAAGAAATTTAAACAGTGGTAATTTCTGCCAAGAAAATGCCTATTTCCAATGCAAAGTGGGAGATTCTGTAATGCTTAGGGCTAAGGACAATCTTTCTGCTTTTCTCCTTTCCTTAGAGACTGCTCTAAGCTCTAAATTATAAGCCTTAAATTGCTTCATCTGATGGGGGTTGCAAGGAAGGATGAATACGAAGATGAGAAAAAAGAACTGTCAAGACTTTATCTGGAAAAGAAAAATAAATTTGAAGGGAATAAAGGTTTTCAAATATATGACAGTTAAAAATAACTATTGAACCATCAAGTTAAGAATTAAACTTTGAGATTCTGCTTGAACTGTCAATTGCAAATGTTAGAAGAGAAACTCTTAAGTGGTATTTTTTTTTAAAAAACAATGCTATTCATTCCATGGAAAAATAGCTATAATACTTGAAAGACACCATAAAAAAATTAGAAATCCTTCTTATTAATAAGCATATGAAAAGGTATTCAAGCTCATTAGTGATTAGTAAAATGCAAACTGAAAATCATCTTGAGATATCATTATAGATCCACCAGATTGGCACAAATTAAAATGTCTGACTATGCAAGTCACTTCAAGGATGTCCACAAACTGGAACTGTCATTCACCACTGGTGGAAATAGAAATAGGAGAAGCTGCAGATGTCCACATACTCTACATGCCAGCAGTGAGTCTCTTACATATATAATCAGAAGAAGCTGCTGCCTAAGTGAATCTTAATTCATAATAAAAATTGTTAAGAGCTGCATTGGTATATGGTAGCCCTAAACCGGAAAAGCCTTAATCTTGAATGTGTTGATAAACAGCAGTATAGTCATGAAATGGAATATTATACAGCAAGAAAAATGAAATACACCTACACATAAAATATGAATGGAACTCACAAATATGATGCTGAGTGAAAGAAGTACAAGAAAGGATGCATAAACATGGTCTAAAAATAGTCAAAGCAACACTATTTTCTTTAATAATGAATATAAGGTGGGAGAAAATACACACCGGGTTCTAGGGAGCTGGCAACACCCCATTTTCTGATGTGGATGGTATCTGCACATGTGATCTCTTGATAATTATTCTGCGTATGTGCTCTAGCTCACAATGGAAAAAGACATGCACTGTACTTGTATTTTAGTCACTTTGTCAATGACTGAAGGTTGCGGAAACTTCCAGACCAGAGGACAGCTGCCTCTTGTCCAGAGTCATTCCCAGTTGCACACTTTACTATTGGTTGGGGGCAATTTGTCATTCTTCTCTACATCGGTCATTTCTTCTCCACAAGAATATTTAATAATGACTTCTAGCGAATGTAAACTGATTTTTTCCCCATCATCTTTTTTTTTCTACCCACAGAATTTGTCCATCATGAAGATGACTGAAATCAGGTAACAAAAATCTTGTAGAACCACGAAAGATCAAGTTCTTCAACTTGTAAACAGTGAAACTGTAACAATCCTTTCTTTATGACAAGGAAGTTCAGGGGGAAAATCTTACTTAGCTTATCACTTAGAATGGAAAGCATGAATGTCTACTTTAAATTTATTTTTAACATGTTTATTGTTAGAAACATTTTCTCTATCATTGTTACTACTTACTACCTTATCACATTTCTTCAATGACTTACTTACCAAAGGCAAAGAATGTATTGAACCAGTTAAATAGGCCATATATAAGTCTGTTCCTGTATTCCTAAAATATATCTGCACACTAAACCACAACTACTAAACTTATTTTTTACAGAGTAGTTGTGAAGATCTCAAGAGATAATACATGTGAATTACTACGGAAACTATAAATTATTTTGGTTTTTTTTTCTTTCTAAGGCAGTCCCTATTATAATCATCATCTTAAAAAAGAATCACACCACAACTGTGATTTTACAAGTGTAGGAAAAACAGCAACTAAGAAACTAATGCAAATGGTCAAAGAACAGCAGGAAATCATATTTAATGATTTCCAGATCTGTAACTGATATCAGAAAAGAATAAGAAAACTGTGCAGCTGATACACAAACACATTACGAATTAGGCACAAAATAGAACATTTTACTTCCAGAACATTTGTGACCACATGGATGCATCAGTAATGTGAGTTATTTTCCTCTGTGCTCCCTGCCTTTATTGAATGGGATACAATGCATCTAGCCTTTAGCAGCCTCCCTCTGGGTCACTTGGATTTATCTCTTCCATGCATGTATAATTCCAGTAGGTGTGTTTTAGTAATTCAGTAACTCAAAATCCCCAAAGTTAGCTAGTAACTTCTATGTTTCTCTACAGAATGGATACAGATAGAAACTGGCTCTGGTAAAATGGAATAAAATAGAATTGATCAAAAAAGAAACTCAGTAAAGCTCTAAGTCACCTACCTTTACAACAATAAAAAGCAGTAACAGGACTGGGCAGCTAAATTCCAGGTGTCTAGACAAGTCATGATCCTTAATCCTTATGATAACCCCTTGAAGTAGACACTGGGTTACTCCCATTGCAGAGTCCTGAAATCTGAGCCTTGGAGAATTTAAATGACTTGCTCAAGCTCACACATACAGTAAGTAAAGGCTACTGTATCCAGATGGTCTACTAGCATGCAACTCTATACACTCATAGAAATGTGCTTTATTTTTATTGAAGTCTATCCAATGTGGGACGTTTTTGGGTGTTGCCCTCACACTCAGTTTATCGTCTTTGTTCTAGCTGATGCATTAGACAACAAAAACATTAAACTATGTTGACAGAAAGGATAAAAAATGAGAGACTTCAAAACAGTGAATCATGACCCCCAAAAAAGTAAAAAGAGCAACAAAGTTGTTTAGGGGACTTCATTCCTAAATTCGGTGGCTTAAAACTATAAAAGTTGTATATAGTTTGAAACTACATTCAATCTATGATTACACTGACTTGGTGGGTTGAATTTATTTGAGGGCAATTTCTTCTTATACTGAAATCAGACCAGTTTTATAATTCACTTCCCAAATTTTGAACTCTTCTACATTTGGTTCTGAAGAACTATTCCGTAGCTCTATCCAACAGCTTTATGAAGAAAGTTATAATATGCTTCAGTGGCCTTAAGGAAAGAGTATGTTGCTGGAAAGAAATATTGCTAATATTGATGGTGCTGTAGAATTCTTATAGCTGTTATGAATTCTCTCATATCAAATATTGTTCTGTTGCCAGTGCTAAAGAATGCACTGCTATTTTTATACCCACCCACCTTGACAAAGGTTCCCACATTCAACCATTCCTTCTTATAAATGGTTACCCAAAATAGTCATTAAAAATAAAAAGCCTAACATTTCAATATCTCACAGAGGATAGAAAACTGGGAAGCATGCAATCAACATGCTTTTAAAAAATAGTTTGATGAAATTTACTGAGAACCTGTTAGACAACATGGTGGGCATTCAACTACTTGCTGAACAAATGAATAAGTGATATCATACAAAAAACACAGAAGAAGATCAAGTACAGTCAATTATAGAGATGCATATTGGACATAAGAATATATTTTCAGGTTTTGCAAGTTGTCAAATATCAGGATAAGCTATTTAGAAATCAGAAGCAGAAAAGGAGACAAACATGATTTGTAAATAAAACCGTGAGAGGTGTGGTGGTAGGGCGGCCTTCTGTCTTGGTTTACCTGGGATTGAGGGACTTCCAGGACCATGGGATGTTCAGTGCTAAAACTGGAAAAGTCCCTACCAAACTGGGATGAGGTAGTCACCCTAGAAGGGAAAGATCTGAGGCTGGGAATCTGGAAACCTAAAATCCAGAAACTCTGACACTAGCCTGATCTGGTACAAATCACTTAGTTGAGTCACTCAATTTCCTCATTCATTTAAAAGGGGAGAAGTGGTCAAGATAATATTAAGGCCCTCCCAAATTTAGAAAATTCTCTGATCTGAAATGCAAATAGTGGCTGGCCCAGGCCAACAAGGGAAATAAAAAGACACAGCAGATGATCCCACAAGAGTTCATTCAGCCCTTGTAAAAGAGGGAGTAAGCAAAAATTAAGAGAGCAAATTAAATTTTAAGAAAATTAACATCAACGACAGTGACTGTGAACGGGGATGTGGGGGGGACTTGGTGAAGGGGGAGCCTAGTAAACATAATGTCCTTCGTGTAATTGTAGATTAATGATACCAAAATAAAAATTAAAAAAAAACCCAGGGGGCGGGGGGGAGCAATTAAATACCTAAGGCTCAAAAAAAAAAAGAAAATTAACATCGAAACGTCTGATTTTAAAGTATTCCCACACAGTTTGATGAGTGAGGTTGTACTTTAATTTGATTGTGAGAATACAATTAAAATGTATCTATTAGGTAAATGCTACTTATTTTTAAACCCTTGAAACCTGTTCACATGGTTTTATTTCAGAAGAAATAACCCTGAGGATGACTTAGTTCAGGCAACTTAAAAGCTGAGAACAGACAGAAATGCAATCTCCTTCTTATACCTAATTCACTAAACTGTGTGGTATAGAGAAATATATATCATCATGCATGTATTATTTTAAAATCTAGACTTAAGCTTAATTTTAAATATTAATATTACTAAATTATGTTATTAATAATAAATACTATTTATTACTTTAAATTTATTATCTTACTACTAAGAGAATAGGACATTATTTGGAATTTTACCCAGTTTGTGGCATGGGGTATATGGGAACTTTCCCATCACAAGCAGAAAGGTGGTTCCATCGTATCACATACAGTTTCTGTTCAATTCTGCTTTTCCTAAATCACAGCGCTTAATGGGTTTTCTGGCAGAAGACACTAAACACTTTTAAGAGGCATTTAATGTGAAGCATTTGTTTACCTGTGGATTCATTATTAATGAAAAGCCAAGCAATGCACAGTTCAAATGAGGCAGACATTAAGTGGATCAGTCACCTGCATTATTAAAATGTACTCCAGGGGGATAGGGATTTCTCTCCACATTCAATTATTGTTAATGTAAGGAATCCTCCCGCCACATCTCCATCATTCCCAAGAAGAAAGTCTGCTTCTCCCATGGACGCTTCTAAATGTGCACAAGTCTTGGTCGGCCTGTGTTTCAGTCCCTAAGTGAGAGTTGGACATGGCTCAGAAGCAGCAATCTCTGGGCAGGCCTGGCCTCTCCCTCCCACTTAGCATGTCTTAAAGCAAAGCCCCATGTGTAAGCACAGCTCAAAGTCCTTGACAGCAGGTCCCTTGACTATAGGAGGTCTAGAAGCTTGACACGGCATGTCCCTGAAGTCTGTGTCTACATTGCCAGGAGGCAGAATTCTGTCAGAGAACATGCTTTGACTGCCATCAGCTCAGACCTCAGAAATCAGGTAAAGACAGGCCCAAGCTGCCTTGAAAACTTGATTAGGCAGAATTGGAAAAGCAGAATGAAAATTTCCAAAGAAAAATGAAAAACTTAAGACTGGCAATTTCTTCTTTCCTCTTCTCTGATTCCATAATCCTCTGGTTCCCATATCCCACAGCATATCTTTCCATGTAGGCTGATATTTATAGCTGGTTGCCCACTTGCACTTTGGTTGAAGGTCCATGTTTATTGCTAGTCAGCCCTGAATGTCTATTTTGGTTGTAAAAGCCTAGAAATCCCAAATTATTTCCCTGGAGTTTTCTCCACAGGACACATAATCTGATATTCAAAAATATTCTTATTTTTCATGCTACTAAAAATGTGAAGACTTTTCAAAATATTTTCATTATTATCTTTAATCATAGTGTATTCTATAACATATACGTTAAATGTCAGTTTTGATCTTGCTGTTGGATTGACCACTTGACAAAACTAGTGAACACATGTCACTAATTCAGTTAGATGCCCCAATCCTACAGCACCTGTTAATGCTGCCATATGTGTTCCAACTCTGGACAAATTGATGGATCCCTTAATATTTCCAATGACAGAAAGCCCAGAACTGACCTAGCACCCGAGGGGCTCCCGGCATGGAATGCTTTCCCAGGCTTGAAGTCCTTATACTATAGTCCCTGGTATGAATCTGCCTTAATATTCATACCTCGCCACCCTCCACTGCCTCAGCAACCTTGACCTGTTTTGTGCCTGTGGCTGCAAAGGTAATTTGGTGGTGGGAAAGGCAGGCTCACAGAGTCAGGGGCATGCTCACTGGGGAAGAGTTCAAAGCCTGTTACAAGCTGAAAGGTTGCAGTGGAATTTCACTGTTCAGTTAAAGGTCATTCTAAGGGATAAGACCGAGTGAGGGATTCACAGACTCTTCAATTGATTTCCTTAAGCAGGTATGGAAAAGAATACTCGGAAATGAGAGGGGGAATGGAGTCACTTGTCTTCCAGAGTGAGCAGGTGATCATTAAAATTGAGAGCACTGAGCCACACATGCCCTTTTCTTTGGAAATTATCAGCAACACATAACATATACATTATACATATACGCTGCTCTCTGACACCCCTGACTCTCACCACTCCTTCACCCTCTTCTCTATCAGATTCTTCCTCCTGAACATGTTGAATTTTCAACTGAGAATTTACACATTAGAGTTTGGGGAACTGAGTGATGGTCCTGGCTGAGCTCTGGTTTATGTCCTCCAGGTATCCTGGTAACTTTTGAATAGAGTCTACTTTTTTACTTAAGACATTTTTTTCTGCACCTTATAACTAATTATGACACAAAAATAAAGTCAAAAGTCAATAGGATTACAAGGAACCTAAGTTACAAAATTATATGTTTGTTGTTTCCTTATACTGTATATCACACTGTAACCCCTAAAACACACTAAAACTGCTCAGTATAACACAGCCAACTAGAAAATATTTAATTATTCTTATTACTTAATAGTTGAATAAAAAAATGTCATCAAACCACTTTGATGCTCACCTTGTTGAACTACTCAGTAAAGAAACAAAGAAAAGGCATACAGCAAAATAATGATTGTTTAAAACAAAAAAAAAAATCTCACTAGCTCATGTCTGCAAAATCTTGAAGGAACATAAGTTTTATGTCACATATTAAATCAAACCACAGGGCCCTGTCTCAGTGAATTTAGTATTGTGAGAACAAACTATTTGTGCTCAAATTTGTAACCCCATTCTCAACATAATGGCTTCTACAAACATGAAAATCATGCTAACAGATTTATTTTAACTCCTGGTACTCATTAAAAATTGTGCATGAATACTAACAGACCCAGTAACAATCTTACTAAAAGGAATCAATGTACTTAAAGGATTGTTCCCCTAAAATACCAGGAGATGGTCTATTTAGAGCCTGTTTAACATCAAAGTTTTTTGCTTTAATGTTAAAGCAACAAACCACAGAAATGTTTCAAACGGAATTGACATTTTAAGCTATTCATCTCTTTTGCTTCCAGTATCTACAGGGGGGAGTATTCTCCTACTGAAAGGAGAAACACCTCTTTCCACGTAAATGGGAATTTTGATTTAAGTATACCATTTAGTGTTTGTTATTAAGCCATCAAGCAAGCCAAATCATAATCCAATAGACTGAATGTTTAGAATTGTGTCTGCTTCAAAATACTTCCAGACAGTTAAAGATGGCTAGTTCTGCAGAGCTTGCAGTTTGAATTAAATAAGGTACGCTTAATAATAACATTAAATTAGTAATGGCCAAAATATACCACTTAGTGAAATTAGCAAAAAAGCTACTAGCACTGTCTTAATTAATAGACAGAAACACATCTGTGTGTGGAAAGCCATCTGACTTGGCACACACATGCATACACATACAGTTACCTGTTCACCTATCTATAAATATCTCTATACCAATCAATAAAAGTGAGGAAGTTAGAGACCTTAACCCAGAGATTAACCACTTCTCTGGTATTAGGATTCTAGTATTCTGATTTCTGACCCAGTACACTCTCTCCATTTTATTTTTCTTCTCCTTTCCATCGAGTAACTATAAGATTATAAACATTAAAACTGTGCTCTATACTTAAGGTATTTTGAGAATATATGTGTATGTATATGTGAGTGCATGCATGTATTTATGATAGAAATTGCATTTAATCATTTTGTATTGTGAAATACAAATAACATGGATAGGTAATGCATGCTGCATGTCCCTCTTTCACAGTTAGCATTTCTTTCACGCACTAGACAGGTATACTATAAACAGTTCATGTCAATCTGGCTACGGGTCATGTTCCACCAACTCCACCCCTCCCACACCTATTTTTTTCTCTTGGTCAAGTTTTTGCTCATACTGTTCTCTTTTAAGCACAGGCACAGGATTTTAGTAGATACTAAATAAACATCCATCTCTTTTCATAGTGTGTTAATCAGAAACCTCCATGAACTTGATGACCAAGATGAAGTCCAGATTGCTGGTGAAGTTTAATGCCCACATTTTAGAATATATTTGATACTCCCCTTAAACAGTTTCTATATAAAAGATCAACTCTGTAATTTTATACTACCCTGTATTTCTTTCTCATTAAATATCTAATTCGTTAGATAATCACAAAATAAATAATAGTAATGATAGAGCATTATTGGGTACTTCATATGCATTTGGTCCTATGATAAGCCCTTTCCCTCACTGTAACTCTATGAGGTCGGTAAATTGTACTGTGCTCATTTCACAGGTGAAGAAATGGAGGGTTAGACAAATCGAGTAATCTGTACAAATCCATAGATGTGGCAAGTCACATTGTTAGTATTTGAGCCCAGGTGTCTCTTATTCCAGAGCCTGGACTCAAATGCTCCCTATTCTTTAATCTAGCTCAGCGCCTCACACGCACAGATTGATGAGTAAGTACTGGCCGGCTGTGTAGGCGGCAATAAAAGTCCAGTAAATCCTGTTATGATATAGCTTGTTATTACACAGCCTTATAAATGATTCAAAGCATGTTCTTCAAAATATAACAACTCCATCATAAAAGCCTGTCTTAGCACAGTCAGCACATATGGTAAATGTTAGTGCTGTAACTCAACACCAGGGATTATATATATGTATGTATTTATAATACACAAGACAATCCCACAATAAGTGTAATTTCTTTCAACCCTGATTAAATTGGAATTTAAACATTCATTTGGAGAGTTTTAACTTGAACTTTAAAAAAATATATAATTCTAGAATTGAAGTTCCGTAAGTGCAGAGACCAGATTTTGCATGTTCACTGCTAAACTCTTTCACTTCACCCATGCTTTACATTCTGTGTATATATTAAACATGATCAAACTGTAGGTAGCACATATGTGTGTGTGTAAGCTCATACACACAGTGATATATAGTAAACATATGAAACACACACATATAATTATTATAATAGCCAAATTAGAAGAAATAACATGAAATTTATTAAGAGCCCAGAATATGAAGTATTTTTGGAAGAAATAATAATAGTGGACACTTTCAAAGTACTCATTTTAAGTCAGCCCCT
The DNA here is from genome assembly GCF_040802235.1 of Manis javanica. NCBI lineage: Eukaryota > Metazoa > Chordata > Mammalia > Pholidota > Manidae > Manis > Manis javanica. The sequence goes on along the minus strand of NC_133164.1, from coordinate 105,672,824 downwards.
ATTCTAAGAAATTTCTATGTATATATAATCTCATTTAATCATTTTCACCTCTATTTGTTGAGGTTAATGTTTGCATCAGTATTTTGCTCCTTTTTATTGCTAACGGGACATTACACTGTGTGGAGGTACCACAGTTTGCTTATCCATTCACTTGTTGAAAGACATCTGGGCTGTTTCTAGTTTGGAGTGATTATGATTAGAACAGCTATAAACATTCGTGTACAATCTTTCGTGTGAGCATGTATTTTCATTTCTCCAAGGAAAAATACCTGAGAGTGAGATTGCTGGTTCACACAAGAATCATGTTTTTTTTTAACTTTCTATTTTGAAATACAGAATCACAAGAAGTCATAAAAACAGTACAGAGAGGTCTTGTGTAACCATCACCCACTGAGTCCGCTGCCCTGTCCTAACAGTTTACAGATTATCAAAACAAAACATCAAAACCAAGAAACTGACATTTGCATAGTATGAATAACCATAGACCTTACAATTTTTGCTTTTTTTTCTGTGTGTGCATATGTATAGGTTTATATAATCACCACTACAAATCAACAAACAGAATGATTCCATCCTAGCAAATGGACTCTCATGTCTATTTTAAACATGATCAAACTGTAGGTAGCACAGAGAAGTTGAATAGGGTCTGAACCCAAGTTCACACAGCTGGGAAGTGATGGAGTCGGACGCGAGTGCCGCCAGTACCCAGGCCCAATCGCCTCCCACTATGTTAAGCTGCTTCCCTGTTTGATCATTTTCACATAAGGCAGCATTTGCAATAATAGCTAAAAAGTGTTATCTGGCAGAATTGTTTTATTAGCAGATACAATTATATTCATTTATCAATATTTGAATGACTATATTAAACTAACTTTAAAAATATTTGTAGGTAGACACTTCTAAATTTTGAAAGATGTTTAAAATTATCTGTGCTCATCTAAGTACTATTAGGTGGAATCTTATGAAATCACAATTTTAAATCAAAACACAGTTAAATATCACCATTCCATAGGATCCAATCTAATTATAACAATCAGTTTTCAGGACTTATTGTGTACTAGGTTTAATGAATTAATATTCTTAAACTGACATCAATATAGAGGGTAACTCCTGGATTCAAATGTATGAAAAATCCATGCCCTTTCCTGTCGTGCTATTATGTGGGTTTAGATGTTCTAGCAGTTTCATTGTATTGCTCATTCATAACCTCGTCCCTTTTCTGTGGTGTATGGCATACATGGACCAATGTGTCCAAGCTAGGCTGCGTCCAAGTTTCCTCTGCCTTGCACAGGGAGCCCAGAGCTTCGAGTCTCTCTTTGCTGTCACTCCCTAAGACTCTGGACCTGTATTTTTGACCTTACATCTCATGAATGTGTTTTCCCATCCTCTCTTCACAGTAAGTTGCTATGCCTGCACTGTCATTTCTGACCCTTCCTAAATGGAGGAGAAACTGTTTTACAACAGGAATTTTTTTCTATTTTGAGAAAATTTAGATATAATTCTGAGAGATGTTTAAAGTGTGTAGAATCCAGCTAGGTCCAGTTTAGAAGAGAAGACTTACATTGCAATCCCTCTATCTTACTGGATAACTTGTTTACCTAAGTCCAGCTTTTTCCCAGGCAAAAACTCTTTTTTTGTTCCTCATGAACTACACTTTCTTCTAGTTCCAATATGCTTCCCTTCTACAAGCAGTATGATAGCTCAGCTTCACAGCTTCCACTGAAGTCACTATCATATAGAAATCATGTCCTCTAGCTACCCATCTTGATATAAGATCCCCTAAGCAATCTGTGCTCTTGTACAGGGAGATGCTCATACTCTCTAGACTACCTGGGTTCCAAGGTTCTGAATAGACTTACTGGGTGCCATGGAGACCCAGAAATTTTATGCATTTGCATGCACCTAAATTTTTCTTGAGTTTGCATATCTAGCTATTATAAAATGCTGAAAAAAGTCATTTGCCTCAAAAATATTATAATAAAAATACCCTATAGTCCAGGACCAAGGATTAACAAAAGAAGCAGCATTTCAATTTGGGAGAGATTTTTCCACCTATTATTAAAGTTACCCATCTGAAAATTTCTGTTTGAAGAAAACTCATATATAATTTGTCAAAATGAGTTTTAAAAACTGGAAAACAAGGTATTGAGATTTGGTATGTTACTTAACTTCAGCTGCAATTAAAAACATGAAGAAAAAGAAAATGACAGCTAATGCATGCTTAAGGATTTCATATCTCAACAAGACCACACATTGAATGGACTTAAAGAAGAGCGAGGGATTCTCAAGCCAGTAACTTATTTCCAAATCATTGCATCTCCATAGAAGTTGTTTAGAAAAATGACTATCAAATAATACCATAGAAATACATATAAGTGAGTTCTCCTATAAAACTCTTCTTATTTCTTGTGACTTTTCTTTCCCAGTACATCTGGAATCCTGAGTTATTTGGCAAAAACAAAAAACCCAGAGAAAAATTTTAAATGGTACAGATTTTATACTATTGATAAACAGCTTAATTTCAAGCCAGTCAACAAGAAACAGAGAAGAGTGGAACGCACTGAAATGAATGAAAACTGGCATGAAATACAATGATTGGTACCATGACTGATTTGTTTTTACTGCTTGTTTTGTTTTTACTAATATGAATATGTTGCATTAGACCATCGATCGACTCTTCCACAAGGGTTCACAAAGCTTTGCTGAGGCAAGTCTACTGACCAAGACCAGGGGGCTGCTTTCTGCGACTTTGGCACAGAACCCTACTAGGGGGCACCCTAGGCTTCGGCTGCACCATAGATTGCAATTAGATGTGCTAAATGGAACTTATTACTAAAGGAAACATCAGGGAAACAGGAAGTACTAATGCAATTTTTAGAGGAGACTACTTTAACGGTAGGGCTGAGAATAGGTATAGAGAAAAATCTAACTCAATAATTTTTGAATCAACATAGAGAAGCTGTCTACACTCTATTTAATAAGTGGTCCTTTTAATTATATCCACATGCAGAGAAGTATAGTTCCCAAACCCAAGGCATACTCCTCAAAGAATAACTGACATGAAACTCAGTCTTCCTAAAGATTCCAAAACTTTATGTCAAAAAGTTCAGCTTCCCATCCTTACACACATATGACTGATATAAGACTCCCTAGGGATTATGCTAATATTTAAACACACCCCTCCTTCAGCTTTGAATGAAATGCTTGAACAGGAACTTGGCAAACTGTCTCCAGTGTCAACTAATTTTAAAAGACAGGCCACATGTTTTGATGCTTATGGATTCTGACAACATGAAGAGTTGAATACGTGATTTCCTCTGAACCTACATTCATGTAAGGAAGAATAATTGAATAAGTTGACAGTACTGATGGCTGTAATTAAAGTGAAATTAATATTTATTGTAAAGTGGAAGTTGGCATTAGAAACCTATATTTATAGGTAGTTTTCGTTATCCAAACAGACTCAGTTTTAGATAGCTGAAACTTGACTTCATTTGTGCTTTGTCCTCTTTCTTTTTCCCATCATGCACAGATGCTTTTCAATTACTAAGGATGCAATGAAGATTGCTATTTCTTAAACAAGAAATGATGAGTTTCTTTTTCTTCACAAACTGATGTTTGAGCTGGTCAACAGATACCAGAATTTGGTCCTGAAGTTTAATGTGAATCTCTAATGGATTCATTAGGCAGATGCTGACTTAGGAACTCCATTTTCCTGCTTTTGTTGCAAGAAAACAGTCAAAGTTCTCCTTTTCTTGTCTTTTAATATGTTTACATAGAGATAACCCTTGCACCATTTTTGCTTACACTTGACATTATGTATCTCTTCACTGTCTCCTATTCATGCCAATATATATATATCATGTCTTCTGACCCTCAGTGTTTGGAGATGCAAAATGGAAATCTGTTCACAGAAATTTAAAAAGAAACCAAAAACTAGCAAAACGGTTGCCTGGTCATTCTTCATGCCTTTGAACCTCGACAAGGTCCTTTTTATTTACTGTTTCCCATTCATTTAAATAAAAGGCTAGGCAGCCAAATAAAGTACAATGGCAATTTCAATATAGGCAATCTAATACCTTTATATGTAAAGTAAGGAACCTAGAGACCAGGAGATGATTTCCCTTCATTTAGCTGGCAGCAGAACTGGCTGAGACTCTGATAGTAATACATATTTACCTACACATAAACTTCATGTCTGTTGCCTCAATAAGAGAACATTTCAGGAAAATGTGCCAAATTATTAATTTAAAAAAATTTATGTTCCGATGACACTTTCCAACACCTCTCCCCACCTTAAATCCAGGGTAAAATCCTAATTCACCCATGAATCTGATTTTGCCACACTCGGTATCCCTCCTGTGATGTCTTACTTGCTCTGATGTCCACGTGTCTTCTGTACAGTGTTTCAGTGCTAGCAGGAGCAGTCACAAGAACAATCAAGAGTTATTCTTGACTAACAATTGCAAAATAACAAAAATAGAATATATCTATAGCTTACTGTAAGGAAACCAGTGATGGAAACACTTATCCCCTGACAAAAACCACTTCTGAAATAAGACGGAGAAAAATGATTGGGGCGACTTAAGGGAAGTTAAACAGGTAACCACTAATATTTGTTTGGCACTTTTTAATTTACAAAGCACTAGTCACACATATTTTCTTATCTAATATAAGCACCTAGTCAATATCACCCTGAAACCATCACAGCTCTAAGGATGAGGTTCTTTTTGAACAGAAATCCCTGGGTTGACTGCTAGAGTAGGCGACAGTGTTGGCATGCTCATAATGGCTTTTTGCTCAAAAATTCAAGTTCCATTTACATAGTGTTTCCACATGGCATTTTCAGTCATACTTATATAAAATACATATATATATAAACTAAAGTACAAATAAACAAGAACAGATCAATTCTAACACTGACATGATGTTTTTATAATGACTCTATAATTATAGATTTTTTCCCTAAAATATGAGTTGATATTTTAAATCTTATTTAACATTCATGCCTAAAAAGTAGCTCTAAGTAAATTTGTAGGTATCTGTAAGATTATGAATCACCAGTTCTATGGACAATTATGGAATTCATAAAAACTTTCAATAAAGATGGTTCAGCTTATTATTTTCCTGTATATCATAGGTTTGCAAACACTAAACATCTGGATATAAAGTGAAATGTTTAACCATCCATATGTTTCCAAATTTCTAGATATTTGGAATCATGCAAAGAAGAAATTATATAGAAGTAATACAGATATCTATTAAATAAAATACAACAACTGAATCATTCTTCCTGTTAAGTCATTTGAATTTTTTTTAATGGTGATAATCAGTATATTTAAGAAAATAAGCAAATATGTCAGGTCACAGCCAGTTATTGCCCTGTTGCATGCACTATATTGCATTTTCATATACAAACAGAAGACACGTGCACAAACATCTTTAGGGCAGAAAATGATGAATTTCAAAGATACTGGATGCTTAATAACAGTTTACCTTAAAAAGATGATAGTATCAAGCATAGGTACAGAGTTATAATTGCTCAAGAAAGATCAAGGTCAAAGAGTATTGATGGGGGGTGTCTCTTTTTCCCTCTCTTTCTTTCACCCTTCCCTTCCCTACCTCTCTCTCTCTTTCTCTTTCCTTTTCCTTCTCTGTTCCACAGTGAAAGGATGCAGTGTGAAACAGTTAGTGAAAAGCTCACAAGTTCATAAATAAACTCACTCATCTATTAAAGGGATCATAGCAGTGACTACTGAATAAAGTCCCTGCAATAAGGGCATACGGTTTAAGCAGGGGTCGGAAAACCACAGACCCAGAGGAAATCTGGCTCATTGCTGCCTTTTCATACATCAGTGAGCTCAGAAAGTTTTTTATGTACTTTAATGGTTAAAAAAAAAAGAAAGAACATTATTTCATGACACTTAAAATTACATAAAATTCAAATTTCAGGGTCCATAAGTAAAATTTTATTTTTACACATTCACACCCAGTCATTTACTTTTTCTAGTAGCTGCTTTCTTTGCTACCAGAAATCATCAGGTAGTTGCAAGCTTGGTCATATGTCCCTCCAAACTAGAAATATATACTATTCACTATCTGGCCCTTTACGGAAAACGTTTGCTGATCCTGTTAATTCAGTCAATAACTACTGAGCTGAAACTTCTTTATAATTTAAATGTCCCTGCTAAAAAAAAAAATGGAGGGGGGCAGGGTAAGTGTACACGTAACAATGAACTATAAACTTAAAATGTAGAAAATCCTCAGGCCATTTCTTCATACTCCTCCACAGATAGAGTTCATAGTTAGCTTTTTTAAATCTTTGTGAAATATTAACTCCTTGGAAATAATAAATGAAAAAGTAAAAAGCTAACTCCTCCTACATGAGTCGATTAGCTTCATAAAACAATAAGCTCTTTTTTCTCTCTCTCTCCTCCACAATATGGGAAGATATTTGAGATTTATATAGAAAGCTTCAGCAGTCTTCTAAAATTTACTTGGATGGGGGAATAAATCAAATTTGGGGTTCTCCATTTTGCTAAGAATAAGTTATTTGTGACCAAAATAAGTAGTGAGCTAGAGGATCAGGCAGAATTTCTTTTATATCCATGTTTGCTCTGTATGATTTACATTATTCATGACTGCAACATTTTGGTTTTCATTTCTGATCACTTAATTTAATTCTGATCCTTCTGTGCATTTTGACAACATTGTGAGCTAGGCTTTACGACTGCGTAAGTCTTTTACGGCATGAAAAAGGAGAGAGGGAACATCTTTTTTATAGGATTCCTTCTATCTCCAATAAATTGGAGATATTTTTAAAACAATCTCTCTGAATAACAAAGTAAATTAACATATTGGTTAAAGAAAAAAAAAAGGCAGCAGCTTCTTTGGGGAGTGGCAAGGCTATTGGTCAGGAAGCAAGACCATTACTTCTTTTTTTGTATCCATCACCTGACCTTGAGCAAAACACATCACTTCTCTCAGCCTCAGTTTCTCTGTCTGTCAAATGGAATGCTGGATTAGTTCAGACTCCTTCTAGTTCTAAGACACTGCATATTTAATTATTCTGTTCATCAGTTAATTTATCAGAATATAATGAGTCTATTCATCAATGGGAAATGTCTTTACCATCTCAGATGCTGGTCAGAAACTAGAGATTTCTCTCTGGTTTTCATTTTTGAGTTAAAATTCTGACCAATAACAATTAAACCAGGAGACAGGAGACCTGACCTCCTCTGCTTCCACTGCCTAGATACCTGTTCTTGGATAGAGAAGATGCTCTGCCAAATGGCTGTGAGTAGCTCTGTTCAGTTCTATGGATTTCACCAAGTTCCTAGGAGTTTTATATTAAATCACAATATGAAATGGATTAAATAAAGGGAAATAAAAAGGAAATCTGGAGAAGAAAATGTACATCTCACCAACAATTAAAGAAGCACTAATCTTTCATCCATAACTAAGGAAAGATATTTTGTGTGTAAAAATAATACATATAAATATGTGTGTGTATACAAAACACACACATACACAAATGGTGATGGTTTCATGGAACAGGCTTATTCACACACTGATATAAAGTAAGGAAATCATTTGTAGTTAGGCAATGTGTGTAGAGGAAAGCTCAAAGTACTCAACACTCTTTGACCAAATAGTTTTGCTTCTGGGATGCTATCTTATATATAGTATTATTTATACTATCTAAAAACTTCTTTTTTCCAAATAACAAATTTTATGTTTTTTTTCAATAATTTTTCCAATAATTGTTTTCCAATAATAGTGAAACAGCTGGTTACGTGTGATCATCAAAATGATTATCATAAAAAGTTTATAATAACATGGTGACCAGTAGTTACAATTCTAAAAAAAACATCACAACTATATATAGCTATAGTTTATATATATATACATATATATACATGTATATACATATATATACATACACATATACATATAAACACACAGATCTATAATACACACCTTTATTTGAAAAGCCAGAACTAAATATATAGAAATATTTGAAGGTGAATTCACCAGAAATCAGAAAATTACTATCTCTGGATGGAGGAATTAGGGATATTTATTTTTCAAGCCTTTAAAATAATTTGTTATTCTTGCTGCTTTCTTCTTATGCAAAAAGTAATACATAACCATTATTTTTAAACACCCAAGAGCACACAATATAAAACTTGGAACAGTGGTATCGTTTCACAGTGATAACCATTACAAAATAATATTTATATTCTTCTATAGCTTTAAAACTTTTTAATTGCTGTGTAATAGTGACAAGCAAATAGTTTGCACTTAATATATGTTTAATGAATTAATGTATTATTTTTATTTTTAAAAATATTTCTGAAGTTTCTATGTGAGTGGTGCAAGTAACCTTTATACTTTCTATTTTTTAAGTACTATAGCAATAGTATTATTATTATGAAGCAACTAGTTCATCCATGTATTCTATTGAAACAGATATATTATTGTACAACTGCTTCAAGAAAATAAATTCCTGGATTTCATACTTGTAGCTTCCTACCAGACTGTGTCAATCACCTACTGAATAACTCACTTTACAAAAGTTCACAAAAAAGGTAATATAAGCACTTGTTACTTTACACAATAGAGATATCCCTGAATGTTGGGATAATCTAAATGCTGCTTTAAATGCATAATAAGGGCTCCAATTTAAAGAACCCCTGAGCTCCATCCTTTTGTAACTTAAGAACCTTTTGTGATGTGAAATCAAACACTAACACGTCTGTTTTAAAAACTGCCCTTCATACACTGGACTTGCTTGAAGGAAGTTTCTACCTGATTTTTCTTTAAGAAAAGGGGAAAATAACAGATATTTAAAACATGCTTAATTCATTATTAGACTGATTTAATATCTGGAGAAAAGATATTCAACCAAAATAACAATGGATTTAAAGTTCGAAATGATCCCAACTTCCACCTTCTAATTTAACAAACAGGTGGGAGTTGTTTGAAATTCAGAATGCCATTACCAGAGGAAATGATTTTAGGTCTCTAGTTCTCACTAAAGCCTATTGAACCCAACCATAATGGAGTTGATTTAAAACAAGCTACCATTAAAGAGACACAATAGTTATGACAATGACTCTATATAATCTTTAATTTGGGATCCAGGAGTTTATTTAAAAAAATCTCTGGGTCACTAGCTTAGCCAACAAGAAATGAATTCTCCAGCCAACGTCAAGATTTCTGTGAGAGATGTCTAGGTATTGGCATCTCGGGGTTATATTTTTATTCTTCTCCTTGGACTCAGAAGCAGCTTCTAAACTTCCTGCAAAATATTTCAATGAAGTCTGATTCAGAATAAATTGGATATTCTTCACTACAAGGATATCCGCCAATGGATTAAATGAGCCAATGAGCTATAGATATTTCAATATCATAGCAAACATTCATGAGACAATGCATAATGACTGTGGGTAATGGAATGACTCCAGAGACATCACGAAGAATTATTAATGAATAATTATAGCACATCAATTTGAAAAGGAATAAATGATTTCTAAAAGTAACAGAAATAACACAGGATATAAGGTACTCTTTATGTAATGACTTATTCTTTCCCATTAAGGTTAAATGTACCAAACCAGATGCTACCCTTTACTATGATATAATTAAATGATAACAGATTTTTTTTAAGTGAAAGTCTTCTTAGAGCCAAATTACCAAACCAAAATCTCTATAAAAAGCAGCCTTGAGTACTTCTCTCTCCTGTATGTACTGCTAATAACTGATAGCAAGAAATCATGCTCCTAGCCTTCATTGTATTATTTTTTGTTACTACAGAAATACAGACTGTGCAAATGAGAAGTATCTAAAGCATCTACTTCATCTTTCAGCACACAGGACTCTATTTCTATCCCAAAGGAAAAAAATAAGTGTTCACTGTCTTCTGAGTATATTTCTGTATTCACTAAATAAGGAAACATCTATGAACTTCAATGTGCATGGTATTAATTCTTCCAGATCATTAATGAATGGTAAATTGAAGTAGACCTCAAATTTCCCTTGGAATTCTCTGCACCACAAAACGCTGGAAGATTTTTACCACAGATGTTCATTTTAAATATTGTCAGATCTCCTTCAATTTATGTTAGTCCAAACTTCCTTGGAGCTAACTTTCAGTCCATATCCAAAATGATGAATTCACTCTTATGGCTTGCCAGTTTTCTTTATAAAATCTTATTAAACATCACAGAGTCAGAGATTTCCAGATTTGGAAAAAATTTTAAGGCCACCTAGCCCATCCATCTGCTAACAATAGTTTCATCTGTAAAGCCTTCCTCTGTTATAACTAGACCACACTTGGAAGTCTTCATTGTTAGTTAATGATATCAACTCTTGCCTTCCATCTTTTATATTCATTTGACTTACTTATGCCAAGTCTAAATTGTGTCTTCTGTCTTTCATTCATTCATACTATGTCTACCTCACATTCTACCCAAGCTGATTTAATTTCCTTATCTTCATGACCACTTTCACAGGTCTCAGGGTAGAAGCTATGTCTCCCTAGTGTCCTCCTTTCAGACCATATCCACATCATGAATGAGAAGACTATGACTCTTTACCATTCTGATAAAATCCTGTGAATCTGGTTAACTTGTCTATAATTCATTCTTATAATTTGGCATTGAAGATGTGCTCTAGTCAAAACAGAAGGAATAAGACCATCATTCTAGGTACATTTCAACTTATTTTTGTAATCCAAAGCACATTAGCTATCTGCTACTATTGACCTATATCAAGTTTGTTGGCTACTAAAATCCCCAAACATTTATTTTCACATGTGATTCTGATAATACATATCTACCCCCATTCTGTCACTGATCTAAACACTCAAAGTTAGGACTTTATATAATTCATGTTAAAATGAAAATGTTGTCTTGTCAGATTTAAGCAATTGTTTCAGCTTATTAATCAACATCAGTTGGAAGTTGGAAAACATTACTCCAAGTAGTTATAGCAGCCTCTCTGGCTTCATGTACCTATGATTTCATTAGCTTTCATCCAGGTTGATTAAAATGTTAATAAGGATTGGTGGAAAAAGATGGCGGCTTGAGAAATGAGGCAGAAACCTCCTCCCAAAACCACATATAAAACAAAAATACAGCAAATACAACCAATCGTAAAAGTGCAACCAGAAAGAAGACTGCAACAGAAGGCCTACATATGGAGAAAAGAGAAGATTGCACAGAAAAGGGTAAAGTAGCAAAGCCATAATACAGCAGCACCCAAGCCCTCCCCACACTCCAGATCACCAGCGGGAGGAATGGAGAAGGGAGGGAATAGAAGCCCAGAAATGCTAAACACCCATGCCTGGAAATCACCTCCAGGAGCATGAACTCATACTACATGGTGCTCTGAAGATTAATGGGGTTGGAAAGCAAAGACAGGCAGAATACTCAGAGACTGAGATTCCAGCCACTTGTGGAGAACAGGTACACAAAATCAGCTGCAGCAGGACAAAATAAAGGCAGGAATTTTGAAACACTTCCCAATAGCGAGGGCTGCTAAAGGGGCAAGGATTAAACAGAGCTTGCTGCTCAGGAGAAAGGACAGGTGGACAAAATTGTCCTGGCACACTCAGCCCAGCAGGTTGAGAAATTTCAGGAGCTTCAGGCGCTCCATCCCCATTGCTAGCAATGCAGCGCCGGGTTCTGCCATTGTGATACACAGCCTGCTGCTCTTTCTTCCTGGCCAGCACCAGTTCACAAACCTGCTGCCCCACCACTTTGCCAGGGGAATCAGACGGCAGCCCCACCTATGGTAGCTACAAGGGTGTAGCACAGAGGTTCCTCCCTGTGCACTCAGCACACAGGCCCTGGCAGTGCAGGCAGGCACTGCAGCCGCAAAGCAGGAAGAGCTCTCTCCTCCCAGCAGGCACTGGTGCCACTCACCTGTGAACCCTGTCATTGTTTCAGGTGCTGGGCAGCTCCAGAGAGTAGAGTGCCTGGACACTAGAGTGCACTGCCTACACAAAGTTATTATTCCATAGTAATCATTAGAAATATGAAATGATGAAGGAAACTAGTACAAACAAAAATTCCTCAGGCACCAGAAAGAGGACTAAGTGAAACTGAAATCACCAATCTTTTTGATAAAGATTTCAAAGTAAAAATCATAAACATGCTCATGAGCTACAGAAAAATATTCAAGATCTCAGAGAGGACTTCAACAAAGAGATGGAAACTTTGAAAAATAGAGTATCTGAAAAGAAACATATAATGGAGGGATTCAAAAGCAGATTAGAAGACGTAGAAGAGACAGTAAATGAAATAGAAATTAGAGAACAGGAATACAAAGAAGCTGAGGCACAAAGAGAAAAAAGGATCTCTAAGAATGAAAGAATAATAAGAGAACTGTCCAATCAATTCAAAGGAAACAGTACTTCCATTATATGGTATCAGAAGAAGAACAGAGAGAGAAAAGGGGATAGAAAGTCTCTTTGAGGAAATAATTCCTGAAAACCACCCCTATGTGGAGGAGGAAAAAGTCTCCGAGGCCATAGAAGTGCAGAGATATCCCAACACAAAAGACCCAAGGAAGATAACACCAAGAAATATAATAATTAAAAGTCAAAGATTAAGGATAAGGACAGACTATTAAAAGCAGCCAGAGAGAGAAAAAATATCACATACAAAGGAAAACCCATCAGGCAATCATCAGACTTCTCAGCAGGAACCTTACAGGCCAGAAGGGAGTGGCATGATGTATTTAATGCAATGAAGCAGAAGGGCCTGGAACCAAGAAAACTTTACCTGGCAAGATTATCATTTAAATTTGAAGGAGGGATAAAACAATTTCCAGATACACAAAAGTTGAGGGACAAACTGTCTCTACATTGTATTTTGGAGGGATTTCTATAGACGAAAGTGCTCCTAAGGCTAAATAGCTGTCACCAGAGGAAATAAAACCACAGCAAAGGAACTATAACAATTAATAATAGAGCAAATGCAAAATTAAATCAGCTACCCACAAAGTCAGTCAAGGGATACAGAAAGAGTACATAATATGAAATATAATATATAAAGAGTGGAGGAGGAAGAAAAAGAAGGGAGGAAAAAAAACCCTTAAGATTGTGTTTGAAACCGAGAGATATGCAAGTTATGTTAGACTGTTCAATAGTAAAGAAGCTGCCCTTGAACCTTTGGTAACCATGAATCTAATGCCTGCAATGGCAATAAATGCATATCTATCGATAATCACCCTAAATGTAAATGGACTGAATTCACCAATAAAAAGACAGAGAGTTACAAAATGGAAAAAAAAAAAACAAGAACCATCTATATGCTGCCTACAAGAGATTCATGTCAAATGCAAAGACATATACACAGAATAAAAGTGAAGGGATGAAGAAAGTTAGTTCATGCACATATTAGGGATAAAAAAGCAGGAGTTGCAGTACTTGTATCAGACAAAATAGATTCATAAAAAGAAAGTAACAAGAGATAAAGGACATTACATAATGATAAAGGGGTCAGTCCAACAAGAGGATATAACCATCATAAATATCTATACACCCAACACAGGAGCACCTAAATAAGTGAAACAAATACTAACAGAATTAAAGGGGGAAAGAGAATGCAATGCATTCATTTTAGGATACTTCAACATACCACTCACTCCAAAGGACAGATCAACCACACAGAAAATAAGAAAGGAGACAGAGACACTGAACAACACATTAGACAGATGGACCTAACAGACATCTACAGACTCCGCATCCAAAAGCAACAGAATACACATTCTTCTCAAGTGCACATGGAACATTTTCAAGAATAGATCACATATAAGGCCACAAAAGGAGCCTCAGTAAATTCAGAAAGACTGAAATTGTACCAACTAGCTTCTAGGAACCCAAAGGTATGAAACCAGAAATAAATTATGGAAAGAAAACAAAAAAGCCAAAAAATACATGGAGGCTTAACAACATCCTCCTAAGTAACCAATGGACCAGTGACCAAATAAAAAAAGAGATCAAGCAATATATGGAGACAAATGACAACAATAACTCAACACCACAAAAGCCATGGGAGGCAGTGAAGGCAGTTCTAAGAGGAAAGCATATTGCAATACAGGCTTACTTCAAGAAAGAGGAATCCCAAATGAACAGTCTAAACTCACTCACAATTAATGCAACTAGAAAAAGAAGAACAAATGAGGCCCAAAGTCCATAATAAAGATCAAAGAAGAAAAAAATAAAATTCAGAAGAATAAGGCAATAGAAAGAATCAATGAAACCAGGAGCTGATTCTTTGAGAAAATAAACAAAATAGATAAACCCCTACCCAGACTTATCAGGAAAAAAAGTCTACACAAATCAACAGAAACAGAAATGAGGAAGGAAAAATTACTATGGACATCAGAGACATACACAGAAATATTAGAGAATACTATGAAAAATTATATGTAAACAAACTAATAATCTAGGAGAAACAGACAACTTTGTAGAAAAATACAACCTTCTAGACTGACCTAGGAAGAAGCAGAAAAGCTGAACAGACCAATTACCACCAATGAAATTGAATTGGTAATCAAAAAACTACCTAAGAACAAAACACCTGTACCAGATGGTTTCACTGCTAAATTTAATCAAATATTTAGTGAAGACCTAATACCCATACTCCTTAAAGTTTTCCAAAAAGTAGAAAAGGAGGGAATACTTCCAAAATCATTTTATGAGTTCAGCATCACTCTAATACCAAAAGCAGGAAAGGACACCACAAAAAAAGAAAATTACAGACCAATATCCCTGATGAAAACAGATGCAAAAATACTCAACAAATTATTAGCAAACTGAATTCAAAAATACATCAAAAAGATCATCCATCATGATCAAGTGGAATTTATCCAAGGGAATCAAGGGTGGTACAATATTTGAAAATCTATCAACATCATACACCACCCACATCAACAAAAAGAAGGACAAAAATCCCATGATATCTCACTAGATGCTGTAAAAGCATTCAACAAAACTCAACAACCATTCATGATAAAAACTCTCAACGAAATGGGTATAAAGGGCAAGTACCTCAACATAATAAAGGCCATATATGACAAACCCACAGACAACATCATACTTAACAGTGAAAAGCTGAAAGCTTTTCCTCTAAGGTCAGGAACAAGACAAGGATGCCCACTCTCCCCACTTTAATTCAACATAGTACTGGAGGTCCTAGCCATGGCAATCAGACAACACAAAGAAATAAAAGGCATGCAGATTGGTAAGGAAGAAATTAAACTGTCACTGTTTGCAGATGAGATGATATTATACATAAAAACCCTAAAGAATCTACCACGCAACTACAACTAATAACTGAATTCAGCAAAGTTGCAGGATACAAAATTAATACACAGAAATCTGTTGCATGCCTATATACTAACAATGAGCTAGCAGAAAGAGAAATCAGGAGTACAATTCCATTCACAATTGCATCAACAAAAATAAAATATGTATTAATAAACCTAACCAAGTAGGTGAAATACCTGTACTCTAAAAACTACAAGACATTCATGAGAGAATTGAAAGAAGGCACCAATAAATGGAAATACATCCCATGCTCATGTATAGGAAGAATTAATATTATCAAAATGGCCATGCTGCCTAAAGCAATCTACAGATTCAATGCAATTCCTGTCAAAATACTAACAGTGTTCTTCAACGAACTAGAGCAAATAGTTGTAAAATTCACATGGAACCACAAAAGACCCTGAATAGTTAAAGAAATCCTGAGAAGTAAGAATAAAGCTGGGGGATTATGCTTCCCAACTTCAATCTTTACTAGAAAGCCACAGTAATCAAGTCAATTTGGTATTGGCACAACAACAGGCCCATAGATCAAAGGAACAGAATAGAGCCCAGATATAAACCCACGCATATATGGCCAATTAATATATGACAAAAGAGCTATGGACATACAATGGGGAAACAACAGCCTCTTCAACAACTGGTGCTGGCAAAATTGGACTGCTACATGTAAGAGAATGAAACTAGATTATTGTCTAACTCCATACAAATAAAGTAAACTCAAAATGGATAAAAGACCAGAATATTAGTCATGTAACCATAAAACTCTTAGAAGAAAACACAGGCAAAAATCTTTTAAATATAAACATGAGCAACTTTTTCTTGAACACTTTCCCTTGGGCAAGGGAAACAGAAGCACAAATGAGAAAATGGGACTATATCAAACTAAAAAGCTTCTGTACAGCAAAGGACACCATCAGTAGAACAAAAAGGCATCCTACACTATGGGAGAATATATTTGCAAACAACATATCCAACAAGGGATTAACATCCAAAATATATAAAAAACTCACATGCCTTAACACCCAAAAAGCAAATAACCTAATTAAAAAATGGGTGGAGGATCTGAATGGACATTTCTTCAAAGAAGAAATTTGGATAGGCAATGGGCACATGAGACCCTGCTGCACATTGCTTATCACTAGGGAAATACAAATCAACACCATAATGACATATCACTTCACACCAGTTAGTATGGCCAACATCCAAAAGACAAGCAACAACAAATGCTGGTGAGGATGCAGAGAAAGGGAAACCCTCCAACACTGTTGGTGGGAATGTAAATTGGTTCAGCCATTGTGGAAAGCAATAAGGAGGTTCCTCAAAAAACTAAGAATTGAAATACCATTTGACCCAGGAATTCCACTTCTATAAATTGACCTGAAGAATAATAGATCCCAGATTCAAAAAGACATATGTACCCCTATGTTTCTTGCAGCATTATTTACAAAAGCCAAGATATGGAAGCAACCTAAGTGTCCATCAGTAGATGAATGAATACAGGAGATATGGTACATATACACAATAGAATATTATTCAGCCATAAGAAGAAAACAAATCCTACCATTTGCAACAACATGGATTGAGCCACAGGGTATTATGCTCAGTGAAATAAGCCAGGTTGAGAAAGACATGTACCAAATGATTTCACTCATTTGTGGAGTGTAACAAAGCAAAATTGAAGGAACAAAACAGCAGCAGACTCACAGACTCCAAGAAGAGCCTGGCAGTTACCAAAGGGAAGGAGCTGGAGAGAGTGGGTGGGGAGGGAGGGAGAAGAGTATTTAATAAAGGACATTATGATTAGCACACATAATATAGATGGGTGACGGGAAAAGCAGTATAGCACACAGAAGACAAGTAGTGACTCTATAACATCTTACTATGCTGATGGACAGTGACTGCAATGGGTTATGTGGGGGGAACTCGATAATATGGGTGAATCTATTAACCACAATGTTGCTCATGTAAAACCTTCATAAGATTGTGTATCAATGACAACAAAAAAGAAAAGAAAATGTTAATAAGAATTGATAGAAAACCTGTAGCATCTCACTAAAATGTGTCCTCTTAACATGGGCAATGTCTCCTTAATCCAGATCCTTAGGGCATTCCTTTGTCACTAACCCTCTAGTCATCTTTTCTTCTAGTCCACATCTGTCACAGTTTCTTTCACTTGAGGCCATTTCTACTTGTGATCTAACAATACCTAATTAATCCTGAGAATGATACCTTACAATTAATAATATTTATTGAGCATTTATTTCACTTAATACCCCCTTTTGACCTACCCTGTCATATAGCCCCATTTCACAGGTAAGAATACTGACTGGGAAGTAAAATAACTTTCTCAGTTGTCTGTGACTGTATATAGTGAATTGAATCTAGAATTATTTTCTCCATCTCCCATGCTCTTCTTTATTGCTCTGATAGATGGCACCACAGGATTAAGGCAGCTCTACATAACATGTATTGCTTCATATTTGTTATATATTGTTACTATGTGCTTTCACATATACTTTTTTCTCTGAAATGGCTTTCTCATCCAGTCCATATGGAAAACTCCTATTCACCCTTAACCAGTACAAACAGCATCCTTTTTGCTAATCCTCCCCTGCCCTCTTCTAGCCCCCTCTGAGCTTCTGTAATTGCCCTCCTTACACTGTCATTACTGTTTACCATTTTTGGCTTCCTTCCCAGAGTGTGCACTCACACAGTGAAGGCGGGGTCCCTCACTCATTCATCTTTGTATCCTCAGAAATTAACACAGTGCCTACTTCTTGGAAATGCACAGTAAATGTTTTTAAACAGTAATTTATGTTTGACAATCATTCATTGATCTTATGGACCACTGTTTTTGTGTCGCCTGGACAACTTGAACCCCGTCAGGGAAACTTCAAAATTTACACTCTCTTTGCCCAGTGTCAGTACAGTCCCTGCTCTGTCTGTCTTTATGTATATTCATTCTGCAACAGTCAAGTCAAAGACCTTTTGGTCCTGGCGAAAGAAACAGCGAAAGACAGGAATGGAGATGTCCTCCTTTCCACCATCCTTCGTTGCTATACCATCAGCTGTGCAGCAGCAGGCATATCCTTGACTCTTCACTTGCTCTAACCAGAAGTGACCTGAAAACTTTTCAAAACCTCTATGCGAATTTGAGTCATTTAGCCCTATCTCTTTATTTCCATTCTTTTGGAATGAAGTAAGTGTGCCAAAACCCTCTAATGATTTCACACAGATATTTCCTTTTGAATCTTTAAAACTAATGATTTAACCTTCAGCTTATGTAACTGCATATAATCTTCCTCTACTTAAGCTCTTAAATACAAGTAACATTACACTTAATTTTTTTGGTGTATTTACTCTCCATCTTATACACATTACATCACTAGTGAAAAGTGTGAGAAACGTAATTTCTCTTAGTTTTTTGTTTTTTCTGTAGCTTATTTTTTCTTTGCACGTACCCTGCATCTACACAGACTGAAGAATTACAATATTTCTGTGGATATTTCATGTCTAAGAATTATCTTAATACTGAGATACATGAGTTTTTGTTTTTAAGTTAGTTAACTGCTTTGATTATCCATCGCATTAGTGATATTTAGAAAAAAATTCAGGCAGTGGGGTAAGAAACTATATAGTAGCTCTGAATATTGCTAGATTCTTTTCCTTTCTCTGAGGATTTTTAGAAATGACCTGTGACTGTGGTTGTAAAGACTTCTCCATCATGTGTCCTTATAAGATCAGCCTGTGGTGTTTCCTATCTACCCAACCTTCCTTTAAGATATTTCTCACCTGAGGCCCTGAGATATCTGTACCTCAGGAGTGATTCTGAATGGCAGCAGGAATCATGTAAGAAGCTTCTGCTTATATACACTTCTTTTCTTGCATACAAGGCCCTTCCAATGGCCCTGAATGATTCTTTGGCCATTTGCTTGGCTCTCCTCCTGACTCATGTGGGTCTCAGTTCTCCTAGTGTTGAAACTACAGTCCCTCTGTGTTTGATCTTCAGCACACATACCTACCTGTTTTCAGGCACCCACCCATCAACTTACCACTTTTTGTAACCTCTACATCTGTGTGTGCCCTACTGCTTGAGCTGGTTTCTCACATGTTGTTATTTGTTTCAATGATTTATTTCTTTAAGTCTCCGGGACTTGTTGTCTAAAAGCCCAGAAAAGATCATTTTCAACTTCTCTTTCTCTGACATATATCAATGCCTCTCACATCAAAACTAATGTCACTAAAGCTCCAAGGTGCATGTCCTAGTACAAGTAGAGGAACATATAAGCTCTGACTGCAGATTAAGCATTTGGAAGAGAATATGCCACCGATTGGGACATCTTGAGTTACATGGCAGGTTGCCAAGACAGACTGTTGTGCCTCTTTCAATTGTTCTTCTATTAGGAATATTAATGTGTTGCTGTGAAGTGTATGTGTGTGTGGCAGGAGAGGGGGGTGAGTTGGTAGTGGCATGGAAAACTGCGTGAGCTTTCAGAAGTTCTTCTAATTTACCACTTTATGAATTTGAGTAGTTCATTCATTACTCAAAATCTATCTGTAAAAATTAGTTTTACTACTAAAAATTTAGTTAGAACATCTTTCTTCCTCTTGAACTGGATCATTGTCTTGTCAAAGGAAGAACTTCTAAAGGATCTGTTAAATCTTATGTTTTGGTAGCACAACTCTACAACCCAAACTTTAGTCCCTCGAAGCTAATTGTATCAATATTATAATGTGTGGTAGAGCTTCCCTGATGTTTTATATCTTCTGAATTTTCTGTATCCTCTCCTAAAGGTACTACTATTCATTTCATTGTCAAGTTGAAGTTCATTGCCACTATTAATATTTCAGAAGTATGATGCCCCCTTGCCACCCTTCCTCTGTTCTGAGCTCTCCTACATAGATCGCACTCAACAGAGCTGACATTTCAATTAAGAGAACATGCCTCCCAAGTCCCTGTTATGCCCACCGTGTCATGACCTCCATCATTGGCACACAGTTCTAGTACTTTTTTGCCACTGACTACATTCTCTCCTTGTTGGATAATTCTGTAACATCCTTTTCTTTGACCTTTTATGCTATACACAGCAGCATTCTTTTCAAATTTGGGAAACAGAACAATTTTACTCAAAAAGACACAGAAGTATTTGTTCCTATCTTCTGCATATATACCTCCCATTCTAGGTTATCTTTATCACTCACCTTAATGTATATATTACCTCCCATTCTGCATATATACCTCCCATTCTAGGTTATCTTTATCACTCACCTTAATGTATATATATTTCATACATATGTAGATATATATTTTATATATACGTAGACATAATTTAGTATAGCTTCAGATTTACAAAGTAATGAAGTCAATAGAGTGTCCTGCATATACCCCACCACTAGTGTCCCCATTGTTAACATCTTATATTAGTGTGGCACATTTGTCACAACTAATAAATACAAGTCTATATTCAGATTCCCTTAGTTTTTCTTTACTATCCATTTTCTGTTTCAGGATCCAACCAGGATATTGTATTACATTTAATCCTAATGTCTTCTTAGGCTCCTTGTGGCTGTGAGAATTTCTCAAGAGTTTCCTTGCATTTGATGACCTTGACATTTTTGAGGAATAGTGGTCAGGTGTTTTGTAGAATGTCCCTTAATTGGGGTCTGTGTGATATTTTTCTCATGATGAGACTAGGGTCATAGCTTTTTTGGAAGGGAGACTACAAAAGGGCTATTCTCATCGCATCATATGGAGAGTACATGCCGTCAATATGACTTACCACTGATGACGTTCACCTTCATGACTTGGCTGAGGTAGTGTTTGTCGTTTTTTTCTCTACTATAAAACTATTATTTCCTTCTTTTTCCATACGTTACTCTTTGGAAGTAAGCCACTATATGCAGCCCACAGTTGGAGTGCAGAGTTATGCTCCACCTCATTGAAAGACGGGAATATCTAAGTAAATTATTTGAATCCTTCTGCAAGACTTCTTCCTGACTTACTTATTTAATCATTGATTTATATCAGTATGGACCCATGGATCACCATTCCCTCTTAAAATCTCATGTTGGAGCTCCTGAGGCAATTCTTTCCCTTGTAGGAAGTTCAGAATGAGACCCTTTCTCACTGTTCATATTTTAATCTCTCCTGTAGATGGTACGATGAGAGGTGATGTCCATGACAATTACGTCAGGGCTGTAAATTAGAATGATCAGGACCCAGAATAATTTCATTTAAAGTGGGAGACCACATAGTATAGCATTCAAAGCATGTACTAGCTCACCTAGGGTTCAAATTCTGGCTTTCCCTTTTTGTAGTGTATGACCTTGGGTAGGCTATTTAAGTTCCCTGCACTTTCGTTTTTCATGTGCAAATGGGAATTATAAGGATAGTACATGATACACGGGGCTGTTAATGAAGATTAAATGAAATAATCTATATAAAGAGATAAGTGTAATGCCTGGAATAGAAGTATAAACTAAAGTCAGTCATAAAAAATATAGTTCATAGTTTACATATCAAATAATGTCATGTGTGGTAAGAGATGCAACTCTCAGTTAATAAGATTTGACAAAATAGAAGATACTATTATCCAAAGGTGAAATTAACATTAAAATGAATGTCCCAGACCATAGTTGTTTACTTTAGTATTCACTTTAGTAAGAATGGAAGGAACAAGGCAGTGGGGATAAGCAGAAAAAGATGGGCTCACTGTGTGAAGGACCAGTTCTGACTTTTTTGTTGGGTCTTAAAGGAAGTACAAAGACAAGGGTTCAGGATGAACAAAGACGCTATGAGCAAAGTTGTACTGTGCTTCAGAGATAAGTGCCCAAACAGGGGGCAGGACGGGTGAATAAGATAGAAACCTCTACTTTTGATAGAAGTTGCTGGTTGAAAACAGGGAGAAAAGATCACTTCAATGGAATACATCAAAACCACAATTTCCCCTATCTCCCATGCACAAAAGTGTGACCCTAGTTGTCATATCAGGAATGAGGTATTAAATGCTGGAATTGACAGCATATAACATGGATCAAATTAATTTTAATACATATATATGTACACTCTCCAAAGGTCAATCAGGAACATCAAATACTAGGTCAGTTACCATCACTGCAAATTCAAGTTTGCAAAGGGACATGTCAGAAACTTCTGTGTACTGTGCTTAGTATCTTTACTTCCTCTAACCACGTATTCCAGCACCCCAACAGTGATTTCCCCTCAAAGAAAAAGAATATTATGACTAATAAGCATGCAGTTCAGGGATGTCCAGATCCAGATAGAGTTATATCAATGAGGAATGTTTCCCAAAATCTCTAGAAGCTCAATATCTAAACATGATTTTTTTCCATCATCCCATAGAAATAAATACTTATACAGAACAAAAGACTTTTTGGATATATGTTCATCACAGTGTTCATACCTGTTCAGAAATATGAAATTTGTACATAATTTAAGTCCCCATATATTCCATTTAAGTCTAAAAGTATTTGCTGAAATGCTATGCAGGGATAACCCCAGGCTCTTCTAAGGCTGGTAGACCAGACTGGGGATTCTGAGAGATTTCACTGATGCATGCATTCGGCACATACTGCTTTCCACTCACCCGATTTTGGAACGAAAACCACTTTGCATAATTCATCTGTTCTCTCTGCAGAAGTTACTTCTGTGAAGCAATTGCTAGATTAGCAATTTCCCACTCTTAATAGACATATAACCAGTCTAGAACTGATGTGGGTACTTGCTTCCCACTTGAGTTGCTAATGTTTACTAATTAGGGTGATCAAATACCCTGGTTTGTCCAACAGCATCCTGGCTGGCTTTAGCACTGAGGTCCCTGAGCCCCAGGAAACCCCTCTCTCTTGGGCAAACCAGAAGAGCTGGTTACTCTAGCACTGATGTACTTGATGGAAGCACATTAATCATTTACAAAGCCCCAGCCAAGTGTCCTCTCAAATATTATTTTGGGTATTGGATTATATTAAGGACCGGTGAAAAAGTATTGCCTGCATAATCTTGGGAACAAAAATTCTTATGTTTAAAAAAGGCAACAAGTTGGAAATTTGTGTAAAGCAGTCTCCAAAGGAAAGAAAAGGCTATGTTAACAAACAAGATGCTAACATTAGGATGGCAGAAGGCTTCAGATACTCTGACCGTGCCTCCTTTTCCAGCCTTCTGTTCCCTCTCCATACCCGAGTCCAGAGATCAGCAAACTACAGCCTGAGGGTTAATCTGGCCTACAGCTTGTTTCTGTAAATAATATCTTATTGAAACATAGCCACACACAGTCATTTATGTATTGTCTATGGCTGTTTTTGAGTAGTTGTGTCAGAGGTGATGTAACCTGATAATCCTCTAATGTTTACTCTCTGACCCTTTACCAAAAGTGTTTGCCAACTATTGTCCCTGTAAAACTAATGGATGGTTCTCCCACAGAGCCCCTCAACATCCCTGTCTTCATATCTTTGCTCATGCTGGTCCTTCACTTTAAGTCTCCTCTCTTTATTTTCACAAGTCTAAGCTTCCCAGTGCTCAACGGATCTTGTAAACTTCCACTTTCCCAATGAAGTCTTCTAAAGCTTCCAAATAGGAGTAGGTATTTCTTCACTGCTCTTCTAAAAGTCTAAACAAGCTACCTTATGGCACGATTATTTATGTGACTGGCTTTGTTCACCTTGACTATAAACATCTTGAGGGCAGAATTTATCTTTGTATTTCCCAAAAGTGCCTAATATAACTTCATTCATAGTGGATATTATTAATATTCACTAAATAGCTGTTGATTGCAGACATGCATAAATAAATAAGAGAATGGGATAAGTTGGCTAAAAATTAATGTGCCCATCAATAATCTCTAAGCATCTTCTTTTCCTGCTCTCCCTAATTTGCAACAATTTCACAGACAATGCAGAGCAATGACATCTTCACTTACAAGATAAGAACAAAAAAGATCCCCAATAAAATATTCTGCATGGTTAAGCACCAGGGCAAACACTAAGGTAGCTCACCAATTTGGCCAAAAGAAAATTAGAAAAATCAGTTTGTGCCTGCAACTAGATATCCTAAGAACTCAAAAATATAGTCATTTCTGCACAAATGCAATGATGCCATATTATTATGATGATTATTATAATTTCACAGAGATTTTAAGGTTATCCAATCATTTCACTGATGAGAAACTTTAGAGTAGCCAGATGATTCACACAAGGCAACCTAGTTAGTATGTCAAACTGTATCATCTGATCCCAGGCACAGTGTTCTTTTCACTTCACTGACATAGACGGTCCAACTAAGCTATGAGTGTATATCTGTTAGCGGCCCATATTCTGGCAGAGTTCTAAATTGGATTTATTGTGAGCAATTCCGTAGAAACAATTTTCCTTTGGCTTTCTCTCCCCAAGCTACATGTGGTCCCCATCTGCTCTATAGGTTCACAGAGCATGAGAATTGGCCAAGGAACAATCCAAGTGTCAATTGAAAAACAGAATAATAACATGGGAGGAAGAGCTACAGACGAAGTTTCAAGATCCTTGGGTTCTCATCACTGCTTTACACTTTACAAGGCTGGTTTTGTTTTGTTTTGTTTTTAAACAAGAATAAGTCATTTATTTTCTTTGGGCCCCAGTTTCTCTATTTGCAAAATGAGAAACAAGGCCCAACCAACTTCCATGCTCTGTCCAGTCCAGTGCTAACATTCTATCATCCTGCTACCATGTTGCGTGGTGGGTACATTCTGATAAGTTTCCACAACCAAGCACTCTCAGAGGAACGTAGGTGCTGTGTGAGAACAGCAGGAAGATCTGCTTCACAAGCCCTGCCCAGCCCAGTCTCTGCCACTGCCCATGAAGACAGCATAGACAGCATTTCTTCCTACTTCTTTACACTATCACAGCTCTGTCTTTCTTCTCTGTCACCTAGAGCTCTCTTCTACAAATTCCAAATCTAGAAATCCCCACGCATGCTGACCAACGCCATTCCTGTCTTCTGTTTTAGCTCTAGATATGCTATATACTTTGTTGACATGCTCTTATTTGTATTCAGAGTTCTGCAAACTCCTAGTGCTATTTTCTGTGCATGCATTTATGAAAACCCCCTCCCATCTCTCGTGCAAGCCCTGTGAAGGTGGGAATCATTTCTTTTCTCTTTCTTAGAAATACTTCAGGACTTAATCCAGTATTCCACCTACAGATGTGCTAAATAAGCAATTCTTATTTGATACTGAAATGACTGGCATGGGATAATATTTATTTAATTTCTGTATTCTTGACTGCATCTAATGCAACGTAAAACTGGAAAAGTTTTATGGTAAGTGGCCAGTGAAGTCAGAAACTATCCAGATAAGTAGAGATGTTGCTTAACTAAAACAAAGTTAATATATTTTCTTTCTGAATGTAACACTCATTTGTGGAGAGCAGATGGCAGTTTACTGGTAAAAACAAAATTAGAAAACATATGATCCCCTGGTCTCAATATGTCAATACTCTTCCTCTGGAGCTCTCTTTATGGAGGGAAAAATCAGAAATATTCCCTTCTTCAAATGATCCTCATTATAATGACCTGTAGGAATTTCCCCCAGCCCTCTGTATACTATTACTTGTAACATCACTCAGGTACAAGGGAACTATTTTCTTCAATGTTCATTAAACATTTTCAAATAGACCAATTTTCCAATGATGATAATTTCCAATGATTGAAACTTTTGCCTGTTTTCATAACAAAAGTACTTGGAGGTCACCTGTGAGGGAACTGAGGTAGCTTGAGGGTGTCAGTATCATTAAAAAATGTCACACCAAAATAGAACTACCGTATGATGCAGCAATTCCACTTGTGGGTATTTATCCAAAGGAAATGAAAGCACTAACTTGAAAAGATATGTATCCCCCCATGTCCACTGCAGCACTATTTACAATAGTCAAGACATGAAAACAACTTGAGTGTCCATGGATGGATGAATGAGTAAAGAAAATGTGATACACACCCACACACACACATCTACACCAGAGAAAATTATAATTCAGCCATAAAAAATAAATAAATCCTGCCTTGTGACAACATGGATGGACCTTGAGGGAATTATGCTAAGTGACATAAGTGAGACAGAGAAAGACATACACATATGGTCTCACTTACACAGAATCTGGTGGGAATCAAGCTCATAGATGCAGGGGACAGGCTGGTAATTGCCAGAAACAGGAGGTTAGGGGTGGGCAAAGATGGGTGAGGGGAGTCAAAAGAGAGAAACTACAAATTATAAAGTAATGGGGATGTAATGTACAACATGGTGACTATAGTTAGTAATACAATATTGCATATTTAAAAGTTGCTAAGAGAGTAGATCTGAAAAGTTCTTACAAGAAAAAGAAATGGGTAATACAAGAAAAGAAAGTGGTGATGGGCATCAGCTAGTCTCATTGTACTGATTATATATAGATCAGTTACATGTTACATGTCAAGTATAGGTCAATAAAAAGAAAAGTCACACTATTATTGCCTCATAGATGTGCAAGAGACCAAGCAAATGTACCCACTTGCCAACCTCTAGGTAGCACTACAGGAAACGATCAGGGCAGTAAAAGGCTGTTCCCTTCAGCACCTCCTCTTACTTCTACTGACTTTTTTTTTTTTTTTTGGCTAAATATGTTTTCCCTTTTTTTATATTATCAAATGCACATCACAGTAGTTCAACAGTCCCCCTGCCCCCTCCCCCTTGGTAACCACTAGTCCCTTCTCAGTGTCTACGAGTCTAATGCTGTTTTGTTCCTTCTGTTTTGCTTTGTTTTTGTATTCCACAAATAAGTGAATTCATATGGTATTTGTCTTTCTCTGCTTGGCTTGTTTCACTGAGCTTAATACCCTCTAGATCTATCCATGTTGTTGCAAATGGCAGGCTTTCTTTTCTTTTCATGGCTGAGTAATATCCCATTATGTATATGTACCATGTCTTCTTCATCCATTCATCTACTGATGGACATTTACGTTGCTTCCATATCTTGGCTCTTACAAACAGTGCAACAATAAACATAGGGGTGTATGTATCTTCCTGGATCAGGGATTTTGTTTACTTCAGGTAAATTCCTAGGAGTGGAATTACTGGGTCAAATGGTATTTCTATTTCTAGTTTTTTGAGGGACCTTCATATTGCTTACCACAGCAGTTGCACCAATTTTCAGTCCCACCCACAGTGCAGGAGGGTTCCCCTTTCTCCGCATCCTTACCAGCACTTGTTTCTTGTCTTCTGGATGGTGGCCATTCTAACTGGTGTGAGGTGATATCTCATTGTGGTTTTCATTTGCATTTTGCTGATGATTAGTGATGTGGAGCACTTCTGACTTTTGAAGGCATCCCTCACTTTCAGAGGCAACCTCAGTAATTGTCCTTCCCATCACTAACTCTTATCAATTCCCAGAGAGCAGCTTCCAAGTCTGACTCAATACCCATAGACCCTGATAAACTAAATCCCCAAAGCAACTCCTCTTCAAGGTACAAAATGGCTTGGAGTGAAAAGGACCTAGCTTTCACAATCTATTTGAGTGTCTTATCTTCCCTGTGGATTGGACATGCTGTCAGTTTCTTAGAATGCTTTTTTTTTCTTTTCTTCTTCACCTATCACACACCTCTGAACTGCTAAGCACTCTTTAAGCAGTTTTTAAATGTTCTATCTCCACCCTGAGCTGCAGTGGCAACTGAACAGGTGTAATACAGCACAGCATCCCTCTCAATAACCTCACCTGTGGGAGGCTTAACGGGTGGCTGTAACAATTATAACTTAGGCAGGAAAGGAAACCTGTTGTCTGTTGCCAAGCTCTTCAGTTTCCCAGAAAACATTCAGTAAGTCCAAGGGGAGAAGGTCTTTTTCAAAAGAATGACTGTATGGAGTGTGTTTGTGTGTGTGTGCATGTGTGTGTGTGTTCCAGATGACACTGTAGACATATGACACAGGGGCTCAAAGCCCCACACGCATTCCTTCTGCTCACTGCTCTGAAACCTCACCATGCAAAATGGAGGAGAGCAAGACCTGGAGGAGGGAATGAGAGACCCAGCAAGCTGAGTCAATTGTTCTTGATATGAGATGTGACCTGTGTGATCATGAGCATTTATCACAACAGGAAGCTGGCAGCCGAGGGGGAGCATCTTGTGGTGCCACAGGAAAAATACTGGAAGGAAATGCCAATGGGGATGACATTTAAAAATAGACCAAATGACCTGCTTGTTCCTTGGCTGGTGTCAAAACATTCCGTGCTTCAATTTAGTTATCACCAGGTGCTCTTTCCCCAGCACGACAAGGTGAGAACTTCAGGGAAAGCCAGTGACAGCAAGAGAAAAATCCTCACACAGTAGTGAGACAAAATAATGACTTGGCAAAATAAACAAGGAAAACAGGTAAGTTTCAATTCACATCCATGAATCTTATCTTAGCAGGGGAGAGATAAGCCCATCTATGCATCTCCTATTTCCCTGTCCCTCCTGCCCCCTGAAATAAGAGGGCATTCCAAGAAATCTGGGCAACCAAGACTGTGGCCAGGTTTATTAATCACAGGTCCACAGACCCAAAAGTGTTCATGCGTTGAAGGGTGGTTCATGGACCATTGCCACTCTCTGACCTTGACATGTTTCCAGGACAGGAGTTTAGTGGCATTCATGCAATTTTGAGAGAGACCCATGACCTATCAAAGTTTAGGAATCACTGCTGAAGGCTGCACTTTGCAGTCGCTGCAGAAACTGGCTGCCAGGCAGGTCACAGCTGCCAGCAAATGCCTTGGGAGGGCACCCAGTCCTGGGGACCAGGGGAGCTGGGATCCAGCTCGGCTCTCGCTCAAGCCTTTGCCCTAGTATACAGCAAGGGTGAGGGACTACTCTTCATGTTTTATTTCTGCAGAGGCAGCTCCGTTTCACTGTGTTCGTATTTTATTCATATGAGAGTGTGGTACGGGGTTATAGTGATCAGTGATTGTTTCCTCCACCTCCCCCCTCCACAGCCCCCAGGGCTGAGCCTCTACCCTCTCAGCCTGAACCCGTGTGCGACCCCAAAGGGCCTTTGCTTAGAAAGTGGTGCCCATTCTGCCCCGTCGCTTTTCAAATAAGAATACTTTATTGCATCACGGTGATTTCATGTTGGAAATTATGCTCATTCACTCCAAAACCATACTGCCCAATACAGCGGGCACGAGCCATAGCGGGCCCCTGAGGTCTGAAAATGTAGCTGGTTCAAACAGACATGAGATGTTGGTGTAAAATACACCCTGGATTTTGAAGACTTAGTGGGAAAAAACAATGTGAAGTTTACTATTAACAAGTTTGTATTGGTTTATATTGAAATAATAATACCTTTACATATTGGATTGAACAGAATAATAATACAATTGATATTACTAGTTTCTTTTACTGTGCAATATACAGCTGCTAGGAATGTCCACACTGTACCTATCGCCCTGATCAAATCACATTTCCATCAGACAATGCCGCTCTGACACATCAGTCCAGGCTCTACATGACAAGGGCCGCAGCCTCCCCGGAGCCCTTTCTTCTGACAGACTTGACAGTCAATGACTGCTTCTTAGATTGAGGTGAAAGCTGTGTCTTTTCAATTTCATAAATTCTAGGTTGAATTCATGGACCCAGAGGGCAGGTTGAGCCCAGCTCTCTGGCACAGCCACAACCCTTCCATTGTGTTGGTCATGTCTCACTATTACTTGTCCGGGATAAACATTCACAGTGCCTTCAGCTCACCCTCCATTATATCTGAAATCCTCTTCCTGAGGCTCTTTCACCTTTTAGTCTCAGGTTCCGAGACAGAACCTCTTGCCCCCTCATTCCATTAAAGTGGGTGATCTTGTTCTTTAAACACAAACTCTGCAACAGCTGTGGCATCACAGAGTAAGTGATCCGCCTCGCATGCAGTTACACATTTTCATTCTCAATTTAATTTCTCAAAATTAATCATTTAAATTATGTCTGTTGACATTTAATTCTCAAAATAATAATTAAAATTATTTCTGTTGACATTTAATTCCATTTTTAAGTTTATTCAAAGCTTAAAATGAATGTGCATCCCATATTCTAAACAAGCTCTTGTTAAATGCTTAAGTTTATTTATTCGTTTAATACTTTTGAGTGAATGTTAGTGACTTAAACACTTTTTAAAGGTTTTCAAATTAAGAGATAACATCTAAGATGAGAGCTGGATTATTCTACAGGAAACACTATACATTTTATTACACTCTTTCAGGAGCTACTTGGCCATATAATAATACAGGTCCTAGTATACCTTTACCTGAAATATAAGGTAACATTATCATAAACAGAAAAGCATCCCTCTATAATGATAAAAATATCCCTTTATAAGCAAAGACTTTAAACCATTCTCCTCACATCTAGATGCCATATTCAGAGCTGTCCAGAGGATCTGGGTGCAAGAGCCATCGGTTCACTTACAAAAAAAAAAAGTGGAGAATAGCCAGTTTACGTGGATTTGAGAGCCACTGACAACATTTAACAAGAATATCAAGGATGAAAGGCTGGGTCCTGGTGGCTCAGCAAGAACCCCATTCTGCTCCACAAACAGAGCACAACTCAAGTTCAAACCTCATCAAACACTGACGATAGAAAGGATCCTGTGGTCATCTGTTCATGCCCTTCATCCTGCAGTTCTAAGCACCCCAAAAATAAAATGACTTTCTAGCAGTAATGTGGTTAAAACATTAAGGATTTGAGGGTAGGATTCAACTGTTTTCTTCTCAGGATTATAAAAGCTACCTCCATCCGCTGTAGAAAATGGAGGTTAAGATTTTTAATCTACCCAAGCATTGTTCTGATTATTATTTTTTGTCACTAAAGAGAACACTCAACAGTGGTGAGGGTGTGAGAAGATGTGATTAAAATCGCCTTCCCAGTTCTGCGCTCACTTGCTGTTGCTTGTTAGGGCAGGAGGAGGGGGCCGCTGGTTACTGAACAAGGATGAATGACGAGAGAGGCGGCAAGAGCGGCAGGGAGAACGCTGGGCTGGAAACATTGAGATCCAGCTCCTTTCTGGCTCCCTCCCTTACGCGCCACATTATCTGGGTGAGTCTCATAAAGATACTAAACCACCATATTCTCATTTACCGAG
This sequence comes from Manis javanica, assembly GCF_040802235.1. Classification (NCBI taxonomy): domain Eukaryota; kingdom Metazoa; phylum Chordata; class Mammalia; order Pholidota; family Manidae; genus Manis; species Manis javanica. The sequence continues at coordinate 105,641,375 of NC_133164.1, read as the reverse complement.
TAGAGACAATGTCATCTGCTCTGCTTGGCTCACTGGGTGACTTTGCAGACCAAGTAAGACACTTTGGAAAGGCATGTAGGACAATAAAACGCTGCTCAAGAGTGAGTTTGTGCTTCCAACTTTCTGCTGTCCAGTTACTTCCTATGAGAAAACACCTCTGTTCCATTTTCTTTGCTGACTTTCTAGAATCTCTACTCAGTGATTTGTACCACAGATTTTGCCCCCTGACAAAAATCATTTCATAGAAAAGTGGGCTCTACCTCCCCTTGCAGGTCTCGGCCATTAGATAGGCCAGCTGGCCGCTTAGTAAGTACAAGCATGAAAAGGAAATATTTTTTTATAAATGTAAATCTTTTTTACATTTTACAATGTAAAAAAATATATATATTAAAGCACCAAAGTTGCCCTTAAAACAAAACAAAAAATCTGACCAAAATCTCCACAGAGATATGCTGACTGATGACAAAAATAAAACACTACATTTTCTTTAAATAAGTGATACAAGTCATTCCTGAGTTCTATTGTAAGAACACTATGGCCAGAAGTTTTTTGGAGGCCCTGAAACTGAACTTTGTGTTTGCCTGCCCTTATCTCATTCCTTGATGTGAGAAAGTAGGTACCTCTTCTCCCGTGACCATTCATCTTTTGAATAACAACTGTGTATTAAAAGCTTGGGAGACATTAGCATAGAAACCAATTCAACTCAGCCAGTGTTTTCTGAATCCCATGATAATTTCATTGTGGAAATGAGACTAACACATCTAAAACAGAGGATGAAGTCAGAATAACAGGTTTAATCTAATAAAGCAGCAATTTGTAGCATGTATAGGACTGTCCAGGGTCTTAGGAGGGCTAGTTCAAAAGCCTCATTTCGTGCACAAGGTGGATGTTGTGTGACGTTGATGCTGATTCACAACAAGAAGGTGGGGGAAGCCTCCTCCTCACACCCCTACTCGCCTCTGCTTCACATTTTCTGTGCTTGAAAACACTGAGGCCTGAATCCTTCTCTCTGAAAGCTAAACTCATTTCTACAGTTTTAAGTAGCTGAAAATTATCAAAACTTATGGGCTATTCTTCCTGCTTTTTCCCATCTTTATGTTTTTCTCCCTGTTTATTTTACTCCCCAGATCAAAAGCACTGGATTTTGCTGAGGACCCTCTTCTCCCAAATACTCAACAGGTTCTCTCTTCAAATGTCTGCTCAGCCCCCTGCTCTGGGTTATGCAGAAGTATTAAACATACATACACACACTTCAATCCCAGCTGCTTTCTCATTTACAGAAACCATTATCATATTGTCTGTGCAGGAAAATGACTCTAATATGTCCCAATTGTCAAAGGATAACATAAATGGGAAATTTACCTCTAACCCCACATATTTAATAATTAGAGACCTAGAAAGATGAACATTGCTTGTATCAGATCAGCCTATCCATTGTTAGGCACTCAAGCTCCCCACTTACAGGTATAGTTTTCAGAGAACTTTACCTTTTACTGCTTTTCATCTTGAACCCGCTAATCTCAATCAGCATGGCTTTCCCTCTAAACCACCTATATAGCCGTGCTGTCTGTATTCTGCATAGCTTCACGTACATCTTTCTTCTTCCTAGAATGATTTTCCTCTTCCACTCTGCTAATTCATATTCTACACTTCCTTCAAGTCTTCATTCTAGCTCTGTCTCAGCCACAAAGACCTCCATGACTACGACAGTCCGTAATTTTCTCCACGCATTTAATTACACACTGTCTGGTATTGTTCCATAATTGCTAATGTATGTCATGTATGTCTACCTTCTCAGCGAGGAATATAGTGAATCATAGGTCATACTTTTCTTTGATCCCTCCACAGTTTTTATCATTTATTTATTCTTATGCACTTATTTTGTGGGTTATTATTTCACTTTTTAGAATGAATTCTGTTATCATCATGAATTCAATTCAATCGAACAAAGCCCTGTGCTGGGCACCGTAAGAAGACAGAACTAAATATGCACACACCTGCCCTGGCAGAGTCGACACTGGAGCAAGGAAGGCAGACCTCCATAAATAATTAACTCCTAAAACTTCCTCTCAAGGTAAAGAATTTTTTCTCAATATTCTGTAAGTCACTTATTACCAACTGATTACAATATAATTTTTTATTTCAGGTCCAAATCCACCTGTTTCCCTCCATAATAAAACAAAGTTAAATTTATCCAACTGTGAATCACCATTTTCTTCAGAAAAAGAATAGTAGCTATACTTAAGACCGAATGCCTCATTAACACTAACATTGAAGGACCTTTAAAAAAGAAGACAAAATAATGTCAAGCAAAAAGGAACCAAATGGCTTTAAAAGCCAAAGAGACATTCACTTTCTAGTGTGTACATTTAAAGAAAACAAAAAATTGGAACTGCAATACAGGTATATTCCCAGTATATCAAGATAATGCCACGGAACATCATGTGGCACGAGAAAAATGTGGCTGCAGCCTCTGGAATTCCAAGTTTGCCTGGAATTACCAGGATTTCCCACTGATCTTCACCTTGATATACCTGAACTTTGAATCAAGCTTATTTTTCATGGATTTACCTAGCAGTTCCTCTTGGGTCTTTATAAAGAATATTTCCTTCAGCAACTCGAGAAATTTCCCCAGGAATTCATTAGTTCTTAAAATCTCTATGGGTCCCAGTTCATTACAGTATAAATTAAGTGCCACAAAATATTGGATTAAAGAAGGAACTCACAATATATATTGACTCAGAGACGCGGCTTAGAGTAATCCCAGTGCCAGTTCATGTTCTAACATCCAAACTCAAATTGCTGATTAACATATAATTGCCAGAATCGGATTCCTTTCCAACTGGAAAGAACAATGAAGCTAATTTTAATTTTTTTACACGTATGTCTGTCAACCCCAGGCCAGCCACCATCATTATTAGCACTGGGGCCATGTCACCCACCCCATGCACCATCCATTTACTCACTTAATACACATTATTAAAAATCTACTCTGCATCCGTTACTTTTAAGGCTCTGTGGAAAAAGGGAACCATCACTACTCCGAAGAAGTTTACAATCAAGGTTAAAAGACAAGACATGCTGACAGGCAACTACCCAAGAGGGAATTATGTTAAGTAGGACACTGAAGTAAGTGAGGAATTCTCTGGAAGACTTATTAGTCTGGCAAAGTTTGCCACAGGAGTGGGGCCCTTTGGAATGGCGCCTGGAGACACGATGATGAGGAAGACCCAGTTGTTATCCTGAAGCTGCTTCCAGTCCAAGGGAAGAAGGGAAGGTGGGAGACAGACCAAATCAAACAAAACAAGAGGCAGGGTTGATTTAGTAGTAAAAAAGAAGAGAAGCAAACTACAGCCAGAATAGAAAATCAAAAAGTTCAGTGTGAGCAGTTTATATCCCTGGAAAGATGTCATAGGTGTTGGTGAAAGTGTATGTATATGCATTTTTTATTATAAAAGTAATATGGATGAAGTTCAGAAAAGTTGACGAAAAAAAAAGAGAAGAGGATATTGCAATAGATTGGAGTGTTAAAGTAACAAATGAAAAGGAATAGTTCAGGCTGATGCAGCAGTGTGAACAAGGTGCAAAGGCAGCAGGAAGTCCGGAAGTTATCAGTCGTCAAGGTGCTAAGTGGCGTGCTGCCAGCTAGGGGTAAGCAGGAGCCGCCGCTGGGAGAGCCGACTGGGCAGCGGGCTGGTATTCGGCTGTGGAGGTATGACGCCAAGCGGGCGAAGGATGCCCTGCCAAGTCCAACAGTTGTTTCAGTGCTGGAATGGCATGCTCAGTTGTGTTTCAGGAAGATCCTCCTGGTGATGATTCATGCACAGATTGAATCCAGGGGAGGAAGCTCAGTCAGGTGGCCAGAGCTAGAGCCTGAAGCCAAGTGTAAAATTTGGATGTGGGGCAAGAAAGAAGTATTACGTTTCAGGGATGGACAGAAGACAGAAAATTCTAATATTCCCAAGTAAGAGCTGTACTTCATCAGAGATGCAAAATAGGATTGCAAAGTGGAAGGAAAGGGACACAAATATGGGGAGATTTCTGACTGGTTTTGGACAACCAGCATGAGGTATAATCACAGTTTCTCAAGGGTGAAATAAACACTTTGCATTGACAGGGTAAGTCATATGCTATTGTCTCTAGGAATCTAGATCTTTGTTCTCTTTGTGCTATTTCCTTTTCCCCCAAATCTCTAATATTTAGGAGACAAGAAGGCTATGGGAGGTCCCAAAATGTATACATACTGTGGCCTATAGCTGCCTCCTCTAGACTGTAATTTTAAGTCTCCAAGTTAAAAACCCTGGGAGATATTTATATCCAGGATGATTTTTAGCTAACTATGTATTTGCCTCCAGGCAGCAGCCTCAACAGTAGCTGTATTTACTTTCAAACATTGAATGGAAAATATCATTTTGAAAAAGTTATTTTCCAAAACCCCACAACAGTCTAAATTTAGAACCTATGAAAACTAATAATTTCAGAATTCTACCCAACAGTTCCTTGTTTATGTTGTGCAACCCAAGTCTAAATAGAAGATTTTAAATATTGCCTTATCCGCTTATTTACTTATTACTGCATTTCTTTATTTCCCGAAGCCAAGGCACAGAAACTTACTCCTTCTCGTTTGTATCTGTCCTATATATTGGTGGTGGGCTTCCCGTGATAAGATATGGATCTGGGGAGAAAGTCACGGGAAGAAAAATCAGAGTTTCCCACTTAACTTTCAAGTATAGAAAAACTCGAACCCAGTAACACACATTTGAGGAGGAAAGACTCCCTATACCCTCTTACTGACAGCTTCCATCTCCACAGGGATGATTAAATTCAGAAAGGCACTGAATCTTCATGAGTCTAAACCCTACATGAAGAAAATAATAATCAAACCTGGTTCTCTGAGAGGGCCTAATGTTTGGCAATACTGAGCTTTAAAAAGAAGAGGTCATTTAAAAGCTCATGTAAAAACATCTAGTTTTCTTTGGAATTAAGCTGCTTTTCTAAAACATTGAAATTATCCTTCAAAATCCTTTCAAAACAAAACCAGCAATAAAAGAAAAAATGGTATTTGAGCTTGAAAGAAAGGAGATACATCCTAGGCAAAGAGGGTATGTGGGTATTGTGAAACTTATTTTTGAAGAGAAGTTCAATATAAGGTTAAGTAAAACACAGCAACTTTTGCCTGGCTTTTCTTTAAGATTGGCAGCCCCATCCGAGGTCTGGAATGGAGGCCACCTTTCCCGGAGGAAGTGTCAAGTTTTAATATGATTGACGCTGTGAGCCTTACTGCGCACTTTACTGAAAATCCTTACATTGATAAAAGTATGCTGTTCCCAATTCAAAAAATTCCCCTTAGCTCTCCAAGACAAGCTCACATTCTCTAGGAAGTCTTTCTCTGGAATAATTTACAAAGTTATACTAAGTAAAATAACTAAGGGAGAAACAGCTTACCACTTGGGCCATCTGCCCCAGCTTCCATTTCTGCCTTTTCTCCACTTTTACAGTCAGAGGACTCCTTGAAGTCCCCAGCTGGTCTGTTACCCCTTTCCCCTTTGACAGTCTAGCTCCAAAATCTGCCTTTCAGCCATGCAGGCCCTGACCCCCCGCCTGCAAACTGCCTTGCTCTTTTGTTCTATCCTACCTTAGTGCCTGTCGGATCTTGCACTTCAAATGACCTTTCTCTACTTTTTTCCATTCCCAATATAAAAGCCGCCTATTTCTAGAGGACTTCTAGACCCACTCCCCAACCCCAGGCCCTTAAAACCCCTCCTCGATGCTCCCAAAGCACTTGCACAGCCCTAAGCAGTTTGCATTGTAAAATCAGGCAGATACTTTTTTTTTTCCTAGACCAGAAATTTTGGTCCTGACAGGCAGAGACCTATATTGTCCTTGTACATAGAGGTAGAGTCTCAGCAAATGTTTGTTGAATGATGGAGTTTAGAAAATCCCTGTGCACCAACTTTCCCAGAATATATTCCTTTCATTTCAAACAGAAGGGCTTTTGCATTTTTTATACTGCTTCCACTTAAAGAATTGTCTTAGAGTTTTTAAAAAAAATTCACTTTCTAATAAGCCTCCCAGACACTTTTCCCAAGTTAATTCTGGTTTTATAGAGATTGTGTTGTTGATTGGAGAGTATATTTTACTGGACAGGATTTCAACATGTAGTTATAAAATTTCTGCTAACAATCAGCTTGATTAATGAGAGATGCAGTGCACTGATGCATCGGCAACAGCCTTAGCTGTCCACAGAATGGGGTACAGTGAGTAAGAAGGCCTCAGGTAAGGAAGGAATGAACAACTGTTGTTCTGCCCTCACCTGCAATTCTGCTCTAGTGTTTCTAACTTTTCCAAAAGGGGGAGAATCCAAATAGGGGTGTTCCGCATTTCAGCCTTGCTCGGCCAGAAGCAGGTTCAGGACCATGGAAGGATGCCCAATATATTTAGAAACTGGATCTTGTAATATTAAGCTTTGAGTGAAGCTTCCACAGTAGAAGGTGATACATGATTACTGTCACTAGTTCTTTGATTGATTATTGATTGTAATCATCTGCTCTCTCCCATGACGGAGCTGGCTATAACTCGTCCACGCAGTGCCTGATAATGGCATGTCACTTCTTTTCAAAGGCAACTTATGCGTCTTGCTGCTTGAGATAAATTACTCATTGGCAGTGGGGGATGGAGAAAAATGGTAAAGTAGCACCTGAAGTTTATTAGTGACTTAATGATATATTGTGCTCAATATCTGTATTCCAGTTATACGTAATGAGGTTGGACAAAACATACAATGGGGAGACAACATATCAGATAGCCTGGGTATTGGATTCTTTGAGAACACAGTTAAATAATATGATGCATTTGACAAGCTAAGTAGAAATTATGCTTTCAGAAAAAAAATTAATGCTTCACTTACGTAAAAACCATTTAAACTAAATTTAAAATATTTCCCTAGATTGCTTTAAATGAATCCAGAGAAAATAAGTATTAAAGATGAAATTTTACTCACATTATGCAATGTAGTATTTAATCATTGCTTTTACTAAATTTGTGACCTTGGATAAGTTAATTAGCCTTACTGAATCATGGTATCTAGTGCAGGCCCACTGCATATTAAGCTCTCAACAAATATTTGTTCAGCAAATGAGTGAATCTTAATCTCTTTATCTATAAAGTACCTTAGAAAGTAAGTCAGATTTGGCAAACGAAAATTTTTCATGAAGCCAAGTATGTGAATTAATCTAATGGGAGAGAAGGAAGCATGTGGTAAGGTGTGTGGTGAATTGGAGGTATTCAAATTTTATTTTCAAAAGTGACTTAGTCAACCTAAGTAGGCATTACTGATAGATTTATTATTTTTTTCCATATGCTTGATTCAATAAGTTGAGTTTCCCATTTGCTCATCATGACTTGATTATATGGTTATTATGAAACTTATGTGAGAAAATACATAGAAAGCCTTTAATATAGTGTTTGTTTTTTTAAAAATACAAGTTATACTTTAAATAGTATTTTAATATGAAGAAGTTCAGAATGGATTTTTCTCACTAATGTAGTTTCCCATTCATGAATTGATAAACAAAGTGTAGTATATCCATACAATAAAACATTATTTGGCATTGAGTATATTCTATATATGCAATGTATGGTGATATAGTTGAACTATGAATTGTGCTAAATGAAATATGCCAGTCACAAAAGCTACATATTCACTGCATTCCTATCAACATGGATAAAATAAAAATAGTGACAGCACCAAATGCTGGTGAGGATGCAGAGAAAAGGGATTGCTCATACATTGCTGATGGGACTGTAACATGATGCAACCACTTTGGCAAATAGTTTTGGCATTTTCTTATAAAACTTACATGCAATGCAATGCAGCCCAGAAATTACACTTAGAAATGAAAACTTACATTCATGCACAAACCTATACAAGAATGTTCAGAGCAGCTTTATTTATAATAGTCAGTCACATGAAAGAGCCCAGCTGTCTCTCGATAGGTAAACTGTTAAACTGTAGTACTCAGTTGGAATAAGACTCGGCCACAAAAAAGAATGGACTACTGATACATATAACAATTCCAATGATCCCTAGGGAATTAAGCTTAAGTAGAAAAAGTAAATCTTAAGAATTAAATACTGCTTGATTCCATTTATATAACACTTCCAAAATGACAAAATTTTAGAAATGGAGAACAGATTAGTGATCACAATGATCAGTGAGGAAGAGAGGGCATCAAAGAGCAACCCTGGAATACAAGGATCTGTGCGGTGTTGGAATTCTTCTGTATCTTGCCTTTGCGGTGGATATGCACATATACACATGTGACCAAATTGTTTAGAACTAAATACACTCATATGCTCTCGCTCACATGCAAATGATTACCAGTAAAACCGGGGAAATCTAAATAAGATTGGTGGCTGGTATCAGTGTCAATATTCTGGTTATGATATTATACTAAGTGATGTAAGATTTTATCATTGGAGGAAACTGGGTTAAGGATGCACAGAACCTCTGTGTGCTATTTCTTACAGTATCATGTGAATCTACAATTATCTCAATTAAAAATATTCATTGCTTTTTAAAATCCACACATTGTATGATCTACCTACATGAAATGTCCAGAAAAGGCAAATTCATAGAGACATAAAGTAGATTAGAGGAACAGAGGCTGAAGAGAGGTGGGGAAGGGTGTGGCTGCTAACGTGTAGTATGTTTCTCTTTAGGGTGATGAAAAGGCCCTGCAATTAGGTTGTGGTAATGGTGGCACAGTTTGGTGAATCTACTAAAAACCACTGAACAATGCACTTTGAAAGGGTTAATTTTATGTTACATGAATTACATCTCATGAACTCTTAATAATTTGTCTCCAGGTTTGGGAGGATGGCCCTCCGGAAAAGGCAAAAGACGGGACAGAATTTACACACAACTCTCTTCTCTCTCTACCATCCTTGGGCAAGAAACCCCCTCCCTGAACCTTCACTGAATTACTCTTTGAAAGAAGGGCTTCCCCCTGACACACATTGCAATCAATGGTGATGCAGATTTCTGGGTTGTTGTCTCCCCACTGGACAACTCCTGAACAGAATATTCAGCTCCCAGAATATGCCTTAAAAACAGCATTAGCCTTGTGCAGAAAGATCATTCAAATCCAAAGTAATGTCAACATTATTTTGTGCTTTGCTCACTCACTCTACACAACAATTTGCAACAATGGATCAAGTTCTACAACTTATCTTGGTGAAACTTAGACGTGATCTATCTAGTTTCTGCAATTTAGGGGGAACAAAAAACAAGGAATGCTCAAGAGAGTGAATAGATATGAATTTGGCATGAAATCCTTCATGATACATAAAGAATATGCCCAGTATGCTTTTTTCACCTTTCTTTTCCCCTCTAAGTGGTGGCGTATTTTCTTCCTAGAATATAAGAAACTAGAGAATGGGCATCATTGCTGTATTTAGCTTAAGTTTTGTATGCATTCACCAAAATAAATGCTTAAGCACAGAGACCACTAGGATATATCCACAGTTTTGATGATGGCTGTGGGGATAACTATGCCACTTTCTGAAAGAGTGCAGTGAGATCTTTCCCTTTTGCACTGTGTAAGATGAGAGACTGGGGGTGGTTATGGAAATGAGACTGGTTCACAAAAATTAATAGTTGCATAAGATGGTGGGTTGGTTTGGGGGATTTAATTTCTTTCTTTCTTTCTTTTTGAGATCAAAAATAAAACATGGATGAGGCTGGATTATTACTGATGCCTTAGGAGGTATTAGCACAGACACTAAATCTCAGAGAAGATGATGGCATAGGTACCAATGAAGCAGGAGAAACTATAAAAGGGAGATAGGAGTGTGGGTGTTAAGGAAGGTGGTTGAAATATTCTAATACAGCAGTATTATTGAGTAATTTTCACAAGCCAAGAAGAGTTCAAACAAAAAAAAAAAGGAAAACATTAAACTATTGGGGCCAAACAGGCTATAGATCAGAGAGAGAGAAAATATTTCAATTGTCTGTTTCTAGGATGGAAGATAATATGAAATATTTAAACACCTCTCTAGAGAAATAAGCTTGGTATGTTTAAACACCAAATCCAAAACATATTGTAATGAATATATTACTTTTAAGTATATTTAAACTGGTTTATCTTTTGACATCATATTTCTTTTATTTAATACTGGTGTTGAAAGATTTGGGGGGACAAAAGGTAGAAGAGAACCAGCATTTTTCAGTTGCTTTGCAGGGATTTCTGGTAGTTTCTGTCTCTTCCAGAGACAAGCATATACTGCATCCTTGTAGAGAGAAACCCCAGGTTTTTATTGTTTATAAGCATTCCACATCTCAGAACAAGTTTGCAGAATTGATAAAACACTAGGTAACTGCTTAGGACTTATCAGTTCAAAGGCAGCCCTGGAGAAAAGGGATTTCCCACAAAACAATCCAGAAAACAGGAGGTTATTTATAAGCAATGACTACTTCAGAGTGCATGCTGCAACACACACAAGGGCACCCCAAAGAGAGTGAAATTAATAGAGACTGTGTAGTAAATCATAGATATTTAGAGGCCACATTGTCCTTAGTTCTTCACAATCTCTCTTGATGGAGTTTCAGTGTTTCTTAACTTCTGGGGCCACCTATTTAGGTCTTTTATCTGTAACCTTTGCCTGCCTGTTTTAGGGTCATTACAGCCAATTAAAATCAATTAGGCTGTTTGCTGAGCCTGCTCTTCCTCTCCTCTCAGTACTTCTCATCCCCTTAGAAAGTAACCGAACACCGGATGCCTTGGGACTTTTCCAGCAAGTACCAGTATCCAGTTTTGAACATTTTGGACACTTGGCAAACATTTTGGGACAAAGATAGTGAAGACCTATTTTCTCCAGTCTTTTCTGATTTCATTCCTTTTCTCTGAGAAAAAATGATACTTGTAATTCTTGCAGTAGGTAGAGTAGAAAGAACACTGCACATAAAGCCCAAAGTTCTCATTCTACCTCCAGAGCATTTCTTCACTGCTACTTACCAACTGTGCATTTTATGTGCATTATCTCTGTTTTCACAACAGCTCACCACCAATCACCATTTTGCATCTGACAAAACCGAGACTCACTTAGAAACGTTTAGCAACTACCCCAAAGTCATGCAACTCAGAAGTGGTAGAATTAGGACTTACACCTTGAGACACCCATTTGGATGCTCATACTCATCCCCTTTCACTCCACCTTGCTGCTTTGCTTGATGATAAGCTTGGACAAATCACTTAACTACTCTTGGCCCCATGCAACTCTATATCCAAAAAGTGGTGTGTGTGTGTGTGTGTACACACAAGTGTATAAAATATGCATCACCCCTCGAAGAGAGATGACTCTTGCCAGTCTCCTTAACAGAGTTGATGGAAGAATGAAACATACCAATGCACATGAAAATTTTTGTAAATAATAAGTTACTTTAAAATATAGTGTATTATTTTTTAGTTTTCAGTATGTAATATAACTATAGTATATATAGTATACTCTTATGAGTATGTTTTAGTTTCATTCAAAAATCTGATTTAGTTGTACCTTTGTATTATGGTTTTGTTATAGAAATTTTCTGGCATATCCATAAATTACAGTATTTTCATGCTAAAAAAGTAATACACTTTTCTAGTGGTTAAAAAAAATTTGCTGAAAGGTAAATAAGGTACAAGGTAAATGTGTTCCTTTCTCTAAGTCACAGCCCGGGAAGTATGCCTGGAGTAGATATGATCACCTTTTATCCACAAAGTGACTTTGTAGATAAGAAGGAAGCTAGGGGTGGATGTTTCTTCTTCTGGACAGAACATATATGATAAGGAGTAATTCTTACATGTACAAGTCTGTGGCATGAGTTAGTGTAACAGTGAGAGCCTGAGACAGAGGAACGAGTGAGCAACGGACTTCAGAAACCTGAAAAGCCCTGAGCGAACAGCAAGGGGTGCTGCTGACCGGCTGTTTCACTATCAGCAGGAACAGGAAAGTGGGAGTTCTTTCTCTTACCTGATGGGACCAGTCCCAATACTGAATACTAATAATTTTTTGTGAATATTTAGTATTTGCTTCTAATAATCACGCAATGTCTTAGTCCATTTATAATTGTCATGGTCAATTAATCAAGAAAACCCATCGCAGTGAAAGGCTGAGCCTCAGAATGCCTCCTGTGTCCACAATGGCACTAAGTGGATATAATTTATTGTTTATATCAACTTGGCAACAGCTGATTGATCAACATTAGGCATGTGACCCAAGTGCAGCAAATCTACATGCTGACTGCAGCCTAACTGGTGAAAGCTTGTCCTAAATCGGGTATCAGTAACTGATTATATCAATTCTATCTTCTATCTCAGAATATTTGTGCAGGAACACAAAGATAAGCAGTCAATAGACCTAACACAGAAAGCAGAATCTACAAAGAGCTAAAAATTGTGAGTAAACAGAAACCACAAAAAAGCAAAGCCCAGAGAGAAAAGTTATAGTATAAACAGGTCATGAGGGCTGAGAGGTCATGAAAGGCTCTATGTCCAGTTACTGATTTCCAGCTCTGAAGGCTGGCTCTACTGTCTTTGGAACTGCTGTTCTGAACTGAATGTGTGCCTCCCACCCCAAATTCATATGCTGAAATCCTAACCCCAAGGTAATGGTATTAGGATGTGGGGTTTTTGGAAGGTACTTTGGTCATGAGAGAAGAACCTTCAGTAATGGGATTAGTGCCCTTATAGGAAAGAGACAGAAGAACTCTTTCCCCTCTTCCTTCCACATGAAGATACAATGAGAGGTTGGCCATCTGCAACCCAGAAGAGCTCTCACCAGAACTGGACCGTGATGGCACCCTCATCTCAGCCTTTTAGCCTCCAGAACTGAGAAAAATAAATGTCTGTTGTTAAAGCCATCCAGTCTGTGGAAATTTGTTATAGCAGCTGGAACAAACTAAGACATTGACAGTCTCAATATATTTGTTCTTTGAAACCGGGTAGTGCAGATTTTTCTAGATTCTTGTATAAAACCCAGATAGATGGTCAAAAAATTCCTGACTCCTCATTTTCTAATGTATCTTTATTTAAAAAATCTCCTATTTCCTAGGTCAACTGAGTAAATCTCAGTGACTAGCAACAAAAATATCTGGTCCACTGTATTTGAAATATATCTTGAAGTGTATCTATTGCCCTTATTTTTTTTCCTCTTCCTTTTTTTATTTTGGTATCATTAATTTACAATTACAGAAAGAACATTATGTTTACTAGGTTCCCCCCTTCACCAAGTCCCCCCCACATACCCCTTCACAGTCACTGTCCATCTGTGTAGTAAGATGCTGTAAAATCACTACTTGTCTTCTCTGTGTTGCGCAGCCCTCCCCGTGTCCCCCACGCTATTGCCCTTATTTTTGAAGAAGAATGTTAATAACCTATGCAGTAAGTATTTACTGAACAACTAATGAGATAAAGGGTAATTTTTTTCCCCATGCAAAAGGCCAGCCTAATCCAAGATAAGTTTGTAATGCCAGTACACTGATGTGAGAATGTTAAACCACTTGTGCCATCTACCATAAAGTCTGCAACAAGATTATACATCATCTTTAGCTGTAATAAGAAGCAACAGAAAGATTCTAGAGTTGAGAAATGCAGGGGCATTATTTTTGCTTTGCAAAAGCAGGTAGATCTACTTTGCTGACCCTTCATATTAAAGGTAAAATGGGCTGCCTAGAAAATCATTCTGTGGAAATAAGTCAAAGCTCTTGGGATCAGACTGGTTGCCCTCCCTCCCCAGAACGGCAGAGCCTTGATGCTCTTGACCTAAAGCCCTACTGCATACCAAATAGGTGCAGTAATTTCATTTTCTTAAAAATACTTTACCAGCCACAGACAGACCAAAATTAACCTCGGGAAAATCTGAACTTGTGATTGAAACTGAATGGCTGTGTTTACCCAAAAGTAAAATAGCAATGGTTTGTGTGGGATTTCCTGCAGACTGAGAGGAGATGGTCAGCTTCTCCAGCATGCACATGCTAATAGTCTAAATTGTTACATATGTAAACATTAATAAGCTCATTTAGCAACTACTGAACTCCACATTTTTCTAACACATTTACTTTCATCCTTGCCCTGAAGATAAACAATTGGGGGAAAAAATCCATCATTTAAGTGTAATTAAGCTTAATAATTTCTCAAACTTGTCATCCATAAATCATGACCAATAAAATATTTCCAACCAATTGCTCATCAGTGGAATTACTAGCTATGAATTTATTACAACAAAAGAACCATGGTTTCGTGTATTCATACATAAAATCCTTTTGTTTAAAGGAAGACCATGTTTTTGTCTTTACTTATCATAGTCCCCAGCATACTGAATATAGTATTTAGATACGATTTACTCTAGAGTTGCAAAGAGCAAGAACAAATCATTCTAAACCTCCTATTCTACTCTTAAGATGTATCACCTCTCAGTGACCATTTCCTTCATCCAAGAGAGAACAGAAGCACCTGTAACATGGCTCATTGTTAACCCAGGTAGATGGAACCCAGTAAAATCCCCAGATGACACACCTAACAGAAGGATGTTAATCCATGTCTGGCAATATTAAAAAAGGAATTCCACTCTAGACAGAGCTTTCTTTTGTTCACAGGTAAAAAGGTATCAGTGTGTGACTTCAGATATTTAAGCATCACCACCTGAAGATAGTATTCTGAACATTTCTGGCTATATTTGTAACCCAATGAGTGGAAAATCGATTAAAAGCCCATGCTCTTCTGTAGCTATTCAAATCTCTTATTTAATAAATTAATAATTTGGCTTACATTTGAAGAGTTTTTTAAACATATTGAGGCACATTATTTAATGAAACCTTTTGAATAGTCCTGTGAAGTGTGCAGGGAAGATATGCTAGATCTACAGATGCGTTAACTGAGGCTTGTACATAGGGACACAGGATACAATAGTGTGTCCTCAAATCCAGGTCTTCCAAATTCTAGGTCAGTGCCCAACTCACTGGATATAAGGAGCCCCTTCAAGATCAGACAGCTCTGAGTTGTTGTTTACCAAGAACCAGATTTATCCTTTAGCCCCCCGTAGTGTCTGAAGAGCCTGCCTCTGATCTCCCACATGGCAAGGACTGCTATGGTGGAAATGGGTCCATAAATTCATCATGTTGAAGATCCCTACTGCAAGACTGCTGACTATGCTTTCTCCTTGACCTTCATGTTTCCATCTTTCTCTACTAGGCCCTCTAGAAACTCTGTTGCATCCAAATAAGCATTCCCTATATCTTCAAATACTTTCTCATGACACCTTCTATATCTTTACTTAATGCATATCTGGCTCTCTCTGCTCCCAGGGACATTATTTCCCCTGAATTTTTTAAAAATATGAATAAATGCATCATGAACTCTATTCAGGTAGAGCATTTTAACTGGGAACATTACCACATAAACAAAATCAAGGTTATATAATGTGAAAATATAAATCCATACAATGTGACCTTATGATGTTAGTTTTCTTGGAAATTATTTTTATTTGTCAGATAGGAAAACTGAGGCTTACAGAGACAGCAGCACAACTCAACTGAGGTCCAATAACAGCTAATGGGAGAACTAATCTCCTTTGGCTTCTGTTTCCACCAGAGCAGTCCTTGCCATGTGGGAGATCAGAGGCAGGCTCTTCAGACACTGCAGGTGGCTAAAGGATAAATCTGGTCCTTGGTAAACAACAACTCAGAGCAGCCTGACTTTGAAGAGAAGAGCAATTTTTCTCTGTTATTGCTCTTCAATTATATTATTTCTCTGTCTCCATTGTCATCATTCTTAGAAGGAGAGTTTAAAAAATCTGTCTATGATAACGAGCATATTTTTTCCGTGCTCCATTAAGTCAGCATCTATTTTCTAATCTACTTTTTAAAAGCCTAGCTAGCCTATATTAAGCAACAGACTAGATTTCCACAAGCTTTTTTCCTGCAAAAGATCATGTTGTAAATAATGTAGGCTTTGTGGGCCATCAAATCTCATTACAACTGCTCAGACCCACCCTTAAATATAGCCATGGACACTATGTAAATAATGGGCTGGATTTCTCTCAGTAAAACTTTATATATAAAATAGGTGGGTGGCTAGATTTGGCCTGCAGGCCACAGTCTGCCTAAATACCAGACACTGTTTCAGGCACTTGTAAAGATAATTTTACTTTATTCTTATAATAACCCAGTAAAGCATTATAATCTTTATTTTAAAGATGAGAAGCAAAGGCTTAGAGAAGTTACATAACTTGACACAACTAACAATTTAGAGAACCAAAATTCAAAATCAGTTCTTTTTGCTATCCAAAATTATGGTCCTTCTATGATGAAAAAATATATAAAAGCCTAGGAAACCCTATTATGACCATAAAATAATTTGCCCTGGCTTTCCACCAGAATGTGTTACCTGGTATCAAAAATCTAACTTAAAAATGCGCTCTTTTCTTCTCCACCTCCCTTACCCCCAGCAAAGGTGCTTGCAGATATATTAATATGGAAGCAGAGCAGACATAATCAAAGCTCATGAGCCTCTGGTTCCACTGATTGTCACCAGAGGGATAAAGCAGGTATATAATTGATTCAGTCTTGGTTAACTTTATTTTCTTCAACCATATTTGGAATACAACTGTCAGATATGGTTGTTAAAACTCTTCACAAATTAATAACAGTGAGTGACAAAATGCTGCACACAGAAAAGCTGGGCCTCCACTTACCTAAAAACAGATTTCAAAAAGCTGGGCATAAAATCATTTGAGAAAAATCACATTTAAGCATAATAGGGCAGGAGTTTCTTCAAGGGATCTACAGTAATATTTTTAAGGCAGAAACTCTTTCAATCATATAAATAATCACTCTCTAATTTGTTTTAATTTTTTTTTCTACATCTAGGCTTCTCAAAACAAGGTTTACCTACAAACCAGTATGTTTAAATAAAAATACAGAGGAGAAATAGAAACGTAGTAATGAAGTTCCTTAACAGAGTTACTTTTACTTCTTTGTAGGATTTTTTTTTTTGGCCTTCACTTTGAGGAATATGCAGAAAGAAATAAAGTATAAGTTGTATTAAATTTTCATAACAGGTTAGCCAAAATGATACTGTTTTGGCTTGTTTTATGACTCAATTAGGTTATCCTGTAATTATTCAGATATTAGAGAAAGTTAGTGTAATAATACCCTGCATTTTGACCTGATGACAAGACACTGGCATAAGGTAATCCAAGAAGGCTGTAAAAATTATTCATTGAGAAGAGGAGGAGATTTATTCTGTTAGTTTCATTTGCTATTCTTTGGACAAGTATGAAAACATCTGAGAACTAAAAGGTTTGCTCTTTTTATATTGGGCCCAAATGACACATTGTTATCTAAATGATAACCAAAATTCCTTGATGTTATTAATAAAACAAACTTTTAAATATATAATTGTAAATTATTGATCCTATGCCAAAAATCTGCAGTGGTGTATAAATTAGCATGAACATATGTTAATGCATAATTCACCATTTGCAACATAGCTTTGTTAAAAAATTGATGAAAATTCATGAAAGAACCTTTCTAAATTAAGTTGTCCATTAAACAAATAACCAGAGGCATTCACAATGTAGACTTAATACAAGTTTTGAAATGAGCTTTCATGCATTTTATAGGACATTTATAAGATACTTAAACCTCCAGAGAAACAATTTTGTTTATGCCTTTGAATCACAGTTGTCTACATTTGACTACTAAATAGAGAGAAATGAGAGGTCATCTAGTCCAATGTATCCCAGTATGTGTTCCATGGACCACCTGCATCTGATGCACTTAAGAGCCTATTAAAAATGTTCTTCATTGTGGCCCATCCCCTGGCTTCCAGAATCGATGTTTGATGAGAGGCTGAGAATTCTACACTTTCGCCCAAGCACCTCACGTGATTCTTATGTATTACAAAGCTGGGATCCAACCACATAGATTCTGTAAATGAGAAGCTGAGGCCCAGTTCACTCAAGGCCACCAATAAAGTATTGGCAGATTTGGAAGTAAAATCCATTATTCCTTACTCCTAATCCAGAGCTGTTCCTCCAGATTTCAGAGAACAGTAAGTAAGCAAAAAAGACAAATATATTGCACATGAGAGCAGATCATCAGTCTGTACCAATGTTACTAGAATAAATAGTTGATGGTCATGGCAGACACATGCTTACAATGGGCCAGATTCTATTCTCAGTATCCAAACATTAACTTACTTAATCCTCATATCAAACCTCTGAGGTAGGTACTACTTTAATCTCCAATTTATAAATGAGGAAACTGAGGCAGAAAAGGTCAAGTAATCTGCCCTTGTTGCAGGATTACCAGTTTCACAGATGGGAATCAATAAAAAATACCACACCAAATCTCATTTTAGCTTTTTGAATAGAAGAAGGAGGTGGAACACTATAAAATATCTCTGATCGAAATTCACGTCCAGAAGATCAATCCTCTAGATAAACAAATTCTTCTTTGGACTACACGAATATATTTAATTTAATGACTACACATTAATCTAGCTACCAATGTTTATGTCTGAGTATGGATTTTTTTTTTCTCTGTTAAGACTCCTGTCCCCTGAAGGGTGGGCAAAATTACATGTAATGATAAAGTGGCAGTTGAGATGGACTTGGGGTAAGTTTTCCAGATTTGGTAACTAAAAACTTGAGATGCCCAGTTAAATTCAAGTTTCAGATAAATTACAAACTTCTTTTATCAAAAGAGTGTCTCGAGTATTACAAAACTGTAGTATTTCCTATTGCTAAAAGTTATCTATTGTTAATGCAAAACTCAAATTTAAAGGACTGTCTTGTATTTTATTTGGCAACCCCAGCTTGGAAAAAAAAAAGAGAAGGGTCTTTGGAAGAGTGTGGTGGGGAGCATGGCGGCCTCATTAGAGAATTTGCTATAAACCCTGGGCAGCACAAAGGCGCTGCAGCTGGGAAACAAAGAGCACAGGAGGAGACATTTCTTAACTTGGCTGTTTTGTTTAATGTTGGGCATGCCCAGCATGGCCATGGCATTTAAACCTAGACAAAATACCTCCAAAAATTTGTGAATAAAATTACAAAGATTTTGTGGAAATGGCAGAACTGTGCAAATGTTGATACTCCCATGGATGTATCTGTAATATTTCTTGACCATGTAGTTATTCCTCAGTAAATCACTAGCATGTTTTAATCTCGTATGTAACCTTGTACCACTCTATGATTGCTTAGTCACTTCATTTCATCTTTCTTAGCTTCCTAACTAAACCATCAGCTTCTTAAAATCTGGGAATTTCAATTTCATTGCTTTTTACAAAGCAAGTTTGAAGAGAATATGTATTGAGTAAGATTGAGGACAGAGACTTTTTTTTAATGCTTGGTAAATTTTGCCTAAATTATTCATTTATTCATTAATTTCTCCAACAAATATTTACTGAGTACCACCTTAACTCTGTAATTTGCTTTCCCTGGAAAGGCAATTTGAGGATAAGGGATTGGAGCTTAGCTACTAACCAGTGTGAAGTTTTATATCCCCTTTAGTCAAAAGAGAAAACTGTGCTTTATCAATAAACGATCCATGCAGCAAACAAACCATTTACCATTTTCAGTTTAGTTTTAAAATCATGATAACTTCCTTAAAATAACGTAACCCAGAATGCCATCTATCTTCCCCAAACTAACAGAAATACAGATAACACAGAATTTATTTTATTAATTTCTGCTTACCACAGAAAGATCAAATTAAATCTTTGAGAAAAATAGTTATAAATCAAGGATGCTATTTGTTTTTAAGCCAGAACATCACAGTCTGAATGCACACAAGCAAAGCAAGGAAAAGAATAAGTAGATTGTCCTCTTGACAAAACTAAGTCCCTCAATAGAAATTTGTGCCTGAAATAAGCCAGCTAATAAAACAGAATAAAATACATTATTTTTAACAGTTCCTTTCAGTTTGCATACTTAAACATAACCTGAAATTCACTTGCTAGAAAAGTATAGAGTAATTTTCAAAACTACATGTAAAGGTCATATAGTTTGCTCACAGATTTCAAACACAGCAATACAATTCTTATGTATGAAAACAATACCAACTGAAACAACAAAACACAAACTATTATTATAAAGCACTTTAACCACTGTTATACAATAGAAAGAACATTTGGATTCTTAGACCCTGAAAATTACTAGGAAATTCTAAATGCTGCAGGGCACAGTAAGTCTGTCCCAGAAGTGACCAGCCATAGAAAATCTCTTGATGATTCAGAAGCCACTTCTCAACTTCAGTGCTTGTTGAATTAGGCATGGATGGCAATACTGGGGAGTTATGCTTTGGAGGACCTGGATCCAAACAGCTTGGGGGTCACTGGCTTTTGGAAGGGACCCTTGGGTGACCAATGCCCAGGTAGGCTTTGGGTGAAATCAAAATTAAGACAAATTAATGAAGCTCCATCCTTGCAAACTCCTTTCCTCCTATGGTTATTCTGTTTTCTTTTTGCAAACCACCTGACACTAAGTGAGTAACATTTTCTATACAAACACAGAGGAGAAAACATTAGAGAGGAGGATTCAGCAGGCATTTCTCCTCGGTCCTGCCCAGCTCTTCTCTGTTTCTCTATCTCTTTCCTCGGACACTTCTGTCCAACATGGTTCACTGAAAGTTCTTCATCTCCAAGCAATTTCTACTGAACTGTCAGGCAACCCCCAACTAGAAAGGCAATTAACTAGATGCCAGCTCTCCTGTTACCTCCATCCTCAGGTCTACATTATTTAGCCGCAGCAGGATCACAGCCAGGGTGGAACCTACCAGGGCTCCACTTTGTAAGCCTGTAGCAAACCTGAAGTAGAGCCAAAAGATTCACCACAAATAGGCAAATATAACCAAACCACCGTTCTTTCTTATAACTTTGCTTTCTCTACTATAACCTGCCTCCACCTATCACTTGCCCCAAGTCTCATCCAAGTTAATCAGATATCCTAAGTAGTAAAGCTCCTGGAGATGACTAAACTACTACACATATCTTAAAATACAATGTTTTATTCTCCTTGATCAGCAAAATCTGCACATGAGAATCCAGTCTAGAGCCCATCTTCCTCCCATCAACTGCTGTTTAAAAACTAATATAAATAAAAAAGATCATCGCTGTGCTGCACTTCAGATTTAACAAAGAAGTCTGTTCCTTGAAGCATGCAAGACTTTACTTTCCGACCAAACCCAGGCACAGGAAACAAAGCTGGGAAAGCTGCAGACTGAGTTTTAGAAAGTCACTCACTAATGCAAGGTCGCCTTCCAATCTGGCAAATGCATTCCCACACAAGAGCATTTTTTCAAAGGCACGCGGAACTAATAGGAAAGTTGTGATTCAGAAAAATCTAATCATCCGAGGAGGAAACCTTTCCACATATTTTCATCTGTTACCAAAAAATATAATTAGTAAGATGAATTTTCATCCACCTATTGAACTGTCTCAACTCAGAGGACATGGTTAGTATTCTCTGGCCTTCATTCTGGGTCACAAACTAATCAGTACCTCAAATGCTTAGACAGGTGATTCATCTGCCTGAAAGAAAGGTATCTCAAGAACAAGCTGTAAGCTAGCAAGCAGGGGAAGGTAGATATTTTATTAAAAGCAGCTAAAACAAAAGTGCACTGTAAGCGGTCCAAGCGGTTTTTTTATTCTTCCTTGCTCTGGTGTCAAACATTCTGAGTTCATGAGTAAAGAATGGTTTTAATAATTTTAGCACTCTACACTTTGCAGGCATGCACATACACACAAGCAAGAGAAAAGACCACAGAAACTAAAAAATTACATATGCACACACATACACACACACACACATATAATCATGTTGAGCCCACATGTATATAGTAACACACCCTTTTTCCACACTTTTTCCAAGATGAGCTCAATTTTGTTTTGTTTTTTATGATACACCAAAGTGGAAGGATATCAGTATTATTCCTATGTCACTTAACTCTCAATTGGAGAATCTACGAGTGAACTACACAAGGAATAATGGTCAGTTTCTCCTCCACAAATCTGCTTAACCCGAGCCATTGGTATCTCCACTCCATGCTTTGTCATACTTCTCTTGCCTGGAAAGTGCTACCATTTCTTGTATTTTTCAACCTGCAGGGCCCAAACTCTGGGTTCTACCATCACCTAGAAGCCTGTCCTGACCATGCCACCGTGCCACAGACCCAGAGGGTATAGACTCTGCCCCATGCTGCTTCAGTCCCCTACCATCCTGGCCTATGGACTCAGGCCCTGAAGTTGATTAGTAATTATTTGTATTGTTGTATAGATAGCTTTCTACATCTAGGAGTGTTACTATTTCTTTTTTCAATTTGAAGAGTCAAGAATTTAGTAGGGCAATTAGTGGCATACTTTGAGGAACAGGATACTGCAATCTGGAATAAGAACAATGGAGAATACAAGACTGTTCATGGCAGCACAGTTCATGATAGCCAACAGCTGAAAGAAAAAGTCCATCAATGACAAAATTGTGAACTAGTAATTCAAAAGAATATGATGCAGCAATGAGAACCAGTCAACTGCATGGATGCAGCTGGACCTAACAAATCACATACTGTGTGATTCCATATGTATATGTATGCAATAAAGTCCCCACATAGGTATATGGTGTTAGAGTCATGGTGTAGCTTTCCATGGACTGGAGTTGCGGAAGTGGACCCAAAGGGATCCTGGTCCTCTATGTGCTAGTAACATTTTGTATCCTGATCAGGTGGCTGGTTACCCTAGTGTGTTCTTTCTGAAATTTCATTATGGTGTTTGTTTATGACATACATACTTTTCTTTGTATTAGGCATCAATAAAACATTTACTTAAAGAAAAGGAGGGGGATAAATTTGACCTAAGGAGCTATTTCCTGGCACAGATCGGATACTCAGTATATGATGGTGTCTTCATTTCTAGGAATTTCTTAATTAACTGGTAACTGGGTATAGAGGTCATCCGTAGAATGGCACTTGGTCTATTTAAAAACTTGTCTATTAGAAATAAAGCTGCTATGAATATTTGTGTACAGATTTTTCTGTGGACATGAGTTTTCATCCCTCTGGGATAAATGTGAAGAAGTGCAATTGCTGGGCTGTATGGTATTTGAATATTTAGTTTTTAAGTAATAGTCAACTGTTTTCTAGAGTTGCTGTACCATTTTACATTCAGTAATGTATGAGTGATTCGATTTCTCCACATCCTCATCAGCACCTGTAGTTGTCATTATTTTCCATCATAGCATTCTGATAGCATGCAGTGATACCATATTGTAGTTAAAACATACATCCGCTTACTGGCTAATGATGTTCAACATCTCTTCATGTGCTTATTTACCATCTGTATATTCTCTTCAGTGAGAGGTCTGTTCATGTCTTTTGCCCATTTTCTAACTATTTGTTTTATTACTGTTAATACTGAGAGTTCTGTATATATTCTAGGTCATTTTTCAGATATGTTGCTTGAAAACATGTTTTTTCCAGTCCGTAGCTGGTCTTTTCAACTCCTTCACAGGGCTCTTCATACAGTAGAAGTTTTTAATTTGCTTATCCCTATATCTCAGAGATACATTGCCTTTAAACATATTTTAAGCTTTCCATTTTACATGTAAGTATAATCTATTTTTGTATAAGGTGTGAGGTTTAGAGGTTCTTCACCCTTCCTCCCCCACTTCCACCTCTCTATCAAGGAAGCATAATTGCTCCAGCACCATTTGTTACAAAAGCTAACATTCCTCCATTGGATTGCTTTTTACCTTTGCCAAAAATTAGTTGAGCATTTCTGGGTCCTCTATTCTACTCCACTGTACTATCTGTCTATGCTTCTGCCCATACAGTGTTCAGAGTATTTCTGCGGGTAAGTTCATGAGACAACCCTTCTGGACATGTGTAAACTATGGTTGAGAACTTAACAGAGAACCAAGGAGCACAAGGTCTATCAATGATCTTAGGTAAAGTCTGATGACCTGAACAACATGTGGTATTGAAGAAGAACCCCCAGTTTTAGAGCCAGAATTCCCTGGTTTGGGTTCTGACTCTCTCATGTAATAGTTGTTGCTCAAGTTCTTCATGTATAAAACCAAATTAGCTAACTATTCAACAAATATCATTTTAAATCATACCTGACTTTAAGTGGGGAAAGAAATATTTATCTCACAGGTTTGTTTGAAGAAAAATAATATCATATCTCGGTGCCTAATACAAGCCAAGAGCAATTTAAAGAACTTTATATAGATATAAACTCAGACAGTGCTTTGTGGTAGACATAGCATTAAATCCATTTGAGAAAGGAGGAAACTGAGTCACAGAGAGATTGAGTTATAGGTTCGAGGTCACACTGCTGGAAAGGAATGCAGGCAGGATGCAAACCCAGGAAGCTGAACTCCAGAGTTTAGGAACTGCATTGTCAAACACAAAAGCAAATATAAGACATTAGTATGATGAGCTTTCTTAGGCAAAAAGAAATAATCAAACCATCCATTATTTCTCCAAGCTACCATCATTTATTCCTTGGATAATGACAATGGCTCTTTAACTGGTTTTCCTGCTTCCATCTTATTCCACCTATACTTTTTCAACATGGAGCAGCAAGAGTGGTCCTTGTAAATGTAGGTCAGACCAAGTTACTCTTCTGTGCAAATCTAGCAATAGCTTCTTACTGTCTTTAGAAAATAATAGAAAATCCTTACCAAGCCCATAAGGTCATTATTTTCTACGCCTGGCTACCTCTCCATTCCTATTTACCATCTTCATTTCTTCACTCCACTGTGGCCACATAGGCCTTCCTGCTTTTCCTTGAATTGACCAAAAATATTTCTATTTCAGGTTCTTTGTTCCTCACCATGAGGACTCGTTTCCAGATGCCACATCTAACAGAGGTCATCGCTGACAACCTCATTTAAAACAGTGAGCGCTGTCAATCTCTGTACCTTTCCACTGCATCATGTATTTATTGATTTATCTCTGCACAGCATTTGTCAGGTCTCATGCTGTAATATATATATTTACTTGCTTCTTACCTGTGTCCCTCACTATAATGGAAGCATCATTAGGACAGGGTTGTGTCTGTGGGATTCACTACTGAATCCCCAGAGCCTACAAATAATCTGGCACACAGTAGCTGCTCAGTAAATACAATAATAAATCCTGGATGCATGCACTATAACAAAATGAAAATATAACAGAAAAGCATACATATCCAATTTTACTTGAAATTTAAGATCCAAGCATATTTTATCACCTGAAAACTAGCTGAGTGAACAAACAAGAAGCATCAGAAGGCCAGAACTTAAACATGTGATGTCCAGGGTTCTGAACAGTCCTTCTATTAAGATATAATCATGTGATCATACTCTCTCTGATGAGGCCATCAGCTTCTGTAGGTAAAGCAGGAATAACAGCACAGACTGCCTGTACCACCCCAGCCAGCTGGCACTGTCAAATGGTAGCTTGCCTCACAGCATTTAGTTTCATGAAAAGATCGTTTTACATGTCACATAAACATGTGGAAAAACATAAAGAAAACATGCCATCTCCTTTCAATGGTTTCATGAAACTTTTCTTAAGAAATTCATGATAGTGCACAAACAGTAAGAAAGATAGTGGGTTAGCGTGGGAAAACCAGACATGAGAAGGAGCATCTCTGTGTTCCTGTCCAATCACATTTCTGATGAGTTCTAGTACTTCAAATAAGTCATTTAATATCTGTGAGGCCCAGCTTATTCATATGTGAGATAATAATGGTAGATAGGTGAACTGTGAAACAGAGATTCCCAGCTTCAGTACTAGTGATACTCTGGGCTGGTAATTCCTCGTGACGGGAGCTGTTCTCTGCACTGCAGGTGACTTAGCAGTAACTCTAGCCTCTGCTTATTAGAGGCCAGCAGCATCCTGCAAGCTCCAAGTCCTGACTCAAAAATATCTGTACATAGTGACAAATGTTCCCTGGAGATAGCACTCTTCTCCTCTTGAAAACCATTATTTTACACTTTTGGAATATCGTTTCCGTTTCCACATTAAAGATGCACCCTCCAGATTAGAGATTTTATTCCCAATTTATTCTATTCTTTCAAATTATTTTACAGACCTTCCATTTACATTTTTCTCTATAAAACCAGGCTGTAAAGTCTTTTGTAGATTCCCTTATTAAAGATTCAGTCTGCTGTCTGCTGTATTCACCTTGGGAAATTTGGAGGCAAGTTAATTGCTTACAGTTTACACTACAGTTGGTTAAGGGAAATGAATTCTGTCATTTTTGTGCTCACCACTGCCACCTATACCAAGTAAAGCCTTCTTTCCTCTTCTGGGCTAGTTTGTCACTTATATATTTGATAAGTAGGCACACTGCATTGAAAAATCTCTCAGTAATGAATTGAGGTCAGAACATAAGTAACCACACAAAAAGACATAATAGGTGATTATCTCTGTGAGGCACCTTCAGAAATTCTACTCAAAAATGGTATTCTGGAATAGGCTGATGACATTTCTAATAGAGTATATTCCCTATGATGAGGTCACAAATGGATGTTTCACAAAAGCTACTGGAGTTGCCCTCAATGGCATTAACTGTTACTTCAGTTTCCTTCAGTTTACTCTGCACAGCCCAGGAAGGAAGTTGGAGTGAGGGCTGGAATGGTGGGAATAAGGAGACCACCGTGACAGGAGTGATGGGCTCAGGAAACATTCTCCAAGAGGTCACTGGACATTAAAGTAGCAAGGTCTAAGGGTCAGACCAGTGTCTGCCAAGCTGGAATATCATCAGCATGGGCTAGGTCAGGCAAGGGAAGCAGGGTGTGGGGATCCAAGGTCTCTATTCTACAGAGAAGGGCACGCTGCCACTTAGCATACCATAAGGGCTTGAACCCACAGATGGAGCATGAGGCAGTGAGGCAAGTCCTAGCCACTGGGAAGGGTGCAAGCTAGTGGAAGACAGGGGTGTGTACACTGTAGAAAGCAGGTCACATTTGGAGAAGGGCGTCTGTCTCAGAAGATGTCTGGGTTATGAGCTATACTAAGAACCAAGAGGTTTGCCCTAAGTCAGAAGCCCAGTCACACATGCTGGACCCACCCAAGAGGAGGACAATGTGGTTCACCCCTGAGGGTGCTAAGATGGCACATCTTAGCGCCTTCAAAGCAACCTGGAGAAGCATCAAGTCACAAGACCCTAAGTCAGAGCAAGTCCCTTCAAGTGGACAGGATCAAGTACGGACATTCCACGAAGCCAGGAGCAGAAATCGGAGTGAACAACTGTCATAGGGCATTTGTTTATAAAGACAGGAGGTTCTGGAAGGGATGGAAGAGATGAAGGTAATGGACCGTGAGATCACATGAATCTATGAAAGTTAGATTTTCCCAGGCAGCCTTAATTTTTATGAATAAACTTATATAGGCTCATCTAAATACTTTATTTTTCTAATCTTAAATCAATTCACGTTAGACCAGCACTATCCAATAGAAAATAATATACAAGTCACAGATATACTTTTAAATTTTGGAGTTGCCACATTGAAAGAGTAAAAAGAAAAAAAGTGAAATTATTTTAATAATCTATTTCATTTAATTCACTATATCCAAAATATTATCAGTTCAACATGTATCAATATTAAAAATATTAATAAGTTATTTTACTAATATCTCATTAATGAGATTTATTTCATACCAATGTATGTTTTATACTTATAGCATATGTCAATTCAGATGCTAAACTTCCATTGGAAGTACTTGACCTGTATTTAGATTTTATAAAATGTACAGTTGAAAAGGCAGATTTACATACTCAAGTTCTACCAAATATATGTTCAAGTTTTCCAATAATTGAATTGAGTATTAGCTTTTAAATTAAAATTAATTAAATATAAATAAAGTTGAAGATTAGCTTTTCAGTCACTAGCCACTTTTCACATGCTCAAAGGCTACATAAAGTCAGTGGCTACTGTATTGAACAGTACAGGTCTAGACTACACATCTTCTTAAGTAACACGCTTAAGCTCATGTTCAAGGCTCACTGTGTAGAACAGTATCTTATTTGCTTGAAAAATGTCATATTTCAAACTTGAAGAGTAAATTTTGTGTACTAGTATTCTTTGCTTAGATACCTTTCTCCCTCTTTATTAATGTTTTCCAAGTTTTTGATTAATTACGTCTAAGTCAACATTTCCTGAATTATCTCTCCAATCCTGTAAAGTCAATTTCCATATGTAACCACCTTAGATACCCAATCAATTGATCAATTGAGTTAACAGTACTTTGGACTTTCTACAACTTTTCCATATAGTTTGTTTCAATGATCAAATCTGAAAATAATATTCTAAGTGTGGGCCAACATTTCTGTAATCTAAAATTTTAAGTATCTAAAGAAAGAATTTTTTTTTCTTCCAACAGACTAGAATTCTGAATCTTGTCAGACAGCAATAAGCTTTAGAGAAGAATTAGGTATATTAGTATTAATGATAAAATGTATAAAGGTGATTCCCTATTTCACCCAATTTCACCAAATACATCTTCAACTACACTAAAACAAGAAAATTTAAATTTAACACAAACTAGTAGTAAGTGAAATATTGTTCTAAGAAGACTGGAACACAATGGAAAACCAGATGCTCTCCTTCTCTAACCTAAGAGAGCCACTTTGAAATACCAGCCCCCATAGGTCAGGAAGAAATAATTACTTTCCAATAGTGAAAGCAGATCCTAAGAAAAGCTTTGATACCAAGAGATGGTCTGAGGATCTGATTGCCATTAGAAACAGAGCAGATTTGTTCTATATAAGAGAGTAAAGATGCATTTGGGGACACTATGATAGACAAAAAGCACACTTCTTGGGCTGGTTTCATGCTGATGCCCCTTGCTGGGAACACAGGAGATGAAATATTTTATTTCCTATTGCCACTAGGTAAATTTAAAGTTTGGCAACTGACAGGTTAAGTATTTAAATTCAGAAAGAGAAACCCCTGTCTTATTGGAAGTTTTTTTACAGGACTAACTACCTCTGATTTAGCTTGGCCATTATATTATTCAATCTCTTATCTATGAGTTACACATTAAGAACACAAATGCTAAAAAAATCGTAATAAAAAAAAAAGAATGCAAATGCTTGATATGTTCATGGTCAAAAGCTTTTTACACCAACCTCAGGGCAATCACTCCTATACTAACATACTTACAAGTATTGAATTAATATATTTGACCCTGAGAAATTTGAAATGATTAGGAAAATAACATATCAGTGCTATTATTCACCGAACTTTGATTCATTTGACAGAAATTAATTAGTTCAACCTGATTGGTTCACTTTAATAATAATAATGAGAGGAAGCCAAATAAAGCCCAACAGACAATAAGACTCCTAGGAAAAGATATGTGATTCTTATTATGCTATAAAGGATTAGCATCTTATCTCAAGTTAACAAACAGCCTTGGTGTATTAGTCTTTTTAACCATTTGGCGTCCATTTTGCATCTTGCAATATATCATCTTTGATTGGCTCCAAGCCCTCCTTTAGGAGTTCTTTTAATGCCTATCTCCTCTTTAATCAACATAATCCATCATCAATTTGAACTTTAAATGCAATTATCTAAAATATCAAAGACACACCTGAAACAACTGTCACTTAAATTCCTACATATTTTATTATTAACAATCATTCTTCAAAATTTTCCTGAAATGGAGAAATAATTATATCTATGACCAGCAGTGACAGTAGAGATAATAAAATGGCAATATACAATAATTAGAGGTTCATTAAAGCAATGCTGAGTATCTATGCCTTGATAAGAAAGACATTGTCATTTTCAAAGAGAACTCAAGAGAGAGAGGGGGCAGGGAGGAAAAGAGAGGATTTATGGACTTCAATGCACATTTTTAAAGAAAAAAAGTCATGTGACATTAATCATAGTGACTAATATTGAAGTTTTATAGACAAATGCCTTTGGCTTAATTTTTTTTTTTAATCTCACAAAATAGGCATTGCTTTATTCATCCTAAGAACATGCAGCCAGAATCTACTACAAAGGCAATGATCATAGAGCAAACTACGGGTATTCATTTTAAGTGCTGTGTACCTTTTACGTATTACACTATTGCACACAGTGAAACCCGATTATAACATGAATTATGTTTATATGGGTTTGTATGTACCACAGGTCAACCTCATAGAGTTAAAAAAAAATCTAACAGATTACAAATCTTATGCATTAAACAAAGGCTTTTATACTGAATCATGGATATTAAAAAGGTATACCATTACTGAAGAATATTCCCAAATTTAGCTTTCTTAATTAGTCCTAAAAATTTGTTCCCTAGTCTACAATTATTCAAAATAATTCATCCACCAGAATATAATTATAGAGAATCAAAACACCTAGCTGCAAAACAAAGGGGAAAAGAATTATTATCCTAATATTTTTCCTATGGGAATTTGGTATTGCATGGGCAATAAAAAATGATGATGTCACGATCACATTAATAAATTCACACTTTACTTAACTCTGGCAGACGACTCTGTTAACATGGGAACATGTGTGAATGTGTTTCCCAACACCAAAAGAAATTATTACAATGAAATCTGCAGATTTTCACAAATGACCTTTTTAGCACAACTGGTATCTAGTAACAAGTGTTTCAAAATATCACAGCTGTTTCAGAATTTCTTTGGAAAAAAGAATGACATTTTGGCAGGATCAGAGATGCCCGGGAGGGATGGTCACCTTCCAATCTTTACTTCATTATTTTTGTGATTTTAAATTTCCAACATAAATCTCTCCATGACAAGTAATATGTCTAAACAGACAAAATAAAAGTCCTGTACATCATCTTTCAGCTCAAACTCAATTCTATTATGGATTTGGATAGGGTACAGGGCAAACTTTACCAGTTCTCTTTAATCATGATATTAGCTATCTTTTTTATCCCTCCAGAAATTGGAAAGTGATTAAATGATCCAAATTTTTACTGATATTCTATACATACACAACTTCTTTAATGACCTTGGGAGAAGATTCAATCTTTTTTTAAATAGACATGTTTTTCCTAAAAAATAAATGTACTAAAAAAGAATAAAAGCCTAACAGAGAAATCTATGTTGAAATCCTGTGTAAATTATTTTGTAACCATGTGAAATGGGCAAGTCCTTTACCTTCTTTCTGTCTCAACTTACCTGTTAGTAAAATTGTGGAGATAAATTACCTTCCTTAACTCATTTACAGGTCTTCTAAAAATCAAATTAGATGTGAATTACTATTTGAAAAACATAGAGCATTAAATAAAGGTATTTTAAAGTGAAGATTGAATAGAATACTTGAAAACCAGATAGAGACATAAAGAAACCAGCTGCTTGCTGTTTCAAGAAATCTAATTTGCTTAAGTTTGCCTCTATGGAAAGTTAATATATCTTCTCTTTTGGTTCCCTGTTTCCTTTCTCTTTCCCACAATATAGGCACTCTGTTAAAATTCCTAAGGTTTTTTTAGTTGCATCGTTAAATAAAATTAGGAGGCTTTATTCTGAGATCATTTCAATTTGGGGGTAAAAATATTAAAAAGATAAAAGCAAATAAATGTTCAATAGACACTTATAAGGTGTGCAATCTCTGTCAGGATAGGTGTTGCTGGTGTTTTCAGAACTGGGATTGTAAGACTGATCCAAACAGTGGGACTGAGGCAGAGAGCTGGAGGCTGCCATCTCTGATGCCCAGCATTGGGGTGGGGTTCAGAGAAGTGGGGACTAGTAAAGGGCCTGGGGACAGAAGAGGAAAGAGGGAAGATGGTGGCACCCCTGTATATAAAGTCTTTGTGACTTTGAGAAATCCTAACTCCTGGCTATTGCTTAGCTCACTTTGCTCCCCATCTCTCAACAGACTGTGGACTCATGAAATTCAGTCAGCCCAGCCAAGGGGCCAGCAGGGGCCAGGATCCTAAGCAAGCCAGCATGAGGCTGAGGCTTTGAGCTTTGCTCTGGTTTAATGTATTTGTTTACTGAGTGTCTACTTTACATGGTCCTTCATGTGCTGGGGTAGGAGGAGTAGTAAAAGATGCATGGACTTGTTCCTTCTAGGAATTCAGAGCCATGGAGGCCACTACGATGAAATACCAGCCAGTCTCTGCTTCCCAGGGATTCCAGCCATCTCAGCCTCCCTACCTTCTTACTTTGTTCTGACCTTCCATTTAGACTGCTAGATTCAAGAGTACCATTATGCTAAAAGTAGAACCAAAGAAAAAACTGGAGGTGGGGAGGAGTGGGAAGAAGGGAAGACTTAAAAGAGGAGAACATGAAACTTAGATGTCTGAGACTGAAGGGGGTGTCGGGAGCAGAGTGACAGAGACCCTCCAGTGACACTTAAGGATCTGAGAGGAGAGGTGTTTTGTATTGCTTCCCACCTGACGCATGCATAGTACACCCATCTCTGATAAGCTGCCCATTTCCCCTTGGCACAAAAGGGCACAGCAGGGTCACCTGTACAAGATACCCAGGCAGATATGTCTACACAGCTTCCCCGAGTAATCTGAATACCCAACAGGGTTCAGGGAGCAGCCAAATATTTAGCTCAAGTGACTGTGAGTGGCATAAATGAGACACCAAACATAGGTGAACAAAGAGGGTCCTTTTAACTAAAATGGGGAACCCTGCAGTTGAAAGAGACATGGGTGGAGTGGTCAAGGTTCAGATGAGCACACAGATACTTGATCTGTGTCATAAAAGCCAAGAACAGACAGACAGATGGTCATCTCAGCAGACACAAACATGGAGAGATTTCTCTCTCCAAAGTTGTTCAGGGATGTGAGATAGGCTGAAATCAGGTCCATGGATTCCAAGGACAATCACTGTTTTTCCTTTTACATACTTACATATTTTTCTGCTCTCAGGGATGTCTGGATCTGGAGGTGACTTAGACTTAGCACAACAACGACATGACTTTGCTTAGCCTTCTTTCTGAAAGCTTGAGCATGTGTTTTTTGATCAGCAATATAACACACCTGGAAGAAGGGTGACCCTGAGGCTCAATCCACGTTGAACAAGCACAGTGTGACTACCTTCTACTGTCAAGTATTCCAGTTTAGATGATGAATTATATAGTCATTCAACCTCTAATTTTTTTCATCATCTTGCTAATGTATTTCACTTTGGTATCAAAAATAAATGATTTTGAGATGCTGCTATGCTTGTTCTTTTTTTTTTTTAAGTTAAAATATGTAAGAGAATAAAAAAATTCCTCCCTCACTTGATTTAGCTCTTCAGCCTCTTAGGTGAACCAGGCTCCTCTAGAAGATAAGCAGATAAATAGATGGTTTTTCTGAATCAAAATCTGAAATGGCAAATGTATGATGGAGGCAAACATTAGCAGGACAGCACAAACTAAAGAATGCAAATAGGGGGAGGAGCAAAAAATATTGTTTGAGGATATTTGGAAATTCTCCCAGGATGTCATTGCACTCACTTCCATATCTGATTCTGAATGCCAAATACATACAGTATGAACTCCTGCCTCGGAGCTTTTAGAATATTCCGGAAGAGTTATGTAGGTTACTGACTTGTGCTGTGTAGGCAGAAAGATAGACTTCGCATGTGGCAGGGCAATAAAGCAAGTATTTGTCAGCTTCCAAATTGGAACCAACAATGAATTGGCTATTTGCAACACTGCTATTTCTACAGGCATGATGCAAGCATCCTTTACTGCTGTATAATAGATAGAAGGATCAATTCTAGATGTGCAGTGGCCCAGTATATTTTATCATTATTTTATCTTATAATAAAAAAAAGATCTAAAATGGAAACCCTCCTAACAGACAAGGGTTATCTCCCACACCTGCTCCTCAAAGACAGCATACTTGGAAAATTACAAATTTTTTAAATAGTGTTTATAGTCAAGGAAATTTCAGGATGCAAACCTCCAATAGAAAAGTTGATGGTGACGAATACCCATACCAAAGAAAAATACTGAAGATGTTTCTAACTCGTTGCTGAGATATATTTGATGCCCTTGTTCCTGCAGAAATGAGTTGAACATTTGCTTTTTTATTTACTTTGGTATTCCTCCTCTCAATTACATTTTAATTCTGACTTGCCAAAACAAAAAGTCTTAGATTCACATTTTCCACTGGGATGTTGGTAAAACCTCTAGACAATACAGTATGTAAAAAATAAGTTCCTGAGATGCTAGATCTTCTAAACATACAGGGAAATACAGGGCCAAGAGTCAGCATCTCAGAGCTCCTCATATTTAGAATTCTGTTGAACCATTCATCTTCACTCCAAGAATCAATAGATGTTCAGGCAATTTTCAACAACCCTTCCTTATTTCCAAACTGTAAGTCACAGGGAGACAACATCCACCTCTTCAGTTGCTCAATCCATATAATCAAGATAACATGTGCTACACAAAGACAATGAGAAACTGAATATAAAGCAAACGGCCCGTAGTAGATGAACACAGTGTATGTTTTCTATCACACACTCAAGAAAGAGGAACTATAATATTATCCTAGGCAACAAAGAATTAGAAGAACTATCCACCCAGAAATTTTGATAACAATAGCCTCTAGGGAAAAGAAAAGGGGCCCTCAGAGATGTTAGACATGAGTTGAAATTTTGACTCTTCAATTAAGTCACATTCTTGAGCATGCTACTCCCCCTCTGTGACTCAGTTTCTTCATCAGTAAAAACACAGTGGCAAATCAAGTATAAAAATCAAATGAATATTCATATTTGACCTGATTGTTTATAGTTCATAATGCGTGATCAGAACCAAAAGTTTCTGTGATGACTGCCCTTGTACTGTTCACCATGTAAGAACTTATTCACTATGTAAGAATTCGTTCACTATGTAAGAACTTGTTCATTATGCTTCAGAAGATTGGAGACTGACGAGAACTAGGCTTGAGATGGATTAATGATTCTGCATTGAGCATTGACCCCCCTATACAGAATTTTATTGTTGTTAACAACCATTTGATCAATAAATATGAGAGATGCCCTTTCAAAAAAAAAAAACACAGTGGCCACCACCAAGAATCCTCTCACACTGACACCAGATGACTCCATCTGCCTTCCCTTTCCCAAATCACGGTTCAGAAGACCAAAATTCGACTTGATAGCTACTGTCTTTTTTTACATTATCTGTTGTGGCATAAACTTCTGCTTGAGAGAGACAATATAAAGGCATTGAGTTATGCATGACACACGCATATAAGGTGTGCTTAGAGGTTCATGCTCAAAACCAGTAAAGAGAAAGTGATTGTATTTTGGGGACTGCAGTAAATTGGTTCTGGCATACCATTTGTCACACAATTTACTATACTCATTCTTTGCCAAATACCTGTTCCATCTTTAATAAAAGTGTGCTGAGAGTCTTTAGGAATAGGAGTGCTGCTGCTTATCATTTCAGCAATAATGTGTAAACCCATGCACTTGGCTGAACAGGAACTGATGGACAAAATCTCTAATACAAAATTTCCAACGTGCCAAGACTTCAAATAAAGATGCTCTAAGAAATGACTCTTTTCCTTCCGCTCAATGTTACAGTCATCTGGCAGAATCTGTGACATATTAGAATCAGAGGGCGTTACTGTATATTTAATGTTCCTACTGCAAATATTCAAAATAATAGCCATCACAGATCACTGATCATCTAATATGTGCACATATCTATTACCTTACGTGCTTCGTATACATTGCTTAATGCTTTCAATTCCTTAGGGAAATAAATATGCTATTCCTATTTTGCAGCTGAGGAAATTAAAGATCAAAAAGGCTAAGTCACTTGCTCAAAATTACACAACTCAGAAGTATTTTTATCCTCTCTTTGCAACTGGAGTACACAAAAATCAGTTTACAGTAATTTTACTAGAGCTCTAGTAGTAAAGAAATGTTATTCAAGTTAATGTCTGATAATTTTAAGTGACACAAGCTAATTTTCAGAAGAAACTTGTATGCAACTGAAGTTTATGCATGGAAAGACAAGGTAGGAAGAAACTATCCCAGATACTGATCTGAAGGATAAAGAGGCATATTTATTAGCAACAAAATAATTGCACAACAAAGGGAGCTTGTTTGACATTGCCTACGACAAGTAATAAAATGGCTATAATTGTTGCTTTTTTTTTTCCAAATTAAATCCTACAAGGACTGCCTGTTTCCCACATGATAAATCCAGAATGAATGAGATATCAGGAGGTGAATTCCTCCCTAAGAGATGGCTCTTTCTGGATGCTAATACATGGCTTCTGCTCAAAGTATTTCCATGCAGTGTCTCTATTTGCTATTCATGAATCCTTTACACATGTCCTTGCACCCCTGGCTCGACAGTGTAATGTTTGCAGGCATTTTACAAGAGCTCACCTCAAGCAGGAAATGCAGGTTGCAGCCACTTTGTGGTGAATGTTTGTAAAATGTCAAGAACACCTGTGCCCTGTCACCTGGATTTCTCCCTGGCGTGAGCAGTAAACCAAGTGACAATTATGTTTCTAGAATAGTACGGTATGCCTAAAGCCATATGGAATCAGAGACCCAATCCCCAGCTGAAAATATTGAAGGGGTAAAAAGGTGGGTCAGAGAAAAAAGTGAATTCATGGTGATTCCAGCCAAAAATCAGCAAATAAGATGAGAAAATATGTAGGGTTTATCCGTCAGTCATTCACTCTTCTGTCAGGCCTTAAGTTATGATTGGGACATAGATACCCCTTGAGAATGATTTATGGGGACCTTACCCAAGTACCCATCTGCTTGCACCAAGAGCCACTAATGCAAACATTTCCAAAGCAAGGGAGGGAAGCCCTGTCTTGGGAGTCATTAAAGAGGGACTGGGAAAAACACTAGAAAAAATTCAGCAGGGAACAATACAGAATGGATCTCTAGAGAATCAACTCACTGTGACTTAACATGTAAGACTGATAGTTGACAATATTGAAATATTAATAGCAAGTATAATGCACTGAAAGGTCTGTTAAGCAAGGACCTTGCGCTAATGATGGCTGCCAAATAGATACCTGATGAGGGGAGGGGGAGGGAAAGAACACTCCATCAGCAGACCAGGGAATGGAATAGCTGGTCTTCTTATTTGGCCAGAGAGTAGATGAAATAGTCAAGGTTACACAGTTAGGCCTTCCCTGGAGCCCAAGTCTTTTCTCCGTGCCATATACTACAGAACACTGGCTCTTTACATGAGCCTCAATGATTGATTGCAAATCCCTCCACAGAGAAGACAGATGTGTCTGCACACCTCTTCTGCATGGCAAAGATGAGGCAAAAGGATGCTTAGGGAACCTGAAATTACCTAGCAACATGAGAGACTTAAGAGCAGGAAATATCAGGCTGTGTCATTTGTGATTGACAATCATTAACAACTAAACTCAACCCAGTAATTCAAACTGCATAGAACTACTGGATCCTGACTAGCACTGTCTGCATTCAAGGAGCTTGCAACTTAGTTGAAGGACTAGGATATGCCGTGTTTAAGCACCGCAGAAAAGACACAGCAAGGACAGTGTGACAGCACAGACAGTGGAGAGGATTGTGGGTGGTGGTGTGAGAGGTATCAGAGAAAACCGCACTGGGCATGGACAGAACGGTGTCCCCCAAAATTCATATGCTGAACTGCCACACCTCACTGTGGCTGCATGTGGAGATATGGCCTGAGAGAAAGTAATTAATGCTAAATGAAGTGATAAGGATAGGGCTCTGATCCTACAGGATTAATATTCTTAAAAGAAGAGACACCGGAAAGTGCGCTCTCCACTGCACCAGGTCACAGTGAGGAGGCCATCTGCAAGCCAGCAAGAGCTCTCCCCCGAGAAACTGACCCTAACAGACCTTGATCTCGGATGTCCCACCTCCAGAACTGTGGGAAAAGTACATTTCTGTGGTTTAAGGACCCCAGGCCATAGTATTTTGATATGGCAACTCATCCGAATGAAGACAGGTACTAAAGGCAGTGAGCATCTCTAGACAGGTCAAGCAAATGACAGTCTATGTCAGGAGTTGACAAAACACTCCTTGTAGGAAAACCTAAGAATAGTTTTCCCATTTTTCAGTGGTTAGGAAAAAAATTAAATAAATTATAACATTTGACATGTGAAAATTATATGAAATACAAATTTCAATAAACATAACAAGGTTTTATTGGAGCACAACTACGCTCATGCCTGTATGTGCTGTGCATGGGTTCTTTCCTGTTACAGCCACAGAGCTGAGCAGTTGTGACAGAGATGCTATGGCCTGAAAAGCCTATAGTATTTACAGCTGGCCCTTTACAGGAAAAACATTGTCAGTTGTTGGTCTAGACTGGCATTTCTTAAACTTTACCGTATGCGTCACCTGGAGATCTTGTTAAAGGCAGACTGATATCTGAGTTGAGGCTTGTGTGTCTGCATTTCTCACAAATTCCAGGTAATGCCACTGTCAGTGTAATAAGGACTGCCACTTGATTAGTAGATTCAAGATCGATTTTATGTAAGATCCCAGTTTTCATTTAGAGGAGCATTTATTTCACGATCTGGTTGATTGGGTAGTCAACACCCACTACTAACAGAATTATTTTGGGATTCATCCTAAAGTTTAAAAATCAGTTCTGAACAGAGGATGGGGAGGGCAAAAACGGAAAAGGAACCTCTGGGTTACATGCTCGCACCTGAAAGCCCCTGTAAGAAGAACACTGTCAAAACTGAACATTTATAGCTGATTTAAGGTAATGAGTCTTTATTTTTTTAATTTTTACATTGTTCATCTTGCTAATTATTTTTTTCATTATATGTTAGTGGCTCTTGTTTTCTTTAAATGTTATACCCAAATCTCTTTTTTGAAGATGTGAAAGATGCAAAATCTGTATGACATGGTCAAACACAATACTCTTTGTTTAAAGCTTTTAGGGTAAAACATCTAAAAGTAAATATTGAGATTTAAACTGATTAGAAACAGATTGGGTATTGCCTGTCAAAGCCCCAAAGGCCACAAAATAAATGGCAAGGTAACAGCAGCCGCAGCTCATTAAAATGCAGCTGGTATTCTCTGAGACTTCATATGCATGTCTTCCCTCCACTGTCTCCTTAACAGATGTCATCAAATCAGATATACAGGGCCAGTGAAATGAAGTGCAAATACCACCCCAGGAGCCACTGAGACCCAAGCCACAGGCACCCCAACCTGTGAATCACATATGTGCAAGTGCCTAGGTGTAAATTCATCAGGTGAAAGAAAGCCCAACATGTCATCTAAACAAAACGTAAAACCTGGCATTTTAAGGATTTTTGCCCCAACAGCTTTCTGATGTTTTAGTATATAGTGCCTATTCAGCCCACACATAAATCTAGCTAGGCTATTTTGGAAAATATATTGAAAAATATACTGCATATTTCTGCATTATCCTAAGTATCAAAGTTATGAAGAGTTGATAGCAATGGGGGAAAAGAGAGCTTGATAATATGCGTGGATGTTGAAATCACAATGTTGCTCATGTGAAACTTGATTCATGAGATTGTATATCACTGATACCTTCATTTAAAAAAAAGTTATGAAGAGTCAAGCTTTATTTTTCATGTTTCTTTTTATTAATTTGCACACATTTTATTGCTAAGCATAGCACAAACTAGATGAGTGATAAATTATCTTTGGTCTGTATTTACATTATTCATATCCTATAGGCAAAACAGTTAAGAATTGAGAAAAAGGACCAAGGGGTGATTAGTGATTGTACTTGAAGCCAAAATAGAAGCTGGGTTGTGGTCAAGATGAGTAATAATAGTGTACCCATTCCCGAATCCTTAGTATGTACTATGGTGCATAGCATATTAAAATGGGATAATATACATAAGACATTTAGGATGATAAAAGTAAGTAATCAATAAATATATTCTACTTTAATTATCCTTACAAATATAGAAAACAGGCTTCTTTCTCCCCATTTTATAGACGCTGAAAGTGAAGTGTAGAGAGATCTAGTAGGTTGCACAGATATCTAACTACTAAGCCAGGGTTAGAATTCCTTGATGCCAAAGCCACTGTTCTGAGCTACAAGCAGTGCTGTCCCAGAACAATGCATCATAAAGCTCCAGACTGCGAAGAACTTAGTCAGCATTCAGAGCCTTCAAAACTCCCAAGTCCAATCAGCAGAAGGGCAGAACCCCTTTGGATGATCTAATTTATAGAACAGCATTGTTTTGAAATGTCTGTTTCTCTGGGTAAGGTAGGGCAGCCCACAGCAAACCACAGCTCCTGCCAAGGCAAACTAGAAAAGCTGGAAAAAGATACAAAAAAATAATAATGTTTAAAGGTATTAGATTTTTGCTGAAAAAATGAGCACTCAAGTGGCAAGATTTCAGAAAAAGAACTTTTTCCGAGCTGATGTTCTCTGGAAGCTTTTCCCTTCTGGGCACTCTTGGTACAGGGAGAAACCTAAAACCCCATGCTTTCCTGGTCTGACGCCTGCATGGTGATGGAGGAAGGGCACTGGGCAGAGAAGCCGGTGGAGCTTGTCTGCGGTCCTGCAGAGATGAAATGGAGACTTACAGTCAGCACCCTGCTGCGAAGAGGGCAGGAAAACTGCAACAGTGTCAGTTTTCTCCCCAAGACACATGCTGGATTCTGAAGCTATATGGGAAGGATAAAAAGCTAATTACAAAGCCTCTAGTAGCAGAATGGAGTTCTCTGACAGTCCTTGGCTGCTGAGGGGACAAGCATCAGGGGAGGGGCCCAGGTGACCACAGAAGGCTCTGGGTTGAAAGCCCTTGAGGACTATATCCTAGGAATAAAAGTGAATGAGAGAAACCGCAACCCAGCCTTGACCCAGCTCAGTCCCTTATTGGGTTAAATGGATCAATTTCCACTTTGTCTTTCTCGCAGAGAAAAGAGTAAACCTCTGGGCAGAAAGATAACAGAAGCTGAATAAACTAAAAAATTTTATTGCAGTATTTACTATTCAATCAAAAATTAATAGGCATGACAAGACAAAGGGCAGTATCAGCAATATCAAGTACAAAAAAAAGACAATAGAAATAGACCCACAATGAGCCAAATATTTTAATTAGAAGTTCAAAAAAATAAAGAATAAGTTGGAGACAATAGAGGCAAAGAATGGATAATTTCATCAGAGACCTGGACTATATTAAAAGAATTCCATGAAACTGCTGGAACTAGAAAACATAATAACTAATATGAAGAACCTATAGATGAGTTACCAGCCAATTAGGTACCACACTGCACAAGGTTAAAAAATATAGAAAGCCAATAGAAAAGTTCAGCAATTTTGTTTTAATGGAAAATAGAGAAAAGTGAATAAAAGACGGTGGGACATAGTGTAAAAGTCTAACATGCAAGTAACTGGCATACTGTTACAAGAGAAAGAAAAGCAGGCACAACAGTATATGAAGATGTGATGGCTAGGATTTCCCAAACTGATTAAGGATATTAACTCTCACATTGAAAAATCTCAGTGAACACCAACCCCCAACACACATATACATGTACACACATGCACACACACCATGCACAGTACTGGTTGCCTCATAATCAAAATAACAGTTTGATTATGAGGCAAAAGCCATAACCAAGCAAAACATTAAAAACAAAGAAAACATACCTTTCTCTGAAAAGGGAAACAATAAACTTCCTGACTTCTCGACAGAAATGATAGAAGTTCATCGAAAATAATGAACTTAAAATTCTACACTGCACAAAAATATCCTCTAAAAGCAAAGACAAAATAAGCATGATTTCAGACAACTAAACCTGGGAGGGTCTGTAGCTAACAAACTTGCACCAAAG
Organism: Manis javanica; assembly: GCF_040802235.1. Classification (NCBI taxonomy): domain Eukaryota; kingdom Metazoa; phylum Chordata; class Mammalia; order Pholidota; family Manidae; genus Manis; species Manis javanica. The sequence continues at coordinate 105,599,610 of NC_133164.1, read as the reverse complement.
AGAATTCTACAGGGAGTTCTTTAAGCAGAAGGAAACAAGAAAATGCCAGATGGACACAGAAGGGTAAATATGTGGGTAACAATGTTCCAGTGGGAATTAATATGTCTTATGTGCTTCAAAATAAATTTAGAATTAAAATTACTAATACAACTCAGAAGACAAGAGCTGGTAAATGGATTATTGATAGTAATAATTTGAATTCAACTGTAATAAATCAAAGGCACATATCTCGAGGGTATCCACCAAACGAGAGAAAATAAATATGTAACTAACAAGTTAATAGAATGAAAACTGGAATAGTTATAAAATGATTTATTTTAGAATGCCATGAAAGGAGAGAGAGGGAAATATATTGAACTCACTGTGTCCAACAGAAAAAAAAAGATATAAACCCAAGCATGTCAATAATTAAGATCCAATGGATGAAATATTCAAATTAAAAGATTAAGATTATCAGACTTGATTAACATTAAGGATGTAGAAAGCTGGAAATTTTAAGAATGGAAAAGATATACCATGTACAAATTAGCAACTAAGCTAGTACCACTGTAACAATATCAGAACTTTCGGATTTCTTTCTGAAGAGAGTCCAGGAATATAAACCCATTCTAGAAAAGAAAACCCAACTTTCTTGTCTTTGTAGGTTTTATTTTTTTTTTTCTGATGCTTTTTGTATTATTACTCTCTGTTGAAAAACAACTAAGCTAAAGATCCTGATGGCTTCTTGGAGAAGGATGGGTGAGCTTTCCAGGGTGTGATGGCAGTTCCTGAATGGCCGCTGCTTCCAGATTTCAGAGCTAGCATCTTAGCTCAGAGCCCCTTACAAAATCAGGGGATTGGAGCCAGCAAATATTGTGATCAGAGCCAAGAAATCCTGCAGATAAACTTCACTGCCAGAAGTCAAATATTCTGGGTCATCCCCTATGGTTTATCTTTTAATCTGATAGATTTATCTACCTCTCCCTCCTTCCTTCTCTCTCTTTCAAACCTTTCCCCTGCATGCTGCAGAAAGCCACCATGTGATTAGCAAATTAATCCATCTCCTCAACCTCTTTCTCAACATGCCCCCCAACGTTGTGGTCTTAACTGAACCCAGGCTGGCCGTGGTCATGGCTACAGCTAGGTACCATAATGATGACACTGCAAATGCCACTGGCTGCCTTGCTTCTCTCTTCCTTTACAGAAGCACAGGTCTGACAACAGCCAAATCCTGGGTGCATGCACTCTTGCATGTGTCTTGCATATATCTCATATAAGTAGCTAAACGTTTCTTGCTCATTATGATGAAGTATTATATCCTGTCCCTTTTCTCCCCATTAAACTTTACCCACACCCATCTTCCTAATTCTCTCATCACACTTGAGTGAGAAAGAAGAAATAATGCAACTTGAATGTTTCCATCCTCATAAAACAAAACTTAAATCTGGCTGCAAACACCTCTCTCCTCTCCTCTCTTCCTGCTTCAATGGAGAAAACTATCCCTACTTTTAACACCACCCTTCCTCACACAGTCCGGGTCCATCTTTTCTCCTCAAGGTTCCTGAGTGACTTTCCTCCTGTCTTCTGCACATCAGTCTCTCAGTGACCCTTCCCATCACTATTTAAAAATGCTTTGATATTCTTAAAACGACTATTGTGATTCTACATCTACTTCCAGCTATGGCTACATTGCATTTCTCTCTCTCTAAGAGTTGTCCACTTAGTATCTTCTCCCAAGTGTTCAGCAGCCCCAGTACCTCAAACTCCTCTGTTCAAGATAACCAAAACGTTATATTATGAAATCTAATGAACACTGACTTCCTACTCAAACTTTATGGAAATACTTGTACACTGCATCACTCATTCATTTGTGAAATGATTTCCCCCTTTGGCTTAAATACTACTCTTCTCTCCTAATTTTCATCCTATGATATTGGCTGTAGCTCCTTCTGTTTACTAAATCACTAGCTTCCCCAGGGCATGGACTTAGGAACGCTGCCTTCTCTCTCAACACATCTTATCCACTATCAAATTTATATCACCACCCAGACTGCTCCTGTGAGCTCCAGAGAAGTATGGTCACCTAAATGTCTCAGAAATAACCTGAAATCCCAGCTTCCACTAATCTATTTTTCCCCAGCTCTCCTCAATTAATATGTCTGAACAATTTAAACCCAGACAGCAGTTCAAGTAAAAATACTGAGTATTCTTGAGTTTCGCTTTCCCCTAGTCCCTTCATCTGATATCTCAGGAAGGTGTGTCCTCATGTAACCACTCCTGCAGGGGAGAAGTCTGTTTAGTTAAAATGATCACAACATTTCCTCTTGCTCATAATCCTTTAGCAACTTTCATTTTAATTAAACAAAAATTGGAACCCTGCCCTGGTCCATATGGTATGTGCCAGTTCAATGCTTTACCCCACCATGTGCCTCTGGCCCCTCACTTTCCATGCTCTGGCTTCACTATCTACTTTCTGTCCATTCTCCAAACTGGCTAAACTTGCCCAAAACTCATCTCCTTTTTGTATGTTCCTCTCTTCATCTGAAATAGATTTTCCTAACTCATGTATTACCTGAAGATGACTCTATAAAATACCTAAGCCAGTTCTACCTTAGGGCCTGGATTTCCTTTCAAAGATAAGACCATAATTTGCACTTATATATGTATTCGTTTGCATATTCCTGCTCTATCAGGCTATAAATTCCATTGGGAAGATAAAATGAAGATCATGATCATCTTCTGACTCTACTACCTGGCATAGAGCATTGACATATAACATATATCAGGTGTTCCATCTAATGTGTAAGTGAATAAATAAGGTGGAATAAAAAGGAAAGAGGAGATTCTGGGAAGATAGTGGAATAGAATCCATCTTCTGACACCTACACACTAAATCTACCTACACATAGAGCATTTCACCATGAAGATCAGAGACCAAAGTGAACACCCTGTATACAATGAAGAACAGAAAGATCATATTAAAAAAAAAAAAAACAGTGGAAGAGATGGAGGCATGGGAACCACAGGAACCTAAGCCCCAGCACGGCCATGAGCAGAGGGTGGAAAGAGATCCCTAAGAGAACCATGTGAGGACTCCCTGCAATGAGGCACAGGAAAAAAGCCTTGCTGTTTAAAGTGCAATTAGACCGTAAGTGAAAGAACCTAAGTTTTAGAACTAAACATCCACTGCTTGGTAAGAAAACCATTTGAGACAATCTAAGATTGGAGGAGCCAGCCACAGCCATTGCTTGTGCTCCATCTGCACATCTCCATGCAGCTAAAAGCAGGATCTAGGCATACACAGCAAACTCCAACTTGGTCTTTGCAGCCCCCTGACCTCATCCATACCCAGGTGTGCATGTGGGAGATCCAGCAGCCCCACCTTCCTGCCCAGTTATCCACCAGCCCAGCCCCCATCAGCAGGACCAGAAAGCTCCCCAGCTCATAGGAAGGGTAGACAAATCTGCAGGCTGGTGCCACCAAGGCGACTCCCCAGAGCACAGCAGGGGAACACATGTACAGAGCTGACCCATGGCCACCAGTGAGACCTGGTGGGCTCCAAAGCAGGAACTGCTCTCCAGAGTAGTTCAGAGCACACAGTGGCCATGAGAGACTGTCACACACAGTGTCTTAAACTGGCTCTAGCAGGACTGGCAGGAGCCAATGTGGGAATTCCCAGGAGCAGCCCAGAGCCCACATGGACTGAGGGGGAACCTACACAGAGAATGACTCCATGCAGCCAGTGGACCTGGTAGACGCTCAATGCAGGAATTCCCTAGAGTGGTCCCAAACAGCCCAGGGTGTACACAGGCATACAGGGGAAGAGGCACAAGGGACTGAACTGACACTAACCTGGAGTCACCTGGAATGCATTCCTAAGTTGCTGCTGGCCCACCACCCTCCCCCCACCAACACAGCACCCACAAATATCCACCCAGTATCCCCCACAACAGGCCCCCAAGGCCTCACCCTGGGGACCATGCACCAGGAGCCCCATTGTCAAGAAAGTCCTATCTCACACTTATTCCTTCTCTAGCTTGCCAAAATCATGAGTCATACACAGTTCACAGATGGGACGCTCCTACACAGGTCAATGCTTCAAGTCTGAGAGTGAGCCCTTTCAATTAATTCAGAGAATCAAGCACAGAAATTCATACAAAATGAGGAAACAGAGGAGTATTCTCCAAACAACAGAACAAGAAAATAAATAAATAAGTTAGTCAATCTATGTGATAAAGAGTTTAAAGCAATAGTTATAAAGATACTCACAGGACTTGAGAAAACAATAGCAAAACTCAAGGGAGACCTCAACAATGAGATAGAAAGTCTAACGAAGAATGAATCAGAGATGAAGAATTCAATATATGAAATAAAATACACTGGAGGGAAAGAACAGCAGACTAAAGAATGCAGAAGAATGGATCAGTGACTTGGAAGATGGAGTAATAGAAAGCACACAAGCTGAGCAACAGAAGAAAGAATAAAAAGAAATGAGAACAGGGTAAGAGCGCTCTGGACAACACCAAATGTCCTATCATCTGCATTATAGGAGCCCCAGAAGGAAAGAGTGAAAGGAGTAGAAAATTTGTTTGAAGAGATAATAGCTAGAAAGTTCCCTAAGCTGGGGAAGGAAGCAGTCTATCAGGTCCAGGAATTACAGAGTTCTGAACAAGATGAGCTCAAGGAGGTCCACACCAAGGCACACTGTAATCAAAATGTCAAAGATCAAAAAGACAAAGAGAGAATCTTAAAAGCAGCAAGAAAAAAAAGCAATTAATTACATGTAAGGGAAAACCCATAAGGTTATCAGCTGATTTTTCTACAGAAGCTCTACATGCAAGAAGGGAATGGCATGATATATTCAAAGTGCTGAATGGAAAACACTTCCAACCAACAACACTCTACCCACGATAGTTAACATTCAAAACTGAAGTGAGAGATAAAAGACTTTTACAGATAAACATAAGAGAATTCACCTCTGCTAAACCAACCTTACAAAAACATTAAATGGATTTCTTTAAGAGGAAAAGGAAAGACCATAAGTAGAAGCAATCAAAGAAAGGAAAAAATTTCCCATTGTAAAGCAAACATATAGCCAAGGGAATAAATCAATTACTTAAAAACTAGTATGAAGATCAGGAAGACAAAAGTAGCAACCACAATTAAATCTAAAAATCAGTCGAGAGAATCACATAATAAAAAATTATAAAAGAAGATATATATATATAAAACATGGAGGAGGGGGAATAATAAGTATAGTGCTTAGAATGTGTTTGAACTTATCTGACTACCAGCTTATTACAGATTGTTATATTCATAAGATGTCCATTAAGAACCCCATGGTAACTGCAAACCAATAACTTACAATAGATATACAAACAAAAGAGATGAAAAACAAATCATAACACTAAAGAAAGTCATAAAACACAACAGAGAGGAAGAAAGGATCAGAGAAGAACAACAAAAACAAGCAGACAATGTGAATTTAACAAAATGGCAATAAGGACATACATATCAATAATTACTTTAAATGTAAATGGCCTAAATGCTATATAATTCAAAGACATAGGGTGACTGAATGGATAAAAAAATAAGACCTATCCATTTTCCGCCTATGAGAGACTTACTTCAGACCTAAAGACACACACATACTGAAACTGAAGGAATGGGAAAAGATGTACCATGCAAATAGGGATGAAAAAAAGAGGTGGAATTGCTTATTTGAGACAAAACAGACTTCAAAACAAAGTATCCAAAGACAAAGGATATTACACAATGATAAAAGATCAGTCCAATAAGAGGACAGAACAATCATAATCATCTATATACCTGAAATTAAAGCACTTAAAACATATAAACTAAATACCAAGAGGCCTAAAGGGAGAAACTGACAGCAACACAATAATACTAGGGGACTTTAACATCCTATTTACATCCATGAACAGATCATCCAGACAGACAGAAACAAGGAAACAGAGGTGGTGACCATTAGACCAGATGGACTTAACAGATATATACAGAACATTCTATCCCTAATCAACAGAATACACATTTTTCTCAAGTGTACGTGGAATGTTCTCCAAAATGGATCCCCTATTAGGATACAAAACAAGTCTCAACAAATTGAAGAAGGCTGAAATTGTATGAAGCATCTTTTGAGACCACAATGGTATGAAACTAGAAATCAGTTACAAGAAAAACATTGGAAAAAACACAAACGTGCAGAGGCTAAACAACATGCGTCTAAATAATTAATGGTCGAAGAATAGATCAAAGAGGAAATCAAACAATACATGGGGACAAATGAAAACAGAAACACAACAGTTCAAAATATGTAGGCTGCAGCAAAAGCACTTCTAAGAGGAAGTTTATACCAAAATAGGCCTACTTCAAGAAACAAGGACAATCTCAAATAAACAAGTTAACTTGACAACTAAAGGAACTAGGAAAAGAAGAACAAAGCTCAAAATTAGTAGGAGAGACATAATAAAGATCAAAGTAGAAATAAAATTAGAGACTAAGGAAACAATAGTAAAAATAATGAAACCAAGAGCTGGTGTTCAAGAAGATAAGCAAAATAGATGAACCCCTAACCAGACTTATCAAGAAAAAAAAAGGAAAGCACAAATAAACAAAATCAGACAATACATTGGACAACTAGAAGAAATAGCTAAATTCCTAAAAACATACAATTTCCAAGACTGACCCAGGAAGAAACAGAAAATCTGAACAGACTGATTACTAGTAGCAAAATTGAACTGATAATCAAAAAACTTCCAACAAACAATATCCTAGGAACGATGGCTTCACAGGTGAATTCTACCAAACATTTAAATATTAGCTAAGGCCTATTCTTCTTAAAGTATTCAAAAAATTAAAAGACGGAATACTTCCAAACTCATTCTACAAAGCCAATATTACTTTAATACCAAAACCAAACAAAGATACTACAAGAAAAGAAAATTACAAATCAATATCCAAGATAAAAACAGATGCAAAAATCCTCAAAAAAATATTAGCAAACTGCTAATTCAAAAATACATTAAAAGGATCATCCATCACAACCAAGTGGAATTTATTACAGGGAGGCAAGGATGGTACAATATCCACAAATCAGTCAATGTGATACACCATACTAACAAAGGGAAGGATAAAAAAGATACGATCATTTCAATAGATGCTGAAAAAGCATTTGACAAAATTCAGCATCCATTCATGATAAAACTCTCAACAAAATGGGTATAGAAGGAATAAACCTCAACATAATAAAGGCCTTATACAGCAAACCCACAGCCATACTCAATGGCAAAAAGCTGACAACCTTTCTCTAAGATCAGGACCAAGACAAGGATGCCCACTCTCACCACTTTATTCAACATAGTACTGAAAGTCCTAGCCATGGCAATCAGACAAGAAAAGGACATAAAAGGCATCCATGGTAAACAAGAAGTAAACCTGTCACTATTTACAGATGACAGGGTATTATATATAGAAAAACCATAAAGACTCCATCAAAAAAACTATTAGGACTCATAACTGGATTAAGCAAAGTCACAGGACACAAAATTAACTTACAGAAATCTGTTGCAGTCCTATATAAAAATTATGAACTAGCAGAAAGAGAAATCAGGAAAACAATTCCATTTACAAGTGCATCCAAAAGAATAAAACACATAAGACCAAACCTAACCAAGGAGGTGAAAGACCTGTACTCTGAAAACTATAAAACACTGTTGAAAGAAATTGAAGAAGACATAACTCAGTGGAAATCTATTCTATGCTCATGGATAGGGAGAATTAATATTGTCAAAATGGCCATCCTGCCCAAAGCAGTTTACAGATTCAGTGCAATATTTATCAAAATATCAATGGCATTTTTCAATGAACTAGCAAAAATAATCCTAAAATTTATACAGAACCAAAAAAGACCCTAAATAGCCAAAGCAATTTTGAGAAAGAAGAACAAAGCTGGGGATATCACATTCCATAATTTCAAGCTATACTACAAAGCTACAGTGATTAAAACAATATGGTACAGGCACAAGAACAGACCCATATTATCAGTGGAACACAGTAGAGAGCCCAGAAATAAACCCATGTACATATAGACAATTAATATATGACAAAGGAGGCATGAATATGCAATGGAGAAAAGACAGTCTCTTCAATAAATGATGTTGGCAAAACTGGACTGCTGCATGTAAAAGAATGAAACTGTCTCAAACAATACACAAAAGTAAATTCTAAATAGATTAAGGACTTAAACATAAGACATGAAACCATAAAATTCTTAGAAGAAAACATAGGCAAGGATCTCATGAATATCAACATGACAAATTTCTTTCTGGATACATCTCCATGGGCAAGGGAAACAAAATTAAAAATAAACAAACAGGACTACATCAAACTAAAATCTTCTGCACAGCAAAGGAAACCCTCAACAAAACAAAAAGGCAACCTATTTCATGGGAGAATATATTTGCAAATGATACATCTGATTAAGGACTAATATCCAAAATATATAAAGAATTCATACTACTTAACATATATACACACGCAAAAAAAAATACAATTAAAAAATGGGCAGAGGCCCTGAATAGACATTTTTCCAAAGCAGCCATACAGATGGCCAACAGACACATTAGAAGATGCTCAACATCACTAATCATCAGGGAAATGCAAATCAGAATCACAATGAGGTATCACCTCACCCCCATCAGAATGGCTACTATCCAAAAGATGAGAAATAACAAGTGTTGGTGAGGAGATGGAGAAAAGAGAACTCTCATGCACTGTTGGTAGGAATGTAAATTGGTGCAGCCATTGTGGAAAACATTTTGGAGGTTCATCAAAAAACCTTTCTCAATGCAATTGCTCATTGACAGACAAATGGATAAAGAAGAAGTGGTATATATACACAATGGAATATTACTCAACCATAAATAAGAAGGAAATCTTGCCATATGTGACAACATGGATAGACCCAGAGGGTAAAGGCTAAATAAAATAAGCTGAGAAAGACAAATACCATATGATTTCACTTACATGTGGAATCTAAAAAATGAAACAAACAAAAAAGGAACAGGCCCATAAATATAGACAACAGTCTGTTGGGTACCACAGGAAAGGAAGTGAGTGATAGGTGAAGGGTATAAATAAGTACAATCTGCATATTATAAAATAAGTTAGTCATAGGAATGGAAGTACAACATACAGAATATAACCAATAATATGGTAACACCATGGTATGGTAAAGGCAGGAACTACACTTTTACTGTGGCAAGCATCTAGTGATGTATATAATTATCAAGTCACCATGTTGTACATCTGAAATGAATATAATGTTGTATATCAACTTTATTCCAATAAAAAAAGAAGAAAAGAAATTAATAAAATAGGAAAGGAAAATTCATAGCTGAAAACATGTAAGCACCTTTGATAAAAGGCTCCACGTGAGGCTGGAGAGGTGTTAAGTAGGACTGAAGTTGCTTCTGCAGTACAGTCCCCTCCTGTGTATATATAATTCTAATTAATAATAATTGGATCTAAATCTGCATCAGGGAAAATTACTCTGTTCTTGCTGCTGCTGCACAGGCTTCTGAACATCAGGTGTGACAGGCAGAACTCCTCATTTTAACACACACCCCTCCTGTCACTTTAGAAGCCATGAGGAAGCACTACTCTTGGTCTGGGGATGTCATCTTTTTCCCTGTCCTTCAAGAAAGGGTGTGGTATTATTCTGTCTCTAGTATCCAAAGTCAAATAGCTTCCTTATATGTAAGCCAACTATCATTAATGATGCCTAATTCCAATAAATTTCAAAAATAGATATGCCAGACATCAAAAAAGGGAGGGGAATTAATAAAATAGAGAAAAAATGCTCATGATTTTATAATTTTTGAGAATCTCTGATGAAAGATTAGAATAATTAAACAGAAAGTGTCCTTCACTGGGAAGTAGGGACCTGGGTTCAAGTCCCACCTGTGCTCCCAACTAGCTAAGACCAGCTCTTTTATATGTCATAGTCTCAGTTTTCTGGTCATTAAAGCAAAGGAATAAGGTCCCAAACTAAAGACCCTTCTAGTTCTTACAGCATATGAAGCTATTCTTAACTCAAAATTGTATTTATAAGCTGCCATGTGAGTAGGAAAACAAAAAGAGAATGGGAAAGAAAAAAAATTCTGGCACTATTTGGCTACTTTTTTTAAGTAGCTGATCTCTTTTACATGAAGAAAACTTCGTATTTTCTTTGTTGCTTCACAGTAGCCTGAGAGAGGCTTCTTTTCCCTACCTTGTTAAAAGCTCCTATTACAGAAATTGCCAAGTCTATTAGTATATCTTAATTACCACATCTTGTGCTGCTTTTAGCCTCTAGTGGGACAAAATTGCCATGATTTATGCTTTACCAACAATGATATTTTTACATTAGTAAGCAATTAAAGAGCTCAACAGCCCCCTTGGGAACTTCAAAAACCCATAGAAGGACTGCCATCATTTCGATTTATATCTACTCTAATTGTATTTACAGAAAACTTATAAAAGAATACTGTGCCAAAATGCTTACAGTGCTCACAATAAATATTTGTAAGAGAAGAAACATTTGTGCTTCACATCAACTGTGAAGCAGTAGATAAAGTTAGAGAGAATGGTGTCAAACAAGGTCACCTCTGGGTGACAATCAGTGCCAGGTCTTAGACTTGTCCACCCAAGAATTTCCGCAGGGCTCTCACTCCAGCGTGAGCTTCTACTCTCCACACATCGTGTGCACAGGGTGACAGGAGGCCTCATGTTTACTTGGAGGAGGGGTTGGGGAGGTGGTGGGGAGCAGCACACGATGTGTGGAGAACTATTAAACAGTGTCGGGAACTATTAGCAAAAATATCCACTGTGAATAAAATAGTTAAAAAGGCAAAGGTCTCTTGTTGACAGGTCTCTTGTTGCGAGGCTAGGGATTACTGCGTCCCTTCTCCGAGACATAGGCTATTGAGAATCAATTCTTCTAATTCAGCAGAGGGATTTACTTGTCAGATTTCTTAGGTCTCAACATAGAGGCTTATTTTTATCTTCATGTGTTCAGGCTTATTTTGCCTTTAGCAATCTCCTGGTTCTCTATATATTATCAAAACCTTGCTTTTTTAATGCAGAAAAAGGCTATATAGTGTCTAAGAAAAATTGTGGAAAAAAATCAGATTAGAATATGATCTTTCCAATCTACCTATATTTAGCCAAAAAGCTGGTAGGAATCTAAACTCTCTACTTTCCCTAAAGTCATCGAGCCTCCCCCGGACCAGCAGCATCAGGGAGCTTGTTGAATGAAGAATCTCTCCCCGGTACAGGGAATATTCGAGAACCTGTACTAGAAGGTCAGCAGAGACTGGGAGGTCAGTTTCTCAATTAGGGAACTTTAATCACAATACCAAGTTCCACAGCTCTAAAAAAAAAAAAAAAAAAATGAAGAAAAAGAAAAAGAAGAGGAGGAAGAGGAAGAGGCAAAGAAAAAGGAGAACAAGGACCGGGAGGATGAGGAAGGAGGAGGCGGTGGCTTTTTGAAGTTAGTCTCAAAACTCCTCTTCTCCAAATTTGTCTAAAAGGAATCACGTACTTTATCCCGAATGTACAGTGGATATCCTTTCCACACTTGCGGCGCGCAGACGGCACAGTGAACTTCTTTGACCCAGGCCTCCTGCTTGAGTAAAGCAGTCTTACAGCTGCCTCCTGCCTAGAAACAGCGATATGTGGCAGGTGCTTTCACTGTAGCTTGAAAGTTTGCATTTAAATAATCAAGTCTCCGTGTCTTCCAGGTAAGACTTTTACAGCATTGCAGAAAAAGCTCAGAGGGTCCCACAGATTAAACAGCAGTCAATGTCAGTTTGATGCCATTTCACATGAAGTTTTTCCAGAGAAATGATGAAGCAGCAGTCAAATCTAGTTTCATTTATGCATTTCCCTCTCTCCTTCCCAGCTAAAGGTATTCTATAACAAGACCCGGGTTGAATACACTGAATATTCTCCTACCTAATCCCCCATCACACACCCCTAGGTCAGACACTATTCTAATTAATGGTCCACAGAGGCACATTGCCCTAAAAGGAAAAAAAAAATGACTTTGTTTCCACCGCCTTCTCAAGTATTGCTGCTTCATGAAAGTTTGAGGGTTTTTTTAATTAAATTATATTCAATCAGCAGTTTCTGGTTAAAATATCTACTAGGAACTACAGATAACTGTAGAGTACAAGGAACATCTAAAGATGCCTGACCAAAGGGAAATATCAAAAAATGAGGAATAATTTTGAGGTAGGTAAAAATGGTGGTGAAATAAATGGAGAACAAACACAAAAGAGATTTTTCTTTCTTTACAAAGTTTTTCTTTTTGTCCTCACACCTATGACGGTGCACTGTTGATCAAGAATCAAAGAAACATGTGGTTGGGATAGGGACAATTGGTCAAATACCATCATCACTTTTTATTCCAGTTTTATTGAGACATAATTGGCATACATTACTGTTTGAGTTTCAAGTATGCAGCATTATGTTTGGATTGCATATTGTGTGAAATGACTGCCACTATAAGTTTAGTTAACATCCATCATTTCACATAGATACAATAAAAAGAGAAAGCAAAGAAGTTAAAATTTTAGAAAGCGTTTATTTCCTGTGATAAGAACTGTTAGGATTTACTCTCAACTTCCATACAGTGTTACATTAGTCACCATGCTCTACATTACATCTCTAGTAGTTATTTATCTTGTAATTGGAAGTTTGTACTTTTGATGACCTTTCTCCTACCCCCTTTCTCCAAACCCCCACAAACTTGATCCATTATTTTGTGTACTTGTTTGTTTTAGCATCTACAGATAAATGAACGCATATAGTATTTGTATTTTTCTGACATTTCACTTAGCATAATGCCCTCAAGAAGGCATATCCATGTTGTTACAAATGGCAGGATTTCTTTTAATGGCTGGATAATATTTCATTGTGGATACACACGCACACACACACACACACATACACACTCTCTCTCTCTCTCTCTCTCTCCTTCTTTATCCATTCATCTATCCATGGTCCCCCAGGGTTTCCATGTCTTGGCTAGTAAATAAGGCTGCTATGAACAAGAGGTGCAGATATCATTTTGAGATAGTATGTTCATTCCTATGGATACATCTCAGAAATGGAATCACTGCATCATCATAAGGCAGTTCTATTTTTAATGTCTTTTGGGTCCTTCATTCTGTCTTCCATAGTGATTGTCCCAGTTTACAATCCCACCAACAGTGCACAAGGGTTCCCTTTTCTCCACATCTTTATCATCATTTGTTGCCCTTCGTCTTTCTGACATCATCCTTTTTGGAGAATAGATTTCTGGTGGCATCAGAAAAGATCTTCTCAGGCTTCTTGATTGAATATCTTTGAGAAAACTCATTCCTAACCAGCCTTGTGTCAGAGAGTGAAAGTTTATGTAATTGCCTAAAAGCTGCTATGGTGAGTATTTGAATGCTTCCTCTGTTTGGTCTACTAATTAATTTAGTGCTCTTTTATTATTTCAGTATGTTTTCCATTATTTATTAATCACAGAATCCCACGGAGACACAATGGGCAGATAGCATTTTCTCCACTTCATAGATGTGTTAACTGAAGCACATCTAGTTGCAGAGGACCTCAGTTGTAAGAAAAGGATCACAGTTCAGTTTAACAGTCTCCTAACTTGCTGCTTAATATTTAACACTAGTCTTTCCAGCAGCAGCTACAATTTACTAAGACAGGGTTCCTTTTAGATATATTAATCACCAGTTGTTAATGCTATTGATAAATGCCAGTTTGTCAGAGACTCCTGGACCCACCGGATTATTTGGAAAATCCATCCAGAGATAAACAAGTTATCTACCCAGTTATCCCCTAACTCTCCCATAGCAAAGTATTTGAAAGCATCTTCTATACAATTATTAACTCCTTTCTATTTAAAGGCTTCCGGATGAAAAGATTTTATGCCTTTTCTTAGTTGCACATTCCAAGTCTAAAATGCGAAACTACATCCTGCCTACAAGAGTTTTTCTTGTTCCCCACAGAGAACAATAGCATATGTCTCTACTGCTTGAGAGATAGTGAATAATTTACCAAATCAGAACATTCTGTAAAAGACACCGTTGTGCTTTGATGCTCTTGTGTAACTGCCACTGACTTTAATGAGAATTACACACATCTGTCATTGGGCAGAATCAACCCCATTATTTATTAAAGCTGAAACCTACCATTTGCCATAAAGCTTCCCTCTAGTCAATAATTAACAGATATAAGACTCACAGATTTGTGGTTCACACTCTATCTTTCTTAAGAGTAAAGCATGGTGATGAAAGAAAATGAGCCACAGAGAAATTTTTTAGGCCTGAAGGTATTTTTCCTGGTTCCCACGGCTACATAAGTAGATTTTTCATCTCTGGTGATTAATGAAAGGGAAGCAGCTTCAGTGATTGTCTCATTGCTATCACACAGTCTATTTTAGTTAATTTGCTCAGTTGGTATAAAGCAACTACTTTCTATTCTGTAGAATCATCAGGAGGATATAATGAGGGCATGAGGTCCAGCTGACTGTCTTTGGGCATCTGGAACCCTGAACTCGAGCCTTGCTACTCAACAGGCTGAGCAGTTGACCAGCTGTACTGACACCCACTGGGAGTTGTTAGTAATGGGACCCCAAACAGGCCTCATGCACCAGAAACCCTGGGGTATCCCCCATTTGTGCTTTCATAAATGCTCCAGATGATTCTGATGCTCACTGAAGTTTGAGAACCACTGATATAAATTAGTATCTACAACCTTGTAAAAAAAAAAGTTATAAAATAATTGCCATCTGGGAAAGCATAGAAAAGCAGTTATCAGTGTTTTCATTTTTTTCTTTTTTGTGCACTTGTATTTTATATCATAAAGTTATTTGTAATATATTTTTTCAAATAAAAAACAGTAATCCTAAATTTTATTAATTCCATAGATCATATTCACTGTTAAATTATGCTTTTGAATTAGGAAAACTGGTTACTTTGCATGTTTATCTACTTTCTCTTTCTGCCATTTAAACAATGTTTTCTGCCCTTTGAACTCTAATTATTTGTTATGCTTTCATGTATTCTGGAATTTCCATTGAAATATAATAAAATATACCAAGTAAAACACTCATAAAACCTGTGTAATTGTTTTCCTAATCTCTCTATTATCATTCACTTGTTCATTACTAGTAAGAACTGCTGAAACACTCTTCAGGGGTGCAAATGTTTCAGTAGGAAGAGATTCTGCTCATTTTTTAATATTCCCCAAGTTTTCTGATACTCAACAAGAGTTACCATTTGTTTTACTGTACTTTGTAATGGGGGTTGGGTGGGTAAAAGCTATTGGTGCCAGTACATAGCCAGTCAGTGCATAAAAATGTCTAATGATACAATTTATCTGCTAGATTAAAACACATTTCATAGGATGGAAGAAAGAACTCTTTTAATGCTATATTCTCACTGCATTCTGCATTCAAACCTCTGAAAATTCTTTCTGGCCACACAGTCCATATTGTGGTGATGGATAACTGATCTCCAACAGTGCTGTAAAGTAATTATTAATCCATAAGCATTCGCCTGCTGAGGTAGTCCATGGTTTTAAAAAAATGAAGAACCATTTTCACACTGCTGGAGATATCACAATCTTTTGAAGCCTTCAGTGTAGGACCTCCTGTCTGTTTCCATATTTCTTTGTTAATGTAAGCCAGTTGCCAAGACTTCTCAGCCCTACTTTGGTTCCAGAACCATGTTAGAAAGAAACCACATGTCATGTTATGAAAGAGACTGCAACTGTATTCATAAATCTAACAGTCTCTATGTGGGACTTTTATGCTACAAGTCTCAAAGATCAGAATAACAGAAGTATCACATCAAATCACAGGATTTCAGAGATAAAAAGAACCTTTAACATGACTAAGTGCCATAAAAAAAATGGCAGGAAAAGTTGGATCTCCTCCAAAATGCAATCAAACAAAATATGTAAAAAACAGGTGGAAACAGACAAAAGTGGCCTACTCTGGATGGAGGGAGAAGGATCAAGAGCTGCCCTGTTTATCTTTCACTCTTGGCAGAAATCTGCTGAGGCACTTCCATGTGACACTGGTACCTACCCAAGCTCAGAAACTTCTGGGTTAGTACAACTTCTTATATCATACAGATGAGGAAACTGAGACCAGAGGACCTAAATCATTGCCCTACAATCCCAAAGATTATGGGTAACAGAATCTGGACAATTTCCATGTATTTTGACTCTCAGTCTATTGGTTTTTCTAATAAGTTATACAAAAGTGGAAACTGACCAAGGAATGCTGAATGGGCAAAGGACAAACACAGTTGAGTTCTTCCTGGAATAGGGGTTGGGGTTCATTGTAGGTTCTACTGTTCCCCTAAGGCAGAGAAGATTATAACACAATTGAAAATAATGTCAGGAGCAGGTATGACCAACCAACAGAGGATGGCCTCTCTGCTCTGAACCTACATGAGACTGGAGCAAAGATCTACCAAAACTCAAGAATAAGCAGTCCAAGCATTCTTATCCTTTAGTCTGGATAATCATTACCTTTCATGATTTAAAACCATTACAGACTTAAACAGAAAGAAGGAAAACACTCACATTGTAAGAAAGCACATGGTTGTAAGTTTGGTTACTTACTCTTTTTTGATCCCTACTTAAGGAAAGTTACTACCACGCAATATTAAAACAAAGTACAAGAACCTGGAGGAAAGAGATCTGATTCAAGGGAAAAAATGCTTGGGGAAATAAAAAGTAGGACAAATATCAATAGTCTCAGAGAGATAAATGAAGAAACTTCCTCCATTGAACAAGAACATAATGCTATAAAAAGGGAACAATCAAGGAACAAAAAAAGAGGTCATAGATATTGAAAACACATGACAGTAGAAATACGTGGGCAATAAAGAGATGTCCTAGATAGCAACGCTCAAAGATCAAAGGGCAGAAAATGGCTGAGAATACATAAGAAAACTGGAAAAACAATACTAAAAGATCAACATCAAAAATAATAGGAGTTCCAGAAAGAGAGACCAGAATAAGAGAGGAACTCATCAATAAAATAATTCAGAAAAATTTCCCAGAACTAAGGGGCATGATTTTCCAAATTGAAACACACATCAGAGGCCTGGCTGGAACAGACAAACAGCACTGACATGCTTATCAAAAGAATAATCAATGGAGGCCAAAAGAAGAATCCATAAAGCTTCTAGAGAGAGGGAAAAGAGCCACGTAAAAAGGATAATGACATTAAAATGGCTTTAGATTACCTGAAGCTAGACAAGAATATAATGTCTCCAAAATACTGAAGAAACATGATATCCAACCTAGAAATATATTCCAACACAAATCGTTAATTTTTATGCTAGAATAAGCACATTTCAGACATGCAAAGTTGCACAAAATTTACGTCCCATATGCTCTTTTTCAAAAAGCTCCTGAACAAAGTGTCCTATTAAACTGAAAAAAACAAAATGAGAAAGGAAGGTAAGGGTGTGGTGGGCTGAATGGTGGCGCCCTCCAAATATGTCTACCCCAAACCTGGGAATGTGACCTTATTTGGTAAAAGGGTCTTGCAGATGTAATTTAATTAAGGATCTTGAGATGTGATGAGGCCATTCTGAATGAAGGGTGGACTCTAAATCCAACAGCATGTTGTTTGCCATGAGACAGGCAGAGGCAGGTCAGGCTGAGGCCCGGGAGAGAAGGCCATGTGGAAATGGAGGTAGATCAGAGTTAAATGACATCAAGGCAAGGCTTGCACGGAGCCACCAGATGCTGGAAGAGGCAGAGGAGGATTCTTCCCAGGGCCTTACAGGGCTAGGGGGACCATGCTAATACCTTGTTGGGACTTCCGACCTCCAGAACGGTAAGGGAATACATTTCTGTTGTTTGAAGTCACCAAGTTTGTGGTAATTTGTTGTAGCAGTGCTAGGGCACAAATACAAAGGAATAAAGGAATGGCAGCTTCAATACAAGAAAGCAGACAAGAATCCTGGGTATGGGGGTGAAGTGAGATACCGGGACAACAGTGCAGTCAGCCCACTCTGGTTCTGGAATGAGCTTCTTCAAAAAGATGACATTAATTTATGACTCCCTGGTATCAATAAATGTTTTAAAAGGAGATTTAGGCATTGGTAGGTATTTTTGGTTGAGTTACTAGCAAACATTCATAGATAATTCAGCAAATGAAAGTTCTGAATGGAAAAGCAAGTAAAATTTACTAAAAGTCATAATAGAATAAATAATGAATACCCATCTAATCAAAATTATGCAATAGCTATATAGAGAGGGTTCAGGATGGAAGTGGTGTGTGCAGGAGTGTGTGTAGGGGTGGGTGGAGGAGTGTGGGGGGCAAAAGTGGGGAATGAGCAAAATCCTCACCTTCCATAAAACTGAATCCCTAAAATTGAAAAATGAATAGCAATACCAGCATGTTAATTAGTGATTTGCTAGTATCAAAAGAATCACCTAAATAATTGAGAACAATTATCTCTGACAAACAGCAACATTTTTTGTAATAATTGAGGTACTTAGTTTTTAATAAAAAAAATCTAATTAAAATTACATACTTCTAATCATCTGCATTTTACCAATAAGGGCACTGATGTTACACGGTCACACAATAGCATCAGAGCCAGATTTGGAAACTAAGTGGTCACCTTTAGTATCCCTACATTAATTTCAACATTTCTTACAAAAGAAAATATTAGACAGGAGCTGGACATACTGTTTAACAAACCTTGTAGAACTATTAGACTTTAAAAATTGTGCATACATCCATACGACTTTGGTTTGAAAACTTAACCACTGGAAATACTCCAGCAGAAGATACAAGCTGCTATTCTGCCATTTTTGGTGTTGACTCTGCCTCAGAATTAGAGTAAATCTGGGAGTGGGAAAGGCTGAGCGCAGAGTGATAGAGGGGATGAAAGTTTCCCTGTTGAGGTAAGAACTTAGCCTAACCAACTCTTGATAGTACCAGGTATCAAATGGTGTAGTTAGAAAGTACCACCCAGGACTGCTGGTGACAGGTACATAGTGGCCAAATGTGTGAACCCCAAAAGAAGGGGGAAGTTGGGAGATTCTTGGGATGACAGCCTCAGGAAGACAGTCTTGCAGCCACATGCACCAGAATGGCACACATCCCTGTAATATTTGCATTCTTATGTCAACTTTTATTCCCTTAAATTAAACCGACACCTGTGTAAACCTAAGAAACTTTAAGAATCTGAACAAACTAATTTTCATGAAAATGAATCAAAATGTTCAAACCTCAAGAAGTATGTTTGCTTTCAATAGTTGTGTCTGAGTTTACTTACAAAAATTACCTCCATCTATATGAAATGAGTAAATGAGGTATTTAAAAATATTCTCATTAAAAGTAGTAAATTTTTTATTTAACCTCTAAGTTGAGACATTGTGATAAAAATTTTTGAAAGGGGAATAAACTGCTCTCTTAGTAATTTTAAACAGATTTTCCTAAATGCCTGATCTCCTAAAAACAGGAATATGAACAGGAGGTCTGAGGTCTAGAAATGAGAATTAAAAAACAATGTTTGGGGGTAGATCCAAAACCTGATTACCACAGTAAATTGGTTAATTTGGTTGACAATGGAGAAATCCAAAGAAAATTAAAACACCACAACTTCAAAAACTACAGAACCCCTAGATTTATGGCTACCAACAGGTATCTTCAGCAAGGACAATCATAGAGACCCTTCTTGTATTTCTAGTAAATGTAATAGCTACCGTTTCATGAGTATTTATCATGAAGAAGGCACTGTTCTAATTGTTCTACAAATATATTGACTCATTCATTTCTCACAACAGGCTTAGGATACCAGTACTATTAATATAATCACTATTTTATAGAAAATGGCAAAGAGAGGTCAATTGTGACTATCAACCTATGTTGATCTCTCCACAGGCTGTCCAACACTGCATTATGGAGAAGCAGGCTAACAGAAGAACTTGGGCCTCGTAAGGCCAAGTTCACTGAAGGAAAAGACATGGCTACTCATTAACAACTATATTCCTTGTCTCACTTTAATAACATCAACAACATGAGAATCCTCACTTTAAGCCAATGAATGATTATAATGGATTGATAACCAAAGTACTGACATGTTTATTCTATTTAACAGATTAGTTAGTAGTTGTGTTTGTTTTCTTAGACAACATTAGGCTGATGTAGTCTTGAATAATGAATATGGCAGAACAGAAAGAGCAAGTCCCTTAGATTTTTAGGCTAACCTGGGTCCAAATCTCGGTTCTTATACTGACTGACTGTGTGACTTGGGGCAAATTTCTGGACTGCTCTGAGTCATAGGGTTAACAATAAATTCATGCTGGGTAGAGAACTGTACAAAATGTGTGGCACAGAGTTGATGCTGTTTATGTTAACATCCTTGATGAGTAGGGGAATCTATAATAAGTAAACAGTTTGCTACAAGTCAAGAAATAGCACAGATCTGAGAACAAAAATACTCTATGAAATAGCTTCCCTTGGTATGGTTAAAGCAGATTTCAGAACCTGAGATGAAGAGAAAAAGTGGTCTCAAAAGATTTACTTTAGCATGAGAGGTCTTCATTTTCTTTGATTTTCTTTTATTCTAGCCATGTTGATATAGAAAAGATCAAATTTAACAGAAAATACTATCTGAATTTGTTCTCATATTATTCTTGGAGTGGTAACAAGCATAATTTTGGAATAAGTGTGTGAGGGAGCAATATTTGAAATAAAACTTGTTCAGAATGAAGGGGGGGGCACATGGAGAGAGGTGCAGGGAGAAAACAGGGAGGCAGGGAGGCAGGGAGGCAGGGAGACGGATGCACAGTAAAGATTTATAGATGTCTTAATGTAGCTTTCATTGTCCGGAGTCGTTTCCAGAACTATGCCTAAGCAAGCTATAGGCTATAGATGAAAATTTCAAGTTAAGACCAAGGGACTAAGAACAAAATTATCCTAGTGTGTTTATATTCTCCAAGGTCATGAGATTGAATTTTGTGCCTTCTGACACAAGGCAGTTAACAAAAAAGTTTACCCTAGAAATAAAACTTGAACAGACAGCCTAACTCCATCCTCTTAGGATAATCTAAATATGCTTTACTGTTTAAAAGCTAAGAATCATTGGACCTTTACAATGAGCCAGTAGCTGTGCTAAGTATTGTATGTTTATATATACCGTTTAAATCTCACAAATAAGTCTATGAGGTAGTTACTATTACCCCCACCAATCTCAGAGGAGGAAAATGAGGTACAGAAGTCAAGCGACTTGCTCAAGATAACATGTGTTGGTGGTGAAGCACTAATGCCAGGGCCCAAGAGCTCACTTCCACAACAACCAGGCTATACCTCACCTGACTCTGTATTGCCCACATATCTTAGCACCAGTGCCTTCCTTGTATGTAATAATTGCCCAGTAAACACTGAATGTTCCTCTCAGAGTTAAAGACATTTAACACTTCTGTGAAAATGCATCCATGAGAGGGTTAGCTCCCAAAATCATGATTAGTCACAAACCCTTCAACAGGGATTCATTGATCAGATTAATCTGGCAGAAAACATGGATCTGAGGATGTAGGACAGAGGAAAAGGCACATTTGATATGAGAGAGGAAGAAAGATAATGTTCATAATTGTGGGGCACAATTATGAGATACCTTTGTGCCTTTGTCATCTTACCGGGCGCCTCTGCCATGTAGTCAGGGAGAGAGTAATTGAGATGGAAAAAAGATATCATCACCCCGTCATCCTTCGTATTACTGCAGGGTGACCACCCCTTGGCTACAGTTGAGGGTGTGGGTACCACCCCAACCATTTCAGAATCAAACCCCTTCTCATGACTCTGGAAATGGAGAGTCCCACAATCAAGTCAGGTGTTTTCCAGAAGATGAAAATTTGAGATAGACAAAACAAAAAGTGTCTGCCACCTTATGTCCATACAACATGGTAGAAATATGCCGATCCACAGTGAGACAAGATAAACCTGACCTGCGGAGCGAGCCAGAGAATGAAAATCCCAGAGTCACATGAATGCCTCATCCCAGTTCCTGAGACCAGGCTGCTGATCTTCCCCATGGCTTCAAGTTGCTCAGGCTGCCTTGGATATCACTGGCTCATATGTACACCATTCCCCTTAAACTAGCTGAAAGGGGGTTTTAGACACATACAACTAAAACAGAAGAGCAAATCTTTATGCTATCACACATTCAGCTCCTCCTGACTGCTTTTCCGAAGGCATACATAAGTGACACTTGACGTGAGTCTCACACTTACGTTATAGGTACTATATGGCCTGTCTAACCATCTCAATTTAACTTTCACTTGAGTAAAAAAAACAAAATTCTATTTTGAGTTTTTGTTTTTGCTTTTGTTTTTGGCAGCAGTTAGCCTGTAACAGGCAGCGAATTATCCGAAGTCACACAGCTAATCAAAAACAGACCTGGGATGAGGATGGAAATCTTCTTGCTCATTCAGTGCAGTCTCTCCAAGACACTGCATCATCTGTGACAGATGTGTAAAGGTGAAAGGGAGTAATTAAATTTTTATTCCCTTCTAAGTGAATGCTTTTGACCAAGCCAGGATGCTTAAAACGCAATGGTATTACATGACAAATTATACAAATGAAAAGCCTGCCATAACATTAAATGAGTAAAGGAAAAAATCATTGCCTTTGGCTCAGACAGCACCTCACATCAGTTTAATTAAACACTCACATGAGCGCGTGTGCACACCGCCCCCCAAACAATCACACACTAAATCTGAACTTCATTGTGTCAACGAGCCAGATGATTTGAAATAGAACTTCAAATGATTTGTCAGAAATAAAAAAACAAAACAAAAACGAAGAGAAAAGAGGCAATATGGCTCCATTTATGGAATATAAAATATGATTTAAGCTTAGGTGCTGAAGCCATCAGGGCCTTATCTTTAGCCTTGAAACAGGGAGGACAGATTTTGATTTTCACTGAGCTCACGCTATAGGTAAGGAAGCTGACTTTAACGAGACTGCTGGTTTGAATCTTCCTCTACAGCTTTGCTTCAGTTGTTTTAGGATTCAGACGTTTCGAGATGGTATCAAAGATTTTTCCCAAATAGTGCATATACGTGCAGTTATTATCTGTAAAGGAACAAATCTTCTTGGTGAGATTATTCCAAATGATTTTTTTTTTTTTTAGTATAAAAGGTAACAGAAGATGGAGTAAGATTGGCAATGAGGACTGTGGGGGTAGAAACTGCTTGAAATCCAGACCAAAGTTGTAATAGTTGCAAAATCTGTCTGATTAGACAAACAAATGTTGTTGGTGGTTTTTTTTTTTTGGAATTCAGAATTATTACCTTAGTTTAATATTTGTCATTTGTTCTATAAACCTTTCCTTATTTCTGATTACCCTCCTTTTTTTCTCTCTCTCTTCTACAAATCCCTGAAACCACACAGCTCAGAAAGGCCAAATAATCTCCTCTCCTGGCTGAAATGGCAAAACCCTTTCTTTCCTGGGTGGTCGGAAAAAAAGGATGCTGATTGCTGATAAGAACTCCCTTCTGCTTTAAGAAAATGAAATTTCATCTTACCTCCACACACACAAAAAAAAATTTTGGTTTATACCTTCTTGTGTCATCAACCTGATTTTTTTCCTGTTTCAAGCATAAAAGTAATTACAGGCCCAGCAATAACTATCACATTTGTTTTACCTTGGCAGAAAGCAGAAATGATACAAGGGTTTAACAGCGTTATTTATTATCAACCTTGTACACATTATTTTCTGCCACTATTGGAACTTTGTGTTCACTTTCTTACAAGGAGTTATTTTCATATTAACTTTACCTTTGTCGTGTCTCCTTAATTTGAATACTTGCAGAACACATTCTATTTCCCATCTGGATATCAGCAGAAAGGCTGTGATATAATAAGTTATCAATACACATCTGGTCATTCAGACAATTAGATATGTATTTCTACATATGTTTGAGCTTCATCCAGAGTTCTTGAAAATACTTCAGAGCCTTAAAGGTAGAATGCCTGTCTTGCCATGTTAATGAGAGACTTCTGAACCCCATCCAGGGCGGGGGCTGGAGGGTAAATCAGCCAATGGCTGATGATTTGGTCAATCACGACTATGCAATGAGGCCCTCACAGAAACCCCCAGGAGAAGAGCACATCTCCCTCCTGCATCCTGCCTCTGTCGCAGAGAGCTTCTATGTGTGGGGAACGAGAAAGCTTCCAAGGGCCACCAAGCCAGACCCTAAGTTCTGCAAGGATAGAAGCTCCTTTATGTGGCACATTGACCTATGTATCTCTTCATCTGGCTGCCAACTTGTATCCTTTACTAAACTGGGAAATGTTAAGTATTTTCCTGAATTCTGTGAGTCACTCTAGCAAATTAATTGAACACAAGTAGGAAGCCAGTTAGTCAGAAAAGCACAGGTAACAGCCTGGGGCTTGTGACTGGCATCTGGAGTTGGGGATAGAGGGCAGTTTTGTAGGACGGAGCCCTTAACCTGGGGAATCTGGGGCCATCTCCTGGCAGATAGCGTTAAAATTGAGTTCTGCTTTCGGACACTCTGCTGTTGTTGGAGAACTGCATGGTGTGTGTGGAAAGATCCCCTCCCCTGCACACACACATTGGAATTGGGTTCAGGAACCCAAAAGGAGCTGCACTGCTGTGTGGGGAAAAAAAAGGCTTTAGAACATTTGTATAAAGTTGTTTAAATATTACCTGTCTGTAGACATGAAGAAAGTATAATACAGAGAGATAAAACATTTCCTGGGTTTCCACCCAAAATGTCTGTGATTCAGTGTCAGCCTCTTTGCCAATGTGAGGGTGGAAAGTATACCAGGATGACTAAAACTATGATCGGTTCCCTTAGAACTTTTCTGTATTTTTTTTCCCTTGGTTGACTTTTTTTTTTAATATCATTAATGTACAATTACTTGAACAACATTATGGTTACCAGACTCCCCCCTTTATCAAGTCCACCCCACATACCCCATTACAGTCACTGTCCATCAGTGTAGCAAGATGCTACAGAATCATTACTTGTCTTCTCTGTGCTATACTGCCTTCCCCATGACCCCCCCATTATGTGTGCTAATCCTAATGCCCCATGTTCCCCCTTATCCTGCCCTCTCACCCACCCTCCCCAGTCCCTTTCCCCTTGGTAACTGTTAGTCCATTCTTGGGTTCTGTGAGTCTGCTGCTGTTTTGTTCCTTCAGTTTTTTATTTGTTCTTATACTCCACAAATGATTGAAATCATTTGATCCTTGTCTTTCTCCACCTGGCTTATTTCACTGAGCATAATACCCTCTAGCTCCACCCATGTTGTTGCAAATGGTAGGATTTGTTTTCTTCTTATGGCTGAATAATATTCCTTATTCAAATCAAACAAAGCCTAAACTAATAACAGAGGCACAACTTACTGTCCTAAACTTCAGGAAGACAACAATTCAGGGAATGAGAAGATTTTTAAAGACCAACTGGTGAAACCCATTAAATAAAGATAACCAGTTTGGGGCCCTATTTCATTGTTTTCCATAAAATAGGAAGTCATTCCCTCTGCTGTCTGAGACTGGAAAGCATCATGATAGAAGGACTAGATGGAGGGGTAGAAATTGGAGCTATTTTCCTGAATCTGTCTGTCTCAATCTGTATAATCCTTTGGCCTCCATTCCCTTACCAATAAAATTCCACAACTCTACACAAATAACTATGCAGAATGGAGACCATGACCTCCAGCAGGTGCAGGAACAGGTGGAGCCAGATTGAGTAAATTCAGTGGGTGACAGAAGTTTCATCTTTTGCAACCAGGACAGAGGCCCAAGTGGAGAGACCACATGGCCTAACTTTAAAATCCATCACTGTCTCAAACGTGAAGCCTTGAACTGGTGCCTCTGGCAGGCTTAAAATTAACAAATGAGACATGAAGAAGGCAAAGAGGAAGCAGGAAAAATTGGTTAATTTGGAATCCTGGCTTTTTCCTTTTATCTCTCTCCTGTGAGTCTTACAAGTCAGCTATCCTCTCTACCACCAGTGCCTGACTCCCCCTCCTCCCACGCCCCCGGGCCTGTAAACCAGCATGCTGATTGCTTAATTCTTTTTCTCTGATAAGCCTATAAGAATTTAAGGTTGGGAAGTTGAAGTGAATTTCTCCTTGCTTAAGTTGTCTGTGTTGCTTAAGGTGGGGCAGAAGCTGTCAGCCTCCTGAAGGTTCAGTATGATAAATCCTAAAAGACCTTAGAAACATGACAAAGTTTATAGAAGCATTTGAACAATTGATAAAAATGAAAAATGTGGACTGTCAGCTGAGTTCAGGGTCACTGCTGAACCTGAGAAGTACATCAGATGAAGAAAGTAGGAGATGGGGTGGACCCTCCACATTCATCATTTTAAGGGTTAACTGATGGAGGGATTCAGTCTATGGCCAGAATGAGTCTGCTGAGGAATAAAAACAAAGGCCCTGGAGAAAGTTAAGTAACTGTGAGTTAACAGGGAGGAAGCTGATATATTCTGGGAGATGCTAATGGACTTGTTAAAGCTATCATCTGAGACTGACTTCAGAGAAGTATCATCAGCCCAATGTTTACAATCCTAGAATTTTAACTAAAGAGGCAACCTAAAAGGACACTTCACCCTGGTCTTCTTCTAAAAGGTGAGCTAAGAGCCATGAATAAATGGCAGCCCTTCACTAAGACAGACAGAGCCTGGGGGTAGAGCAGAATAACTCATCATATTAGGAGGGTTCTGTGCGTTCCTTCTCCCATTAACAGTTCCCAGAAGAGGAGTGGCTGCCCCTGTGGCCACCTCCTTCCTGTGTGTCTCTAGGGTTTGTCACATACTGTCCCTGACTAAAAACTTTATAGTAACTTGGGATAATGGGCTGCTGCAAGCTTGAAACTAGGCCAAGAAAAATGAGGCCATTCAAGTGATCAAGTTACTTGAATGGTTAGTGTCAAGTAACTCAGAGAATCTTCCTTTCTCTCAGTGAGGAAAAACAGTGATTCATGAAAATGACACATTAGTTTGGCATCCAGCCAAGAGGATCTGAAGTGAAAAGTAGAATTCTAACTTCCTTCTCTCAATCCACCAAATTCCGTCCACTAAACCACAACACTGAAACTGAATTTCACAAATCTCCAAAGATACCACATGTGAGGGAAGGCCATGTCTGCTTGGGATATCCCAAGAGGCCTTTCAACATGCTACGCAGTGGCTGCCTCTGCTTCTGCTGGCAAGTGAAGAAAAAATGTTTCAGTCATTTCCTCCCTAACTGTCCCCAAGTGATACCGTGAATGAATAAACAACACGTGCGTCTATCGAGCCTGGGTTGTGGGCTACCACCTACACAGTCATCCTATCTCTGTTTTGGATCTAAGAGCTTTCCCAACCACCTCCTTTCCCCCAGACCCCCAACAAACAGATTATTCTATTAGCTTTGTTTCTTAGGCTTAAGGCACTAGGTAGCCCTGTAAAATACAAATCTGTTAACAGATCAGTATAACAAATGAAGTTCCAGAGAATTATGTGCATTTTGGAAGCAAATCATGCCTTATTCATTTTGATGTCCCATGAAAACTAGCACAAGTGCAATAGGAGTGAAATAAGTGGAAAGGATAAGTCTATTTCAACATAACATTGCATATCTGTTCATCAAATTCACTTTGGCAAGCCAAGCAGATGACTTAAGTAAAGGAACTAAGAGGAATCATTTTTGTTGGGATTAAAGAGGAACAATTTTGATGGGATTAAAGAGTGGCTGGAATGGTGCCCCCTAGAGGAGAAGCTGGGTGAGTGGAGATGGTGGGCCAGGCTGAAGCTGGGGTAAACATGGCAACAGGAGGTCCCAAGACTAGGGACTGTGGGGCAAGGGAATAGGACAGCAGGGGGTTTTGTCCATGAGGATAAAAAGTTTTATGGTACCCCCAACGTATTCCACCATACTATAAAAGACTATCATATCTTGCTCAAATCTTCTACAAAATTTCTTCCAGACAACATAGTATGAATTCAGGAAATTGTGTAGGTGACAATTTAGTTAAAAAAGACTTTGGGACAATCTGCAGAACGCTACTCAGGTCTACTAGCCCAGTCCTACGGATTGACCTCCAGAGGGCCTGGAAAAGACCCTGTCCTTCCTCACTGCTGCCTCAGGAAGCAATGAGGTCATTCTTCTGCCCTGAAAACTGACTTCATTATTGCAGACTTCTTTTCTGTTCTCTGTCCTTCATGTAACACAGAACTGCAAACACTTCCATATGAGAGAAACAATAATGAAAATTCAACGTTCTGCAAGGTCATACAAGTACTCCAAAACCTTTGAGAATGACAATTTTTAATTAGTCCTACCATGATTACCTGTAGGGTTCATCTGATTACAGAACTTGGAAGGACCTGGGGACACCATGTATTCTTGGTCATTATCCTGACACACATTTGCCACAAGTTCACTTTCATTTAGTTCTGTCTAATTTTTTTTCTCCCTCTTGCAGGGCTTTGGGTTTAGAAATATATTTCAAGTTCTGACCATAAGTCAGAGCTAGGTGCTACTGGTCTGAAATTGCTCAGAAGAGTAATTTCCATTGTTGTTATTGATTAGGTTTACCTAGGTTGATAGAATGCAATTTTCACAGATGATTTGTTTAGTCTAATCAAAACGCTAAAGCTTCAGTGAGATACCTCAGTAATGACACATACTGATGAAAAAGGATCTGTGTGTTCTATTTCCATGTGTGAATAATTATTAGAGTAGAATGCATGTAATCTGTTGCCCCAAAAAAAGTCTGAGGATTGCCTCAGCACTTGGAAGTCAGCATTAAGTGGAGATTCTTCTTTTTAAGTGTCTTATGGCAGCTTCTGCCTATTTGTCACTATAAAGCAGAAAGTTCTTTAACTTTTGCTGTGTTTGTGACATAAAATCAGGTTGGAAGGTTAGACCTCTGGCTTCCAGGAAATCAGCATCTAATTCTAGAGACAGTAACTGAAATAAAAGTATCAACAGAGGATCTATAACTTTGTATTGTTTTAAAGCTGTCAGGGAATTTGATCTTTCATCTCCCATTGAGGGATGTTTATGTCATTGCTGAGATTTAGCAAACACAAAATATTCCAATAATTGGATAAATACTTCTGTACATGCATAGAGATAGTTATGTTGCCTAAATTAAACTGTTGGCTAATAGCAGCATCACCAGGTCACTAAGCAGATCACTAGCTTTAAAAATGTTTTTCCCAATGATGAGTGAAGTCTAAAGTCAACATATATTAGATATCTTACTGTTGACAGTTTACAAAAATGTAAATTGTCAAAAGTTAAGCATGTACTGGTTGCATTTCTTGTACTATTGCATTTCTAGTCCTGAAATAAAGAGAGGAGCAGTTAAATAAACAAACCCTTTATTTTTAAAAAGATAGATTTTCAAAAATTACAAACGTTTAAAGGAGCAACATCTATGCATTTTGAACTACATGTGTACACTGCAATCATGGGAGAATAAAACAGCTGGAAGGACATTACGGTCCTCTGAGGACTCAATCCGACTCTACAACTGTTTACATCTCTTGGCTCTTCACCGTGGCAATGGTTGGCTGGGGTACCAATTTTGCATCTGTTTTATTAATGAAAATGTTTACATTGTTAAGCATATTAACTATTAATAAGCCTTTAAATGGGCTATAAAGACAACCAAAGAAATTAATGAGCAACAAATGCTACCATTAACTTGAAGTTTTGCTTGAAGGCATGGGATGATGTTGGCCAATGAAACTGATTTCAGAATTGAATAAGAATTAGCAATTAAATGCTTCCAAGAACACAGCCAAATTATCCAGCACATTTGAAAGACTCACTTGAGGTTTATTCCACCTTTATCTCTGTCTCTCTTCCTCCTTATCTTTCTCTATAATCAACCTTTTTTGAGAAACAACTTTTACGATCACTACATCATCTCAATTCCCCATATGAATTTCAAGTCTATGTGGTAAAGTATTCCTGGGCTGTTTTCTCCATTTCCCTCTTTTATAGCACATATTGTTTCATCTTGTCATCTTCTGATTGGCTCATATTTCATTTATATGCCTGTCTCCCCCATTAGACTATGAGCTACTCCAAGGAAGAGATCTTGCCTTACTCACATCTGCATCCAGAGATGCTGGCATATAGTTGGGGTTAAAAATCATTGTTGAATGGATGAACGCAACCGTATATCTTCACTGATCTATGATGAATATCCATGTATATAAAATTATTATCAAATCAATATATCTGCATCATCATTCACAATCTGCTCTATAGGAAGTTTTCTTAAAACACTCCAAGAGCAAGTTTTCTTAAAACACTCCAAAAACAGAAATAATAATTTAGAGTATGGGCTCAAGCTCAGGCTACCTGGGTTTGAATTTCCAGCTCTGCCCTTTATTACCTCTACAATCTTGAGCAAGTCTGATATGATCTCCCGGCCTCTGTTTTCTCATCTTCAAAATAAGGACAATAATAAGGGCAACTTACAGCAGTTCTAACAAATATATGTAAAGTGCTTAGCTAAGTGGCATGGAGTTAATCATTCAGTGAATATTAGATACGCTTTCTTTTTATTGTGGAAACTCAGAAGGCTCACTGTACAGCGTGTTCTAATTTGAAACCTGCAAAAGACTAAATGTCTCATTTCGGTCAAAATTATGACAAAATGTCATCGCTGAATTCTGTTATTTTAGTTGAATAGCCAATATTGCTATTGCAAACAAGACAAAGACTGCGATCTCAATCAAGGTCAACAAATCTTGAGAAGTACAGAATGTGGCATCCATGTACAAGAGGCAGACCTGGACTAGCACCAATAATTCTTAACTGCTTCCTTGAAGCATCTCCTTGACAAAATCCTCTGCAATAGTCTACTTCCCCAAACAACCACGAAGGCAAAAAGGTAAGAGAGGCCCCTCATAAGGCTAAATGTTCTCTGAGGTTTCCCAAGTTATATTACAAAAACTTTATGTGAATTTTCATACTGTGGCCATGGTCTATTTAACATAAAAATGATGTGATTATTAGCAAACCCTGTTATTTTTATGTTAGATCAACCATGGTCATATTATCTAGTGTTTTCTTGACACCCTGCTGCACATCCCTATTTCAGGACATGGGATTGGGTACCATGACAGGTCTGTCAAGCTGTGCTGCCCCACAAAAGGCTTGTAGCTGAGAGACACTTGAAACCAGCCATACATCTGGCTTCTCAAAAGCTGTTTTTATTGAGTTCACCTATGAAACTACCTGAACATCATATAGAAAGAAAATTAAATAATCATTTTCTGGTAATGCAATTTATCAACCAGTATTGAACTAATTTTTATCAAAACCCAGTTCGTTGGGCTTGAAGAGGAAAGCATGTTTTACTTTTTGTAACTGGGTATGATCATAGCTGTTTCCTCTATGTCCACACAAGAATTAAATGAAATACATTTCTGCCAGGTACAGGGAAAGCCAGGAAGAGATCTATCAATTTAAGTTGTGATGGGAGGTCACTGTGTCACTGTGACAGGTCTTGTGGTGACAGACCCTGGGTGAGACTTTTTCAGCAATAACTATAGAGTCAAAGAGTACACATTCCTCTTTTCAAGAAAAGCCTTGAACAATGGGGCTAGCAATTTAAAGGGCCAAACTAGTGGCCTAGAGCTGAATAAACCCACTTCAGGCAAAAGATTTTCAACAGATGCTCCTTTGTCAGGATAAGGGCCAGAGCCTCTTTTTAGATCAACCGTGATGCCTGAGTCCCTGAGGGCATCTCCACAAAACTTTAGGCACCCCAGGGACATGAGGTAGCTATTGTGCTTCTTATGACTGTGAGCCTAGGGAAATGAAGAGCTGGGGAGAGGGTGGATGCTCTTCAGCTTGTATACATGGAAGAGAAATTTACTGGCCAAGGGAAATAGGGAGAAAAAAGATGACAACAGATGTGTGCTCCTTGGCTGGGAGCTCCCCTAATCTTGAGGAACCCTCACCCACCACCAAGTTTTGGAAAATATATTGTCAATCAAAGTGAGATTAATTCTAAATATTTAGCAATTTCTACTGCTCACTGGGCAGGTGAGGGACCCGCCTAATTAGTAGGCTCAAGTTATTCAAAAGCTTAGTAGAGTAGCTAAATGCAATGACCAATTTGTATAGAAGCACCTGGCACATCCCCTGTTCTGCAAGTCCTGGACAAACCGGGATACTTGGCAAATTACCACTCAGACCAAAGACAACCTCATTTGAAAGCCTGCAGATTTCTATATATTCACCTGAAGTGATCAAGAAGGGAGAGAGGAAAGACTGAGCCTCCCCTCAATCACAACTGTTTCTACAAAAACCAGGGTTTTGTTGCTCCAGGAAGAGTCATTTGACATAGAAAACTTTAGCATAAGAAATGAAATTTCCCTGGGGAGAAAAAAACCAACAAAACAAGTGGTGCCAACTGCCTGCACGCAGACTCCTTGGGGCTTTTCACTGTCCACTCTTTCAAACTCAAGTTGCAAGTGATGTTTTGTGTTGAAAGTTTTAGAACTGCCCCTACACATCTCAACACCTGCCCATGCTTGGAAATCTACATTTTCACCTGTTGAATGTGTAAAGTAGATTATTGCAAATTAAAAATCTCCACTCTGTGTCATTTTCCAGGTTTGGGGCAGATTTGATGGGCAACTCACCAGTCCTTTGCTCCTAGTGAATACGCTTGCTCAATTCTGTAAAACCCAGTTCTTCACAGAGAGCTTAGTTACACCTCTTCTATTAAATTTCATCTACTGTTGACATGGGAATATATTCCTTAAGGATGCAGGGGACTAAAGCACACACTTGAGATCCTTAGCTCAGATGTTTGGGTGTTCCGGTTCCATGCTCAGCTGCGTGACTTCTGATAAATTACTTTATGCATGGGTACTTTTATCTTCCCATTCAAAAGGAGTATATTTTAAAAAGTGTCATTTAAAAGTTTGATGAAAAGGAAACTAAGAATCTTAGGGGAATATGTAATTAAGTAAATAGGAAGCCTTTACATTCAATAGGCTGGTAATATAGTCTACTTAAGCAGGCCAAACACATGCACATAAAAAGTACAAAGTTACAAATGAAATATGAATCATTTCACAGAAAGTAAAGTTATACATGCTGATCAGGACCCACTATAAAATGCCTGATCGGCTAATTTTTAAGGAAGCTGTAAAGCAAAACACTAAATGGTGCTAAGCACACTTCCAAAGTTATTAGATGATTGATACTTACATTTACATAAAAATTTCAGTTTTTGGTTAGGACTACGTATTATTTTCCACCTAGTCTAAACTGAGGGTTTAATGTGGAAACACTCTCTCCTGCTGCTTAGGTTACACTGTCAGCACTTAATACAGTGCCTGCCACAGGGTGTGTAGTTGAAAAATACTCATCTGCAGATACCTCTAGCTGAGGCTACGGTACTTATGATCAAGGAATCTGAGTTCAAATTACCAAGATTTAAATAATAGAACCAGTACTTAGTAGCAAGTTGTGAGACTTTGGACTAGTTGTTTAACCTTTTTAAGCTCCAGTCCCCTCACTGGTCAAATGAAAACAGACACAGGATCTAAATGAGTTAATGACACTAAGTTCTTAGCACACTCCTAACTCACAGTAAGTACTCAATGTAGGCAAACAATTATTATCTTTACGCCCATAAACAAAACATCTACCCTTCTACCAATCTGATCCTTCTCCGAGGCTCCTTATCTCTGGTCTTACACCTGATCGCCCACTCCCAAAAGATGGCCAGTGCAGCAAAGAAGGGTATTTCTTCAGAAGGTCAGGAGAGTCTACTGTGGCTTAAATTAGAAGCTCTCTAGGAAGATAGGCCTCATGAGGTTATAGCCAAACATAGAAAGAACCACAGAAGCAAGAACCAAGACCCACTGCCCTTGTTCCTGGGTTGTGAGGATTAAATCAAATCAGATAATGTATGTAAAGTCTAATATATCACATACGGCAGAACTGGCGCTTTGTAGATACGGTTATTATTGTACATTTATGATTATGGCCACTGTGCGCTGAGAGTACAACAGGAAAAGGACGTTGCAGTTATAGCAGCAGACAGGCCCCAGCGGTGCTTCTGTGAATTCAGGGGTCCACCACCAGGTATGCAAAAGAAAAGGAGGCCCAGGACCTCTTCAGAGCTACAATTAGGGACTGTCAGGAATGGCCAGGAGAGATTGAAGTAGATAAGGGCCTTCTATAATACATTCATTCATTCAGTAAATAACTTCAGTGTTTACTCTGTGCCAGCAATTGTCTCAGACACTTGGGACAGGGCATGCAACAAAACAATGAATCCCTGTGATAATAGGGCTTACATTTTAGTGGAGGGAAGCAGGCAATAAATAACAGCACTAATACATTAAACATACAGTATGCTAGATGGCAGCAAGTCCTCAGAAGGAAAATCAGGGAAGGGCAAAGAGAGATGTGGGGAGGACTGTGATTTTAGAAAAGTAGGTCTAAAGAAAGGGACTGCCTCCAAGAGAAAGTGGCATTTGAACCAAACCTAGAAGAGGTGAGGAGGGGTGTTGGGCTGCAGTATCAGTGGGAGAGGCTCCACGAGCGAAAGGAAAACAAGTGCCGAGCGTGGGGTTGAAAGGAGGCCAGCGTGTCAGGAGCAAAGCAGGTGAGGGTGAGAAGCACAGGGTAGGGCTCAGAGATGAAGGCGGGGTACAGGCTGTGCAGCATCTTCAGGCCATATTGCAGTAGCTTTGGTGTTTACACTATTGAGCTGAGAATCTAGGAGAGGGCTTGAACAAGGAAATGATAGGACCTCACTACAGGTTAATAGGCGACTCAGCTTGCTCTGGAGAGTGTCTGCGGTGGGCCAAAGGCAGAGGTCAAGGGACCAGATAGGGGTTTACTGCCATCAGTCGATGGTAGCACTGACGAGGCTAGTACACTAGTAAAAAGTAGTTGAATTCTGTGTATAAAGTGAAGCACAACTAACAGGATGTGATTAGTATGGAGTGTGAAAAAGAAAAAAAAGAGTTTAGGCACAAAAGTTTTGGCCTGAACAAGTGAAGGATAGTGTTCCCATTTACTCAGAGAGCACTGCAGGGAGAGCAGGCTGAGGAAGGATGGAGATCAGATGTTCAATTTTGAACAACTTAAGATTGAGTGTGAATTAGATGTTCAAGTGGGCAGCTGGGAAAAAGAGTCTAGACGTTAAAAGGAGAGGTCTAAGCTGGAGAGAAAAGAAGAACATCTTAATACTTAAAATCATGATACTGGATGAGATCACCAAAGAGTAAATGTAGTTAAGAAGAGACCCAAGGCTGAATCCTGAGGTACTTTAATGGTTAGAGATCAGAAAGACAAAGAGTTACCAGTAATAAACTAAAAAGTAACCAATGAGGAAGGAGGACAGACAGAAGAGCTTGGTATCCTGGAATACCAGTGAAAAAAGGGTTCCAAGAAATAGAGAGCGATTAGCTGCATCAAATGTATGGAGCTGGGTAGCTAAGAGGACAATCGGAATGGAGCATTGGGTTTAGTCATACGGAGATCAGCGGAGACTTAATCAGCAGCAGTTTTGATGCAAAGAATGGGGCAAAACCTGACTGGGGTTGGTTTGAGGAAAACAAAACAATCAAAAAATAAATAAAGAACAAGAGTTAGGGATTTAAAACAAAACAAAATGTCATCAAGAAGTTGTGATGTACAGAGGAGCAGAGTAATCGAGCATTATCTAGAGAGGGGAGAGGAATCTCAAAGAAAAATATTTGGATTTTACTAGCATGGGAAAATATCAGCAGGCTGCATGTTGCTGTGTATGATCTAGTGGAGCAGGACTTTGCTTGATGATGTAGTGATCAGAGAATTCTGTGGGTAGAGGCTGATAT
This sequence comes from Manis javanica, assembly GCF_040802235.1. Taxonomy (NCBI): domain Eukaryota; kingdom Metazoa; phylum Chordata; class Mammalia; order Pholidota; family Manidae; genus Manis; species Manis javanica. The sequence goes on along the minus strand of NC_133164.1, from coordinate 105,563,697 downwards.
AAGGTTTTGATACTATGAACTTTTGTAACCACAAGGCAAGAAAAGATTACAACTAATTTATGGGCTGCTTCAAGGTTGGAAGTTAAAGCATATTTATCAGTGTGCAAATCACACGGCCCAGCAGAGCAGAAGTTGTTAGGTCTCAATCTCCCTTTTAATTTTTGAGGCTCAAGTAACACAATTATTCTAGCCAAAGGCAATAATAAAAAAGACAATTACATGTTTTTATTTTTTAATAGTCCCTCTGCCCTTTCACAAATGAGAATATTTTAAACAGCACACAAGGCCAGTCTAACTCTAAAGTACTTTAAGTTCCTTAACAGAGAATTAAAAAAACAAAAAACTGTACATAGTAAGATGCTTATTAAAGCAAAGATTAACCATCCAGTAGAGGCAATTTAAACTTTCATGCGAGTGCCTTTGATACCAAGGCATAAAAGTCAGGATGTGTCAATGAGGCATTTCTTTTTTATTCTGAATAAATCACTAGTATTGTACCCTTAAATTACATTAATTTGGGTCTAGAAGAGACCCCTGTTAGGGGTAGGAGCAGGGCTAAAAAGAAAAGGAATGTAAGAAAAGTTCATACGGACATGTGCTGTTTCCCTGGTATTTGAAGCTGGTCACAGGGATAAAGGAGTTTTGTTTTGAGAACCCACTTCGGCTTGAATTATTTCTATTCCCTTCTTTTCCTCCCTCCCTCCCTCCCTCCTCCTTTTCTTTCTATTTAAACAGTTCAGATTGTGGGGGGTGGTCAAGACCTTGGATTTCCTAATGATAGTTCCCTGGGGGCTGAATTATATCATGTTCTTAGATAGACTAATAGATAGATAATACAATATTAAGTAGGTGGTTATATTTTCCTCTGAATTGGCAATACAGTTCAAATGAGCTGTATTAATGAAATATTTTGAATGAAGGAGTGAGTTTATCAAAACCATTTAAAAATACTTGGGCACCTTCTTTTCACTCTCACTGTCTTAAGTATATTTTTAATCAAGTCCTCTGTATTTTACTGTTTAGTGATATATACTCTGAGGAGGTTAATAAATATTGGCATATTTATGATCATGAAATAAAATTCCTGTGTATTATTCCATCAGAATTAATGACAACAAAAAAAATAAGAGAAATTTGAGTATTTAAGTATTCGTGACTTCTTTTACTCTACTAGTGACTGTGCCCACCATCTCTAACTTTTGTAGAGTGGATATATTTAATATATCACAAATATTTAATATACAGCATAAAGGTATTTTCTGTGTACTGCTACATCAAATACCACTGGATAACAGATTCTGAAACAGGACTGACTGTGACACCTTCCCTTCCTGCTGCCTTATGAGACAGCCCTCTAAAGCGGATGGCCTCTCCTTTGTGAGTCCTTTAGAACTAGTCTAGGGCATTCAATTCTACTCTTTCCTCTCCTGCCTTTCTTCTGGCCCTCATTTTTAAATCAAAAATTTCATTGATGAATTTTTTTAAAGCACAATTCATAATTACAAATGATTTCAACCACAAAAGTGAAGAGCCTTTATGACAAAGACCCAGAAATGAAAAGCTGGGATACAAAGCCCTTCATGTGTTGCATTTTCATAAAGTGCACTATGAGAAGGATTCTATCCACTTCAATAGAATCAGAGAGGAAAGCCTGTTTGTAAAAAAGTCTGAGTAATGAAAATGCTAGGTGATTTCTCTCTGGGAATAATGCTCTTAGGCAGCAGTGTTGCTCATCATAAAGACCTCAGACTCCGATTAGAAAACAGGGCTCTGTCTCCAGCTTCGTGATTTAAGTAAGGCTGGTCACTTACACTCTCTGAAGCAGATGACCTGTAAATGAGGGGTGAGACCAGCTAGTTCCTGAGTCAAGTTAAGGGCTAAGAATCTATGAAATCTATCCACAGGTATTTTTATATATATAATACATTTGTTATTCAAAACACCACCATCAGCTATAAGCAACTTTTCAATATCCTCTACTTTGCATAAATGTTTATCCCCTCAAACAATGGATAAATTCAAAACCATGTCTTACATCAGGGCCTATTAAAAGATGAGATGTGAAAGTCTGATTTATTTTTTAAACTGAAATATCATTACATTGATTTAAAACAGTACTGTATAAACATTTCACCTAATACATCACTAGGTTGGCACACTAAAGTTATGCAAGTATCTGGCATTTTGAAATCTTTACTATATCTCACATGTGTGCTGGGGAAAGAGGCTACTGTCCACCATTACTATTCTAGGCAACAATCCACTCAACTGTTTCACGTGAAGGAACCAGAAAATTTGCAATATTCACTAATACACACCCGGGTATCTGAGATAAATGATGACAAATGTGGCATGAGGTATATTTATTACTTCAAATGCCAATAATGATGTAATAATAATTAGTATTATAAAATTACTGTAGTTTGTCATTCCCTTACTACTGGAATATAATAGGTCACCTACTTATGTCTGAAACCTGAGTCCTAAGAATAAATCCTCCAGAAGTATTGGAAGCTTTATCTGTAGATAAATGTTATTTTCAAATATGAACACCTACAATATGTTTAAATACATATAAGCTGAAAATATATTCTCCATAAAATGAGGAACAGAATGGCAATTCTCTTTCAAACTTCATTTGTACAGACCCAGCAGGACAAGCTTGTACAACATCAATATGACTTACACAGAGATTCTGATTGAAGTTACTAATTTGAATCATCTCAGGCAATTTAATGACAAGATGAGATATAAAAACAAAATGGGCATGTTTCAATAACTAACAAATGGTGGCCCATGTGGGGGTTCAGTAATAGGTGTGCCTGTGTGTGTGTATGTGTGTGTGTGTGTACAATGAATCTGCGTGCATTGCTATGCATGCATGCATGGGTCCATGCCACCTCTCTGTCATAGCACCCCTGCCACTTCCCATCTATCAGGAAAGCATACTACTACCCCCAAATAAAAGAGCAGCTAAGCTCTTATAGAATATGACACATTGCATCAGCTCAGATTTCATTCTTTCAAATTGTTTCCTGGAATTAATTCACTAAATAACCCAGGTAGTCAAAGCACAGATCCATTAAGCTTAGTAAAACACATTCTTTAACTGTTAGTACCATACAATGAATATTTGATAAGTACATCATTAATAAACTTGGTGTGACATAGTTGATATGTGGATGTTTAATGACAATTCCACATGATGTAGGGCACGGCATCTGCCCACCCCTCAATCACCATGCAGGTTGCTCCTGCTCCACAGGATGGGCACAGTAGGAAAGGCAAAGCCTGATCTCATTAGAGCATATCCATAAAAGGTTTTCACTATAAGATAAATGATTATGGCCTGGCTTTATTCATTAAGCATGCATTTCTGCAGACCAAAGTAATTGAATAAAATGGCCAATAGCTTTTAAACTATACAAAATCTTAATGCCTCAGAAGTAGATTCCACCTTTATTCCAAGCCTTTAATCCCCTTTTATTTTGAGAATGTACAGCAACTGAATTTAAAGTGTTGCTAATGACAGACTGAATTTCACGTACAAGAATATTCTCCTATAAGATCTTGCTTTGTGACTGTCATGATAAACTGACTTATCTTCCCTCTGATCTCATCACCTCAACCTTGAAAAAGCATAACCCCAGAATATGGACAGGTCAACTATAGAACCATTGGTACCTACAAGAAATGAAAGAACTTGTTGCATCTTGAAAGAGAATTAGTGGCTGCAGAACAGGTCACTAGAAATCTTTTATTCTCTTGTGCCTGAATCACACATAAGGAAAGAACTAATCATCCATGCTCAAACATTTCAAGTCCTTCTTTGTTTTGGGGTCAGGAAGGATGCTTGGAACTTGACATGTCCTCATAACAGTACCCTTTCTAGCTCCGACTGGTTCACTGAAAAGTAAGGCTTCTTTGAATATCTGCTGTAAAGTTCCAAAAAATACACTAAGGAAGGAATCTCTGGAAATTTTTCTTGCTATGGCTTTTTCACATGTACAGTATTTTGGAGTAAAAGAGCTCTAAAAAACATCATAAAATTTTGTAGTGATGTACAATTTTTTTCTGCTAGTTTGATACACTAGAGCCCATGAAAGCAAAAAATAAAATCTATTTACTAAGACATGTCTTAGTGCTCACAAAATTGTGTAAGGATAACTTTGTCAAGTAAAGCTAAAATATATGTATGCATAGTATGATCCACAGTGAGGTATCTATGATTAATTATATAAATCAGAATTTTTTGGCCACAAGTCAACTTTTTCTCCCTAATACTGCTATGTCATATTTTTATTTTGTGATCTGTAGCACATAATTGCATTGTTAAATTGATTCTACTTCTATTCACTATGGCCACTATATAGTTCATCAATTTATGATATTAACATAAAACAGGAAGTTTGACCCTCACCTCATCTAAAATAGTTTTATTTATAATGTTATTACTTGCATTTATTGGCAATTACTTTGATCCTTTATGATTATACTACTGATTCTTCAGCATGCCTTTTAAGTAAAGCATTAACAAACATTTAACTTTGAAGGTGATGTTTTAATTTCACTTTCTAACATTTTCTAAAAACACCAACACTAACTCTGACCATAATATTTCCAATCTTCATGAAGAGAAAAAGCATTTCCATAGTTCACTGTCTTCACTTCCACCCTAAAGGCAAGGCTGCTGGTTTTGCAGTATCGTAACATACAATTCCTCCATGAGCTAAAAATACCACTAGGCTGTTGAAATGATTCATTTTGCATTAGTGCAATTGTTTCCAAGTGTGCTTCATCCTGTTTTATTCACCCTAGCTTCTTTCTGTTATAGCATTACCCATTATGCTCTATATTATGGATGCAATATACAAAATAAGGTTAAAATTCCTTTATTAAGTTATTAAGTTCTGCTATAACTTTTATATTCATTTTGACTCTTTAAAACTTAGGTTACTAATTTAGAGATAATTCTAATTCCATTTCATTTCTTTTTTGTTTTCTTTTTTCCAGATACAGGAACACCATCAATATGTTTCAATGTACCCTTTCTCTCAACATTTCAGTCAGACTCTCTGCTTCCTGCCCTTATTCCTATCATCTATTTTTCCTTTCTGATCATTCAAGGCAGTGGGTAATTTACTCTACTTCAGAGCCACTGGGTCTTTCCTTAAGACCTACTACTATTTTGAAGAGGTGTCTGTTTTCTTCCCCAATTCCCAAACAAATCGGACTCTGTCACTAACCAATTACATGACCTGCCGCACACATCTCTGTGTCAATGAGTAATGGTTTCTGCATGTAGAAAATGATGAAGCTTGACAAGGACTCAGGGATTCTAAATGAATCAGTCCTGGCCTGTGGCCTTTAATTCCCTGTGCTATAGCCAGGCCCAAGCACAAATCAGGACTTTCAGTGGAACAGTTAGGTAAGCATGATTGGGCTGAAATCTCAACTTCTCTGCTCAGTAGCTCTGTGATCCTGGGGAACTTACTCAACCTCTACGTGCCAATGTTTCCTTCACTGTAAAGTGGACTTATTAGTTCCCATTCCACAGGGTTTGTTATGAGCATTAAACTTAGCAAATATGTGTGAGGTATTGAGACAGTGTGTGGCCGGTGGTAAGCACTCAATGAATGTCAGGTACTTTTAAATTCCCAAGAATTGAAAAGATTACAGTACCCCCACATCCATATGTGAGTCGAAAACAAAATGCTGATCTCTCCATAGGGTGACTTTTGGAGATTATAATTGAAAAAGTTTTGAAAAATCAAACCTTTTTAAACAATTAACTTTTTGTTTTCTCGCCTCAGCTTTGCTGTTTCTCTAAGCCAGGACTTCCTGAGCACGTGCTGTGTCACATCCACGCCGTGCTGTGAATTGGTGGCAGGTGAGTTGTACTCAGCAGGCCATACCATACCTCTATATAATTCTCTGCACTTGTCATGACATGAATCACCGTTCTGAGGACTTTCTTAGTTTCTTACAGAAAAATCCAGTGCTGGCAAACTGGCAGCCCACATTCACCCCGTAGAACACAGACCCTCCTCTTCAGAGTAAAAGCATCTGCCTCTGGCTGAATCTGGGTCAGGAATTAGGAGCGGCGCAGGAGATGATGATGGCCATACATCATTCACTTCCACTCTACCATATAAAAGTGGATACTGGAACATGCTTATGAATGAGTAATATAGGCTGAAAGAATGCAGAAGTTATTTTCAAATATTTAGAGGGAAACAAAAGATTGACAGTGAGATAAAATAGATACAGATGCATATTAAGGTTATTAATATTTTACTCGAGTTCTGAATTTGCCTGAGGTGTTTATGTATATATCTTATTTGAATAATATTAAATGGAACATATTTTCACCTACAGCAAATTTTCCAAATAACTGAACCTCACTGTGCTAAATCTCAAAACTTTTGAACACTTAGCTGTTTTTGGATTTGTTTAGGTATCTGCCATACCTTTAGTTGAGTCTGTGAAATTAGCTTACCTACAGCCTCTGCTTAGTGGATTATTAGAATTAGACCAGATAACCAAACCCAACTGCTCCCTGTATATGCAAACTTGCTCCCAAAAGCAAGGTTGAGGTGAGGAACAGGCAATTCAGAGCTGGCAAATCATAGGATAATCAGCAAACCATGACATGGCCAGTGTGGAAAGATGAACTGGGGAAATCAAATTCTCTTTCTTAGAATTTTATCAGAAAATCCCAGAGAGAATAAGAGAAGCAGAAGTTAAAACTCAAAGGAAGCCTTGCAAGAAGAATCCAAAGAAGGGGTAACGGCAGACCAAAATGATGAAAAGCCACAAACAGAAAGATATATATATATATTTTTTAAAAAGATACCAGGGATCTACAAAAGAGATAGATCCAGTAGCCAGTCCCGGGGCTGACTCAGTTACTGATCACTTAAGTTTTCCTACTTGCAATTTCTAATCCTTAGGCATGTGCGTGTGGTGCATGCGTGCGTGCGCACGCACGCGCACACACACACGCACGCACACACACACACACACACACACACACATTTTTCTCTTAAGATGTATTCAGGGACTCGTTATTACTTGCAACCAAAAAAGCCCAAGTAAAAAACCACAGTTTCACTAATAACATGTCTTCTTCTTGAACAGAACACAGTACACCTACTCTAACCTTTTCTTGGTGGACTGGAGCCATCATTACTGGCAACTACTGCAAGGTGGTATAACAGTGGTGCTTTCTGGACTGCTGGGCTTGCCAGGCCCTTTATCTCCTCCCCAAATGGCCTTGGGAATGATGAGTGCTGAGTCCCTAGCTTCCTTTCTGTGGTTTTGCAATTTCTCCTATTACCATAAATCTGCTTGCCTCTAACAGCTTTCTTTCTAAGTTTTTGCTTCTAATTTTCTGGAGGCTGGGAAACAAGATAATCAAGGTTGATGGATTTCTGTATAAAGTAAGAACACTGCTCATATACTCTAGGACACCTCCTTAAAATACGATATCTATATACAGTAAAATCATGACAAACGGAAAGAAGAAAGACAAAAAAACATACTTTGGCTCTGGCACTCTTCTAAGAAGATGCTCGCCAATTCCCTTGGTCACAGACATTTGAGCCCTGCCTCACAACATTCCTAAAGTGAAATTCCTATGTTTTGCCTGCATATTTAACAGTAGATACTGTAACCCAAAGCCTTAATAACAGAGGAAGCAATTTTAAAATATCTTTACTTATATAAATATTGATTTCAAAAGCAAAATGAACACATTCTAATCATATTTCCAAAATAAAATCAGATAACCAAATAATTTCCTTGAGCTATTAAAATAACTTTTGATTTCTTGTTGATCCTCTTCAAATGAAACCTGCTTGCCTTAATGGTCATTGGTTGTTCTTGACCCTCTAGATAGCAATCCTCTAGGTAACAACAATCTCTAGTGGCAGCAATTTTCTCAAATGGTGAAATTGTTTTAGATGATTCACTCATTCATAACACATTTTTACTGAGTACTTATCATGTTCCAACAATAAGCCAGGTTTAGGGGATGTGTTGGTAAACAAAATAGGCAAGATTCCCACCCATATGAGCTTTACATTATATTAAATATACTATAGGCAGTTGTAGTGCGGTCTGGATAACTTAGTGAGGCACATTTGGACAAACTGAGTAGATTTTCCCTGAAGTGACAGTTCCCCAAATAGACTAATTTATCATTCAAACCAGGACACTATTGAGAATAAAAGTAGCATTGTGAATAATCCCACAGGGTCATTAGGCATACGGCTGGACCTTCCAGGCAAAACCAGATAGATGGCCACCTCATCTATCAGTCAGTGTCTGGCAACCTAGTTGGATGCCCAATAAGCATTTACAAAGCAAGTTGAAAAGATATGAGTAAAAAGGACCAACCAACTAAATTATTAAAGAAAATAATTATTCCTTACCAACTTTTCATTCTCTGCCATCCACACAGGCAAGTTTAATCAAACCTTTGTTACTTCCTACCTGTCTCACCATTCAATGATGAAATAATGTGGCTGTTGGTTAATACTCCTGCAATATCACTTAGAAAAATCACATAGACTGAAGGAATCTCTATTCTACTTAAGTCTCTATTTGAGGAAAAGTTATTTCTGACATTGTTCTGCCTTCCATAATATTTTCTTTCCCCAGCTATATATTATACCTACTTGTCATTCATTTTAATATGTTAGATTTATCAAAGTACAGTCCCAAATAAGGCTCTAATCAGAATAAAAAGCTCACAATCAACTCTTCTTTCTTTAAAGCTTTGCCAGCCCAAGTATCATCATTTCATTGTTATTTCCCTTTCCTCTGAACTATGAGCGATTGCCACTGTGCTATCACTTCTGTCTGGACTTTGTAACTACAGCTCAGAATGTACCTACACTAAATCATTAAGGAAACATTGCTCTAAGGACTCCTAAATTAGCATCTATGAATGTGTTTCAGAGTGTCTACAAATCCCTGAAACTGTATGCATCGTTTTGTTTATAAGTGAATTTTTTCGAAGAAAGACTCCATCACTTTTGTCTAATTTTCTAAGTGCTCTGAGATTTTCATTATAAGGAAACTAGCAAACATTAATTTCTCTGTTTCATTTCCCACGAAACTATTCTCCTAATTCATTTCAATACATTTGTCAAGTTACTAGGAACAACTAGGGTGAGAAGTATGGACATTAGGTAGAAAGGTACATACACAAAGAGTTTCTCACACCATTCACACTGAGCTGGGTTTCTGCTATGTGGAAACTATACATGAGGATGAACGCTCCAGATCTCAGTTGTAAATCTCTAAGGAAATGTCCTGATCTCTAATGAGATGCAGTCTACCCTTCACCCCTCCACCACCACCACCACCCACCCAACTCCTTCAATCAATTCTGGAATGTTAAATGTTAGAAAGTCTTTCCTCTCAAAGTCTTCAGGAGTTTTCAATGGCCTCCATTTTCCTTGAATATATTCAAAATTCTTAGGCAGCCAGTAAAAAAGTCTCCATAAGCTTATCTAATACTATTTTCTTTCATGAACATTCTGTTCTATATAAAAGTGTACTCTATCCACCAAGCAAAGCATGAATTCACTTTTAATATTAGACTAGCATATTCCACCAGTCCCCAGACTTGAATACCCTCCATTCAGATGAGGTTGAGCCAGCCCATCACTGGGGGTCCGAAGGAGTAACTCCTCTTCTGTGAAGGCTGTGCCAACTGCCTTGTCTAAACCACTGTCCTGTGCCTCTCCCTGTGTATTGCAACTATCTCCTGCCTCAGAACCATTGGCACTAACACACACTGCCTTGGATTTATATAAATCTTTTTCATTTTATGCCCATTCTTCCCAACTATGCTGAAGATTTCTTGAAGGGAGGAGCCATCTTAGACCTCTTCAAATCCCTGCATTTAAAAATGTTAATTCAGGGTTAATGGTCATAATACCAAAAAGTTAGAAGAATGAGAATATTATGGTTCAAATGGTCATAATACCGAAAAAGTTAGAAGAAAGAGAATATTATGGGTCAAAATGGAGGTGATCTTTGTTATGAAGGAATCATTTTTGCTCTTTTTGAAATCCTTAGGCACACTAAAGTGTCCCTTGTGTCTCTTCCAACTGTAAGAAATATTTTGTTTTCATGGAAGTACTGAAATCTTTGAGGTCCCTTTAAGAATACAGAGAAAAGACTTACTCAAAATTGTTCTGAGGTTATTGTGGAACAGTGTGACTCTACTAGAACTACCCAGACAGACAGAGGTGGAAACTGGCAAACACTGGTACTGAGAATATAACACAAAAATCAATCAATTTGAATTCAAATGTGTCTCCGGGCATTATGCTGAATCTAACATAACCCCATGAGTTAAAAGGTTCTGCTCACTCACCTCAAAATGAACTGCTAAGGAGCTCAGGAATCTCAGAGGGTGTGGTGAGTCTCCTCTAGCACCCCTTTCCATCCTAATGGCAGCAACATGCGGAGAGGAGGAGGATGCCGTGACACCCATATGTAAATTGTACAATAGCGTCAATGCCAAAGCACAGTGACAGGAGAAATGAATGCCAGATGAGATTATCAGTGACACATGATTATAAATCAGTCATATGGAAAGTAGAATGCATACCCATATCATGTAGTCCTACAAAAAGTGTTCTTTAGAGTTATTTTCAAAACAAGGAAATCAACATTTCAGATGCACTTATGGAGAAGGGCCAATGAATTATAAAGGCCAAAGTCAAGGAAGGATCCAATATGATCTGGAAAGGTAGCTGATGGAGTTATTAAAGCCAGAAAAAGAAGGAGGGTGAAGCGTCTACCTGTTACAGGTTTGTCTGGCATTGTAGACTTGGAGGGTCACATAAGTTATAGATAAGCAGATAAACTGTGTACACTTACACAGTTTCAAACATCCTACTGAGTTTATCACCATCTTTCCCTTTTAATCCAGGTTTAAAAGAGCACAGGGGCTATTGTATAGAAGTAAAAGAAATTATGAAGTTACAAAGAGTGCTGAGGAGGTTACAGGCTATGGTGTCTACATCCTTCCATTTTCAGAGACTCGGGAGTTACTATCTCTTAACCACACTACTCTCCCCCCAACAGACCTACAACGCTAGATGCCCAAACAAGGGGCCAGTTACTAGAAGATCAAGGGTCCTAACTGAATATCTCTAGGGTACTCTGCATCTTAGTTTCCAAGCAAAACACTACTTTGTCTCAATCCCTTTTGTCCTTTTGTATCATGGAAATATTCCCCACTCATATATTAAAAATCTGTTGGTGCCTTCCCCACTCATATATTAAAAAACTGAGCATCTGACCATATTATTACCCTAAGGAGAGAATACACACAGAGTCACAGTACAGAAGTAGCAGATAAACAACATTTAAAATTTGCATTTGAAGAGCACACAATATATGTGAATATATAAAGTGGGTGTATTTATAAAGAATTATGCAGTCTCTTAAATTTCGTTACAGGGTTTTTCTCCCTGTATCCATATCTGCATAATGATGCTATGAAGAGAGAGGTAAATAAGTGCAGCTGCAGGATTCTTTATGGCTCATCTTCATGGAAAATCGAATGTCATCAGTAGTACCCCTGCTGTTCTAAATCCTACATTTTAAATCACAGGCTACAGTAACCACAGCATTCAGTGAAAATTGTTATTATTATTAGTTGCAGTTGTTATTCTTAAATTGAGTGGAGCTTGCTGCCACTTGTTAGTTATAAAGAACCATAAATTCCCTGGAAAGGAATTGTTATTTAGGGACTAAACTAAAAGTGATCAGCTTTTTTTATTGGTTTTGGCTGCTTGTTTTCTCTCTTTTTGCTGTGTAATGTCCTTAGTAAGACTGTTTGATTGCTCTTGCATTTGTCTCTGCTTTATATGTCCCACCACCACTAAACTCAAAGTAAAAAAAAAAAAAAGCATTGCATTTGTAAATTACATAAACTAGTAGCCTGCCTATGAAATATCCACTGAGACACATTACTTTTGAAATATACAGTGATCCACACTAAGTGTTCATAATTGGTGGATTACTGACCAGAAAACCTGTGTTTGCTCTTGACTGTATTTAACATTTGGGCTAATTCTAATTTGAAAATATAGGTGATCCATTGCTCTCTCAGTTTACTGTGCCACTGAGTGTGGCTGTCTAGCTGAAAGGTGTCAATGAGTTTTTGAGATGATTACTCACAGAATCCTATGGAGATGGAAAGACTAGATTTCAAAACAACAGAACATGTTAAGAATGTGGTCTGCTGTGCACTAAGCCAGAGCAGCAGAAAAAAAAAATCTTTCAACCTTTCCTTCCTGCTATAAAGTCAGTTATTGCATATTCAAATGCAAAATAGAACACCAAACATGTTAAATTTGTATTCTTGGGGAATAAAACACTCTTGTTTGCTTTTGTCTCAATCTTCTGGCTCAGTGCTCATTAAGTCAGCTGAGAAATACTATTGGTCATGTTTGCCAGGCATTTATTGGCTTTGCTATTGTTTGTTTTTAGCACTAAAATGTGTATTGCTAAAAAAAATTTCAGTTGATTTTAAGCTTAGCATAAAAGTTTCCCAATGATTGGGCTATTTCTAATAATATTAGTTTTTTGGGGATGATGTTTGATTTTCAAAGTCATATTTTAGTTTATATTTGGAAAATGTGCTGGAGAAAATTAGGAAAACACTTCAGTTTAGTGGTAAATTCCTCAGGCCAGTGGCTGGATACATGGCAGGCTCGTGGCCTTCCCCGCCCTGGAGAAGGCAACCACTTTCCACGAGGCCCTCTGGGCTGAGGCCATGATCTCCCAGCTCCTCGGTGTCCTCCTCAGTTAAATGGCCGCCGTCATTTCAGACTTCCCAGCCAAAAACCTGAGCATTTGTCTCCTCGACTTTTTCCTCTGCCTTGCTCTTAGCCAATCAGCTCCCAGATGGGTGAATTCTGTGGCTGCAAACCTGTCCTTCTCATCTTCCAACCTCACCACCTTGGCTGTGCTCACCAATTCCAACCTGCAGTATTTCAATACTTGTCCTCCCTTCTTTTGTCCTCATCTCTCCCAATTCATGCATGTCATCTGAATCATCATTCTACAATAAAAATGTGATGCCCTCCCCCTGGTTACAATCCTTCAACGTCATCAGAGTAGTTATACGATAAAGTCCAAATTCCTCAGCACAGATTTGAAAATCTTTCATAGATTAGCTTTTGTTCACATTTCTAGCCTAACGTCCCTTTTCTGCCTTCTTGCCATTCTCCATGCTCTCTATCATCATGCCAAATTCTGGCAGTTCCTTGATCAAGACATGATTTTTCCTCAATGCCTTTCCTGTATGTATGCCTAGAATGTCCTGTTTCTTGCCTGACTGCAAACTCTTATGCGTCCTTCACAACACCCATCCCACCCCTCGGGAAAGTGTCCTATCTGAGTAAAACTATGCAATTCTACCTATGCAACACCATAGGCACAGCTCTATTTTACTTTAGCTCTTTCCACACTCTTGCAAGTATCTCATGTATATTTGGCCCTGACTACTAAAACAGGAGCCCTGGGAAGTCTGGGAGTATGAGCTTTTCAGGTAATAGAACCTACTGCATAGTAGGTCTTCAATTAATAATTATTGAATAATTTAATGAGGAAATTATTAAAGATTGTTCATAAGGGTAATTATTAGGCCTATATCATAGATCTCATCACAAGGATGTTTTAATTTTTAGTGTTCTTGACAATACATCACAATACAATATTGAATAATGAACACTGCAGTGTTTATAATGACTAATGGCACTGCCTGAATTTGCTTTGTAAAGGAGTTTTGTTTCACCTGCATGATTTTTCATTATTGCTATTAAATTATAATATTACATTTTTATAATTACTATAGTAAAAGTCTGATTTTCTCATTTGTGCTTAAAAAAAAAAAATCAAGAACTCCTAGTCCTTATTTTGCTCCTGACAAGCACTGCCTGAAATTATGTAACAGTCGTCCTCTTCGTGTGAGGCATGAGCTTCTCAGCTCACCACCTGCTTTACTCCTGACAACTGCCTGGCCCCTGCAGGTATTTGCTTTTTGACCCAAATGCAGAGCAAAGTAATGGAAGACGCATGCACAGTGCGGAAAGTGTGTAGAAGTAAGGACTTCTAAATCTTTATATTTGCCTTACAATTAGTAAGTTCTGAAGCCTTATTCTCTTCTACTAATGTTTCTGGCCATTAAGATCTTAATCTGTACATATTAGAAAAATGAGCTAGTGTGTTTCAAAGCCTCCAAGATATCCATAAAGGCAGGGGGATGAGGGGGGCTAAGAACAGCTGAGAAGGCCCCCTTCCGGAAACGTGACCTCCTATGCTTTGTTTTTCATATCCTGATGCCATATAATATTTGGTTGGAAAATGGGTTCCAATATTAATGAGTTAGAAAACCACTAAATCAGATGATATATAAAGGACCTATCAGCTCAAAATCCTCTGCTGTAACTATATTTAATCATGCCCAAAGTACACTAAAAGTTACATGTTTTGTCTTCATTTAGTTGACACAAGTGCTCAGCCTGCTTTCATGAATAGCCAAAAATTTCTTTGTATCTAGACCATGAAATTTCTTTGTAACTACATTATGAAAACTCTACACAGTTCTAACTGCTCTTGACAGAACAGACATAGCAAAAGGTCCCTTTTTGTAACAAAGATTATGGATGTCACTCAAAGATGTTCATGTTAGAATAGAGTTTAGTCTTCCAAAAGGGACAGAGGCATAAAGAAATTCCATTCCATAACTGAATTACATCCGTGCTCCATCATCTACAGGACAGTGTAATACCAAGGTCCAATAATGCTCCTTTGATTGACTCTGCGCAGACAGCCTTTTCTCAGGCACAAGCTACTTCTCTATGATGGATGACTATGGTTTATGGAGCAGATCTCATTTGCAAACGGAGTTTGAAAATTCCCCTTCACAGGCAGAATTCTGATGAAGACTGTACCATCATTATTGCACACTAAAGTCATTAGAAGAAAAAGAAGAAAAGAGTGGCTGAGGTTTATGGATGAATTGCTAATCTTGTTGTCTGAAAATAATACATTTAATTTTCCTTGGTGGGAGCTGATCTATCTGGAACTTTTGTTTGCTAATACTTGCCAGATTCCCTTAGGTGCTTGCAGTACGTCCTTTCATACCTTTAAGGTTAAGGAAGGGCAGCAATCAAATCAAACGGAGCTAGAAAATACCTCTATGGATTCTAATTTCCCAAAATGACTATGTCAGGCTGAAGAAGATGTAAATGCCAATGTTTAACCTTTCAGTAGTCAGGTCTTTGAATAAGAGAAAAGGAGAGGAATGTTTAAAAAGAAATAATTGTGTCTTGGATTTTTTTTATGGTGAGAGGATTTAAAACAATGTACTCCAGACTAAAATTAAGGTAAAAATAAAATAAGAGCAGATCCGTGACAACATTTCATAGACCTGGAGGAGTAGGGAAGAGTAAAACAGACACAGTACTCTTTTCACATGTGAATCAACACAAACATTTCTCTGTCCTAGTATCTCAGTCACTCGTCCCGTTTTGTGAGCCTCCTATTATTCTCATTTCTGATTCACCATCACACTATAAAGATTGCTGTTTCTTAAAATAAACGGTCTCACACAAGTGAACATCTCTCATGACTTCCTGGCTACTCTTGAAGCCAGTGATAAAAATCAGTGATTCAAAATTCTCAGGGATTTTCATAGGAAATTAATCATAGGAAGATGTTATTGACTATTTTCTTATGTCCACAGCCTCAAGGCAAACTTGAGAGAGATAAATGGCCTACAGATTTGCCATTAAGTCCTTATCAAGTGATCCCCAGATGGTTGTATTGGTATCTGTGGTTTATAACAACAGTAGTCTATTCAAAGTAGATGTTCATTGTACTATGAAATTACTTGTACCTTTATGGTTTGTGAATTTATACAGAGCACTTGCAGAGGATGATTCTCCTTTACCTCCCCTTTTCATGCCCTCAATGAACTTCCTTGAAAGAAGAGCTTTAGCATTATTATGGCCAATTCTCATTGGTACAAATCTGCACATGAATCATCAGAAAATGACTGATTTCCCCATATAGCAATGGTGCTTAAGACTCAGAAAGTGTGAAATGAAAAACTTAATGTTCTCCTAACAGTGCAATTTAGAATAATGTCAATAGACCACATGGTATTTTTTCAAACCTTACGTTTAAGAAATCAAATCAGATCAAAATGGCGAGTCCCCATTGTGTGAAACATTTACTGTGCAATATCACCCTCTTCCAACTCATCTCTCAACTGTTGAGGGCGCTGAGCAAAAGAAGCTGCACCATTAAATGTCAGCCCTATAATTCACACTCAACGGGCAGGCAAACAGCCCTTTCCACAGGCCGGAAATGAATGGATGTAGAAGCACTATAAATATCAAGCTCACTTATTAAAAACAAAGAAGAAAAAAAATGATGAAAGAAGGAAAATCCAAGAGAATCTCACCAAGCTTCTAGGAACTATCCTTGCGGATTCTCACTCTGAAGCAGGTGAGCATCAGTGTTTTCTCAGGAGGGACTTTTAAAGTGAGAGGGTGTATTAATCTGAAGGAATTCTCTTGAAGATTTCAACCTTTGGACTAGCCCTGATCAAAGGGGAGGAGATGGAAGAGGTGTGTGGCTCAACCTGGGGTCTACTGAGAATTCTGCACTTAGCAGACACATGAGAGAGCAAAATCTGGTGGTTCTTATTCCAATACCTTTGCCACATTCTCCTTTCTTAAATCCAACTGTGTTTATACCTTCATCCTCAAATTTGTCCTATCTAAACAACATACTATCTTTCCTTTCCTGGGAATATATCTATGCCCCTTTGTTACTTTACAGTTTTCATCATGTATTTATCTGTTCATTTACTTATTAACTGAAAAACTATTTATTTTTTGAACTACTTATTTAATAAGCAAATAATTATTGAGAACTTTGTTAGATTCTGTGGATAGAGAGTTGATATAAGTTCTCCTCTATCGAAGGATCCTGTCCCACAGCACATCCATTAAAGATCTGCTATTTAACAGACTGAATGAAAATGTCTTAGTTCAATAGAATTTCTTATCTTAAAATGCCAACACCCCAACAAGAACCTAGATCCTATGTGAACTTTTAACAGGAATTCAGTGTCTTATCCCTGTAGCTACAGATGGAAATTTGCACACAGCAGCAAGCTCAACAATGGCCCATATACCTCTCCTGAAATAAGGCCATTTTTCTTCTTAACACATTTTTGAGCTAGTAGTAAGAAAACATGGGAGATTAGGGGATCAAGTGTCTTGCCCAAAAGTAAACTACCACTAATGGGTTCATAAATTCAGGATGACATGTTTCACTTTGAGCTTGAATTTTCTTATCAATACCTACTCTCCACCTTGACTATCGAATAAGTGTCCTGTGATTCAATAAATTATGCAAATTATATAGCACAGCTCTTCTAAAATATTAAAAGAGTGTTTACTTGGGCTTTTCCCTGCTGTACTTCCTAATCAAGCCTGGAAGAAAATGTACATTAATTTATCTCATTTGCCTCTCCCATCTGGCTCTTACACTTTGTAGGAGAAATAGGAGCTCCATAAGTATAAAGAAAATTCATTATTCCTTTTGCTCAAAAGAAAAGGAAAAGTGATTATCCACTGTTCACACCTCTTCAACTGATCTTTCCAAGTTTTCCTAGTGTCTGAAGGGTGGGAATTACGGGTCCCTTGGGTTCACTGCTATTCAAGTCATGACCATGAGTAATTTACCTAAATGTATTGCCATAACCCATTTACTGCATAATACACTTTATGGCATTTTACCAGTAGACTCTCTGCTCAGTTTAGAGGTAGGATGTACAATATAATTATATAGTGGTGCCACTTTGAAATCTGAAGTGCTAAGTAAATACACAGCACTATTTTATTATTGCAGCCTCATTCTATTTAGGTGTGAAGAATATGTGTTTTAATTTATATCTCAATCTACAGAGAGGATTGGTTTTTAAAGAATTTTTTGTTTATATCAATGCCCGCATGGAACTTTTAAAAGATTTACGTCCGCAAGTAAATCTCAATCTACAGAGAGGATTGGTTTTTAAAGAATCCTTTGTTTATATCAATGTCCGCATGTAACTTTTAAAAGGTTCCTTTTTCACATTATTTTAAAACTTTAGTTTGGAGCAATCATGTATAATGTTTAGAGCCATATGACTAAAGCTTCCAGATTTTTCCAAAGGGAAGATAGTCTGTGAGCTTAGTAGATTGTGTTAATGTGAAAAATTAATAAACTTCGACTTTATAGTTCCAGGCGGACCATTAGTACTGGAACTATCTTTTTTTACAACACTCTTAGTAACCCAAAATAACATCTGTTGCAATACCACATAGAGAAATAGTACTTCAGAATTCTTTTGATTAAAGCCAGAAGATTAGACAAAGTGGCGGAAATCCATTTTCTCAGTATCATTTTTGTACGTCACTAGGTTTCAATTGCCTGTCAACAACTCTGTGCACGTCAAGAGCTCAGTGAAGCCATAGAAACTACATGTATACTATGGGGTAGTGGAGTGGGGAAGCACAGACAAGTCATGAAGAAAGTCCAGCCTCTGCAATCTGTTTTTTTTAAATTAGGGATGGTTAATAGCAATAGCAACAGTGTCATCTAATCAGCGAATCTATATGCATCACCATCATACCCAAAAGCCTTCATCTTCCCATTGGCTCTGAATATTGATATTTGTGAAAAGGAGTGAGTGAGCTGTGGGTTGGCTTAAGATTTGGCATCTAAATGCTAATTAGAAGATGACCAGAGGAAAGTTCAAATAGATGACCTCCTCAACCGAGTGAATTCTAGAAGCATTGTTATATTTGCTACCACTGGAAAAGGAAGAAGATAGTCTGAATTTCAGCACTCTTTTTGAATGTAGGTGAAGAATCACTCCTTTGGTTAAAATTTGCTTAAGAAGAGACAACTGGGACAAGCATAAAGTAAAATACATAAACCAATCTCCTGTGATATGTCAACAAAAACACAATGTGAAAATAAATCTCATTGATTCATTTTGTTCTTTCTTCTTGCAAGTATAAACATCCAGTTAGAGCAAGAGTAAAAATCCCTATGCAATCCTAGGTGCAGAATATGTGTCCCTCTCTTTAACTGCCTAGGGTTTCATATGCAAACTGTTGCTCTGAGGCTGACTGTCTCTCTTCCGAGGCTTCCCTGCCACCTTTTCACTATTTCTGGCTCCATCTGTTCAAGCCTATTTCCAGCTGCTGTTTGGCAGAAAGGCCGTGGTAATTATCTCCTTAACACATAATTTATCTTACTGTGGCCACCAGTCTGTTGAGAGCCCCGGTGTGTTCTTTTTCTTCCTCATGGCTATGAACTCACCTGAGCATCCGTCTCAGGCAGGATGTATTGTCTCTGCAAGCATCCACTCAGTTGAGTCTCTAAGATACCTATCCCCAACTAAATTTCTTTTTTCTATTTGACAATTTGACATTTCACAAAGACCAGAACATTTTCCTTCCTAATATTTTAAAGTGTATTCAAAAGATAGATAAGTAATACCAATCTCGTTATGAATACCTAATAGGGTAGTGGAGGACAATGAAAAAGACGTTGCCTTAGTCTGTATAGACAGGATTCGATTTCCAGCTTTCCCTTTACAACTCAAGAGCATCAGTTTTCCCATCCCTAAAATTAAAAATTTAATAATTACCTCAGAAGATCATTCTGAGGATTAAATTCAGCAACAGAAAGAGCAAAGCACCTCACATTTTAATGTGCATAACACCCGATTTTCTTGTTACACTGTTACAATGTTTCCCGAGAGAACTCTGGACTGAGTAAGAAGAGAAAGAAAAACAACTACAATCTTGGGGAAAGTGGTTGCATGGGTCATCCTAGCTTTGCCAAGGCCCGCCTGGTCTTGCTGGCAGAAATGAGAGTTTTACTGGAGGTGGGAACTTCCTGGGAAATCCCTTTGGGCAGCTACTCCCTCACTCACAGATAGAGGCTGATGCTGGGAGGAGGCAGAAGAATGCTCAACCACAAGTTTATAATGGAGCTTCCTGCCCCATGATATGGGCAGTAAGAATGATGCTCCTTTTAGCGAACATGCCCACAGAGGCCTGAACAAACCCAGCCTTGGAAATGGCAAGTATCAATTGCAAAGGCTGGCAAGAGACCAGGTGGCCTGGGAGGGACAGCCAGGAAGGCAGATTGCTATCACACCTGTGATACATGGGAAACAGAGCTCAACTCTGCAAGACAGTGTTGATAAACCAGTCAGAGCTGGGTGAGCATCAGAGCAGCTCAGAACACCAACAAAGCTGCAGGGACAGTGAGGGCGTATGGTCCTGTCCACCTGGGGCTGGAGAGGAGGCAACGCGCACAGCTGGGCAGAGACCCCGGATCTCTTACTGACCACCCTGTCCATGAAGAAGACCACTCAGAAACAGAAAATGCCACACAGGGGTACAAGGGAAGCCACTGAAGGAAAACAGAGCTATTTAACTCTCTCTCTCTCACACACACACGTACACACGCGTACACACACTCTCAGAGACAAATTGGGCTGGGAGCTTCTTGGTGCAGAAAAGCAATCAGCAAGGTAACAGGGAAGATTGCTAAAGGAGAAATATTGCAAATGGCAAAGGCCTGACAGGTTAGCCAGGCAAGAAGGTGAGCAGATTAGAGAGGGGACTGAAAAGGCACCAGCACTAATACTGGCCTCGTGGGCTCAGAACGTGAGCACACACATAGGAGGAGGCTGATAATACCAGAGAGACCAATGTCAAGTTCGAAACAGTCTGAGCTCACCAAATCAGCTAGCTCCTCACAAAGCACTATGATTCTCTGGGAAGAAAAATAAAAATAAAAAAACTGATTGCAATCTAGGAGGAGAAATATGTATGTGCATAGATTTATTGGTTTAAGGAACAAAGCTAAGATCTGGGGGTACACAATGCTATCAAAACTCATAGGAAGGAGACATTACTACAGAATCAGGGAGGCCCCTGAGATTGGGGCGGAGGTGGGGGCAATGACTAGGTGTCTTATGGTTAAGGGGTTAACCAGAAAAGAAGTGGGCATCACCTCATTCTTATTTTAAGAGAAAAATGTTAATGATATATTTAGGAAGTGGCAAATAAAATAGAGTTGATTCTTAAACCATCCAAGTATTAGGGGTACCCACCCACCGAGCAATCCAAAACATGCATATAACATTGGACGCCCAAAAAAACTTTATTAATAGCTTATTGTTGACTAAAGCCTTACCAATAACAACTGATCAACGTATTTTGTATATTTATGTATAATATACTGTATTCTTACAAAAAATATAAAGAAAATGTTTTTAAAAAAGAATTATCATGTATCTCCAAAATATTTTCCAATATACTTACTGAAAAAAATCCACATATAAGTGAATCTACCCAGCTCACACCTGTGCTGTTCAAAGGTCAACTGTAGTAACCAAATGGTTACAAGATCCCTAAATTCCTTTGCCTTTTAAAAGGTGTCTGGTAGGAGAAATTTTTTAATCTGCTGGTTTATGGATACTGTCAAATATGCATACAAACATTATGAAACAGAGAAGCAATTTAATTATATAAAAAAGTTCATGTTAGCATATCACCACTGTTCTTATTGGTGTATTTCTTTTAAAAATAGTTTTGTGGAGAGTTGCATTTTATGAGTAATTGCAGCAACTTAAAATTTTATCTAATCAGGTTTTTTCAAACTGGGCACTACTGATGTTTTAGGCCAGATAATTCTTAGTCATGGGGGGCTCACTCTACATTTAGGATGTTTAGCAACATATCTGACCTCTACTCATTTGCTGCCAGAAGCACCCCAGTTGTGACAACCAGAACTCTCTCCAAATGTGACCAAAGGCCCCAGGAGAAGGCAAAACTATTCTCATTTGAGAACCAATAGCCTAAAATATATCCAATTCTAGCTACCTAGCTACCAACACAGGTAAATTTGAGGGTTACAACTGTAAAGAAATAAAGGACTTCATGCATCGACCAGAAGATGGCTTATATAACCACTCAATACCTTCTAAGGATTTTCTAAGATTGCCTGGTTCTGCAAGAAACTGTACAAATCAGTAATCGAATGGCTTTACATCACACATTTGATTAGTAGCTCTTGCTTTCGGTCTCACTTGTGTCCCAGGGACCTGCATCTGTGATGTTTTTTTACCACCTTGGTCATATGTGACTGTCGTACCCAAGTTCAGCTGTCATGGCCCATGTCACAGAGAACATGACAACACTTGAGTCTCAGGATATAATCACTATCAAAGGCTGTATCCTAAAATATGAAATTCCTTTTGATTTGTCATTGTGATAGACAAAAATAGGACTGACCAAATGTGAGTATTAATTATTGTTGGTGACAAAATGAAATAGCCAGATTTAGAAAAAGAAGCCCAGCGTTAAATTTAAAGGACAAATTAAAAAACTCTCTTGGACACTTTACAATTTTTCTATAATTTTTTATAGCTTTGCTTTCATCAACTACCACAAAAACACATGCTTAATGCATTACAATTAATGTGGGGTTTTATATTTTTGTTATGATGGATAAGCAATCGTTAGCACATCTAAGAAACGATTTCTTTTTCCCGAAGTGTTGTGCACTGCAAGAGATGCAAAATCGGGCTTGACAAGCTATACAGAGCATTGAAGTGCCTCAATTAGGCCCCACCAACTACTAATTTTTTCACCTCCATGACCTCATCTGTAATACAGCACTAATAATAACTACCCTGCCCTTCTTCCCAAATGAGATTCAAACGAATGAATGCATATGAAAACATGAGCATTGAATGCATGTAAGATACTGATGTTCACACATAATCTTGCAATTAAAACTTCTTCCACTGAAGGGTTTCAATGAAGGCAAAAAAGCTTCATTAAAAAAATATCTCTGAGAGCAAAGTAACTCTAAGCAATAGATCTTATATAACATTTTCTAGATATCCATCTCTCAAATACCTATTAAATAAATTTTGGGATATTAAAAATGAATGAAATCCTCATATCAACCATAAACCTCATTAACAAGAGTAGGCTCAATTGGTTTCCTCACCAGTAAAGGTGAATAAATAGGTAAATGAATAAGTAAATCTATGATGCATTTCATATTCTTTTGTGTGTTGGTGCTTTTGCCTATGTCCAGATCAAAGGCTTAAACTGCTGTTAGTGGCCAGATGTTAGACAGCACAGGGAGCCTTAGAGGTGGGTGGTCAGGGCAGAATTACCCTGTGCCAATCTTCTCTCTCAAGTCTCTAGGGCAGTCAAAACCTGGGCCAGTGTAATCCACAGGTAAGTTCAACAGCATTCCTGTGTGCTCCAGGTTTCAAAACAAATCCACTCACAGTACTTGGGTTTGAATACATAGCTTAAAAAAATAGATTCATAGTATATTTAATCATAATGTATATAAGTGATTATCAAATATTAAACATCCTTTAGAATTTAACTTGTTTTTATCTTCAGCCAGTTCTCCTTGCATTAAAGAGCCATTTATGCAAATGCAACATGAGGCAAAGGGGAGAGATAAAAAGCTGCCTAAGACCTTATGAATGACTAACTTCAGCCTGTCTGGTATTCTTTGTTTTTTGTTTTTTTTTTGGGACATAGTATTACACATTGTCAAGAGAAACACTCCCTTACTCTAAAACATCAGAGGGAGCTTAGGTAAAAATTAGATGTGAGAAACAGGAGGGACATTTCTTTATTTGGTTCCTCTTGAATGTAAAAGGCACATAGTGTACATCAAATCAGAATAAGGAGAGCACATCAAAGAAGCTAAAAATCTTTTGCTGAGCCGCAAATGTCCTCATATCAAAGGAGACCTAAGTCAGCAAGATAAATCTCTAGTTTAGGTAGCCCGATCTGGGCCTGTCTGCTCCCGGTAGTGAGAGCAATGCATTATTAAAGGAACAACGAGACACATGCAACACTGGAGATGAGCAGCGGTCAGTGCAACCCAGGGACCTGACGGTGAGGGCAACAAAAAGGAGCGGCAGTGTTTTTAAAGCTTGGACAAAAAAAAAATGCTGTCAAGGAATGAAGATAAAAGTGGTGAACAGGGAACAGGAGTGTGTAAGAGATAAAATAGGAGCAGGAGGAATGGGCAGCGGCATTTCTGACATTTCTGGCACTTTTCTGAAATGCACTTGGGCTTCAAAGATGTCAGAGTTTGAGGGATGGTTTCTTTAGCTGAGCTCCAAGGGATCATGAAGCGAGACAGATGGAGGGACTGAAAGCCGTCCCCTCCTCAGCGAGAAGTAGTAGTGCAAGATGTATCAAATGGAGCTTGATGTTTCTGTTACACAGAGCTCAGTGGTGAGACATTTCTTGGGTGGCATTTCTGCTCACTGAAGAAAGGCTAATGTCTAGGAAGACTGTTGTGACCCAGGAACTTAGAATTCGGTCAGGCTGAGCAGAGCCACGCACTCTCACGACACTCGCTGCAGGAGTGCCTGGCTTTGAACCATAAGCAGGCCCCACTAATGAACCAAAACCACAGCACAGTATTTAGCTTTAAGATGAACACTAACTTAAAAAATTTAAGAACATAGAATAATTACAAAGTTTTTTCCTGTTGAATATGCTATGCCTAGCTCAGTCTCAGGCACTAATTGGATTCTCAGAAAATCATCTGGTGAATGGATATTTAAAGTGATAGGAGTATAGCTATTAAAGTCCCAAAGAACATTCACTCATTGGTTCAAAGAGAAACTGAATGTGACTTTAAAGTTATCTTCCTTTTTTCCTTTTTTCTATATTTGTTCATCAATTTTTACCTTTGGGTCCAGAGAAGTCATTCTCAAACTTTAGGAAGCATCAGAATCTTCTGGAGCAATTATAAAAACATAGCCTGCTGGATCTCATTCCCAGCATTTCTGGTTTCAGATTGCCCCAGGTAAGTGAATCAGATTTCTGATTCAGTAGGT
The DNA here is from genome assembly GCF_040802235.1 of Manis javanica. Lineage (NCBI taxonomy): Eukaryota > Metazoa > Chordata > Mammalia > Pholidota > Manidae > Manis > Manis javanica. The sequence goes on along the minus strand of NC_133164.1, from coordinate 105,538,685 downwards.
TTAGGTTAGCATCACAGAATTAGCATTTCTAGCAAGTTCTCTGGTGCTAGTGGTCCCAAACAACACTTAGAAAACCACTGGTCTTGAGCATTAACGGCAAAACATCTTTCTAAAATAGACTGCAACATGTGCCCATCTTTGGATGGGTTAATTGTCCCCAATGCTAGTTTTCTGCAATGAACCTAAACCACTCATTCTGATTAAAACATAAGAATAAGGAATTTGTAAATTCTTAAAGAGCTGGCATTAAAAGATGACCAACCAGAGAGAACCAAGATGGCGGCGTGAGTAGAGCAGCGGAAATCTCCTTCCAAAACCATATATATTTTTGAAAATACAACAAATACAACTCTTCCTAAAAGAGAGACCAGAAGACACAGGACAACAGCCAGACCACATCCACACCTGCGAGAACCCAGCGCCTTGTGAAGGGGGTAAGATACCAGCCCCGGCCAGCGGGACCTGAGCGCCCCACCCCTCAGCTCCCGGCAGGAGGAGAGGAGTCAGAGCAGGGAGGGAGAGGGAGCCCAGGACTGTTAAACACCCAGCCCTGGCCATCTGCACTAGAGCGCAGACACAGTGCATGCGTGGGGTACTGGAAACTAGGGAAACAGGACAGTAAGACCTGTGAGCGGGTCCCACAGCTGGCGCCCGGGACAAAGAAAAGTGAGTGCTTTTTGAAAGCCTTAAAGGGACAGGGACCCCACAGCCGGACGGAAGCGTCCCAGGACACAGTCTAGCAGCTGTGAATCCCTGGGGAACTCTGGGCACCTGAACCCCCACAGTGCAGCTCAGAGGCCCCTCACCACGATAAACAGCCTCCCGCCTGTTCCCCTTCCGACGCAGCTCTGCCATATTGGAGCAGCAGCCTGAGGCAGGTCATGCCCATAGCAGCTGCAGAACTAAATAAACTCCACAGCGGCCGGGCAAGATCAGAAGCCCATCTGCACACAGCTGCCCAGCACAAGCCACTAGAGGCCACTGTTCTCCCAGGAGAGGAAGGCCATAAACTGGCAAAAAGGGACTTTCTCTTACCCAACACATGCACCAGCTCCCCACAAATACACCTATTGCCATGAAAAGGCAGAAGAAATTGATACAGACCAAGATCACAGAGGCAAACCCTGAGGAGATAGACCTAACCAGTCTTCCTGAAAAAGAATTAAAAATAAAGCTCATAACCATGCTGATGGAGCTGCAGAGAAATATGCAAGAGCTAAGGGATGAAGTCCAGAGGGAGATTACAGAAATGAAACAATCTCTGGAAGGATTTATAAACAGAATGGATAAGATGCAAGAGTCCATTGATGGAATAGAAACCAGAGAACAGGAACGCATAGAAGCTGACACAGAGAGAGATAAAAGGATCTCCAGGAATGAAACAATATTAAGAGAACTGTGTGACCAATCCAAAAGAAACAATATCCGCATTATAGGGGTACCAGAGGAAGAGAGAGAAAAAGGAATAGAAAGAGTATTTGAAGAAATAATTGCTGACAACTTCCCCAAACTGGGGGAGGAAATAATCGATCAGACCACGGAAATACACAGAACCCCCAACAGAAAGGACCCAAGGAGGACAACACCAAGACACATAATAATTAAAATGGCAAAGATCAAGGACAAGGACAGAGTTTTAAAGGCAGCTAGAGAGAAAAAGGTCACCTATAAAGGAAAACCCATCAGGCTATCATCAGACTTCTCAACAGAAACCCTACAGGCCTGAAGAGATTGGTATGATATATTTAATGCAATGAAACAAAAGGGCCTTGAACCAAGGATACTGTATCCAGCACGATTATCATTTAAATATGAAGGAGGGATTAAACAATTCCCAGACAAGCAAAAGTTGAGAGAATTTGCCTCCTACAATCCACCTCTACAGGGTATTTTTGAGGGGCTGCTCTAGATGGGAGCACTCCTAAGACTAAATAGATGTCACCAGAGAAAATAAGATCACAGCAAACAAAGCAGACCAACCAAATACTAACTAAAGGCAAAAAATAAAATCAACTATCCACAAAAGCAATTAAAGGAAGCACAAAAGAGCACAGAATAAAACAACCAACATATAAAGAACGGAGGAGGAGGAATAAGAAGGGAGAAAAATAAAGAATGACCAGACAGTGTCTAAAATAGCTCAATAAGTGACTTAAGTTAGACAGTAAGATACTAAAGAAGCTAACCTTGAACCTTTGGCAACCACGAATCTAAAGCCTGCAATGGCAATAAGTACATATCTTTCAATAATCACCCTAAATTTAAATGGACTGAATGCACCAATCAAAAGACACAGAGTAATAGAATGGATAAAAAAGCAAGACCCATCTCTATGCTGCTTACAAGAGACTCACCTCAAACCCAAAGACTATAGGAACAAAGAAAGACTGAAGGAACAAAACAGCAGCAGAATCATAGAACCTAAGAATGGATTAACAGTTACCAAAGGGAAAGGGACTGGGGAGAAAGGCAGGGAAGGAAGGGATAAGGGTGGGGAAAAAGAAAGGGGACATTACTATTAGCATGTATAATGTGGGGGGGGGGGCATGGGGAGGGCTGTGCAACACAGAGAAGATGAATAGTGATTCTACAGCATCTTACTACGCTGATGGGCAGTACTGTAATGGAGTTTGTGGGGGGGATTTGGTGAAGGGGGGACCCTAGTAAACATAATATTCTTCATGTAATTGTAGATTAATGACAACAAAATAAATAAATAAGTTAATTAATTAAGAAAAAAAAAAGATGACCAAGAAGGTATATAGTAAGTGCTTGGAAGTGTTATATAAAAGCAGTGGTAATCTCAGCTACAGCCTGAGATTTTCTTAGTTATATTATTTAATTTGAGAGTTTTTCCCGACACTAAATTCCCTGTGTGAGTTCTTTCACCATTGTTTTATTTCTTCCTGCACAACACTCTAATTAAAAACTCCCTATTGGAAACTCCATAACTGGGGAACTGCACCCAGAGATTGGCTTATTTCACAGACGTTTTGCACAGTTCCTCTTTGTCATTTGCATTATGCATTAGAGATGAGAATTAATGGCGAGTTTTACTATCATCCTCCACAGATTTCTGCGTCAAACTCAGTGCACCCAACCACGATTCATCACCTACCATGCTTGCTCACTGTAGCAAACAGAATCAGCAGGTATTTGGCTGCCTTAGTCAAGGACCTCTGAGTCACATTTCATTCTTTCTTCTCCCCACATCTCACATCCAGTTAGCCAAAGAATTTTTTTTCTGTTACTTTTAAGTATGTTGCATCCACATCTTTTTTTCTCCCTCACCACTGTTTCTTTAGTCCAGAAATATATCCTCATTTGCAGGAACCATGGTACTAAATCCCTGATCAATCACCCATCTTCAGTTTCTCTCCATTTTCATTTCTCTTTCACTCAACTATCAGCATTGTTTCCAAGATATGTGTTCCTATTACTTTCATACCCCAAAACTTCCCTAGGATTCCTGCTACAAAGAAAATGAAGACCAGGATTCTTGTGGGGTCTTAAAAAAGCCCTTCAAACTCAGCTGGTCCCAGTTCACCTTTTCAGGTACAACTCTTGTTCTATGTATACTTTACATATACTTTATGCACTGCTATGATCAGCTTCAGGTTCTTCACAGTTTATACCTTAAATATTCTTGCATAACTCTCAAATCCTGTAAATCCTCCCATGCCCAGCTCAATAGCCATTATTTCATCATAGTCCCAATACCCTGTACACTTCTTGACTTGGTTGGGCAAAATCTGCTTCTCTTTCTACTCCATAAGCTTCTTAAGGACAGGAACCAGGTTTTAATTACTTTTGGATTCCCAGAAGTAATATATATTGTGGCATATCTGTGACAGTTGATGGTAATAAACAAAGGACACACTGAGTTGGATAGAATTCAATCAAGATTTGTCATAATGGAACTCTGTCTGGATGAATGTTATTCTGATGAAATGACAGTATTCTTAAATTAGAGATGTGAAAACAGAGCTATCTTTCAATTTAGATTAGGCTTAGTTGATCAAAACAGATCACAGGAGCTTATGTTGATAAGCATTTTCAGACACACAAAACAATAAATTCAAAGAGACCCATGATAAATTCATTTCATTATACAGAAAGTGCTCATACAACTAAATAAAGCAAGTTAAAAGGCAACTTTGATGGTGAAAACTTATTAATATGCTTTACTCTAATAGCAAATTTTAAGAGTGTTTTAGCATCCTGAAAAGCAGCAGATGTTTCTTAGAAAATTCTATGGGTAATGTGTACTTGTAGAAAGAGCGCTGGCTTCTGGGTCACAATTTTTTACTGTGAATCCAGGCTTTGTCACTTACTAATTGTGTTTCTGTAAGCAACTTATTTAAGTTGTCTGAGCCTCAGTTTCCTCATTGTAAACAGGGATAGTGACACCTACTACATAGGTGGGTGAACAGGGTGAGATAATGTGTGTGTTTAATGCAAAGCCTAGTCCTTAACAGGCACTCAAATAATGAAGCTCAAACACAAGTATGAAGACATTGGTGAAAATCAGTCACTCTTCGTGTTATCTAAATATGCATAAATTGTGGATATGTTTGGAGATGACCAGAGAGGACAGGAGTTGGCAATGATTTCAAGAAGAGATCGAAAGATAGTTACCTATCTGCAAAATTTTCCCTTCTAAAATATGAATGGTTCAACAGTGTATTTCAAAGGCAATCCATTGCTTCTATGACGTTCATATGTGTAGTTTTACTAGCTACTGTATTAATTCCCCATTGTTCAATTATATGCTTTGTGTCCCAGGGCTTAAAGAAAACATAGTTGGGTTAATAACATTCTTGCTGATTAAGGAGCCAGGACCTTTTGTTAGTCTGTTTGGTACTTTATTTCAGTGAAATAAAGATTTTTAAAATTAAAATTAATTATATGGCTTCCTCTGTCTCCCACAAAATACCCTGTACCAAGTTTATATTCTGCAATAGTTTAGTAACAATAAGACTAATGATGACAATAATAATTTACATAAGTAAGTGGTTTAATTAGAGCGCATTTGATCAAATCATCCATTAAATTCTAAAAACAGGTGTATGGTTTATTGTTATTGGGCTTCAATCCTTCATATTAAAACACAAATCTTCCCTGATCAAGTGCATCCCCCTCCAGCTCTACCTAAGACCATTCTTACTATGTATGCTGTAAACTTTGAAATTTCTTCTTATGATAAACATTTGCCATATTTTCACCTGATCTCACAATGAGAAAAACTTTTTCTGTACTAGCATGGCTAATACATTCTCTGAAATCTTCATATAAAGGAGTCAGAGAATAGGTTTGTGGAAATAATTTGAATTAAGCACAGTTCTGCTCACCAACCTGCCATTAAGCAGAGCAGCAACAGACGGTCTCAGAGAAAAGAAATTAGAGCCGATAAATACACAGTGATGCAATTTTGGTGGAAGCAGACCTAAGAAAAGAGAAAAGAAAGGTGGAGAAAAAGGAAAAAATAGAAATACATGTATATTTTAAAAAGAATCTGATAGGAACAGGAGCATGCAGAATGCCAGGCCAGGGGAAAGCAAGAGTGAGCAAAGGGCCAAGCTGCCTGGGTGCTGGAGGAGTGGCCTGGGTTAGCAAGAGCTGTTCGGTGTGGTGCTTGCCTCTGGGTCCCACATCAGCTGCCTTGAGTTAATACCCTGAGTGCTTTACAAGATGTGAACAAAAAATAGCTTATATGTCCTCTGATTTCTCGGGGGAAGAAAAGGCACTGAACTATGAGGAGATGGAGAAGAACAGTGATCACATATATTGTGATGCAACCAGGTGACCTCCGGGAGCTAACTGGAAAGCTCAAATCCCATTCTTTACGAGAGGAATCATGCCTAAGAGCAAGGGTGCAGGATTCAGTACCTGTGCCTATGGCCTCTGGCTCGGCAGGAAGCTGGTTCAGACTCACACCTCCACCAGGTAAACACGACGTTTCCTTTGATGGAATTTGTTTGAATCCGGATTTCAGCGTTCTTCCTTTCCCTCCTGCTCTCTCTTTGACCTTCCTTCCTGTCTTGCCTCCCCTCTCTTTCCCTCCATCTCTGTCTCTTCTTCCATCCCTACCTCCTTCCTTGCCTCCCTCCCTTCTTCCTCCTTCCTTCTTTCTCTTAAATACTTTTTAAATGCTCTCAAAAATTAACAGAACATGACCAGGGAGAAATAACCCTGGATGTAGTGTAAGAGAAAGGGGTATGTTAACTTTAAGGTTCATTAGCAGATCTGAGGTCTCATCTTGAATTTGTCACTGGGTAGCTGTGTGACCTTGGGCAAACCACTGCGGCTCTCGGGGCTTTAGTTTCCTCTTCATTACAATGAGGAACGGATATCAGATCATCTCTAATTGCTCTTCCTACTTGTAAGTTCTTAGTGAAAGGGCTAAGTACTTGGATTGGGAAACTAGATCTGGTTTACAGTCCCAATGTCACTACGAATTTGTTTTATAATCTTGAACACGTTATGTAATTTTTGAATTTTAGTTTCTCTTGCTATAAAATGTGAATAAAAGCAGCATTTAAATCTAGGATTATTATCAGGATCAAGTGAGATAAATTCTGTCTAGAATTTAGAATGGTTGGTAATGTGGATCCTCTAAAAATACTAAAGAGAACAGATCAACAGAAACTCCCTTCTCAGAACTATCAGTGGATGTCACATGTTATCAGGTCTATTAAATAAATATTTGCCTTGTGGATTTTTTGCTGATGGTTGCTGATGTGGTTATTGATCTGTTTGGAAAACTATCCACTTTCCTTTTGGGATTCATTGCTTGGCATACATGGACTCTTTCTTGGTATAAATAAAACTGATCATGTTTGCTGTTCATCACTTCAGTCTAATTATGTTCCTTGTACCCATTGAGCTGTCCAACTATGACCTTTATGCTCAGGTTTACCAAGTGGAAAGGAAGAATCTGAATGGTGTCGTGTCCACTGGGGCACAGCGTTAGCTCAAGCTGTCAAGCTGGAGTAAATAATAAAATAAATAAGTAAATAAGCCCTGGCAATAGAGCAAACTTTAGTAAGGTGCTTGGCTGCTTTCTTCTGTGTCCTTACTGCAGGGCAAATTAGTGTGATTTACATGACAAGCTGGAGAACACAGCTTTTTACCAACATCATGGTGCCTAAGTACTGTATTCAGACTAGCACACTGCTCATGAAAGCTGTTTTAAACTGACATTTTAAACTCACATCTAGTCCTAGATGATCTGTACAATGAACTGGAGAAATAGAAATTATTGAGTGCTTTTGTATGAGTATGAAACAGTTAAAGGAATAACTCCATGGAGATAACAAGTGTGAGATCTTTAGCCCAAATGTTTAGGGTAACACTTCGTATCATGAAATAGGAAGTCACAGTAGTGAGGGAGAACATTAACCTTAACTGACTATACTGTGTGTTCATAGGCAATAACATTCATTAAATTCTTCCAACAACCACTGAAGATAAGTGTTAACTTTCTTTCATATATGAGGACTTTAGGAATCACAAGCCAAAATGACATAATTGCTATCCAGTGGGGCTGGAATTCAAACTCAGTCTAACAGTCCCCAAAAACTCTGCCTCTCTCTCTGGGATGTGACTGGGATAGTCCTAGCATTCTGGTCTCTGGGATAGTCATAGCTTTAGAACCATGGTACATGGTGTGGCTGAAACCAGAAATTTTGCATTATAGCACCAAACTTGAAATCACTTCAGATACCAACTGTAACTCTGAAACTCAGGCATTAGCTCTCATTTAGCAAAGGACCTGTCTAATGTGGGAGGCATGACCCATCATGGTACCTAGAGCTCTGTGATACTCAGGGATCTGAGGATGAGGACAGAGGAAGCAGAAAGAGTAGAGGGACCCCAGCTTAGCCATACTGGCTACCTATTTCATCAACATCTCATTGGAAGGAACTTATAAATAACTTCAGAACTACATGTGCTTTGCTAGTATATCATTTTGTAATATAGTTTAAGCTACTGTGGGCTATTAACTTTGTGATATAGGTAATGTCTAGACTTATCATCAGGGCAATCTCACAAGTGGTGGAAAAAATGGGGAATAAAAGGGAAACAGAAAACAGGGATAATGGGAGATATATGAGAAAAAATGGAAAGAATTTAAAAAAAAATGTTTTGGTGATGACCTGAGGTCTAATGTATAGAAGGGAATTCTCCACCTACTCGTTTAGAATGAATCTCATTAGATTATCTGCTCTAGGGCCTAGAGTCTCCCCACCCACCGGTTCTCCCATTATGAATTGACAAATGTAACTTGGTAAAGGCTCTTCACTTAGAAGCACTGTGGCTATTTCTTGAATAGGATCTAAGCAGAGACTATAGCTTCGTCAGAACATTGGATTAGAAACCATCAAGGCCCAATTTAGGTCTACCACAAATAGCAGTCCATGTGACTCAAAGTAAGTCACCCGTATCTTAATTCAGAAAACACTGAGGGAGAAACTATTCCCTACATCACAGCATAGGTATTCTTTCTAATATGCACTAACTATACCTAAAATAATCTATGGCTTTTCTTGTTTGACACTGGTGCCTCCCTACAAACTTTGTCCCTTAGAGGAGAAGGGCCAGGCACTGGAAGGAATAACGGGAGAGAGTCTGGTTTAGTGGTTGGCAGCATGAACTTTAGAGTCAGAAAGGTGTTGGCTCTGGTCACTGTGGGGTTACTAGCTCCTGGACACAGGCAAATGCCCCAGCTCCAACCCCACCCCAACCCTGATCTCACTGCCTTATCCATAAACTGGTACTGACAGCACCTAGCACAAAGAGTCAAGCCATATGATACTTAGCACACTATCATATACACAGTGAGTGCCTAATAAATGACCATCTTTAATATAATACTTAGTAGTGAAGCCAATTTGTCTAGAATGGGCTCCAATGCAACTCAAAGTTAATAAAATAAGCAAATAAATTTACATACACATACAAGTTCATCAACACATACAAAGTAGCCCAGAGCAAGAACCTACTGAACTCTCACCATGCACCAAGAGGATCTTACGTGAAGGGCAAAGAAGAAACAAGTCCTGGAGGGCAAAGTCTTGGGAAAAAAATTCTTGCCATCCAGAGCACTACCAGAGTTACATTTAACTCACAACATATTACTGTCTTCAAAAAATTACCCTATTTTTAAAGATTAAAAAAGAAGATCTCAATTTAAGCATGTTCAAGAAATATTTCAGTCCCAAAATACATTTTGCTTTGCTTCCCTGCTGTGCATTTTTTTTCCTTTTGAAAGCAGCTCTTACTCATCAGTGCTATAAGCCACAACAGCTGAAGATAGATGGTAGAAATTTGATTTGAAAACTAAGCATGACACATAAGTAGGAGCAGAAACTAATTGAATTTGTTCTCTCATCCCCTCTCTGTCCACTGACAGAATGGAGTTTTTTTTTTCCCCTAATAAGAAGAAAACATCATGAGGGACTGTGAAGCAGGAGTTGCCCTACAGACTTCACCTTGGCCATTTCATTTTCTGCTCTATTCTACCTGGTCCCTGGCTCTTCTCCTACGTCTTCACACAGCACTGTCAGGATGGTGCATCGGCAAAGAACTTCTTTGTGTCATCCTGGAGTGAGTGTGAACAATCTTACTAGGAGTGCTCGTGCCAAGTTGTGCATGCTTCCTTACTCTGAGACTATCTACAGCCTTGCCAACTACCCTCTTGCAGGTGAAGTGTGAAGAAGAGGGAAGAGGGGAAATGGTACAGCCACCTCAATGCGACTTCTTCTCAACATCTGAGCCAGTAAAGCGAGTGGACAGCTCTGAGGGGATTTAAGTGGACCAAGTTCCAGCCACATGCAAAATATCTCTACATAAGATATTATCACAAGGCTCAGAATTATTTTTGCCTCTTTTAGAGAAAATACATTAGGATATCATCAGCCATACTGTTGTGAATTATATTCTCTGATTAGTCCATCAATCACTTAGCAGGACCTTAATGAGATGAAATCATACATGCATTGGTAAGTTGTGCCTGTTTATTCATTACTCTTACTTTTGTTTATTCCTTACTTCCTTGGAACCTTACAAAGTAAAATTTAGACTGAAATAAGGAATTGTATCATATACATGTTGATGATGATTTTATTTTTCTGTTTTCTAATATTGTTTGTAATAAAAAAAGTTACAGTAAGATAAATTTCTTATAACTTGGCAGAGTGAAAGTATTTCAGGAAGGTTTAGAACACTTGGCCCTCCCATGGAGAGCTGGGTCTCATGGGGACATGACTGACATGCTGGGCAACCAGAGGTTAGTGTCACAGTGTGACAAGGAGTCCAGGGGCCCCTAGCAGGCGATAGCTGAAGGAGGAGGAACTACAAGGTTAAATGAAAATCTGTCATCGTTGATCTCCCTCTCCTGTTCTTGGCAAGCACAGGAGGCCATCCACCCAGGGGATTTATCAAGACTGCTCCTCATGCCAGAACCACTCAGTAACTCTTCGAAGCAAATCTGATAAGGCCCCAAGTGCCAAGACCCCACTGACTCCCTTTCCTCTATCAAGGTGGGCTCCAGGGAAATGCAGCAGATGCAACGCTCTGTGTCAAAAAGACACCTGCCCTCAAAAGAAAGACCAGACCTTAAAAGGGTTGGGCTGAGGGCAGCAGCGAGGCTGGGGGTGGGGGGGGGTGCACAGGGATTACAACAAAGGGACATTTGGCACCTGGACTATGGGGACCTCTGCTGTGCTCACCTTTAGGGCAGGGAACTGCAGGAGCCACTCTCCACAGTTAGATACACACTGGGGTCAGGAACGCGACCTGACCTCCAGCCACCTAGCCCCAACAGCATTAAAGGCAGCCACCCACCATCAGTCGCATTTCCCATTTTGATTGTGGCACTTTGATCCTGGCACTTGGACTCCACTGCTCCAGAGAAGAGAATCTGCTTTCTCCCCTTCCTTCTTTACAGACCACCTGCTTCAGCATTTAAAGTGAAAAGCTCCAGCTCACAAGAACATGAAATCTACAGTACTGAAACAGTATAGTTTTCAAAAACTATTGTGTTTTCCCCTCATTTCACATCATAGCATTAGTACTAGAGGTATATCCATTGCACCTTGAAGAGTCACAAATTCAATATAATGAAAATACAATTCAGTAGGTGAAGCAACACCAAGGTCCTTAATTCACTGAATTCTGGGCTTGCAAATATGTAGCAATGAACATGAATCGACCTGAATCAGAGACTTTAACTTCTGATTTACTTTTAAATACTTACATCACATTTATTCTTCCCATACCAGATTCCAACCCTCTTCCTCCTAATTTCAATCCTCTTGAAACCTAATTTTTATCCAGTTTTTCCTGGTACTCTGAGCCTTCTTTAGGGAATCATTGATAGTTTGCTTTCAGACAGACAGGTATAACTCAACCAGGCTGAAATATATATTCATAGAATATTAAATCTGAGTATGAGGGAAATTGTGAATATTGAGTACTTACTAAGAACTAGATGGTTTTCACATTGCACTTAATTCTTACAATAACTTTAGAAAATAGCTCTTATCAGTCCCATTTTACAAATGAAAAAAATGGAGATTCAGAATGATTAACTTGGCAAAGGTTATATAAATAGGAAATGGCTAGAGTGGGATTCAAACTTCAAAGTTCATGGCCTTTTCCATTAAGCCACACTGACTTCTCCCTAAGGGACTCATTTTAAGCTTTTTCTCCCATCAAGCATGCTCTAACTTCTTCATTGAATAAAATTCTTCACATTTTTCAAAATGTGCTCTGACTTCTTCAGCTCAAATTCACCTTTATTGTTCCTAAATTCCTACTGAATTCCTATCTGGTTCAATAATTTCTCATGCCATATTTCTGGCCTTGTGTGGGTCATTGATGTTTATGTGTTCACTTGATCTGATGATCTAAATGAGTCAAACTTTAGTTTCCTTAAGATTCACCCAGAGAGGCTGTCCCAATCTCCCTTCCAAGGTACACCATCAGACCTGAAGATGGACACTTTTAACAACCATCTTGGCATTCTGATGTAGAGAGACCATGGACCATACTTTAACCAATGCTCATCTAGATCCTAAGCTGTTGAGGACAAAGGCTGGTATGGTCTTCCTGGAGCTACACCTCTAAGAAACCCATATATCCTGGCCAGCACAGTCTGAGCATTTCCAACAGGTACGTCCCAGAGGTCACCTCGGGTCTGGAGAATGGATTTCCTCAGATGTGGGCCAGTTCTGGGCCTTGCTCTGTATTCTGTTCCTTTGAATTCCACCTCTAGACCACATTCCTCAGTCCACATGACATCTTCACCTTTGTGCTTTGTCTCAGCATTCTGGCCCGCCAACAATAACCAAAACCTGGGTTTGCATCCTGCTTCAGACACCTTTGCTAAATTTTGACAGGTCTTCCTAGCAAGCTGTCCTTAAGTTTCCTCTTGTTCTATTCAGCCTAAAAGGAAAAGAAGGAATGCAAACTCCACAGTCCAAGCAGGTTTACTGCTAAACCTGAAAGGGACCTCCTGGGCTGGCAAGCAGAACAAAGAAGGCGTCTCTTACAAGCTAAGAGGCTTTTTATGGCCAGGTTTTTCAGCAGGCTTTTGAGCAGAGGGGTCAGGGAAAAGGTGGGCTTGTGGCTTGCTGACATGTCCTCTGGAGAATGCTTGTAGCCCAAGTAAGATGAAACCTAGGTCTCTCTGAGATGGTGGGTGGGCTTATTCAAAATGGCAGTACTCCTGTCCGGGCTCTATCACAGCCTAACAAACCTTTTGCCCCTATATAACCCCTGGGAGGTGCCGCCATCCTGCTCCAGCCTCAAAGACATGACTTATCTAGTCTAATTATCTCCATTGTGCCTGCCTATAGAAGGTGTTCCAGTATTTATTGTTTTATTAATTTCTTTTATCTATGAGATTCAATGATTTCCACCGGTAAAGATGGAGAACTACCACATTCTCAGGAGGCATGAATAAATAGCATCCTTACATTTATTAAAGAATTAATGGCAGATGAATTTAGGATTTTTCTTTTCTTCCTTAACCTTGAAGTACTGTGATTGGTAATCCATGGATCAGTTAATGAATAAAATAAAAGAAACAGACTTGGACAAGTGTGCTCAGTCTCTGACAATCTTTTTGCTCACTTGTTTTAAACAATTTTTAGGTCCTGGGACACGCAGACTAAAGAATAGTATTTGATTTTGTTTCTGTTCGGATTTCCTTCATCAATGTTCTGGATACCTGTAAAACCCAGAAGGGAGGTACTACGCTAGATGATGCAAGCCAGGCTTTCCATTCCAAAAAGCTGCCCCCACACTGCCGGTTCAGTTCCACTTCCAATGTGGCAGGACCATGCAGTCCCTCTTACAGTCTCACTCATCGCTCCCTGTGTCCCCCAACACACACACATTCATGCACTTGACCCATCCGCCCCGCGTTTAGTTGCCACTTACAAGGACATCACTCCCTCTAGATTACAAACGCCTGGAGGGCAAGATGCCTGCCGCCTTCATCCGGGAACACGACTTTCACACACTGGCACAGTGTCTTGATACGGTACATGCTCCATAATTGTGTGTCAAATGGAAATTAGCACTGGCTTTTTGTACTGTGCTTATCATTTCTCCCTCAGAGCTCAGAGTACAGCACAGGGAATGGATGTTTTTCAGAGACTCTCACCATGCCTGACATCAGAGGCACTCTGCCACTCTGAAATCCGACTCCCTCCAGCCATCACATATTATAATCGGTAACAGCCAGGCACCTTATGCTTTTCATGCCAGATGGGATGATATTTGAAAAAAATATATGACAAGGTTATGAAGGGTCCAGATGGCTTGTAACAGGGCTGTAAACAACCCGACATGTCCACAAAGGTATAAAAATATGTCATTTTAAAACTTGTACAGTGATAATGGAAAAACCTCAGCAATTTTGGCAACATCAGACAAAGCATTCAGGGAAGTCCTTGTCAGTCTTTTAGCATATGTAGAATGTAGAGACTCACAGGTTTTATTTCTCTCCCTACACTTTTGAAATTTCATTTGTAATTCACTGCTAGAACTAACAAAAAGACAAATTTCTTAGTGTATAATCCTCAGCAATTGCATAAACATGCCAACTAGTTTCCTCTGTCTCTTGCAGCTCAAGATTGTGTTAGAGAGAAGCATAAACCAATTAAGTGTCAGGAGCAATTAACTTCTGCATTTTTCACACAACAAAGAATGAGAAAACTTTATAGTGCTCCTATAATTGAAGTTAATAAAAATGAATACAGAATTTCCCAAAGGCCTGTAAGTCATGCAGGTTCCTATGAACAAAACATACAAGTATTTTCCACCTTGCGGGAGTCTCATGGCTTCCTTGGAAATGTACTGAGAACTAGGTCTCATCTTGCTTTTCACATCTACCTATGCAGTTAATCCACCAATTTGTTGGTCTACTAAAGATAAGAAAAGGAGAATCCTGCCAGACTCACAAGAGAGGAAGAGCTGACCCACCTGCTCTGACCATTTGAGAACAGGGAAAATCCTGTGCTCACTGATAGTAAGTCAGTGGGATGGGGAAGCAAAAGGGCTAAAAGCCAATGAAAGCTTTGGGTCAAGGAGAAGAGAAGTCATATTAAAATCTCATCTTAAATACAGTTCAAGGTAGAGGAAAGGTTTAAAAGCAAAGATACCATCACTATCTTCAAGTATCTAAAAGATAAAAGGTGTGCAATAAACACAACTATTTTTAGGCTTAGAGGTGCACATGAGTGTAATGACACATCATTCTGTTTGACGAGCATCTTCCTACCAACAGTATGTGTGTCGGTACATAAATGTCCAGTGCTCTGTACATAATTATAACATAAAGGAGCATCGTTCTAAAGAGAAAAGATACTGAAATTCACCAGTACTTCCCTTAAGGTCTCATCCAAAGTGGATGCTACAAATGTTCAAGTCCAAACTGTGCCTGCAATCTATATTAGCATGTGATAAAGAAATATGGATATACATATTTTTCTCTTTTAGGCAAATTAAGCTAAAACTCCAAATAGAGCTAAATAGACTAAATTTTGTTATAATGAATAACAAAAACACGTTTGTGATGCATAAAATTACCAAGCTATGAGGAGAGGGTTAACAGAGTTAAAAATAACTACCCATATGCTACTACCAAGAAATAACTTGATTATCATTTGATGAAAATCATTTACTCAATACATATGCATAATCAGAAGGAGAGATGAAAAGTAAGTACAAAGAAAGAAGAAAGACCACAGTAATTTTACAAAATGTAATCATATCATGCATGCTATTTATATTAATTAATAACTTAATCATTTAGACATGCCTACAGAAAAAAACAAAAGATCCTGTTTGTATTGAAATATGTACTGGCTGGTTTATTTTTCTTTCTAATATAAAAAACCAGGCTAGAAAGAACGTCTTAAGAGCTGTGAGGTTTGCCTATTTCTTACAACAAGTTACTTAATCAACACTTTTGGATTCTCTATCCATTTTCTTTACTTCATCTAGTTAATGTGGATATACCATCTTAAAGCAGAGAAATAAAGGCAATGATCTTTCAGGAAAAAAGGAAACTTTCTGCGTGTAACCAAACTCAACTTCCCTGTCAAGACCTACTGAAGGCAACAGAGATGACAAATGTCAAACAACACAATCGAGGTAAAGTGAACCTATTATAGGGCTTATTCAAAAGTAAGTTTAATTGTCCGTGCACAAATGCATTATAACAATCCTTTCTACTTAGTTAAACCTGGATGAATCAGCTTATCTAAAATTATTTGTGACAAGTTGTACTCTTGGACACACTATTGCATGGAAAAAGGGACATGAAGTTATATCTATTAAAAGAAAATGAATAATATTCTACAGAAGAAACACAATGACAAAAGTTATGGAGAATATTTTTAGTCAACAAAATCTATCAAAGGAGTATGAAAAGTAAAGGACTGAGGCAGAAAACTATAGATGCCATGAGAATGAAAAAGCTAGAAAAATTAGATTTATAGTCATGTAAACTCAGGGAGAAAAATCTGGGGACATAGTGCTTATTTCTGTTATAACATATAAAAATGAGACCATGATTTGTTATTTAATCCATATAAGAATTATTCTGAAATAAGAATAGCTTTTGGATATTATCTTAGAAATTTGACTTTTCATCAAATTTCAGTTGTATATTTGTAAATACATGTCTGCATAGATATGAATTTATTTATGTGTGTGTATACACAATATTAGATATTCCTTGAATCTCATCCAAATTATTTCAGTATTTATCATAGCATATTTTAGTTAAAAAAATATTTCTTCTATATTGTTTAATATTTGAAGTCAGGGACTATATCTTATTCACCATATATCCCTCATGTAACTGGGTGTATTGCTCATGATAGGCACACATAATGAGTGATTGTTAAATAAATTTGTATAGAAATAAATACACATGCCTATACAAACTCACAGTCATAGACATACATGCATATATTTAGGAACATATAAGACTAATTATATACATTTATAGTTATTTAGGTATTTATAGGTGCCATTATAAATTACAGTGTAAGTGCTATTATAGTTCAAGAGCATAGATGCACAAAAGAGAAAGTACTTCAAGGACAAAGTAGTATTTGAGTTGGTTCTTGAAATATGAGTAAAACTAACTAGTGGAGGTGACAGGAGAGATATACAAGCTAATGGGACACGTGTGCATGACTATGTAGGGTCTTGTATGGCTAGAAAATAAGTGTACAATTGTGCATGGATTGTCCGGGAAGCTGGACAGGTAAGCTCATTGTTCTAAGTATTTTTAGTTTCATGAAATTCCTATTAGGTAGGTAGGCCATCTCCTTCATTTGACAAATGGAGTCACAGATGCCCAGAAAGTTGCCTGTGGTCATTTAACTAACATGTGGAGGAAGTTGGATTCATAACTAGGCAGTCTGACTCTGGATCCACAATATTAAGTACTTTGCTATTCATCATAGTAAATGAAAGAAGGAAAGTTCCCATAGCTTCTGAACACAACCAGAAGCAGCCTCAGGCCAGCAGGCAGACCCCCACCTTGGATTAATTCTTAGGTGAGACCAAGTGTCCAAATACCTAGGAACATCTTCCCATTGAACAAGAATGAGAAGCTAGTCAAGACTGTACTCTTGCATCAAGAGAGTACTGGTTGCCCCATGTAATGCCAGTTTAGGCATAACTTGCTTTCCCTTCATGCAGGTCTAACATCCTGCATCTGTGTCAGAGCTGGACCAAACCATCTTCACCCAAGACCAACAACTCATCAGTAAAGAAGGCGCAGCATTACAGAGACCTCCTGAGAGGGGCCACACTCTTTCATTATCTGGGTGCAGAGACACTAAAATCTGAATTCAAGTGAGAAGTCATCCTGAAGAGATCCATGGGAATTCCTTTAAAGCAATCCTTGCACGAGGTCCTTGAGCACTGCATGTAAGCCAGAGTAAAATTAAAACCTCATAAAGAAAATTTAATGCTCAGATAGCAAAGGGAAAATTATAATAAGTAGGGTGAGTTGGGAACGTTGATAGGAAGTGTCATATGTGAATTCCAAATATATATATAATACATTACACATAGATATTAAAATATATTAATTCCAAAGTCAATTGGCTTTTTTGTAACTTACTTTACCCTTCTAGGAAATAGCCTGGGACCAGTAATAACACAATTTAAAGAGTTGTAGGGTGCTTTAAATATGAGTTAAGGCTGAAACATTTTCTGAAATCTGTCTGTACCAAAAATGTACTGTATTCTCTATCCTACTGAGCATTTGCTCTATCCAAAGTTGTATATTGAATTTCACTGTATTCAGTTTTGATCCTATTCATATGCTTCATATGCCACTGCAGAATAATGTTCTGCTTTTTGTGTATGTATTTTGATTGCCCAAACTATCTAGTGTTCTTAATTTCTCCAGGTACAACATGAATAAGCAGAATGTCTTAACAGTACAAGCACAGACGTTTGACCAGGATGGAGCTGGGCTTCCCTTATGGCTGTCCCACTCCTATTTGTGGGATCTAAGGCAAGGTACACAGGCTTCATTGAGCCTGTTTGGTCAGCCAAAGAATAGAAATTACGGCAACTACCTTTCAGCATCAACTCATCATAGTTACCCAAAGCCCATAGTTAGTTCTAAGGGTTAACTCTTTGTGTTGTACATTCTTTGGATCTGAACAAATTTATAATGGCATGTATCTGCCATTATAGTGTCACACCTAGTGGTTTCACTGCCCTAAAAATCCTGCGTGCTTTGCCTATTCATCTCCTCCCTCTGTGATCTAATTACTGTCTCCATAGTCTTGCCTTTTTCAGAATGTCATGTAGTTGGAATCATGCAGCCTTTAAAGACTGGCTTCTTTAACTTAGTAATCTGCATTTAAGTTTCTTCCATGTATTTTCATGGCTTGATAGCTATTTCTTTTTAGTACTGAATAATATTTCATTGCCTGGATGAAATAATTCAGTAATCCACTCATCTGCTAAGGGACATCTTAGTTTCTTCCTAGGTTTGGCAATTGAAGTTTTTTGAGGGAAGAATAAAGATATTGAAAGAAATAGTTTTCAGGTATTCTACATCCTCATGACTTTATGAAGCAATGAGTAGCATCACAGAGCTGGGTCTTTTAACTAACTGGTATGTTTTAGTAATACTGCTATAATCATTTGGAGAAGGATCTCTAGTCACTAATAATAAGAGAGTCATCCGAGGGTACCCTTAAAAGAGCAACAGTCCCTAGACACTTAGACTCTGCTCCTGGGCCACTGAGTCACCTTGGCCACCTGTATTGAATTTCCCTATCTTTCATTTTCTCCAACTGTAAAATAAGGATAATGATGGCTGGATATGCCCTATTAATGATCAGTAATTATATTAATAATTACATTTGAATTGTTTATTAGCCTTTTTGTATACACAGTTCTGCACATTCATATTACCACTGTGAAGGAGGCTCTCTATTTAGTAACTTTTGGTCAAAAAACTGATAAATATCTCATGAATTATATTTCTCTTTGTTCCCACATGCTACTGCTCAAGCTCCTATGGATTAATAAAGGTCACCCAGCAGGCAAGTGGCATCACTGAGACATGGACCCATGCCACTGGCGCTAAATCCATTGTGCTTTTTACCATGGCAGGTGGCCTTTTAAAGGGGAATAATAAATGTGGAAGTGTTAGATTGAGCTCCATGAAATTCTGGTTTTGTAAGTTAAGAGAAGACAACTGAATATCAACAATTTCATATGATTCAACTTGTTACTTTACAAATATGTTAAGGTTTACACATATACAAGGTATTGTGACAAGCTATGGTGGATTAGCAGTCTCCAGACCATTCTTACTCACAATGGAATCAACGGCTTGAATAGCATCTCCACTTAAACCACATGCACCATAGTGTTACTTGCCAACGTGTGTGTTTTCTGTAGTTACATTCCATATGTGAGGCAGGTGCAACACAAATGAAATACACAATACATTCCAATAGCTCAGAAAATGTAAGAACTGCTTTTTTCTGGAACTGGCTCCTAAAATAATGAACCAAACATTTCTCTCTGTAACAAGAATGTTTTGTGCTGATGAACACTCAGAACTGTCTTTGGGGATATATCGCAACACATTTATTTGACCTTAAAAAACAAAGATGGACTGCTTTCAGACTGATCTCATAAGAATGACATGAACCTTACAATTCAACCTAATAAAAACAAATACGAGTCCCCAAACTCTCCAAATAATTGTGTCTGCCTTTTAAAGAGAACTTGGAAGTTGCAAATGAAAAGACTCTTTACAGACTCTGTACAAACCCATTACAAAATGCAGTTATTTGGAAAATAAGAGGAAATCCAATACTTGACACAATGATCAGTTAGACTGTGGAATGCTTAAGGTATGAAATTATATTTTTTCCAAGACCGTATGGCACTGTAAATCCAGAGTTCTCTGGAAACTCTAGATGTCTGATGTTTCAGAGGAAATATTCAATAAAAACTATACAACCAAACAAACATCAATGTGCACTCAACTTCTTCATCTGAATTGAGAGTCTGAGAACCTGGGGTGTAATTATATATAAATTAATTTGTAAGCCCTAGTTGTTTTATGGTCCATACCAGGAATTCTCATTGCCAACAGGGCCTCTTAAAAATATATCTCATAGTTCTGAAATGAAATTGAAATTTTATAATTTCAGTTCATAATTCTCCAAGCATTCTGAATTTTGCATTTGTTGATGTAGATGTGAAAATTCAACAAACAATTTCTCTTTTAAAGACTTCCCCCAGGAAAAATTAAAAATAAGAAATAAAATATCTCCTAACTAGTTCTATATAAACAACTGGTATTGAATCTTATCTCATTTCAGATGTAAAAAAGAAAAATCTCTGAATTTTTCCATTATAAACCTTATAAACTACATGCATAATGTATTATTATTTAGAATATAATATATATTTCAATATGTGATTTATGATAAATATTAAGTGGTTCATGTGATTTTCAAAAGCTTATTGGATGAACAATATATTTTTGGAAGGCATTATTAACATTTATTTCTCAAAAAAAAAAACAGATTTATAAGTAGATACAAAATTTACCTTAATGAGTAAGATTCCTCAAGGGAGGAACAACCTAAGACAGGCACAGTCGCAGGGGAGCCATCAGCTGAGAAATCGGGGAACAACAGTGGTGAAGCTTAGAACCTCACCCCCACCCCACCCCGGTTTTGAGAGAAAGCTTCTTCATCCGTGGATGTTCTATTGCCCTTGTCTAGCTCGGATTAGCACATAGTCTACAGGCACACACCTGATCATCTACAATTGCTCTCTTACAACACTAAACTATGTTTTCTACCTTTATCTTGCATCTACCTACCACTTCAGCATTTTATTTAAAAAAATAATAATAATAATAATAAAGGGAGAAATGTGGGATCCACATATAAATCAAGTATAAAAATCAAATGAATATTCACATTTGACCTGATTGTTTATAGTTCATAATGTGTGATCGAAACCGAAAGTTTCTGTGATGACTGCCCTTGTACTGTTCACCATGTAAGAACTTATTCACTATGTAAGAATTCGTCACCATGTAAGAACTTGTTCGTTATGCTTCAGAAGATTGGAGACTGATGAGAATTAGGCTTGAGATGGATTAATGATTGTGCATTGAGCATTGACCCCCCTATACATAATTTTATTGTTGTTAACAACCATTTGATCAATAAATATGAGAGATGCCCTCTCAAAAAAAAAATTTACCTTAATGAAGCAGTTAGATTTAAATCTTCACCCTATTTCATGAAGAGTATATAAATCAACAGGCTAGCACTGGACAAAGCAAGAGTCAAAAAATCAAAATAATTTTCTTCTGTCTTGTTGCTTTCCACATGTGACCTCCACAGAAAAGAAAGCCCATGAAAGCGTGGTACAAAAGAACTGAACACAGAAGCTGTACACAGAATACACTACCAGGTTAAAAATAAAGAACCTTATCTTCTAGATATGTTTTATGTTTTAACTTCGGAGAAAATTTTGAAATACCTGCTTTCAAAGGTAACCATTCCTTCAGTCATGTATTCATCCGTCCCTTCAACAAGCTGCATCTGAACACACATTGTATAAAGAGATGGGAGGAGATGAGAAAACAGAAGAAGAAATGGGGTTTCTGTCCTAGAGCATAAGTATTTTTTTTCAATCTAATTGAAAGAGAACACATGAAGTTGAAACAATGAAAGAACATTTTTGTTCTAAGAAGTCCTTCCAAATAAGGGCATGGATATTTGGAGACACTCAGAAAATCAACATCAAGGAAGTAACTGGAGTGTGACCAGCTTCTTGGCATATTTCACCTTTGGGTCTTGAAGACAGAGATCTCTTTTTTAACCTGGACAACTAGTAATATATCTGATGCACATTTATCTCTTACTGTATCCTTATTACTCCATATCACTCTCATCCTTTAATATGTTCTACTAAAACTATCCCATAATTATCTCAGAACAACTCTTCCTTTCCAAAGTCAAGGTATAAAGTTTCTCTTGACTCTTGTCCATAAACAGCATGGAATTGACTGTAGTATAGAATCAGGATAGGTCAGGCCCAATTTCTGGGAATTTAAAAGAATGCAATAATGCAGCAAAATAATTGGTTGCTATTAATCAACCTCTGGCTGCAGGAGGAGCAATATTGTCACCAAATGTCCCTAAAGGAAAAAAGCTGTGAAGAGTCATACTTGGAAAAGGCCACAGTAATCAAGCTTAGCAAGCTGGTAAGAGAAATCAAGAAAAATACAACATGGTGATTTTTTAAGGACTGAGGCAATTCCCAGTGAAGGTATCCATCTAAAAATAAGAAAACCTGGCACAGAATGCAACCACACACAGACTTAGAGATTCCCACGAGGGATTCATTAAATGAAAAATAAGTAATTGTTACTTCAGGCTGTTCTAAATTACACTGAATCTACCTGGGTGGATTTCTACCCCAGGCCACTATCATAAGTGGTCTCAAAGGTCTTTGGGAACAAAACTCTAAGGTGGTCCCCAAACTATAAATTTTTTTTTGTTTTGGTTTAATTTTATAAGATCTCATGTGATGTTTACAAATACACATGTAGTAAAGGAGAAAGAGTAAAAAGGGACAGGATTATCTATCATCCTTATTGTGTTTGAATATTTCCATGAGGACACAGAGAGTGTAAAGGTTAATCCAGAGTCTATAGGAATCTGCAGCTTGTGAGCCACAGTCCACAGTAAGCAATATGCTGTTACAAGCTTAGAAGAAAACTCTAAACAACTCCAATCTTGACTGCAGGCTGTTAACACAGAAATCTATACATTTTTTTACTAATCTAAGGATAAGGGACAGTCACTCTTTTTTTGTTATCTCTGCATTATAGTGAGAGTAATAGAATAATACAGGCTTTCTCTGTATGCTCTAGGAGAGATTCTTTCCTTCACCAATTTCACAGTTATGCAAATATGGCCTCAACATTACAGAAGTGTTTATTCTGTAGGCAAAGAGAGGGACATAGTCCAAATATATCCCTTATACACTTTAGCTATCTTTCAGGATGAGTGTCAGACACTAGCCATCCATGAGGATTACTGTTCTTCATAGACCTAATCCATCCTCTTCAACAAAAGTACAGTCAGCCCGACTTACAAAAAGATGTTGCTTAATGATGTCTGTACATTTTCAATTTATTAAAACTCTACATTATGAACATAATCACCGCCCTCCTCAGTACATGATAAATGATGTCTTGAGTTGTAGGGAAATAATGAACTGACACCACATTTTTGCCTGATCAGTCCATGCACTATCGCACCTCTGTCTTCAAGGATCCCACCTCCTTCTCAAAGTCAGAGAGAACCTTCTGTCTACCCAGAGAACCTGCCCTATTGTAAAATACTTTTGTTCTTCCAGAAAATGACCATTTGGAGCCCATAAATGCAGTGTGAATCACAGTGAGGGTCAGTGCTTACTAATTGTCCATGACGAGAGCTCCACATAGTGTCTAGTGACACAGAGAATTCCAAATAGCGCCTCATCTCTGAGTGCACAGGGCAGTAATCAAATACACATTAAAGGACGCCCACTTTTCAGAACACAAGGGTTGGTTTGGTATCAAGTACTGCCAAGGAGGCTTCTCAAGTGTGAACTATATTATTGAGTTAGTATCAAATGCATTATTAGGGGAAGGATTATGCTTTGAACATTGGCAAAAACACAAAAACACCACTCCCTCCTCACCCTCTCCTTAGTTGTTCTTTCCTGAAGAATTTCCTGTTTCATTTCCTTCTCATCAGTCTTCCACAGAGTCTAGCAAACAATTATAAGGAATGTGGACAGTTGTGGGGCGGGGGAGGGAGTAGTGGGAGAGAATGAGGAGAATCAGAGAGAATAAAATAGCATGTTTCTATTAAATTATCTCCTCTGGAAATTGTGCACCATGGGCTCTGATCAATGGCTCTTTTAGAAGAGTTGTTAAAATATACTCTAATCATGAACTGTATGATAACTGTATGGGGCTCCTTGGTGAGCTGCCTTATGAATGAGGGATATTGAAGGTCTTGGAACTCCTGGAGGAGAAGCGAGAGTATTAAGGGATGTCAGCTTCCTCGACTCTGCCTCCTCCACAGGGGCCCACGCGTGGGAGTCAAGGCCAAGGACCGACCCTGGATGTGCCACCAGGACGTGGCCCACCTGACGGACGTCAGCACAAGAGCGGTCCTTTGTTGACTCACTTGTAGGGAGACTGCATTAAAAGTATTAGAAAATGTACATTGAATAAAGCCTTTGCCTAAACCTCTCAAAAGAAAAAAACCAAGTGCTTTGTCTCCATGCTCAAAATGTTTCCAGTATCTCATTCTTTAGAATCTAGTATCTGATTCTCAGGCTATTAAGGAACTTAATGTTTTACTTATGCCACACCCCAAATTTTAGGCAGTGTCCAAAGTGATGACCACATATGATCAGTTGTCTGCTTCCTTAAGCAATTCCATCCATTTGATGGTACAGTCACATGCCATTTCCTCTACATAGGAAGCACATACCTCATCAACTTAGCCCAAAACTCAGTAACTGAGCTGCTTTGTTTGTTCCAGGCAAACTTGGACATTGACTATACCATTTTAATCATAATCCTATAGGATGATAATTAATTAGTCTATCATTTACCACTTTGAAGACAAAAGGCACCATGTGAGCATTCAGGACTAACATTCATTAGTATTCCCCCTCCTACTAGCAGCTCAAGTTTTCTCTGCTTTCCCCATTATCACTAAATTCTTTCTTGCAAACTCTTTACAAACATTAACTAATTGGTGATGATTCCAGACCATAAGTACAGTATATAAAGGAGTGCTAAATAAAGAAGATAGGGAAATTAGTCTCATTAGTTATACATTTCAAAATTTAAAATGCAACAGGGAAAAAATCAGCTTATTATAAAAGAAAGAAAGAAAAAAGGAAAAAAAAACCTTTTAGTAGGAAGATTTAGGACTGTAGCCAACTCTTAAAAAAGGAGGTGGAATAATAATTTCCTGAAATTTTCAAGTCACAGTTTGACGTGTACCTCTCTGGGGTGCTTAAAGGATAAAGAGAATAGAAGGGAAGACAAAGAGAATAAATACCATGGGTAAAATCAATTGGTAGAATGGACTTAGAGAGTTTCAAAACAAGCCACAGAGGAGGCCCATGTTGCACATCTCATACTGCACTGAATCAAATGCATTCATGCATATAGAATGAAATGTTGTGGTGTGGTCATCCAAAACAAACCAAGCCAGAGGCACAGTTCCTAATCTGCTTAATATGTTCAGAGGGTAAATTATCACCCTTTCCTACTTCCTAGGTAAACTCTGCCATATCCCATCAATACCAGGTAGTTATTTTTAGTTACTATGGGAGAACAAAACACCCAAACTAAAAGGATTTCTAAAGTATAAGGTATGTCCACAGGCATGTCAGATATGTCCATATTCCCTGAACTATACAGGCAACCCTTGAAGTCATACACTTGCTTACTAGGAAAACAACTGCAGGTCATCCATCTTAAGTCAAATGTTATGTCTTATGTTATAAATTGAAATTTCCTTCCTAAAAAGATATTCCATTCTATAAATGTGTCAAAATTGATCAGGAAAATTACTGAAAAGGAAACACAATTTTATATTTATAGAATAGGCAGAAGAACTGATGACAGAAAAGCTATGTCATAAATATTCCCCTTTGGAAACTCTTCAGCATGGACCAGTTCTGTTAAGCCTGCTTAAAATTGAATGTAATGAAGTTTTAATTGAAGAAACCTTGTTCTTTTCCTGGTAAATCTCACTCTTGAAAGAATAGATATAATTTACTGCTCTAGGAATTAGAGCAGCATTCAAAATTAGATCCTCAAATCATCACTGCTGAGTCTATACGTTTGAATGTACCTAAGAAAGATTTTTAAAAGACAAATGCAGAGGAAGGGATCATTTTTACATTTTTGCTCTAACGGTAGCCCTAGGCTAAGTCAGTAATTCCTAGAACATTTTTAAGTCACAGCTACAGTGGACTTTCTTAGGGTGTTTGAATGGCTTCTCTACATTGTCAGCTGCCTTGATGAAGGTCGGCTTTGTTCAGTCATTAAGTGATTACTATGTGAATTTTGATCCATTTTTACTCCAGATATTGGAAAAGCAAGGGGTTCCAAATCAAGATGTAACATGTAGTGCTATAAGTTCTTAATAAAAGTGGAAAAATTGAGAAGTTTGATTCTGCATGTCATACACCATGTAAATTCAGATAGCAATATCACATGAAATGTGGTCAGAGTTATGTCCTTGGAGAAAGTATATTGATGACATTCTGATGAACTTTTCCAGCCCTAATTAATACCCCTTTCTTCCATGCTTTAAGGGCCACCAGCATTTATCCACTTGAATTACATGCATTATTTACTTTGACCAACAAGTTTAGGACACACTGTTATTTTTTGAGTGACCAGATTCTATTTTTCCCCTAAAATGTAACCTTGTTCATAAGTTTTGCTAGGAAATTTTAATGTACTAGAAAAAATACAAACATTTCTTAGTGTCAGCCAACACTACTGATTTCAAGATGACCATTTAAACACAATATAGTTCTTTATTTTATATTCCTTGCTACCCTTAGGAATTGGAACCAGGATTGACATTACTTGCTCTATATTCAGGTTGAAAACTGCCAAAACAAAAGCAGGCATATTTAGCTTTGTAATTAATTTCACACATTCAGGTTGGGCTCTGAACTTCTATTGATGGGATATGTCACTTTCAAGTATATTTCCATCACAACATGAAAATATGATGAAAGAAGACCATAGCATGATATTTGGCACAGTTGTACTTATGTATTACCCATTTATTTGTCCAAATATTTACTGATCTATTGTTTTGAGCTAGGTGTTGATTCACTCATTTACTTAGTAAGTTAATTCATACATTTATTCTGCAAACATATGGTCAACCGGACAATTATGGGCCAGATACACTATCTTAGAAAATGTGAGATATATTAATGTGAGTAAGACAAGTTCCTCAACCTTGAGGAACTCAGACTGCAATGAACATCATGGACATATAAATAACTCCTTTTAATAAAATATATACGTACTATAATTAATGTAATCATATAAAGTGATTGTGACAATACAGGAAAATGAGACCAAATATCTGTTTCTAGAAGTTTAAGAAGGCTTCTTAGACAGTTTAACATTTAAGGCAGGCCTTGAAGATAAAGCAGAGATACAACAGGCAAGAAAAGCCAGGTGTGTCTCTCAGAATACATGTTTTGGGAATGCTGAGTACATCAGCAACACTGGATCATGTGGTATACAGTATAAAAAATAAACAGGCAAAGGAGTTAGAAATTTATGTTGGGTTTCATGATGACAGGTCTGCCTCTTTTACTCAATAAAAAATTAAACATGTTTAAATGAGATAAGGCTTACTTTGCATAGACATGAAGATAATAAATGAGTATTCAGTGCCTATTGTTTATGAAACTATGTGGAAGCCCAGAGGGAAAACAAAGACTTGTATCACTTCTAACTGATAATCTTTTGCAAGTTCAAGTTATTTTGAATGGTATTTGTACATGTGCATGTGTGCGTACACAGCTTGGCTCTACTTCTAGATGGTAAGTTCTTGAAGAGTCTGAAGACCATATATTCTGCTTCTTTGTATTCTCCCAGCATACACTGTGGTGCCTTATACATAGTAGATGCTGAATAATTATGTATTAGAAGGAGAGATGAATGAGTAAAGTTTCATTCTAATGCAGGAGACATATGTGCACATATACAAAGTTAGTAGCAATACATAGGATGTCACACAGCAGTATGTAATGAGTGCCAAATGAATGATTTAGACAGTAAGTCCTAACAGTTCATGATGGGAGAAAAACACTGATGAAAGAGAAATGAGCTTTTACATGAAGAAAAACAAATCAAATTTGGAAAGGGGAGAAAAAATCAATAGGTGTAAGTAGCTCTAGGATATATGGATGGAAATTTCCAAATGTCAGGCTCATTTAGCATAACTTAAAAACTTTGCTAAGAGATCACAGGTAATGGGGCCAAGGTTGTGAAATCTACCACCGACCAAACTAGATCAATCAGCTCTGTTCTCCTCTATTACAAATATACATCCAAAATTAACAATCTACCCTATAGTCAGTGCTGTCACTGAGCAAGGAAACCAGGTGAGAAGCTGCTAAAGAGGCCTTGCAAGGCAGTCTTTTCCTGAAAGCAAACAAACACCTGGATCAAAAAACATGGCTG
Source organism: Manis javanica (assembly GCF_040802235.1). Lineage (NCBI taxonomy): Eukaryota > Metazoa > Chordata > Mammalia > Pholidota > Manidae > Manis > Manis javanica. Next base: position 105,510,340 of record NC_133164.1, on the reverse strand, counting down.
TTTCATGCACTCTTTTCATAGTAAGAGGTTTTTTTCACATTTTTATAGGAAATGGAAAGAAGCTCCATGTCCACCATAATCAGATGTATCTAGAACCACCTAGAATTAACAGTTTGTAACTAGAAGCAAATATAGATGGGAAGGGTTAATTGGAACAAAAATTATTATACTAACTAGGGAAGCTCCTGACCTGCTTTATCTCTGTGTGCCTTTGTATCAGGTGGATCTATCCTCATCCTCCCCATATTACAGATGACCTAACAGGCTCAGAGAAGTACATGCACTTGCCCAGGTCACACAGTATAGGAAGGGGAGAAACTCAGAATTAAAAAAAAAAATTATTATACTAACTTAAAGATGCAAATCTAGTCAATACCGCCGGCAGGCTGTCATGGCAGTAGGTCCTGTTCTTACCCTGACAGCCACCCTGTGTGAAGGCCGAATGACTCGGACACATAGCTGTAGAGGTTGTGGGCAATGTCAGCAACATTCAATGTTAGGTTCCCAAAGAAATTAATATATATCTGGGTCAGCCTTTAGTGGCAATTCTTTATCAGATGAAGTAAAAGGAAGAAGAGAAAGCAAACAGAAAAATGGCTACACTGCCCTTCACAGGTAAAGGAGCCTCAGGAACCAAAGCCAGTAAGGCACACAGAACAAGGTCTGCTCAGCCAGACTGGAACCATTCACGTGGGCAGCCGATGTTCCCCAGGTTCTTCCCGCGTGTGAGGACCTGAGCTCTAGGGGATTCACCTGCAGATGAATAAATGGAAACTCCCACATGCGCAATACAGGAAGATGTCATGAGCAAGTGATTCTCACTGTGTAATATCCAGAAGGCCTGTATCAGATCCCCTGGGAACTTAGAAATGCGAATTCTCAGAGCCTCACCCCAGACCTGCTGAATCAGCAACTCTGGGAGTGGGACCCAGGAATTTTGTTTTTTAACTCTCTGGGTAATTCTGATGAGAGTTCACATTTAAATATCACCTCAGTAAGCATTTAGGAAAGGAAAGGAGTATGTCTACATAATCCCTTGCAATCAGCACCATTCACTGAGGTGGCCACAATTAGCAAAGTACTGCATCCTTTTCTCTAAAGGATGATACCTTTACACACATTGATTTATTTGTTAATTTATCCAATCTGGTAAGTATTCACTGAGTACCTACTACATGCTTAGTATTGTTCTGGGCATTGGCTAAGGAAAAAAGAAAAAAAACACTCTCTTTGAGGATCACAAAGCCTAGTGGAACAATAATTAGTCTTTTGCTCTGCCTTCTTTCTGCATGCCAGGCATTTATTTAATATGTTTTAGTTAATGTTCATTAAATTGAGATGACCTATCAATTACAAATAACTACTTGGTTCAACTTACTGATTTTTAGATGAAAATTTGCCAGTGTTTGTCATTCATTACAACATACACTATTCTATTTCATTGAAACTTTTCAATAATGAAATAAAAAGGCAACTGCTCTGTTGATTAAATATTAATCCCAATGGAAATTTTAAGAGCTACAGGAATTAATTCTGAACAACAGAGCTTTTCCTAATGAGGGATGAAGATGCTCAGGCGATTTCAGGACTCTTTTAAGTAGGCTCAGGCCAACGTTCAGGAGCTAACAATCATTTATTAATTAACCTCTCTAGGTTTCTCCTGTAAAGGTGTCACCAAAGAGGTTTGGAGGAACTAGTTGGCCATTCCATGCTGCGAATCAGCATGCTGTGACAACCTGATTGTCAGGAAAATGGAGGGCCGCTCCAATTGTTGAGTCCCCTTTTATTTCTGATTTGATAAAAGCCCTAGCTTCTGCAATAGCTTGAGGCTTATGCCCTTAATACGTGAACATATTCTTCCATGTCTTCTCAGGGGATGGCAGCAGGTCTCTACAAGGTTGAAATATACTGATGTGAAGTTAACACATCAGTAGTACTTTATTGCCCCAAGCAGAAAAACATGGCTAAATCAAGCAATATGCATATTACTGTAGCATTTAGTTTCTTTCCTGCTTTAAGGCCATTAAATAGGAAACCCCAGAAAAGGTTCACAGTTTGCCTGGAATGGTAAAACCCACCAGTTACCATGCTACTGCTTGTATTTGAGATGGTCTCATTGATGTCTTCAGAACACACTAAAAGCTGGCTTCTTTATACTCAGTAGTTGATCAGACTTCATCAGGGAGTATGACCCACCTGGAGATATATCCTGACTTCTGGGAATCTGTAGAAATGTTTAGAAATATTACCTATTCTATGTAAGAAGCTAAAACGCTCTGGATTGTTGAACAGCTGCATTAAGAGAAAAGTAGATATCCATGTAGTAATCAGTATAGATGATGGAAATGAAAGGCCTTTGCATTCAGGGGGAGGTGGACTTAGATAGCTAGCTAGGGAACCCTTAGTATGTTTGGCTTCTTGACTGGACTTCGTATCTCCTCTATCTATCTAAAATTGCCCAGAGAGTTTGCACCCTCATAGCTGGGCCACTCCATTTGGCGAATCCTCTCTGATTGCACTTCTGGCCTCAACATCTGTGGCTTTCCTGAAGGCATTAGTGGACACATATTCTCAGCCCTGGGGCAGCCAAGAAGTCCCTTCATCCTTTTGATGACAGCAGCCAAAGCTCCCAAGCCAGTAAACCACGCAAAAGCCAAGCCCACATACCAAGCATGCTGCAGGCGAAGCCCTGGCCCTTTTGCTGTAACTGAACAGCCTGCTGCTTGTCTGAGTGGCTCTGTGACCATAATTGTTGGGTGGATAATAGTAATATTGTCTTCGAACACAATAAATACCCCTTTCCTCGCCAACAAATTTCAATCTAAACATCAAAATGCTCTGTTTTGGTCTGGATTTTACCGTGTTCCCCTAGAACCTGCCTGCCTGTAATTGTAGTGTTAGTCCTCTGAAAGCACAAGTTGGCAACCTCAGCGAAGAGAAAATAAACACAAAAGATTGTTGTCTAACTGCACCAGTAGCTTTGGCTCACACGGTTGATGGATGTTATGGGGTGCTGTTTTTCCCTCTCCTGTTTCCCTGTTTATTTTATTTCTGATGACTTAGCCGCAGGCTGTGTGTCTGGGACTTGGAAGGGAGGATAGTCTCTTTCTCGAAGTGAGTTGCCAATCTGTCAGACATCCCCACAGCTCTCAAAGTTTTCCATTAATTATTTTTCAGACAAATCTTCACTTGCAACAGCTCATTTTGGCTGCCCTCAGTTTGATGCCACTGGGTCTAGACTAAGCCTTAGGTTAAAAACCTGTATTATCAGGGCTCCTTGTGGTTACCTGAAAACCAGTGGTCACCAGGCAACTGCCCATGTGACCCTTCTAACACAGATGTTCATCATTACGATGAAGGGCTGGGAAGCTACAGGAAATCAATCCTAAAGGCCTGGCCTGCAAAGCCTGTAGCCCACTGGCTCTGGCTTTTAAAAAAAAAAGGAAGTAGTAAGGAGAATAATTCCAAATCTGTTGCAAACAATATTCAAGTAAAACCTGAAGACCAATGCTATCAATATAACAATAGAAAGGTGAGGTCCATATGCCTTGAATATAGGAATGGAGATCTATTAGGACAAAGAGTTTCTGATAGTAGAGCTTATAGATGAACTTCTCAGTCTGAATCTATTGTTTTTAACTCAGTCTCATAAAGGTGAATATGCCAGTAAGGATATATGAGATGCCTATTATGAACCGAACAAAACTATAGTGTATATTGAGAAGTATGCAATGGATTGACAGCAGTTAGGGAAATAGCACAAGTATGTGAAAATCATGGAACCTGAATCTGGAAGGAACCTTAAAGATAATCTAGTCCAGTAATTATCAACCCTAGCTTCATATTAGAATTCAGATGGTTGGTCTGTGGTTGAGGTCCAGCCATTGGCAGTGTTTAAAAGCTGTCAGATGATGTTAATGTATACTCAGTTTTCAGAACTAAAGTTGTTTTTCTCCAACTTTAACCTATTTTAGAACTTCCTTAGAAACTTATCAAAACAGACTTCCGGGCCTCAGCTCCATTGATTCTGATTTAGTAGATCTGGAGTGGGGCACATGAATTTGCAATTATAAGATGTTCTGTGATGATGCTGACCCAGGTCAGAGCACCACACTGTTGGTCCACATATGCTCCTGCAGTCCTCAAACTTCATTTGCATGGAAATAAAAAGAAATATGGGGTTGACAAATGGTTGCTGGGTCCCACATTCAGAGTTTCTGATTCAAGAATTTGCATGTTAACAAGTCCCCAGGTGGGCTTACACTCTAAGAACCTCTGATTTGGATTATTCCAGGATATAGAAGTATATCTGAAGTGTTTTTTCAAACTACATACGCACTCAACTTTCTGTACAATCCCATATGGTCCAGGGTAAGAATCACTGATATAATGAATCTTGTAATGATTTTATGAGTGCTGATAGAAATATCGTTTCTTATCAAAAAATAAAAGGTAAGAGATAAGCTCTTTCAGGTAAGAGATAAGCTAACTCTGATTTTTTAATTAGAAGCTCATCTCTAATTTCTAATTGAATCTTATGATGATTTTAATATAAATGATATTATGATATTATGTTACAAATGTGCATGACATCCATCTCACCTAATAGAAAAGGATATTGAGGTTCAGAGTGTAAATGACCCAACAATCATGACCACACAGATACTGGGGGTAAGCCTATGATCAGCACCTGCCACACACATCTCATCTCGGAGAAAAAACCCTGACAAGAGTTCAAGGGCAAATAGAGAGAAGACACAGGATGGGAGACTAATTTCATCACTTCTTAGCTTTGCCTTGGGCTGGCCCTGACTTTACCATGTATACTCAAAGATGGTAATACAGCTTCCATTGCAAAGAAAGGCAAATGGCTTCCATTGCAAAGAAAAGTTATGATACCTGTATAAAACTGGGAGAACACCCTAAAGGAACATGGTGTGATTCTCTGCCTCCCAGATCTTCATGCCTGAAGCAGATGCTAGAGGTATTGTATAGTTTGATTCCAATCCTGCAGAAGACTGGAAAATGAAAACCACTGTATGGTCTTTTCATCTTACAATTTTATTATTTTGGTCTTCTTCTATTTCCACAAACAGAATTGAACATCATTATGTTATTAGAATAAATGGAAACTATAAAATCAAATAATGTACCACCAAGAAGTGCAGCACTTGTATTACAGACAAGGGTACCAGCACCAGTATTGCAAGTGCCCTCCTACACAGTGACATTTTCAAACCCCTGATGTCATTGAGGAATAATGGTGCACTACATAGAATCTCTTGTCTATTAGAACATTTGTAATTTTTCTTCTTATCCCATCAATTTGCATTGTGGGTAAAGAGAATGTGAATTGAGTTTATACATATACTACCCATATTTACTATGTATAGTTACTATCTGTTTTTAAATTAGACTTGACTATGATGTTTCTATCAGAACGCATGTGCAGCCACCCTGTTGATAACATCAACACGGGGAGATGTTGCAGCCAAGCTTCCAGTCAGTTGAGTGACTTCTTTTTTTTTTACATGATGGTAACTCATGCAACTGCCACCCTTACAGCACAGATGGAGGAGTTTCTGTTATTAGGCTGAACACCACCATATTTCAGGTTACTCAATTGCATATCAAGAACCCCAAGACAATTACTCTACTACATTCTATATCCATCTATCCATCTTCTATCAGTCACTTACTTAGAGATTCACGTTGATTCTAAAGCATAATTAATAGACCAAGAGTGTCCTTATTCACACATAACTGGATGAGCATGTGTGCTTTAACAGGCAGGCAATCTGTATGCCTCATAAAACAGATTTGATTTTGATTTATGGGTGTTTATGCCAAGAATTCAGGGAATTGAAGAGTTGACACATAACACTATGTTGGCAGCTTTAAAGCTGATACACGGATTTGTGTCTGACATTAGCTGTCCCAGCGGAGCAGTCCCCAACACTTTCCCAGTCATGCATCTGTAAGTCACTGTCCCAAGATATGGTGAAAAAGAAGCATGACAGTATGGCAACACAAGCATACTAAGTATATTTCAGGTCACCTACCCCAATAGATCCAGAGATAAGTCCAAATAGAATAGAGTAGCTTAATATGATACTGTGTTCAATCACAATATAGTACCTAATGAAGTTTGAGCAATATCCTCTGAATGACACAAGTATTTTCCTCTCCTTGAGTCCACTCAAACTGGGACGGTATTTGAATCTGAGTCATTCTGAACACTGAAAGATAACAGTCCCTGACAATCAGTGGTCAAAGCAGTTCAAAGACCCTGGAAGCTTGTCTTCATATCTCAGAAGGAAAAGCAAGTCTGAACGCCTCATCCCTGCTGGGTCTGGTGTGTGACATAGAATGAAAATCCCTGGAAAACAAATTGAGTTCCAAGTTGACTCTGTCATTCACAAACTATCAAAGCTTGGGATATGTCAGTTAATATACGTAAGTCTCTTCCTTCATCTGCAAGATGGAAATAATATGACTTTATAGCACTGGTCTGAGAATCAAATAACAGCATGCATGTGCATGGAAGCCTAAAAGTGTGATGCATGTGCACACAGACTCACACTCTCTACAGTGGTAAGTTGTTCTATGCTTACACCAAGGTGAAAAGCAAGAAGATGGTAACACCTCTGTCAAAGGAGGGACAAAATTCACAAAATAGGCTGTGTAGATCCCAACTGCTAAGACACTTAGTGTTCACTGTGTGTGAGGCACTGTATCTTCTCAGAAAGTAATAACGAAAACAACTTGACAATTCCTGACCTCTGCAAAGGGGGGATATACAGAGTAACTAATATTTTGCTTCATGTGACAAGTGACAATGATTCCTGGCCACTTAAGCACCTCGCAGGATTTAGTATGCTGCTTCCCCTTCCTTCCCATCATCCTAAGACAGCATGATTCTCCTTGGACTCCGAGTCCACATGCTGAGGAGCAGATGCCAGCCTGGAGCTCTGCAGCGCATGATGCAATGGTGTGAAGGACAGAAACCATTTCACTCACCAAAAAAAGCAAGTAAATAATTTGAAATCTTGTCCACAAATTTAAAATAAACTACCTGCAAACTTCTTCACTTTAGCAGCTTTTAGGGGGAAAAAAATGCCAATAATCACCACTAAACTGGAGTGCCCGTGGGCAGGGCCAGCCTCTGCCAGGCTCTCCGGGAGCCCAGCACTCTCACAGCTGCTCCTCGCTTGCCCTCCCTGGTGTGCGCACCAGAAGAGTGACAGAAGCAGCATGAGAAGTTACAGGGTGTCTCCCAGTAAGAAGAATTTTGGAAATAGAACCACCCACCCCAAAGTGATCTGCAGTCACTGTTCAACTACCAAGAAACTGGGAAGGACCAGAAATAAACTCACGGAAGAAAAGTCTGTTGTGGAGTCTACAACTTGAAAATTGGACAAAGGAGCCTCTCAGAGAGAAGAATGTTTCCCCTGTTGAAGACATTGTGCTGCCTGGGATTTCTGTTTCTGGTGAGGAAAGGATAGAAGCTTTGGGAGCAAAACATCCTAGACCCAAGTCCCACCTCTGTCATTTACTAGGGATATAATGTAGGGCACAGTGTAACTTGAGTCTCAGTCTCTCCTGAGATAATCATCTCCTTGTTTGGATCGGAATATGTGGGAAGTGCTTAGCCCATCTTAACTGCATGTGATAATTCCTCACTGCTAGGGAGTTTGTGTTCTTAATTCACTGACTCAATCTACAATCATTAATTAGATACACATGTATGCTAGACTTACATGAGGGGAAGGTGCTGCCTGTCCTCATGGAATAGATCAAATGGTAGGGGACCCAGGAAGGTGCACACAGCTCCCAAGAGTCAGTGATCCAGCAAGAGAATTGATTTTTGACTTTTTTATGTTCTGCCAAATTACTGTTTCCTGGCTACAAATTAAACTCCTGTAACGGGACCATTTTCCTTTACAAGTCATCCATTTTCTTAATGAAGTCCACACTGTATTTTGCATGGCTATTTACTATGTTATCATATAAGATTTTATAACAGTAGAGGGGTTCCCAACTTCATCACTATTGATATGTTGGGCTAGATATCCTTTCTTTTCTGCTCTGTAATATGTTTAAAATACCCCCTAGACTCTGGCCACTAGGTCTCAATAATATAGGTTTGTTATATTTAGCAAATAAAAATATAGGATATCCAGCTAAATTTAAATAAACAGTGAACAATTTCTTAATTTAAATATATCCCATATAATATAAGAGATACATTTATTCTAAAAAATACTTTTTACCGAAAATTCAAGTTTAACTGGGCATCCTGCATTTTTATTTGGCAACCTTACACTAAGAAACTTGTCTGTTTGACAACCAAGAATATTTCCGGACATTATCAAACATCCCCCGGGAGGCAAAATTGTCTTCTGGTTATGAACCACCGCAAAAATGGATTCATCGGCAAGATGAAATGGAAACAGAGAGGGGCTCTCAGGTGCACTAACCCTGTGTGAACATAAGCAGAGACCGAGAAGTTCTCTAAGAGTGCAGGAATCAGGGTGCAGTCTTATGTTCTCTTCTGTGCACGTAAAGCCGAGAGGACACAATTTTTAACACCCAGGAAATGACACAGCTTGTAACAGACAGTTGTCCTCACTCCTAAATGACCTCTAGCTATAATTATTGCTAGTCTCACTGGATTTATATTGTGTGGAGACATTTTGGCTCAAAGATGGCCCAAATGCACTTGGGTTGATAACCCAAATCCCATTTCTTCTTCCCTGTGGATCACACATTGAGGAACACAAAGCTTAAAATGCTTTGAAAATTCATTTCCAAAAAAAAAAAGCCACTCATCTTCTACATATGTTTATGTGAGCTTAGAAAGGCTGCTGAAAGGGGAAAATGAAGCCCTTGAATGAAACAAGCCCAGAAGATGACATCCTCCCTTCCTCCTCTGGTCCACCTGCAGGAAGCTAACAGAATCTTGATGGACCACGTGACAGCTTTGCTGGAACATCTTAACAAAGGGGTGGTGCTCACACATTCTGAAGGTACTGGGATAGCCAGGCAAAATCCAGGATGGTTTGCACTGAGAAAACAAGAACTCATAAAAGAAAGTGCTTGTGGTGAAAGTTTAATTTACAATCAGGAAACAATCATTTAGCAGAGCCTAAATAAGAAGTTACAAATCAATTCTCTTGTCAGATCCCACTTGATCTGAGAGTCTTGAGAACTGGAGGACAACGTCCTGTTGGACAGACTGTAGCTGCAAAGCAACCAACTGTCAGGAAGATGCACAGCACATTTATAGAACTTTGGAGGTGGAAAAGGCTTTAGAAATCCCCTTTGTGGGAGGCACAGCACAGGCTGAACTCTGCCCAAGGTCAGGGAGAGCCGCTGGCACAGATCACAGCATGAGTGGCATTCCCTGGGGTGTGAGCACTGTGGTGAGCCACATCTAAATGCCGCTGAAGAATATCCACTACAGCTGCCAAGGACTAGCTCTGGGCTGCAGAATATGATCAGGGTTGGGAAGTAAATGAATGCATTAACTTTTTACTTTGTAAACCTAGATAGCCCTTGAATTTTTACAAACATGTACTACTTTCATATATAAAGCAAAATGTAGAGAGAAAAAGAGACCTTTTGGATTTAACCTGCTAAGATCTTGTCTATTGCCATAGGTTTGAGAGAGGTGGGACTGCAAAGGGCCTTAAAGAAAGAAGCCAGAACAAACTGGCTCAGCCTTCCCCTACACTGAGGTCTTAAAGGAACTTTTGCCCTTTGGTGATCCTGCTTCTGGGATGGTTGTATCCAAACACATAGCAAGACTTTGCAAGACTCCAGCAGCTTTAACATACGTACAAACCAAAACATTCTTGTGCACAGATACATCTAGGAAATATGATCATCCCAAACCCCTCTTGGTCTCCTATAATTTCCCAAACTTTCATGCTTTCCTTCCCATACTATTTATCCATTCCCTGTCCTGATATTCATGATGCCATCAGCATTTGCACAACTTCAAGAAATCTACTCACAAAATTACAGTTGTTGATGGACAGAGGCATGTTTGTTGCAAAACACTAAATGATCAATTAGTACAGTAAGCACAAAGAAAAGAACATTATCAATAGTTCTTGAAGTTTAAGAATTTTCCTTCTGTATGTCTATTTCAATCAAAATGACTTAAAAATATGGAAAAGACAGTTTCAGCTGAACTTGATATAATTTGCTACTTATGAAATAAAACATCATACATCTGATCCTATTTACTCTTCACTTTGTTTCATTGTGTTCTTCAAATTTGAGTTTAACTACTGGCTTTTCATTAGCTACCATTTATGACATTAAAAAAACAGAGCCAGTCCTAAAATGGTTTCTGTATGAGAGTTAGTTTCAATGGGGATATTGTACTTAGAGGGAAAGGTGACTTTTGCTAATGAAGTACACGCCACGCTAAAAGCACAAACTGTGTGTGCATTTTTAATATATCAGAAACCGCACGAGTTTGAAATGCAACTGGTCGCTGAGAATTCAATTCCCAACAAGTTCCCTCCAGAACTTCTAAAACCAAGAGCTGCTTCTCCTGCAAAATCCTGCTTGGCTGCTTTTCCCTCTGCCTAAACCATCTCAAACAAGATCTCCCAACACATATTTTCAGAAATAATGTATATACTTTGGGATTTGAAAAATCAAGTCTCTTCAAGCTAATTAGCTTGGTTAATTAATATATCACTCCATTTCTTTCAAAACTCATTATGCTCACAAAAGGCTTATTGGACCAACAGAAGAGGAATAAAAATAAATGACTAGGGAAATATTACTCAAGAAAAAACATCATTTACTGATTGAAAAACTAATATGAGAATTACCAAGATCCCCTAATGACTTTGCATCACAGGGTCTAAATTTAAAATCATTTCTGAGGGCAAAAATGAGAGCTATGTCTCTGTTGAGACCTTAGAACTGCTATTGAATGCAGGTCTTCTTGAGGATGGCAAACACCCCAACACCTGTCATTGTAGTTTAGTAATCTGGCCCATGGGAGGCAGTCTAACACAGGGCTTCAGGCAGACTGTGCTTTGAATGTTGTTCTGCCACCTGGGAAAGTTATTTTAGTTCCCACAGCCTGTCTTGCCATCTGTGAAATGGGAACATGATATTATTAATGTCCGCTAATACTAAGTTAGACCATATGTCAGGCATCGAAAAACAACCTCAAGGGTTGAAGTAAGGATTAAACAAGAAACATATATATATATGCACGTGTGCCCATACACATACACAAACACACACACACATATATAATATGCATTTATGAATATTTATATTATAACTTTATATATATTATATAGAATGTGAGGGTATATATGTATCTATATGTATATATAAATGTATACACAACTATACAAATACATATGTATATACACCATTATTCACCATGATCCCTGACAGTGTACACCAAAGAAATATTCTTTCCTACTAATAAAATGACTGTTATAACAGTAATAATACCTGAATAAATAATCTGCAAAGAGGAAAGCCAATTGGCATCTAAATCAAGCACCAGAGAATAATATTGAAACATAGAAAGTCATGGATGACTAGAATTACTTGGAAGAAAAAGACATAAATTTGTTTGGAGAGAAGCCAGGTTAAAACTTACACTCAAGTTTCAGAATTCGAGGAATTTATATTCCAGGAAAATACTGTTGCTATTGCTACTATTACTACTAAAAAGAATAAAAAGGGGTTCTATAGAATCACCTCATCCTCTGGGTGTTTTCCTGGGATGGACGCTTCTTCAGAAGCTGAAAATGAACTAGCTGCCCTAGGAGAGCATAATTTCAAAATGAAGACTTGCCGGTTACTTCATTCAATGCCTCTATTCTTTGGGGACAAGAAAGCAGAGCACCCAGCCAAGTGCCTTTTCCTTTAGCCTCTACATTTGCTTTTTCAAGGAAATTTAGGCAATGGTTCTGAGTCATTTACATTTAATTCCTTTGTTCTGCACACTATTTACCATCCTAGAAGGCATCTGAGTTTCTATAAAAGTCCTCCAGTTCTCAAGAACACTAAACTTCAGTCATGTGTTTTACCACTGTGTGTTGGGATCTGTGTGTTTTATCATTGTGTTGAGAGCTGTACATTCTCCAAACGTATTATTTGGAAAACCGGTTAATTACATTATTACTTCAACCTATATACTTCAGCCTAGTATATATCTTCTTTCTGTTATGATTGTTTGTCTATTTTAGAAGCAAAATAGACTCTTGGGGAATGTGAAAAGTCTTAGTCAAATAGGAATGCAGTTCAGTGACTCTGAAGTTGGAGTAGACTATCTGAACATACACTTTTGGTTTTGCTTTACAAGTATTTTGCATTTCTGCTGATTTTCCAAATGTACTTGAGTGAATCAGTTTCTGAACTGAGCATGTAAAAGTAGGCATTAAACAAAAGACCTGGTAACAGGCCTATGTACTCCTTCTTGAACACTCAACTCCTCTTTCCCGTGTCCCTCATAACCCTCACTTCCCCATCCCCAGTGACGTTAGCAAAAGCCTCTGTGGCCTTTCATGTTCCAGATTTTTTTCTAACTTTTAACCACCCTGGGGGAACCTGTACACTCATCCTTCACACTGTATAAAATGGTCTCCACAGCAATATAACGACCACATCCACATTTGATATTTACTTACTAGTGAATGTGCTTTCAAATATTATTACAAACTTAAATTATGGCTAAGATAAAGGAAAAATGATTCAAAGAGCTTCAGCAAAGACATGCCAGTATCCCAACTCACTCCAAAATGAAGTTGAGTGTCAATGACAGCCCCTCAGTGCACAGAAGTTTCTGATTGCGGGGGTCATGTGCCATCAACCACTCATACCAGCCGCGCAAACCTGTGCTCCCTTCTGCCCAAAGTCTGGCTGGAACAGAGAGGTTGAAAAACGGTATACTATGTAGTTTGTTGTCACAAGAAATTTATATCCAATTAAGAAGACAGACAGGAAATAAATGGAATAATATTTTAGAATACAATCATTAATTAAAAAATAATAATATAAGTAATTTTGTAAGTAATAAAAAGTAATTAGTGGTGGGAGAATTTTAATTGATCAGAAAAACAATTCTTGTAGAAAGCACTATATAGCAGATATATAGGATTTGCCCAGATATATATGGAAGAATGAATTGGTGCCATTCCAGGCTGAAGGAAAACTAAGAGAAAAATTAACTGGAATGAAAAAAATTCTATGGTAAGTGTATAAAGCCCTGGAAACTAACTGGATAATAATGGAATTAGATTAGGGAAGATTGGGCAATGAGTTTTGAAATGTTGTTACATTATACACCGAACAGGAACTCCAAGTTAAAGAAGTAAACATGGAAAATTACAGTAATACTGTGACACAAAGAAATCAGGAAAAAAAGGAGATCATAGGGATAAGGGGAAAAAAATATCTTTTTATGCACCAACATTTTTCTAAGTATAAAATCAGTAAAAAAATCATAAAGAAATAGACTTTTATATCATAAAACTATATAACTCCAGAGTATAAAAATGGCATAAATATCCAGAAAAGTGAAAAATCTATTTGACGTCAGTAGGGCAAAAATAATATCCTTAATGCATATAAATACATGTTATATAATAAACATAAAATTCAATGAGATATATAATTAGATATAAATAGAAAAAAGATTAGCAAAGTATATAATAGGTAATTCACAGAAGTACAGTTTTTGACAAATATGAAAAATATAATGAATATAAAAACATAAATCCCTCTAGTAATAAAAGACCTTCAATTTAAAACATGAAAGCATTTATTAACAGATTGTTTCAGGTAACAACTACTACTGGATGGGTTATGGTAAAATAAACTTAGAATAAATGGTCAATTGGTACATCATTTCCGGAGAACCATTCACTGATATCTATCATGAGCCTTTAACATGTTCATTATATTAATTCAATAATTTTATCTTTGGGAATCTATTCTAAGGAATGAATCAGGTATGAAAAAGTACCTGGCACAAAGATGTTCATCACAGTATCACGTTTAATAGTGAAAACCTGAGAGTAAATGTGTAAAGTTAGGGAAATTATTAAATAAATTATGATATCCCTCTATAATACCATATTATGGGAAAAAAATTAAATTTTATTTGTGGTAAATTTTTCAAAACATGAGGATATTATTTTGGCATAATTATGAATGACAGACATAATATGCCACTTTGTATAAAAACAGAATCTGGTAAACGCTCCCGGTTCAACTCCATCCGTCGCTTGTGTTCCAGATCTCCATTAAGGTCACCATCAATTTACCCACAGACGCAGGACAGAGCTCTGGAAGTCACCCTCAATTTCTTAAATTGTGCCATCTCACAGATCAAATTGGTCATCGTTGGCTGTCTCCAAAATATCTCTCTAATTTGTCACCATTATGATTCCAACACCAGAATATTTGGCTAGCTTCCGAAAAAAGTTCTAATCTAAATACTTGAAATAGTCCTCAAATTGTCTCTCTGACTCCGGCTTTATCTCAGTAAAATCTGTCCTATAAATGTTATCAGAATGTTCTCTCTAAAATGGAAATGTGATTATGGCAGTTTCCTGCTTAAGACATTTTAAAGGTTCTGCTACATGTAAGGGTAAATTCAAAATGGGTAGCTTGGTAAGTAATGTTTTTGATATTTTGGCCCATACCTACAACTTCAGTGTTACCTCCTCAGTGTCAGTATGCTTTTCCCTATTTGCTATGATGTATATGAATATTTATGTTATTAGATTTATCAATTTAAGAGGAAAGAAGAAATGTACCTCCTTTACTAAGTCCTTCCTACCCTCTTTCTAGGAAATGTTAAAAAATCCAGATTCAATTCTTGGGAATTTCACCCCGTAGATTGTGTTCCATTAGAGGGCCAGTAAGTCATTGTATTGGCTCACAGTATACATTTTAAATATAAAACCGACAGAACAGAAAATACCAGTCACTGCATGTAGTTAAATATTGTCTTTTTTTCAACTTTTGTTTCAATTATATGTGGGCCACAGTCAAAAGAAGTTTGCAAGTCATTGCTGTATTCTGAGTTCCTCAGTAGTCTATAAATAATTTTATTACAGCACACAGATCATTGTGTCCACTTACTTGTATCTTTTACTTACTGATTGTGTGGTCTCAGAGATCAACAAAGTAAAAGTATTTCCTACTCATTTTTGTATCTCTGAATATGAATGTACCTGAGGATATCGTTAGCACAGAGTGCCCCTCGATGTGTGACTGAGAAAAGTGTGCCTGCTTGTAGCGGGGAGTTTTGTGTGTCTGGCTCCTAGTGTCAGTTTCAGATCCTCATCCAAAGGCATGTGGCTTCAGAAGGACCTACAAGACAACATTATGTGTTTCTCCCAAAAGTTGATCCTAAAGCATGATCTGAGGAGAGAGTTTTATTCCAAGACTTTTGAATATTATCTCAGTTTCTTTCTCAGCTCTACTTCTAGATTCTTACTTATATGTTTCTAAGGTACAATTATGGCAATGCTTAACATTTTGCTTGGAGATGTCTTAAAAACACCCTGTCTCCATAACATGAAAATAAGATCGATAATAAGCAGGAAATCCAAAGAACGAGCTGGCCAGCACAGAAAAAAGGAGAGACAAGAAACACCAGCCTAGATAAAGCGACCCTGAAGACAGAGCGAAGGGACTGGAGTATCTGCAACTTTTGTTGCAATATCAGCACCTGAAACCAGGTTTGAAGCCCCCTCAGGGTGGGACAAGGGTGTCAAGTCCTTCCTGTAATCACATCGAGGGCAGGGCTGGACTATGCTCCTGTTCTGCAATTTGAACCAGTTCAATGTTGGATTTACCCCCTATACCCAGTGAAATATATATAACTCAGCTGCCCAGAGATTTTATCCTTAGGAATAGTTCATCACTTGATAAGATTCTTTCAGCTTAAGATTCTACCCTCAGTTTCTGACAAATCATCCTTTCTATAATGCTACACCAACTTCATGCATCACCTTCCACTTAAGTAAATCTAAATAGTCTAAAACAGAAATTTCTCCTTTACTGTAGGATCAAAGTACAATCTTCAAGAAGAAATTTATAATTTCACAGTGATATTCCTGCAGTTCAAACATGATTTGATATTTTTTCTTAATGAAGCTCTTTAACTTACGAATTCAGCAACACTAATTAGTCCACTTAAGAAATAATTAGTGTCCCCCTTCTTCCTTAATTAATACTTTATATTAAAGCTGCTACTGAAGATTACAATGCCTAGTTGTTCTTTACAATTTTTTTTAAAAAATTGATCTGAGGATGTTCCCTAATGGCAGGTATATAGCCTTAGAACAGCTCCTTTATGTCTGGCAATCACTGAGATTATTTTGCCCAAGCTGAAAAAAGCTCAAAGAAAATCTTCCATTTGGCCTCTGCTGCAGACTGTCTTTGCTGCAAAGGCCAGCCTCCTACAGGCAGGCCAGAAAGAACAGGTAGAACCATTTCATACATTTGCGCTAAGGAGCTATGGACACCACAGACTCACACAACTTTAGATCCGGAATGGACCTTATAAGTTATTTCCATTTTACGTATCTCAACATCCTCATTTTACAGGAAAAGAAACCGAGACTCAAAAGACATAGTTCCTGAATTCATCTAAGATTCTTAAAAAAACAATGAAAAGCCCATGGTTTTAACTCAAAAGCCAGTGCTGTTCCACTGAAGCAAATGCCCATTTGGAATGACCATTGACGGTTAGAAATCGTAACATGTGGAATAGAGGGGATTGTCTTTTTAAGGGCTTTGACAATTTGGTAGATTTTTCTCTGCTAATTGCTTATGTGCTTGGTTACCATAGGCTACAATTTTAAGAGGCCACTTGGTTCAATTGGTAAGATGACATAACAGGCATCATGAAACTTGAAATGTTATATTCTCCTCCTAATTTGCTAGATGGTATTGAACAGCACATCTCATTTATCTCAGAGAGTAGAAACTTCATCCATAGAGGACATTATATGATGATAGAATTTGAAGACCTGGGAAAGGTCTCAACCCCTGGGATACCAGATAGAGACCTAGATCCTCTGGTGAAACTCCCAAAGTGCCAGGTGTCCAAGCTGCTTCAGACTTTTATATCCACTCTCACCCTCTTCTGCAAGGTACATCAGGAAGTCTAAAAGGGGAACAGAGCCCCCAAGGAGAATCATTGTTCTGCGTTCTTCAAAATTTTGGTACTGGATCTTCCCCCCATTCTAACCTCAATTTCCTTTTGCTTGGAACGAAAATGGTAATGGCCAAATGCTATGCCACATAATTTCCATGGATCTCATGGATAATGTAATCTCCAGATCCACAATGGAGATGCTGTTATTATTCATATTTAATGGAAAGAAAAACTAATGCTCAGAGAGGTGAAGTCACTTTGTCCCAAAGTTATGAATCACAACCACGTCTGACTTGTTTCCCAAAGCCTGCTCCTCACTACACTGTGCTTCCTCCCAAGATCCTCAGTACCACCCAAGCCTACACTAACCCAACTCCTATGCACATGCACACACACACACCCTGCTTCGAACCACGGAAGATCTCAAAGCTAAAAGGAATCTTAAGTAGCTGTGCCTCACAGAAAGCTCAGCAGCTTCCATTTAAAGAAAATGGGCCCAATGGATAAGAATATCTGTCCCATGACCAGGCAGGGGCCTACTAACTGAGCTGGAGCTAGAAACTAACTCTTTTGACTTCCAGTTAAGGGCTCACTCCCTATACCACAAGTGGTGGAAGAAAGGTAATAAAATCATTGGAAAGACTTTGCCACTAAGTGGCATACAAATATTAAATGAACTCTGCAGCTGGGAAAGTGAATTAAAGAGCCATTACTGCTAATAATAATTATAGCTGAGAACAGCTATAACAAGCATGGCAGCAGAGATGAGAGTGTTGAACAACAGAACAAATTAAATACTTGGTCATAAGTGTTTTCTACTAGTGAAATACTTCAATGGGCGGAAGTCCCCAACTTAAATAACCTACTAGGACTACAGAGATCATAAGCATTAGAGCCAGGATTTAACCAGATCTTTTGGATGCCAAAGCCACAGCTTTCTCTGCTTCACTTTGATTTCTCATAAGCAACAGACATGTACTCAAAATGCAATTGAAAAAGAATCTGTGGATAAGAAACTTTTAAAAGAATCATCACATTCCTCCTGGAACCTGAGAGGTTTGCGGTGCAAGTATCTGATGACAATAAAAATGAGACCACAAATGCTTGAACCAGCTTCACTCATTCCAGATGAATTGGCGTATATATACATGTTAGCTTTGCTACGAGAGTAAATTCCAGTGATAACTAAGTGTGATATTCTTCTGTTTGAAGAGGAAAAAATGATTACTTAAAGAATAACCATCCTATAACATTACTTTTTTAAAATAGTAAATATATTTAAACCATCCCTTACCTACTTCGTGATTAGCCTCATAAACAAGATTACAACTTCTTTCAGTGTAGAGTTCATTTTATATATTTGTCTTATGTTATACTGCTGAGGTATGTAGTAGGTGCTCAATAAAGGCTTATTGGCCTAAAATGGAAAGATGCCTAAGTCATGACATTAAGTCACTTTCTTGAATCTTCTAAATGAGAAATTCTGGATTTCTTTTTTTTATGGTCTTCTATACATTAGATTTCTATGTTTTGTGGTATTCTCAATTTCTAACCAAATTTAATTATTTGCATTTATATAATTATAAAAGTTAATAAAGATGCTCACCTTCCTAAATAAGAATGAATAGCTTAGGTCTACCCTTTTTAATTAATATGGAGTCCTAGTTAATCAATTTTTTCTTTGACTCTTATTATGGCACCTTAAAACTTGTTTCACAAAGAGTCTACATGAAAAATCCAGATGCCAGAATCCTTGGGATCAAGTCCTATGGGAATCTACATAACTAAGTAAAGGAAAAGAAAGCGCTATATTGTTTATGTGTTCTGTTATGTTTTGCAGTGTTTAATATTTGAAGCGTCTATGAGAAAAATCATGAATGCTACAATTTGTGGCAAAGATGTCGCTTTTACTATTATTTAAGGGAAGGTGAATGCTTGAGGCAGGTCTCCATGGATTAGAATAAAGGGCAACAGCATCTACATGGCTGCTGTTAAATCACATCGATGCTCTGGCTTTTTCAGGAGCTTACCGAAAGGAACAAAATAGGAATGTGGCAGTCTATGGTCATTCCTGGTGATTCACAAGAAAAATTACTTCAGGGCATGTTAACTCAAAGAAACTTCATAAATAAACATCTCTGATCACAAGCTGATGTGCATTTTACTTGTCACTATTAGGAAAAGACAAACTGGGCATATCGCTAAGTGATCCACTCAAGTTTTGAATAGAAAATGCTTAGTAATGTATGCTGGTTCCCCTCTTTTGGAAAAATCATAATTTAAACCACAAAGGAACTATTCATCTGCAGCTAATTTAATTTCACATTTCAACCAATGAGAGAAGGAAGGAAAAAGCTGAAGTTGAGCACTTGTTTATAAAAATATCCTTAAGTAGAATTGCTCAAAGAACATTGGATTAATAGCTCCATTTCTCAAAAGGATTTTATGCCTAAAGTCAGAGATTATCATCTATTAATGACACCTGCAGAGGGAAATAATGAGAGAGACGCTAGTCAGGGCCAGGCACAGTTGTGGCCTGAGGATCTGATCTGATTGCCTGAATACTCCAGGTGTTGCTTTAATGGCTTTACACTGACCTTATGTCCACTATGCTGTTCCTTCTCCCTTCCCTTACACCACTTTTACACATCTGCCCCTTGTATGTAGCCTTGCTCACTATTTCATTTACTGTCACAATTGTTAACTAACCATATATCTAAGATATGTGCTAAGTACTAAATGAGACAGCGAGATACCTAATTAATTGAGATGATATGTGTAAAGTGCTTGGAGTAGTAACCAAGTAGATACCCGCAAAATGGTTTGCTGAGAAAGTCAATGAATGATTAAATGAATGGAGAAGATGAGAAAGGGAACCATCCCTTGGGGAATAATCACAACAACCAGAGCACAGAGGTGATCAACAATCAGAGGGAATGTTAGGAGGGACAATACTTCAGTTTGTTTTAAGCACAGAACCATCCTATTGTTTTTGAGAAACTCAACTCCTTCCAATCTACTTTTGACTACACAAGGAAAATGTTGAGAGACAAATGAACAAATCCCTCTTTCCTAGTCACTGGAATGAATTTAAAGAATTTGCCTACTTATTGGACAGCTCAACATTCTTGATGAGTCAGGATGCTTTCACTTACTCATATTTAAAAACGCAGTATGATTGCCTGCAATTTTTAACAGGAGTTTGTATGATATGCCATTGCACAGAATGCTATTTCAATTGAGGAACAGAATGACTTTTCAGAGTAAAAGATAAATGTGGGATCAGGCATTGCATTGTGACTTACAGTCCAGAATTATTTTATAGCACTTTATTACAATTAACAGATTTGGTCCAAGCCATCTTCTTACATGTGAAGAAAAGAAAACTCAAAAAGGAGGATGGCCTGCCCAAAGTCATAGATAGAAGCCTAATGGGCTCCAAGATCTGGATCTTCTGGACTGAAATACAATGCTGTTGTCACACTCATTTCTTCTAAAGGACTAGGAAATCTCTACTTTTTTCTAAAACTCTATAGCCACTAAGAGCATTTATCATCTGTCTCACTGATTTAATACACCAGTAAGTTACCCTGACTTCATAAGGTTTCTCCATGTTGGGGTCTGGATCTGACCAGGTGTCCCCAGAAAGACTAAAGATGCACCCCCCCCTCAGAATGTCTCAAATGCCTCATAAGTAAAGTAGTTTTAGCCATTATATCTTTTCACACTGGCCTGAATTACCCAAAAAAGACAGTGTTAGTAGACTTTTGACCACTACAGTTCCATTTAAAATTAAGAGATAAGACTTCTAAACACAAACTTCTCAAAGTCACATTCTGAATCAGGAAGAGAATGCCAAATGAAGGTTCAGGCTTTCCACAGTTGGTCCACTGAGAAATGACACTTTTATGTTAAACACTTAGCAGCATGGCGAGATTTGTTCTTACAATCTTGTTCTGAGGAGTTATTTGAAATTTCACAATGAATGATAAAGATTAATTATATGATACTATTAGTAATGTCTCAAAAGAGTTACACGAGGACTAGCATTTCATTATTTTGGTATATTATTAATAAAGAAATTATAGAGCAGATGTGGTTTGCTAAGTCCTTAACCCTGGCCAAATCTTTAATGTGTGTGGTATAGTTTCACTTTTCTTACATTCCAACTCTGCTCCAACTTTTGTCCTCCTTTTGATTGGCTTTGATGTCTGGTTCTTCCCATAGTAAAGAGGATCACAATCTTAATGCCACTGATACTAATTCTTAGTCTATGTAGAATTAAGGGCTACACAAACCTAAAAATCTGGGTTGACTTTTAATTAAGGTCCTAACAAACACTTCTGTCCAAAGGCAGCTACAAAAGGGACCCAAAAGAACTAAAAAGTTCTGAGGTCCCCTTTCAGCCTCATATCAGATAGTTAATTCGAGGGATGGCCATGACATTTAGATAAGGTCAGCACCCCAAATGGCTGATAAATCAATATGGGAAGGAGAAAAATACACACTGGTTTCTGCCTTTCAACTTTCTCTTTCTCATACAAACCTGACCATAGGCTGTGTGAAATCAGCATTTGAAGTAACAAGACTTTCTCTGTGCTCATCTTTCTAGATCACATCAAAGCACTGGATCTGAGTCAAGACTCCTGAGACCAGGTGAGTCTTAGGCTATTCAACAAGATAACTTATTACAGCTCAAAGTTGATGTGATGTTATTGTGTTTTGTGTGTTTTGTGTGCTTACACCACAGGCGTAAATCATTTCATTTCCTTGGATTCAAAAGATCCAGCCCAGACATTCTAATGCTGGCCTTAGCGATACCCTTAGATTCCTCTCTGCATCTTGCCCTGTCACTAATAATTCTTGATGAAGGTGCCTGAATAGATACAGCATTTATATTTATTCACGTAAACATATCATGAGTACCTAGTCCATTCCCAACATTCTCAGATACTGAGAAGGGTAGAAAGTGAGCTGAACATGAAATTTGTCCTTGAGGAGCTTCTGGAGTTTAAAGCAAAGAGTTAAAAAAATGTTTAGCTATCACGTGAAGAAGGAAGCAAATCCAAATAAGGAATACCCTCACTAGAAACCAAAAATCCATTTGGAAATGTGTATTCACTGTCCCCACGTTCCATTCAATGAACTCTGTGTGTTTCTAAAGGATGATATAAATTAGTAAAGGTGAAACAACCAAATAAATATGCCTCATGGATCCCAGCTGATTGGTTCTGTACAGCAAAGCCTGTCACCTGTTTGGGGAGAGAAAGAATGTTTGAGGTAAATAGTGACTAGGGTGTTAGTATCATACAACCTGCAAAAGCTGAGCCTGGAGGAGGGAATTAAATGTGGGCATTATTTGAAAGATAAAATCCAATAAGGCCGCTTCTCTAAAAAGCACAGCACAAACGAGAGGAGCAGAACTTTTGAGTCATGAAGCAAAATCTAATTGTCCATATGCATATCAGAGAAGAAATTTGCAATTTCAAAAACACGACCAATTGGTTCCACTGAGGAAGCCCATGTGGAGTTAGAATCATCTCTTCCTTTTCCATCCACACTTCTGTTAGGAATATGCAGCTGCAAAATGGACTTTGGGGCTCTGTTTGTGAAAGCCCCCTTCAAAGAAAAACAACACAGAACATAGAGTCCTGAGGCCCGCATCATACATTCTCATATTTCTTTTACATTGTCGTAAAATTGTGCACTCTGGCAGTTGACTTTTGTGCAGGGTTATACTTTCATTACAGGTTGACTTTTGCCAGGGTTGATGTGGGAGAGACTCACATACTTTTTGGAAAAAAAATCTCTTGTCCTCTAAACTGTGTCAATCCACCTTTTGAACCAGATTGATAATGATACTGAATTCAAATATCTTCTCCCATGGAACTCTTCCTCTGGCTACATTTACATTTTTTAAATTCTGTATCACTCTCTCTAAAAAACAAATCTCCACTGCTGGAGAGGTGGGGCATTGATTATAAGCCACAGGTGTGTTGTCAACAATCAAACCCAGTGTGGGAATAGAGGTTCCTGCATCCCTAACAAGATAATGGCGTTAAGTACAGGTTTTTAGTAAAATGTACTGCATTTCCCATACAAATAAAAAATTGTTTCCGATGGTTGCCTCTTCTTTTACCATCTCAGCTTTTTGTCATTACATTCTCTAAGTGATCCCAAAGCTCCCCGGAGCTTACAAATTCCGTGCACGTGCAGCAGCCACACTGCTTTTTTGATTCTCTATTATCAGAACATTCTGATGTCTAAACCAGGGGGTAAGAATTGGGAATGGGAAGAAGGTGAATGAAATAAGCTAAGCACATTCATACCTATGTGCACATTTATGCACAACTTAATCATACAAAAACATCATGTCTCACACTTGTGTTAATAAATGTCAAAAAGTTCTGCTTTGTGTACATTTCTATATATATATATATATATATATATATATATATATATATATATATATATATATATATACACACATAAGCATATATTCAGGCTCATTCCCATATAATACACACTTTAAAACAGAGCTGATCTCCATGTGTAATGGCTGCTCTTAATTCCAAAGGTCCAAAGAACATTCACCCATTCCATAGTGTGGGCTGGGTTAGCCTAAAGCACCACCCTAGCAGCCCAGCCAATGCACATCCTCTCAAACATTGTACAGGTGATGTGCAAGAGGGAATGAACTCCCTCAGCCTAACAGGCACCAGCCAACTGCCCAACCAATAATCAGAGAATTTCCTCAGTGCTGTAGGTACACAGAGTCCAGTATTAAGCAGAAGTCACTTTGATGGGATAGTAAGAAGACTGAGTTAGAAATCTGTCCAGGATCTGCTAGATAGTGAGCCCTTTTGGTCACAGGCAACAGAATTCCTGAGTATAACTGAAGTACACTACACGCCCCAGAACTTACTGGCTCAGAGCCTGAGAATTTGAGATATTTTGTAAGTTTTCCATCCCTTTGTACAGAATTTAATAAAATGCAAAAACTTCCCAGATGAGTAGATGGCTAGAAACGGGGCATGATCAGGGAATAAACAGTTCAACTGAGGGTCTTGCAAGCAAGTGCTTCCTTATTCTACATCCTGGTCGAGTTTACCATCAGAGCCTTGCCTGGGTTACACACAAGGTGGGACTAGGCTAAGGTGAGTGAGACACCTAAGGTGAAGGACTTTAGGAAACTCTCATTCCCTGGGCCCCGAAACTCCATCAGGGCCATAACATAACTCCAAGAAGAAACTAGCACAAAGCAGAGAGAAGTCTGTTAGATTCATGCAAACAATATTTTTCATATCAGTCCTCCTTTCCCATGACACCACGATAAGTGAACCCCACACATTTCCATCCATACCCAGAGACGAATGCAGGGAGGAAGGAGGTCTAGTTTAGAAGTCATCTTCCTGGATCTGCTAAACATCATCAAGAATTTAAGAAGGTGAAAAAGGACAAACAGAACTGAAACTGTTAGCAATTAAAATAGCACTTCTCTTCCTCAAAGCTCTTAGCAACCATTAACTAATTAAACTTCCCATTTTTCAAAAATAAGTATATTATATTTTGGGTGATATCTTGGGCTCCTCCTCACTTAAATATACTTTACAAAATACAAATTGCTTCTGGAGTGCTTAATAGAAGCCACACAATTTAAGTAGCCCTTTGAGTACCTCTCATCCAGAGGTAGAAGCGCTATTTTTACTTTGGCACCTCCCGACTCTATTCACTCATTCATTCATAGAAGCAAGTATACAAATTACTTGGCATTTAGGCCCTGTTTTAATTGCTGGGGACATAAGACTGATACTTTAAATACCTTTTTCAAGGGGCGATAATCTAGTAAGATGAAAATAAGTCATCAAAAATACAGTTCTTTCAACATTGCCTATGTCTCCCCCAGGACCCTACAGAGGTGGCATCCAGTAAGAAAGGGGCCACTCCTCGGATGAAGGGTCCTCTTGGTAATTGATTCACATTTGAGGAAAACTTTCCCACTGGCGACTGAACTCCTTCCACTGAACTCTGGAATGTTCTTTGTATTCCATCACCTCTGTCTGATACAGATGCTTCAAACAACAGTCTGGAAGTAGCAATCTCAAAAGAACACAGTGGTTTCCTTGAGACCCTATCTACCATCTTGGCTTCTGTTTCCCACACCCTTTAAACTTGCTTTAAAAAGTAATTTTTTAAATAGGCAACTGATTTCCTTTACTCTTTGGTTATTTTCATCAGTTATTACTCCTTTCATTAGTACTTCCTGGGTTAATTTCTAGTTTGAATCTCACTTGTTACATTTTGAATTTTCACGTTTGCCAGCATTTTCTTTTCCACAATTATTTCTATATCTTGGAGGAAAAACAAGGGAACTGAAGTTAGACACTGTTACCACCATCATCCTAGGATACCATGATTTCAATCATACTCAGGTTGTACATGAGTATTTATCCTGTACATATATCACAAAAACTCTGTTTACTCTCGCAATTATATTCCAATTTCACTATGACAATATGGTCATAAAGGATCATCTCCATACTTGAAGATGAAGCTTCATGAATGAAGGTCAACTTTAAAATAGCATCACCTTTGGGATTTACAAATGGCATGCTTCTCTTTTAATACAGACCTAGTTTTCACTACATACGTTTCAGCACTAGCACCTGAAGAAAAAAATAAACATACCAAGCTGAGAGAGAAAGGTCTCACACCCTGGCGATCTCTTCCATTTAGAAAGTGTCTGGTGCCACTGTTGTAACACAAAAACACCACCAAGGACTGCCCTCTTGATTACTCAGATACTTTTTCTGTCTGGTCTTTCAGACAAATGGCAGTGTACGCTTAGTAATGTACACTTTTTCTTCAAACTCTATTCAGCCATTTCCTGAATTTTCAATCTTTCTTTCAAGTAAGATTTCGGAGAGAAAAAAATTCAACTATAGAACAATATACTTAGGACATATGAGGAGAAACAGCCCATTTGCAAAGCAAAAACAAAACAAAGAATGGCAGAAGTACAATTTAAACAAGATTGGGAAGCACCTGACATACCTTCTGATGTTGTTCCTGAGAAGGAAGATTCCCCACTGGCACCACCAAATTCATCCTGGGAGCAGCAAGTAATTTCCATCTCACTTTTTCATGTAAAGAAATTGCATAAACTACCTTTGTAACCTTCAGAAAAAGGCTTGTCATTTTCAGTCATAAGGATGATAGCCCAGCTGGTGGAAATACACTCAGAACTGGCCCTCGCTGAACTCGATCTTGATCCTTCCCCACTGTGTCAGGGTTCAATACCAACACAAACAACTAACTTGTGTCTTTGTTATACATTGTGTGTTTTTCTGGGCGCTCTCCATACATTATTTCATTTGCCTCTCATACTCACTTATCAATGGATACAAGATAACAGTATTATCTCCATTTTTCAAATCATAATGTCTGGGCAACACAGTGGGCCAGTCTGGCAAGGCCCAGAGTTTTTGTCTACTCTACCCTCCAAAGAGTGAAAAGGTGGAAACTGCAGAGAGAACCCCCCCATCTTGTTTCTCAGGAGAATTCCCCATTTACCATACCCTAAACAGTGAGAAGAAGTCACCCAACACTGGCCAGACACCACTTGTAAATCTCAGAGACTCATGCTTGATTACACAGTACTTGCTTTGTGAGGCATGTAAGTGTGACAGGGCCCATTTTCCTGCAGAATGACACACAGGGAACTAAAGATACAGAATGAAACCTGCCAATTTTTCTCAGCATGGAAAGAACAACCATTCAGAGCACAGAAGGACATGCTTTGAGATTAAAAATTAATTTGTCTTCTTTCCCCCATCCATACATCCCAAATGGTTTCCAGACCCCAAAACTACTACTAACCAATTCTATGGGAAATATAAAGAAACATAGACCCTACAGCATTAAAGTCATCACAGAACAAAACAATAGGGATAAATAATTCAAGATACTCAAAAAATAATTTTAGAAATAAAACAGACTGTACCTCATGACTATTTGACTCTTCCTTCAAGGTAAATATATATGTTTAAGTCTAGCCACAGGGTGAGCAGGCTTATAAGCTATCATAAATTCTTTACCTCTGCCTCCAGTCTAAAGCAGATTTAACCCAGTCTCAAACAGCAGGGTCTTTCTGAATTAAAAAGGTCTGGAAACTACAAAGTTTCTCAACTACGACAGCCTCTTTGCTTATTAGCAAGTTCACAGATGTCTGCCATCTGGACTGAAACAACCCTTCCACAGAAAAGGGAGACAGGAACAAAGCTTGTCTGATCAATACCTCTGTGACTGAGCAGCACAGAAGGGCCTCCCTTACAGGAGGAATACCTATAATTCCCACAGGACACTGTCACATGCCCAGGCTTTTCTGTGAACAGCCAATTTCAATTCTATCCCTCAGTGGAAACTTCTCACTGGTTTGGATTCAAAGGACCTCTTCAGATTCTCTGTACCCAGTCAGTGTTCACCAGAAGTGACTGACGTTAACTGGGAGAAGTAGCCAGACGCAGGCACTGGATTTGCTAAGCTAGCCCAAGATAGAGCATGGCCACCCCAGGCAGTACTGAGCCAGGGAAAAATAGAAAAGATTGGCTCTTCTCAGAGCCAATAACAAGGACGATACGGTGACAAGGATGCGAGATTAGCATCTCCCTGTCCCCTTCAAGGAGGAGGTCTCACTCTTTTATAATTAACATTCATATTTTAATTAAACGTTTAGAGGAGGAAAATCACAAGTCACACAGCAGATTATCACAGGCAAAAATCTCTACTGCCCACCCCATACAGCCAGAAATGATAGACACTCAAAGGGGGAGATAATGTAGACAATTACCTACATTAAAAGCAATGCATAGATGTGGAAGGAGCTATATTCCAAGCAGAACAAATGCTTAAAGTTATATCTTAAGTTCCATTCATAGCTTTGTGATGGAATGATGAGAGCTAGAACAGGGGTCAGTAAACTATGGCCCACAGGCTGAATGCAGACTGTCATTATAAATAATGTTTTATTGGAAAAAGCCACACTCATTCATTTACTTATTGCCTGTGGTTGTTTTTATGCTGCTCTGGCAGAGTAGAGTAATTGCAACAAAGACCGTGTGTCCTTCAAAGCCTAAAATATTAACTTTCTGGTCCTTTACAAATTAAGCATACTGACCCCAATCTAGAACAGTGCTCTATGCAACCTGATTTAGAACTACCTGCTGCATCACTCCACCCTATTCATTTTTTTTCTCAGTCATCTTTCCTTCACTAGCATGCTCTCCCTTAATGTTTCAGACCATAAATCCCACCCAAGCAACTGAGACTCATAATAATCAAGGCCGTAATCTCACTGGTCTTTAGTACTCCCCAAATCCCCATTTCTGGATGCTTTCAGATAAAGAAGGCATAAGACATCTTAAAAGGAAAGATATCTTTCCTAGTGAAGATATTAGCACAATTTTAACTGAATTTTCCTTAATATAATAAGCAACATGTGTGACTTGTTCACCTTTTATACTATATCAAGTAATCAAGGAACTTGTCTGCTGCCCACTACTAGACCCCCCCTTGCCTCAGTACTTGATTAATGAGTGAATTAGTGAACAGAATGTGATAATGTGAGCCACCTTATGGTCAATCACTGCTGCGCAGGGTGACACTAATACTTGACATCTGCATAGCACTCCCCCTCCAAATACTGAAGCACTGAACATCATCTTATTAATCATCTCAGGACCAGACAGCATGAAAGGTGACAAAGAGACAAGTTAAACGTATCTTATGGTGAATCAACCTCTGAATATTTTCCAACTCAATCTATTTTCAAGCACATCCTATTTTTTTTCTAAAATGTATTGAGTCCAGCCATATTGGTAAACATGATTTATTTCTTCTGAAATTTTAACACCTCTAAGTTTTTCCATTTTGACAGAAAAGGCATAATTCCCAACATAAGTTTCTATAGAAAAGAGAAAACAGGAACAACAGGTTGAAAGGATCACCCAAGCAACTCCTGCAAGGTCAGACCAAATAGTATTGCTCAGCAAAGCCACTAGTCTCTGCCAAGGTTCAGCCAGCTCTGACTGTCCTCTAAGCCTGCCCTTTCTGTGTCACTTGTACCCCTTTGTGCACACAAACAATGGCAAAACCAGGATCAGTGGGTATAAGATAGAAAGGAAGAATTTAGATCAAGAATGAAACAGAGCTTTCTGGAATAATAACGACCCCAAAGTGAAGGGAGTGGTATAATAAGGCTGTGGACCCTGTCATTAGAGGTATCAAGGAGGAAATTGGAGGGTCTTTGAGAGACATGTTATATAGAGGTATTTTTCCCTTGGTCAGGAGGATAAACTAGATGATTTTAAAGTTCCCACCCAATTCTTACAAATCGTGGAACTGTATTCACCGCGGAGTGTTCCATTTTTAAAAAGTTAAGACATTAAAAAGTTACAAGCATATATAGTATGATTCTTTTACTATTATGCATAATATAATATGCATCTTATATATCTAAAATCAAAATTTTAACAGTAACTCTTTGGGTTATATAATAATGAGCAATTTATATATTTTTTTCTATTTATCTTTCTTAAAGCTTTCTTCATTGAACATGATTACTTTGTTAAATAAGATAAAAACAACAAAAGTTTAAAAAGATCATTAGAGAAATCACAGAACCACTCATTAATGTTATGCAATTTATTCTGTGAAGACCCCTCAGGTCACAAGGGCAGTCGGTGCTGTCTCCACAGAACAGAAACAAGGAAGCATGTGTGATAGTCAAAAGTTAACATCCAGTAGGGCCGAGACACAGCCGCCGGCCTCACCAGCTCTCAGAGCTGAGGTTCCCATCGACATCCATGCAAAAGTGTTCAGGCAACACCAACCTGCTCAGATGTCACAATTTCAAAGACCCAGAGAAGCACAGGAGGGGCCTGGGGCTGCTGAAGGCCAGCCCCCAGGGGAGCCATGCTGGGCAATCTAGGAGGCAGACTAGAGGGTGCCAAGGTGACCCACCCCTGGCAAGGGAGCATCTTCCCTTCCAAAGTGGGAAGTCAACGTTGGTACCTTAGAAGTGAGACATATGGGAGTTAACTGGTATAGGTACAGGCCAAACAGTTTGGAGGAGGTATGGCACATTGGAATGGGTGGCATTTATTTATGAACTAGTAAAGAAATATTTTAATATTTTAGCAATCTGAGCATCTATACTGGTACCTGCTAGCTGCATACTAGCAATGTGTTTAAACAATTTGTTTAATTCACCACTGGCACAGAATTCTCCTGCTTTTGCCCTGCACCCTTCAAGGGCTATGACATCTCCTGGCTCTGTAACTTCCTGGGAATTGCATCTTTGCCTGACAAATATCCCTGGTGATAGAGTCTTCTGAGTCAAAGAAGACACAGACTGAAGTAATGGACAAGGGAGGTTTTTTATCCAAAAGATAACTGCCAAGAATCTTTCAAGGAAGGAAAATATGCTACATTCTTTAAAGGCTGTGCAATATAAGAGAAAGGAGAAATGAGGGTTTTTGAAGGGTACGACATGAACCTGATTGCCACTTCTATGTTCTCATTTCAAAATATAAGAGTCCTAGAAATAGAAACAGGAGCAATCGATTACTTAATTCCATTAATTAGTCTGAGCTGAACCTGATCTGAATAGAGACCTCATGATGAGCTCTGAGTCTCCTGTTAGACAGTAAACCAGCAAAATAACTCCCTAGTAAGGCATCTATAAAGCAGCCTAAGTAAGTAAATGCCCTTTTTGTTTAATGTAGGAGGCTAAAAGAACAAGGAGGGGGTTTGTTTCGCTCTGCCCCACTCCTCCAGGCTATCTACACCAAAGAACATAAGGAAAGATTCAGCCTTTCCTCTTCAGCACTGGATAACATTACAACATTCCATTTTCCTTTTAGGTTCTTCTGATATCCTCAGTTTGAGGGATTGACAAACACCCAGAACAGGAACTCTAAATTAAAGATTTTAGACTAAGAAAAAAAAAAAGAATGTATGGACTCAAATATAAAAACCATTATGAAATTCAAATGTCCTCTTCCTAGTCTCCCCTTAGGAATTTATGAAAGCGTACTTAATGTACATTGGACCATTCCCATCCCTACTCCTCATCTTGTTTTCAACCACATAACCAACTAATGCTGGGAATTAGGCTATAGAAAGATTTTATGTGTAAGTTCTTGGCATAAATTCAAGAAAGAAATCAACTGTTTATCAAGGTCATTAATTTCCCAGCTCCCAGTAGGAAAAATAACCATCTAATGTGGATCCGTGGGAAGCAGAGTAATTGCAAAAAAAAAAAAAAGCTAACATAACTAATAACCGTCATTCACCCATTCATGGGAATGGCCAAGCTTCTACGAATAAGGCTGCCATTCTTGAAGAAAGGAACTCATAGTCTGTGTCTAATGGCTCTAGCTTTTGAGGCATCACTTGACCTTTCTATCTAAAACAGATTAGCTTCAGCTAGAAGAAGGCTTCCAAAATCAAAATGCCATACGCAGCCAAGGGCACGTTTCTTCATTCAATCAAGACTTTAATTACATTATTCCTGGAAAGAAAGCAATGCTATCACAAAATAGTGAAGCTATACATCTCAAGCTTAGAATAACTCATGATCTGAAAATTTTAGAAGGTGTACAAGTCCATGAAAAATACCCCAAAATGCAATATTTATAGGCAGATCGGCTTTGATTCGTTAAAAAGAACATTCAGTGACTTCTAGTTTTACTCCTTGACATTCATCATCTTTATAGGTCGAGTCAGTGATATGAGAGAAGGTGAGGTATGATTTCCCTTCCTCCCCAATACTTCTGCAACAAAACATAGACAAAATTTTGTTAAAACCTAATGTTTCCTACAGATTTCACTACAATAAAAAGCCTGGAGACTGTTTGAAAAGTACATACCCATGTTCCTATTGAAAACCGCATTTCTCAAGCTAGTGGATAATCCATCACTCAAAATTATGGCATTTATAATCTCCCAGATATCATTTATTCTCATTTAATCCATTTAAATGCTGGACTAGCAATGGTAACTAACTGAAACAGAAATGAACAGTGGTTTGGATAAGGAGAATATGTTGTAGTTCAATTTAATGAAAATTTCCTTTTCAAATCTCTCAAGTTATTTCTCATTATCTCTTCACCCTCTAATAATATTTAGATTGGATGTTTTCAGTTGAATTTTGATTGGTCCCTTCAATACTCACTTCCAACAAGGCATAGTTAAGGTGCCACAGAAGCAAACAATTAACTCCCATTTGTTAAGAGAAGAAATCTCTGATATTTGAAAATCTGTTTGATAAAATTTGAAGAGAAATGAAGGCTTAATGGTGACATGGCCATGAGAGAAAATAAGGAGGAAACTAGCAATGCCATTGTTTCCCTGCCTGCAGAGAGCTGATAGAATCTTAGGCTTAATACACTGTCTCCCTGTGACACTATCACAGCAGGAAAAGTCAACCTACATTTATTTCCACCTACATTCCAAGGGAAGAGCATTAATCATTTCTTTGGTGTTTTCTGCACTATTACATCATCATTATCATAATCAAATACTGAGGGTCTGAAATAAAGAAAAAATTTTCTTAAGTCTTCTTTATGTAGCTAATGATTTCACTGGGGAGAGTCTTCACATGTATTAGCAAAATAACACCAAGCTGTACATGATTAGTAGCAAATTATTGTAGTAGGAAGCATATTTACTCAAACCACTGTGGACTTGAGTGCCTGTGGACTGCAGAGGTGTAGGTGAGGAACATGCAGAGGGACCTCAATGAAGAGGATGGACTTCAGGACAGTTACTCTGATCCTCACAGGAGCACACCACTCAGTCCTTTGGAGCAGATTCGGAAGTCACATGAAAGAACTGTGGTGACACTGGCTGTTTCTCTAATAACATTGCTGACACATGTGCAGACCCAGCTCCTAGAATATGGTAGAGGTTTGAACAGGAGGCATGGTTGAGCTGGCATTAGAATGGCACTTTGCAAACCGACTTGCATACATATCACAAAGGATTGTTAAAATGTAGATTCCAATTCAGCAGATCTGGGATGGAACTGGAGTTTCTGCATTCCTCACAAGAGGCCATGTGATTCTGATGCTCCTGGTCTGCAGGCCATGCTTTAAGAGGAAAGGTTTTAGAGACTAGATGGGTATTTGTGAGGCCTTGGAGTTAACTTTCCCTCCACATGGAAAGAAGACAGCCACATTAGTACTTGTCTCTCTTGGAAGGTGATCTGCTTTGTGGAGATCATTTTCACCTTGATCGTGTCCTCTAAATCATAAAGCAAATGGTTGAGTTTTTGTTTTGTTCTTACTGTTTTAAGATTTATCTATTTGCTTATTTGGTAAAAAGAAAACAGAGTCAATATTTTAATGGGATGATAAAATAAACATAACTTTGCCCAAGTTTCAATAATTGTATGGTATGTAGTAAAAGTGACAAAGACTGAGCAAAACCCATGCCTGGTGGTTCAGCATGAGGGGATGGAGTGAAGGGGACATTTCTTCTACAGCTCATACATTTCCATAATATTTGAATTTCACAATAAGCATATAGGTCTTTTTAGGCAGAAATTATCATAAAGATAAGGATACAAACAAGCACAAAACTATGAGAGGGTTAGGCCTTCATTCTACATGGCTGTCAGTTCTAACATCCTAGTAGTATCATTTTTGCTACTGTGACCATCTGTGAGACAAATTAGGCCACTTGGTATATACTTGAAAATTTTAAGAAACAGAATAGAATCAATCCATTTTAAACTTTAAAGTTTTAGGATTAATTTATTTTCACTGTGTATTTCATAGATGAATCCACTTACCATATCTAATAATGAGCAAAAACAATGCATTCTTACCAGCAATCCCAAATTGGTGCTTTCCTTTCTAGCAGTTGCAAAATAATAAAATGGTTCAGGAACTGAACATTTGTATCCAATTTCACTTTTGGCTTAGTTAAGCAAAATCATCATCCCTGAATAAAGGCTTCCAATGTTTTTCGAACAAGGTTCCTTGCTGACACAGCTCTTTTTCATAAAATCATACAATGGTCCCTGATTTTTTTTTTAAATGATGCACCATCTCTTTAACAGAAAATTGGGTTATTGATTAATTGATTATGTGCTGCTAACAAATGCCAACTTAAGCACGAGTAAGGAGATGCTATTGAATGTTCATAACTCAAAGCCTGCAAGACCATGCTACATGGTTGCATTATTACTGTCTCCCATTTTAATGAAGATATAGCACAGCACTCTGTTGACCTAATTTACACAATATATCAAAACTATGTGAAACAGCCTTATACTACAATAGGGGAGAAATTACCACATACATGCAACTTGCAGAGGTAAGCCTGATTGTTAAGGTTGGACATTAGCATCCCAAAGCAGTAGCTGGAATGTTATTCTTTTATAAGGCGGCAGTGGATTTCTTTTCGGGGAAAGTGAAAGTGCATGAAGGTGTCTTAAAACTTGTTAGTGAAAACTGTGACATTTGAAAATGATTAACAGAAAATTGAGTTTTATTTAGTCAGTAATCTAGAAGTGTGTAAAAAATAGCTCATATGAAAATACCACCTATTTGGAGAGGAAAAGTGAATATTATAAAAGTAACAACAATATAATAATAACATCTACTATTTATCTAGGAATTACAGTATGGATTCGAGAACATCTGTTTTGAAGCCAGGAATTGAATCATAGGCCGGCAATTTACTAGCATGGAGCCAGGGGGAATGCTCACCTCCTGGTGCCTCACTTCCACCACCTGGAAAAGGGCATACTATTAGTTGGCATAGTATCAGTTCCTCTCTGTTTTACTGGGAGGAGTAGCAATGTGGTAACACATAGCAGTTAGGACTGAGTGTTAGGACTGAGTGTTATCTGCACATGAAAGAAACCCCATCATAGTGGTTTAAAACCAAACAGAATTTTAATTCCTCACATTAACACGAAGTCTAGAAGGGATTCCTGAGGTGGTATTGCTGAACAAGAAGTCATCATAGACTCAAGTCGCTGCTCAGTTCCTCCTCATTGGTCATCATAGGTGATGTAATGAACTGGCTGTTCCAACTTTGGGCCTCACTTCCACTATCCAGAAAGGAGGAAGTGACTAGGGGGAAGGGAGTGATTGTTGGGTCAGGAGAGCAAACTTCTTCCAAAATCCCAAGGAGTCTCCTGATTCTAGGCCATTTGCCAAAACTATGTCACATGACCACTCTTAGTAGGAAGGGAGTCTGGGAAATAGGGTTTTTTAACTGGCATTCTGTTGCTCAGAATGGAAACTACCCTTTTAATAAGTAAGGAAATAACTGGGTAATAAATATTTCAAATGCAATGTCACTTTAAACCATGCACTCTTATAAATTGGCCATTATTATTAGTCTACTTTTCCTGTACATTATATATGCTTTAGTATCAGTGTGACTAACCATGGTATATGAGTCCAAAAGCACAGGCAATTCTTTGCAGGAACTCATTTATATAGGGGAGACTTAAATACTACTTAAAGAAGAAGTTCCATGGACAACCTGGAGACAGAAAAGCTACATCTACAGGGAAAAAGACTGTGACATTTGTCCTCAACTTCAGCCCTTCAACTGAGTCTGAACTGCATGCAGGGAGAAGTTACAGACCCTAGTTAAATTACTATTGTCTTAAAGGCAGTAATGATAAAATTTGACAGAGAGGGAGAGAGTATCAGGACACTTTGTGACTGGACATAGTAATGCTTTGGCACTGGAAAGGTTCTAGAACTTTAATGGCCCTACACAAAACTGCAGCAGTCATTCAGCAGAGAAGACATGGCACCTGGCAGGAGATGGAAGTTACCTGAGGGCATGGGAGAAGCTCAGTGGGCATGCCAGACTGCCAAACTGTAGGGCAGTGATCGTCAGGTCAACCTGCTGATGTCATACCTGCAGGGATTCTTACAAATACGTAAAGAAGGCACTGCCTGATGTTGAAGGTTTGTTTTAGAGGCTGAGAGCATTAGCGACAATGAGGAGTAATTCAGATTATGTACGTTAATTTATTTAATCCAGACTAGTGCAGTACTAGATAGTCATGCTTCTTACCTTTTGTTTAGTGCTCAGTGCAAGTCAGGTGATATGCTAAATAATTTACATCCAATTTCTCAAAGGTTATGAACACTCTGATTTAAGTATTGTTTTCCTACTTTAGAGATGAGGAAACCAAGGCACAGAAAGGACAGAACGGTAGAGCATTTTGCCCTAGTTCTCCCATTTAGGAAGTTCTAGGGGTGGGATCAAGTCTGACACAAAATCAAACCCTGAGCTCAAAGATAGTCTCAATAAATAGCTACCATGATTAATTTTATGAGAGACTATACAGCAAAGTACAGTGGTTGTCAAAGTTAAGTATCAGAATGATCTGAAAAGCATGTTGAAAAAGCTTTCCTAGTCCCTCCTGGTCTGTCCAGGGCCTCTGATTCAGGTGGAGGGAAGCGGAGCCTGGAGATGTGCATTTTAAAACACACACAAGTGGTGATGACGCAACCACACTTTGAGAAACAGGCAGAGACGCTAAGGGTTATAGAAGCATCATCTATAATCCTCAGAATAACCATAAAAGGGTGAGATTATCACTCTTATTTTAAAGAGGAAGAAACAAGTTTAGTGGCAACTGTTCTCAGTGTTCCACTTAGGAAACAAAACAGTATTTTTAATTTTTTTATATTTTATAATAGTTTTAAAAATACAGAAACATGGTGAAGATATTGCAGAAAGTTTCTATACACCCAACACTGAGTTTCCCAATTTTAACAACATATTAATGGGCTATGTTTATTAAGATGAACGACTCAATACTGACGCATTTTTATTAATTGAAGCCCACACTTTAGTTAGATTTCTTCAGTTTTACCTAAAGCTCTTTTCCTTTGCAGGATCCCATGCAGGACAGTATATTACATTTTGTCATGTCTTCTTAGACTTCTCTTGGCACTGATAGCCTCTTGGACTATCATTTTTTACAACCTTGTTAGTTGTGAGAAGTATTTTGTGGAATGTCTCTCATTTGGAGTTCGTCTGTTCTTTTTTTCATGATTAAACTGGGATTGTGCATTTTGGGGAAGGAAGATCACAGAGAGGATGTGCTGTTCTCATCACATCATACTAGGGGTACATGCCATTACCCTGATTTGTTATTGTTGACGGTGACCTTGAGCATCTGACCTAGGCAGTGTTTGTCAGCTTTCCCCTCTCCCCCAACCCCTGCCTGCTGTACTCTCTGCAAGAAGTCACTGTGCACAGCCCACACTGAAAGGAGTGAGGGTTATACTCCACCTCCTTGAGGGTAGATTATCCATACAAATTTTTTAGAATTCATCTGCACAGGAAATTTGTCTGCTCCCTCCCATTTATGTATTTATTCATTTATTCATTTATAGCTGTATGGAGTCTTGAATATTTACATTCTGTTGTTCAGCTAATTACAGCTTTGGCCATTAAGAGCTCTCAGTTATCCCCTGTGATCCTTTGACATACTCCTTTATTTTGAATTTTTCTATTTCTCCCTCTTTTTTTTAAAGAACTTCCTTACTTTCTGGTACTATAAGATGCAATAGGCTTATTTTTTTGTATTTCCAGCCTAGGTCCTAGAATCGGCCATTTCTCCAAGGGACCCTTGTTTCCTTTATTGGAGGATCTATTTAGAAATTAAGATTTGGGTGCCAGATGACTTTTTTTTTTCTTTTTTCTCTCTCTCCCTTTTTTCTTTCAGTGCATGCTTGTTTGGAGAATAAAACAGTGGAGTGCCCTTGCTCTTTTTTTTCCCCTAGTCTTTCGGAAGATGTCAGATATATACTAGTGAGTAGATTAAAAGTCGGGAGACTTTTTTTTTTTCTTACAGAACTAGTAACTTCTGTGTGGTCTTAAATAACAGAACACCAGCCTTTATAACCTCATTCACAAAACACATGCGGTGAATTAGGTATTCTGTCCACTTTTTAGAGGTATGGAGAGATGAGTTTGGATACCGGATGTGAAAATAGAAACTATCAGACAAAAATAAAGCAACATCATCACTTATCAGTTAGTAATTCTCATAACCTTATATGACTGAGTGTTTTGGAAGAAAAGATAACGGAAGAGCTATTTAAGCTGAAAATTCTGGGCTGGGCTACCTGCCCTTTGGCTATAAAATATATAGAAAATCTTTTACAGGCTAGCTAACAACCCTTATGCATTAGTAATAAAGGATTTGGCACCCTGAACCAAAGTTTTCTGTATGTTTTGAAGCTATGCTGAAAGGAAAAAAGATGAAAACATTAATTTCCAGCACAGACTTATTCCAGCAGCACAGGGGCCTGAATCTGCTTTCTCAGGTATTAGATTTCAGAGTTCAAAATGTGGTGCATGAGCCACATCTGTCCTTTCCTGAGCAATTCGTCCTTCAGAGACCTCCCTAAAATTATTGGGTAAAGTATTACAGGTAAAACCTCTTCATGTTAAAATTATATTATTTATGCTGCCAAAGTAACTTCTCAGGTGACCTTGTCACTCCTGCACCCCTTTGTCTCGTAGGCTATCACTAATCTGCTCAGGAAGAAGCTCGCAAACAAAGGAACCTTTGCTGGTGATGGAAACTAGTACCTGTGTCAAGGAGATGGCTGGCTCTTGAAAGTGAAGTGTCCGCCATCCCTCTTCTTGCCTTCCAGAGCCTGAACAGGTAGAGACGAGTGTCCACAGAGGAACTCTTTCTTCCTCTTCAGTCACCTTGCCCAACAGACTCAAGCCCTCTTCCTTCATGAAACCTTTCTGTTCTCTTCCTTTCCTCTATCTGAACTCCTCACTCATTTGGTTCTAAATACGTTGTCTCGTGACTCTGCTTACCTTTCGGTTTTTCATATTTAAATCACCTAGGTCTTATTTCCCCAAGCATTCTGTTAAGTCTAAAAGAACAACAACAGTATGTGTGGCTTGTTACATCAACTACAGAGGCCAATAAATACGATAAAGCAAACATGACCTCAACAGACATCTGCTGAAGGAACAGATAAAAATAGAAACAGCTCGATGCTCACTATGTGCCAAAGACTAAGATAATCCTTCAGTGTAATACACTTTTCATTAACTTATTCAGCAACGTTTTTCTCAATTTTAGGGATGAGGACCCTGAACCATAATGAGGGTCATAGAGTTAAACCTTGGTAGAGCCAAGATTTTATACCATGTGTACAAAAATGATTCATGGAATGGTACAAGAAAGGTACAAGAATGATTATTCTTCCATTTGTGACTTTGGGGCTCAGTTAACCTCCCTGGAGCAATGTTTCATTATCAGTACAATGAGGTTCATGTCAAACAATGGCCGAGGTCCTTTCCTGCTTTACTGGTGTGTTGAGACACAAGTAGTAACCTTTTCATTCAGGGTGCCTCTAATCTCCATCATCTGTTCACTTCAACAAAAATAACTTTTTAAATTTGTTGACATATCCCACCTCTTAGAAATGGTTCTCCTAAGAAAACAGAGAGTCTATCTCTGGGATTATTATCTAGGAAATAATTATCCACCCATTTTATCGTGTGCTATTTTCATACATTTGAGTTGACAATGTCCTAGATGCATTAGTAACAGGACTTCAAGAGAGCAAACTCTATAGACTTCACATATTTGCATTTTAATATTTGCAAGATTTGTTTGATTTTGAATTTTTCATAAAAACTCTGGAATGTTGCCAGTAAAATTAGTAATAGTACCATGTAAAGAAAAAAAAGGAGAAAGGGAAAAAGAGAGTAAATTTTGTAGTTAAAAGCAGAGTACTCTAAAATGTAGTGTATCCTCAACTGAATCTTTCATGGCTTGTGTACAAGAGTAACTTCAGATTCTGTGCAAACTTGAGAATAATCATTAAATGGAAATCAATTAGTCAATATTTGTTAAATGATTATGCACCCAGCACTATTCTAGGCACAATGAAACACAAAGCTAAAGTATTAGAGAGGAATTATCTAACAAATATGTTATCCTACCATCTCCAGGAGATATCCTGATATTGAAAATAAGCTACCTGGCTCTGACAGATTTTTGACAATGTAGTTGGCCAAAAAAACACCTCTCGGTTTTGGATATGAAGTTTGACATTAGCACAGTGCTATGGGTTAAGGACTCTATGACCCAGATACTTTGGCCAGGGTATAAGTTGTTTCCAACTTTCCAAATGGGCACCCATCTTCTCTGGACTGTTGGTGCAGCCCCTCATAATAGGCCTTGCTGCCAGCCCCTAATTATCCCTCCATCTGGCTAACAATATGCTGTCTGAAACACCACTGCCCTGCTGCAAACCCTTCAAGATTTTGTCCACACCCATCCCTACCACAGGTACCTAAATTCAGGTGACCAACCATTCCAGTTTATCTGGGGCTGTCCTGTTATTAACACTTAAAGTCCTGCGTCCTGGGAAACCTCTCAGTCCCAGGAGAATAGGAAAAGCTGTAAACGCTGCAGCAGGAAGGGTCTGAGCAGCGATGCTCTCTCACACTCCTATTTCTTTGCATGTCCCACTCTCCCTGCCTGTGATTTCTTCCTTTAATTCTTTCTTGAGTATTGATTCAATTATCTGTCTTAAGCTATAAGGTATGAAAGGCATTTTTGTTCCCTCTGAGAAGCAGTTCACCTCTCTATAAATAGAACTTTTCTCTGGGTGCGGGGTAGGGAGAACCCAGCAGCCTTACGTAACCTTTCACAAAAGCCCTGCTCAGTTTCATCACACCCAGAAAAGGCCCTACAGTTCATATGAGTTAGGCAGGAACTCCTCTCACCAGGAGGAACACTAGTGATTTTCATTCAGATTGCGTCTAATCTGCACAGCTGAGCCCCACATTCTCCTCTTGCAGAGTCTGGTTTGGAGCACATCAGTTAAAGCTCCTCTGTGCCAGTAAGTGCAGAACGAAAGCTTCAAAACCTCGCACTGAGCTTTCTGTCTGTAAAGCTTTACCCTTCTTCAAAAACCTGTTATGCCCCTTCTCCCCTGCCACAGAGGTCCAGGCAAAGGAGCAGTTGGTCTATTTCATGCCCTGAAGGACACTGCCAATCAAAGGGCCAGGTTCAGCAAGGAGTGGCCCGTCAGGGTCTCACTTTGAATACCTGTGTTTTTAGCATCAGACCTGGGAGGCAGAGGAAGGGATGGGAAGCCTCCAGGGCCCCAGGGCCCCTTTCAAATGTCTGCTTTTTTCCTTGGGTCTGAGAATTTTCAAAGAGGAATGAGGATGGAGGGAGAGGAAAACATGGGATGAAAACCAGCAGATCCTTTTAAAATGTGCCTTCTTATCTTGAGCACTGATGAGAAAAGAAGGGAAAAGGCAGTCAGAACACCCAAAGAGCATTTTCAAGCGCTTTTAATCTCAAGGAAAATGAAACATGTCACGGCCTCCAAGAAATATGCTAGCCACTAAGTCACAAACCACAAGACTTTGATGTTTCACAGTTTGCCACTGAAAGACCAGCTCCTGAAGCCAAAGCCTCCAAAGAGGCTGCAAGCTAACAAAGACTGAAGCAGTATGGATGGAGCGTTCTTCCACTGACTCAATTTTCACAAAGAAAGAGACACAGGGTATTTCCTTCGGTGGGTTTTCAGCCTCCTCAGGCAGTGTTCTCAGTCACTTGGCACACTCTAATCAATTAAATCTGGGTGTGGCTGGAGTTTCTGCATTTCTAAAAAGCTCCCAGGAGAGGCAAATGCTGCTGGTGAATGGACCACCTCAAAGAGCAAGTCCCTGGGACACTGACAAGGGAACTTGGCTGCACTTCAGAATCACCTGTGGAGATTGAATAACTACTTGTGCGAGGCCTCATCTCAGACATTCTAAATGTGTATGAGGTGGGGCTGGGCACTGACAACACAGCCAAGGTGAGGTTCAAGCCCCTCCTCCAGAGAGAATACCTTCAGGACAAATTCTACCTAGCACACCCATTAACCAAGCAAGCGCTAGCTTCCAGGTGTTCATGTTGAGCGGATGCTGGGATTAACGGGTCTGCAGGAAATGGATGTGGTTACCCAGAGGGGAGTTAATGGAAGAGGTTAATTTGGATGAGGAATCCACAGGAAGTGTGTTATATGGTGCCAAGTTTGATCAGTACTGCACTGTGTCAGATCTAACTTAGCTGAACCTGTTAGCCTCTAAACCTGGCAGGGAATGGATTGTGGCCCACAAAACCCTGGCTCAGGAAACTAAGCAGGTGCTTAATTTTGACGCTGCAATTCAAGTCTATCCTATTTCTATGTCTTTAAAATCATCAGCTACAACAAATTAAGGAGGGGTCTAAAATGGCTTGCCATGAAACTTCCTATTTATAAAGACTATTCCAGTATAAATGTAGTCTCTATTAAGATGATACTAAAAATAGTTGGAGTTTGTGAAACACCTATTAAGTGTCAGGCATTGAGACAGATATTTTATTTTTATCTAACTGTTGGAATGAGTTTTATCTCCAATTTAAAGTTGGGAAGGAGAGCTTGATTTTGTCCCCATTTTACTGATGGGGAAGTCTAGGTCAAGCCCACTTGCTGGGAGGCTTTTCCCTATTGGCTGCGCCATGCTGCTCATCACTACGGAAGACCACAGGACCCCGCAGCTGACTCCTTTGCAACTTGAAGCACTGGAGGAAAGGCTGAAAGCTAAATGACTTCTAAACGAGCCATAACTTAAAGCTAAAACAACACTCATCCATATTTTTAAGAAATAGTAATGGAGAGAAAATACATACGAAAGGAGCTTATTAAGAAAATAACCTGCGAAGATGTAAAAAATTGTATCTGGTTCAGTTTTCTGTTTTAATTCACAAAGAGTGATCAGATACATGTTTCAAAGGAGGCTGCAGGAAAAAGAAATGTACCCATGACAAACCTACTTGTACAAAAAAAGGTGAGACCCCATTTCCTCTGCTCTGTGAAAGTTTTCAAAGTGGAAGCAACCTGTTACACATGCTTATTAATAATCACCCGCATTTATCTAGCTCTTTACACTTTTCAAAGTTCTTTCCCCTTGTTACATTAGTTGTGCCCACATAACCCTATAAGGTATTTCTAGACATATAGGACAGATAGGTTCATAAATTCATAAATAATAAGAAAATCAGGGCAAGGACTACCTATGCATTTGCAATTTCTAAATGAGTGTGCTGAGAATAGAAAAAGGTCTTTGTCAAGAACTCATTTGATTCATTTGACCATTATTTACTGAGGATGAGTAGCTAGTATGTTCAAGAGAGGATCCAAAGGTATTCTCCAGCCTCAGCTAAGCCATGACCATGCTTAGTTCTAGTCCTTGAATACACTAATTTTGGAATTCACTATGCTTCTTCCTAACACAGTGCCTTTGCACTCACTTTTCTTACCTCACATTCTTTCCCCTGTTCCTCCCAAAACATCCCCTTTTTTTAACTAAGTTAACTCATTCTCCACATGTCAATCACAACCTCCTCAGGGAAGGCTTCATGATCTGCTCTCTCAGCCACTTTCCTTAATACTTTACTTTTTTTCAAAACCTTTTCTCATTTGAAATTATGGATTTATGAATACATTTATTTAATTAACATTTCCCTCCCACTAGGCACAAAGCTCCATCCCCATCTTAGCATGGTGCCTGGCACATACTCAGGAAATAAGGGAAGCAAGGGCCATAGGAGTCTGGGGATGTATTTACAGCAC
This sequence comes from Manis javanica, assembly GCF_040802235.1. Taxonomy (NCBI): domain Eukaryota; kingdom Metazoa; phylum Chordata; class Mammalia; order Pholidota; family Manidae; genus Manis; species Manis javanica. The sequence goes on along the minus strand of NC_133164.1, from coordinate 105,466,468 downwards.
CAGTCTGCCAAATCTGCCAGGAAAAACTCTGATACCCTCATTCTTACCATACCTATAGCTTGGTTTAAACATGACTGACAACTTTTTCCACTCCCTTCTCTTTGTTTTTGTTGTGCTTTGTTTTGTTTTTGCCAATCAATCTAAGGATGTAGCGATGAATGAATGGGCTCTTTCAGCCCATCTGGCTACTATTAATGTATTAATGATATAGTGCATAAACACTGTAATTAATATTTTTCAGAGTCTGCCCACTTTGTGTTTCTGTTTTTAATGAGTACTTTGTTCTGCTGTGTATCCTATTTAACTACATCTGCGCCTGCCTTCTTCCCTTGATGATAAAACCCTTGGAGGAGAGAAACAAATTTAAGCCTTTCATTTAATTCTCTGTAACTCTTATCTTGAATCAAATTATTGATCTTATTTGATCCTTATAATACCTCAATGATTTTGTTAGGCATTAACAGTCCTACCTGAAAAATAATAACAAAATTTTAAGGGAGACAAAATGTGTACCCATGAATGACTATACAGCAAGTTAAAGACTATGCTAAGTCTACATTTTCTAATATATGGCTTGGGAGAGTTTACTTAGAATAGCACATTATATCTTTCTGATTACCAGAAAGATATAAACAAACTAGAGGGAGTTTAGGTAAGAGAAATAATCATGATTAAGCTTCTGGAGGGGCATGAAGATAGATGAAATGAACTAAATATTATAAGATGGTTAAGTAAAGACTAAGGGGGAGGCAGGAATGATTTATAGCTGGAATTACCTAACAAACTTCAGCTTGGAAGAGGCAGAGTGTCACCAAGTGGGGGAAACAGGAGACAGGAACTGAGTGACAGGAGCAGTGGGAAGAGCATTTAGAACAGGACTACCCAAGATGAATTGTAAATAAATTTTTAACAGTAAAAACGGATATACTCCTGAAAAGTTTCCCAAGGGAAACAGTGAACAAACCATCCCTGGAGACATCTCAAACCAGAGAAAATAACTTAGAAATTGTCCTGCAGGGAACAGCTCTGCCCAAACACTAGACATGAAAGGGAAAGCTTGCAGATTTTCTCTCTAATTTATATTCTTCTGGGATCCCATGAGGCTGAGAAAAGATGTGGGAACAATGGATTGAGGACTCCGGGTGCAGGGGGTTTGCTTAGATGGTTCAGCCTTGGCTCACATCTCTAATGAGTCGGCACACAGGCAATACACCAGAGAAGCCACTGCCAGCATCTCCAATACTTTATTTCATCCAAGGCCCTTCATTAGTCTGTCCCATGGGAAAAGGTGAAACAATTATGAACCCAAACAAAAACTGGGAGGCATACATATGCATATGTGTGAGCATGGATGTTTTTGAAACCCACAGTCACATTTGTAACAATGATCCTGACCATTTTTACCAACAATGATCCAACAATTTTACCATGTTGGAACAAAACCCAAATTCAAATGGTAAGAATAGGATTTTTAACTCAGATTTGGTATATACCATTATAACTATGATTCAGTCACTTTTAGTTTCATTACACTTGTGGGATTTATTATGTTCCTCAATTTAAGCCAGGCACCCCAGCATCCTGCTTGCTTTAAGTGATATGCTACATAGACATAATAAACATAGATAAGGCAGGGCACTGACAAAGCAAGGGTAGCCCTAGGTGATCAATAATCTTCCAATGGCTAGAGATCTCTGTCACAGTTTAAAATAAGTTTACACCCTGGAAAGGTGTGTAAGGGAAGACTGGGCTAAAATAAACATGATACAGTATCAGGCAACACCTTCCTTAAAAGTTAGACTACTGATAACATCTAAGCCTAAAAGCAAAAGGTTGCTTAGAAGGAAAAACAGAATAACTGCTGATAATATTGGTGCCTCAAAGCAAACGGCTGCTCAGCTGAAGAAACAGAGTCCTAGACTCATCCTGTTGAAATCACAAATGGCCAATAAATTTATGGGAAAAAACATTCAACTTATCCACAATCAGCAAAATGCAAATGAAAACCACAGTGAGATGCTAAATCACATCCACCAAATAAGAGCAAGTGAAACATACAATACCAAGTATTGGTGGAAACATGTAACAAAGGTGACTTTCTTTTGCTCCTTATGGGGAGTTTCAATGTAACCTGGCATTGCCTCCTAAATGTAAAAATGTCCTTTCCACGACCCAGCAATTATATTGCTAAATATGCACCGTCAACATGGTGGCAAATTTCTTCTGGGAGACATGTACAAGAATGTTCATAGACACATTATTGGCAATAGTAAAATATTGCTCTTTTTCCCAAAAGCCCATCAATTGTAGACTGGATTACATGTGATAAACTAATATCATGGAATATTATATAGCAAAATGATTTAAATAAAGCAATATGTATCATTATAGATGAATCTTAAATATTTTATGTTTAGCAAAAATGCAAGCCAAGAAGAATATACACATTATGTTTATTTTCTAAAGGTTAAGAAGAAGCAAAGTAATATGTTAAAAATGCAAAGCTGTAAAGAGAGGAACTAATTAACACAAAATTAAGAAAATTGTTGTGCGTATGTGGATTATTTGTTTCATTATAACTGTTATTAATTTTATTTATTTTAATTAATAAATCAAATAATGTCAAAATAGTAATATAACTAGAAGTTATCTAGTCCACATCCTCACTTAACAAGTAAAAACATGTTGTGCAAAGAAAAATGGCATCCAACATAATACCAGATACTGCAGATTACCAAATACTACAGATTCATTTGTTAAAAACCATTTTTTTCCCCCTCTAGTGAGGGACTCAAGTCTGGTTTAAAATCTTTTACTTTAGACATAATCTCAACAGAACTCAGTCTCCTACTTCTTAGCAAATCAAAAGTAGAAAAGACAAGGATTGCTTTGAAGAAGGCTTACAACAGGGAGAAGTTCCAGCTGGACATATACAAGTAAATAAAATGCATTTTATAAGTCACGACTAAAAGTCTTAAGAAAATAAAAGCAGCAGCCTATGGTTATTTGATGGAAAAAGTGAACACCCTAGTCTGATATAATATCTTCATACATCATGCCTATAACATCAGATAATATAATAACTGAGCCATAGTGATGTCTTAGATGTATTAAGAATAGGCTAAATTATCCTAAATACATAAGACAGCTAAGTAGGTAGATAAATAATTTTTAAAGACTGTGGAAAAAATTATTAAAATATAAAAAATGCTGGCGTTCAATGAGAAAGTTCAGTTACTAAGAAAAAGGACTTGAGTAAATAACATTTATACTAACCATTTAACTCCTTTACTATAAAAATGTAAAAGCAGATTTAAGAACATTCAGATACCAGAATAATTTGGAATTGATAAGTCCTCTAATCAGGTCACAATACACCAATGACTTGATATTTTCATTAGATTGCATCATAAAGATTCAATACACACAACATCTTTGCCCTCAATACTCTGAAGAATAGGCTTCCAGCAAGAAACAAACTTTAAAGGATGAATAAAAGACAAGGGTGAAATCCTCAAAGTGAAATGCGTATCTCTGTTAAGTCCCATCAAAGTAATCATAAGTTGTATACAGGCCCTTCCTCCCTCAACACTGTGAAATGACAGAGCAAGCAAGGAGTCACAGAATTTGATGCATAAAATTAAGCTGAACTACATCACAACAATAAGAAGTAGGCTATAGGCAATGGGCTTACAGAATTTAGCAGAGAAGAGAATCTTTCCCACCCAAGTCATGTCATTAACAACGGACTTCAAAAATATGATCAATAAACATGGAATGACTTGGTGTGTTTTCCAGTTGAACTTCCCCCCAAGAAATAGAAGCTGTGAATAATATGGCTTTTTGTAACTACTTATAAAAAGCAACAGGTCCTACTAGTATTACCATTAGGAAATTACCATCAGTGGTAAAAAAAAGTAATATTTAATCGTACATGTTATTATGTTATTTCTAAACCATACCACTGGACAGAGTTCAGACATTTCTAAACCACCAAGGAAAACATATTTACTTAACTGTTGAGTTAAAGGGGCCTGTTGTTTTGTTTTGTTTTTAACTTCAGGCCAAAATTTGTCAAAGAAGTTTAAAGCACTATAGTAATTTTGATCATCAATCAGCCAACCTCTACCTCTGCGTTAGTAAGGGCTAAACCAGAGAGACAGATGACAAGGCATCCACACTCTTCCGTGGGAGCAAGCAAAAGTGTGTTTCTAAATTGTGCTGTAATTTGCCTGAGTGCTGCAATTATAAAGGGGTATCATAATTTGCATTTTGTTTTTTGCTATTTCCCACTTGGCATAGGTAACATGTAATTTTATCTTGCACATTTTTACAAATTGGCCTATAGGTAAAATAATCTGGACAGTTCATCCTTCTTACTGACAAGTTAACATTTGCTTTACTTGAGGCTTTGTTTGAAAGAAAACATCTTAAATGCTTTGGGTCAGTGCCATGCTACTGATATTATAATACCATTAAGAAATGCTTTGATCTCTGAAAAGTAGTTAACTTTGAAGAAAATTATATTTCTATTATTCCAATCCAGTAACACCCTCCTTAAAAAAAAAATTACATACCTTGCTTGACACAACCTACTACTCTCTAAGTGTTCCCTTCTATCTCTTCTTAATGCACATGAGCTCTTGAATTTCAGTAACACAGAGGCCACAGATTCGAGTCTCCTGTGGTAAGAGTACTACTTAGCTGTCTTTAGAGCACAGTTTAACATGCCACCAAAAGAAACACTTAGGAAAACTTAAAAATTTGTTTTTAAGGCAAATCTCCATAACCTTGCAAGGTGTAATACAGCACGTTAAATACAGTGCCGGTGGACCAGGACCTTGGATTCACAGTAAGGGTCTCCTGGAGAGCAGAATTGATGCTACAACAGTTCAGAGAGGAGAGCGGTGGCTCTGCAGGGACAGGCTGCAGAGAGGTAAGCAGCCACTAAGCAGGCTGGAGAACAATTCACTGGGCATAGTGTTTTCTAAGTCAGTGCATTTCCACCAAGAGTTAGTGAGATCCCAGGCTGTGATTTATTCAGGTATTACTGTGTGACAATGCATGAAACCCTGCACTGCTCCTCTGGGGAATCATAATGAAGAAAGAGGGAAAATAAAAAAGGAGATTCCACATTTATATTTTATGAATTGTAAATGTGCAAAGTATTTATCACCCCACTTCAGGGACTACAGTTTATTTCCAGAACCAAGTGACTTTTTATCTTTAGATAATTAATCAAGTAATCCTCAGCAGGCTTTTGTCATTATTCTTTTTACACAGGCAGAACGAATGTTTGCTGAAATTTACATACACAGTTCATCTAAGAGATTATCATCTGAGGTAGATTAATCCATCAAAAATTTATCATTGTTGCTGGTAGCCATATAGCAAATACCAAAACAGCAATGTGTTCCTTACTTGGCACAAGTTTCTAAGAGTGATACAGGCCATACTACAGAAAGTGAGAAGATCTATAGGTATACAAGGAGCGCTCACTTGCTAGTGAAATAACAGTGGTTTCCGCAAGGGTATTTACCAGCATTATCTTAATTCAGCCCAAAGGCATACATCTGGGCAGCGGCACGGAGGGTGGGAAATCCTCTCCTCTTGCTCTGTGTATGACTGCATTTTACTTTAAGATAATGCCAGAAACAACTGTACTCATTTCTAATACAGTTATTCTATCTGAAAAGCATGAGGAAGAAGTTTCACATGCAGGTTTAGGATGCAAGATTCCCCAACGAATATTTGCTTTAAGATGTAATATTAGGGCTCACTCTTCCATGGAAGGAAACAGCCTTTTCAGAAACTTCAGCACTGCCTGTGAACATGTGGCACCATCTAAAGATAACAAGTGTTTGGTGGAGAACTCAGGATTTAAATCAGGGTTTATTTCCAAAGGAAGGAGACAGCACTAGATGACCCCACTGCAGGGAGCAGAAAACATTCTGGGAGCGAATCACATGATTTGAAAAATCTCAGCCTACTGAACACATGAGAAAAGAAATGCAGGCCAGAAAAGAAGAAATATTTCCTCTCATAAAAGATGCTTTTGAGAATAACTAGAGTGCCGGGATTCCCTTGGAAGATGCAGTGGCATCCCTTCAGTCTCCAGAAACAAGTAAAAAGAACCTCTTCCACCCAAAAAATCACCACTCCAAGTTGGCTGTCCAGCTTCCCACTGGCCGGAGAACACTATATTACAGCCTGCAAATACCCTGTACTCTGGGAGAAACTTTCAGCAGGCCTTCATGCAGGAACACAGACAGGATTACAGTTCTTCCTCTTCAATGAAAACAATAGGGAAGTTTGCTGAAAGGGTCACTTGCCAGAGAATAAATGTAAGTCAAACACACTGAGAAGTTATAAATCTCTCCCCAGGAAAAAAAAAAAAATGCCTATCAGCTGCTCAAGCCAGCCCAACTTTTAAAAGCATTAAATGCACTAAACCTAATCTATTCACATAGAGCACATGTGGTGGCTGTTCCGCATGCTTCATAACTCAGAGGGCAACAGCAGCTCTGTGGGAAATGGATGCTGTGACAGGTCGCTGGTGATTTATACTGCAGCACTCACAGAGGAGTGGACAGCCAGGCTGCCCAGGCGCCCTCAGGTCCTGCCACGCTCCACTCAACAGAAGACCCAGATGGGGGCACTTTGCTTGGGGGATATAAAGGGGGCAGACAGGAGATGCAGCAAGCGTCATTTCACCATGTCCAGACCACAGAAACTCTCATAATTTTTTCAATAGGCTGTAACTCAAACATATACATGAAGAACTAATTAATTAATATATATCTGCTATTTCATTCATTAACATCTAACATCCAAATTTTTCAACTTATCTGAGACTCTGGGACTCTACTTAGTACCTTTGTGCTGTGACTCAAGTCAAATATACAAGAAGATGACTTCTTACAAAAGCCAACTAAAAACCCAACGTCCTCCCCCCACCAAGCTCTCAGCCTATGCTGGCACTGTTCAGTGATGCCCTTTGTTATGTCACAGCAATTTCACAGAAACCCACAGCAGCTTTAGACTTTGTCTAGGAAGTAGGAAAATACCTAGTCCTATTGTGCTAGTCTCCATAATCCTTTGTTACCAATCAACAAAGTCTTTAAAAACATCCTTCTGAATGGGAATTTCACTGCCAGCAAACTGGGCACTTGGCCTTTTTAAGGGCACCTCCTACTGGTCCTTTCATAGAGTGAACTATGCTTTCTTCATCAATTTCCTGCCATGTTCCTGAGGGGAAATTGCTACTAAGAGAAAGAGGAGAAACAGATTAATTAGCAAAGACCAGAGTGATGTGAATTAACATCTCAAAACTGCTCCATCCACTTTCCTCAGACCTGTGAAAACTGCATCATGATTCATAAGCAAATAAGAGAAATGGATTTAGAAGTATAGAGGAACTTAAAGATTCAGATCCACAAGCCTATCCATGGGCATAGCCAATGTACATGTGTATTTTTGCCTGCTTTTACAAGCCGACTTGTCTATTGAAGAGGATATTAAAATAAAGCAGAAATACTCTATGGCTCGAACTCTCTAGACAAGTAACTTAAATATGGGGATATTCAATTAATGTAGATATTGGCAAAACATATATAAATCCTTCTATGCCCCCCACCCTTCACCAAAGTCACTTGCTAAATGGCTTTAAAATATTTTAGTGTAATTGACAAAATATCAATGATCATTTTTGAACATTGTGTGGAGTGCAGTATTTTCAAGCCAACACATTTCAGGCCCAGCCTGATAGACTGTCTACCCAGGAGGGATGCCCCTTCTGAACTTCCCCTCTCCCCTCCTCGGTGGCCTCCCAAACTGTCGGCTGGCACAATCTATACAGAAGGAGGGTCCTCCTCACTGTTTAGAGTCTAGAGAGGAGGGAATTTAAAAATGACACCTATTCATTACTACGAGGATGGCCCCCTCCCACCTTCCATGGGAGTAACTGACGAGGACAAAGCTCCGGGAGAGAGGAGCCAGGGAGGTGGGGAGGGAGCGCGGGCCGCTGGGCACGGGAGGCGGATGCGCGAGCGCGCGTGCTCGCTCGCTCACACACACACACACACACACACACACACACACACACACACACACACACAGGCGCACAAACACATACACACACACAGAGGCGCACAAACACATACACACACAGAGGCACGCACGCTACCCTCTCTCGCTGTGTCTGGCAAAAGAAGGTGAGGATCTGCGCGGTGGATGCACAGACTCCCGCGGACGCTTGGCCGCGCCAGGATCTGGGGAGCCTCTGTCCAGCTCCACGCTTCCCTGTCTGAATCTCTAGCCACCCAGGGAGGCATGAGACACATTCTCCACTAGCGTTTGCAACCCTGGGCCATGCAGCACTTAGAAAGAATAAGCAAGTCAGAGCTTCAAGCTCCCGGGAGACTTGCAGTGATTTACAGTCCATTCCCTGTTAATACCCAAGGCCTGGGTCGAGGGGTTCCTACCCAATGCCTGGCCCCTGCCCGCAGCTCCTTTTCTTTTGGATTTGGGCAAAGGCTGTTTCCGAAGGGATCTGAATGCTCCTCCAGCTGCTCTGCCCTCCTTCCCCGCCAGGCCTGCTTCCTGTACCCCAGTGGCCATCTACACTTGGGCTGAGCCCGGCAAAACTGGCCAACCTTACAAGGAATCTTTTTTTCTTTAATTCTTTTGGCGGTTGAAGCCCCCATTCATATTCGGAGACTGCAGCAGCCCTGAACAAACCCTCAGATCCCTCTTTCTCCTGCGATAACCCAATCCAATCACCAGTTTTGCTATTTTTAATTAGAAGCTGCGCTTGCAAAGTGCCATGGCCAGAGGTGCCCGTTCCCAGGAATATCAATCATTTGGAGTTTGGAAGTGTCCTGGAGGTATTTGGGGACTTAGCTTGTACAGACTGCATTCACTGTTTAAAAATGAAATAAAACACTGCCTCCATCCTCCTGGCAACTCTGCACCTTTCTCTGCACCGTTGCCCCCTTCTCTGAAGTACCAAAACACATCAGCCGTCCCTTCCTCGATTGTCTATCAGCGAGTCTAAAAATCCAAACCAAAGGCACGTAATGACATACAAGCGACTCGGCTCCACCATCCACAATGGGCACAGACTTCCTTAAATCCCCCTAGATGACCTGCTCCGCTTGGCCCTGTTGCCCCAAGCCCCTCTCCTTCAAAGGTTTCCTAGGCTTTAGGGACACAACCCAGTTCTTTTCAACATCCCCATCACCTGCCTCCTCCCTGCCCCAGCCAGCCAGGTCTCTAACCAACCCAAGTATTTGCAAAAGCAAAGAAGCAAGAAAGCACCAGATTAAAAAAAGAGTGAGGGGCGCCCCTCTCCCCAGCCACCAACATCCTCCACCCCCAGTAAAAAAAAAAAAGTCTTCCCATCTTTTACCATTGTTGAGGAAATGGGGGCAGAGAAAAAAGCAAACATCTTGCTGTTTCTGCTTCTACCCCAACTCTACTACTCGCCAAATGAAATGAGAAGGGAAAAGGAAAGGGGGTAAGGGGGTCGGGGGTGCACCAAGAAGAAAGGAAAGGACCTCTTACCAGAGACGTGAAGATGTGCGCTGAGCAGGATAGCTCCGAAGAGTACAAAAGCCAGCTTGGGTACCCAAACACATCCAAGACTATTCTCCATATTTCAGCCAACACCTTCGGGGCCGGGGGTCCTGGGCAGCAGCGGCACTCACACACATGCACACACACGCATGCACACATGCACACACAAACGCCAAGCCCCTTCGGCTTCCTCCTCCTCGTCCTCTTCCTCCACCTCCCCTGTGCCTCTTCTGCCTCCGAAGCCTTTTCTCTCGTCCACTGACAGAATCAGCAGCAAAAGAAAGCAGCAAAAAGTTCCATTCGGTCCAAGAGATTCCCGAGCCCAGTAAAACCTCGGAAAACTAACTCAAGGAGACAGAGGGAGCAAGAAGAGGGAAGCCTGCTCTCCGCGGGGCTTGCGAGGCATCAATCAACAGAATATCCCGGAGGGATCAAGAGGAGATGGAAAGCAATCCTGTGACTGGGCTGTGCATGAAAAGGTTGAGGCTGTTTTCCTGTCCTCTGCTGGGTAAGTTGAAGAGAAAAATCGGTGCGAGAGCTGGGGAGGCTGTTCGTTTTTCTCCAAGAGCCGAGGGGACCGAGGGAGGAGAGGCGGGGGCTGCGGGGTGGAGCGCTCTCACTTGTTACTGGGGTGTCCGCCAGCGGTGTGTGAGCTGAGAGTTGAAGCCATACTATCCATTGATTCGGAGAAGTGGAGGGCTGGGAGGGAAAATGTGGAGACCGGAGAGAAGCGCACTGGATCAGGCAAAGATTCCACGGGAAGGTGGGTGGGGGCAGAGAGATGACGGCGAAGGGAAAAAAGAGCGGTCGAGGAGGCTTCCAGCAGCTGCCTGGTCTACATATCAATGAGCAGGGATGCCCTCTGTGGGCAAAGCGTGGGAAGTCACTTTTGTCAATGGAGCCGGTGAATATCCTGAGCCTCGGGGGGTTTTGCGGCTACCTCTTTTGACACTCAACGTTTGGGAAATTTTGTTTATTTGACTGTAAATCCTAGATGGGTGTTTAAACTGGATCAGATGGCCAGGGCATTTACTTTTTCTCTGCCCTCTGTATTATTTAAACAGAATTTTTCATCAGGAATCATGTACTCCAACTTCCTTCCAGGACAGGTGGGAAACTGAGGTCCAGAAACTCGAGGGACCAATACTATTTCCCGATATAAAAGCTGGGGTCCTCTTTCTGTACTCTGTCTTATTTCATCTGTGCTGTCCTCTACATATAGTTCAATGCTTTCTTCAACAATTCTTAAAGCATTTACCATGTTTGCAGCTGTCCTGTTAGCTCCTAGGAAATACAGATAATGCTATTTAATAAGACAAAGCCTTTATCCTCAAGGGGTCTGTGATCTGTTGGAAGAGACGCATAAATGAATAATTATGAAATATCATGATAAATATGGTCCATTAATGAGGAGGTGCTCTGGGGGAACAAGAGAGACACTTTTAGTCCTTGTAACATGAATAAAGCAACCACACACAGAGAAAGCAAGAAATTTAGGGAAGGCAGTCAAACTGTTTTAAGCTGGCTTTCTCTGCATATCTTATCTCCATTTCTGGACCTCAAGCTCATATTTTTGAGAGAAGAGGTTGCATGTCCTTCAATTTTGCACCCCTCAGAGACCTACCATAGGACTTGGAATATGGCACATGCCCATATGTTTTTGCTGAATAAGTGAACTTACAAATGAATGAATTTTTCCAGGAAGGAGGCTGAATAGAAATGCTACTCCAGTAAAAGTTCTGTCTCCTAAGGAGTCACTCAGCTGCCAGGTCCCTCCATTCCCCACTGTATTAGATTGTCTATTCATTCTGTCTGCCTCTTCCCCACACCTTCTTGTCACTTTCTCAAACTCATTAGTTTTAAGAAGAGAAAATATGAAGATCTCCTTAAAAAGAAGGGGAGAGAAGTGTGAAAAAAATGGGATAAAATCATAAGCAGAAAAAGTCTCATGAAACTTGAACTGGACAACAGTGTTTCTAGATCATAAGCCATGCCCATCCCTTCCTATCTAAGAAAAGTTAAAGTAAGTAATTCTTTAAAATGGAATGAAACCCTTCAGTGACCCCCCCAAATTTCCCCAAACACCCAATGCCTCCCTGAGCTGCAAATGAGGTCTCTGGAGATGCAAGCTCAGGGGTCTAGAGCAGGGATCCTTAGCAGGGTCCATGGTCTTCCTGGGAGGTCCCTGCTGACAAACTTCAGGGAGTTCATGAATATCCTGAAATTTTATGAAAAATGATTGGCTTCTGGGCACATACTCTTCTTTTTTTTTTTTCCCTTGGGGAGGAAATCTGAAATTTTCACTAGATGTTCAAAATAAGTTCAAGCACGCCCCCTGCCAAAATGATGGAAAGGAACACTGGGTTAGAAAGTATGGTATGAGGAAAGACTTGTAGTCTCCTCCTGAGAGAGTCATAAAGTCCTCTATTCTCATCACTAAAAGGACGTCCACAGAGAACGGGAGGGTAGGAACCAAAAATGGGCCATGCTGTTCAAACCCCCTTAAATGAACACTACTCAGTCTAACACAGGATGCCTGGTGGTTAACTCCTCTCTATGGTCCTAGACTCCTGTACCCTGAGTAGTCCAGGCCATCTGCCCACTGATGGGTGCAGGGCTAGAAGACACCTCTTTTCCCTCTGGATTGTGAGCTTCTAAGATCCTCAGCTTCTTTTCTTGGATACTAATCTGGGTGCACAGCCAGCTTCTGACAGCTGCTTGCACTCATTTTCCCAATACACCTGCATTCTTCTTAAAGAGATGACCCCAGCTCGATTTTGGAGTCTCCTCTTGGAAACAGTATTATCCACAATATAGCAATTTAAACACGGGAGACATAGCATCTTCCCATCGCTCCTCTCAGAGGTTCAGGCCCTTCCCCCAGCTTCCTTATCAAGAAAAAGAGAAACCAAAATATCAGACAGGAAGAAGAGATAAATGTGAATACCACAAAAGAGTCTAGTATCATTAATCCTCTTCACATAGCCTTCACAACATTTGGTGCTAAGAACCCACTTTGGGGGTTTCATTTGGCAATAAAACATTCAGATACTCAGACACACTTTTGAGTTCTGAAGGCAAGTTAATCAATACTTAAATGTATTCAAACCACATGTACCCTAAATTATGCATATATGTGCCTATTTGGGGATGGGACATCTAAAACATTGAGATTTTCTGAGATTAGCTCAAGAGGATGAGTCAAATTAAAAATATGTAATTCCTTTTAGGATCCCCAATCTCCATTATGAAACTACATTTCTTGTCCTACCTTTTAATTCAGAAAATTATCCTAAGTCTATTTCTATTCTCCCAATATCATGATCTGATTCTAAAAGATGCTTTCTATTATGTTTCAGAAATGTGTTTGCAAAAACAATAACATCTGGTCAAATGGTACACGTAAGGCTATGTATCTGACTACACTGCAAATCAGATCATGTGAACACAGCAGTGCAGTAATTCACCATTCAGTCATTCATTCAAGAATTATATATTAGACATTTATAATTATTGTATTAGACATTTGGGCCATGTGGTATCTATATAGATTATACAATTATAAACAAGATATAATCATGGCCATTGGTTAATTTATAGTCTGCGAAGGGATGTATTTTAGTTAATATTCTGTTTGTTCGTTTTTCGCAGAATCGATTCGTTCTTATCCCGGTAACAGGTCTCATATTTTGCGCTGAGGGTACTCCTCCTCATTCTCGATTACGAAGTTAAGGAAGTAGATCCTGACCTTGTTATCTATCTTTCTGGTCATGGTGATGAACTCAGAGTTGAGCTCATCAGCTAATCAGAGTAAAGGAGACATTTTCTGGGACTTCTAGAAAAGAGCAGCTTCCTCTCATGAAAGTACTGCTAGGGGAAACCTCTTTTCCCTCTGGACTGTCAAAGCCTGTAACATCAATGAAAGTGCTAATTTAGGAGAAATCTTGGAGCTTCCATCAGATTCCTAGGAGGACCCTGTGGTAGGCAGAGTAATTTCCATCCTCTCCCCTCCAAAGATGCTCACATCCTAATCCCTGGAAGCGGTCAATGATGAAATTCGATTAAATGGAAAAATGGATTTTCAAATATGATAAAATTATGGATCATGAGTTGGGAAGATTATCCTGAATTATTCCAGTGAGCCCAAAATAATCAAGAGTTCTCAGAAAATGGAGAAGGAGGCTGAAAGTCAGAGTCAGAGAAGGAGATGCGATGACAGCAGCAGGGGTGGGGGCAGAGATGCCATTGCTAGAGGGGTCATGGGCCAAGGAACACAGGTGGCCTCTGAAAGCTGGGGAAGGCAAAAAAATACAGGTTCTCCCCTGTAGCCTGCAGAAGGAATGCAGCTATATAGCAATACCTTGATTTCAGGTACCTTTTTTTTTTTTTTAACTATTTGACCTCACTGTAAAATCCTAAATTGTCGTTTTAACCCACTAAATTTGTGGTAGTTTGCTCTAGGACTAATAGAAAGCTAGCACAGATTTTGATACCATGAAGTGAGGTGGTACTGTAAAAAGTACTTAAAATTATACAAGTGGCATTAGAATCAATCTATGGGCAGAATCTGGAAGAACTTTAAGGAGTACAGAAGGAACAAACCCACACTGTCCTGAATAGATTGCTGGGGGAAATATGGAACTTAAAGGTGCTGCGGGTGAGGGCTCAGAAGGAAAGAAGGAACATGTTGCTGGACACTAGGGGAAGGCGGTTCATTGTCATATACTGGCAGGAAACTTAGCACAACTGTGTTTTACACTTATGCAAAAAGCAGAACTTTAAAGGGATGAATTTGGATATTAACTGAGCAGATCTCCAAAACATTGAAGATGTGACCTGATTTCTCCTTGCTGATTATAATAAAAGAAATAGATTGAGGGAAGAACCATTAAGCAAAAACAAGGATATGATGATTTGGGAAAATCTCAGTTTATCCAGATTACATGACAGGGAACTTAAGAAATCCACAGTCAAGAACATCTGCTCTGGAGAGAAAGCTAAGTGTGTGGCTGGACAACCTTTTGCTCAAGGAAAGATCAGAAAGTTAGCTGGAGGTACATGGAGGGCTCTTTGAGGAGATTAGGCATGTGACTCATGGATCTCCTCAGCTATTTCAGCAGAAGCCACAGGGAGAGAGGCAATTACCCAGGAAAGATCTGTAGAAGAAACCTTTTATCTAATGGAGTGAATCCCCAAGATATATATGGGAGACCAACAAGGTTCTTGAGAATGTTATAAGGGTAGAAATTGCCAGGTGGACTGAAAGGGACAGAGAGAGGACTAAGTGAAAGAAGGCTATTGGACTCTTAAAATCCTTTAGGCAGGAAACAGACTGATGCAAGTACTCAGCTGCACACAAATGCTACTCTTCATGAGAAAGATGAAAGATCCCAAGAGCAGAGGTGTGAACCTACAGAGCATGGGCACAGACCACAGAGAATTATTCCCAGGCCTTGAAATTAATATTATTTGCCTGGTTGGATTTCAAAATTGCTTGTGTTACTAACTCCTTTTCTCATCCACTTCCTCCCTTTTAAACACGAGTATCTATAGGTGGATTTCTATGCCTGTTGTACCACTGTATTTTGAAATCAGATTGTTTTCTGGTTTCAAGGTATGCAGAGAGGAACTTTCCCCCATTATGGATCATACCCAGACTCTTACCCATAACTGATTTAAATGATGAAATTTGGGTACTCTGAGTTGATGACATTTAGATGAGATTTTAGACTCTGAGTTGATGACATAATGGATTAAAAGCTGGGTGGATGTTGGGAAAAGGTGAATGTAGTTTACATGTGGGTAAATGTGAGTATTCTGGGGCCAGAAGGAAGACTATGGTAGATAGAATAATGGCCATCCACAGATTTTCACTTCCTGATACCGAGAACCTGTGAACATGTTATCTTAAAGAGCAAAAGTAACTTTAGATGTAAGAAGACATTATCTTGGATTATTGCAGTAGACACATTGTAGTCATAAGTGTTCTTAAAAATGGGAAGAGGCAGCAGAAAGAGTGAGAGAAAGAGGTATAATGATAAAACAGAGGCCCTGTGATGTCATCGTTGGAAGGGGTACACAGGGCATGGAATGTAGGCAGCCTCTAGAAACAGGAAAAGGCAAGAAACATACTCTCCCCTAAAGACCCCAGAGGGAATATGGCCTTCTGGACACCTTGACTGTGGCAATATAGAGCTGGACTTCCAGAATTCTGACTTCCGGAACCGTAAGATAATAAATTTGTGTTGTAAGACACTAACTTTGCAGTGATTCGTTACAGCAGCAATAGAAGACGATACAGAACTGAAGAAAGAAGCTGAAACTGTACACTTAGCATGAATGGAAGGAAAGAAGCTGAGTTCTTGGTGACAGTGGAGTCAGTCACTCTGCTTTTAAATTTCTCAGTTACAGGAGTCAATTATTTTGTTATTTATTCTAGGTTAAGGAGAGTGTCTACCTTTTATAACATAAAGGATCCTAAATAAAGCAATTAAAAACAAAGTTGATCTTTATTAAAAATTTTCCCAAAAAATTTAAGTATTTTTGAAACTACACAAATTACTTGCTATAAAAGATGGCTGAGTCACTTTTTTTTTAACCTTTAAAGAATAGGGGAGGTATTTATGCCTGCAAACAGTTTCCTTGATTTACACATACAAAAAAAAAAAAAAGGAAAAAAGAGAAGAATATTAATGATTAAATACATGATTTACAGATACTCAGGAAAAATGCAACATCACTGAGAACCAGCACAGGTTAACTTAGAATAAATTATTGCAGAATGAAGCAGCTGGAAAGTCGTATTTGTATTTCAGTGAGGTATTTTACAATGCACTCATAGTATAATTGTAAATACCTAAGTTAAAATATGACCTAAACAGTGATACAGTGTGGTAAATGCACAGTAACTATTGCTGAGGTGCTAGGTTATTTTCTCAATACCAATTAATGCCCACTTTGAAGATTCTTCTCCTATGACTTACCATATAGGGCTATTTCCCTTTACCTCATATCAAATGTTTTTAAATTGATACCTAGGATGGAAATATTAACATGCTTAATAAATTAGTGATATAAAACTAGAAGGAATAACTAATATATTTGTGGGTGAATTTAAAATTCAAGATCTCAGCAGGATGGGACAATGAAATTAATCTAAAAATTTTAATGAACAAGAATACTTGTTAAGGATTGAATTTAATAACTCTCTCCCACAAAAAAAAAAAAATTCTGGAAAGAATTGGAAAAATGGAATTCAACTGAGTGTGAAAAAAACAAAAGCATTTTAAATGACTTTAAACTTGAGAGGAGGAAACTATATTAGATATCCACTGAAAAATCCAGTGTCATGTTATACCAAATTAGATGCAATGGTGTACCCAAGCTAAGGTGGCAAATACCACTCTGCTCTATGCCCAACAGTACACCCTAGAGTTGCCTGTCTGGAGAGTGCTTTAATCCAAAATTGTATGCCCTACCTCTTTAGTTTCTAAATTACCTCTTCTTTATTATCCTATAAATGTGGATGCCTCCCCTTGAGTTTAGAATTAAAGTTAGTATTGAGTCCCAGAAAATATATATATTGCATATATTTAGTATTGCATTAATACTATATATTAATTTTACATTAATACTATATAATTAATAATACTTAATATAGATTGAATGATTTTGAAATAATCCCAAGTGGTTAAAATCCAAATAGACTTTATGAGGAAATAAGACTGAATAGAGAAACTATGAAAATAGCTTTTTATGGTCATGTCTGTGGAACAAGAGGGGTGAGAGTGTCTCATTACCAGTCTGGGAACAGACTGGATTTCATGTGAAATGGAAGAGGAGCGTGCAGGCACCATTTATATGCCTATTACGTGCCAGGCATTATGCCAGGCAATTTAAATATGTTATCTCGCTTAATCCTCCTAAGAACCTTGTGAAGTACTGCTCTTCTCATTCACAGGGGAGGGGCCGGAAACTAAGAGAGTTAACATGGCCAGTCCAACCCCACATAGTAAGTACAAGAACCTGAGCAATCCCTACTCCATGGACACCTGGTGACCCTGGCCACCCCCGTTGCCTCCTAACTAGAAACAAAGAAGTCCGGCAGTCATAAGAAGCAGCTCTTCAGAGAGACACCATCTCTTCTCTACAGAGAGCAATGCCTTCCTTGAATATGGGCTGCATCTTTACTTATCTCATGTATTTTTGGAAAATCCCAGCCAAAGAATTCAAGAAGAGTGCCCTGAATAAGTTCTGGTAATGGTGTGCTACGAGAAATGGCTAGGTAAATTACTCTGGCTTATGGGAGATGCTGGCTGAAAATACTCTACAGCAAACTTCTTGAAATGGCTATGACGCCTGAGTGTTAGAAACCGGAATGGATTTCTTCACATCTTCTTAACCAATAGCCCCCAGCCACCAGATGGCCGCCCACAGGGAGAGCAGAGCTGGCTCCATCTCAATAATTGCCTTCTACAAATTATCTTCAGGAACATGGGTAGTTGTGGGTTTTTTTTTTCCCCCTATAATAACCCATGGCAATGGAGGAAAAAGCCTTATTGATTTCCAAAATGGGAAAGGAGCTTTTCTTCTATCTTAGAAAAAGTAAAAGCAAGTTCTTCTGCAAGTAGCAAAGTGTCATTTTTGCAGTTGAATACTCTTGAAAATTGCCACTTTGGTATAACTCTATTCCCTGGTATGGGAATTTTCCTTCTGAGGCTGGTAAAACTGTCACAGAAATAGCCTATTTGTTGCTACAGTGGTGAACTAGAGAGGTTTAATTGAATAATTTCCTGTTTCTAGTTCCATCATGTGAAGTTTTGCAGAAGGTCCAACTGCTGGCCTTGATCCATGAGAAAACTTGTGATTCCTTTTCCTATATAACATGGGCTCTCTCAAGTCCATATCACTGAGAGCTCTTAAAAAAGGGGGAAAGGATATAAACTCCTTTTTTTGAGGTGGGGTAGCAAAGGAGACAAGAGCAACTTGAAAAGCCTCGAACAAAAGGGTGAGTACTGAAAGGAAAGTAGTAGATAATACAGCAGGAGAGAAATTACAACTTTAAGCTGCTATAAGATAAAGGAGAACTGATAAATTGATTAAATCATCATCAAACAAAAAAAAAAAACCAAAAACATTAAGACCTAATGTTTCAGAGAGTGAGGGAGGAATAGCTGCCCACTGATGTTTTTTTAACATGAAAATACAGGTACTTTAGCTTCTACACACAATATTGCCTCTTATCATGAACATATTGACTGCATCTCTAAATCTGCTTAATTAGTGGTTTCGAGTAGTTTCATGCTGATGTCACAAAATGTGAAAATGTGACTTGTTCAGACATTCATTTAAAATGAATGTAGCATTAGAGTTTAAATTTCACATATGAAAGATTACATACTCATCAGCAAGAAATACATTTTAAAATCCTTTCCTTGGGTATTTTGCCTTTTCTCTGAAGAGGATGGAAACATTCCTGATGCAAACATCTTCTTACACTTTCAGTGTAATAAAAAAATAACAATAGGGAACAGGTTATCTGAAGACAATACATCTGTACAATGACTTGAGGTGTAGGCCTTAAAAAATGATGCTACAGAAAAAAATATTTAACGTCACAAGACTTCAGGGCATCTGAAGTGGATGATTCTTCTCTTCTTAGTCTGCCTCCCCGCCATGCACACACATATACCATTTTAGCGCAATAGAAAGAACATGGATTAAAGGTCAGCTAAGCTTAAGTTCAACTCCAGTCAAGGTACAGTATGACTTCAGTCAGGTTAAACTCTCTAAACTTCATTTCCTCCTCTGCAAAATAGAGATATAAATATGCTCCAAGCATCCCTGTGCAGTCTTTGTATAATCTTAACACAGACAGTTCTTTCCAGATCAAACCATTCTGTTCAAAACCTTTCCATGGTTCTACATCTTTTTTATCTCACAAAATTCAAATTCTTTACAATGCCCTATGATAAGCTGCAGTAAAGACCCAAGGGTCCTGCATCTCCCTTCTCCTTCATTGTCTGACCTTGCCTGGTAAGTGTCCCCTCACTCAGTCCACTACTCCCACCACGGCCCTCCTGTTGCTCCTGGAACACACAGTGCGCCCTTCCACCTCAGGGGCTTTGCATGCATTTCCCCTCTCTGGGACAGTCCTCACTAGATATCTGAATAGCTCTCTCTTTAACCTCTTTATGTCTTTGCTCAAACATCATTTTCTCAGAAAAGCCTTTCCTGACCTACTTTCTTAGAAAATTTGCCAGAGAAGGAGTACAATTTTAAGTCAGTGAGTCATGGGATCAGGAGATTCTCTTCTGTTACTAATTTTTTCTCCACCCCACCACTTTTGCTAGTTACTGCTTACTAGTCCCTAAGATCTCAATTCAGTCATTGCTTGCCCAGAAAAACCACCACTGAGTAGATCAAATTCCCCTAGTATAACCACTTACATCCCATGTCTCTATCCTTCACTGTACTTATCACAGTGGTGACTTTATAGTTAATGGTGATTTGTGTCTGTCTTTCTCACTAGAGTATAATCCAGATGAAGATAACAGATCTTTGCTCACAATTATTTTCTCAGAAGTGGTATAATGGCTGGCACATAATGGGTGCTCAGTGTGTACTTTTTGAAGGAATGGATACATTGCTATTGCATACAGTGGCTGTGGAAGAAAAGGTCTGATGATCTGGGTTCCAGGGACTCAGTCCCCTTTAACCTTTCTCAACACACTGCTGATGACCAGGTATAGACAAGGCAGAAGGACAGTCCCAGCACAGTATGCTGTACCGAAGCCACAGCCAGGAATCGAGACTGGCAGCTGACTGACCACAGTGCAGTCCCAGCAGATATGTGAAGGTCAAAGTCATCACTGAAGACTGGACAGGGGATGGTGGCCAAACTGGAAGACAGAGATTAACCCCTGAGAGAGTACAGCTGGAAGGATACATACAGCAGCAATGGAAATGGGTACATAAAATGTGATGCTTTTTCATGCAGCCATCAAAATTATTTATAAATGGTTGTTCACAGTATGATAAAATTCTTATTACTTAATGTAAGTAAAAACACAGAAACTGTACTGTGTACACTGTGATTGTCATTGTAGAAAAAGTATGCTGCCAGAAAAAGGCTAGGATGAAAGATGACAAATTACTTACTACTCATAGATCTCCGGGGAAGCTGAACCTAAGAGTGACATGTATTTTTTGTTCCTCCTTTTCTTTCTTCTGAATGATATACAATTAACATGGACTACTGTTAGCATCAGGAACATATGAAAATGCAGTGGGCATCTGCTGTTTTTGCTACATATGTTCATCTATCTTTCTTTAGATTGCTGAAACTCCATCATCCCTTAAGAAACCAGACCTTCCTCATCCTCATCTCAGGATGTTCTTTGGTATATCCCCCAGCCATGGTGATGTGTTAGAAACATGACTACAATCCGTCCAGGACAAAGGAGATGCACAGAGATTGTGCTGGGCAGAGCAGGTGTGTGTTCCCACTGGACCTGAGCTGAGAGGATGTCAGGCCTGGAGCTGCTGCCCTTTGCTTCAGTGTGAGGGGGAGTCTGTCTAAGGATGTGCCACATGTGGATGGAGAACATAGCTGAGAGACAGAGGGAAACATAGCCCTAGTAGCAGCTTTGGAGGCCTGATGGAGGTGGGGTAGAAAGTGGTCATATCCCCAGATTCTTCAGTTACTTACGCTATCACATCCTTTCTGCTTATTCAATTTGGTTTCGGTTTTCTTGCAACCAATGAGGTCACGAGTGACATGGGAAATGTCCTTCTTATCCCCCTATGCATGGTTGATTGGGGCAGGGGTGGATGGGTACAGAAGGAGGCAAGCCTTCGCAATGGCCACGGTTCTGCCTACCATACGGTTTGGGTCTTCCAGAGCGTCTGAGAGATTGTGAGTTAGTCAGTCTGAACACCACATTTGGGGGGCACACGTTACAGCCTCACCTCCTGTACCAGTCACTGAAGTACTCACTGAATCAACAAACAGCAAACCAGTGTGTTTTCTCCAAATATATAGCATTTCCATAAATAATGTTCTCCTCCATAGTTACGGTAACAAAATCCCCATGACATTTTTTTTGCTACTATAAATGTAAAAATACCTTTTGGGGATATTGATAAAATAGTGAAATTCTACTTACAATATATAATTATCCAAATATATCATTTGGACTCCCATGCATATTTTACATGACAAAGGATAAATAATATATTTTTTTAGAATTACTTTTCTACTCTCACGCTGTAGCAACTATACTCATATTCTTTACATGCATTGTTAACATCAATATTTATGTTCTCACAGGAGCCTTTCTCATTCACGTCTACCACCATTTTTCAGATGCCATCTCATCCTGTTAAACTGAGATTATGGGTATCTGTATATGGGTATCCCAAATCAGAAGTGGTCATTTCCATAACACTCGGGCAATTTTATTTCTCCATGGGAATATTCCTTAGCTGTAGAAATAGTATCTTCAAAACAAACTGCTTTTGGTATTGCTTTTGTAAAATGACCATTAAAAGGCTTGTTTATGATTAACTTAAATACTTAAAATCTTGAGGTCAGATCACCAGGAATAATTAACTATGGTCCTATTTTTTTTAACCTGTAAAAAAACTGTTAGTTACCTGTTTAAACATACAAAACTGCCATTGATTGAGATCATCTCAAACACAATGTTTTATGAAAGGTGCTTGATTATTTGTAATAAAGTAATAGAAGATATGCTCCTTAAGATCTTCAAATACAGGGCAAAAGATAAATTTCTTAGGAAAAACAATCAGCTTGGGGCACATATGATACTTTGGGGTGTGACTGTGAACAGCTTAAACATGCTCTGGGACAGTGAAGCAAATGTACAAGCAGACAGTGTGATAAGCACTATCTCATGGGAAGTACAGTGTGTTGAGGAGGCATAAAAGAGGGAGGTTCTATCTGGACTCTAGAAGATGAGAGAAGACTGCTTTGAGGAAGAAGCAGTTATGTGGCCCCTAAATAATGTATTAAAATGAACAAAGAAAATGTGTTTGTGTGTGTGTGTGTATGTGTGTGCACATGCAGGAGGGTGAAAGGTGGATTGCAGATGGCAGGAGAATAGCAGACACCACCAGACAGAAGGACTATCTCTGCAAAAGCACAGGTGAATGAAACACTGCATACCTTATGGTAAAAGCTTGATCCTTTTCTCAAGAGGTCACCTAATGGTTGATAGGTTTGCTCATTGCTGTGTTTCAGTATTTCACTGTGTTGGGAGCTGCTGAGGACACTACTGGAGAAACAGAGTCCCAGTTTTTCAAAGCTCTAGGGTTTTCCAGGACAATATGGCATTTCCCTGCCAGATGGAGAAATGTTAGAAAGAAGCAGCCTTAGTGTTAGAGGCCATATTCAGGATTTTAAAAGTGCCTGAAATTTTAAGATGTGAAATTCATTTCAAAGAGCCACGTGAGCCAAGCCTTGTCAGCTCCCCTATGGGGAAAGCCTATCGGCTCAGAGACACCCCCCCACCAACCATGGCTCTGCCAGCAGGTCTGCACTGCTGAAAGCAAGACACATCTGCTTAACAGGAGCTGTGATGCACTTCCTAAACTGGCATCCTCATCCAAAAATACATTATGAGCTTTTATGGTGCAAGAGGATGGTGCGAAGTGGTATGCAGGACACAAGACAGAAGGCATCTTCAAGTCCCATCAAGGAGTTGACAGCGTAGGAAGGGGAAGAGGCTGCTACATCACAAATACATTCAGCATCACACACACACACATACAGCGTATCATTAGGCGTCCCCTTGTTGTTTACTAATTGTGTCTTGCAGCCATGAGATTTTAATACTTTATCAAGATATGTAAAACAATATTTTAGAAACATGAGGAGAAACAGAAGAAAACACACAAATATGGTATCATAACCATCAAACTGCTTTTAGAGTATGACAGATCAAATGAATTAAAAAATGTAAAATGTAGACCATGCAGCAGCTGAACTAACTAGATGCACAGTCTCCGGTCTGCAGCTCCTCCTGTTTTTCTCTACCTTAGGAAGGAACTGATTTGTGTGTGGAGCAGACCAGACCTTCAAGTTTTTGTTAACTGATTGCAACTCTTAAAGCTGGGGAGCTGTAGGCACAAGGAGCCAGCAAGACATTATAAAGCCACAATGACTGGAGAATGATTTCCTATAATGTGGAGGAAAGGGGGCTGCCTGGGAGGCTAAAAATCTGGGATTTAGCCCACTTGTGATGCGGGGCAAGGTCATTTATAAAATGAGGGAGCTGACCACATCAGTGGTTCCAGAATGGTGTTGCACATCACAGTCACTGGGGATATTTGTTAAAAATGTAGTTTCATGGACTTTGTCCCATAGGTACTAGGTCATTATCTCTGGGGGTGATGTCTAGGCATCTACACTTTTATACATCTTCCTATGAAATTTTATGAAGGAAGCCTAGTATTGGGCCACTGGCCAATATTTGGAAATCACTGAATTAGATGATATTTAGAGCTCAGTGAGTTCTAAGATTTCCTGGTTGTGTAATCCTACATAATCTTTTACAAGTATGCCGAAGGGGAGACTGCATAAGAACTGGTTTACCAGTTGATCAACAACACCTGAGGTGGTAAATCTGCTGTAAATGATTTCTGGTAGTAAAGCCAGATTATACCCTAAAAACTGACCGTGGTTCTCTAACTTGCTGAAGAAATGCCTTAGGAAAAATGTTTGGTTCTCTTTCCCTTGCTGTAGCTCCCAGATTTTCATAGGCTTTACAGGCAGCCTCCAAAGGTAATCCCAATCAGCTCTGAAAAATGGCAATATAGTTTAAACAATACCCTAACTGTAATAATTTTCAAAGAGAAAAAGCAATATGAGGGTACATGGTGTTTCCTTCAGAGGATCTAGTGAGGGTAATGGTATGTTTGTTTCTGATGGGGTGATTTCAAATAATTACTTAACCTCTTTGAATTGATTTTCCCTTAAATATTGTTGGAAGGGTTAAATACAGTAATATACAGGAAGAAGCTCTTAAGTTAAAATGTGCTACACAAATTATAATGTGAGGTTGGAGAAGCAAGATGGCAGCATGAAAAGAGCAGCAGAAATCTCCTCCCAAAACCAAATATATTTTTGAAAATACAACAAATACAACTAATCCTAAAAGAGAGACCAGAAGACACAGGACAATAGCCAGACTACATCCACACCTGTGAGAACCCAGCGCCTCGCGAAGGGGGTAAGATACAAGCCATGGCCCGGCGGGACCCGAGCGCCCCTCACCCCTGCTCCCATCGAGAGGAGAGGAGTCAGAGCGGGGAGGGAGAGGGAGCACAGGACTGCTAATCACCCAGCCCCAGCCATCCGCACCAGAGTGCAGACACAGTGCATGCATGGGGTGCTAGATACTAGGGAAACAGGACAGTAAGACCTGTGAGTGGGTCCCCGTAGCCGGCGCACCCAGGACAAAGAAAAGTGAGTACTTTTAGAAAGTCTTAAAGGGACAGGGACCCCAAGCTGGACAGAAGTGCCCTGGGACACTTAGCCCAGCATCTGCGAACCTCAGGGAGCTCTGGGTGCCCGAACCCCCGCAGCGCAGCTCAGAGGCCCCTCACCGTGATAAACAGCCTCCAGCCTGTTCCCCCTCCGGTGCAGCTACGCCATATCACAGCAGCAGCCTGAGGCTGGCCACGCCCACAGCAGCTGCAGAGCTAAATAGCATCCATAGCAGCCGGGCAAGATCAGAAGGCCCATCTGCACGCAGCTGCCCAGCACAAGCCACTAGAGGCCGCTGTTCTCCCAGGAGAGGAAGGCCACAAACTGGCAAGAAGGGACTTTCTCTTACCCAACACACGTGCCAGCTCCCCACAAATATATCTATTGCCACGAAAAGGCAGAAGAAATTGATACAGACCAAGATCACAGAGGCAAACCCTGAGAGGGAGATAGACCTAACCAGTCTTCCTGAAAAAGAATTAAAAATAAAGCTCATAACCATGCTGATGGAGATGCAGAGAAATACACAAGAGCTGAGGGATAAAATCCGGAGGGAGATTACAGATGTCCAGAGGGAAATGAAACAATCTCTGGAAGGATTTATAAGCAGAATGGATAAGATGCAAGAGGCCATTGATGGAATAGAAACCAGAGAACAGGAACACATAGAAGCTGACACAGAGAGAAATAAGAGGATCTCCAAGAATGAAGCAATATTAAGAGAACTATATGACCAATCCAAAAGGAACAATATCCGCATTATAGGGGTACCATAAGAAGAAGAGAGAGAAAAAGGAATAGAAAGAGCATTTGAAGAAATAATTGCTGACAACTTCCCCAAACTGGGGGAGGAAATAATCGATCAGACCACGGAAATACACAGAACCCCCAACAGAAAGGACCCAAGGAGGACAACACCAAGACACATAATAATTAAAATGGCAAAGATCAAGGACAAGGACAGAGTTTTAAAGGCAGCTAAAGAGAGGAAAAAAGTCACCTACAAAGGAAAACCCATAAGGCTATCATCAGACTTCTCAACAGAAACCTTACAGGCCAGAAGAGAATGGCATGATATATTTAATGCAATGAAACAGAAGGGCCTTGAACCAACAATACTGTATCCAGCATGACTATCATTTAAATATGAAGGAGGGATTAAACAATTCCCAGATAAGCAAAAGTTGAGGGAATTTGCCTCCCACAAACCACCTCTACAGGGTATTTTAGAGGGACTGCTCTAGATGGGAGCACTTCTAAAACTAAATGGATATCACCAGAGAAAATAAAATCACAGCAAACAAAGCAGACCAACCAAATACTAACTAAAGGCAAAAAATAAAATCAACTACCCACAAAAGCAGTTAAAGGACGCACAAAAGAGCACAGAATAAAACAACCAACATATAAAGAATGGAGGAGGAGGAATAAGAAGGGAGAAAAATAAAGAATGACCAGACAGTGTCTAAAATAGCTCAATAAGTGACTTAAGTTAGACAGTAAGATACTAAAGAAGCTAACCTTGAACCTTTGGCAACCACGAATCTAAAGCCTGCAATGGCAATAAGTACATATCTTTCAATTATCATCTTAAATGTAAATGGACTGAATGCACCAATCAAAAGACACAGAGTAATAGAATGGATAAAAAAGCAAGACCCATCTCTATGCTGCTTACAAGAGACTCACCTCAAACCCAAAGACTATAGGAACAAAGAAAGACTGAAGGAACAAAACAGCAGCAGAATCATAGAACCTAAGAATGGACTAACAGTTACCAAAGGGAAAGGGACTGGGGAGAAAGGGAGGGAAGGGAGGGATAAGGGTGGGGAAAAAGAAAGGGGACATTACGATTAGCCTGTATAATGTGTGGGGGGCACAGGGAGGGCTGTGCAACACAGAGAAGACAAGTAGTGATTCTACAGCATCTTACTACGCTGATGGACAGTATTGTAAAGGGGTTTGTGGGGGGGATTTGGTGAAGGGGGACACTAGTAAACATAATATTCTTCATGTAATTGTAGATTAATGACAAAATAAATAAATAAATTTTAAAAAATTATACTGTGAATAAAATAATTAAAGTTGTAGTATACATGGGAGTGATAAACAATAGAATATTTGATGGAAAATAATCTATCTCCTTTTTTGATAGTTATATTCTATAAATTGAGTTTGTGTTCTCTACCAGATGTTCCTTTTAAAAATACAATATGAATTTTAACCAAGAGACTCCCATTTATAATGAGGGCAGGAAGAAGATGAAGGGGAAAGGAGAGGCTCAGATTAAGGAAGTTGCTGGGCTTAGAAAATGCCCAGGGCTAGAGTTAGTAGTGTCCCAGTGCGTGGGGGATGGACACACACACACACACAAGTTCCATCTTGTTTGATTTTGAAGGTCCAGAGGTTTTCACTCACATGGCCTATAATAACAGTGGGCTTCAGATAAGTAATCTTGTGTCAAGTTTAAATATTCAGAGCCTGAAATTCAAACCCATTTTGGGATGCTCTGCATTATGTTGATGAGTAGCTGTTTCATAATATGTTGTTCATTCACTAAATATCATGTGGCCCTCTATTTCAGAGACTTTAAGGGAGACTGTTGCATGTGCATAAAATAGAAGCAAGATTTGTGCCTTGGGTGGATGCCCTGGGGGTTACAGAAGTATCAGCCTCTTGTGGGGCTGTCTTTCTCTTCATGGGTATTCCCGGCAGCATCTTTGCGGCTCTCCTGTGATAACACAGTGGTTCTCACATTCATGCAATTTTGTCCTCCAGATGACATTCTACAATGTCTAAAGACATTTTCTGCTACTCGTATATACTGGGTGGAGGCCAAGGATGCTGCCTGTCTTACACTGCACAGGACAGCTCCCCACCATGAAGAATGATCTGGCTCAAAATGTCAGGAGTGCAGTTGGAGAAACTCTGCCCTAAGTGGAGTTTTGGCATGTCTTACCTTTGTATCCCTGGAATAAAGTACCAATAACTTCAAGAGTCCAGTCAGCCTCAGTGGGAAACCTCTTGAGCGGGGCCTCGAAGCCCAAAGCTAAGCATCCTTCCTGCAACCACTTTCCTGCCTGACATCAGGAAAATCAGTTCTTTCCTCAGGGACTCTATTTGCTCATTGGTAAAATGAGGGCTTGGGATAAATGAGTACATTTTAAAAGATGTCCTTCTGTGTCACAGTTCATGTCATGAAGATGCCTCTGTAGAGGACAATGTTTAAAGCTAACTTTCCTGAGTGCCTTCAACAGGTCAGAGGCCATTCCCAGGACTGTCCAGGTACTAACTTATTCCACCCACCCATCTCCCATGACACAATGACTACCATTACCAACCCCCATTTACAATCTGACATGAAGACTGAGACACAGAGAGGATAAGTCACTAACTACCCAGGTCTGCCTACCTCAGAGGGGGCAGAGGCAGAATTTGAACCCGGCAGTCTGATTCCAGAGCCCGCACAAGGAATGGACATGAGTGCCACCCCCTCACCCCCTCAAGAGCAAGAACCTAAGAAGGGATCAGGCCAGAAGAACCTCTACCCCTCACTTCTGCTTCACCCCAAGCACTGCTGCTTCATCCTTTTTCCTGAGGTTCCATGTGTATGTGTTTACCATGAATCATTTGTTGAACTATCTATTTTTAAATCCATTAGCTATGTCATTCCTAAGCTTTTTCCCACTTTTGAGATACTTAATCTGAATCTTCCAAAATGATAAATCCAAATTAAAACTTAACTGAAATTATGAATAATAATGCAAATCATGAGAATTGTAAGAGAGCAATAAAGAAACCCAGGTGTTATTCTGTTCATAATAATAAAGATAATCTCAGATTCATAATGACTTTTCCCTGAAAAAGTATAAAACACATAACAAACTTAAGGATAGCCCAATATGAAATAAATACAAGTTCACAAAGCCTTTGACCTTGGGACTGAATATCTGTGTTTCAAATGGAGTCCTGGCAATGCAGATTCACTATAATGTTCCTTTAAATACCAAGCTCCCATTTTCAAGTATATTTAAAATGGGTTCAATTTACAAAAATTCAATGTATACTTCAGTTTCTAGGAGCTTGTCTATTGCAACAGTGAAATACACCTGCAAGAGCTTATTTATCCTTCCAACACCCCAGTTTCTCTTAAGCATTATTTGCCACATCTTCGAGAGAAACAAAAGATAATACAGCATCTTGTATAAGTAAAGAGCTAAATAAATGTTGTTTGATGAGAATGATTCAGAGTAACGATGAGGATCCCCATGATGACAATGGTAAATGTGAACTGGTCATGGTCTGAGAATTAGAAGCAGTAACTTTTTATTTGGAGAATACAGATCTTATTTATGATACTCAACTACCATCACGGTAACTGAGTATTATAAATGGTGTGTCTCTTTCCAATTTCCACCACATAATATCAAGATCTCACCATCAGTGAGAAATGATCATATTAATGCACTCAAAAATTAAGTACCATTAATTTCTGTGACTTCCCATGACAGACTCCCTGGTTACTCAATAGTCTTTTTTATCACCACAATGCCTTTCTTTGTAGCTAGTGGGGCCTGCTTACACCACAAGGGCTGATACGTTATTTACTTCTCCAAATTCTCTTGGAGTAAGAGCACAGGCAAAACACCTAAAACATCAAGAGAAATCTGGAAGAGATTTGGGGAAGACATCCTCCCCTATCTCCTTCACATGCAGTTGTGTGAAGGTGTGAAGACTGGGGCAATAACCACTTTGCAAAAATGGTGGAATGAGCAAAATGATGAAAACCACTATTTTTGAGAGAAGTAGACTAGGAAGACAGAAAATAGTCACAGGGACCAAATCTTTGTGAGAGGTATAAAAAAGTGTAAAAAGGAAATTTAATTTGCAACATTATCCCTAATAACTGATATTAAATACCTATGTTGCAGTACAGTTTGTCACTGATGTGGCCCTCTCTGGATATTGAATGCCAGCAGGGAAGGAATTGTGACTTTTCAATTGTTGTATCCCCAGAACCAAGAACAGTACCTGCAACACCATAAGTATACAATCAATGGCTAAGTGAATATTGAATCAAACACAGAAGGAAGTCATACACTGAAGCAATTCCTTACAAAAAAAAAAATAGTCCCTCAAATTCAACCAGTTCCTTGTATTGGTCAATGAGAAAAACAGAATATATTATAATTATTCTAATAAAATAAATTTTAATGGTAAGCTCTAGCATGTACAGGTATTTTTTTCAGTGCTTTGGATAGTAGCCAACACATTAAACAAGTCGAGTTGGAGAATCAGCCTTAATTCCTCTTTACAACTTCATCACTTTCAGTTATATGCTATCCAGCATGCTGATGCCCCTGCCTCAGATTCCCAACTGGCAAAGGAGATGATTGACTTCCATGCTTGTGACAAGTATCAAATGATATCACATGTAGAAAACATTCTATGTGTAAGTTTCTGTGGAAAAAAAAAATCTCACTAATGTAGCTGAAAAAAGGAGTTAAATCTATTTTAAACACGAAATACAAACTGTTTTGCTCTGCTCTTTATCACACTGTCATTCAATAATACCCTCTGGTGCAAAGGGTGAACTGCCCCCACAGCCAGGTCAGAATCAAAGCTATTAGATTTAAAAAATCGAGTCTCCTCTGTCCTTGCGGGGAACTACTTTTCTTATTGCTAATGGTTTGGCCGTCAGTGGGCAGCTGATTCACCTTCTCTTGTGCTAGGAGGTGCAATTATGAGAGAGAGAGAACAAATCGGGCTCTGGATCAGGAATACAGAGTATGGAAGCAGGAAAAGTGGCGAGGCTAGGAGCATGGGAGAAGGATACAGGGGGCTGTGAACTGCAAAGGCCCCAGTCATGAAGGTGGCCTGGCAGTGGGCCAGGACCTGCCATGTACATGGTGGATACAGATCTCACCAGCAGACTTCCTATGATTAGGAACTGCCTACTGGCTGTAATAAAGATCTGTGCCTACCAGCTCCTCTTTATGTGGAAGGATAACTGCATGGCTAGAGCCTTGTGCCCTCAGTGGCTGCTGTTCAGTAGAGGACATGCCCAGAACCTGATAGGTCTTCACTCTTTTCTTGTTTGGCACCACTGAGGAGACTAGCCCCAGTGTCCCATGACACACTGGTAAGAACAAAGGGAATTCCAGCCATCTAGGAAACCTATACGGAAGAGAAATCAGCTCTGAATGTAGGGAAAGGAACTGAGTAGACCAGGGCTGGGTCAATGAGGAATACAGACTACCATGATATTAATATTATAATGCCAAACGTTAGTTTTAAGATATGTAACTATAGGTCAATGAGCTAAAAAAAATAGTATCAGTCTTACTGATTTCTTCATTATCTGAAACCGCACTGAAAGTGAGTATCAAATTTGTCAGCCTTTCTTTGTTGATTATTACTTGCATAAATCTCTACCCTCCATCTTTTGTTTTTGTTTCCTCAGCCACCACCAAAGGCCCTTCTTTAGCTCCAACATCAAACATTAACTTTCTAAAGCTCATCTCCTTGCTTCTAAAATGTATTGCCTTTTAATCAACTTTATACATAGCAACCAGATGAGCATTTAAAATGTCCATCTATGGTCACACCTTCCCTCTCCAAAATCTTTTATTATTTTATTGTAACCAGAACAAAGTTCAAATTACATAGGATCTGACCTCCATGTGTCTTGTTATCTCATTTTTATCCCCCTTCATGTTCCTTAGTCCTTGATCAAAATCCATTGTCAGGTTGTTTGAACTTAATATATTAAGCATTAGTATCTCCATATCACTGCTCATACCTTTCCTACTGTCACTCATCCCCATCTGTTGAAATACTACCTTTCTTTCACAATCCATTGAAATGCTTCCTTATCCTTTAAGATTTTTTCAAATTCCTCTAATCACTTCCTTGTCAGTAATTAGAAACCATATTGCAGACCATGAATTCCTTAGGACACATACTAGATGCTCAAAAATATTTGCTAAAGATGAGAACTTTCCTAGCTATCTTAACTTTTACCAGTATGTTCCTTGAGGACAAAGAGCACATCTTTTTCATAATTCTAACCCACCCCATCGCCATAGCATCTCATCTAGCTCAGGGCCTTGCTCACAGAAACATCCCCATGTTAGGAGATACATGATACATCCTCTAACATGTATCACAGAGCTTTCCACATGGCAGGTGTTTAGTAAATACTTGTTCCGACCAGGTGATTCATTGTCATCCAAACAGTCTAACCAATGCTTCCAAAAATAAATAAATAAATAAACTAAAAGAGTCATTCAGGTGGGACAGAAGCAATATAACTAAAAGCATTTTTTGGACAGATCTTTCCAGGTACATGGTCACTGTCAGTGGAAAATGCTCCCTAGATGTGTCCTGACACTGAGCTATATAACCACGACATAGTAACTTTAATCCATTGCACAAAGGGCTGGTCCTGAGGGTTTCTCATACTAAACAGGATGAAAACTCTTTTTTAAATCCATTTTCCCTAGTTGTTCACAGACTCTCTTGAAGTATCTGTTCTTTACAAAAATAGTGTGGGTTAATTCCAGGTATGTACAGTATTCTTAGAAATTTAGATGATTCTCTTTGGCCTTCTCAACTGCTTCCCCAGATATTTTTAATATATCTCTTCTATGGCTATCATTTCCTGTTCTAAATATATCAGTCCCCACCGTTTCTCTCATTTTTTAATTAAGAAACTTACTTTTTTCATCCTTTAGGGACTATACAATTTCAACACAAATTCTTCAATTGTGGTAGTTCAACAAAATAACAAATCAAGCTCTTAAAAAGTCTGGGGTGCAAGCCCTTAGGCCCCATGATGTGGATTTGAGCACATCTGTCTTATTTCCTCCTGCCCCTGTTCCTTTCCTCCCCAGGGGCACTGATGTTTGCCTGTAAGTTCTGATGAGAATATAATACAGCAAGTTTCAGAATCCCATTCTACCTTCAAGGAAATATGGAAGAATAAAACGTGTTTTAATGTCTTTGCCTTATAAAGTTTCAAATAAGTATCTGGCTGTATCAGGATTTTTAGCTCTTTCATTTCTAATTGCCCACTCTATGGAACAATCAATAATCCTGAAAGGGTGACCTGCTAACCACACAGATATATTATTTTACACCCCATTTCCCTCTTCAGGCCTTGGATACAATGGGGACTATGGTTAGTTTTTGTTCTGGCTGTTAAGTCGAGTGTCTGAAAAAATGCATCTAGGCATATAATATGTAATATAAAACAAATGTATTTGTATTCATATATGGGCATGTATGCATGTACTGAGAACTTTCTTACAGCAGTTATATTGGAATTAATTTATCTTGACATGAATATGAAGAAAATAGGATGAATTCCATAGGTACTAATTCAGAAAATAGATGCTTTCATTTCATGACATTAATACATCATGTAATCTTTCATAAGGGAAAACCTAGAGGGGATTTATTTTTTTCCTAAAATATTTCAGAAAAGAAATCACTGTGATCTCAGGCTTGTCTGCTTATGAAAACGGATCCCACCATTTTGACTGAAGGCCTGCCTATTATAAATCATTTAAAAATGTATTTATAGTTTATTAAACTAATGTTATTCCAATATGAAAATGGCTTGTGTATAAAGATACAATGTAAGCTAACGGAATGACAGAAGCAAGATTGTAAAAAGAATCTGTGTCCAGGCTGAAGTGTAGATAATAGTGAGCCATTGAAAGTCTATAAGAAATGGCATAAGTATGTAAGACTTAAACTTATTTCTAAAGCATCATCAGCTCTAGGGGTCAGAGACCTGAGAAGATTCAATTCAGCATATACCAAAACTTAACACACCCTTTTATAAAACATTGAAATAATTCATCCAATAACCATTTCCACTGTCCTTTTCTCCTTTCTAAGTAGACTAATTTGGGGGGCCAATAGCAAGGTTGTTGCCCCTTGGTGCTAAGCCATCCTCAGTCTTAAGGATGCTGACTGTTCAAAGCCCCCACACCTATGCCCATAAGCGCTGCTCTGGGTCAGGCATGAACACGTGAGGGAATGCTCGCCAAGTACTTCATTCAGACAGTGCTCACAGCCATTACAATGCTCCATCCCCTCTTCCAGGTGCTGGAGAACTGCAGTGAATAAGAGACAAATCCCAGCCCTCACGGAGCTAAGAAACACGAAGGAGAGGCTGCCTTCACTTCTTACGGATGATGAAGATGGATCTGACACCTGTGACAGCTGCAGTCATTTCGAAGCTATGAAGACAGACTGAAGACAGAACCAGCACAAGGGAGGCAGAAAGAGTCTCAAGATAAAAAGAATCTGAGGCCCAGGTGATATATTTTTATCCAAACTAAGCAACACTGGAATCACCCTTCTACTGGACAGAAGATCAGTGTAATAGGTTGTGTCTCTCAGAAAGATATGACTGTGACCTTACTTGAAAATAAGGTCTTTGTGGATGTAATTAAGTTAAGGATCTTGAGATGAGATCATTCTGGGCGTAGGGTGAATCTTAAATCCAATTACTGGTGTCCTTACCAGGGAAAGGAGAGGGAGATTTGAAATAGACTGAAAGGAAGGCCGTGAGAAGACACAGAGAAGGCAGCAGTGAAAATCAAGGCAGAGATAGGAGTGATCCATCTATAAACCAAGCAGTGCCAAGGATTTCCTTCAACCACAAGATCTAGGAGGGAAGCAATGAACCAATTTTCTCTTAGAGCCTCTAGCATGAACCAACCCTGTGACCCTTTGATTTCAGGCTTCTGACCTCCTGAACTGTTGAGAAAACAAATTTCTGTTATTTTAAGCCACCTAGTGGGTGGCAGTTTGCTACAGCAGCCCTAGGAAAATACAGGGCAGTAATATATTCCCTTAACACATAAGCTACTTTGTCCTGGCGTGATTTATACTTAACACATGAAAGCCAGATCAAACTGCAATACTCCTTGCTTAAAACTTCCCAAAAGCCCTTCTCCTCAGTCATATAAAAAGCTGGAGGTCCTTTCACTGGTTCACAGGACGTGTTAAAATCTAGACCCAGGTAATCTCTGACTTTTCTTTTCATGCTTTCCTCTACATTGGCCACACTGGCTTCCTGGGTGTTCTTTGAACAACCCAGCAGTGTCTGCACCTTAGCAGAGCTTGGAACTGTGTACTGGTCTCCCTTCTACCTGAAATACAGCTTTCCCAAGCATCTGTAAGTTTCCTTATTCATCTCCTTTACAGTCTTTGCCCAAACATCAGGGAGGTCTACAGACCACTATTGCCTCTACTACTAAGTACTCCCGGCTACGCTAGTTTGCGCCGCCTCACCACGTCAGAGCTAATGATGCTCCTCGCCTCCCGTATTCCACATTCCCATTTTGTCCATAGGACTTATAACTTCCTAATTTATAACCTTCTATAATTTAGTTACTTTAATGTGTGCAGTACTTACTATCTGCCTGTTCCACTACCAGAATATAAATTCTAGGACAGTGGGAATCCTTGTGTACAAACCTGATGCATCCCAAGTGTCAGAAGAATGCTTGGCTCTTAGAAGTGACTCAGTAAATAATTGCTGACTTAAAAAGAGTGATTTTTTTTTTAACTTTAAACCTAAACCATCACCTAAATGATCCTAACTGATATAAACAGCATTGTAATCTTTACAAATATGTATGAGTCCTTCTCCCTCCTAAAATGTTGCTCTCCAATTTCCCCTCACTTAATCCTCAGGAGCATTTTACACGTGTGCATGAAGTTATATGGCTGTATAAAAAATGTAAATACCTCAACGTTTCTTTTATAATCAAGCAAAAATGCCACTGTCACATAAATCCCAGTGCAATTTGCTTTTGTTTTTGTTTTTCTTTCTACTCAAAAGCATGACTTTTCTCAACAGTCCCTTACACTCATGATGTTGAACTTGTTTCCACTGGTACCTGCATATTTCTCGGAAATGGAAAATTACTAATGAGGCCCATCTTTATAATTTTTTTCTTTCTTTTTCTTTCTCTCAAACATTTGAAGACAGCTGACTTTTCTAAAACAAGTACTGCCCAATTACTATATTTCCGTGGGTTCATTTGCCAGAATAAGACAACAGAGGCCTGCTTTGGAAAGCCATCTGGGCCTGTCCATGTATCTTGAATTTATTTGTTACTGAACTTTGGAGATGTAGTTCCAACATCAATCCACATCAAAAACTCAGGTTTTAAATACTTTAAGCAAGGTTGACAGTGTTCACTTGTGTCTTGAAATGAATGTGCACATCAATCCTGAAAACCACAGCACTCTGTATATCCAGGTGCATCAAAACAGGAAATTTGTTTTATAACATGGCACTCCTTTTTATTTGCGAGACTCTTTGTGCATTAGGTGGTGTCCATTCAAGATAGATGAGATCAAAAGGGTCCAGGAAAGAGTAATGAAAATTATTAGAAATGGGAAATAGAAGGGAACCTCAAAAAATATGAGGACCTTGGTAAAACAGAAACATACACTAGAAGAAATAGACATATTAAAAAAAAATACCTTGGGACACTAACATCTGCTTACAATACTCTGGTTTATAATGTTTTCTTGCATCCTGCATTCATCCCTGATAGGTTTTTCTGATGCACCAGCACACTTAGAATGGGCTCTCTGCCCGTTTTCTTTCCCATGTCAG
Source organism: Manis javanica (assembly GCF_040802235.1). Lineage (NCBI taxonomy): Eukaryota > Metazoa > Chordata > Mammalia > Pholidota > Manidae > Manis > Manis javanica. Next base: position 105,429,731 of record NC_133164.1, on the reverse strand, counting down.
ATCAACACATGCCACTCAAGTTTTACCTTGATAAGTATGATCAGTCAGTACCTGAAGAACCTCTTTATTTCCAGTTCAAAGTCTGCCCAGGGTAAGGAATAGCACTGCTTATAGTGTCTCATTTTAAATTAACGATACATCAAATGATCTGGATTTGAGGTTGTTTACAAAAATGCATTTAATATATTTGATTATACATCTATGTGTGTGCTGCTGTATGTACATACACACATACAGAGCCAGGGAAAATTATATATAACAGCAAGTTAAGACAGAAGAATGTTAATATAAGGCCATTGGTTTCTATACAGTACGGCATTAATAAATTATCCATGGGGGGTTAAAAAAAAAACCACCTTACTCTTTTTCTGTATAAAGCACAGATATACATACACACCTAAATAGATACACAGTATATCTGTGGTATTAAAATTTCATGAAGGGGGCACGATGTGATGATTAGAAAAAAATATACCTTAAAGGCTCCTTAGGGATACAATAATTGGAGGGGGGCAGGTTGAAAAATATTGGCGAGCAGTGATTTAAGTTGGGTTGCAAAATCCATACTAAGAAACTCTTGTCAGGCAAAGCAAAGTAGGAAATACTATCAATGGCAAGATTCTCATAGTTCATAAAGCATACCAAATTCTACAAGCAAGCAAGCTTTTTTTTCAGCAGACTTTCTGTGAGTTAGTTTTTCAGTAGGTTTTCTTGTTTGGTTCATTTAATACAATGTTAAAATGTCAGTGGTGGAGGTACGTGGCTCGGGTGGATGAGAACAAGGCGAGAGGACCTGCACACACAGCCCTGGGGCTGTGCTCCGGCTGAAACCGGGACCGACGAGGTTCAGAAGTGAATGGACTGCATGTTTTTTCAAATGATTAAGCTTAAGTATCGTTTCTCCTGACCGCGCAGTTGAAAAAGTCTATTGGCAGTCAATTTGAGATTGCATTCTTTGGTGAGAATCTGGAGTGGAGGTGTTCAGTGACACAGATGTTTTGTTTCACAACGAAAACACCTTTTTAATGTAATTGTGTAAGTAACACATACGGATCGTAAAATATTCTAACTCAGAAAAACGATCTGAGGGAACATGTCACTTGAAGTCCCACACTCAATCACTAATATTTTGGCAATCATTCTTTTATCAAACATTTTCTAAATAAAAAGAAGTATAAACATTTATATTTATATAGACAGATGCTAATATTTTCCATTATATAGATCATGAATCTCTCAATATATGTTATATGTGTGTATATATATTATGTGTATATGAATATATATAAAAACATTAATAGAGTTGTATCCATTTTACTTTTAAATCATGGGCTCCTTGTAGGCTCAATTCTGTAATCATTAAAAAAAGATGACCAAGCTGATAGTAGGACTAAAATGTTTTCATGAAATTACATTTCTTCTTTGACCAGTTCCATCCCACCTACTCAAGGAAATGGGACCTCCTCATGCCACAGATCAGATCCTCAGTATTAATGTGTATGGTAAGGGATCCCTTCTACCTTGCTTCTTGCTTTGTGGAACAACATTAAAAACCTAATGGGCAGAACTACTGTTCTCACAGGGAGTGTTAAGGGTCTCCCTGAAAGTGGAAATCATGTCTTATGCATCAGTGTATACCTAGTACAATGTCTGATGCACAGTAGGTGCTCAGTAAATTGAGGGAATGAGGAAGCTGAGTAAAGCCTCACAGCACGGCCTTAGGTCTACATTAATGATGAGGCAGAATGCTGACAGCCTTTTCAAAGCTAAATCCCCCATATATTTGTCAGGTTCTTAAAATTCCAGAAAGACAAATTTATTCCTATACAGAGCTGTTTCTTGATTCTACAAATCAGTTAGATAGGAACTCTGAGCATAGAATGGCATGACTGTTGATCCCAAAATAAAATCTATGCTAGGACACAAGCAAAATGGAGCTTATCCATGCATTCTCTGACATAAAGATGTCCTTGCTTAGGGACTCATGACCAGGCCCAGCTATAATAGATGAGCTCTACTTTGTTTTTATTTCTTTTTAACATGTGAGAACCATCATACACAACAACATAGAAGCACTTGAAGATAGAACATTTACATTAATCTTTTCTCTCTAATCGCTACTCTGGTTTTGCTTCAGTAGACACATTTGGATATATTTAATGATTGGATTCTGACTTTTCATTTGGATATTTACATATAACGTAGCTTGGATAATTTTTTGCTTTTACAATTTTGTTGGTCCAATGTTCATCTTCTTAGGTTTATATTTTGGTTTTTTAAGAAAATTGGAAAAAACAAACATCAAACACATAACTGAGAACTCGCTTCATTTTCATGCAAAGGTGAACAAGCTTATGCTGAATTCTTCTAAAAGTGATTTATCTGAGATTGAACGAGATGACTAATGTCCATCTAACATATAATACTCTGAAAGGGATTTGCTATCAGATTGTGTTCAAAGAATTATAAGGAGTTGGTGAAATATGAATTGGAAAGGTCAATTTCAACCCAGTAACTGCAAAGCTAAGTAATTCTGCCAAACAGTACATCTTAGTTTTGAGTCCGTGTGTTCTCTTTTACTTCAGCTTGATGCTGGCCCAGCTCCTCTAGCTCCCTGGCAAAAGGAAACACTTTCATGTAGGTAAGGATTCTTCACAACATATAGGACTGTCTACTGATAAACCTCTTCCTTTGAAGGAAACTGAGGTGGCTGAATTCTGGAAGTTGGTGATTCATACATATTTTCTTTGCTGTTCTAATTCCAAGTGCCTTCTGAGAAGATCCTCAGAGAATGAAAGAAAAGTTTTATCTTTTACTGTTTCAACCATCATTTTTTTTCTTTGAGGGATTAGCTAGTTCCCAGAAAACAAACAGTACTTCTGAAGGTCTTCTTCGGGAGAACTAAATCTTCTTTGCAATTTCCTAGAACCTAACAGAACTGTTCTGAGACCCAGGGCATTCTAGAGAAGTGCTGTTTTATTTCCACATCAGACAGAATTTGTCCCATTACTTCAAATTCACACCTCCACACAATAAATACTGACTCACTTTGAATATTTAAATGTATTTCCTTTAGCTGGAATAGGCCATACCACCAGAAGCATCCTTTGAGAAGAATGTGGTACAGTGGGCTTAGAGTCAGTCAGACTTGGGGTCAAATTCTAACTCTTTGGTAAATCACTTAACCTACATAAGCCTCAACTTCCATTTCTGTAACAGAAGCAAACTTCCTACCCTCATTAAGATTGTCAAGAAGTTTAAATAAAACTAAGTAAGCAGAACACCTAGTAGGTGACCTCATTTTCATAATTCCTCATTCTTCTTCAAAGCAGAACAACTGTCAGGGACCATGCAAGCTGTGAAAAGGCATATTCCCAAAGAAAATTAACGGTACTACATGGAAGTCAGGTCTATCCCATGTACATCTGATAAAACTTCAGCTTTGTCCAGTGCCAATAAGAGCTGGCTAAAATAGACAGCTAGTGGGAATATCACACTATTGAAGGTGTAGCACTGGGATGAGAATAAGAGTATTTTCTGATACTGAATTCAAGTATTTCAGCAATAGCAATGAGAAAAAGAATACAGAGAAGTAAAGCCATCATTAAGCATTATATTTTGCCACCGAATGTCAAGGCGATTTTGGATATTCTGATTTTTGTCTAAAAGATTTTCCCCAAGATTAGATGGCATTGTAATGCCACCAAATAAATAATGCTTACATTCTGGTTCCACAGCTGAGTGATGGCTTCTGACTAAAAATTGAATGAACAGTTTAATGGTAGTTCAAATAGTAGCAAATACTTGTTTGCCAGTTTACAATCACTTATTCTCATTCGCTCTCTGTCATTTTCTGAGCTATGTTGCAGTTAAGAAAGCTGTCATACAAAATGAAAGTGGCTTTTTCAAGAAGAAAACAAATGTACTCTGGCTGGCAGACTGGCTTTTAATCATTCAGTTGCTTAGCGTCATTACTCTGCTGCTAGCATAAACCACACTGCATTGTTTATTGAGGAGGAGATAGGCTGTGAACACCTGGACCTTCCCAACCTCTGCAAGTAGGGGCCACCAGGTCTTTGTTGTCACTCAATGATCTTTCTTGGGGTGATACCTGGGTTTATCGAAAGTAGAAGCATAGAATGTCTGGGGCTGTAGCTCCCAGATTCGTATCTCCTGGTTTGTGGGAAAGGGTGTTATAACGTAGGTCTCACTCTTTGTCTTGGTTCATGGTCTCACCCTCTGTGTGTCAGGGATTTGAAGCTATTTAAAATACAAGTTTCCTGTGCTGCCTCTTTGTCCACCTCTGATTTCTCAGCTAATTATATAAACTAGTAATGCAGAGTCTGGAGTCTTCTGGTAAGACTAAAAATGATAAACACTTCTTTCCTTCAGGTTTAGAAAACTTGGACTTTTCCAAATGTTTTGTGTACATCCAGAGTCCTGCCCCTTCCTCTCCTCCCGTTTTAGTGGGTTGGTACCTTTAGGAAGAAGGGGAAGGGTATTGAGTAAATCCACCCATACAGGGCAGGGTCAAAACCAACATGCCTGGCGGTGGGCACTGTGCTTCCTGGTACCAACTCCAGTGGATCGTGATCAGGTAATTCTCTTACTAAAGGACAACAATAGCAAGTTTTCCTGTGAAGTCTTGCTGTATCCTCCAGCTTAAAGGGTGAAATGGAGAAGCCCTGTTACTGAGAGAGCAGTAGTATATTTTTCTTTCTCCCGGCTTCATATGTAAAGTATTTGGTGAGATGCTTCCTCCTGAAACCATAGCTCCTTTGAGAAAATGAAAAATGTTGATGAATGTTGCTAATAGAGGAATGTCAAGAAGAAAACTCACATTTTGGCATTCTCTCCAAACATCATGTATGCATATTCACACCCAGGCTTTCCATATACATGCCTTATAGAATAACCTCTTAGAATAGAATAGTTTGCACTTTCATTGTTTCTCAGTAGAGGGTTACCAACACTGCAGTAAATTTGGTTAATCCAATAAGTTAAAAAGATGCTCTTCAATCATCTACTCTACACTGTTACCATTCTCCACCTTCCAATGGTGTACTCAACTGTTCTCTCAATGAAGTCCATAAAATCCGTTTATTATAGAAGATAAACTGAAGAAAGTCTTGTTCCTTCTTCTATGCTTTGACATTTGGGGATTTCTTTGTGAGGAGCCCAGTGTATAATTATCAGCGATGTGGACCTCATGGTGTCTATCCCACCCATCATTTAGTTCCTAATGATTGGCAGCTGTCTTCTAGTTTTTGAAAAATATGAATTGATATTAAATAGACCAGATAAATTGGCAAAGAATTACTAAATATGAAAAGAGACTAAATTGGAATTGTTATACTTGGAATAAAGTGTAAGCCCATTAACATTATTGCTAGGAAATCTTACTGAAAATGTATTGCTAAAAAAAAAAAGAAACAACAGGCCCAAAATGGAGTTAATTGTGCTAAACCCCAAGTCAGCAAATCAAGACTTACTGTGTAACCTAATTGCGGTTTCAATATCTTCCAGGAATATGATCTTAAAGCAGCAAATGTGGAGTTTCCTGTTCAGCATTTATGAAGTAATCCACCTGACAGATTCCTTCCATCCTCCAAAGAAGGATGAGGAAATCCACTCTTTCCATGTCCCTGCCCATTTTGCCTTTAAAGTCCCCCATTTTGTTCTGTTCTTCATAGCTCTTTCTACTTGGTAGATGGGATATTGCCCAATTCATAAATAGTTGAATAAAGTCAATTTGATCTTTACATTTACTTAGTTGAATTTTGTTTTCCAACAGTATCAAATTTTAGTAATTTAAATTGTTTCCATTTATGTGTCAAAAATATTGATGTAATCTCAGGAGCTGGCTTGGCTAAAGATACTTTTAAAATAAAGTGTGTTATTAGTAAATAAATGGCAGCTGCCTTTAGATCCCTATGTTCCTTCCATTCTTTCCGAATGAGCCTCATACAGTCTTCTGAACCCAATTAGATTATCTACCAAAGGTGTTGGAAGTCAAACTCTTCTTGAGAAGTTTGTACTACAAAAACAACCTCCATTTTCCCCTTGCAGGAATATCAATACTAATCAATGCCAAGCTGCAAATACATTTGTATCTCTACTGAAATTCAGCACCGTACTGAGCTAAGACATAGGAAATAAAAAAAATACCAATATCAAGAACATTTCCACAGTAAAATGTGAACAGAAATGCCTCATTCACCAGTTCCCATGATTCAGCTTCAGGACTCAAGTCACTTATTATTAAGAGTTGATACTAGGTTATTTGCTTCCAGTAAAATATAGAAACAGAAAGACCAGGGGGAAACATAAGCTAACACCAGTTAAAATGAGATATTCGTGTCATTCAGGCATCAGGCGGAAACCTACACAACTGCAGGATTGTGTGAATCACCGGACATGCCCGCATGTCAGGGCCATCCTTTCTGCAATGGTTTCATCTTTTGTCTTCTCACTGTGCAGCCACATACGGGTTCTGGTTTTATTTCCACTCCTTATGGGACATTGTTTAATGCTGCTGTCAGAGCCAAAAGTGTTCGGAACATATTAATCTTATAAAACATTCTCCTCAGTTACCCAGGGGAGTCTGCTTTTGAGTTTCTTCTGTTAACATGAATGATAAGGGGCCTGCATGCACATCGTTTTCCAATTTATTATATTAACATCCCTTACATCTCAGATAGTTTTAACTTATTGTCATATATCATGTGCTTCTAACAGTTAGCAAGTACACTCTAAAGTTATCTCTGTAAACACATCCATTTTACTATTGGTATGAAACAACCATTTGGATGGTGGTGATGGGAAGGGGCTGGAATGAGATACTGGACAAGCACAGTCATGCTGCCAGGAGGATGCACAGTAGGTGGTACAGAAGACACTGATATAAGGGAAGGGGGCATGGGATCAACAGGAGGAGATGGGATAGGAGAGGAATAAAATGATCCTCAAAGGTTTGGTTTGGGCAAGTGGGAAAGTTGTCAGCACTAATTTCCTGGAAATCACTCCATGGAATTCCTTGCTACACCATTTAATTAGAGAGCGGTGATTGTACAGATGACCATGGCAACATTTCGTTCATTCGTTCCTACTATCTTGCTTATCTACAGGGTTCTTAACAATCTCTGAGAATACAAAGGGAAGGAAGGCATGATCTCAGCCTCCACAGCTCTCACACACTCTGGGGGGTAAGGAGTACCCAGAATCCTTTAATTTAGTGTAAGGCATGTGTCAGCAGAAAGACAAGTGAACATAATGACACAGCCCAGAGGACGGGGGAAGAGGACAAAGTGGGTAGGGAAGAAAAGCAGAGGAGGAAGAGAAAATAAAGATGACTCCTTAGAAGAAATGATGTTTAAGCTAGACTTTGAAGAATGAGTAAGAATCCACCATGAAGAAAAAATAAAACGAGCATTTCAGGCAGAGGGTACAAGAGGCAGAGAAAATTCTAGAGGCCTTTTCTCCCTCATCTTAATGTCTCATCACTCCCTCCGACGCCTCACAGCCGCTGGGCCCTATTGTCTTCAATGCCATCATCTTTCACCATAATCTCCAAAAAAATATGACCCATTCTATAAACCAAATCCCCTTCTTGAGATTCCTGCTCATTGATAAATGTCAAAGGGTTTAGAACTCCTTCATTACAGGTGTTTTGCGGTGGGGTAGATCGAATGAGGTACAACCTTTCAACATGGAAAACCAATTTCCTGCTTGTATTTAAGATGTCTTGTCTAAAGAAAGATACCCAGACCACAAACTGTTGTCATACAACTAAAGAGGAAGGGAGGCCTACCGTGATCAGTGTAATCAGGGAATTCGTGCCAATCTAAGAGAGATGGATGGACAGACTAGAGGGAAAAAAGTACATTGGGACAATGTTTCGTCTCCAGAAATGTAGTTTTCCCGAGACATTGGAAAAAAAGAGTAACCTTAGCCAGGAGTGGCTGGCAACAGGCTCCTTCTTAGTGGCCTTCTCAGAGCTCTGTCTTTAGGGATTACAGGTCTGATGAAGAAGGAACAGCTAAGATTTGTCCTGTGCACACAGAATTACCTTGTGTTTTCCTACCATGTTGATGTTGAAGAAGTTCTTCACTACACTCCTCCCTTTTAGGCCCTCAAAGGAAAAAAAAAAAGACATTTGACTAATGTCCTCATCTGACTTTCCAGCAATTCAAAAAAAAAAAAAAAGATCTTCAGAAATGATCCTGAGAAAACACTGCTTACATATTTTCAAAGACATAACTGGCATTATAATTCTGGGGGACTTATTTTCCTTTATCACTTCATGTATATTGATAAATATACTGTAAGCATTCAATTGGCATTTAAAAAAATATTCCAAATGCTTGTTTTGATTCTCAAGCACTCCAAGTTAGTGGGATCAGTGCTTTCAATGGGAAACACTTTATTTGCTTTTATAATAAAAAGTACATAATTGTTATTAGTCCCATGATTCCTTCTGTTGAACACAATATTGCTTGCCTTTACCTCAGGCTTCATTACTTTTTATTCTGCATCATGTAGTTTATTGATTTCCCTGTTACTATTATTTCTTTCAATAAGCCATTTTAAAACACATGGATTTTCTTTTGTTATTTTTTTGGCTTCATTCCTACCCACAGCCTTCCCAAAGCTGATGGAGGACTGTGCTGCAGTTTCTACACTGCTTCTCTTTTTCTTTTTGTCCTCATGATACTGTGTCAAGGTTTTAAGGGGGCAAATTAATTAGCCCCTTTCTCCTCCTCTTGAATTTAGAACCAACTGGAAAATATTTAAAAGTAACAGGCAACAAGCAAACAGAGATCAAAATATCAGCATTTACCATTAATGAAGCTGTTTGTAGAGAATGTGGCTTCTGGCTGGTATTGGACAGATATAGCCATATAGTCACACAGCTCTGGAATACTGCAACCCCCTCTAACACAAGGAGATCCCCCAAGCTCACAAAGCTGCGTGTCTGTGTGTCCTCAGGACAGGCCAGCTTTGAAAGGAACAGAAGGAAAGGAGCTGGGTATTTTGAGATCTAGTACGTTTTAAACCAAGCTGCTGTCTGCAAATCCACTGGTTAACTAAGTTTCTGCCTGTGTCGACTTGAGAAGTGAGAGTGCGGTGAGTGGCCAGGAGGACGCCTCTGGTGGAAACTCCATGCATGGAAAGTGAGGGGAATCGGGGTACTTGAAGTTCAGTCCCCTGAAACTGAAGCTTCATTTCCCAAAAAAATGTTCATAAAATGTCCCTGGGCCTTACAGTTAGCAAAGAAGTTATTAAAATCCCAACCTTTTCTCTTTCCTCTCTCTATTCTCACACTCAGTACATTTATAATGTAGATGAGATATTGAAAATATTCCTCAGAACACATCAGATTCTGTGGTTTACGTATCCACTAGTCACAGTAGTTGAGAAATTACTATGTTACCAGGTCAAAATGCTAATCACTACTGTGATCCTGAAAAATAAAAGCAAATCTGTATAAATTTGGGACTGAAATGACCAATGTGGTCATTGAAAACACAAAGTAAAATTAATTACATGGTTCATATACTTGATACCCACTTCTCATGTCAGAGATGGAAACTGAGTTTTCTTGATACTTAGTTGCTGAATATTTCCTCTTGACTTCTGAGTGAGGTGGCATTTCTCAGACTAATGGATTTAAGGGTTAAAGGTGTAACTCCATTGAGGTAAGGCACAGAATCTATGATTTGGTCGAAAATTATTTCCTCACCCTGCTCCAAACCCTGGCCCTCAGCATGTATGAATAAAGCCTGCCTAAGGAGAAGAAGGAGACTAGGGCTTGGAGTTGAGATTATGGAAAATTGGAGGGATTCATGAGATATAAGGAGCCCAGAAAAATAAGACATGAGCTTGTCTGGAAAGCCTCAAGGCTTTGCCCCTACATGTTTCTCTCTACACTTGTGAACAACTAAACCTTCCTACTGGAGCCCCACCAGGCAAGTCATTCACAGTATCCATTTCATTTTCTTTTCCGCCAATGACAGAGCAAAGTGACCTTACATGATAAACCTTTCAGTTACACACTAAACTAGTTTTGACCTTTTCCAAAGTATGGTGGTTAATAATGGGGGCCCTGGGTTTCCACAGCCAACCTTCCAATCACAGCACTGGTCATGCGAGGTCATATCACTTCCCTGAGCCTCATGTAACTCATCTGTCAAAAGGGATACCCACGCTTTTATAATGCTGGCATGGTGATGAAATGAGAAAATGCATAGAGTAGTCCTATCCCAGGGCCTGGCATAGGGTGAGCATACAAACTTAAAAAATATTAGTGCAAATATTTTGAAGAAGAGCATATAAAGACACCAAGGTAAAAGGGCAGAAAACAATTGTATGTATGTGTGTGTGTGTGTATGTGTGTATAATTTTTAAGCCCTGTAATCATAATCCCAGATAAGCAAATGTTAAAATTTTACCATATTTCTTTCAAGCCTTTCTAAAAAGAAATTAGATAAAGGTTGTAATTCCTTCTTTGTGCCTTCACTTACTCTAACCTGAAGTTAGAGTGTATTCTCCTGACCCCAATTTATACATTATCAGTACAATATTTAAAGTGCTTTTGGTAACATACTGTGTATGTCTTTCTCCAACATTCAAACAATTGTACAAACACTATTTTGTTGTTTGTGAAATTCATCCACACTTATAATAAATGTAGCTTTAATTGATTAATTTACTTTCTTGCATAGTATTACTTTATTAATCCCATAATGCATTTATCACTTCTCCTGTTGATATATTGAAATTGGTTAAGTTTTATGTCTATTCAAATACTGCTGAAATTATTCATGATCATATCATGTCCCCTTATGTACATAAGCTAGGGTTTCTCATAAAAGTTATCAAGCCATATGCATTTCTACCAACAGTTTATAGCATTGTCAGATTTTTAAATTTGTCAGTCTGATGAATGTGAATTTGCATATGATCTTTCTTTAATATACAATTCCCTGATAAGGAATAAAGTTGTACAGTGTTTCACTTGCTTATTTCTACTTCTATGGTCTGCCAATTCCTAAACTTTGTCCACTTTTCTATTGCCTTAGTTGATTTTTATCTTGATTTGTAGAGATTTTTAATCTATTACAGCTTTCTTGCTTAAAAGAGTTGAAAATATTTAACTTCCTAGTATTTTTGGAACATATAATCATTACATTTCAAAGCAACATTTTTATCCTTTTCCTTATGACTTGTCATTTGTGTTTAAAGATCTACCCTAGCCTAATATTGTAGCAATATTGTCCTATTTTTTTCTAAATATTTCAAGTTTTGCTTTGTCGTGTTTAGATATTTTCATCCAACTGGAACTTACTGTTGTGAGCAATACAAGACAGAAATACATTATTTCTGTTATTTTTTTCCTTTTTTGTATCCAATTGGTTTAGCATCATTTATTGCATAGTCCCTGGCAATACAAAATAACTTGTAAAATATATGAAATCTAAAGATAGGGAGTGGGGCTGTTTCAGGTTCTTTATTTTGTCCTATTATTCTACTTCTCATTTTTGTACAAATACTATTCCTTGGCAGGGATTTTTTTGGAAGGGGAGGGTATAGCCAACTTCATCACAGTACTCATCTTCACCATCAGCAATTATTAAATGCCTACTAAAGTCCTGAGCTATTTACTTTACATTCATTATTGCATTCAATCTACAACAATCCAATGAGGCAAGTATATTTTCACTGTAAAGACAAGGAAACTGGGACTTAAAGAAATTAAAACTTGCTCCAGTTTATACAGCCTGAAAATGGGAGAGCTGGAATTCAGATTCAACACTGTCTAACTGCAATGCTTGTTCTCTTTAATATTTATGACACACTTTCTCCCTGGAAAAGACTATGGGGATCATCTCATCCAGAAGTTCTCAGCACTGTCTGCACAAAACAATCACCCAAGGAGCTTTTCCAAAGTACTGATAACCCAACTCCACCTCATACAAATTAAATCAGAATACCCAGGGAGAAAGCTTGGGAATTAATGTTTTTTTAAATTTCCCTGGATTCTAATGTGCCTCCAAGATTGAAAATCAATGATTTACTCCTACATACTTGTTTACACATGAGAAAATTAAGGTTCAAAGATGGAATATAACTTGCCCCAAATCTCATACTAGTTTAATGACAGCAGAGGTATATAACCTAGGTATAAACCCTTGAATGAAGAAGGCAAGAAACTTCTCTTATCAGTAAGGAGGACAGTCTTACCCTTCCAATTTCTTTAAACTTTCTTTAGTGGAAAATTACAAGCAAATCCGAAAAAAAGAGAATAATTAAATGAATACCTACATATACAACAACCCAAGTACTTTGACTCATAGTCCAGGGGTCTCTTCATGACACTACACATTTCCTCAGCATTATTTATCTGGAGTAGTACTGAAAAAATGCTCCAGAAGTCTACATGCAGACCATGTCATAGAGTCCTTTCTATGTCAGTCTAAGTCAGGGCAAGGAGAAACAAGAATAAAGTTGACCAAGAGCATCTGTTCTTGTGGCTGCTGGAATTCAGCAACCACTTATTTGACATAAAGTCAATGAACCAGAAGTCTCCTTTCATGCAGAAATAAACTTATTGGCAATTTTTCCAAATGTCTGCTGTCTTGACAACAAAAATGGCTCTAATTCTTTTACTTGGTAATTACAAATAAAACTGGAAAACTGCTAGTGAACATATCACACTAACTTGTATTCAAAGTGTCAATGGTAAATCACACATCCTTTCCCAAGAGCAGATTATTGAGAGAGAAGTTAAGGAAGCTTGAAGCCACAAAGCAAACAAACAAAAAAAAAAAACAATCTAAGACATGGAAAGACGAACCTTATTGGAATCTTGGTATTGTCTAGGCTCTCACAAAGGAAAGACATTATATAGAATTATACATATATGGACAGAAATTCCAACCTAGGTGGTAAGCCCTTGAAGATGGCAAGAAACTTCTCATCAGTAAGGGAGATAGTCTTACCCTTCCAGTTTCTTTAATGGATAATTTCAAGCATATCCCAAAAAGAGAGAATAATTAAATGAATGCCTATATGTCAATATCATTAATAATCACTATTATTATTATTCATAATAATATCATTTTGCTAACCTTTCTAGATGCTCAGAGAGTATTTAAATGTGGTATATTCCTAAAGAGAGATTCATGGTTTCGAAATACGAGGTTTACTCTTTGCCTCATGCAAAGAAGAGACTTAAAGTGAATAATTCTACCTAGAGGTTTTCCTTTGCTTTTGTTAATTCTGTTTTCACACAATCCATTCATTTGCACATTATACATCAATAGCCCAAACTAGGTTTCGTATGTAAAATTCAGCATTCTATATATAATTGAGAAGCTAAAGTGTTCAGGTAATACACAGTTTCTGACTGCCAACCAGCAGCACACTTTTGGCAGCATATTTGTACAGCACTGTTTTTGTGTTTTGAATATCTTATTGCCTTCTGTCTTCATTATTTTATAAAAACAAATGGAAGATGAAAGTGCTGATACAAGAAGTGTAGATCTTGTAAACCTCATATAGTTGAGACAAAGATGGAAATCACTCTGAGTGCCAAAAGTGGTAAATCAACAAGACACCCATTGGGCTTAAGCCAGTCAACTGTTTGTTCACTTGTGAATAGAAGATAACAAACAAGAACACATTTGAAATTCTAAAAATAACCAGAGAGATTTGTGTAGAAGACAAAGCATAGCTGAGGATATTTTAGCTCTCCGTGCCTAGATCCATTACTTCCTTATAATATGTCAGTTTGTTGTTTGGCTTTTACACAATTATTTTGATACACATTAAGAATGCATTATGTACAAAAGTAGAATATTTCTGTATCACTCTTGTGAGTCAAAAATAATCTATTGCATAATCACAATTTTTTTTTCTGAATGCTCGGGTAAGGGTAATAATTCTTGATTTGTAAATCACACACACACGTGTGCACACACAAGAATGACCCTTGGCCCAGCAAGTCCAGTCTTATACCAGTAATGTGTTGTGAAGGAGTTTTACTGACATGCACAATATACATCTCAACAATGAAGAGCTGACCCACAAAAATCCTTTTTTCTTCTATAATTTTTCATGATTGCTTCATTGATCACAACCAAATTTTTATATAGCCTCTTCTCATCCAAGGAAATCACATATTCCACACTCCCCCACATACTTCATTTTGGAAAATTAAAGAGCAGTTCCTCTCTTTAAGGAGTTTGTTTCATTTATTTCAATTTACTTAGCCTTTATCAACATGTATGATATGTTTTTGGTGTTTAATACATCTCTTGAAATGAGACATCTGCTACTGCCAAAAATAAAAATGTTTGTATTCATTCACTCATTCTTCAATTACTTACTTATTCAATATACATTAAATGCTTAACATGTACCATTCCCTTGGCCAAGAGAAAGATGACTTAAAACATAGCTTCCTACCTTCAAGAGTCATTCTATCTTAGGGAACATTAACATATAAACTGTGAATTTTATGATAAGGCAGATAACTACAAATGATACAGTTAAGAGAAATATACTATCTGTAAAACAGGAAAAATAACTCTGCCTAGAGGTTGGAGAATGAAATTTATGAAAGAGGTGGCATTTGAAATGGACTTTAAAATAGTGAAAAGAATTTTGAGTAAGCAAGGAGAAAGAGGCTTCTTTCACTGGTAATGTGGATATTAAAAGTTTACAATCTATACATTGACTGTGACAAGACTCTGATGGAAGAAGTCAGAGGAGACCAAAGGGAAAAATATCCCATTCCCATGGGTCAGAAGAGTATTGTTAAAATGCTCATACTACCCAACGCCACCTATAGAGTCAATGCAAACTGTCAAAATTCCAATTACATTTTTCACAGAAATAGAAAAAACAATCTTAAATTCTGTATGGAACCACAAAAGACAAAAGATAAGTGTCGGCAAGGATGTGGAGAAAAGGGAGCCTTGGGAATGAAAATTGGTGCAGACACTGTGAAACACAGTGTGGAGGTTCCTCAAAATATTAAAAATAGAACTACCACTTGATACAGCAATCCCACTTCTGGATATATAGCCAAAGGAAAAGAAAGCAGGATCTTCAGGAGATATCTACACTCCCACACTCACTGCAGCATTATTCACAATATCCAAGGTAAGTAAATAATCTAAGTGTCCATCAATGAACAAGTGGATAAAGAAGAAATGATATGTATGTATATCCACATACAATAGAATATTATTCAGTCATTAAAAAGAAGGAAACCCTGCCATTTACAATAACATGGATGAACTCTGCAAGCATTGTTTAGTGAAATTTATCAGACAGAAAAAGATAAACACTGTATTATCTCACTTATATGTGAAATCTAAATAAGTTGAATTAAGAAACAGTAGAATTGTGGTTGTTAGGCTAAAGATGGGGGGAATTGTTTGATATTGTTCAAAGGGTACAAACTTCCAGTTATAAAATGAATGAATTCTGGGAGTCTAATTAATGTATAATATGGTGATTTATAATTAATATTACTGTACTATATACTTTAAAAATCAGGCAACAAACAATTGAGTTGAAATAGTGTTCATAATTTCCAAGTAAGTAGAGAAGAAAATTTATAATGAGGGTAAGGGTGGAATTCAAAAGAAGACATGTGGTAGAGACTAGCCATATATTTAGAAAATTTACTAGAATATTTGGACACAGACTACATTTTCTGGCCTCCACTAAAGTTAGGTGTGGCCATGTGACTGAGCTCTAGTCAATGTGATGTGGAAGTTATGGACCACTTACTGGCCTGATTCATAAAATCCTCCCATTTCTAATCCTACAGGCGTTTTCCCTTCTCTGGTAACCTTAAATCAAATATATAAGGAAGCAGAATCCTATCACATCACAGAAAACTTGACCACAATTAGTCATACACACATGCACACTCAAGGTGTGTGTATATATGTAAATGTATATACATATTTGAAAACTGTACCCAGCAGCTAGAGGTTACACATCATTTTCATGCACACATGGAATATTTATTTTTAAAAATTATGTACAAGACAATAAGGAAAATTTCAGTAAATTTCAAAGGAGGGAAAGACAAGAAAAGTCAACACCATGTTGACATGAGCAGAAGTACAGAGACAGGAAATGCAGTATATATTTTGGGCAATGAGACTGAGACTAAATGACTGACTAAAGTTAGGAAGAGGTTTTCCTAAATACCAAGCCAATAAATAGAAATGATGAACACACAAAAGGCTTGAGCTTTCTCAGTCTTATTAGGAATTAGTTTTTTTTATGTCCTGGCAATATGAAATAGATTATAAACATTTGAATTAAAGACAAGGAGCTCTATATTCTTTCTTAATTATAAGTTACTAATTTCCATCAGATGGAAAATTCACCCCAGACACCAACACCCTGATAAATGTATATTTTTTGTATCTTTTGTTCACAGTAATAAAATAACATCTAATCACGCATCAAACTATTAAACATGCAAAACCAGATATGACAACCATTGAGATTAGGATGCAATTTCTTGACCACTCAAGGCTTCCTGATTTGCATAAATTCAATCTGTATAAATTTAATCTCTTTTTCTCTTGCAATGTCAGTATGGCTCTGCTCTGAAAGGTTCAACATAATTAGGCTCTGTTCTTCTTCCTAACTTGAAGTTCAGCATTGACCTTCCCTTCTTATCTTCTCAATTTCTTTATGTAATGGACATAGTAAGATTGGCTGTTTCCCAGCAACAGCACAGGGACCACCACAGATCAAGACTGGTCAACTCAACCAGAATGTGAGTAATGCTAGCTAAGTCTTTGTGGCCTGCCAGACTAGTTGGAAGTATGCTGGTTGGATATCAGACAGAAGGTAAAACAGCTGGTTGTAATTATTTGATAGAGTCTTAAGAAAATATAGCACACTAACATTTGTAACCTGTGACTCAACCTTTTACCTTTATAGGAAGTAGAGTTTGAGAAAGCTTCCTAAACTTACAAGACTGTCCTTTCTGTTTATGCTGAATGTCCCACCATATACAAATTGATCCTATAACCAAAGAAATGGCATCTGCATTCTCTCCTCAGCTTATACCAAATGGTCTTTAGTTTCCACCATTCAGTTGAAACTTTTTGTCAGTTATCCTTGTTCTCTATGTTGCTACATGCAACATCCTCTCAACACATTTGACCATTCTTTCCTTCTTAAATCAGTTTATTCTTGTGACCTCCTGATAGCCCCTTTGTTTTCCTCTTACCTCCCTGGGCCTTCCTTAGCAGTTTTCTATGCTGGTTCCTTTTCTGTTACTCCATTGCCAAGTGTTGGAATAACAAAGGTTTGGTACTAGGCCTCTCTTTCCCCCCTATATTGTTGCCCTCTCCAGTGTGATCCTATTCAGTCCCACGGCTCTATATATACAGTCTGTAAGTCTATAACTGCCAAATTTATGTCTCACCCTGATCTCTCCTCTTAAGATACATATATGTAGCCATTATATGGCATATTTACTTGGTTGTACAATGGGCACCTCAAAATTCACATGCCTGAGATGTAACTCCTTGTTCCCTACAAAGACTCTTGTTCCTTCTGTTTTCCCTTGTTATTAAATGGCTCCAATACCCACTTAGTAGCTCAGTCCAAAATTATGTGTTTAATCCTTGGTTCTCCTTCTGTAAATCAAGATACCAAATCCCAACAGCTATTCCTATTATCTCTGCCTCCAACACATATTGATTGTTACACTAGAAGTTTCTATCACACTACACCCATTTTCCATGAGACCAAACACTATACAGATGAACGAAGAATCTGTGATTGAAAAAAAAGCTCTAGTTTCAGCTAAGTCTGATCTATCATATAAGGTCAGAATAACTCACAGTTGGTAGAGGATATTTAGCAACAAGGTAGAGAAGATAGGAGAAAAGAAAGATAATGAAATCAATTTGATGAGCAAATATCATTGAACATCATCAGACATTCTTACATTTCACCAACTCCAAAAGATAAATGGGAATACTTTAATTTAACAAGAGAAAACTGAGGTTCCCAAGATCACACTAAGCGGCAGGAGTGAAATTTATACCCTGGTCTTTTTAGGTCCATTGCCTCTCCCCTTGCCATACTCCATGGGTCCCTGAATGATACCTGCATCTTAAATATGCAAAGAGAAAAACAGAAAAAATATTCTATCTCCCATTCTGTATCTCCCAGGGATTAGAAAAATGGACTGTCAATATAGTGACAAACCTCCAGAACTGATGACCTGCCTGATAGATGATAAGGCACCAATGAAAGTAGTTCCAGAATCACATCACACCATATCTCAAAACCTACAATTAACCAGACTTCATTCACCCAAGAAAACAGACTGAACGAAGAAGCTCTTCTCTATTTGGTTGATAAAGCCTGGTGCTAAGATTTTATCAATAAATTCTGATTGAGAGTCTATTATGTATGTGTCAATATACATCCCAGATAAAAAATATTCTGCCCCATTGTCAAATCACTTGTCTGACCACATGACTAATTTTTCCCTGTAAAAATATTGTGGTTATACTATGGGCATATGTGAATAAGACTTAGATTTAGATCTTGATAGAGCTCACAGTCTAGTGCAAAGTTACTCAAAGTACACTCTACAGACTCTTGTATCAGAATCATCTGGAAATTCATGATTAAAAATATCTTGTGCTCAAATTTCTGAATCAGAATTTCTTAGGGTGTTCACTGGAAATTTTTATGTTTGAAACAAAGAGGAAGGTTTGAGGAAAGAATATGATCTCTCAAGAGGTCCTCTGCTCCACAGACAGAACACAAGCCAATAAAGAAGCCCTTTACATTGTCAAGAAAATTGGGCAGGTTAATCTAGTAAAATAAAGGAAGACAGGATTAGAGTTTTTCTTATCCAGCTTGTAGAATTATTACAAGTAGTCTCTTTTCTGACTTTTGAAGAACTGTTGAATTTTTTTAAATCAGGTATTGCCATTTTAGGAAGAAAAATACATACACACACACACACATATATCCATATATATATGTATGTATATATGTATGAAAGGTTTGTAGGTACAACTCTGCCCTTAGAAACCTGTACAAAGCATACACCTTCTTTAATGCCTCAGCCTCCTCATTTGAAAAATGAGGCAATCAGACTGTACATACAATCACCCACATTCCGTGAAGTGGAGAGGCATATGCATTTCCTAAAGATACTTGAAATGGGAAGGGTTACACCATTGGAGCTTAGACTAGGGCTTTTTAAAGCCATCAGGTTAGAATTCGGATATGAGAGGACTGCCACATTTCTCAGGAAGGTGGTATCTGTGAAAACTAACCCTGACTCTGAGACAGGAGAATTCTTCTGACAATATTAATGAAAGAACTTGCAACTTGCCTTCACGTAACCAGTTAGATTATCTCAGTTCCAGACCTCCTGGCATCACCTCCATCTCTTACCCAATGGAATAAAAGTCAGTAATGAAGAACAAACATCTTTTCCAATCATGTGAGGTTTTATAGAGTTCCTGGCAGGCGGGACAATAAACCACAGTAGATCTAGAAGCAGTAAATGGGGAATGACTGTCATCAGTAACCTGACGAATAGGGATAAGAGCAGGCTGATGGCAAATGGAGCATTCTGAAGGGATTATATTATTTTGTTGAGTCAAAGACCAAGAAATACCCATATTTAACCTTGACCCAACCACTCTTCTTTAGGGCAAGGAAAACAATCTGCAGGAAACAAGGGTATCAAAAGATAATGCAAGTCTTATTAGGTTGGACCCCAAATGTCAGTACAAAACTGTCATGAGTTGATGTGGAACACCTGGACAATGTCTTTACCCAAGTATAGCCTGCATGGTTTGATGAAAATATACATTGTACAGTCAAAGGAAAAGAATTAAAGCAGAAAGCCGGCCAGAATAAATATCCATGCCCTCTCCCATGTTACCACTCACAACATTCCCAGCCCTCTGGACAGAGTTGCCAGAGGCTAAAACTTGAGACCTTCTCTGGGGGATAAAACCTTCCAGTCTCACTGCCACTTGGATGAAAGAAGGGTGTGAGGATGGACAGAGGGGAAAGGGGGAGGGAGGGAGACAAAAAGATTGAGAGAGTCACAAGAAGGAAACAGAGAATATGGGAGAACCAAGCAAGGGCTGGGGCTGCTGGTAAAACGCTACACTGCCTCAGCTCCGTGAAAAGAAAAAAGAAGATAGTTATAATTACGGCCACTGTGACTTCATCCCTTGATAGTTGAAAAATTAACTTCCTGATTTATGAATGGTTTATAGGTTAACTCCAAAATTTGAAAATAAACAATGCTTACATTATTAAGACTAAATAATTTTAATGTCTGACAAAGTATTATCCTCTTCCATAGACATATTTCATGTTTCATGACTCTTTTTCTTTCAATTTTATGGTCTCAAAGATTTTCTCAACTCTACCTTCAAAACTTTCTATCTTATCTAGTTGAAATATACTTCTTTACATTTGGGGAAGCTATTGTTTCAAATTGATTTTGGTTTTTCATAATTATTTATTTTGAAATCATTACAGAAGTGGCAAATTGAGTACAGAGAAGTCTTGTGCAGACTTCCACTAGTTTTCCCCAATGGCTACATTTTAGGGAACTATATTAGACCTAATTATTCATTGAAAAAAAAACCTACTTTCTTTTTAATGGCTGTAATATCTTCTTAAATCTCTCTGAGGACACTAATTAGGATTGCTTTATTTGTTTTAATGTCTTTTCTTTTGATTTCTTAAAGCGTCTATTCCCTATAATGTTACTTTACTCCAGCTCAGTCTTTCTCTTTCATTTATGCAAAATTTTCTCAAAAATATCAGGTGACCCTTAATTATTTAAACATAGTTTAAACAATTATTCTTAGTAAAGCTGATAGGGATCTCTGTATACATCAACACAGTCACCCAACTGGCTGACTTTGATTTGGGATGAGTAGACTGTCAAGGAGCAATCATATTGGGAAAACTCTAAATGCCAGGATGGTGAGGGCATTACTACTAGCCCCGTTTCTGATACTAGGTCCTCTAGTGCACCCTGACACCATTTACTAGAATATAACAATCTGCCTCACCACCAGCCATAGCATCCATACCTGGCTCTGATCTGCTTGCAGTGGGGCCACGGGATGGGGTATGAGGGTAAACAGTCAGATTTCCTTATATGAACCTCAAATTTGACCCCCAGTTATGAACTCCTTCCCATCTTTGCCCTTCTTCACTACCTGAATCTCAGACACAAGAATTTCTTTAGGGATCTCAATCAATCACCCTTCTACACATCTAAACAAGAGCAGAATCATCCAATAAAAGTACAATCTACAAATGAAAGCCTTTTGTGAAATTTAAAATTTTCTGAAAGCCACATTACAAAGTTTAAAAACATGAAATTCATTTTAATAACTATTTACCTAAAATATCAAAAATATCATCTCAACATGTAATCAGTATAAACATTACCAAGATATTTTACATCCTTTTTTTTCATACTAAATCTTCCAAATCCAGTGGGTATTTTATCCTTATAGCACATGTTAATTGAGACCAGCCACTGTTTCAGCCGTTGAACAGTTACGTATGGCTAGTGCTACTATTCTGGACAGTATAGATTATATTGTGGCTCCAATCACGTTACTTCTGCCCTTATCACTGCTTCATCTATCTTAATCTTCTGAAAGCTAATGAAATCTGTAATCCACTGGTGGCCACCCTCCTACTCTCAGTACTGTTGTGGATTTAGGCTAATTTTTAAAGTTAATTTCATTTGAGTACAGTATCAGAAGAAGAAGTAAATACGTGTGTAAATTCTACCATTGAGAAACCCACAAAACCATCAAAATCTTAACGTCCCCTCCAGAAGGAGGAACTCCAACATGTGAGTGTTGTGGGTATAAAATAAATACCAACAACAAAAAATATCTCCTGGCATTTTCCCACACTTTTCTTGGATTATATTGCTATTTAACTACTTCAGTCTACTAGTATTGATTATTCCACTTTGTTGGTTCCTTTGTAATTTAACAGTAACTAATATTTATTGCTTACTTTGTATCAAGAACTCTCTCTAGGTTTTATATGTATTATTTAATTTTCTCAATAACCTTAGGAGGTGGTACTATTATTATCTCCTTTTTATATCTGAGGAAACTAAGGCACAGAGAGCAAAAGTAAGTTGCCCAAAATCACACAGATTCCAGATTCTGTGATTCCACAACCCATGTTCTTAATCACTATACCCTATGCTTCTTCAAGAGCTTACATCTAAAGCTGAACCATCCTCTACTGGTCTGCTCTGAAATCTTGAGATTGCCACACAGCTTCTGTGCACTTGGTTTTGCCATCAGGGTAAGGAAGTAGAGTGCCTACCAGGTGATATTCACATCCAGCAGAGTAGAACGGTGAGAGCTTTCCATGCGGGGCCAGGGTTTCCGGGTGCCCCTCCCCCACCCAGTGCTCTCAGAACCAGTATACTCTGCTGAATGCTGACCTCACCTCTAGATTTGGACTCCCTCTGAATTTTCACCAGTATTCATTAAGTTGCTGCTCTCTTCCATGGAGGTATTTTCATGGCCTTAACCCCCCAGTTTTACTCAAACTCTTGCATGCTTCTTCGTAGAATGGCCATAAATAAATCAGCCCTGGAGGACTGGCTATAGTCTGTATTTCCCTTTACTTCTAAATAAACTCCTGACTGTCCATTTCTGGTTGGAGAGTCCCACTGCTCACCAGGCCCAGTTATGACATTGTAAGTCATTGAAGCCTTGTCCCTCTGAAGACAAAGACATACACTGAGTCCACAGATTAAACCTCTACTCATTATTAGAAAGACAATGTAAAAAGAAATGGCTTCATTTGAGATAAATATAACATTTTAAATATAAAACAAGATTTTATGTCTTATTCCTAAATTTGATTACTAGGATAAATAGTTTGTAACAAAGTCATCTTAAAAACAAAACCTTTATATGACCATAATATTCAGGAAACTGCACAGCACCTGATTTAAACCTTGCCACTCCCAAAGATCCACATGGAATAGATGGTATTTGCACATTGGTTGAAATCTTGGAAGGAGACAGTTTCTTAAAAAGCTTGGCTCTGACATAGACAAAGGAGAAGCTACCATTCCTCTGGTATATAATGGGCTACGACTATGCCTTCAATTGAAAGCCTCCAAAATGGAGGAGAGAAAACTGATTAGAAATGGTTTGGGAGACTAATTCTATTAATGGAATGAAAATTGACAAACAAGGGTGATCTGCTGGAACAAACAGATTCTTAATTCAGCAGGAATCCAGCTACTATTTTGTTCCAGGTGAACAAGCATTACTTAAATAAATAAATCCTTTCTTTTCTCTGAACATGCATTCCAGGTTTGCTGCATTTTTAAGTTAGAAGCAAATCCAAGCTGGAGAGGCACAGAATGCTCCTCTGGGCGATACCACGGAATTAGTGGGATAGACGGAAAAGGTCACTAAGCTCTAGAGAGGGGAAGGGTTGTATTTAGTAGCTTTCTCATAACTGAGCCTGTTATTAACATAGTGGTATTTTGAATTTATAAAGCATCTTGCAGCCCTGGGCTTCAATGTACTGCAAACACCAATTAATCCCTACAACATCCCCCAAAGGTGAGGAGGTGCAGTCCACACCTTACAGATGATGTAACATAGAAGGTGAGAAGTTAAGCCAGTGGCCAAAGACAGACAGGTCAGCTGAAGACATGATGGCAGGGATTGCAAATTCCCAGCCGCAGGGAAGAAAGTGCAACTATGCGGACTTCCACAGGCAAGCAGAAGAAAAAGGAAAGCATTTCCCAAGGTTTATGGAAAGAAAAGGAAGGATTCAACCACAGAGAAGTAGCTAAAAGTCTGCCTGCACTGGGAAGGCAACTTCTGCTCCATGCAGTTTTTTTTCCTAAGTAAAAAGAAATATAATCCAGTTTATGAATGCACTAAAATGGTATTCCATTCCAAGGTAAAAACATAAAAGAAGTTACATGCTGTCTAATTGAGCTGTACTGAAATAACTGCTACTTAGTAGCTATAATATACAAGAAATTAATTTCTTGTCCCAGTTGTAAAAATAAGAATCCAAGTATCTAGACTTCTCTCTCTGAAGGGGAAAAAAGAGGTGTGAGGGGAGGGGTGAAAAGTTTCACCCAAAAGGAGTGGGAGATGTCACTTATTGAAAAGGCAGATTTCAGGCATATTTGACAAATGACAGCAGTGACATTTTCAGAATCACAAAAGCCAAAGCAGTATGCTCACTTGCCTTCTGAGGTGAAATCTCTCCAAGTTGCAAATAGGATTATAAATAAAGTTCTGTGCAAAGAACAATCACAAAACCATTTTCCATGAGAAACTTAAAATAGAACAAAAATATCACATTCACGTTCGTATGATACATTTTACTACCTGCCACTTTAATCTCCAGAAGAGTCAAGCTTAACAGTAATACCAAAGACAGGTTTATTATCAAGGTCCACATGTTCTATTTTCCTCTAACAACCTAACACAAATGCCAGACACAGAAGTTATTCTTGGTGCAACATATCATTTAATTCCCTTTGACAGGTTTACTATTCTTTGAAACCGTAAATTCATTCATTAGATAGAAGAGACTTGTTAAACTCTGATACATTATTTTGTTGTTGTTTCAAGGATAGACACTATCTCTTTGATATATAGTATATTACTGAGAAGTAGCCCTGTTTGTATTAATGGGGAAAAATATTGATGACAGCCAAAAAATTAAATGCTTTATCTTGTGTTTCTGATTGAAACTACCAAAGTCAATAGTACAAATTAAGTAGCAGGCAGATTATGAATTCTGGTGGAACAAAGAATTAAAAGTTAAGAGATATACACTTTACCATAATATAAAGAATGGATTTTGAAGCTCCTTCCTATTTTTCTTAGCTCTTATCTCAGTCTCCAGATCATTTCTCATGCTGGTATTCATCTTTAAGGGAAAATTATCTAAGACTATTTTACCTCATTTGCCAGCATAAAGTAATATGGTTCTTGGAAGCATAACATGCCTAGAAAAGCCAAAGGGAAGGTGGCCTTAGGAACAAAGAGAACAGGATTAATCATCAGTTCTGACACCTCTGGAGTATGCACACCAAGGTAAGAAAGTTGTCAAAGGTCACAGACCTCATAAGCAGACCTAAGAGTTGATTCAAACCTATGTAATTCCAAAGCCCACACTCTCCTCAACAACACAAAATCACTCTAAAGCACTTTGGTCACAGTTCTTAATAATTTATAACCAACCATGTTCCAAAAAGAATATAATGTTAACTTACAAACATGCCAACATCACAAGAAGATCAAATAAAGCTTATATAAAAAAGCAGAATAAGATAGGAAAATATGGACAGAAAAATAAGATAGAATCTGGAGTCAGTTTAGGGCATTTCATGATGCCATTCAGTCAGTTTGGAGGTCAGGCTCAAATATGGCTCTCAGTTTTCTAGCAGTGAACAAGAAAACATATGTAGGCCCAAAATTCTGTTTATACAAGCCAACCAATTATTCAGAAAAATTAGACTGATTTTTTTTTCCTGCTCTGAGTCCTCCTCATACAACTACGTGTTTTGATGAACAACATGTTCAACAACACTCTTTTCAAAAAAACTGGGTGTCGAGTTTAATTAGACTCTTTTCCTCTAAAGTTAGATTAATTATGCCAAATCAAAACACAAGTCAATAAAAGCAACTCTAAGCACAGGATTTGGAAAATTGGGAAGGGCAGAGTTCAGAAGCAATATTCAATCTAAGAACCTGGTTTCTTAATTATCCGGTGCAATTCAAGGCTAGATATTGGAGTATCTTGAAGAATAAATGGACTACCTCCCACCCCCATCCCCAAATCCTAAGTAAAAATTGTTTCTCTAAGTTGATTTGTTTGAATGTATTTAGCAGGGTAGATTTAAAATGATAATCCCTGTTAAGTATCTGAAGCTCAGCAATGCTCTGTGGCCAGTCAATTGTGAATCTACATGTTCAGTAAGCATAGTCAGAGGTTACCACTTAGTGTTTGGCATTAAAAAAAGATCTTATTAAATAAAAGTGCATTTCTGGGATTAAGATATTATCAGGATTAACATCATAGTGTGAGTTACTTCTGCCAATTTGTTAACAGACAGTAGAGGCCTAAAGGAATAGAATGCAGAATACAAAGGCTTTTTTAAAAGTTCTGGAATTGTTTTTAATCTATCAACAGTGCATATCACAGGGGCAAAAAACGAGTTTGAATGAAGATTTGCAGTATGCTTCTGCATGACTCTGGGAGGAGTTTCAGACAGAGGCTGGAGTTCTGTGGTGAGCAAGGAGGCATTGCCTGTCTCTTGAACTGTGGAGAGGCAGTGCTGCTCTTAGATCAGATATGCAGAGATCTCTGCTATGGGACTCCCACTCGGAGGGTCCTGCATTTTGAGAGTCTTCAAAAAAGTTATCGAACTCTCTCCTTCTGGTGCGTTGGACCAGCTGCAGCTGGCAGTGTCAGGCATCCCAGTCCCCATTCTTCTCATTCACAAATCTCTACCTCCAATTATGCTGTGCATTGAGGTCAACGAGGTGTCCCAAGGTTGATTAATATGGTCGTCCCAGAGCCCTGTAGTTGCCAAGCTCCAGTTCCATGAAGGTGAGCAGATCACTCTAGCTGGCTAATAGGAAATTTCTGTTGGTAGATTATTTGAGACTGAGCTGCCAGAATGGTGCTGACACATGAAGCTGGAGTGGCTCTCACCCACTGGACAGGTTCAGGACTCCAGGCTACAGATCTACCACAAATCTCGGACCTGCTCTCGAGCCCCCATATTGCAACCACAGGGCTGCCTCTCACCTTTGGCACCTGGCAGGAAGGGAATTTGCCCATGGAAATGGCAGCTGAGGGTCCTTACGGTGGCAATGCTTCCCTTGCTTCTGCAGTTATAAATCACTCAGGGAAGTCTTGTACTTCCTCCACAGATTTTGTGCATGACTGAAAACTACTAGGAAGGGTTACATTTATCTTCTCTGTGGGCTTCTGAAACAGTGGCTTCCCAACACCTACTGGCCCTTGTAATCCACATCCTCTTTTGCGTCTGATCAATATGATGACATTGTGCTTTCCCAGAGTGGTCTTAAACCATCCTGGATGAAGGAAGGACATCCCTTGTGCAAATGGGAATGCCTTTCCCACCTATACAAGGGGCCATTGCCTCTCCTCCCCACAGGTGGTAATGTGTGGCAGGCAGAAGGGTGGTCCACATGGAAAGACATATTCTAGGGATGCAGTGCTTATAGTCTAAAGAGTTAAGGCAAAACATGATTGGGACAGGTGTTGTTCAACTTTTATACTACAAAATTCTGAACAGTACAATTAATATGTCTTGAAAATTAAGACTATTCACATTTTTCTGCATACTCTGCATAAGACTCTTACTTAAAGTTGTCATCAAGAATGCACATTAACAACCTTGAAGAGAATCATTAGAAGCCAGAATTCATTGGTGGCCCCATGGATGATGCAGTGTCATGGGTAAAGGGTAGCAGGGAACTGCAAAGGCAAGAAGGTCTATATTGTTTCAGTAACACAGAGCATTCTGGGTAATAACATTGCTACTAAATGTGCCACATGGGGAAAGACAAAATTAACCAGGAATGATAGATTGATAATGTTGATAAAGAAGGAATGGTTCTTGAACCTGAAGAAGAAATGGTGTCTGAATACTAAGAAAAATCCACGTGGGTGCTGGTGGGAGAAACAAATTTGTAAGTACTTTTTTACAAGTTGCTTTAAATCAGGGGGTTTGCAACCATGGTCTTTGGCATAGTACTGTGCCTTTGTCACAGCTAGGAATAACTTACACATTTCTAAAGGTTATAAACAAACAAGGATATGTGACAGAGTCTGGTCATAGCTCAGAAAGCCCAAATTATTTACTATCTAGCCCTTTATCAAAAAAAATTTGTCAATCTCGGTTTTAAATCATCAATCAATCACACTACCTTATATAGGCTCTTGAAATTGGTTCATGATTTTTTAAAATAAACTTTTAAATTTAGAACAGTTTTAGATTTACAGAAAAATTACAAAGATAATACAGTGTTCCCACATACCTCACATCCACTTTCCCTAGTAGTAACATCTTATATTTGTAGGGTTTTATTTGTTCATTTGTTAGAATTAATGAACTCATACGAAACTATTAACTGAGGCCATATTTTGTTTGATTTCTTAGGTTTTACCTCTAAATTTTTATGTTCTAGGGCCCACCCTGGATAGCACATTTATTTATTCATCATGTCTCTAGGTTTCTCTTGAATGCAGTAGTCTTTTTAAGGCATCTCTTGTTTTTCATGACCTTGACAGCTTTCAGGAGTCCTGGTCAGAGATTTTATAAAATACCCCTCAACTGGGATTTGTCTGATATTTTTATCATGATTAGACTGGTGTTATGGATTTTGGGGGAGAAGACCACAGAGGTAAAGTGTCTTCTAAGCACAGTGGATCATGAAAATAGTATCAGCATGACTCAGCACCACTGATTGGCTTTGATTACCTGGCTGACATCATGTTGGTCAGGGTCCTCTGCGGTAACTTACATTTCCCCCCATACTGTACTTGCAGAAGTTACTGTACCCAGCCCACAGTTAAGGAATGCGGGATTATGCTCCACATTCATGAGGGTGACTATCTGCATAAAATATCTGCAATTTTTCTCAGTGGGAGATTGGTATGTTCTCCATTTATTCTGTAATTATTTAAATCAGCTTGGACTTGGAGTATTTATTTTATACTTTGGGATATAATACATTATTACTTAATTTTGTTTCTCTGGTTGCTCCATCTTTGACCATTGGGAGCTCTTTCAGTGTTCCCCTATCACTTATTTTTTTTTTTTTTTAGTATTTCTTTACTTGCTGGCACTATAAGATGCCCTAAGCTCATCTTGAATCTATATTACATTTTAAAATCAGATTGTTTATTTAGATAGGGGTCTTGAAAAAATACTTTCATGAGTCCCCACCTACTCAAGGCCAAGCTCTGAAGCCAGGAGCTGCAGCTCTGCGGAAGCCCATGAGAAGACAGTGGCAAAGCAGACATCTGAACGGAGGGGGCAGATAGAAACTTTCCCTTCTTCACAATTTTACTGAACCATTCCTTTCCCAGAGACCATTTTAGCCATATCAGGAATCCTTTAAACATTTTCTTTCCAGATGTTTTTGACTTTCTGGTAACATGCAGGCTGATATAAATATTATACAATTCCATATCCTGATATTATTCATCTGATTGTGTGAGCTAGCTCACTGAAAGGTGGTTTAGAATTTTAAATAAAACTATTTTCATAAAGAACAACTTGAATATGTCTAGGGAATAATATCATCATGCATTGCACCAAGTAGGGATGTTTGATAACATTGTCATATGGATATTCAGTTACCAAAGTGTAGCCTGGCATTTTTTTTTTAATTTTGAGACTTTTATAAAAATGTTTCTATACTACACCTACAATTTGTCATCTTCTTGATTTTTGGAATTAAAAATTAGACTTCAGTTAAAAAGTAAGAAAGAGAACTGGAATTAGAACCTAGATCTACTGAACAGTAGTTTGGTTCAGCGTAAGACTTTCTAACATGATAAAGAAGCTATGTTGCAAAGCTCTTGGTGTAATTCTGTCATGTTAAAAAGTCACTTATTAAGGGGTTTGTGTCTTGGGATTACATCATGAGACTGATTTCTACTAATATATTGAGAATTTCTGTACCAGGGCTCTGAATAGTTTTTGGCCATGTGTAAAAAATTAACTCTAAGTTAAAACAATGAAATTTTACCAATGTTAAATAGCCCTAATAGCAAATTTCAAAAGACATTTGAAAATACTTTCAAAAGAAGCAACAGTGAATCATTGCGGTAGTCATATTACTTTGTATAATAGTTACAGAAGCATGATCTAATGTAACAAAATTCCAAAATCTCAGTGGCTCAACACAATAGAAGTTTATTCATTGCTATACAACCTATCAGTGCAGGCATTCCTAATCAGTGGATGGCTTTCCACACAGTGATTCAGGGATGCAACCTCTGCTCTCTTCCAGCACTAGCACCCTTTAGCTTGACTCCACTATACACTTGACAGAGGAAGAAAGGAGAGAGAAAGCACACTTGCTTCTTTCCAGCTCATCCTGGAGTTGACAGAACATTCCTGGCACTCGCATTCCATTTGTAGGAACTTGCTACTTCATCTCACTCATAAGTGAAGGAGTCTGGGAAATTTCCAGAGAAACAGGTCTATAATATGGAAGGAACATGACTGGCAGTTAGGGGATCTCTGCCACACTTCCAACTTAATAACTGCAGGGAAGATAACCAACACTGGAAATGTCCAAGTTCAGTTCCAGTCATATTAATTTCTAGTCACCCTATGTCTGGTATGTTGCTGCCTCAAGAATTTAGTTTAAAGTATAAGCTAAAACACTATACAGTAAGCAATTTAATACAGGAGCTATTACTAAATCATAAATGCAGATACTGTGGTTACAGAATGTTCTGGGAACAAGTGGGATATATCCAAAATTTTCTTGATTGGTGGATTAACCATCATAAGTTTGCAGGCATTGCAATACTGTCTTTAAAACCTGCTGCTAGTTTCTTTTGCAAATAGTGAATACAATGCCAATCCTAACAGACCTCAAGGTGGACAAGGGTAGATATAAAGAACTGCCAGTGAGTAGACAGCAATGTAAGTAGCAAACATGTCTATATAATGTTCCTAAGAACTTCTTTTTGAGTGCTCAGTATCTACCAGGAACAATGTTCAGCACTTTATACCCATCATTTTCTGTAATGTTGGCTGCAGTCCTGTGATAGTTGCCAATACCATCCTCATTTTATAGAGGAGGAAACTGAAGCATAGAGAGGTGAACTGCCAGGGCATGGCAGGCCAAGCTGTGGACCCAGGCAGGGCAGCTCTGGAGCTCGTATCCTAGAATCTAATCGAGAAAGTCATGGATTCTCCCAAGAGGGTCAACACATACAATGTGAACTTGCATTCCCTCTTCTGTTAGCCTCTAGCTTTTATTAAATAAAACAACACAAACAAAAAAATCATATATTTGATTAAATAATTTGAGATGTTATCTATGAACTTCCTTAGTACTATAGGGAACCCAGATGTCTTTAAAAAAAAAAGAAATGAGCCATTAGACATCACAGTCTCTAATTATAGATGACTGATGACTGAAGGGCCATCTGTGTGCTGAGACCTAGAGATCAGGTGTGGGCATAAAAGCATCAATCCATCAGTCTTCTTTTTCAGACACTGGAGTGGCCCCATCAAGCTGTCGGGCACAGAGTGAAGGAGAATACGTGTCAGACCCAATATCACTAAGTAATTAGGGAGTGGCACACTTATGCAAGAGAAAGACTGATGATTCCAGACCAATTTGTTTCCTATCCTTGCCTGTTCAGTTTTGTGACTGCCCTCTCTTCTGCCCTTGATAGCATGTCTCTGTACCAGTTCTCTACACCATGAGAACATTTATGTGTTTGAAGGTTTGATGCAGTGATTTTCCACCTTCTCTCTACATGGAGTCTGTCAAGTGCATGGTTGACTTTTGGAGGGTCTATCCCACTGAGTCAGGAAAAGGAGACAAACGAGACCTAACAGGAATGAAATTTCTACTATACAGACCATTGTGGTTGAGGGGAAAAGGATTATCCCATTTGAATAATATGATGTTTTTGACCTTGAAGGAGTCATTTAATTGGTTTAAAACAACAGTGACTCAACGACACTTCTACATAGAGCAAAATTAATCAAATATGATTATTTTACCCTAAAGCCAATTAAAATTACATATACATTTATACATACAAATTGTGCACATATTTATAGAGAACACATCTGATACTTTGAACCAAGAATACTATTGCTAATGATTCATTGGGAAATGTTTTCAGGCTTTTTCTTTTTCTGATGCAAAACAATTTCCCTGAAAGGCTGAAAATCATTTGAATGAACCTATAAAATAGGTGGTAAAGTGGTTTTTAGCTCAGCTGAGGAGGTGCTGTGCTAGTCTTAATGAGGTGACTACTTATGAAAGAGTGTTATCATGCTTATACAAATCATTTGTTTCAGTGACATTTGAAACAGCTATTAATGCAAAAATGTTACACCTATAAACCTCAATTTGCCATCTTTACCACATTTCTAAGAGTTTTGACATACTTGACTACCCACTGTAAACTTTCCCCTTCCTAATTTATAAAGCATTCAGTCTATCTGAACACAAGTAATTGTTGAGACTCAGAAGATCTTGAACAACAATACTGAGATTCTTCATCTTCATTCTTTCTCATTGCTTAAGACAAATTATCTGAGTTTGGTCACATTAAAAAAATTTTCTTTTCTACGATCTTATTTTTTCTAATTGTTAGCAAGATTAGGACATAAAGTTCCTCAAATTAACAAGCAAAATACTCAGTGCTCACTGTTTGGAAACTCCTATTCAAAGTTACATGGCATATGCAGAAGAAGATAGGATTTCTATTGTTGAGGAGATGACACAGACCAAAATACAGGGATGGGAAAGAAGTTGGTCACATACAGAGAAAACAGCTCATTTCCTTTTATACATATATCACTGGTCAGGGACTGTGAGCATTCTGGGAGGGGAAGTATCATCTGAACCTGGAGACCTCAAGCAGAAACTCAAGTGAGATGAGGGTGAGTTCCAAGCTGGGATCATGACATCCAGTAATCTAAAGGTCTCAAGTGTCAGGAAGACTCCAGACAGGGATGTAACTACCTATGAATCCCTATTCATAAAGAGAAGCTTTTTTTTTTCTGGGTCTCTGTAATGGGACAGACACTTCAATCTGACTTGTAAACAGATAAGTGTTCCCATTGTGAGGAATATGGGACCAAGTGATGACTAGTCACAGAAATTCACTTTCAACTCCAAATCGGTTCTAGTCTATGAGACTAACCAAATCATTGCAAACTTCATTAACTATTATTAGTAAATGATATTCCATTCATCTTAGCTTTTCACTGCACATGTGTGTGTCTCCTCTTCAACCACTCATACGATTTGAGACTCAAAGTATGAGATGACCTCCAAAGTCCCTTCAAGTGGTAATGTCCTATGACATTGCTATACTAATGATTTGAAATCTAGTATGGCACAAGTATGGTCATAGTCATTTTTGGGTAGTGTTAGCATCTAAAATATCTGATTCCCTTTGGCTTAAATGGAAATAAAGATATATTTAAAATCACAGCAAAAGGTACACAACTATCACCTACCTTCCTGTTTGCAATGAAAATCAAATTTCACCTTATTTCAGGAGGCTTTGGTCTGGACCACCTTTCTTTCATATAGACAGTAAAAACAAAACAAAAAAAAGAAAACAAAAGCAATTTTTCACTGGCTATTCTTATCACTGAAATTCAGATACGCTGCCTGTATACATGAAAGCAGCAATGTGACAGTGAAGCAGTTTCCCTTCATTGGATCACATGCTTTGGGGCAGCTTGTCATCTGAAGTGGTTGATAATATCTAAGTTTATATATATTTTGGCTCAAGTTCCAAGAAGAAATGAGAGCTATCTTTCAGTCTCCAATGCAGAAAATCCCAGGAGAGGATTCTAATTGGCTCCACTTGAATCGCACATCTCTTGGTTATCTTCATATTATTACTGGCCCAGCTTGTGTCACACACCCCTGCCTGTGACTGGAGGTGAGGATGGAACACTGCATGTGATAACCCACAGTGACATGGGGAATAGGGTATATAACCCAAAGGAAGGCACATCTCTAGGAGGAAGCAGGAAAAGTATGCTGGGCAGACAAATCCCAGGGGACATACTATATTTATTAGATGCTGTAGTAGAACAAATGGTGTTTATTGAGTCTTCTTTTCCAAATTCTAATCCTATTTTTATTAACAGAACATAGTGAAAAATATCATCTCTAGCTTTATGTATAAATTTACTGATCATTGATGGCTATGATCTATAAAACACTTACCAGGCACACACACAGACAGAACAAATACACCACTGTCACCTGAATTTTCTTTTATTTATGCTGTGTTTCTCCCCTCCATTTAAGGCAATAATTAAGAGTTAAATTTTCAAAAGCTTTTAGTTTTAAGCCTTCAATATGTTCTTTACTCTTATCAAGTAAAAATAAAATTACATAGAAAGAACACCTTATCTACTTAGAAATACTTGAATCTGAACCAATCACATTCCAGATGACACTTTCTAATACCAGGAAAAAGAAGATAAATATACTTAAGACTGACACCTAAATGGCATTGTACTTCCCTTTCCAAAAGCACCAGGGAAGGCCTAGCCAGATCTGTAAACTTGCTGAAGGATGCTTGCTGAATAGACTCCCTTCATGCTCTGAGGCCAGCACAGCAACTGCAGTTCTCTAACCTTGGTTAAACACTCAAGGAGGACACTCAACTCTCTCTTCACATTAAAATCATCTGGGGAGTTAAAAAATAATGCCTCAGGCCCAATTCCAGACCCAATTCCTGGAGATGATCTTGCACCTTAATAATTTTTAGAAGAACTGTGGTTCTACAGTGCACTGCAGAGAACCACTAGCCTAGTGTTAAAGAGCTGAAATCAGATCACCAGCTGAAACGCATATGTGTTACCTTAGATGGTCAGTACAGAAAGCTAGTGTGCGGTTATCACGTTAGTCATTTTCAACTCTGGGCAATTTTGCTCCCATGCATTTGTCAATGTCTGAAGACAGATTTGGGTGTCACAGTTTGGGGGAATACAATTGTCATCTACAGAAGCTACTGATGCTTCTGAACACCCTAAATTGTTTGGGATAGCTCTGCACAACAAAGAATTATCACCCAAATTGCCAACAATGCCGAGGTTGAGAAACAATACCTAAACGAGAAATAACAGATTAGGGACAGAAGACAGAAAGTGAGGAGTATGAATTGCCTCCCTGGAAGAGAGGAGTTCAATAATGTGTTGGGTGTCCCTGAAGCTAAAAGGTAGTATGATGTACTACAGGTGTGTTAAGATAGACTGGAGAGGGATGGAAAGGGAGCAAAAGAGTGAAAACTTCACCTATGATCATTGAGGTTAACAGAAGGCATTCAAATTTGTATAATGGTTGCCTCAGTTCTCAATCAAACTACCAATGCAACAGAGGCAGACTGAAATTCAGATATGCTGGCTGTACACATGCATAATTGAGAATAAAAAAACAAGGAACTCACAATTCAACAAAGATTTATCCAAGCTTCAATTTTCTGGACTGAATAACTCCAATTCTACACAGAGAACCAAACTATCAATGCAACAAAGATCAACTTATACAATTATAACATTTGCATCATAAATCTGAATTCCCAAATAAATCCAGAAATTCTAAATTGTAGGCAGAAGAAAATTATGTCAAGCTAATGATAATTGTTTTAAAAATATAGAGATTACTGTAACAGTGGACTTTATTAGCTCTTCCCTTTGGAAGGGAAAGAGCTCCTTCTACCAATACACAGACAAAACTGGCTGCTCCAGACATTCAAATCATGATTGGTGCAATGGATTTAGCATCTTTCCTTTCATCTAATTTAAAATCCTTTGCTATTTTTTCAGCTCAAGCAAAACTGAGCAACTCTTTTTCTGTTTGCTCTTTGATCTAAGAAAGAAGTAAAGCTTCATGGACCAAACTTCTAATGAAGACGTACAGAGCCTAGACTGCAAGAAGCTGAAAGCTAAATGGAGGTGAAAGTCACCAGATGGGTGTCAATGATCTGACATCACTGAGGTCAGTATCACTGCATTTATTCAATATATAAAGTATAAACCGTGTGCCTCACTGTGTGCTACCATCAGGAGAATGATACATAAAAAAGGAAATCTAAGTTTTTGACTTTCCAAAATTGCCAAAAAGTGCACAAAACATTAATGATAATTATTTTTAGGTGACAGAATTGCAAATGACTAAATTCCTCCCTTATACTGACCTGTGTTCTCCTATTAATCTATTATGATGGACACAAATAAGCTTTTTAATAATTTCACTTAAGAAACACCAATAATCTCATGATACTTTCATGAAATATTTTTGTAGGAATATGACTTAATTATAATGTAGCCTAGATTTAAACAAATCATGCATACATCACATAGAATCACAGGAACATCCAAAAAGATGGACAGTTGGACTACTTTAATAAGAGGTGATCTAAAATCCAGTCCAAAGATAAAGAGGTCACTGGGTCATAGATACACCTAGCCATGGGCTGAGGCTGCGCTGCGGGGTTGGGGGCATGTTTGTTCTGTCCCTTCTCTCCATCCCCTCCTCTCTTGCTTCTTCCATTCCCAATATTCCATTCAAATGTAACTTCCCCGACTTGCCGGTCCTATCTATGTTTCTCACTTCTTTAAAAACTCAGCTTGAAACGTCCTTAGGGGAAACCTAAAATAGACATCATATGGGGAGAGTCTAACTCTGAGAAACTTTAAGAAAGGATCCACACTTTAAATAATACAGATCCTGCTTCCAAGAATGACCCTAATTGAGAATAAAAAAACAAGGAACTCACAATTCAACAAAGATTTACCCAAGCTTCAATTTTCTGGACTGAATAACTCCAATTCTACAGATAGACTCTTTTTTTCATTATTAAAGTATCATTGATATATAATCTAATGAAGGTTTCACATGAACAACATTGTGGTTTCAACATTCACCCATATTATCAAGTCCTCCCCAACCCCACTGCAGTCACTGTCTATCAGCATAGTAAGATACTATAGAGTCATTATTTGTCTTCTCTGTGTTGTACTGTCTTCTCCATGACCTTCCTATATTGTGATTGTAAATTACATACACACACTCTTTTATTTTGATCACCTTACTACATAAGTGTTAAGTTCATACAGTTTCCATAATTATTTAGTTTGACCTTTAAAAAATATGCACATTCATCCTTATGTTTATACTTGAGTATCCCAACTATCAGACATTCCTAATCTTAGTTGCACCTAAGAAGAACTCAGAGAAACAACTGAAAATACCAATGCTTGAACCTCACTGTAGATCATTTAATCAGGCTTTTGGGGAGTGTGACCTTGGCATGGATATGTTTGAAAAGCTTCCCAGGTAATGCTAATGTACAGCCAGTGTCCAGAAGCACTGAACTAGGGCATAAAATATTTGGGCCAAGAAGCTAACCTCTGTTTCTTTCCCCTCCACTACTTCTCTTATCGAATGTCTCACTACACAAGCACACACCATCAAAACAAGTATGCAACATGCTTTAAATATATGTAGCCTCATTGACTTTGTTTGGCTATAACAGTGCAGGTCACAGCTTATTTCTCAAGGCCTCACCCCACCCATAAGATACAGGGAAAATGATGGCTGAAAAGAACGCTCACCAGAAAGGGGGAGCTGCCCAAAATTACTATGGAGGTAGTGAGAAGAAAACAGTAGAAGAATGCTTCAGCTGTTTCATTTATTTAAGGTCTCCATAACTATGAAGACTTCCGAACCATTTTCTGAAGGGGCCACCCAGGTTTTTAGCTCTATGATACATGAAACTCTGATTATTCTTGACTTAGGTCTCTATCACAGACACAAAAGACCCTTTGAATTCTGAAAGCCCTTTCTTTTGCTGTAAGCAGAAGAAAAATCATGCTATAAACCCAGCAAAGCACACTGGAGTGGGCCAGGGCACCCTAATCATGCTCTTTCTCATCCTCTGCTAAGCCCATAAGAAGCACTAGAACACTCCATAGGCCTGTGGGCCAAGCCTTTCCTTTATTAGGATAACCCTGTGAGCACAGACACAGAGCCAACTTGAGAGCCAGGAAGGCACAGCCTTTGGTAATTTATTCATCTTAGCTTTGGAGTTGCCCATGAAGTCATGTCAGTCAGTGACAGCAAGAGGAAAGACAAAGATTTGGTTGGTCTCCAGTTGGAAAAATGGGCTACAATGGAGCCTCATCTCTAGCTGAAATGAGTATGATGAAAACAAGTGCTGCTACTATGGGAAGATTAATTCAGCAAGAGTTGAGCTCTTTGACTCTATTTGTGTCTCAATGAGTCCTGGAACTCAAAAAGTCCATCTACCCAAATGCACTACATGGTGGAAACTGCAATCACCAATCTTCATGATTAATATTTCAAAATAAAAATCATAAACATGCTCATGGAGCTATAGAAAAATATCTAAGACCTCAGGGAGGAATTCAAGAAGGAGGTAAAGACAGTATCTGAAATCAGACATAAAATGGAGGGATTTATAAGCAGATTAGTTGAGGTAGAGGAGATGGTAAATGAAATACAAATTAGAGAACAGGAAAGCAAAGAAGCTGAGGCACAGAGAGCAAAAAGGATCTTGAGGAATGAAAGAATAAGAAAACTGTGTGACCAATCCAAAAGGAACAATATTCATATTATGGGGTAGAAGAAGAAGAGAAAGAAAAATGGATAGAAAGCCTCTTTAAGGAAATAATTGCTGAAAACTTTGACAATCTGGGGAAGGAAATAGTCTCTCAGGTTATGGAAGTGCAGAGATCTCCCAATACAAGGAACCCTAGGAAGACAACACCAAGACATATAATTAAATTGTCAAGGAGAGAGTATTAAAAGAAGCCAGAGACAGAAAAAAGATCATGTACAAAGGAAAGCCCATCAGGCTATCATCAGACTTCTCACCAAATGCACTACATATAGTGGATTAGCAATACAAAGACACCCCCCATTGTCAACTCAGCACACATTTTCTTTTTTCTTTAGAATGAACAAACCCCACAGAACCCTTTCTTCTTACAAGATTTTATGACCCTAAAAATATAAGTAGATTATCTTTAAGGATGACTGGCAAACCCCTTCCAAGTGGGGAAAATGTTTTTACTTTATAGAGATTTAATTCTAACAAAGCAAAGGACAAGCTGAAGACTGCATCCTGCAGGAATCAAATAACCATTTGGAGAAAGTGATCCTTTGATAGTATGTGGAAAATATTTACAACACAGTTGAATTTTTCTTTATAGACTTTAATCATGAGCACTAAGACTATTCAAACGTCTAAATTCAGTGCTGTCAAAGGTGACTGTGGAAACAGACTAAGGATGGAAGGCAGGACAGAGTGCTATTTTTATCCTGTGGCATGGCTATATGAATGCTCCTCCAACTTACTGTGCTTCAGTTTCACCAAAACCACAGAGAACTTATTTTTAATGGAAATAAATCACCTCATTGCATTTAATGCCTGATCCAGCCTTCTCTGGCAGAGGCCTCTCCATTCGCATGTCCCCATGTAGCTTGGAGATGGCTGTCTTTTTCCTGTGCTCCCCTTCCTGTGGTCATCCCCTTGTGTCTGTCTCCTAATCTCCTCTTCTTAAAGGGACACCAGTCATATTGGATTAGGAACCACCTTAATGACTTCCTTTACCTTAATTACCTTGTTAAAGACCCTATCTTCAAATAGTCACATTCTGAGGTATTAGGAGTTGAACATCGACATAAAATTTGGGGAATTGTAAAATTTGTTACAATTCAGCTTGCAACAATACATACTGGGTCTGGCTCCACTCTACTATTTAGAGTAACATCTACATAAATACCAAAATCTTAGAACAACTAGGTGCTCTTCCACCTTGGTTTAGGTCCCTCTTCTCCACATTCGCCATCCTCCAACCCCGAGTTTACTGCAATATTCTAAGCCACCTTGGACAGTTTCAGTTTGGGTTAAAATTCGTTTTTAAAGACCAGTCCTTCTCTCATGCTTCAGGGTTCTGGATTTTAGCCTCTGGACAGCTTATTATCGAGGCTTTAATTTAGCTTTTGACATTTATCTAGCATGATACACCTTTAACTGTCAGCTTACTGTGCATCAAACCAAAGGTTATATTTGCCCTTATAAATTCCCTGCTCAAGCCTTTGCTTCCTTTCTCTCTTGCAGCAAAGCAGAGGGAAAAATGAGAAAAAAATTTATGTCCATGTCTGCCCATGAGCAACATGGATTTCAAGGGTAGTTGTTCCTCAGCAAAGAGTTTTCAAATTATAATTGGCCTTTTCTCTTTGAGGATGTCCTCTTTTTTCCATGGGCCTTGCCAGTCTATTGCTAGATACCTATGGAATGTGTTACTTTGAAACATTAAACAGTGCTACATTTAATAATTTGACATCTGATTTAAACCAGGATGCTTTAAAATATTTTGATGTCCCTAAATTTCGACACTTAGATGAAGGTAACTTTTAAAAGAAAGTGTTATAGATTGTGGTGTTGGTTGTCTGAGAACATTCCCAAGATAGACACACAAAAAATTTCCTGGCATATGAAAAGGACTTGAAGAAGGAGATCTGTCAGATTATGATGCACACCTGACAAAGTCAGATCAACAGGAATTTTGGGGTGAAGATTTTTCCATCAGAGGAGTACTGTGCTCAGTGGAAATGCCCTTGAACCACGTAACTGGAGACCACCCTGAGCATAGTGCTACTTCAGTCACCACCACCTTCCTCAGTCACTGGCTAAAGGCTTCTCAGAACATGAGACAGACTTTGACTCTGTCTGACAGCTGCAGTTGGTCAGTTAATGGTATTCCTCACAGCTGGAGACATGTCCTTTCTCAAAGGAGAATCTGAGCTGTACAACTCTATGTCTGTCACACATAACTTTCGAGAATGATATTTTTGTATGTAAGTTTCCTTATACAAATAGTGATAACTTGGACTCACTGTACAAGGTAAGATCTTTTGAGAGTAAAAGGAGTAACTATTAATAATTATACCAGGACTATGGGAATATATAAGGACTCTACTTATATACCTCTCTACCTTTATAACTCACAAAATTCTATCTCCCTCCTAGAAGAATCAGCATGAATCCATCACATATTTACTAAACATTTACTATATAAGAAAAAGTCAAACTTAGATGTTATGGATATTGCATTTAAAAAGCATGTATGAAAAAGCAGAGGTGTTGTTGTGGTGTCTCTTCTCCCTTTTCCTACTCCTGTGATGGTATTAGGACTCAATTATGCATCCCACATCACTGATTCTCAGCCTGGCATCTGTACACTGATGCTGAAAAGCAGATTCCTGAAGGCTCATATAACTTATATGAATTTATTTCTTAATTTTTTTTGTTTTCATTTTCATGTGTGGATGTACATGTGTGTTAGATGATATCTCTTGTTTATCCTGGCTCTGTGGTATAGAATAACTTGCTAAAGTGATAAATTTCAGACTCCTGGAGAGCTGATGTGTGTAATTTTAGCAAGCTACAAACCTCAACCTCACTCGTTTTTGCCTAGGCACTCAGTCTACTTTTGTCTATTTGAGGTCAGTCTTTCTTTCCAGTTCACTCCCATTTCTGGAAAAGAGGAGAGGAGGGAAGAGGAAGGGCACATGCCTTTTAATATTTATAAAGTATCCTAATCCCACCATCCATCTTTGAGTATTTTCTCATACTGTTTCACTCACAAGGAATCTCTCTTCTCATTTTCATTGTTTTTCCAGACAATATATTCATGGGCTTTTTGAAGTTGGGAAGAATGGTCAACCATGAGGCCCAGCTCTCACAGAGAATCTGAGACCCAGATCTGACACACAGTTGTGTGCGTCTCAGCTGGCCCCCATGCATCCTTCAAGATCCAGCACAACTCAGCACTACTGTGCTCACTTGCTGGCCACTGCATCCTCAGATTTTAATCTCTTCTTCTGAATGTTGTTTAAACTCCCATCTTATCTACTATAAACTTATAATAGTATTTAAATCTTCATTAAGTTTTTACACTTTCACTCATGTACATATAAGGATGTAAAGTAAGGAAGTGTTAACAATGTATTTTAGTTTGGTCACAAAGTTATATTTTCAAAACACTTACGCACTGATGGGAACAAAAAAGGAAAGGGAGTAAACAGACAACACAAGCAACATGTAACAGTGAATTTTGAAGTGTGAAACAGAAGAAAATTTACAAATCTCAGGAAAGAGAATGACATCTCATCTCCTTGAATGTATCTTTGGAATCCACATACGAATTCTCTCTCTCCCACATACACACACACAGAGAGAGAAAGAGAGAGAAAGAGGACATTTTTTATCTTATAATATCAAAGAAATTCAAGTATGTGGCAGTGATATATTGTTTTCTACCCTTGTGAATGGTTAACTGAATAATAAATATATAAAAATAATTCATATTTGGATAACTCATTTTCAGTTTAATAATTTCCTCATGATGTCCATCTTTTGATTTTTATAATCCATATTAAAGTGGTGTTCTTACACCATAGGCAAGTGAGGTTGAGATAAATAAGAGATTTTCCCAAAAGAACACACTGAAAAGTAAATGAGATGGGACTTCTGATTTCAAATCTGGTTCTTTCTCTACCTCTCTAATTCTTGACCCACTGGTAAAGAAAATTTTTGTTTGGGGTTAAAAATTTTAGGAAGACTTAGATGCTATTTGGAAAAAAAAAAGTGTTTTTGTGTGTCCACTGTTTTCAAATTAAGAATATGATGGTATGAGGAAGAAAAATAATTTTCAGGTTCAGCAGTATGGCTAAAGGCTCAAGGCAATAAATTTGAACTAGACTCGGGTTTCTAATCTGTACACTGTAGCTGGCAGAATAGGTGAAATTCATCATGTCACTTACCTACAATTAACTGCTTCAATTCTCTCAAAGAGCAAGCCAAGGAGACACAGTCACATACTTGTGATTGATATATTGAATTCAGAACTGATCACTTTCCTTTGTAACTCTACCCTTAGGCTTGCTCACTTCCCTAAGGAAAAGATATATGAGTCATAATGTGACCTCATTCTGACTCCTCAGCATGAAGACCAATAACTATTAGGATAAACCAAGGTCTTTCACTTTATAATCTGTTTCACCAACTGAGTATTCTTTAAGCGATCAATATGGGCCCTTAACTATTCTTTGTGGAATACATTAAAAAATTAGATAAAACCCTAGGCCTGGTGGTGCTTACATCTCTATAGAAGAGACAAGTAAAACACATGAAAGCTTTCCAGGCTACCATGCCTATAATAGTAGCATGTCATAAGGCAAAAGGAGACAATGGTTTACTTCTAAAACTGCTACAAATTAGACAAAAAGTTTTATTTTCATTACTATTTGATCTACAATTGGTCTCCAAATTTAATGAAAACAAAAGAAACATGCTATCACCTCATTTATTCTGGTATCTCCCAAAGAGCATATAATTTTGGTCAATCAGAATTGATCTATAAATGTGTTAGATTAATTTTTAATCAAATTAACAGACTATTGATGGCCATTTGTATCATACAGACATCTATGCAAATAGATACATATCTGCATATGTTAGTTTTAGTATCAATGCTTCGTTGGTATCATTCAATGAAGAACTTGAGGTTTCTATCCCATTTTGTTTTGTATGTGGGACTCAGGGGGTCTGGCTTTCATTTTAACCAAATGAAAGCAAAACCTATGCCTTTGCACATATGCTGTCTAAGGCACACCACAATATTGACACAATGAATCATTTCATGCACATCACTTTTGATGATTTAGCATTGACTCAACCATCAACTATGTAATAACTCAATCATAGACTAAAAAAATGGACTAGTTAATTTTGGGCAAAACCTACTTCCAATGATCATCAACACAAAAATAGCACTGTCTGATAGTATGAAGAGTGGTAATGACTGATATTCCCAGACAGGGTAAATAAGTAGAAGAACAGAGTATGTGCTGCCTCCTCTGAGGTTGGGTCACAAAGAAAAATCCTGTCCAAGATGTGTAGTGCCAGAGATTATCTCATACCTCTGCCAAATGTGGATTATAAAGAGCTAACAAAGGAATAAAGTAACAAAAATCACCTCTATTTCTTTTACTAAATACAACTACCACAAATTACTGGAAATCTTTCCAATTATGCCTCTAAAACTAGCCATTCAATTCGAACTAACAAAGCCTACTTTACTGCTAATCCTTAGATAATTACAAAAATTCTAAATTGCCTATCATGTGATTGAAGTAGACATTTATAAGGCAACAGGGTGGTCTTGGTCACTAAAGAGAAATCCAGATGAAAGATGTGACTCTGTGGATGTCAGAAATGCTAAGGAAGAGGATGCCTCTCTTTTTCTGTGCTTGTTGACACTTTTACTCCAAATACTCAGTCTCTTGGAGCAAAAT
The DNA here is from genome assembly GCF_040802235.1 of Manis javanica. Classification (NCBI taxonomy): domain Eukaryota; kingdom Metazoa; phylum Chordata; class Mammalia; order Pholidota; family Manidae; genus Manis; species Manis javanica. Next base: position 105,385,491 of record NC_133164.1, on the reverse strand, counting down.
GATTTGCATTCCTTGGTATCTTATTTTAAATTTTCCTTCTATGCTCTCCTCTACTCTCGGTGCATCTCCAAGCAGATTATCAGTCTTGATCTTTAAAAAGGCTGACCTATGTTGGATCAATCTTCACCATTTTCAAGTTCTACAATCATTGGATAATTCTTTCAAAATTTCAATTTAGCACATGTTAGAAACAGCAGCACATACCATATGGGAAGATTATATACAGACAAAAGAAATAAAAATAATAAACTCATAGACAATAGTATCTTATGTATCTGATATTCTGAGTTTATCAGTTATTTGTTAAAGCATTACAAGTCAACTAGTTCATACCTGTGGCTTTAAAAAAATGAAAACCAGGGCCAAAAAGATTTATCCAATGGTTACATAGTGTGTCAGTCAGAAAACAGGAATATTTCTAGGCATTTTAAACAAGAATGTCACATATAGAATTGATTGCACTGTGATGAAAAAAAAAAGCTAAGGAGCCAACCAAGGGATAATTAATTAACCCAGAGGTTAGCCACATCAAAAGGCTGCTAAAATTACCCAAGGACTGGAGAGACACAAGGAAGAAGTGGAATTTCCAGGGCTCAGAAGCCAGAGTCATCTGGCAGGTTATAAAACCACAGCATGGCCTTGCTACAGGAACTGGGAGCCAAAAGGAAAGAGCAGAAGTGGTGAGAAGCCCAGTTACTTTCTTCCGAGAAAGAGCCAGAGGGAGGCATGACCTGACTTCCCCCAGCCATTCCTGCCAGCTCTCTACCTGTGCCTGGCACTAGCTGAACCTAGTTGGAAGCTGGTTAGCAAAGGGGTCTGCTAAATGGAGTTGGAAAAATAGGGGGAGAATTGATCTTAGGACAGTCAGGCAATGACTGGCTCACATGGTTTGTGACATAAATAGCACTGGGTAAGAGGGTGATCATAACACCGCAGAACTTGTACTGCTTCCTTTCAGACCACGAACATTTCTCTTCCGTTTGTCATTCTACTCTTGTACCTCTTCTAACTCCAGGACCTTGATGAATCAACTCCGTAAGTCGCCTATGGTCCTACTTAGAGTTATTCTACAGTGTCCCTTCCATCCTGTTAATCATATCCATAAATACTTTCCAAAGGTTCTATGTTTTCAGTGTCATCAGATTTCTTGCCAGCTTACAAAATATCCACAGGCTGTGGACTTTATGGTCCAGCATCACTTTACATTGCTCTTCACTGGCCAATCTTTAAATACTCTTGACTTCTCAAAAAAAAAAGGAAAAAGCCCTTTTATTCACACTTTCGCTATCCCCATCCAAAGCCTCCGTGTCTCATTAGGTCCTACGACTTCTATGAAGGCATCCATGATTTTACCAGCCCTCTTGGTCTTCTCTCTTAGTAATTCAAACAAAACTTTAGAATTAGCCACACTTTTTAGCATCTAATCACTTTCTATTATGTAAGAGTGCTCTAATTATTCTTGGCACCAACAAAGTCATAAGTTCTTGATGATAACTGTACCTTGCACTACTCATGCATGCCCTGTATGCTTGGGATCAGAGATGATCACACAGCAGGCACTCAGTACCAGCTTACTTGTCTCCTCCACTTTCCCCCTCCTGTGTTCACAGCATCCAGTACAAACACATACCACAGTCACTGTCCCACCAACAGTACCTTAATAACCTTCACACCAGCTCTGCTCATCCTATAGGGTTTACTCAGTCTCCTTTATTTCACTAGACTCCTGAGATGTTTCGTAATTGCCAGCACTTGGCCAACGCTCCCTTACACTTCCTTATCAATAAAGTCTCTTTCTCCTCCTTGTCTATACATCCTCTGGAAGGCAGGAACCAGAGCTTAAGTCATCTCTATATCCCCATAGTACCTAGCACAGAAGAACCCCAATGAGACTATACGTTGAATTTTATTATTTTTCTATGTATCTAAGAACTTCATGCAGTACCTGGCACATAGGTAATAATCAAATATTTGTTAAATAAACTAACGATGAAATAAATGTAATTAAAATACAAGGCTAGACAGAGCTGAAATAATTTTAAATTATTTTTAAACATTAAAAATTATTTATCAAAAACATATACATAAGAATCAACTCTGATTTTCAAGGAAGTCATGGAAATTAGAAATATAATCTACTAATAAGTTACCTATAATGCAGTAACCTGATTTTGGTTGGCAGTTTCAAATTCTTTCCTATCAAAACTCTTAACTAGAGGACCTAAAATTAGCAATCTAGGGCAATTTCCATTTTCTTTCCCGAGCTTCATTTTGGGGACTCTCTGGGGATCCTTCAAGAGGAAGTGTGAAGAGCAGAGAAATACTCAAAATGCAGGAAATGAAAGTAGCAGGAGGAGAACCAAGAGGCCTGGAAAAGGTACACAGTAACTAACCACACTGCTGGTTTTATGCCTTAAAACAAAGTACAGCACAAGAGATTTTAAAGTCTGTGTTTTAAGCAGAATCAATTTTGTGCTTAGAAGAGGTACAATCTTTTGCACTGAAAGATCCATCACCTACCCCCTTCTCAGCGCTAGTATGTCTGCCAGATGGGTCCTTGTAAGCCCAACATTTGGTACACCATCGCAGAGCCAGGAGCTACATAAGCTTTTAGGGTTGGGTCTTTCTGAAGGAGAGGAGGCCTACAGTGGAGAGGAGAGGAGGGACTGAATGTGCAGAAGGGGGAAGACTGCAGAAATGAGAGGCGGCAGGAGCTAAGTGGTGGCTTACTTTACAGCAGTGCCTAGGATTCCTTTGTGAATTGACCTGGCTGCAAACGTCCTGTCTGTGACATTTTGAAGAAAGGAAAGTTTATTATTTTACCTTTCCATATAGAATACATCAGAGGCAAAGACTAGACAAATATCACAGAAGCTACTCATGTTTCTGGCACTATCATTTCCATACAGGAAACCAGAAATATCAGCAAATTAGCTTCACTCTTGGCAAGAAAATCATGTTTTGGGACACAACACAGCACTTAGGAAACCAGACATGTCTCTCACCCCTGCTCTGTCACCACCCAGAGCTCTGCTCCCTGGAGGCCTTTCTCCAAATGGCCTCCTTTTTCCCAACTGGGTTTTCCAGGTTCTGACTGGTCTCATGGGACCACTGACTAACTGAGGCATTGTGGAAGAAAGCATACTTATATTCTCCTTTAAATAACTATACGGTCCACCTGTATTTCACTTCAGGTTAAGTATGCATTCACACACAACCTGCTTCAGCTAATGTAATTGTTCCTTTTTCTCTACCAAATTTTGACCTTTTGGGATCTCTTAGGTTGAGCCTTTAAAAAAAGTCACTAAAGTTACTCTTGCACAAATCTATGTTGCTTCTGTTGGGGTGAATCACCATTACTTTGTCTTCAATTTTATTGTTTACGTCTGAGCATTTTGACAAGATTCCAGTCTAAGCAGAAAACAGCCCTAGTGCTGACCACCCATAACTTGTGGCATTCATTTTGGACCAAATCATAAAAGAACCCTGTTTAATAGCTAAGTGCTCAAAACAATGGTGTACATTCTTTGTTTTAAGAAACCACAACTTTATTTAACCACATAAGGATTTGAAAGTCAGTGGGTTCTTACCCTAGAGTTGAGAGTCTACTTAAAGGAGATCCTGAAAAAGAGGAGTCTTCTTCGTAATGGTAAGAATTGAAAGTATGTCAGAGCTCATCTATTCCAAACTTCTAACCGAATGCTAAAACCACCTTTTAAAAATAACCTGATAAATTTCAAGCAAGCTCAGCTCTACCATTTCCACTGCCAGAGGGGGGAGATCATGACCTCCAAAACCACCACCCAGCTGTGACAGCTGTCTTTAATAGGTCATTTTCCCTGGCACTGAGCAGAGATCTGTTTCCCTTTAATCTCCACCTATTACTTTGAGCCTCTGCAGTAATACCAACTAAGGCTCTTCTTGCTCCCAAATGGCTATGCTGATATCTGAAAATATCTGAATTATCTTCACATGTTCTCTTCTAAAAGATGTTACTGCAAACTCTTGAACACTGGCAACAAAACCAGGAGTAAGGAAAAACAAACCAAAATAAACTGAAAAGGTGACTAGAAAGTTCTCTGAGTCCATCTGTCCACTCACTCAATTCAACCAACAAATGTGGAGCCCATTGTCTGGCAAGCACTGTCCTTGGTGCTGGGACTGGAATGGTGAGCCCACAGACGCCGGCACCTGCCCTCCTGCAGTTTAGTTCACAGAACGCAATTGTGCTACAGTGAGGTGTGTGCCAATCACTTCAGATATTCAGAAACATATCTGAAGAGTCCTCCCCTCAGACCTTTTATCTTCAGTTTAGATGATTTGAGTCCCAATACCATGGTTTCCAGTCTAATAATCACCCTAACCAAACTCCTCTGGTTGAACTGCAGTCTGAAAACATCCTTTGAAACTGAGTTCAATAAACACATCAGTTGACTTCAGTCTTCCACTTAGGATGTACAATGCTGAAAAGAACAATGGTCTCGTCTCCCAAAAACAACAGAACACATAAACACACAATCTGCAGACTGGCAATTGTTTGATTGCAACAGAGACCTGAGGTTGCAGAGCAACCAACTAACTCAAAATGTAAGGGAAGATAAGACCCTAAGGAAAGGAGGGACGCAAACCCACGCCTACCTGAAACAGATGCTGGTGGACACTGCACACACTGGTAAGGAGCAAGCAACTACAAGTGTAAACAAACTGCTGAAGGCTGAACGCAGACTCTTGTGAGAATATAAACCCTGGTAGCCGCAAACCCAAGGAGGCTTTGTACCCCCTCAAGGCTTCGCCAAGTACCTTATAGTGTCTGTGGGAGGAAGCCGGGCGCAGTGCAGGAGAAAGAAGACTCCCTGGTGCCTGGTGGCAGGGAGGTGAAGGGAGGAGCACGCGGAGCAAGAGCAGCCCCCACTCCCTTCTCAGAAGGCCTGAAGCCATTGGAGGCAGGGCAGCAAATCCCGACACCTGAGGGCAGAGGGGAGGCCTCGAGTCAGGGGGGAGGAAATAAAAGGTGCTTTCTGGGAAGAGGGCAGGCACGAGTCCTGGGCCTAGCTCTTGAGGCTTCTCTGCCAGGGGGACCAGGACAGGGTCAGGGGAATACAGAGCTCCAGGATACGTGGACAGAGAGCTGCCTGTGCTGTAAGCACTGAGCCATCATTTCTATTTCTTATATTTCTCGCCTCAATGCTAAACATTTAGTTTCTGATAATCATTACTAGAAAATTCTTCTAAGAACTCATTCCTAGTTTTCCCCTAGTCATGGTACAAGATGAAGCTTTCTGAACGACTGCCAGTGAACAAGGTTTAGACAATCCCTTACTCCAGGGCTTTGAAAATAGATAATAAATAGAGAAGGGGGAGCAAAGTGTTAGGGGATTAAAAATTCAACAGTGCTCAGCAGCTTGGCTGTTCTTTTCTTTATGCTGGCCGTCCTTGAAATCTACTTTTTGAATACGAATATATAAATCTACCTTTTTGAATATATACATCTACTTTTTTGAGACGAATGAGACAGAACAGAATAATAAAAAAATGTGGAAAGAATTCTCCCAATCTTCAAAGATCTTCCCCCTTTCCTGGTTCTTTGCTGACAGGAAAGAAACACAAGGGTAAGTAGAATGCTGGTTTCTCCTATGCAGTGGACACACACGCCTGAGCCCTGAGCTTTCTCCCCTGAAAGTGGTGATTCAGTTTGTAATGAGGGGAGGAAAGCACCGCTTCCTGCCTCGCTTTAGCTTTAATCCTTCCAAATCAGTCCCACCTCGCTGCTCCATCCCGCTTGTTGGGAGACTCGAGGGTTTAGTTGCTGCAATTGTCTCAATCAAAGGGCCAACTTCAGCTTCTTTCAATCTCGCCTCCCATCCTGCATCCCTCAGTGCTGCAAACTGCTGAGGGATTTTCATGGTGCAAGTCAGACTTTACCCCACATGCACTGCACTGCATTAAATAAGGGCAAGGACATTTCTAGGGCCCCACAGGAATGAACAGGGAAGAGATAATTATGATCCTGTTAAATGTATTCTGCTTCCCTCCATCAAACCCCTAAAGCCTCCTAGGCATGCAAACCCCCTGAGAATGTGTTTTGAATGTCACTTAAGGAAAAGGCCTATGGAGAGGAGACAGGTTGAGGGGTTACATCGTCAGGGAATGCTCTTTTCTAATGTTCTAATCATACTTAGGCTTTTTTCCCAGGGATTTCAGTTTATTTTGGTTTGTTTTTCCTTACTCCTGGTTTTGTTGCCAGTGTTCAAGAGTTTGCAGTAACATCTTTTAGAAGAGAACATGTGAAGAGATGGTGATTGACTTCCACAGTTAGGATCAGAAGCTTTACTTTGGTTTAATAACCAAGAGACCTCCCCCTCTCTTTCTTGCTCACTCTCCCTTTCTCCCTTCCCCCTCTCTCCCTCCCTCCTCCCCTTCTTCCCTCTTCCCTTCTTTTATCAGCTATTTGTTGAAGGCCTCTATGTGCAAAAAATATATTTACCATTCTAATAACAGTTGATTAAAGTCAATGTAGGAGATACAAAAGTGAATAAAACACAAACCCTTTCTTCTTGTGCCTAAGAACTAGCTGCACAGCCCCAGCATGGCTGTGGTTGGCACACACTTCACTGTAGCACAATTGTTTTCTGTGAACTAAACTGCAGGAGGGCAGGTGCCGGCGTCTGTGTGCTCACCATTCCAGTCCCAGCACCAAGGACAGTGCTTGCCAGACAATGGGCTCCACATTTGTTGGTTGAATTGAGTGAGTGGACAGATGGACTCAGAGAACTTTCTAGTCACCTTTTCTGTCACTAAATCTGTGCTCCTCCAAGTGAATTTTTAGGTAACAATCTGTATTACAGACAGTTTAGACACACAGGAGACCAGGCCACATACTTCCATAACCACCAAAGGGGATTTTTCAGTTCTTAAGGACTTTTGGAGACTCTCCAAATCATAGTAGAGCAGAGGGAAATCACCAGAATGTAAGCAGGACCAATGGTCCCTGATGAATGAAGTCCTGTAGAAGTAAAGAAAACTATTATTTCTACAGTTATGTGTGTATGTGTGCATGTGTTTGCCTATTTGCAGGGGCTAGTTGGGGACTGAGATCTTGCCAGGCAGGCTTCAAATGGCAATATTTGAGCTAGTTCTCAATAGATGGGTGTAATTTGACTAGACAGATCCTGAGGGGAGGGAATTTTGACAGGAGCCCAAAGCACAAAGGTTTGGCAAAACATAGTGTGTTTGGGAAATACGCTATGATTAGGGCATAGAAAGTAACAGGGTAGATAAAGGAAAATGTGAGTCTGCCCATATGAATGACTGACAGTCACAAGGAAAAATATGTGCTTTCTCTAGTAGATGAAGTGCAGATGGAGGGATCTTGCTGTAGTCTAGTTCTCGAAAGGTAATTTAGGGGCAGTGTGCTAGAGGGCCGGGATGAGGAAAGCTGGAGGCAGAGGGACTACACATAAAACTTTTGCAAGAATCTATTCACTTGTACTGGTATGTGGGATGTTAGAAAGATAATCTCAAAAATGGTTCATTCCAGCCCCACCGCACACCTGCAAAACTCTTCCCCATTGATCTATACTCAGAAATAAAAACATAGTAAGGAACTGCTATCTTTATAGATTTTAATTTTCCTTTCAAATAAATACAAGTGAAAGGGAACAAAATGTGTCATCCAAAAATGTGTCTCTTTGGCATGGATTATTTTAGGCTGATTTTTTTTTTTTAAGAAACAGAGGACTCAAAGCTTTTGGGCTTTTGTTTTGACTCCCTCCTAAAATGTCTAAAAGAATTCAGATAGAAGACCTGTTCCTCCAGGAGGGAAGCTATCATCATAGAGAATTATGGCACAGTATGAACTAGGTATGGTAGACAGGGAGGAACCTAGGAAGGTCTGTTTGATCCAAGTCCTCTTCTGTCCCATTGTGTGGAAGCAAACATTTGTTTACAACATTTGCTCTTTCCGTTCTTCCTGTCAATTGCCTTCCCTCCCTTTGAAGCCCCAGACCCATACCCCTTTCTCCTAAGTCCAGAATGACATATGTACCTCATTTTGCCTGTCTTTGGAATCTCTCACATTTATGTGAATTTAATAATGTACATTAAATTTGATTTCTCCTGTTACTCTGTCTCATGTCAATTTAATTCTTAGACCAGCCAAAAGAACCTTAAAGAGCAGAGGAAAAGTTTTCTTCCCTAAACAGAGTTACATTATAAAAATAGCTTCCATTGTCATAAACCATCTCTGTATTTGTACTAACTTCCCTCAGCAGCAGTTCTTCCACCTGAGTTAGGTGATTTTTGCACTTTGCAAACTACCTTGACCTCCAAAACAATGTGTTGTTATAATAATGTGTTTGGGGATTTTACGGTTTTTATGTCTCTCTCTTTAACACAGAATGATAGCCCAGCATATCAGACACATCTCTTCTGGCGAAGATAACTGGAACATACAACAGGGTCAAACACACAATTGACTCAAAAAGAGGAGAGAATATTGTCATTTCCTTAGGATATATAACAATTAAGTGATATATTAACAATTAACAATATAAACAATTAAGTGATGACTATACTCCATACATGCAAGTGATGTATTTTTTTAAAAAAGAAGTTTTAATCCTGGAACATTTATCTATGAGATTAGGGTTTAACTCAGAGGTTAACAATTTACAGTGAAACAGCAGGAACAGCCAGTTATCTCCAGGGCCCTCTCAGTTCCCTACTCCATGGAAAGCCTTTCTCCTCGTCCTCTAGGAAGCGATGTTGCATACTGGTTACAGGGGCAGCCCTGGAGGCTTTCTGCATTTGAATTCCAGCTCTTTTTGTGATCCTGGTGAGCTACTTAACTATTCTCTATGTCAGTTTTTCTTTTTAATCTACAAAAATGGTAGTACCTATCTCACAAGTTTGTTTGTTGAGAATCAGTTGAATTTTTAGGCTCATGGGACACAGCCTAGAAAACATGAAGATCCCTGTCCTGTTGGTTACATTCTAATGGAGGTCAAGACAGTAAACAAGCAATATGTTTAACATGTAAACATGGTGTTAGCAAGTGATTAGTGCTGTGATAATGCAAAAGAAGTAGGGACAGGTAAAAAGGACAGGGAATGCTGGCTGAGGGGGTGGCAAAAGCGGCATTAAATAGGGTGGCCAGGGGTCTCATGGAGGAGATAAGATTTGATGAATACTTGAAGGAGGGAAAGGAGTTATGCAAGTAAATACCTGTGATAAAGGCCCTGAGACCCCCACCTGGTGTGCTCCTTAGAAGCTACAGCCCTGGAAGAAGGGGAGGACATGAGAGGTCTGACAATGTGAGGCCAGATCGCTAGAGCTGTTTACATCGTTTTATGGCCTTCAGTTTCTTGGAGTAAACTGGGTTTGAACAGAGGAATGACAAGACCTCATTTACATTTTAAAGGCTGCTCTACTGAAAACCACCATAGGGGAGCAGGGGAAGTGAAGGGTCCCCACCAGTAAGATGGCAAACTTCCGGCTTCTCTTCAGGGTCCTCAGTTCCCACCGGCGCCACCTGAAGCCAAATCACCTCTCGCCCCCTCCCAATCCCAGCACCCAGCCAACAGCCACCAGCCCCGTAGAAGTGACACTTCAATCAATTCATGCCCCTTCCTATATAACCCAGCACCTTTCCCTAATAAAGCAGAACTCTCCGGTGAATTGCTGCTATGCGTCGCTCCTTTCCTTTCATTGGTGCAGAAACCCGGGAGGCGGGACACCCCAACTGGGCCCCGTCTTCCCCCCCCCCCCGCCCCCACACCAGCAGCAGCTTGCCCTCGTCCTCTTTTTCCGGCGCTGGCTCATCACACTCACCACTCCTCTCTGGCCTTTAGGTAAGTTTTCCCCCAGGAGTGGGCCACTCTTCTCAGAGCTATCACAGTGCCATTGACCATGATCATCCGGCAAGGCCCTAACGCTCGGGGACGAGGAGGGAACGCTCCCTGCCTCAGGCCTTCACAGCTGCAGCGGACCCTCAGGACCCTCCTCCAAAAGCCATAAACCCCCGCCTCAGGCCTGAAACTTTTTAAGCAAAATTTCCCCGGGGTGGGCCACTCTTCTCTGAGCTATCGCAGTGCCACTGACCGTGATCGTCCGGCAAGGCCCTGACACTCGGGGATGAGGAGGGAACTCTGCCCACCTCAGGCCTTCACGGCTGCGGCGGACCCTCAGGTCCCTCCTCCAACAGCCATAAATCCCCGCCTCAAGCCTTTACGGCTGCGGCGGACGCTCAGGCCCCTCCTCCGACAGTCATAAACGCATTCACCGTCCCTTCCATCAGTACTGAAAGTTTTTAAGCAAAATTTCCCCGGGGTGGGCCACTCTTCCCCAAGCTATCGCAGTGCCATTGACTGTGATCGTCCGGCAAGGCCCTGACGCTCGGGGATGAGGAGGGAACTCTCCCCGCCTCAGGCCTTCACGGCTGCGGCGGACCCTCAGGCCCCTCCTCTGACAGTCATAAATCCCCGCCTCAGGCCTTCACAGCTGCGGCCGATTCTCAGGCACCCCCCTCCAACAGCCATAAATGAGGTGACTCCTTTGTGGATGAGAACGCTCCCTTTTCCCCCCTCCTCCTTCTGCTCCGTCCACCGAAAACGCCTAGCGCTAGGTACCTCGTGACTCCGGCACTCTGCCTTCTTAGGGAAGTCTGGGTGACGACCCACACTTCCTAAGAAATTCCGACTCGTATACGAGTTTCCGCAGACCACCAAGGATCATCGGAGATGCCCTTTGTCTCCTTGTGGTCTGCTTCCAGTCCGAGGATCTCCATTCATCTTCCCCTGTTTGTCTCCTTCTCTGTCCTTTAGCCATGGGAGCCTCCTCATCCCTCCCTGAAGGTTCACCTCTTGAATGCCTGCTTAAGCATCTGGCTACCCTCTCCCTGACACCTGATATAAAACCAAAACTTCTCCATAAATACTGCTCCCAAGATTGGCCAACATACCCCCTAGACAATAACAACCAATGGCTCACAGGGGGAACTCTTGATGCTAACATCACTCACGATCTCTTTAACTACTGCCAACGCCTGAAAAAATGGAATGAGATTCCCTATATGGAAGCTTTTCGCCTCCTCCTCCCCCAGCCCCCTCCCAAGTTCTCCTAGCCTGCAAGCCGCTGCCCCCACAGAAGCCTCCCGTTCACTCCCTTCCCCTTCTTCTCCTACAACAGCCCTTCTCCCTTCCTCCCCCACCTTCTCCTCCCCCATCTCACCTCCTCCGCCTTCGTCCCCCCCAGATTAAGCCTGAGCCTTTCACCCCCCCCTTTAACTAGGTCCCAAGGGCCTCCTCCATCTTTGCCCTCATCACCTATTTCTCCCCTGTTAGGGACCGCCTTTGTCTTCTCACATGTTTGTAGGGAGAATGGGAAAGCACCTTCCCCCATGTCTGAACGCAGCATGGTAAAGCACAAGCTAGAGAACAACCAGTGCAGTCCTTAGAAGTTATCTTCCCAAGAAAACATATCTTGCCAAGACTCCTCACTCTGAAAATAGGGAGACCTTGAAGATGTGTAGAAACACCGCCCCTGCTTCTAAGTATGCCCTTCCCCCACTTGCTGATGTAGCAGGAATAGAGAACAAAGAACATTCTGTTTATGTATTCCATAAGCAATTAACCAGAGCCCTGCTGTAGCTCAGTTAGTAGAGCATGGGACTCTTAACCTCAGAGTCATGAGTTCAAGCCCAACTAGAGCAGCAGAGGCAAGCAGCTGGGCTGCTAGCTGGCGACATGTGGGTCTGATTCTTTCTTTATTTTCTTTGCCCCCCTTCTGCACTTCAGGACCTGCTTGAATAGGCGCAGCTAGACCACGTCACTCCCCCACAGACTGAGCCAGAACCCTTCAGTCCCCCTCAGACTTGGTCCCGAGAGCCTCCCAAAATTATCGCCCCCCTCCTGGAGGTAGCAGGATCCAAAGACATTTAGAAGATTTAGCCCAACTAGAGGAATGCCTAAGTTCCTTTTCCACTGATCCCACGACATACATCAGGGAGTTTCAATAGACCCTCCAGTCTTACAGCCTCATGCATCATGACATTTTCATGCTCCTGGCCAATACTCTCCTCCCTGAAGAGCGTAGACGAGTTTGGGACTTCTCCCAAATGCACGCTACCAAAACCCACAGGACTGACCCCACCTATCCCCCTGGCCCCACTGCTGTCCCCGAACAAGACCCACACTGGGATTATAACACCGCCATAGGTCTCTGCTCTTGAGATATTTTTGCCTCCTGCCTAATAGCAGGTCTGAAAAAGGCAGCTCGTAAAGTAGTCAGTTTTTAAAAGCTCCAAGACATAATTCAAAAGAGAGATGAAACACCCTCCGAAGTCTCTGACAGACTCACTCAAGCCCTATTACAGTATACCAGCCTGGACCCAGAAACACCTGAAGGAAAACATGTCCTTAGGACATACTTCCTAGCTCAAAGCTACCCAGACATTAAAGCTAAACTCAAAAAGTTACAACAGGGCCCCGCTACCCCACAGACTGAGATCCTAACAGTGGCCTTTAAAGTCTTCCATAACCGGAAGGAGGAGAAAGAACGCGGTAAACAAAAGGCTGATCAGGCCAATTTCCAGATGTTGGCCCAGCTGATAAAACCACAACCTGGGCGCCCCTCTACAGACAAGCCCCCCCCAGGAGCTTGTTTCAAGTGCGGAAAAGAGGGACATTGGTCAAGGGTGTGCCCCTCCCCCAGATCTCCTACCACCCCATGCCCCAGATGCCACAAAAAGGGCCACTGGGGGTCTGATTGCCCAACCACCCGAAGGGGAAGCTGGACGAACAACCCCCATCCTAAGCCCGCCATAGTGGGGCTGGCAGAAGAAGATTGACGGGGCCCGGGGGCTTCTCGCCCGACCATTTCCATCTCCAAACAGGAGCCCAGGGTTACTTTAACAGTAGACGGTCGCCCCATCTCCTTCCTCCTAGATACAGGAGCCACCTTCTCAGTCTTGCGAGAATACCGGGGCCCTACCACGCCAGCCATTACTCCTATAGTCAGGGTAGGAGGTAAACAGATTTTCCCATTAAAACCCCCCCTTTTATGCACAATCCTAGACAGTCCCATACCTTTCTCCCACTCCTTCCTAGTTATGCCCCAGTGTCCCATCCCTTTACTAAGACGAGACATCCTTTCCCTCCTCCACGTTTCCATAACTATATCCACTCCCACAGCCCCCAGTACTCCCTTTCTGATGGCCCTCATAGCTGATGACCCCCCTCTACCCAATGAAAGCTCCAGTTCTGCCCTCATACACCCTGTAAATCCCAAAGTTTGGGACATTACAAGCCCCTCCGTGGCCCTATGTCCTCCTGCCTCTATCAAATTATGTCACCCCTCTCAGTATATCTGTCAGGCCCAATACCCCCTAACCACTTCAGCCCTCATAGGGCTCCAACCCATCATTCAAGATCTCTTAAACATAAATTACCTCAGACCCACTCACTCCCCATTTAATACCCCCATATTAGCTCTTAAAAAAAACAACGGATCTTTCCGCCTTGTCCAAGACCTTCACCTCATCAACATGGCCATTGTCCCTATCCATCCCTTAGTTCCAAATCCATACAGCCTTTTATCGCAGATTCCTGCCTCAGCATCCCACTTCTCAGTCCTAAATCTCAAAGACCCATTTTTCTATCCCTCTAGACCCCTCCTCCCAAGATTTTTTTGCCTTCACCTGGACGGACCCATACACCAGACATTCTGTACAACTTACTTGGACAGTTTTGCCACAAGGCTTCCGAGATAGTCCTCATATTTTTGGACAAGTCCTAGCTCAAGACCTCAAACAGTTTCACCATGATCACCCCGAGTCCACTTTATTACAATATGTAGATGATCTTCTACTCTGCAGTAACTCGTGGGAACAGTCTCAACTTGACACTGCGTCTCTACTTAACCTTCTAGCTTCCAGAGGTTACCGGGTATCCCCCGTCAAAGCTCAAATCTCTTCCCCTTCTGTCACTTACCTTGGATTCCTTCTGTCTCAACAAAGAAAGTCCATTACCTTAGACAGAAAACGACTCCTCTCTGACCTGCCCGTTCCCAAAACCAAGACAGAAATCCGTTCCTTTCTAGGTCTGGCTGGGTATTTTATAGCGTGGATCCCTAACTTCTCCCTGTTGGCAAGACCCCTATACGACCTCAGCAAGAGCCCCCCTAAAAAACCATTATCCTCCTCACCCCGACACTCCTTCATTAAGCTCCGTCAAGCCCTTGTAGAAGCCCCAGCTCTCCATCTTCCTGATTTGTCGAAGCCCTTCTCATTATACATTTATGAGAGGTCCAGTCAAGCTCTAAGAGTCCTAGGCCAATATTATGGCCCATCCTTTTCCCCAGTAGCTTATCTCTCCAAGCAATTAGACCCCACAGTTCGGAGATGGGCCCCCTGCCTATGAGCATTAGCCGCTAGACAGCTCTTGCAGAAGGCAGCTCATAAACTGACATTCAGGGCGCCCCTTACCATTCTGTCCCCACATCACCTAAAAGATCTCTTAACCTACAAAAGTTTACAGACTCTCCCTCCCTCCAGACTCCTGACCTTACTGTCCTCTTTCCTCCAAAATCCCGTTCACCCCCTTTGCCATCCATACCCGAATCATGACTTTTTCCTCCTTTACTGCTCTCTTGCTTTTTTCCTCATTCTTATTGTCTTCCCCGCCACCCCAGCCTCCTTTGTATGGCGATTCAAAGTCAGACAGACTTACACACAGCATCAAACAAAAGTTACTGCCCTCATTGCCACACCAGACTGCCCTCTGAAAAGCTGCTCTGAGCCTTTATACCTCCACTTTCCTCCCTCCACCGAAGTGTTCACTAGCAGCTACCCTTATTCTCCCTACCTCTGCTTCCTCTATGACCAAAAACAAGCCTATTGCAGGTGATGGCCAGACACCTACAGGAGATGTCCCTACTGGTCTTGCACCATTCACTACATGGGTGACTTCCAGTACCCACAGTATTACTCCTCCAACCATTTCATGAAATATCCCAACGGCTCATTCTCCTTATCAATCCCAGATCCCTGGGACTCTCGATGGGCTGCTGGAGTAACAGCCTCAGTTTACTACAAGGGGTCCTCGACCCCCCACGGTACCCTTCATATCTCTCGAGAGTATGTTCCCTCTCGCTCCCAGATCTCTCAAGTTGCATCAGATAGCAGACATTCCGAGAAAGTCATTATCCAAACTCTTGACGGCGCCTCTTCATCTTCTTATTCCTCCTACTCTTGGTTACAGCTCATTCAAGACACCACCATCTTTCTCAACCACACCCTCAACACCGCCAATAGTTTCTTGTGCGCATCACTACAGCGCCCACTGCTGGCCGCCGTGCCCCTTAATATTTCCAACTACTCCTTCCATGCAGAAGGACAACCCCTCTGCCCCTGGCAGACATACCCCTGTGGGAACCAGAATACGCAGATAATCTCACCATCCACCACTGTGTAGGCCCAACTCCACCCCCCTCCAGCACACTTCACTGCCTCTCTATCTACACCCCTACCTCCGGCTCTAAGACTTTTACACAACCAGGACACTTCTTTTGGTGTAATGGCAGTCTTTTCAACTCACTGCCTCTCAGCTCCGATACACCCTGCATTTTCGTCACCCTAATCCCACAGCTTACACTTTACAGCATGGCAGAATTCCTTGAGCTCCAACCTCCCTTGCACTCGCGCACAAAAAGGGCAGCTTTCCTTCCCATCATGGTTGGTATCTCTTTGATCACCTCAGCCATTGGGGCAGGGTTTTCGGGAGAAGCCTTGGGTCACTCTCTATGGGCAGTTAGAGATCTCGACGCCAAACTTGAGGGAGCCCTGACATCCACTGCCAATTCTCTAGCCTCTCTCCAAAGACAGGTCACTTCGCTAGCTAAAGTCACCCTTCAAAACCGGCGGGCCCTAGATCTGCTTACAGCCGAGAAGGGCGGCACCTGTGTCTTCCTCCGGGAAGAGTGCTGCTATTACATCAACGAATCCGGCATTGTAGAAACTGACATCACCAAACTCACTGACCTTGCCTCCAGCCTCCACTCTGCTTCCAATTCCAACCCATTCTCTTCAATACTAACAAACCCCCTCCTCACCTGGCTCTGGCCCATCGCAGGCCCCATAATAGTCATTCTTCTCGTCTGTCTCTTCTTACCCTGTATAATAAAGTTCATCAAATCCCAAGTCGGAAAAATCTCTAATCAAGCTTTCAACCAGCTTTTACTCAGAAACTACCAGCTTCTGGCCACAGAAGATCCCTCACCCTCACGTGACCTCCTCACCACATGCTGAGATGGACCCCTCTCTCCGCTGGAAACTGTTCCTGGAAACAATGGCCGCAGATGCCTGGCTCCTGACACCCATGTCCTCTTGGCACCATTGGAATCAACAGGTCCTCAACCTATGGTTACAGGGAACCTTCATTGATTTCCAACCTGAAGAAGTCCACATCTACTCATCCTTACTGTGGGGAGTCCTATCAACCCTTTCCTCCCAATCCTCAAACCCTCACTCCCTTCTCCGCCCCTGTTCAGCAGGAAGCAGCCAGAGAGAAAGCAACGTCCACAAACCCATAGAGGAGAAAGGGGGGAATGAAGGGTCCCCACCAGTAAGATGGCAAACTTCCGGCTTCTCTTCGGGGTCCTCAGTTCCTGCTGGCGCCACCTGAAGCCAAATCACCTCTCGCCCTCCTCCCAATCCCAGCACCTAGCCAACAGCCACCAGCCCCGTAGAAGTGACACCTCAATCAATATGCCCCTTCCTATATAACCCAGCACCTTTCCCTAATAAAGCAGAACTCTCCGGTGAATTGCTGCTATGTGTCGCTCCTTTCCTTTCAGGAAGGACGGTAATGACTATGTTCAACATAGTAGCTGTGGAGTGACTAAGACGTGATTACATTCTATATATATATATGAAAGTACAGGACTTCCTAAAAGACAGGATGACATTCATATTTGGTGTGAACTATCGAAAAGGTCAAGTTGGCACTGAGAAGCCTGTGAGTAGAGAAGATTTAGGCAAAAAGATCCAGAGTCCAGTGTAGGCTGTTGAGTCTGAGTGTCTCTTAGACATCCCAATGGAGATACTAAGAAGACACTCAGATACAGGATTCTGAAGCTCCTGGGAGAAGAGAAAAGAAATTGGATACTGTCTGAACATAGATTGCACTTAAAGCCTAAAGGCCAGTTGAGATCAACAAGGAGGGAATAAATAAAATGAAAAAGAAAAGAAAAGGAAATACAAAAGAAATGGGTTAAGATCTGAGCCCTGGGGCACAGGGATGCTGAAAGATCTGGATTTTTAGAACTTCTATCATCAGAGCAGCTGAGCCATGAAACTGATGGGGCTCAAGCTTCAGTGCTTTTTCAAAAATCCAGTAATATCTTCACATGCATATTTTTATATTTGCACAAAAATGTTTTAATCACATATCTATTAATATTGCTGTCTCTTTTCATTGCAACCTCTACTTCCATCAGGCTGTCCATATTTTGGAACCTCTAAGAGAAGGCAAACAAGGAATATATTTGGTTCAAGTCTATTGAATCTATTAATATGGTTCACAGTCACTCCCTATGTAATTTGCTACCAGTCACAGCATGGAAATGGCTTCTGGGAGGAGTCCAAACCTCCATGGTGTCAACTCAGCAAGGTACAGGGCTATAGTGCATGCTCTCAGCACCAGGTGCATGCAGATAATGGAGGAAGAACTAAGTTTGAAATGCACAAAACCAGAGCTTTTCTGGAAAGTTCTACCAATCATCAGATGTGTAACATTATGAGTGAGGGATTTAATTCTCTTGAACACCAAGTCAAAAATATTCTAGAAAACACACCTCAGACTTTTTCTTTCTTTTTGATGGGAACTGGACTAAGTAGAAGTTATCTGAATTCCTGTGGTTATTCAAAACTACAGCAGTGTTATTTCACTGTGTACATCTGTAATAGCTCATTTCAAAAAAAAACATGATAGATGTTTTTCCAAGGTTGGCCACAATCCACAAAACCCATAACAAGTTGCAAAACTAAAAAAAAAAAAAATTAAACTATCAATGAGAAACAAATTTTAGAAGAAAAACTCTTGAGGAAAGATTGTATTGTCTTGTTACTATCCTTATAGACAACAATACTACAAAATCATTTCAAATGAAGAGTATGCAGCCAAAAACATAAAGGTTAAAAAAAAAAGGATCATAAAGGTTTGTTGGAAGTTAACAGACTAATAAAAAGTAAATTATTATGTTATTTTTCTAAAGTTTTAGCTTTGTGCTACTTGTTGCTTTTATACATTTACAGTTCATTGTAAATTCTTTTCTTTTCCTAAATATTGATTTTTGTATTTAATTTTGTGTTTGTAGTTTTGTATTCTTTTCTTTAGAAACTACCAAATCATATAGACTTTAAGCACTACAGAATGGGACTCCATTCCTGCCTGGAACATTGTAAGTACACTACAAAACTAGACATTCTTCATTTTCTTCACACCCCACCTGCCTCACAGCCCAGAGTTGAAAACTGCAATCTGTCCCCTTCTCCCAACATGTCCCATTAGTAGATACTGGTCAGCCAGACTGATGCGGACCTTGATCTTTGCTAGATTCCCAATTCCTCCTCTTTCTGTTGCCATTCCTTCAAACATAATCTGTTCTCCAAGGTAACACTATTTTCTATACCATTAAGTTGACAAGTTAACAGCCCATGGCATGTGTGTGTGTGTGTGTGTGTTTACATGTGTCCATGTGGTGGGCAAGGTTAGCTGGGTCTTCTCTTGATTCAATAATGACTTCTAGGAAGCTAAAAAATACAAATCTCCTTTCAGCATTGCAGTATACAGGCTACTTTCCCTTTGTTGATCCAGAATACCTCAAGAACCATTAGCCCCACTAAATTATTTTGCATATTTATATTTTCATTATTTGAGGGCTAGTGTGCACTTAAATGCTGCACATTCATAATTGCAGAAACAAACACTGGCCCAGTTACTAGAAATTGAGTATAAGACCAAGAGTGAGTAAAAGAACAGAGCTTTATGTTGCATTTAACATAGACAGTCACGACAAGACGTGCAGAAAGGGTTAATGTAGGAGTATCTAAATTGGTTTCATCTCAGCATAAACCCAAGCTCAAGCATCTTCCATTCAAAGGAAGGGAGAGGAAGAAAGAAGGAAAGGAGAACACACCACCCATTGGACATAATACTGCCATTAAGTTATGACACTGTTTCTCTCCTTAAAAAACAAACTTTGAAAAGTGGTGTTTTAAGCTTGCTGTTGTTTCCCTGTCCTCATCTATTCTCCCATCAGTGCAGGTATCTGCCCCATGGCTTTTCCAAGTACACTGTCCAGCCAGGGGCACCAAGGATCTCCTGGTTGATGAATCTTAAGGCTTCTTTTAAATTCTTGGCCTACTTGATCAATTCCTCAGCAGCATTTGCTAATTTGCTATCTGCTTCTCATTCTCTCAACTTGCTGCCTTGATTTTCTTTCTAACGTTCTAGTGGCTTTCTTTCAATCTTCTTTTCAGGTTCTTCTGCCTCTTTTTACAGATTAAATGCTTGTGATTCTCACACTACACACTCTCCTTATAAGGCCTCACCCTCCTGATGGGTCTGTACTGATGAGTGTAAACTCTCATTGCTAGTTCAGACCTTTGCTATTAGCTCCAGATGTCTACATCCACGCACCATGGGCATCTCAAATAAAAAGTATTAGCCAGGATTAAGTTCAGCCATAAGTGACTGAATTTAACAATATCAGAGACTTTAATGAGATTAATGTGTATTTCTCTTTCTCTTTGGCAGCCAAGGATAGAAAGGCAGCTCTATAATCATCAGAATCATAAGATATTTTATCTCATCTCTCCACAGTATTGGTCAGGATACTACAGAGAAACAGAACCAAGAGGATACAGAAGGGAAAAAAAATACCTACCTACCTACCTATAAACACACACATTCATATATGAATATGTATGTATATGAATATGTATGTATATATCTTGCCATAGTAGCTATCAGGATATGTATACATTATATCTTGCCATAGCAGTCACGACAAGGAAAACATGATAGAGGAAAAGAAAGAGGAGGAGGAAAGAAAGAGATGTTTATTTGGTTTGGAGTCTTCTAAAGGCTATCTCACAATTCTAGCAAACTAACTGCTTTGGGATAGTAGGGAACATGGTAAGACTAGTGAATTCCATGAGCAAGAATCATTGTCACATTTTTGTTGTCCAGTGAGCCAATTTGATCAGAAGCAATGCTGTGTGGAATACTGTGATGGTAGATGAAGTCATTCTTAAAATCCCTGGATGTTAGTTTTGGTAGAAGCACTGTGTGCATACCATACCTGAAGTAAGTATCTATTTCAATAAGAACAAAACATTGTCCCTTCCACGATGCCCCTTCCAAAATAAACAGTCTGTTACCAGGTAGCTAAATGATCACCCCAGGGAATGGTACCGTACTGGAGACTCAGGGTTGATCTCTGCTTCTGACAGACTCGGGCACTCGGCAGTGGCCATAGCCAGGTCAGTCTTGGCGATAGAAGTCCATGTTGCTATGTCCATGTATAATCTCCATCTCTGCAACTATGGCCACTTTCTTCATAAACTTATTGGGCAATGACAATAATGACTGAATAAAAAGGCTGACTGATCCAAAGAATGATAAGCTGGCAGCAAAGCCTGAAAAGGTGCCTCTACAATCATGAGGGTCTCAAGGCACTTTATATTTATCTCATTGCTCCACCATCTCCATATACAGTTTTGAACTTGTGGTCTAAGAAACCTGTTAGAACTTCAGCCAACATGTCCATACCCTCAACAGTGGGACTGAGAAAATGAGGATGAGAGAAAACACTGACTGGAAGAGGTACCCAGCAGATGTGCTGACCTCGTACTGGCCAGAACTGGTCATGTGGTCATACCTGGCTGCAAGCAAGCTGGGAAAAGGCTTACCTAAAATATGGGCATTCATTTTTTTTTTGAAGGTCAAATTGTCATGTAGAAGTGTAAAACTTTTATTAATCCTTTGCCCACACCATTATGTTCTACTTTAAAGATGATTTACAGTAAGATTTAAAGAACCACAAATATTTAGGGGTACTTTATTACTGTTTTTTCTCTTCTCAAACACTATTTGCACTTTGACTTTGTCTATGCTGTCTTCTGTCATATAGAAATGTGAAATTTTGATGTAGTCATATACATTAATCCTTTCCTTGTTGTCTTTTCTCTCATTTGAGGCTACTTTCTCCTACCACAAGTTTTTTGTTTGTTCATTTGTTTGTTATTATTATTAAGGTATCGTTGATATACACTCTTATGAAGGTTTCACATGAAAAACATTGTAGTTACTACAGTCACCCATATAATCAAGTCCCCCCCAACCCATTGCAGTCACTGTCCATTATTGTAGTAAGATGCCACAGTCACTACTTATCTTCTTGTGCTATACTGCCTTCCCCGTGCCCACCCCACACACACCATGTGTGTCAATCATAATGCCCTTCTCCCTCCCTCCCCGCCCACCCTCTCTCACCCCTCCTCTTTGGTAATCGCTAGTCTATGGGCATTCATTTTTTAAGCCAAGTGAAAAAATGAATATTCAGGGCCAGCAAGCAGTCTCATTATCCTTCAACATATTTTAAAAGTAAAATTATCCACCTCCAAACAACAAAAGCTGTTTTCTCTCGCACATTTCCACTCTTGGTAAATGGCAAATTGCTGAAGTCAGAAACTTCCTCCTTCTTTACCTCCTATATTTAGTTGGGCTAAACTCTCGTGACTCTATCTTGTAATACACCTAAAGTCTGTCTCCCCTCCTGAAACTCAAATGCCACTTCCCTGGGTCCTATCATGATTATGTGTCACCTCCATAAATGCTTATCTCCTAAATGATATCCCTAATATCAATCCAGTTCCTCTTTGATTCATTTCCCACTCTAATAGTGAAGCCACTTCCTAAGCACAAACTGGATCACAGATGGATCTCCAATGGCTTCTCAAGTCCTACCACATGAAATCTGTGTCCTTTACTGCAGCCTTATTGCTTACTAAATCCTCCACCCCCATTTTACCCTACATAATCTAGTCATCCAAGAGAGGTTTCTAGTTTGCCAAATATTCTGGGAATTCCTCAGTCTTGGGACCTTTGCACTTGCTGCCTGTTACATAGACTACATCACCCCATGCCTAGTAGCCATGCCCTAACTCCCTCTAATTCTTCAGGCATCAGCTCAGGTGTCATCTCTTCCAAAATGCCTCTATAAAGCCTGAAGATTGTGAACAAGGATTCTAGAGAAGGAACAATTATTTGTCTATAGATCCCCAGTGCTTAGTATAGTGTCTGGCACATCATTCATAATAAATAAATGAATTTATTAAACAGGATTTCAGATCCCTTTCCTATTATCTGGATTTCTTCCCTGGGTACTCCACAATCCTGTTCCCTGTTTGTTACCCTGATTCATACCAGCTTTTCCTGATATTGCTACTCATGCACACATTAGACCAGAATGACCTACCAGGCAGTAACCTCTAACCTATTATCCGTTGTATGTCTGTCCACTGCACACCAGACATATCCACTAATAGTGCATACATTTCAACCTGGAACTACTTACACCCCTTCATGGAACCCTATACTCCACTCTTGTTCTAGAAGACTCTGTTGAGCCCACTAATCTAACAACTACTAGGTCTTATTCACTCAAAAACAAATACTTGCTGGGCATTAGTTAACTCAAATATTTACTGTAACCTTCCTGTGTACTAAACACGTGTTAGATGCTGAGAATGCAATAATAAGCAAAGACAGTTCCCCCTCTGATGGACTTCTAACTTAGTCAGGAGAATGGCATTCACAAAATAATTGCATTTCTAACAGTTTAATTACAAATACAGAGAAGTACCTTCAATAAAATGAAGATAATTATTTGACTGCAAATATCAGAAAATTGCACTTTGGGACTGGAGGTGAGGAAGGTTGATGTGGGGGGTTGGGGTGGTCAAAGAAGTAACTGAAATATGAATAGATACTAAGTAGGTGGGAGAAAGGGTAATAATGAGAGAAACAAGGAGAGAGGGAGAACATTTAGACAGAGGGAATAGTATGTGCAAAGACCCTACGGTGGAAGGGCCTTCCCCAGAACTTTCAAGACAGTGAGCAGGCTCATGTAAACGGGGCACATGTGTGACAAGAATGGATAAGTGGCCGCTGGCCATACAGGTAGAGCCAGGTCAAGTATATCGGTCTTAAGGACAATGGTAACTGGGTGTTTGCATAAGATGGAGGTTGCAGGGAAAAATCTGTGCTTATCAGGTAAGGGATGAGTCTAGTAATTGCCAGACATGATAAGGAAAATATACACAGCATAGTCTGTAACTTCAATGAGTTTATAATCAAGAATTAGTCATCTTAATACATGAACAATTAGATATCAAGTAATGGCTGAACAATTTGTTAATGATTCAAGGAGTCACAGGGATTCAGAGATGGGCTGAATCCTTCACTTCCTCTGAAGTTTGTAGCCTGGTGAATATCAGAATAGATAAGGCTTCTAATAAGAAAATGTACTTTATTTCACTGTATGTTCATCTGTCCAGGGATCTTTCATGGGTATTTTTCTTGATCTAATAAATAAAGAGTTCTAAATGGGGAGTGAGGAATTCTCAGAATTATAAAATAGAGTCTGTCCCACTCTGAAAAAGTACAAACAGGACTTTTTTTCCAGAAAGATTATGTTTAATTAGTTCCCAATTTGCTTCTAGTAACAGAAGGGATTTAACAGTTTATGGTAATAATACACAAAATGTTGAAATGCTCTTGAAACATATGCTAAAATCTGCTACCGAGTGGGGTGTGAGAAGCTACTGGCATTACTGAAGCACAGGGGAGGGCAAGGGCGATCACTAGGAAGGCAGCTGGCAGTGACCTTTAAGGGTGTCTGCCTAGTCAAAGGGATATGACTGATCACATTAGGCTGTACTGTCCTTGGTGAAAAAATCCTATAGCGATGGCCAGGCTCTGCAGACAAGAATACTAATTTTAATGCATAAATAACTGTAAGAATAATAATAATTCCTACCAAATGCCTAAAGTCTGTCTCCCCTCCTGAAACTCAAATGCCACTTCCCTGGGTCCTATCATGATTATGTGTCACCTCCATAAATGCTTATCTCCTAAATGATATCCCTAATATCAATCCAGTTCCTCTTTGATTCATTTCCCACTCTAATAGTGAAGCCAATTTCTAAGCACAAACTGGATCACAGATGGATCTCCAATGGCTTCTCAAGTCCTACCACATGAAATCTGTGTCCTTTACTGCAGCCTTATTGCTTACTAAATCCTCCACCCCCATTTTACCCTACATAATCTAGTCATCCAAGAGAGCGGCAACTAATAGGGCAGCCTGCAGCAGGAGTACAGTAACTGGGGAAGTCCTGGTGGGCCCCACACACCCGCATAGTTTATTATTTTAGATTTAATAGTGTTAACTATTCACATACAGTATTAATGTATTTATTTCTTTGGAAAACTTTACAAAGTAGGTATTATTAACTTGATTTTGTAAGTGAGGAATCTGAGACACAGAGGAGCTAAGTAACTTTCTCCAGGCCACATAATCAGTTAATAGAGGAACTAGGATTAGAACCCAGGCAATCAGCCTCTGAAGTCCCCACTCTTTGCAAGTATGCTACAGTATCCTCTTCATGGACATATGTCAAGTGGTTAGTGCAAGAATTAACTGTGTTTTTGTGTATTAAATAGCTTAGCAGATATACAACATGACATATAACAGGACCTGTGCTTGCTTTGAATGTTTTCTCTAGCTTACTCTAGTCTGCTCCCGAGTCCTGTTCATCTCTATCTTTCCCTTCTACTCTGGTTCCCTCTAACTCCCAGAGTAACCACAACATGATCATCTAATGTTTGTTAAGTAGCTTTTTGTCCAATTCTTCCAGGTGACAGACAGAAGGAGGAGGAAGAAGAATTTGCAAACACATTGATGATTTAAGAACAGGAGGAGTGAACACTACTGGAAACACTAAAACTCCACACAACATCCAACCCAGGACTGTGCTGTGTAGACATGAAGTCCTCTAGGAAAGCAGGAAGACTAAAAGTACCAAATTGGCTCCATGTGTCACAGGCCTGTTTTTCTAAACTATATCCCAAGAGTGGTAAATGGTAAGATAGACACAAAAACATATGAGATACAGACTAATGAAAAGAAAATTCAGAGATGTGGGAAGAAAAATCAGAAGCAAATCGGGGCAGTTTCGTATCATGACCATGATTAATAAAAGGTTGTGGTAGAAGTGACAGGTAAGGTAATGACATACTGGCCAGAGGACCATGACTTGAATGCAGGGAATGAAGATAACCTAACATTTAAATATCTCCTGGATGAATGAAATGATAATCTCTCAAAGTCAAAGATACTTGGCTTTGACTTCTCTCTGCTAAGGAAACATAATAATATCAAAAGACATAATGTTGTGTCAAAGGTTTCACTGTGGTGCTAGTTAGTTCAGAGCAACAAGCTGCAAGTAAAACTGGCAGAGGCAAATAACCAAGAAGACCTTGGAAACTTTTGAAACAATGTCTTCCAAAAGGTGAGGTTACCAAGGGACGAGACTTTCAGAAGCCTAGAGTTCTGGGGATTTATTTTAAATGATCTGTGCACTGCTTTTATGCCTAATGAGGACAGACTGGTGTTCGGCAATGGACCCTGATGCACACACGGCTGGAGGAGACACAGCAGCCACAACTAATAGGGCAGCTTGAAGCAGGAGTACAGTAGCTGGGGAAGTCCTGGTGGGCCCCACACACCCACAGGGGGCTCATGATTATCACTCCTTATGCCTGTCTGCCTCTGTCTCTTTCCCATCCTGATGAACTGAAATAGCTGTGATCACTATTCAAGGGAGTCCAGATATAGTAGAAGAGCTTTGAAATTGATTCCTGGCCCCAGTATGTCTCTGGTCTCAGAGTCTGCAGGAAAGCTTTCATTTTATCTCCATATAACATTTCTAAAAGTGAGAAATATTGTAAGTTAGGATTTATTAAGTTACCAAGCACTTTACACCCAATATCTCATTGACTCTCCACCACAATTCTATGTGGTAGTAAATTTTTCTTACGATACTTCCATTTTTACATGTAAGTAAACAGAGGTTTTGGGAAAACAGAAAAGTGACCGGGCCACACAGAGCTGTGATTCAGATCAAGTTCTGTTGGATTCTAAAATGTGGGTTCTTGTTCCCTCTGCTCTACTGCTGCCTGGATGGCCTTCCGAATCCTCAGGGTGTGGTGGTAGCAGAGTTTCTGCTCTGATCATAACTCTGCTCCATCAACAATCTCTATCTCTGCTCATTGTATATACCACAGTATGCACATTTTTGCAAACATTTGTAAGCTTATAACCCTCTAGAGGGCGAAATATAAATTTGAGCAGAATTATTTTAGCTAGATTATATCCAGAGTGCTTTATTTTTACCCTTCCAAGGATAATCTCCCAGGACAATTCAATACTTAACTTAAAGCCTACTGTTTCCTTGGTACTGTGTTAGGTGCTATAGATAAACAACTAATAAGACAAAGAACTTGGACATCATCATAAGACTAATGATGCTCAAGTACAAATCTTCCTTTCAGACGAATGCTTACCCTCCTAAAGCTTCGCCTCAACAAAAAGATTGCTAGGGTTTTCATAACTTTCCTGTTTTCACTGGAGATGCTCAGAAACCTCATTCCTTCACCCATGAAACAAAAGATGCCTAAGGTTTGGGGATTGAGCCCCACATCCCCCCAAACTGAGTTATGGTCATCAGGGACACTTTCTCTCCTTCTTTCCCCACTGTAGTCACTGTTACCCCCAGGACCTCAGCTGTCCTTTACCCCCTACTCTGACATGGTGCAAAGAGAAGGAGTTAACAAGTACGCTTATGATACGTGAAATCTGAGAATTTACATGGGTTCTACAGAGAAACAGCATCATGCATGAGAAAACAGTGTTTTAAGTAGATTTTAATATTCATTCACATTCTCTAAAGAAATAAAATATGGTGATCTAAATTAATAACCTGTCCATGCTTTGAAATATTTTTCTACGGAGAAATAAATTTTGAATTCCTAACAATTACCTTCAAGAAAAAATAATTGAGACTCCTCCATTAATTGTGAACTGGCTACATATGTTACATTTTAAAAATTTATCCTATGGCAGTACACAATGTCTGAAAGTGGTATAACTAGCCAATTAGAGAATCTGACAGAAAATGGAAGACAAAATTTGGTGAGAGAAAGTAAGTTGTCTTAAATCACCTGTTGAGTTGCAACTGCTCCTGTCAGGAGGAAGTTAGCTTTGCCAGTGAAGCAATGCTTTGGCCCCTGCCTTCTACTCTGCAAAGACACCTGAAACATTTGCAGTAATGTATGAAGGCCATCAGAAAGAATAAAATGAGCAAAGTCTTACGGTTGTTTCTAGAACATCCTCATGTATTTATAAAATAGAAAATTACTGAGGCTGATTGATTAGGTTGGGACCACTATGCAGATATCTCAGGGAAATACTTCTCTCTCCACCTTGCTTTCTATTCATATGCCTGCCAAAAAGGCAATAACAATATTTGGTTAGAAGGCCTTGTCAAAACAGTCCCAAGACCTCTCCTTTTCCATCAGCAGAAAGGCTGGAGCCAGGAACCCTGTATTTTATTTGTTTATTTATTTATTTTTTCCTTGATGGAGAGGAACAAGGTTCATTTGTTATTTTGTAAAATAAATCATGAAACATCTAGCACATAATGACTGGGGCCAAGTCTTTGTAAGAGACATCAACAGTCTGCTTAAATCCCCAGGATCTCTCTACAATATCACAGAAATGTCTGGAGACTTTGAGTTCCCTCCTGGGACTGTATGGTAAAGCTCACCAAGACTCCAATGAGAGAAATGAGAGATGTTTTCTCCAGGTTGGCCAACTTTTTCTGTAAAGGGACAACGAGTAAATACTTAAGGCTTTGCAGGACATGAAGTCTCTGTGTCAACTACTCAACTCTGCCATTTTTAACATAGACAACACTGAAGAAGGGTGTATTTATGTGCCAATAAAGTTTATTTACACAAACAGCCTGCTGACTGGACCAATGGGCTGTAGTCAGCCAAACCTTGATCTAATTGGCATCAAAGAAACTGTAGCTATTTCTTCCAAGTCAAGGCTTCAAATGAAGACTACGACAATGAAACCAATGAACTCATTCTCTGAGAAGCCATCCTACTAAAAAGAAAATCTCAGGCGAGTCTGTGTTCAGCCAGACTGGCCTTCTCTTTTGGAGTTGGCCTGAAATGTCAATTACTGCATTTTAACTCCTTGGAGGGGAGGACATAAGAGCAAATGAGAAGATCATTTCATAACAGTGACCTGTCATATACATATACATATACATATACATATACATATACATATACATATACATACACATTTTCCATAAGGCTGGTTGACTATGTCAAGTCCTGCTCAATTAGTGGGGAAAAAAAACCTGCTAATAACTTATCCTTGAAAATGGATATGTGATGCTTATCAAAATAAAACAAGGCCCCTTCAATTAATTGGATGCCCTATGTCTGATCTTTCTGTCCTAAACTAACCTATATTCTATCAAGTAATGGCTTATGAGCTGATGAAGTCAATGGAATAGCCATAAAGGAAAGATTCTGTTGGAAAAACATTTTTCAAAAAGGGGAGGGAAGAGATCTAACTAGGCATTGGGTATTTTACTGTTTGGAGACTTAGAATTCTAATTCTCCCTCTTGTATTGGTTATAATTTTGTGTTTTCATCCTATATCTTTTTCATTTTCTCTGTATTTGGTAGGCGTATGTTTCATCTTTGGTGAAGAACTTTGTATATTCTTAGCACACACACATCAGGACCACATATTTCAGGTAATTTCATAGACAGCTGACTGGCTGAAGCTCTACATCACAGACATAGAGGAAAAGAAGATCTTCCCCTCCTGCCTCCCATAACAATGGTCCCAAGAGTTATATCATGAGATGAGAGTAGGGCTGAATCTGGAAGCTTATGAATCTGCTCATGATGTGGACAGACATTTGCACTCCATACATTCTGCAATGGTCTCCTACTGAGTGGTCTTCCAGGGGTTGCACTGGCTCCTCCTGGGATGCCGAGGTCGCAGCACCCAGAGCCTCCTGTTGACCCGGAAGCCCAGGGCATGTACTTCATTATGCTAGACTCCAGGGAAGCCAGGCTACCTCAAAGTGTGGTTCTAATACCCACATATCATGTCACTTACACTACTGGTGCCTTGTGGTAAGTCAGAAAAGGAAAAGAAAAGAAGCAGTGTAGTTAGAAGTTATTTTCCTTGTTTCCTTGTTTTCAGTATTTTCCTTTCACTGTCATTCTTATGCAGTAGATATTTGCAAACCACCAAGATCTTTGCTCAGAGGATGTCCATCTGCTCCAGCACCTTATTTCCCACCTGAAGCCCTGATCTCCTGACAGTGACTTCATAGGCATTTCTGCCCGGAGTCAGTTATAATTAGGGCTCCAGGTAAAAAATTAACAGCAGGAACAGATGGACCTGTAAGGGGCAAAGAGTCTGTTCACATGCAAATTTCATCAAAACCCAAAGATTGAAGAAAACTGTAGAACACAGGACGGCTCTTTCCCAAAATGAGACTGCTGCAGGATGTGGAGGGCTGCCTGGTGCCACGTGCCCTTCGGCAGGCCATGAGGGAACACTTTGCTTCCTTGGTGTTCATACGTTGGGGCCTCGGGGGAGCTGGGAAAAAGCACAGCAACTAGGCCACTACAACCTAGAGCTTTTGGCTTTTAGCACAGGGATCCGATGCGCAGCACTGCCTAGGCATAAAGAGGTGGGTGTTCCTTGTTTGCCTCAGAGGGAAGAGCTGCAGCCCAGGTGCTGTCAATCTCCATTAGCTCCTTTAAAGAACTTTTGTGTGTGACATAAAATAAAAATGATACAGTAGTGTGAAATGCAAGGCAGTAATTGCAGATTCGTCTCAATAGGTGTTTTGTGTTACTGGGACTCTGTATTATTGAAATCACTGCATTACTACTTAGGTGTAAAAAATACATGGTCTTCTATTTGTTCATTTACATGGTTCCAGGAAGCTCCTGGGATCAGTTTAGGACTTGCTATCATGGGAAATAAGGAGAGGGACAGAGGTGCATGTAAGCAAGCCCCAAGGCTTTCCGCACTGGCAATGCGTAGCTGAACTCACCATCCTCATTCCACTCAAAATTCTATACAAACGGTCATTGTTTTTTCTCCCTCACACAGGTTTAGCAGATTCTACCAGCACACAGTGACTCTCCTATCCATACCTTTTCCTTTATTCCATTGACTGTATTCTAATCCATTATTGTCGTCTATAATAGTTAACCCAGTCTCTTTATTTCTGCCGTCTCCCTCTTCCAACCTCCTCTTACAGAGAACTCCCACAACTATTTTCCTAAAAGACAGCTTTGGTCATAGCTTTCCCTACCCAATCACGCACATAGCACTGAATGAAAATTCAACTGACAGCACAATCTCTTTGAAAAAAGTTTGAAATTATCTGTTAAAGCTGAATAAATGCTTTTGACTTAGGAATTCCATCCCTAGTTGGGCATATACCCAACAAAGATGCATACATTGATTTGTCAAAAGACATGTGCTAGAATGGTCATAACACCACTATTTGTAAGTCCCACACCAGAATATGCAGATACCTATAGTCAGCAGAATAGATAAATAACTCGTGGTATACTCACAGGAAATAGGAACAAAGTAGACTATACACAGCAATAATGATCATAACAAGTATATTGCTGGGCAAAAGAAGATAGGCCAAAAAAGTACATATTGCATCACTCCAGTCACACCAAGAATAAAAACAGGCAAAGCTCATTGGTATTGTGGTACGTCAGGAGAGCGGTCCCTCCTCTGTTGCTCTAAGCCTGAGGGCACGAACGGGCAGGGAGGCAGAGGAAAGCTCCGGATACTAGCACTTGTCTGTTCCCTAATGTAGATATTGGTTAATGGATCTAAGCAGTCTGTGAGAATACACTGAGCTGTATACACTTACGAAATATGCACTTTTCTATAAAATGAATTTAAGTTAAAAAACTGAAGGGAAAAATACCAGAGAATTCAAATCTTTTTCTCTGTCTTGCACTACTCCCTCAACATAGGGCGAAGCATCTTACTCACTTTTACTTCTCTGGCATGTACATAATGGTAGCTGCTAAATAACACTTATTTTTAATGAAAAAATAAATAAAGGGGGGAATTATGGAAAGATGACAGTGTGGTGGCCACATTGTCTCTGCTCTTCCTGGACACCCTCATAAAAGTGGAGGAACTAGAGAGAGAAACTAAAAACCTTAGGGCAATATTTTCAGTAAAGCTGGGAGACAAGGCACCCACGGGAACCAGGCAGGGACAGGAGACTGACAGCACAAGACCTCCAGGCTACTGGCATCTGGGCAGGAGAAAGCGCAGGAACCAACAGGTTATGGGGTGAAGCTGAGAAGAATCCTTGTAATATTGTCCCCAAAAGAATTTCTTACAGAATCTGCCAGGGAACAAACTTCAGACAACCAAAATTACTAGAGAAACCACATTGTGGGGATGGATGATGAGCATTAGATGAATAGCTACCTGTAAAACTAAGACTGCATGAGGATTATAAGGGAGAATGTAATGACTATGTAATCTGACAATGTAGATATAGTATGACCTCAAAAAAATTAGAGGAGAGTAGGGATAAGAGAGGCAAAAAAAAAAAAAGTAACTATTCTCAATAATCATAATAAGTTGGTGGTATCATACTGTTGTCATTCTGAGACTGCAGTGTGGGTAAGGTGGGATAAAACAAATACATAAATACAGAACATTCAAATTCTATTATCCACTGTGTTCTTGAAAAGCAAAATTCTCAGGCTGAAAGAAAAGAGGTGTAACTCAAGAACTGTGAGTGGTCTGAGGTTTTGCCATACTTGAAAGCTGACAGGTGAGCCTGCCAGTTGCACTGATGCAGACAGAACACCCGAGACTGGGCCAGAGACAAAGGGATGTGTTATTCACTGCTTCGTTAGGCACAGCAAGAGCATGAGCATTATGTTTACATCAGTTCTCTTTGTCCCCTGGAAACCCATAATGGTGACACAAGGAGTCTAGGTCCTTGCTGCACATGTAGCAAGTGTGCATCAAGCTGAATAACTTGGAATTTAGGGAAACTGAATTTTTTATAATAGTTTGCAAGCAAACCTCCCTATGATGGTTAGTTTTCTGTATCAATCTGTGTAGGTGGTAATATCCACTGATTTAAGTAAACACTGATCTAGTTGTTGCTGTGAATGTATTTTCAGATATGATCAACATGTATAATCAATTGATCTTAAGTAATGAGGATTACTTTTGATAATGTGGGTGGGCCTCACTCATCTAAAGCTTAAAAGTAGAAACTGGAGGAGAAATTCTGCCTCAAGATTGCAATATCAGCTCCTACCTGAGTTTCCAGAGTGCTGCTGGCCCTGCCCTGTGGATTTTGAACTTTCCAGCTTACACAATCATGAGCCAATCTCTTAAAAAAGTTTTTTTTCTTTATATCTATCTACCTACCTATCTTATATATCTTCATAGAAAGGTGTTTTGAGGACAATATTACATCAATTGTATGCTAGTAAGAGTCTGTGTCTTTTATTCTGAAAGATCAGTTTTGTTTGTTATAAAATACTTGTCTCATTATTTTCTTTCTTGTATGATGGAAATATATTACTCAATACCCATCTGTCAAAATATCTGTTAATGATAAGGTTTTCATTCCCTTGTAAATCTCAAGATCTTCTTGCTTAGGGGACCAAAGGTTTTTTTTTACCTTAAAGTTCAGGAAGTTTATTAGGATATGTCTTTGTGATAGTTTGTCATCTTAAGTATATGCTGGGCTCTTTCAATATTTTAAGGCTTTTTTTCCCATAAAGTTGCTCATAAAGTTTTTAGCATTGGATAGCTTTTATTTTTGTTCACAAAATGCTATTATTTATACAGCACTTATATATGTTGGATATTCTTTGCTTATCTCTAATTATTGTCCTTTTCTCTCAAATGGTTTCTTCTTGATTTCTGAAATTTTCTTTCTATTCATCTTAAGGCATTATTTCTTGTGATAATTCTTTTTTCTTTTCCTTCTACTTTAGTCTTCACTTCCAGAATATATTATGGAAATTCAGATCAAGAAGAAATAATCATTTGAGAGAAATGGACAATTATTAAAGATAAGCAAAGAAGATCCAACATATATAAATGCTGTATAAATAACATTTTCTGAACAAAAATAAAAGCTAATTGATGCTAAAAACTTTAGTTCATGAATAATTTTCTGGGGAAAACAAGCAAAATATGTATATATGATAAGTGGTGCACTCATAACAATATTTCCATCTCAAATTCATAGCAGAACTCTGTCCTGGAGGGAGATAATACCTTTATAATACTTGACAGTAGACAAATCCACCCTTTTTTCTAGAGGGAGACATTACCTTTACCTTTCAAGGCTGTTTGCTATACAAATATCTT
This sequence comes from Manis javanica, assembly GCF_040802235.1. Taxonomy (NCBI): domain Eukaryota; kingdom Metazoa; phylum Chordata; class Mammalia; order Pholidota; family Manidae; genus Manis; species Manis javanica. The sequence goes on along the minus strand of NC_133164.1, from coordinate 105,351,870 downwards.
TCATAAGATAGTCTAGAATAAAGATGGTCAATACCTTTGCTCTCAAGATTTTCAGAACATGAGAAATCTGTGGAGAATTATTTCCATCATTAACACAGAAGTTGAGTAAAAGTCTTACAGTCCTGAATTTGAATTGGAAATACTGGTATGAAGTCACCACATATCTTTTTCCCTACTTCTGTCCACTGAAAGTTTAGAAAAATGTGACCCAACTGGTAACAATAATAAATCCAGACTGTTCTTAAAATCCTTTTCCCAGTAAAGGAAACTAAAGCTTCTTGGATGGCTGATTCTTAGTTTGGACCTAGAATATCTTGTCATAACAGAGAAAGTGGAAATACCAAAGACTACCAGGATGATGCCAAAAGAACACAGGAGTCAATGAAAGAGACTTTTACATAGGACAATCTGATTTTAATAAGGGTAAGAAGTACAGTGGATTAAAATTCAAGGCAACTGGTCACCTTAGGAAGCTGACAGTTAACCAATTCATTATCTTCAAAACTGGATAAATAAAGGAAAGCCAGGCTATTAAACTGCCTTCCTTATACGAACTATAGTATGTACCATTGGACAATCATGTGATGAGCCACGAGTTACATAACTAATCAGAGGCAGAAAGCAGAATTAGGTCCAGTTCCCCTTCTTTTGAGTAAATATATACTTGCATGCTGTATTTTAGACTTCTGATATGTCCCTGACATTTCACCATTTTTTAGGGCCTTAGGTAAAAGATTTCAAATTCTTTCCTGGTCAGAAGGCAGCATTATACTTAGGATAGATTAAGTTTTGGAATGGCAGTAAATACCTGCCAAAACCTGAATGGCTTAATAACAAAGGCATATTTCTCACTCCTATTATTAATCAGAATCAAGGGCTCTGTTCTCTGGAATTACTTGTGAACAGACTAACAGAGAAGGAACAGCCTTGAACATTGTTAGTTACTCGTGCCAGAGGAAAAGAAAGCATGAAAGGTTCTCACATATGCAATATCCAATTAAATTCCTTAGTGTGGAAGTAAACTATTGCTTTAGCTCATAACCCATTTTTAAAATCTAGTTACACTGCCCCAAACAATCACAAAGAAGCCAAGAAATATAACCCAACTGTGTGCTCAAAAGGGAGGAAAACTGAACATCATTGGCAAACTGCATTCATGACTCGTGAAATATTTATCATTTCTAACCTTCCACAATTCTGTGTCTACAAGCAGAAAGAAGAGCCAGCAATGTAATTTATATCAAACAGGGCAAAGCATAATGGTTTGTGAGCAACCGAAACCAAACACTCAAAACTGAAGTTCCCACCTCTTGTGAACCACATCAGAGACCCAAACACCCAGGAATTCATACAGTATAGTAAACAAGCGAAGATTTGAGGAGGTCGAGGTACTCCCCAGTTACTGCTACTCTACCATTCTCCATTATGTTCACTGAAGAAATCACACATTAGATTCTCTTCCACAGGTTTGCATGTGTGTGTGTGTGTGAGATCCTGGTACTGGAGGAACCCCTTCTTGTCAAAGAGCACTTCTCCTGGGTTGTGCTTATAACATATAGTAAAGCAAACATGCCCTCTAAAGAAATACTAATAAAACTCCTTTCTTCATAAAAGTAATTGTTGACTCCAAAAGGAAGGGAGTTCAGTAGGCCAGTTATTTCCTACAGCAAGTGGTGAAGAAGAGCTGAGAAGTAGTTGGATGTGAAGCACCCATTTCGGATTCCTGAAAAGAATCCTGGTAGCCACAGATCACTCCGCTTTCTGAGGTATCTATGTTTGTAATCACACAAAAAAATGAACACATCAGTGAAGGAGCTACATTTCTCACCTGGATGCCAAGACTGTCCTGGCCCTCTCTGTCCACACTTCGATGATGATTTCATTCAGTCATTCCTCTTCCTTCGATTTCCTCTTACAGCACTTTGTGTAAACTGATAATAATCTGATGATGCTGAGTGGAAAGATCAGGGCACAAAATGGAATGTAAGTGCGACTGTAACCATGCAAACTCGGGTATGTGAGTAAAGACTGAAAGGGATTTTTTCCCAGTTTTATTGAGAAATTATTGCCATACATCACTGTATAAGTTTACGGCATACAGCATGATGGCTTCATGTACATACATTGTGAAATGATCATGACAATAGGTTCAGCTAGCATCTGTCTTTTCATGTAGATATAACAGAAAGAAAAAAAGAAAAAAGGGGAAAAAATTATCCTTGTGACAAGAATTCAAAGGATTTATTCTCTTAACAACTTGCCTGTATATAGGAATATATATATATATTGCACAGCAGAGTTAGCTATAGTCATTGTGTTGTACGTTACATCTCCAGTACCTACTTATCTTATAACTGGAAATTTGTATATTGTTCCCGCCTTCCTCCACTTTCCCCTGCTCCCTCCCACCTTCCATTCTGTTACCACAACCTGTATGGTTTCATTTCTATGCAGAAGGGAATTTTTTAAATGAAAATGCTTTTTTCTTGATTTTCTGAATTTTCTAAAATCATTAATGCAAATTCAGTACACTTTATTCATTATGTAATACCAATATGTATGCTATCTTTCAGGAATATTTCCATCTGAATAAATGTTTCTGTTGTTTTTCCTTTCCTAGAACTGTACTGTCAAAACAGTGTTATCTTGTGAATACTGGTTTCTTCTGTTTCCTTCTGGGGATGACACCATGCCACCACATGAGAAATATATTACTGTATAGAGAAGCCCAAAGAGGTGCAGCATCAATTTTTCCTCCAGACTTTCTCTCCAACTCCTCCCCCAGTCTGTACCTAGAATATCAGAGGATGCTCTTCTGGGCAAGGACTTACATAGAAACCAGGAATTGCTATACACTTAAAAGTGATCCTGCATACTGAATTCTTTCTCTCTATTTAGAGATTCACAAACAGAGCTGAGAAATATCTTGGAGATCATTTCTAGCACAGCCTCTGCCTTTTATACTTGAGGAAGGTGTGGTGGACACTGCGTTGACTAACTCCACAAATAATCACAAGCTCTTTGTTCTGCCTGCCCTCCACGACTAAGACTGGAGAAGCTAAGGACTTAATTTCTCAGCCTTTCTGAGCTTTTTCATGGGATTCTGTTAAATGAGTGACAGTCAGCTGGGAGCTTCTGGGATGGCTTTCCTTTTGCTGCTTCACTCCCCTTCTTCTTCCTGCCCTAAATGCAAACCTAATGCCTGGAGCTACAGCTTGCCTATGGAGACAATAAGGTGACCGGAGAACTGCAGAGTTGCTGGACCTAACACTATTAAGCTGCTGAAACAACAGCAGAGGCTGCTAATGGTCAGATACCTTGTTATAGGAGAGAATAACCTTCTATTTGATAAAACTACCATTGCTCCATTTTTCTGTTTCTTGCAGCCAAAGTATGCCTTCAGGAAATTGAATTCCAAACAGGTAAAATGATTTAACTAAAGTCATGCAGCTAAGTTGTTTGCAGAGCGAGGGTTGGATTCCAAGAATAGAGACTCTGACTATACCCTGCTTGCACAGTACAGTTCCTCAGGAACGGCCATTTTGCTGTGACTGCAAGTGAAAATGGGTTAAGTTGATTCATGAGCCCTCTTCCTAACTTGGTTTTTGATCAGAAAAAGTTGGAGAAGCATTAAAAGAGAAAAAAATCATAAGAATAAGAATGCTGAAGTACATATCATATAATATAGTCTATACTCTCATGATGGGGAACTAAGGTAAAGATTCCTTTCCTTCTCTCCCCCAAAGCCAATGCCTATATTTATTAAAAATGTTCAAAACATTGACTTAAAACTGGAAGATGTTTGAAATTTGAGTATCACATACATTCTCTGCCTGCTTTCTAGGCATGAGAGAGTGAGAAGGAAAACGACGCAACTCAAACTCATAAGCTTCCTCACTCACGGAGAAAGGTCTCAGTCCTCCCTATACTGGATGGCCTGATCCTCAGAATGGCTGCACAAGGCTACCAGGGGACAAAAGTCCAGCATGTGAGGAAACACAAGCCTTCTCCCAAACTTACTAGAAACAGAGTGGACTGCTCGGCGAGGATGTTGGCAGGGGGCAGAGAGAGGCTAACATCTAGGTGGAATACTCATTTAAAAAGAGAGAGCACACTAAGCTCTCCTACAGGATTAAATGGGCATTAAGGGTATTTGAAAGAAGACTTAGATAAGGTGATTTGAAGGGACTCTTGGTTATAAAACTAGAAGATACCTGAGCAATATATCTGCAGACTGGGGCTTATTTAAAAAGAAAGTGAAAAATTCTTCAAAGACTGAAGAACTAATGGTATTTTTTTTCTTTTTTTTTTTTCTTAAGGTATCATTGATACACACTCTTACAAAGGTTTCACTTGGAAAACAATCTGGTTACTACACTCACCCATATTATCAAATCTCTCCACATACCCCACTGCAGTCACTGTCCATCAGTGTACTAAGATGCCACAGAGTCACTACTTGTCTTCTCTGTGCTACACTGTCTTCCCCATGATCCCCCCCAACACTATGTGCACTAATCATTATATCCCTCAATCCCCTTCTCCCTCCGTCCCCACCCGCCCTCCCCTTCGGTAACTGCTACTCCCTTCTTGGAGTCTGTAAGTCTGCTGTTGTTTTGATCCTTCAGTTTTGCTTTGTGATTATACTCAACAAATGAGGGAAATCATTTGGTATATGTCTTTCTCTGCCTGACTTACTTCACTGAGCATGAAACCCTCTAGCTCTATCCATACTGTTGCAAATGGTAGGATTTCTTTCTTTCTTATGGCTGAATAATATTCCATTGTGTATATGTACCACCTCTTCTTTATCCATTCATCTACTGATGGACACCTAGGTTGCTTCCATATCTTGGCTATTGTAAATAGTACTGCAATAAATATAGGGGTGCATATGCCATTTTGAATCTGGGAACTTGTTTTCTTTGGGTAAATTCCTACGAGTAGAATTCCTGGGTTAAATGGTATTTCTATTTTAAGTTTTTGAGGAACCTCCATATTGCTTTCCACAATGGTTGGACTAGTTTACATTCCCACCAGCAGTGTAGGAGGGTTCCCCTTTCTCCGCATCCTCACCAGCATTTGCTGTTCCTAGTCTTTTCGATGTTGGCCATCCTAACTGGTGTGAGGTGGTATCTCATTGTGGTTTCAATTTGGATTTCCCTGATGATTAGCCATCTGTTGCCATCTGAATTTCTTCTTTGGAGAAGTGTCTGTTCATATCCTCTGCCCATTTTTTTTTTCATTTTGGTTTCATTAATACACAGTCACATGACCAACACTATGGTTACTAGATTCCCCCTATTATCAAGTCCCCCCCACACACCCCATTACAGTCACTGTCCATCAGCACAGTAAGATGCTATAGAGTCACTACGTGTCTTCTCTGTGTTATACTGCCTTCCCCATGTTCCCCCCTACATTATGTGTGCTAACTGTAATGCCCCTTATTCCCTTTATCCCTCCCTTCCCACCCACCCTCCCCAGTCCCTTTCCGTTTGGTAACTGTTAGTCCATTTTTGGGTTCTGCCCTCCACCCATTTTTTAATCAGGTTACTTGCTTTTTGGGTGTTGAGGCGTGCGAGTTCTTTATGTATTTTGGATGTTAATCCCTTGTCAGATATGTCATTTACAAATATATTTCCCATACTGTAGGATGCCTTTTTCTTCTGCTAATGGTGTCCTTTGCTGTACAGAGCTTTTTAGACTAAAGGCTTTTTAACAGCATGGATGTCTACAGCTCTGTTCCATTTTTAAGTATATCATGCTGTGCTGAGAAAGTGCCACTGGTATGTTACCTGGACATTTGGGGAAGGTGTGCTACAGACACATCCTGAAATTTACGACACCTTAAAGAGTGGGGGTGTATATCAACAAAGAACTGGAAGATGCCAGAAATTCTGAGAGCCACTCATTTCATAACCTAAGAGTAGAAACAAGTCTTGAGAAAATGTTGAGAAAATACACTTTCCCCAAATACACTAGAACTATAGTACCTGCCCAGGCAGAGGGTGACACCGGGATGAAATCTGGATGACTCTTGTCAAATTAGGCAACATCTCTAGGCCTCATGGCTTTCATCTTAAAATAAAGGTTATCATCATTAATGACGTCTAGGGTCTCTTTAAGTTCTAAATGCTACACATTTACTTTTTGAACTACTGTCCTGCTTTAGCAATTGGCCAGCAAGAGTTCTGAAAGCTTATCAGGAATCATGACAGCCTGGAGTTCAAGGTCAGAGAATGGATGCAAAATAGGCAGGATCCATAGGAACAAACCATTGTTCAGAGTTCAGAATCTCGAAGTTCAAAGAGCAGGTGAGCAGGCATCAATCGAGGAAGATGGCATATGAAAAGATCACATCTAGAAGAAGAGTTAATTTGTTCAGTAGCCATGCCAGAGTCTTAATGACAACAATGGACACTAGATGTTAAATGAATATTAATTTATGCATCTCTAAAACATCTCCCCAGCTATTTAATAGATCAGCAAGGGAAAGGCCCTGTATCAGCTAAAGCAAAACAAGACAGCAGTCAGCATGGGGCCCTGTGGAGCAGAACTACCGCAGTCAGCTCATTACTTATAGTTACAACAACAAGGCTCACTGTTCCCCTTGTGGCTTCTCAGCTGTCCTGGCAAGCAAGCCGTTCCACAAAGGCTTCAGTGGGGACCCTCAAGGCTAATGTCTCTGAGTAACCAGACTGACCTCACTTGCAGAAGGGGCAAGTACCTTCCAATGTGGCACAATTTCAGGGCCTTCCAAAGACCCTTGGTTCAAAAATATTCCTGCTACTGCTTGTTGCCTGACCTCGGTGCTGAAAATCTTCTGCAGAATTGTGTCCCTTCAAGTTACGAGACTGTTAACTCTATTCAAAAGCAAATAGAGTTCAAGACAGTATAATCTATTATTATCGTAGGGAAAGCTTACCAGATCATATCTAATATTAAATCACAAATTTTCCACATTGGGCAGGTGCATAGTGATCCTGTAGAACAGGGGATAGCTGGAAAATTATGGCTCATGGACCAAATCAAGCCCACCACCTGTTTTTATAAATAAAGTTTGACTGGAACAAAACCACACTTTTTTGTTTACAGGTTGTCTGTGTCAGAGTTGTGATAAAGGTTGTGTGGCCCATGGTAGTAGTGTGGAGAATATAGGTAATGATTCTCTAACATTTCCCTATGCTGACTGTAACTGCACTAGTTGGGGTGAGGATTTAATAATGTATGTAAACTGTTGAACCACCGCATTGTATACCTGAAATGAACATTCAGATTGTATATCAACTATATGCAATTAAAAAAAAAAAGACTAAACTTTACTATCTGGCTCTTTACAGAAAAGCTTTCCGACCCTCAAAATACAGAACTACCTCTGGAGAGTGAACTGAGGCCCAGAGAGATAAGAGACATGACCGAAACTATCAGAGTTACTCCTGACAGAGCTGAATCTCAGCCACATCTCTGGACTCCCATTTTATTGCTCCTTCCATTATGTCATGCTGTCTCTTACAGTTGTCTGAGAAATAAGAACAAATAGGCCTTAGAATGACAGAAGGCCTGAGGGGCTTTCTTATGAACAAAGCACATGAACACAGGGTCATTGGATTTTGTGAGCCAGTTTGCTTACTCAGTGGGGTTTTGAGCTATTTTGCATTTGGACACTGTTGTTAGATCATGAGTTTTCATTGCAACTTAATCAAGGATTTGGAGATTGGAAAATAAACTCTATATATCAAGTTGAAAAACTGTGTGTTAGGGAATGTTTCCTTTAACATTTGACCATGGTTTTCTGATCAGAGCTTACAGATTCAGAGAAACTCTTCTGGTGTAGTATATGTATTTTTGTGTGTGTTGTGTGTGTGTGTTTTAAGCAGTTTAACTTCTCTTAAAAAGTTAAGTTTTATGCAAAAGTTCAACAGGTAAGATGTATAAAGTTAGAGATACATTAGAAAGTTTTCCTTACATGGATGTCCTTAAGGACTTAAACAGAAACATAGCACCTACAGATCACTTTGAGGAAATATCAACTTATTCAAATTGTTACCCGAGTCCACTGTCCCCAACAATTGGACTTCAGTCTACATATGACTGACTCTAGGGAAAATGAACTCATCAGTACCCCCACACACATAGATACACACTCCACACACACACTCCACATACATATTGTATTTTCATATCAATCTTATTACTGGAAAATTCCCTTACTTTAAACTCAAATATCCCTCTCTAAAATTTCTTTTACATACTTCTCTCCTCCATTTCTCTATGGAGGAACATTGACATCAGCTTGGAACATGTTAGAAATTCAGAATCTAGAGCTCCATCCCAGGCTTAGAAAATAAGAACTTGCACTTTAACAGAATCCTCAAAGGATTTATTTGTACAATACAGTTGAAGAAACACTGCCAAAACACAGCAGACTAAGTCAAATTCTTCAAGGAAAATTGTAAAGTTCAGTGATCACATTTCAATCAAGTAAGCACCAAGTCATGCAGTTGTGAAAATAATCACTATTCAAAAGAACGTTTATTGCCTACTCCATGCCAGAGAAGCACTGAGAAAAGGAAGATGGTAGAGTCCCTGACCTCGAAGAACCCCAGCTGAATGAGAAAGTCAAATGTGTGAACAGCTGCAGGTGATACAAGGTGTAAATAAAATGCCAAGAGATTCCAAATACTGTTTGGACACATGTGACTGTGGAGATGCCACTTGAGATTAGAATAGATGCATATGGAAGAATTACCCAAGCAGACAGCTTGGAATAAGCACAAGGAGAAAACATACACCAAGGAATGCAGTAATGAAAGTGCACATGTCTGGAGAGGGGAGGTAGGCAGGTTCTGACATGGCTCCCAGCAATCCCTGCTTCCTAGTACTCACCCCCCTGTGCAACTCCTTCCCTTTGAGTATGGGGTGGCGCTAGTCAATTTCTTCTCATGAATGAACAAGGCAAAGGTGAAAGGATGTGGCTCTTGTGATTAGATACCTGGGTCCCCTGTCTTGCTAACATCTCTTGCTGGCACTGACTCTTATCCCAACACTCGCTCACTCTAATGAGGCAAGCTGCCATGACATGAGATGGTCTAGAAGATGTACACATAACAAGGAGCTGAGAGGCTTCCAATCAACAGCTCATGAGGAAGAGAGGCTTCAGTCCAACAGCTCAGGAGGAAATGAATACTGAAACACCATGTGAGTGAACCAGGAAGTGGGTCTCTCCAAATCAAGTCTTGTGGTGGCTGTGGCCTTGTAAAACACTCTAAGCCTCTAAGCCAGAGGTCCCATGTAAGCCATACCCATACTCCTGGCCCATAGATTCTGTGAGACAATATATACTGTTGTTTTACGCTACTAAATTTTGGGGGTCATATGCACTGCAGCAATCGAGTAGTAGCTAAATGTTAGCCCCTAATCCCCAGAACCTGTGAATGTTGTCTTACATGGCAAAGACTGCACATGTGATTAAGTTAAGGATCTTTGAGGTGGCAGGAGGATTATCGTGGATTATCTAGATGGGCCTTAAAGGGAATCACAAGCATCTTTGTAAGAGGGAAGAAAGGGAAGTTTGGAATGAACAGAAGAGAAGGCAATGCGACCACTGAGGCTGAGATAGAAGTGACCTGGCCATAAATTAAGGAACTCTAGAAGCCACCAGATGCCGGAGGATGCAAAGAACAGGTTCTTACCCCCAGAGACAGTATGGCCCTTCTGAAACATTGATTTTGGCCCAAGATACTGATTTTGGCCACTAGAACTGTGAGCAAATACATTTCTGTTATTTGAAGCTACTAAACTAGTGGCAATTTGTTACAGCAGCCCTAGGAATCTAACACAGTATAGGAGTTTTGACAAGTTTAGTGAGGATGGGTATAGGATACATTGGAGGGCTTTCATAGAGAAGATAGTTCTGAAAAAGCAAGCTACAGCTGAACTCTTAGCATCTTGTGCTGCTAAATAAATTTTATATAGTAAGTCACAGACTGTTAATTCCAGGGGGTGGGAAAAGGGGAGGAAATGTGGTGATTAGATTATTTTAAAGATCACAGGTGTCATCTTGAAGCATGGGCAGGGCAGGGCAGGCTGGAAGTCTCAGGGAAAATGAGTACATCAGACTGGATGAGAACAAATAGAAACCTGAGTAAAAGCACCCAAAGGACTTAATTTACACAAGGCATTTTCCTTAAGAGAATAAAGAGAGAAATAAAGCTGAGAGGCAAGGCAGATATGGGTGGGGCAGCGGATGAGAACACCGAGCCACCAGGAGCCATAAAGAATGCTTGGAACCTCCATGTATTCCACAAACAGACCAGCCCACTTCACAGCTATGTCAAGGGACATGGGTTGATGACTTAATCTTCTGGTATCTCAGCCACTCAATTTTTAGATTCCATAACTTGGACTAATAACATTATGGTGTGATTATGAGGACAAAAAAAGGAAAATGGAGTAATTCATTAAAAAAAAAAAACTCTCAGAATGACAGCTACTCATATTCAGATGAACTCCCAAAATAATGTATATAATTATATACTATCAGCTCTTTACTCATGTGAATCTTTTCTTGATTAGAGTACCTAGTACAAAAACATGAGTTTCCAAGTAGGAATGTAGTGTTTGATAAGCTACTTATAATAAAGAATAAGACATTCAAATTATTTAGTTACAGATAAACCTACTTCTAATAATAAAAATATTTACAAATAGCTGTATGTAAATCACATTTTGTAAGATAAATCACATGAAGTCCACAAAGTGAACATTATGGATCTACTTATAAAATGTATATTCATCCCTTGATTTATCTTAGAAAAAGTAAAATACAACTTAGACTTCTAGAAAAAGCTTCTAAAAATACTACTTTCAATTAAGTATGAATAAGTAGCATTTGGATAATATTTCTCCCAGAACTTAATTACAGGGAGAAGCTTAGGTCATTTTGAATTAATTATCCAAATCACTGACATAATAGTTGATTTCAAATGCTTGATTTTTTTTCATATGTAACAATAATAATAGCCCTTATTTGCATACAGTCCTTTGTAATTTATCGCATTCACACAAAATCACAATTCCTAACTGTGCTATGTAACTGAAGTGGACTTCTTCTAATGGGAAAAAATAGAATCAATGGATGAAAATTTCAGGGAAGCAGATTTTGCCTTATTTAGGAAGACTATTAATTATCAGAAATGCATCAAATAGAACAGACAGCTTCACATTGAGGGAGTACCCTATGGGGGATCAAGAATCAGCCAAATGATCATACCCCTTGGGAAAGATGTTGGAATAAGATTCCAAGTAGACTTGGGTAGTCAAGCTGTATACTGCTGAGATTCCTCCCTAGCTTAAACACTTACGATGTCTATAGTGGTGAACTATAAACACATACTACTGGCTTATATACAATAACAGAAATATAACATCCCAGATTTGTCTCTCTTAACTAAAAAGCATAGGGAAATCTTTAAAAAAAAGAGGAAGACGAAAAGTGAAAATACAAACTCCCCATTCCTATTACTCACACCACATTTGTGGGATTTACCTCCACATACATTCTCATTGAACTATTTACTTTCCAAATCCCAAGCAAATTTTAATTGTAAGTGCAATTTTAAAAATTAATAAAGGTTTTTATAAGTTTCTAAAAACACTTGGCAACTACTCAACAGGAAGGTTTCATTCTTAAACTGCCTTAAATTCCAGACTATTATTACCCCAATATAGTTCAAACACAATCACAGAATGAAATGAATGTACACCTCCAGGGGACATTGACATTTTACAGGAGAAAGAAGGAGACTTTAGTGCCTTCTTTGCTTACTAGCTTTGTCTTGTTGCCTTTTGATCCTTCAGTTAAATGGGATGGTTTCGATCTAAATGTCTGAGCTGGCCCACTAAGTGGGTCAGGCATGAGGGGAGCTGCTCCTGAAAGGAGTATGTAAAGCTGGGAGATCAAGGTGGTGTTACATGCCAGGAGACATCTTGAGGACACTGTACCAAAGGGGAAAAATGAAAATTTTCAGTAATCTATTAAACTATCTGAAATTACCATTTTCATGGGTCAAAAAGATTGAAAGTTGGCAAGTTCATATGGCTCAAATTAGATAAATGGGAAAAAAGTTAAAGGATTTATCTCTGAAGCTGTATTTGCACAGAATCTACACAAAACTTATTCAGATAATATGTTGATTTTAGGTGCCTTTGAGGAGACTGAAAATAGTTTATAGGGTTCCCCAAATCTCCCCAAGCTTTGTGTTGTCAATATCAGAGTAATCAGGAAAACATAGTCAAACATCCAGTATCATAAAGTATTAACATTGGAGATGCAAAGGTGACACTGGAAAAAGTTGGTTAAACTCTTAGTAATAAAGTGAGAAACATGAAGCAAGTTCTACATAGGTGAAGTGTGGGGTCAGGAGATGAGGCTTCAACAAATTTCTGAAACTTCCTACTAGGATGACACATTTATCAGCATTCTAGAATACTCCACATGCCTGGGTGTGACTCCCTGTGGGTCTGCCAGCACCTGCTCTAGGTGTGTACTCTCACTTTTCTTTAAACTCTTACTCTCCCAATAATTCATAAAGCTCAACACCTTTTTTTCATCCATTCTGAATTCTTTTCATGACAAGACCAAGCACCTCTCTCCAGTAATAGTCATAGCACCACACATCGCCACACCAAACACCCAAGCACACAGACAGGAGTCTTCCCTTCTTCTTCTGCGTCTTGAGCCAAATGTCTCTCGTGACTTATATTGCCCTAAAACTATGCAACTAAAGGAAATTGGGGGAATACGGTTCAAATTCACCTAAGTTGACACACTATATGATTCACCACCACAGAGTCCTAAGTACTTTGTTTTGTGTTGTTTTCTCACTGCAACTGCTAACTGATGGAGGCTTTCAATGGGCTGGTCTCTGCTTGGGCGGCAAATAATAATAAATAAGGAGATTCTGTATTCTGGCAATAGTATTATTTCTCTCTGGAAATGGGAAACAAAGAGATGACATTACCGAATAAAATCTAATGGTTTTTAGGTCATAAAGCTGATCTTAAAATTAAAAAAAATAGAAAAAAAATAGAGCTGATAATTCTAAACATGAAAATTAAGAAACTGAATAAAAGTAAATCAAAACCTATGCAATAGTTCACTTTCAATAACTTGTTAATGTGTTTCTGAGACAGGGACTGTGGGTGTAGTCAGAGTAGCGTGAGGGCCTCCAGAAAAAGACCCCTACCAAAACTCCGTATTAAACAATTAAGCAAAGTCAGAGTCACATTAACTCTCTAAAGTAAAAATATCAAACTAGGAATATAAGCATTCTTCAGTGAGATTAGTTAAAACTAAAAAGCCAGGAGTAACTTGGCCTGGAATGTTTGAATATCCCCAGGCAAGAAAATGAGGTCAGTACAGCCCATGTCTTCATTGTGTCAATTAAATGAGGCTATTGTAAAATTTACTTTAGCCTGCTCAAAGGCCCGGCTTATCTCCTTTAACTTTGCCCAGATGCTGCTTTTCCTCCTCTAGCCCCTAATCAAGTAATATATAACCTGGGCAATTAATATGGCAAGTAAGCCCAGTCACAAGAAATAAGATTCTTAACTTACTCTTTAGCAAACAGACAATACCTCAGCCCACCTTAGGGCCTGGGCAGGCGGCCTTGTTTGATAAGCTCCCAGACCAAGAAACAGGTATCCCAGGGAGAAATCAGAGCAGTAAATTTCTTGTGCTAAGTTACCTTTTAATATTCAGGGACCGCTTAACAACATATCCCTAAGCCTTTATCTGGTTCCCCAAAATCCTCAACTGCCTATAAAACCCCTAGATAACGGCACCACTACGGGCTCTCTTGTCCCCTCCTGGCATGAGCCGGGAGCTCTGCCCTCTCAGTTATCTCTAAAAGCCTGTCCCTGGCTCTCCTACACTGGGTGTTTGCTAAATGCATTCTTTTGACTCGGCAAGCAAGAACCCCCGTATCATTTCCTCCTAAATTCATTCTCACTTATTGTCTCTCTGAAAATGATTATTTTTTATAGCTGCCTGAAACCATGACTAACACCAAACCCAAATAAATGCACTCATTTTCCTCTGTGTCGTCATAAGGCTTCTTCTTTTTTCGTTCCCCTGTCCCCTGCCTTTCTTGTCTCCTCTTCAGGGGCATAGAAGTTAATTTCCTCAGCCCCCTCAGTTCATGATATAGCACCATTTTTTATCTCAGCTCCTCTTTTTTTTTTTCTTTCTTTTAGTACTCTAATATCTGGGATTGCTCTGTCACATGTATCTAAGCTTATTCCTCTTTATCCTACCTTAGTACCTTCAGGGGGAAGGCTAAAGGGAAAGGATTAACCCGAGAGTCGGGATGGGAATGAGTAGAGGTCAGTTTTGTATGAAGACAGCATTTACATCAGCATTTAGCATCAGGTGGTTCTGTTATGCCCGAGACATACCTAAGTGTTCTTTTATGCTTTTTTAAATTTTAAGTTTTTGAACTTCCTAAATTAAAAAAAATTAATAAATAAAGATGCATCCACAAATCCTTTCAACCATGAAACAGTAGACTTTTACATAAAGAAAACATTTTTTTTTAGGCATTTTAAAGTACATTTTCCTCCTTTCTTTTAACTGGAAGAAAACTCATAAAAGAGCCTTATCTTAAAAAAACAAGGAAATAAGACTGTTTGGATGGGAAGTTTTTAGGCCTAAAAAATACTATTATGAATTCTAAGTAACAGGATCAATTTTATAACCATTATGTTACAAAAGTGAACACCTACATAAAGGAGGGAAAGGCTCTTCACACCCAAATATTCCAACTACTAAGTGCAAATCCCGGCACTCTGAAATGGAAATAATTTCAGGGGCAAAGGACGGGAGTCAAAGTAATGGTAATTTAGGAAAATAAGCTTGTTTGGGAGCCTTTGCAAAGGCTTGTCCTGTGTTTACTTGCTTTTGCATTTAATCTACACATCAGCCCTTGAAGAAGAGGTGGTTCTCACTGGAAATGGCTGCTTTCTCTCAGGCTGCATGTGTTTGCGTAATAGACTCAGGGTGAGTCCTGTAACTCTCACCAGTAGTTTGTGGTGAGAGGGGGCAGGGTAAGCACCTTAAGGGGAGCAGCCAGCAGACAGGGTACAGTGGAGTGTGGTGCCTCACCCAGACCCCCTTTCAGGACCGAGGCACTCATTGCTCCAGCTGCAAATAGATGGTCGCTGACAACTCGCAGTTGGGCTCCTCTGTGCCACCTGACTTCAGACCACGAAAGCAATCCCTGTGTCACCCAGGGTCAGAGTGCCTCCCATCCAATGCCTGGGACACAGTGAGGAGATCAGGGACACTTCTTCCTTGCAGCACAGACAATAAAGGCAAAGCCCTGAGGGCTTACAAGACCACCCCAAACACAAGTTTATTGGACATTTCTTTAAGTCACTTTTAGTTTTTCCTAAAAGCATGTAGGTTTTGCATTCTACTCTAGAAACCTTTCATTTTATGTGAAAATATTTTTAAATGTTTGTTAAATAACTTATTATCTTCCTCCCCTAAACTGTCAACTAAAATCAACACAACAAAAATAAAATTAACACTCTACTCATTCTATATTCTATGGCCCCAGTTAAACACCAAGAATAAGATTCCCATTTTGAGAAGTGCTGATCTCTGGTCAGACCGCACGGTAACTCCGTCAGGTGGAAGAGGCTGCCTGGGAACTGATTGGGAGCTTAGTTCAGCCAGTGACAAGTAACACGTCTGTACAGCATCCTTAAAGCCTTCCATCTGCCATATTTTCAAGAACCACAATATTTCCTTATGACATACGCAGGATGCCTGTGAGTTGTCTCGGCCACCTACGAAGATGTTAAATGGAGTTGGGTGTGGGTAAAAGTGCTAACTTGGCATATCCAGATCAATTTGCTATTTTTCTTTTTAATCTCTGTAAGAGCAATTTGGTCAGAACTGGCTTTTGCACAGATTATGAAATTGGAAGTTTGTTTTCCATATCTAGTCCCCCTCTACCGTCCCCTTGTTGAGCTATTTTCCAAATTGTTACTGCCTCTCTCTGTGCTTCACGCATTTTCCCCTGCCCCAGCCCCAACGTTCTCTACTTCCCTGATCCTCAATACCCACACCCCCCACACTTCCAGTACAATGGCTGAGTAGAGAAATCAGAGTCTATCAAACAATGGATAAACCACTTTCCAATTACCTCGTGTGTTTGTATAATGCTTTATTCTTTGGAGACTTTCTACATTTAGATTTAATGCTCGCTAAGATCTCCTGAAGAGATGGTGATGGACAAGAGTTCCTTATGACACAGAGTTAATTAAAGAGAAGGATAAGAGCAACAGAAGTTGCAGCCAAAAAAGCAAAGCAGAAAAAAGTAGGGAAATGCACCTTTGTTGTTCTGATCTCACAGTAAACCTGAGGGCAGTCAGGGGGCTCACTGCATCCCCATTTACTGTGCTGTAAATTAAGAGAACTGTGAGAGCCTGTTACAATCACATGGCTCTGTAGTGTGTCTGAGATTCTGAGTCCAGGACTTCCATGTGAGCACATTGTTCCCTTCAATTCATCTGTTTCTCAATAAATAACTGAGGATGGGTTGGATACAGCACTGACCAAGTCACTTCCTCACTGACTCTCATCTTTAAAATGATGGTGCTAAGAGATATGACCCATGAGGTCCCTTTACCGCTAACAGTCTAAAATTCTATTATTTTTATAACACAGCTGGGACAAGCACACATACCTCCTAAATTCTCTACCTGGGTTCATTTTCTACGCCATTCAGAGTTCCTCCTTAGGCTTTACAGAATTCCCCAAGGCAGTGATGAATGACCGCGACAGGGAGAATGGATGATGTTCATCTTACTCTGTCTACATCTGACTCTGACTGATGGCAAGACACACATTGCTTAAGAAATGAAGGTGGGAATGGCTTGGCCTCTATTAGATAGTGGTAACAGTAGGTGGTCTGAAATATGTGTTCCTCTGTCCAAGAACTACACATGTGAGTCATCTCCTGCTCTAAGCAATTATTTAAGGATGGTTGTTATCTCTAAGTAATCCAGACACTGCCTCTGTGTTGGACACTACAAACATAAAATTCTTAATTTGTAAATTAACCTTCAAAGAGCAAAACAGACGTAGATCATTATTCTTTTAAGTAAAACTGTCTAGTTATCTCCATGTCCATAAGGCTTAATAGTAATTTAACCTTGCTCAGGAGATCAGTTGCAAAATCATTCCTGGTTTTCCATGGATATAGTTTGTTTACTAACTTTGCGTCAGGTCACAGATTTGGGTGATTCAAAAGTTACTCTGTACATTTTCCTGGGTTCTTAAATTAATTGAAAATGTGTTTCTAAGTCCAAATTTGAAAACATAAATGACAATGATTCTATAGTATGAGGGAAGAGGTATGATTTATTAGAACTATTCTTAAATATTTCTAACACTATAAACAGAAAACATATAAAATGGAAAGTTGTTTTAAAAAAATTAAAAATCAACATCTTTGCTTCAAAACTTTTTAAGGAATGAAACATTTCCAGTCAGGTTGAAACCTTCCTAGGACCTACTCTCTCCCTTGCTCCTTAAAGGCAGCCACTCTTCTGAATTTGGTTTTTATCCACTGATAATAAACGATCCTGCTCTGCATTGCAGTAAGCTTAAGATCAATGATACATTTTCCATACTAACAAGCAGTATTGCTAAGAGCCCAGACTCTGGAGACAGGCTGCCACCTATTAGCTATGTGAATGAACTTAGATAGTTGTTTAATGTCTCTGTGCCAGTTTCCTCGTTTTAAAATATGGATCTAATCCTATTACCTTCCAAAGGCTTGCTTGGAGAATTAAATGAGGAAATACACATAAAGCACTTAAGATAGTGCTAAAATACATTAAACATTCAGTAAGTTTTCACTTTCTTAAATAGCATTATGTAGCACAGCATTATCATTCAACATTATTTTTCCAGATTTACCCACTTCAGTTCATTCATTTTAAGAACTATATAATGCTTTTTTTGTTTTGTTTTGTTTTGTTTTACTATTTTACAGCTTTTCCATTTTCATATTGAAGGGAATTACGATAAATATCCAATTTTATACTATTACAAACCACACAGCTATGAATTTTTTGGCTCACGTTTCTTTGCACAGATGCTTAGGAATCTCTCTTGAATTTATACTTAAAAGTGAAACTGGTATACCTTCGTTTTTGCCAGATCATGTCAAATAGCTTTCCCGCTTACTCCTCTACATCAGGAACTTTCAGCATGCTTTGGGAACACCAGGAAGGCTTACCACAACACACACTGCTGCTCCCCCTGCCCAGGGCTTCTGAGTCAGTAGGTCTGGGGTGAGGCCTGAATGTCTGCCGTTCTAACAAGTTCCCAAGTGATGCTGATTCCGCTGGTCTGGGGTCCACACTTTGAGAACCCCTGCTCAACGTGAATGTATAAATTTGCATAGCTGTCAGCAATTTTATAATTTTCTACACCTTTATGAACACTTGGAAGTGTCAGATTTTTCAATTTGATGTCAGTTAAACGGCATCTCCGTAGTTTTAATTTGGATTACTTTATTAGTGAGATGGTGCATTCTGTTGTTTGATCATTGGGCATTCAGAGTGCACCTCCTGTGAATTACCTTATTGCATTGTTGACTAGTATTGAGAACAATGAGTATCCTTGTCATCACTAAGGGTCCTAGTTAATACAATAAGGAAAAGAAAGAAAAGATCATTGTTATAAAGGCAAATAAAGTTCTCTTTGTCTACACAGGCTAAGAGTCAACAGACAAACTAGGACAATTCAGCAAGATTACTGAATAAAAGATCTATATATAAAAATCGGCAACTTGCATATATTATAAAATAATTAGGAAATGCAAAGAAAAAATTCTATATAGAGTAGCAATAAACATATGGTAAAAAAAACTCACAAAACTGTGCAAATTCTTTGTGAAAAAGATTATAAAGTTTAACCATTAAGCAAGCTCTTAGTCAGATTTCAGTAAATATATTAACAAAGGCCCATTTTTAAGAATTTTATCCTAACTTCATTTAAAATGAATCATAAGATTTTTGTCCAGAAACCCATTACTGCTAAAATCTTGTTCTACATTTTCTGATGTTGATACATCCTCATATTTCTGGTATATTCTCTTCTTAGTAATTAGGTAATATTTGTATACACTATTTAATTTATATTTGATTTAGAATATCTGTATCACTGCTTAAAAATGAAATTGCATGAGATTATCTTGATTGTGTTGTCCTGGACAATTTTTTTATCAATGATATTCTAGACAATTCTCTTTTTCTGAAATCGTTACTCTTGTCTTTCAAAGGGTTGGCAAATGAATTCATAGAATTATCTAGCAGTAGTGTCTTTCAGAACAGTCATTTGATCATCAATTCAATGCCTTTCATTTGTGTGTATGTATTTAGATTTTTGCTGTTCTTTGTTTAATATAGTCTAGAATACCTTCTGGAGTATTCTATATTCTAGGAAACATTCATTCTTGTTAAAAATCTGTAAATGTACTTTCAAAATACTGTTAATAGGATTCCCTTCAGACCCAAAAAATCTATACTGTACCTGTTATTATGTGCCTCTTTTTCATTTCTAATATTTTGTGTCATTTGTTTTTTATTGATTAGGCTTGCTAATTTTATCTATTTTTAGTGTTTCCTTTTAGTTTTGTTGATAATCTCTATAGTCTTTTGGTTTTATGTATTGCTAAGATATACTTTTAATTTTATTATTTTATTTCTTTCACTTTTTTATGTTAGAGGCAAAGACTCATTTTATTCTTAATATCCTGACTAGATGAAGCAGAGAGGTTAATAACTTGCCACAAACCTTGCAATTAGTAGGAGAACCAGGATCTGGACCTAAGAATTTGGTTCAAGAATGCATACTCCTTAACTGTTTTCCTAAATTATTCAACACATTGTTGAATGAATACATGTATTATTTTCCCAAGGTTGCTGTTACAAAGTACCACAAGCTGGGATTGCTTAAAACAACAGATTTATTTTATATCACAGTTCTGGAGGCTAGAAGTCTAACACCAAGGTGCCAGCGAGGTTATATTCTCTCTCAAGGACCTAAGGAAGAATCTATTCTGGGCTTTTCTCTTAACTTCTGGGGGGTGACTGTCAATCCCTGGTGTCCCTTGGTTTGCCACTGCATCACTCCAATTTCTGCCTCTATTTGTACATGGCACGCTTCCTTCTGTGTCTGTCTGTGTCTCTTCTCTTACAAGGACATCAGTCATATTGACTTAGGGCTTAAGCTAATCAAGTATCCCCTCATTTTCACATGTTTATATCTGAAGAGGTCCTATCTCCAAATAAGGTCACATTCATAGGCACTGGGGTTTAGGACTCAAACATATCTTTTGGGGGTACACAATTCAACTCATAACAGTAAGATTTAGATAAGGTAAATTCACTCACCAGAAGAAATAATTGCTTCTTAGTGGAACATACCTGAAGGTTTAGTCAGATTGTCCTGGGTTTGAATTTAAGCTTCATCATTTAATGAATGAAATTAATTGAACAGTATACTATCTATGTGAGTAGTACCAGTTACTATACCTTTTTAAGCCTTGATGATAATAACAACAACCATATAGAGTTGCTGTAAAGAGTAAATGGCCAAAATGCATGTGTGAGGAACAGTTAAACCACTTCAGGATAATGATTCCAGAAGAAAACTGGAAATAGTATGAAAAAAGGTAAAAAAGCAGAACCTCTAATATATTGGTATTATCATGTATGTTTGCTTATATAAGACAGCAAATGTTAAAATGGCAATTATTAGGTCTGGAGTTGTACATGGCTTGGATTTTGTTTTCATTTTTTCCTGTAACTGAAATATTTCAATTATTTAAAGAAAAAAAGTAGAACATATAGTAAAGAAAGTATTACTGTATTCATGTCATAAGCCAACCCAAATTTCTCTTCATTTTCTTATTTTAAATTGTGAATTTAAAAAGCAGGTTAGCCACTTTTATCTACTATTTTTAAATTATAGAAGTAATAACTGGTCAGGATTAGAATTTAAATATTATAGTAAAGTAAAAAGTGAATATTTCTTTACTCTCAAACCATAACATATTTAGATCAGTCCCTAAATGTAGTACATTTTTTAAAAAAGTATTTTGTTTTCATCCATAAAATAGTTATATAAACAAGCATGTAACAAATATCCTTCTTTTAACATAATGTGATTTTATAGTTGACCCTTGAACAACAAGGACTTGAACTGTCTGGGTCCACTTACATGCAGATTTTTTTTTTCAGTAAATGTATTTGCAAAGTTTTTTATTTGTGACAATTTGAAAAACATTTTCTTTTCTCCAGCTTTTTTACGGTAAGAATACAGTATATTAGATACAAAATATGTATTAATTGACTTTATATTACTGGTAAGGCTTCCAGTCAACAATAAGATATTAATAGTTAAATTTTTGAGGAGTTAGAAGTTACACATGAGTTTTCAACTGCATGGGAGGTCAACGCCCCTAATCCCTCTCTTGTTTTATATATATATATATATATACACACACACACACACACACATACATATCAGCATATTTTTAAATCAACTCAGAGACTGTTCATTTTAGTGACTGCATGGCATATCATTGCATTTATCATTCATTTAACCCTACCCCATTGATGTTTAGGTTGGCTCTACTTATGTGAATTCCTTTGTACATGCATTTCTCATATCACTGGGAGGTAAAAAAAAAATCTCAAAAGCTGAATTATTAGATAAATACATACGTTAGTTTTAAATTTTGCTATGCTAAAGTAATGACTCCCAAATTTTAAGTTACTTAGATGAAAAAAGGAGAATTTTAAAAAGAGTTCAAAGTAAGTAACATTAATTTTTGAGCACTGACTGTGTGCCAGACTATTTAGATTTTCTGATCTAACCCTAGGATAATGCTCTTCAGGAATAATTATCATTAGCATTGATTAGGTGATGGTGCTGTGACTCAGAGTGGTTAAGGAAATTGGAAATAATGGGGCAAGTAGTGAATGGTAGAACCAGGATGCAGACCCAGGCGTATCTCTTTCCAGAGCCTAAGCACTTCCCCACTACTGGGGGCCACTCAGGGAAGCTCTGGGAGGAAAGCAGACATGCAGTGAAGTCACTTTCTGTAAAGGCTTTCCTGGCTTCCTGCTCTTCTATGCCTTTAAATTTAGAAACCAGTTTCACTTAATCTCTTCCTCTCATTGCCAGGCCCAATTCCAGGTTGTGGGCCTTTTTCTGTCCCTAGAAAGGGAAACACAAAGAACCCTACTGTAGCCTAACAAATGGTTACTGAGTCAGCCTTCTCAAAGAGATGTCTATGAAAAATGGCTGATTCAATTTCCTTCCCACAGTGCCAGTGTCACTGTGATAGTGGTTCCTATTTCTCCATTCCCTGGGTTCCTTGATTACCAGCCTGCACATTCTTGCCTGGAGCCCCTTTCCCCAAGGACAAAACTCCTTGTCACCAAAGTTTGATTTCTATGCTTAGCCATTTCCCCATTTCTGGTCCAGTCTAACTCCCCTCCCTGGCAGGTGCTGCTAGTCCTGCCCCTGAATCTGCAAACCTGAATTTACATTCAGATTGCCCTATTTGATAATTTAATAAAACAAATATTTAAAGGGTGCTCTATCTATTCACAGCAGTTGTTCAGAGGTAGATCCAAATCTCAATACTGACTGACTTCCTCCAGACCACATGGCTTCTTGTTTCCTTTTAGGGTTTGTTAAAAAATTATACAAATTATTCCAACTCTATGTCCTTGAACAAGTAGGTATTTGTAACTCTTAACTAAAGGTAAGTTGAACAGCAAGAACATTAGATACATGAGCGGAGATGGACCCTAGATCCCGGAGGGCTTCAGCAGACTCTTCCTCTTACAAATTGTTAAGAGTCCTCAGTCATCAGTGGATCCAGCCAGCAGGCAGCCCCACGTTTTCCATATAGAAGGAGCCTAGGGATAAAAGGTGATCAGGAGACTCATCTTGAAATTGTATTTTCACAGTAAGCAGATTAAGTCTGTTTATATTTTATGTTAGAGGTCAATAAAAATAAACTTTCTTATTTAGAAAACCTCTTTGTGTATGATAAATATTAGTCTTTCATGTCAGGTAATATTACTGCTTTTATCATTATCATTAACATTTTTGAGAGGATAGAACTTTTAGGGGAAGTTGAAGTCCTAATTCTCAGCCACTCCTTAGAAGATCATAAGGACAAACATCTGTTTCCCCAAATACAGCCAAGGAATGGTGTTCACCAGGTACCTTTCCTAAGCCAGGTGACAAACGCTGAGCAGGATGTGCATGACTGCAATCACTTCAGTTTCACTGATTTATTCAGGATGGTTTTGGAAGGCCTGGAAGGCCATCTTTCAAAATAACCCCTGCCATAAAATTCACTGGTTATTCCAAGTGCATGAGGTAAATAAGGATGCAGTGGGAAGTTAGTGTTGTCTAATTTTAAGTAAAAGTGCCAGACTGGCTGCTGCGAATGCAGTAATAATTGTACGAATTATCACAGGAGGCAAGGAGGTGAAAATAGAAAAGACAGAGTTCCCTGCCCCCCACCTAGAGCCTAATATATTCTCTTTTATCATCTTTTCCTAAGATATTTCTCCAATATTTTGGGGTTGAAAATAAGTGCTATTTCCTTGATTGATAATAATGGAAAATATTTATATAGCACTTAAACTTACAAGCTGGCACTGTTGAGTTTTACATGTAATAAATCATTTAGCCTTCAAAATAACCCTGTGGGTAGGTAAAACTATTATCATCCAAAGGAAATATAAATACTGAGAGAATAAATATCTTGCCCAAAGTCACACAGCTGTAAATTGCAAAACCAGGAATTAAACCTAAATAATCTTGCTCCAAAGCTGTGTATTTGCCCAGCACACTTTGCTGCATCTTGCTAGAAAGTCAGAATAAACGAGATGCTGCTGGTTTTCTGGATATGAATTTATCATTTTGCTAAGCATTTGAATAAGGTTTTAAATCACAAATCAAGTAAACATGCTCTATTAAGCAGTAGAAAGAAAAAATTCACACAGTTTTGCCCATGGTAAGGTGAAGAGTACATAGCAGGGGAGGAGAAGTAACTTGGACAAACCATAACACAAGCCACACTGTGTTAAGGGTATGAGAGAAATGTGCTGGAACTATGAGGAGCTGCAGGAGCACCATTCCTAACCATACCTTTTGTTAATCACTGAAATTTATATTGGTATGTTTCTTACTATATGAGAGATCAATTAATTTTCCAATGTGTAAGGGCAAATGACAATTTCTGTGATTTGTTTGTTATCTCTATTTTGCCCATTTAAAAAAAAAACAGAACTGTTGGTATGTTTTTTGTTTTTATTTCTTCATACATTAAGGATGTTAAATTTCAGTTAATTTTTAGTCTATACTCTACAACACTGTATCCCAGCTTGTCATTTTTCATTTTACTTTGTATATGGATTAATTTTTTTTCATGATTAGGAAAGAGTTTTGCCTTTCTCTGGACATAGAGGAATTCATCCATTTCACCATATTTTCTTCTGGTACTTAGCTTGGTTTTGAATTTAAATACCTAATCCATTTGGAATTCAGCCTGATGTGCAATCTGGGATCCAACTTGATTTCTTTAAAATATTCACTTACAACAAACTACTTATTTAAAAAAATTTGTAATTTCACTCATTGATTCAAAGGTTGCCCTTATTACACACTAGATTTCTATATACAATTGAGACTTCTTTTTTGGATTCTTTTCTGTCCCTTTGGTTTGCCTATCCTGTGCCAATACCACACTGTTCTAAAGGTAAGAGCTGTGTACTTCAATTTATAGTAGAATTAGCTCCCTCTTATTACTCTTCTTTACTAGGTCTTCTTATTCTCATGTGTGTGCAAAAAAATTTATTTTTTTCTAAATCAAAAATTAGTTTTTATTCAGTTTTCATATTGTAGGAAAATGCTCTGGTTGCTCTAAATTTCAGGATTTATATAGGGATAAGATATCATGGTCTTTGAATCAACTATACATCTCTCCTTCAGTCAGCTATATAAACAAGAACACTGGAGACCTACAGTTCCTGATTTTTGGTCCTCAGCCACAGAAACATACAAGTCACCCTTGAGACAGTTCGTGTCTCTGTCCCTAAGGCTTTTTTAAGTCTGTTTTCACTTCTCTGCTATGACCAGGCAGGCAGAAACATAGACATCTTTTTGAAGCTTCTACTCTGCCATGGAATAGAGAGAACTGCGTATCTATCTTTGCTCTGTCCACCTGGACCTATTGTACAGACATTATTTACTACCATGGATGGATTCTCTCTACTCTGGAATCCTTTAAACATCCTGTTGAATCATGTCCCAGGTACCACATTCTCAAAGATCCTGCGTTTTACCTCTTTTATCATTCTTTTACCATATTTCCTCTTTTCCTCTCCATCCATGTGATTTTTTTTCTAGTATGGATGGGAATATGCATGGAACACCACTTTCTTTCTTCTGCTTTTGTCAACCATTTTATTTAAAATCCCCTAAATTAACCAAAGGAATTGAGTCTGTTGGAACACAAAGCCCAAGACTTTAAGGCTCCTTTTGCTTTGTGTCCCATCCCGTATCTTCACTAAAATGTTCACAAAGTCAAGTATTTTTCTTCAATGGGGAGAAAGAACAGGGAAAAATACCCACATAGTTACCATTTCTGGTAGAAACACGAAAATGTGACCAATACACAGGAAAAAAAAGAAAAAAGCAGGCAACAGAAATGGCCTTTAAGAGGGTCCAGATGGTGAATTTAACATACAGATTTCAAAGTAGTTATAATAAATATTTTCAAGTAGAGGAAAGCATGCTTAAAGAAGTAAAAGAACATGACTTCATGTCACCAAATAGAGAATATCAATAAAAAGAAAGAAATTATAAAAGAGAAATCAATGGAAATTCTGGATTTGAAAAGTACAATTAAAATTTTAAATTCACTAGATTGAAGTTCAACACTGTTTGAACTGGCAGAAGAAAAAATCAACAGACTTGAAGAGAGATTAATACAGATTATGCGGTCTAAAGAACAGAAAGAAAAAAGAATGAAAAAATATTAAACAGCCTTAGAGAAATGTGGGATGCCATTAAATATACCAACAATCTATGTAAATGTAGTACAAGAAAGAGAGGAAAGAAAAAATAAGGAAGCATAAAAATGTTCAAGAAAGTACAAAACTTCCCAAATTTCATGAAGCCCAAATTCCAAGAAAAACAAATACAAAGGGCATCACATCTACACATCATAACAAAATGCTGAAAGCCAAATCCAAAACAAAAATTTTTGTAAGCATCAAAAATAAAAAGACTTAACACATAAAAGGGAATCCTAGTAAGATCAACATCTGACTTTATGTAAGAAACAATGGAAGCCAGCAGACAGCAGGATGACATATTTGAAATGCTGAAAGGAACAATAAATAAATAAATAAATGCCATACAAGGATTTTACATCCAGGAAGACTATCTTTCAAAAAAATTAAGGTTTAATAAACACCTTCCCAGACAAATGAAAACAGAGAATCCATTGCTAGCAGATCCACCTACAAGAGATTAATAATAAAGGAAGTTTTTCAGGGAGAATTACTGACCCCAGAGAGTAATTCAAAGCTATCTGGAAAAAGAAAGAATATCCACAAAAGTAATTACACAATTATAAAAGACTTCTTTATTCTTTCAACTGATTAAAAAAATAATTTCACAAAATAACATGAATATAATTGTATTGATAGGCCACTGTAACAGACAGATATGTAATATTTTCAAAGCCTCATAAAGGAATTGGTGGAAGAAAACCTGTATTGGAATAAGGAAATAACACCAAACTATAATGTGAATCTACAGGAACAAATAAGAAACCAGAAAAAGTAAATAAATTTAAGATAACAAACATTATTAAAAACACTTCATCTCTATTCTTCTATCACCTTTTTAAAAAGATAATAAATTGCATATAGCCATAACAATGTATTTTGGTGGTTGTAATACATAAACCTATAATATGTATAATAATATAGCACAAAAAAGAGGAAAAGAGTGCAGAGATAATAGAAATAATGTTTATGTACCTCTTGGAATTAAGATGTAAACCTGATACAGATTCTGATAAACTAAGATATATGGTAAGCCTTGGAGGAACTCCCGAGGAAATAATTAAAACTACATACACTGAAAAAGTCATTAAAGGAATTAAATAACTAAAATAGAAAATATTCACTAAATGCAAATGAAAGCAGTAAAGGAGCAACTGGTAAACAAAGAGGACATGAGATTAATGGAAAAAAATAAAATAAAATGGCAAGTGAAAATCCAAATATATCAATAATAACATTAAATGTGAATGGATTAATCCATTATAAAGACAGAGATTGTCAAAATAAGGGGGAGAAAACAGCATCCAACTACATTCTGTCTACAGAAGACACACTCTAGATTCAGATATATTTAGGTTGAAAAAAAAGTAACGTAAAAGAAATATCATGAAAACAGCTGGAGTAGATAGATTGATATCAATAAAATAGACTTTAAAATAAAAAGCAATACAGATAAAGAGAGGCACTTAATAGTAATGAAAAGATCAATCTATCAGAAAGATAAAACAATTATAAACAGAGATGCACCTAACCACAGAACTCCAAATTAACTGAAGCAAAAACTGACACATCTAAAGGGAAAATTGGACAATTCAACAGTAACAGTTAAGGACTTCAATATCTCACATTCACTAATTGACAGAACAACAAGGCTGAAGATAAAAAAGGAAGCAGAATACTGGAACAACATTAAAAAACAACTAGATTAGCAGATACCTTAGGATACCCTCCCTAACAAAAGTAGAATGCAAATTCCCATTAATTGTACATAGAACTTTTGTGAGGACAGTCCATCTGCTGGGCCATAATATAAGCCTAAATAAATTTAAAATATAAAAGAATTGGAATTACTTTAAAAATAGTTATTTTGACCACAAAAGAATGAAGTTACATATAAATATAATTATGAATTTGGGGAAATTCATCAATATGTGGAAATTAAATAACTCCTAAATAACCAATGGTTTAGTGAAAAAAAAATCACATGGGAAATTAGAAAATATTTTCAGGTTAATGAATATAAAGACACAACATACTTATGGGAAGCAGTTAAAGGAATGCTTAGAGAAATTTATAGCTGTAAACAATTATATTAAAAAGCAAGAAAAATCTCAAAATAACCTAACCTTTCCCCCTTAAGACAGTGTAAATGAAGAACTAACTAACCTAGAGCAAAAAGAGGGAAATTATAAAGATTAGAGAGGAACTTAGTGAAATAGAGAAAATCATGGAAACAAAGACTTGGTTTTTTTTAAAAATATCAACAAAATTGATACACATTTACCTAACTTATCAAGAAAAAAGCTTCAAATAATTAGAATCAGGAATTAAACAGAGATTTAACAGAATATTATGAACTATATGGCAAAATATTAGATAACTTAAATAAAATGAACAAACTCCTAAAAAAAACAAAAATAACTGAAACCATTCAAGAAAAAAAATCTGAAAAGACAAAAACTAAAGAGAGTGAGTTATCAACCAAAATCACTATCTACAAAGAAAAAGCCAGATGATTTTACTGGTGAATTTCACCAAACATTTAAAGAAGAATTTATACCAACTCCTCTAAGACACTTCACAATCTTAAAAAATAGAAGAAAATGGACCAGTTTTCAACTCATTCTACAGGGCTAGTGTTACCCTGGTACCAAAACTAGACAAAGACATCACAAGAAAACTATAAACCAGTATCTCTTATGAATATAGACACAAGTATCCTCAACAAAATATTAGCAAACTGAATCCAACAACATATAAAAAGGATAATACAGCATAATGAAGTAGAATTATCCCTAGAATGCAAAGTTCATTTAATAGCTGAAAATCAGTTAATACATACCAATTTTTAAATTACATGATTATCCAATAGATACTAAAAAAGCATTTGGAAAAAATCCAACACCCTTTCATGATAAAAGCATTCAACAATCAGGATTGGATGAGCATATCTCAGCCTCATAAAGGGCATCTATGAAAAACCTACAGTTGTACCATTCATACTGGTGAAAAATGGAATGTTTTCCCCTCAAGGAACATGACAGAGATTTTTGTTCTCTGCACTTCTCTTTGACCTTGTACTACAGGTTCCAGCACATGCAGTTATTAAAAAATAAATAAATAAAGACATCCAGATTGGAAAGGAAAAAATAAACTCTATTTACATGCCATCACATAATCTTATATATAGAAAATTATAAGAAATTCACTAAAAAAACTATTGGAATAAAAGACTTGCAAAGTTGCAGGGTACAATGTCAATATACAAAATCAACTACTTCTATACATTAGCAATGAACAATTTAAAAATAAAATAAAACTCCATTTACAAGGGAATAAAATAGAATAAGTTACAAAATAAATTTGACAAATAAAGTGCAAAGTTTATACTCTGAAAACTATAAAACATAACTGAAACTAACTAAAAGACCTAAATGGATGCTCATATTTATGTTTATCTATTAGAAACTTAATATTAGTAAGGTGGCAAAACTCCCCAAATTGATCTATGCATTCAGTGCAATCTCTATGAAAATCCTGGCTGAGTTTTTTTGCAGAAATTGTTGACTCTCAAATGGCATATGGAAACATAAGGGGCCATCCAGAGTAGCCGAAGCAAACTTGAAAAAGTAGAACAAAGTTGGACAACTCACAGTGCCGAATTTCAAGATTTACTCCTAAGAAAGAATAATCAAGCCAATGTGGTTCTACAAAAGAACAGATATATAGTTAAATGGAATAGAACTACAATTTCAAAAATCAGCCTTAACACTTAAGCTAAACTGATTTTTTTATGAGTGCCAAGGCAGCTCAATGGGGAAAAAATGTTCTCTTCAACAAATGGTGTTGGTAAAACTGGATATCCTTGGCAAAAGAACAAATTTGGAAATCTTGAACTCCTACCTCACACCATACACAAAAATTAACTCCAGATGGATCACAGACCTAATGTAAAAGCCATAGTATAAAACCCTTAGAACAAAATACAGGAGCAAATCCTCATGACCATGGGTTAAGCAGTGGTTTGCCAGATATAATATCAAAAGTACAAGCAACTAAAGAAAATAAGTTGGACTTCATCAATATTAAAAACCTTTGTGATTCAAGGGGTACCACCTAGAAATCACAGAATGGAAGAAATACTGGCAAGTCACATATTTGACAAGGGTTTTGTATCTAGAGTATATAAATAATTCTTACAACTCAGTAACACAAAGACAATTCTATTAATTATAGGCAATAGATTTGACTAGACATTTCTTCAAGGAAGATATACAAAATGGTCAATAAGCACATAAATATCATTAGCCATCAGTGACCTGCACCTCAGAAGCATAAGACACTATTTCATGCCCAATAAAATGGCTGCAATAAAAAGATAGGTTTTAACATATATTGGTAAGGATGTGGAGAAATTGGAGTCCTGTATGTTAATAGTGAGAATGTTAAATTATGCAACTACTTTGGGAAACAGTCTGGCAATTACTCAAAAGTAGGACATTTTCCACAGAGAAAGGAGAGTGAGGCAAATATTCAGTGGCAATAAGGATGAACTATGTTAATCATTAAAACTGTTTATCAAATACTTCCAGTTCTTCATTCAGCTCCGGTCATATGACAGGATTGTACTTCCATGCTTCATACAATTGGGTATGGCCATGGTGACTTGCTTTGGCTGATAAAATATGAATGAATGTGACATGTAGCACAGGTGTCAAGGCAGAAGCTTTGATAGCCAGTGCCCAATTTGCCACATTCACTTTCATTCTCAGCAACCATGGAGATGTGTCACAAAGAGGCTGTCAGCCTCTGTTTCTGAGAGACTGATTTGGAAACTTTCTTGCCTGCCTGCAATGGCTATATAACATGATAAGAAACAAACTGTTTTATTTTTTAAGGCACTGAGATTATGAGGCTTTTGTTTGTTTTGTTATTATAGCAAAACCTAACCTCTATTATCTGATACAGACACCCACTTCATAGGTTTGTTGTGAGAATGAAACTTATAATGTACATAAAACATTTAACATATGAACTGACATGTAGAATTATATTAATTGTAGCTGCTATTACAATTATTGCATCCACCCAAAGAAAATTCCCTAACAGGTTCAGCAAACTAGTTTCCTATTTGTATTCCCAGCTTCTCTTCTGATTCAGTGGGCTTAATGGTACATACATACATACACACACACACACACACACACACTTCAGGGCTAGATGCCACGTTTTATCATAATACCCTTGGTTCCTCTCAGAATATGGAAAGCTTGGTGAAAGTTTGGATCTGACTTTTGTGTTCTCCTTGGCTGCAGAGTGGAAAGGCAACCATGGAGGTGATTATCTAGCATTCCAAACCTATCATTAAATACTGTATAAGACGGCTGGGAACTTCAGGACACACTTCTGTTCTCTTACCTCACAATATGGAGAGACAATTACAGGCTTCTATTTAAGGTTTGGGCTTTGTAATCATAAACACTTAGATTTGAGTTTGGTCTTTATTGTGAGTAATATATCCCTATAATTTCTTATTGCCCTGATTTTCTCATGCATTAAATAGGTATAATTCTAACTATTTCGTAGGATAGTTGTGAAGATTAAATGTAATGAGGAATGTAAAACAACCAACAGGTTATCTGACATCAGTGCACATACAATTAATATTTCATGCCTTCTCCTTTGCCTCCTTTTACACAAACTTATGGGAAAATGACTGACCTCTCTCCTGCTCCCCTGTCCTCATTACCTCACTTCACTACAGTCACCTCCGCATGGGACTAGCCACCTAGAAATGGGCAAGTAGGATGACGCAGAGTACTGCTGCCCTTGGCCTTTTCCCCACCCATTAAGTAGTTGAGTTTCTCTCGAAAGTTTGATCATTTACTTACTATCATTAGGAAAATGAGGGATACCCTGGAATGAGGCCTCATGAGTTCAGAGAGCAGGGAAACATATTGAGCATATATAGGGTATAAATGTCTATGTAGATTCATGTGTACATGTAAAACACATATGTATACATACACAGTTAGAAGAATTCTAAACATAAAGAGCTAAGAAAAAATACCTAGCATAGAAGTAATCTCAATTATGGAAGATCTTAATTGGTGGATGCAAGGCCAGGAATATGAATGCAAATAGTCATACATTATCAACACTACGCTTAGTAGCCAAAAAGTAGACAATTCAAATGTCTATTAGTGGGTAAATGGATAAATAAAATGTGATTTTATTTTATTTTATTTTAACAAGCTACTGAGCATGGGCAGACTTCAAAAACATTATGCTTAGGGGAAGATGCCAAACACAAGAAACTAATGTATGATTCTTCATATATGAAATTTCCAGAAAAGGCAAATCCTTAGAGACAGAAAGTAGATTAGTGGCTGTTTGAGACCAGGGGTGGAAATGGGTATTGACTGCAAATGAACATGAGGGATCTTTGGGGAATAATGAAAATGTTATAAACTGGTTTGAGTTGATGGTTGCACAAGTCTGTAGACTAAGAATCACTGAATTGCATACATAAAACAGGCAAATTTTATGGCATAGAAATTATATTTCAATGAAGCTAGTGACAGAGAATGAGTGAGAGAGAGCAAGAGAGAGATTCAATAGATGTTCATCTAAATGTCAGATGAGGCTGTGTGTCCTGATGCTGGCACAGGAAACCAGCTAGCTGATGTAATGCAGCTATATTGGACTGCTACACTTTCTCAATCTGGGCTCTACGTCACTTCCACTCCATCTAGACACATGACACCCATGGTATCCTGCCAACAGTCTTCTCACCTGTTGGACAGCAGTGGCTGACGGATGCTGACTCATTCTGTCTCCTTCAATAGACCAACTAACACTGATGATGATGAGCAATTATACGGCATCAGGCTCACAACTTTGTTCTTCAAAGCTATTGCTAGCTCTCATCTCCTTGCAGCTGTGAGATGGGGCTCTACCGCAGGCGTTACTCGTGGTTTACAGCGATTTTTCAGTATCATCTGAACATCAATGAAAGACAAAGTCACCAGAAATGATTCCTGGACAAGGTCAGTCTACAGAGAGAGAAATGCTCATAAATTGAAATAAAGTAAGTGTACGTGATCGGGTAAATGTAAAGAATTCTGTTTCTCAACTTCCACTTTGATTTTAATAACCACTTCTAAGCCCATCAGAATTTATAACTTCCAAGGAAAATGAATGCAAAGCAGGTCTCCATACTATGCTAACTGCACATTAAAAACAGCTATTTCTTAAGTATTTATAAGCAATTCCTTTCAAGAGAATAAAAGAAAGAAAAGGAGGAATATTCCTTCTGTAGATTTTTTTTTTCAGGAAAAAGGCAGATTTAATAAGGAATGTGTTTAAGAAATGAAAAAGAAGGGGCTTTCCCCATCTACTCTAAAAATGGCTCAAGAAGTCCTAAAGAGCAGAAATATTTTAGATGATGCCTTTTATCTTTTATGAGGTCCATGGGGACTAGGACTTTGTCAAGTACAAAGTTGTACTCTCAGGATTAAGAGTACAGAGTACATAATAATACTCCATAATATTAAGTTATTAAATGAAGGATTAAAAACTAGAGATCTTAAAAACATGGGAAGATCTAAAAGAGAATTGCTAAGCCAAAGGAGATCTCAGGGCTACTGCATTTATAGAGGGAAGTGTCAGAACCCTCATGGCCAAGAACAGGAAATGAAGATCCAGAATTTCTTTCTAGGGACTGTGTAGAGTTGAGAATAGTACTCATGAAAAAGTGACCAGAAACAATGTAAGCACTTCAGATATTTGGGTGCCTGTTTCCTGTTCAAGTGTTTCCTCAGATATTTTGTAGGGTGCAGTCCTAGGTTACAGAGTAACCTATATGTAGGGTACAGGGTGCTAGAATATCTAGGATCTGTGTGAGGGGGAGCAAAGTGAAATTTGATGTTCTCTCCTAAAAAGATATTCATATGTTCTTCATGATCTAAAAATATCTAGGGCAGAAGGTTCAGCTTAGAACACTATGACTTTCAAATGTAAATCTCACTGATTCATCGTGAAAACCCTCCATAGAGAAGGTATTGCTATTCTCACTTTACAGTTAAGGAAAGTGAAACCTAAAGAGAATAGGAGACTCTCCCAGGAATAGCAAAGTGAATCCTCATCTTTTGATTCCAACCTGCATGCAAATTCTTTCTTATAACCCACTCTAATGGGAGACAGACAGCAGCTGGCTCGCCAGCCTGGGACACTTCCTTCTAAGTGGACTTGCTTGCTTTGTTTGAAGATTAGTTAAAGAAGCAGAGTCACAAAGTGCCTCAAGCTCTTTGGGTGATGGCCATCTATATTAAAGAATGACAAAAGCTCTGAATTTCAGAGCAAGAAGAAACTTAAGTTCTCTGAGCTCAGGAGACCGATTTTACAGGTGAAGAAATGATGGTCCAAGACACCCACAATGGACAAGGATAAAACTAGCATTAACTTCAGAGATTGAATTCAGTGGCAACTCAGATCAAACCTAGTGTTCCTTCCATAGCCCAGCATGTTTCTTAAAACTCAATGTAAGTAGCACATGTTCTCAAGGGGGAAATAAGATAGATTTCATTCTAGTCTCTCTTATTATTCTCTATTAGTTTTTCTCTTATTGCCAATCTGACTCATCACAACTACATCATAAATTCTTTTGAGACAGAGCCTCAATGGAATGTTTCTTGCATTTACCCTGGAAATGACTAGTGTAGGTACGTGTTCGTACCAAGAACTTTATGAACAAATCCAAACCTTCACCAAGCATGCCCAGGATTAAAGGAAATTCTAACAAAACATGCATTCATTAAAAATTCAAACACAGCAAAGCAAAATTAATCTTTAACATGATTTGTGGGAGTACTGCCAAAAGTAAAATTGCAAATAAAGTTACCTTGAGCAAAACGAGAGCTTGTACAACCATTTTTCTAAACTTGAAAGTTTTAATTGATGTGGACCCAAAAGAACTGCAACTCAGCAGGGTTTAAACTTAAATGCTCAGAAACTGCACTGTGCCACGGAGTTGGACTTCCCTTAACTCTCTCTGGCTCTAACTGGTAATAACTAACAGGCAAGTTTTTTGTTTATTTTCCTTTTCTGTGATTCTTTCTTGTTCTGTTAAACCAAAGTTTTGCTTTCAAAAATCACTTCTGCATATTCAGATGTTACTAACAGCTTTAAGAATGGAATGCAATTGTTGAGGGAGGATTGGTCAAGAAAGAAAGGGGGCATTAGACATGTCACAGTCCATTACAAACCAAAGTAAATAAATAATCCTCAACAGTAAAATGAGGGGGTGGCCCTGGCTACTCTAATGAACCTGCCAGTTCAAAGACCTATGATATTGAAAATAAACATTGGTTCAATCAAGTGATATCATCATTAGGTTTATTAAGAAATACTAAGCAGAATCAGCAGCTGACAACAAGATTTATTTTTAAAACACATAAACCTTTTAACACTGTCAGGTAATCTTATTTTAATTTGTTTCAGGGCTGGATGGCTAGCAAGCCCCAGAATGAAATCTCATTCTATTTACAGCAGCAAGATGCAATTGTTGTCTGAATTCACTTATTTGCTGTCTGAGTCTAATAATTTCTTATGTTCGAGCCACAGTGAAAGTTCCCTTTGATATCCTGAACATATCTCACTTAATGTATGTAAAGAAAATTAAGAAAGAGCTCTGCACAGAGTGTTACTTAGGCATTAACTGTTTCAATACACAACTGACCCCTACTTGAAACTTGATACAATCAAGAGTTATGTTAGGACTGCTCCTGTTAAAGATGGGTATGTGCATTTTCCCCTGGCACTTGAATATTTTTTGGAAATTAATCGAGCTCATGGCTGAAATTCTCACTCAATATATGTATGTTCTCTTGACAGAGAGAAGAGGAAAAGTAATAAACAAAAGAAGAGCAAAGGGGAACATTCTCCCTCCAAAATAGGTATAGAATGAAATACATTATTTTTTATATCACTATATAAAGAACGACTTGTATATTGATCTAATTCTGTTGTTGCATTGATTAGGATCAAAGCCTGCCTGGCTGCAATGAAACCAAGTTCTGTAAGCATTGGTTTCAACCATGAGCTCGATTAATTTCCAAAAAAAATTCAAGTGCCAGGGGAAAATGCACATACCCATCTTTAACAGGAACAGTTCTAACATAACTCTTGATTGTATCAGGTTTCAAGTAGGAGTCAGTCATTTATTGAAACAGTTAATGCCCAAGTAACACTCTGTGCAGAGCTCTTTCTTAATTTTCTTTACATACATTAAGCTTCACAACACTCTTATGACATAGGTGTGATTTTTATCCCTATTTTACTCACGAAAATAACTTAAGAGAATTTTAGGTAGTACCATGCCTAAAACAGGGTCTACCAAATAAGGTAGTCTACTAAATGAGGACTACCAAATAAGGTATTTGGTAGTAGAGTCTTTATAGAAGTAATCAAGTGAAGATGAGGTCACACTTGATTAGGGTGGGTCCTTAATCCAATATGACTGGTGTCCTTATGAGAAAGAGAAAAACCTGAAAACAGAGAGACACACAGAATGCCAAGTGAAGACAGAGGCAGAGATTGGAGCAATGTGTCTTTAAACCAAGGAATCCTAAGGATATTGACAACCACCAGAGCACAAAAGAGAAACCTGAAACAGAGCCTTCCCTAGGACTTTCAGAGGGACTATTGTCCTGCCAACCCCTTGATTGCAGACTTCTGGCCTCCCAAAGTATGAGACAGTAAATTTCTGCTGTTTAAGCCATCAGCTTGTAGTGATTTGTTATGGCAGCCCTAGGAAACTAACACAGGAACTTCCTCCAAATCCATTTAGCTCTGATTAGAACTCAGATGATCTGGCTCCAGAGTTCACATGCTTAACCACTCCCCTTCACAACATCCTGTGGGTCATGGTATTGGCACTGGATGGCAAAGAAGGCAAATGGGTAGAAAGAACTACAGCTCTGTGAGTCTGCTCCATGCTATGCCCTCCAAAGGTACTTAAGATTAACTGAGGTTGGCCCAGGTTATCTTTTTAACAACTACCACTACCACCTTAACAACTCTTAGTTTTGCATCAATTTCTTCATCTATGAAATGCTATATTAGTACTCACTCCATTGGATTTTTTGAGGATTAAATGAGTTAATACATCAGTAGTGCTTATGGGAGAGTCTGGCATGTAGTAAGTGCTTAATAATTATTATCTGCTATTGTTATTGCCGTCATAAGCATCATCACCATTTCACTATTTAAAAGAATAAATTCCACTTCAACAAATAGCTGAGGTTCTCTCAGACCTGAGTGTGCATCTTGTTTCTGCTTTTTTTTGTGTGTTAGCCTTAGGCAATTTATCCAATCTTTCCAAGCCTTTTTTATTGGACATCAGGATATTAACATAAGCCCACATGATGGAGTCAGTGTAAAGATTAGGAATGATGTATATAAATATTGAACTCAACATTAGGAATACAGTAAGCAGAGGCTCATAATACATGGCAGTTCTTATGTTGTTATAAACTACTCAGTGTGCAGTAATCTTTTCAGTCAAGAAAAGCCTTCATTTCTCTAACCTAAATCATTCTAATTGTGATTCAGGCATTTTCTCTATTGTTCTACCTCTAGTGTTGTTGAAGGGTTTTAGATCACTGGGTTTTGAAGAATAAACTCCCCTAATCCCTAGCTTGAGTCAACATTAAAGGTAAAGGTGCATGTTTCTAGAAAATATGCATTTTTCTCCAGATAGCTGAATCTACATCTAAGCAAGACAAAACTGAAGCTTTACAAACTGTCTTGGTGAAAGAGAATACTGAAATGTCTTCTCAGAAGCTAATGAGATGGATGAGCTAATGAGAAATCTCTTTCCTGTGCCTTGTGAAAGATGGTTTAATATTATTTTTCATTTTTTCCTAGCATTTCTCCCATCCCATCCCCTTACCTGCCTTTGTTAGTGTGCCCTTATGGATTAGTTCCTTTATTTATTTTTAATTTTATGTATACATTTGGATATATGGCTGTATAAGTAGTGAGATGAACGTTTAAAGAGACAAGTTGTTACTGAGAAGCAAGAGGCATCAAACCTTTAATCTTTGTCAGGGATACAAGGTAATTATGCCACAGGAGTGACATTATAATGAACACCAAAATGGGATTTCCAT
Source organism: Manis javanica (assembly GCF_040802235.1). NCBI lineage: Eukaryota > Metazoa > Chordata > Mammalia > Pholidota > Manidae > Manis > Manis javanica. The sequence continues at coordinate 105,313,504 of NC_133164.1, read as the reverse complement.
TATATCTTTTCCTTCCTGCCCCACTCTCTTCCTCTCCCCATTCTGTGTTGCTAAGCAAATGTCTAACCTAATTCTACAATGAAATAGTCACCTTTAAGCCCACTTTGTATTGTAAAGAATGTCACACAGACAGAAACCCTATTTTCAGAGAAGGAAGTCCCTCTCAATGATCCTCAATCTTTGGCAATTCTTAAAAAGCATCAGCAGGTATGCTGGCAGGTTTAAAGTTTAGGCAGCCAAGTGGAAACTAATAAAAGTAGAACATGAGAGAGAAAGAAAGAGAAAATGAAAGCCTTTCCATTATCTGTAGTTTTCAGCACACATTTGTAGGTCCCTCCTTCTGGGCCCATGATAGGTTGTCCTTCTCAGGCAGCTGGGTGAGTTCATGTGACGACTTATGGCCGATGCGTGTGAGTGGAAGTCATGCGTGCCATTTCCAGGCTAAAGCATTTAATTTGAATGTGAGCCCTTCCAGAACTCTCCTTCCTTTTGCCATGGCCACCAGCATGGTGTACAGCAAACAGGATAATTGGACAGAGAGGTTTACAATGCTGTACATTTGCCCAGCAAGATCACTGGTCTCAGAGCTCAGGCAAAGCAAGAGCAGAGCACCCAGGACACCTGCAGTGAGCATGTGTCGTGTGACACAACTGTATCTCCATTGTTCTTAGTCACTGAGATGTGGGTGTTGTTTAAAGTGGAGAATAAGCCTTTCCACCCTTGTTCTATAAGGAATAATAACAAAAGTAGCTAGATCATGGAAAGGAATGGAAAGGTTCTTGGCAGTGAAAAGAGATGGCTCGGAGAGTGGGCAAAGCTTTAGCAGCCACCCCACCCCCAACTTCCATAACTGCACAACTGTCAGCACAACTGTCACCCCCCATCACTTCTCTGATGAGGAAATTATTATTTTACTAATTCTCTACAAGGGCTATTCAAGAGCAGATTCAAACAGTTCTCCAAACCTCTTTTCAATCATATTGTTAACCATAAACATCCCACAAGCAGGAAGCAGGAGAGTGCCACCAGCATTTGCTTTGGCATCATACCCACAGCTAGGAACTGCCTTTTCCTCATCCGTGCCCTTGCTCTCCCTCTTGTCACGAGTTGGCATCTCTGGAAAAAAAAGACATGATGGGGTTCTACAGCAAGATATTGTTAGGTGCCAACACTGTGGGACGGGAGCAGGTGAAAGCAGCACCGAGGAAGAGTGCAGCTGCGCTTCAAAGCAGATCCACGAAGCTGCAACTCACCCACCTGGGATCGACAGAGAAAGTAGTGTTCATTGGGATGACCAGAGTCAGGCAGAAATGGCCAAACCTAATAACCTGCCTTCGCTAGCCACTGGAAGGCATGCCCTGAGCAGCTTCCAGCCACTGCAATGGACCCTGACCAGGCTGGGAGCTACAGGCCATCCCTACCTTTATCCCCTAGCATCAAGTCCTTCCTTGAAGGCGAATCTGGGCAGATCATCTCCATGTCTAACCCACTTCCCCCATAAAAAGCCTTCTTTTCATTTACCAGGAAAAGGTTTGCATCAAAATTAAATCTCATCTCTCTGAGTCATAGGATCCTAACTGATCTCATTAAAACATGTGGGAACTCTGAGGTAATCAGGCCCTAAAGCATTTCAAGTTGCCTATAAATTTGTTGGCCTGCTTCCAGTTTCTTCCCACTCAAGTTCAACTTGCAAGCCACAATTAGATACATTTTCATGAAAACACCTCTATCACATCACCTTCATGCTCAAAAACTTTCATAATTTCCATTTGCCAAATTTCTGAGGATTGTTCTATAGATGCATGGATCTCAGGCAGAGAGAATTTTCTTCCAATTATTCCAAGAGGCCTCTCTCCAGACAAATATTCTCAGAGCTCCCAAGCATGGCTATGGCTTTGGCTTTACTACTTCTATATTGCTCCCATCAGGAATCCTTTTCCATCTTTTCCACTTGTCAAAAATCTTTCACAACCTTCAATTCCCAAATCAGTTGTATCTTCCTCCAAGAACTTTTCCTGAGCATCCTAAGTCCACACTGAATACCCTCTGTGTCCTCTGAACTCTTAGAAGATTGTTACCAATTACTTCTCCCTGCTATTTCCTTTGCATAGGACTTCAGATCCAGGAGGGTCAGGAATAAGCCTTCACTCAATATCCTCCATGGCTTCTGCAGTGGTGCATAATGGTGCAGAAGAAGGAACTAAGACTAATACTGGGAATCATGGTGCCTGCTCTGGCCACTCCGGCCAACTAGTCTGTTTCCTTGTCTGGAAGAAGGGCAAGAGGAAACTGGATTTTCCTCTCTGCCATTTTGAGCTCAAATATTCTGTGATTGAGTGCCAAACAATGAATGGGCTGCCACAGATGAGTTTCATGGCAGACCAAAGCTCTCTTAAGTAATTTCTATGAAAAATGGATAAAGAAGGCATTATCTACCCCACTCATTAAGTCACTGAGAGAAAAGCACTGCCTTACATTGGTTTTGGGAAAATCAAACTACTCATCTGTTAGTAAGCAAACTGCCTCAAGAGACTCTCAAGTACAGGACAACAGGGACCCAAAAAACAAAATGTGACAGCCCTCACTCTCCTCTAGAACTCCAAAAAAGAAAATACTCTCAGACCACAGCATCAAACAATCAGCATCTATTTATGTAAGTCCACTTGGTGATCATCAAGTATTTAAGCAGTGTACCAAAGAAACACAGGGTGAGTCTCCTGCCTTAATGGACCTTACAAGCTAGTTGGGCAGGCAAAAATGAGACATGAGACAATAACAATTATATGGCAGCATGGAATCAAATTCTGTGTAGTGGAAACTCCCTTTGACTATAAAGACCTCACCTCTATAGAGTTATGTTCTTGGGCATAAACTAATCCTTCTAAATCCTCATTTGCAAAAATGTAGACAATGGTAGTATCTACCTCACAGGATGTTGGAAGAATTAAATGAGATAATGTAAGTAAACTGCAGTCCTGGCACATTGTACAAGTTCAATACATATTGATGATCATCATCACCGTTATAGTTTTGTATGCCAGTGGGCCTTCAGACTCATCAGCTGGAGTAGCCAGGCAGGGCTTCCCAAGAAAGGTAGAACTGGATGGGACTTAAGATGGGGGAGGGAATGTCAGCTGGTTGAAGACTGAAAGGGAAATGAAGGGTGAGGAAAGACCTTTACAAGTGAGAAGAACATAATGAATGTGGGCAGATATGACCAACTGAGAATCCTATGCCAAAGGCCTTTGACAATGGCCTTTGGAAGTGTGATGGTCCAAGTTGGGTATGTTCGCCTGAGGCTGGTGGACAGTGTAAATATTTACCTCACCTTGGACTCCACCATACCATGGACGCAGAAGATGAAGAAGTGGGACCACGCTGGGAGCCCTTTTCCTACTGAATTTTAGAATTCAGCTACTAATTTTGGCATAGGAAAATTTTTGCCTTTCCATTGGAGAATTAAAAGGAAATGTTTCATAAAGGCTGGTGGCTCTGGAAAACAGCATATTGTGCAATATGAGTGTTTGGAAATATTAATAATATCGAAGAATTATTGGGCAAATCCCACCTGTCTTTTCCATAATTCCCTTCTTCCCTGAAAGTTTTTCTGAATCATTGTGGGTATTGGTTAAATTAAGCTTTAAAGAAAAATAATAGAATAATTAATTTTAGGTCCTGGAGATTTCCAGTAATACATATTACTAAATTCTTCATTTTGGGGCCACTGGTAACTAATTTAAACTTTTTATTCATTATGTAGTCAATTTACTTAATTTGAAGAATCCATGTTATGTTTCCCCCTTATTTTATTAGCTTTTGGCCTTTCTCCAACATGTTTTCATCAAAATGCTTATTATTTGTGTCTTGTCATTAAGGATCATCTACAGATAGCAAACTGCATGTTTAAAAAAAGAGGAAAATTTAGTTACTACCACACAATTTCATTGCTCCCTCCAAATGAAAGAAGAAATATTTGTATTTCAACAGCAGGGAGTTATTCCAGGACATGGGCTAAAGGCAGTTAAATGAAATATTCTTTGTCAACAGCATTGCGCAAATTAAAGTTCTTTACTTTGAATGTTGAGTGATATTAACTACATTTTCCTCATTGCCACTGGAAAAAGAAGAAACTTTTTAAAACACTCCATTTCATTCCTTTACCAAATATTTATTGAATCCCTACTGTGAGGTTCTGTTCTAGGCTCTAAGGATATAATCATGAGTGAGACAAAGTCCTTGCTCTCATAAGTCTAATTTCTGAGTGGGGAGTCAGCCAGCATATAAGTACACATTGGGTGGTGACAAATTCTTTGAAGCTGCATAAAGAAGGTAGGAGAGAAGTGGGAGTGAGTGGCATGGGATGAAAAGGAGTTCTGTTTATATGCTGTGGTCAGGAAGACCTGTCAGATAAAGGAACATTTTACCAGGGATCTGTTTGAAGTGAGACAGTAAGCCGGTTGATACCAGGATAAAACACACTCTCCAACCCTCACATGTGCTTGCACATGCTCGTAAATGAACATCCTGGGTAAAGAGATTTAGAAGAGTTTTTCACTCATCAAAATTCTCTAAACTTGTAGTGCTAACCAGAACACAGGCAGGCCTATGTCTTTGAAATGTTAATAAATAGTCGCCTGCCTAATTTTGACTCAAAAGAGAGACTGTAAATTTGAAAGGTTACAGTTCTGTTATACATCATGCATACTGTAGAAATTAGCAGTCTCAAACTGCTCAGGAGGCTGAACAAAAGGGGGATCTATACTCCTCCCTCACTGATCTTTCACACATGAATCAAATGATATATTCTCAAAGAAGAATTAGAAACTGACATGCTCTGGGTCAGCAAGTAGATAAGGTTGGGACCTGTGTGTGTATCGATGGTGACACTTGGATCTCTTGCATCTCTCTGCCATATGGAGATTAATCTGGCTCAGGCCCTGCTGATCGCTGGAATTAATAATCATCCTTACACAATACAAGCCGGTCACCACAGAAACGTGCTCCCAAATGGAGCTAGAGTCATCAAGCACAACCCAGCCATCACCTGCTCCCTTTCTCCCCCTTTGTTAACCTTAAAATTAAACACATTCACAAGCCAAGTATGGAGGGGTCAGATTTCCGCAGCCTTTAGCAGTCTTGGAAGCAGCTTTTACCAGGTCCCAGTAACAAATCTAGGCCCTATTCTTTCATGGAGCCCTAGTGACTGCTATTTAAAAGCAAAGCCCAAAGAACTCATATATTTGGATTTTTCAGCTCCCTGAGAATTTTAACTTGTTAACTAGTAGAAGCAGGAAAAGGAATCCCATAAAGAAGTAAATAATAGAAATCGATTACTTGGTGGAGCCAGGTGAAAACAAAAGATGCAACAGAACCCAGCAGTGAATTACAGCACAGAGCAGAAGTGCAAGCTGACTCTGAAGTACGTCATTTCCTATCTTTGTGGCCCTGAGCAAGTTCCATGACCAGTCTGTGCCTCCATTTCCTCAGCTGTAATATGTAATTAAATAGCAACTCCTTTTTATGAGGCATATTACTTATACTGCATGTTAACAAAGACAGTGAATATGCATGACTAGATTGGTGAGTTTTACTTACATTCTAAGGGCAGTCTTTTGCCCTAATCAAGAATACCCAGCCACCATAAGCATTTTAAACTATTCTGATACATATGGGGTGTTTTGTTATTTAACATACCAAATGTTAGTGTGTTTTACTTAATTTAAGGGGTGTTAGTAACAGGTTCTCATTAATTAAAATTAGATATTTAAGATGTAGATTGTCTAATATATTGTAAAGACATTTTCAACCACTCCATGGGCAGGGGATGAGAGCCTAGAATTAATTTATTCTTAGAAGTAGTGTCCAGGGCTTAATTCTTATATAATTGTTCCTAAAAAACTACTGGTTCTGAGGATTTAATCAATTGAATTTGACTAGATGGTTAGCCAATTCTTACACTAGACTGTTGTCAATTTGCTTGGGGGGGTCTTTTTATGCAAGTACCAGTCAGATCTGCCCCAAACACAGGGATCTTACTACAGGTTATAAGGACTATTTTGTGCTGGCACAATTACAAATATCTGTAGTATTTCTACCATCTATTTAAGATGACACAATAATTTGTTATATATTTTTTGGAATGTTTACATAACAAATAGCTTCCTCAAATTTTTGTAACTGTAAACATATGAAAATTTCACCAATATGAAACACTCATTTCCAGTGAAGTTCCCATTTTCAGGTATTGCTTTTTCAAAAGGTTGTTATTGCAAAATGTTGAACATAAGTGATTCACACTTTGGGCACAATTTCCCATGGGTCTCTCACATTTATGCACATATTACATGCACTACAGACTAACTTTGTTCTGGACTGTCCATAAACAACTTCAGATGATTAAGATAATGTCTCTCTCTGAAGCAAAAATTTACTGTCCAGTATAATAAATATAATCTCTCTCTGGTTTAGGCAGATTTATTGTCCATTATAAAAGATGGGGGTTTTCTAAACTTGGGATTTCTCTCCTATAATGCAATCTATTGCACATGTAAAATTCACCTGACCCTCATGGTGTTGCCCTGTGGGAACTGGGGTTCAGGGAACCAAAGCAAAATGATGCAGCAATGATTCTTGACATAATAAATTGCCTTTTGTCTTTCACCTAAGAATCTTGTGTGTTCTGCAAACATCCGTGAAACCATGGCACGCTAATTTGTTAGCTTGTAAGTCGAGTAAATCTCAGTTTGTTCAGAGGTTTTGACACACATCAATTCTGAACTAACTGTGTCTCAAGTACACAATCATGATGAATACCATAGTTTTCCAAAGATGAGCAGGAATTTATGAAGACCCCAAGAATTATCAGCCAAGACACAATGGACAGAACAATTATTTTGTTTCACACAGAGGCATGACTAAAACCTGGAAAGTCTTGGTGTAAGACTTAACTGCAAAAGGGGAGGTCAAATATTTAAGAGAATCAACTCTTAAGTGCCTTCAAGCTGACATTATCTGTCTATATGAAAAAGATTGGAATTCTAAATATAAATGATTCTTTTCTACTTATTAACTATCCTCTGAAAGCATACTAAACAACACTTTCTCCTAGTTTGAAAAACTTTTTTCCTCACTTATTTTACTTGTTTTTCTTTATTGTATTCTTTTAATACAAGCAATACATAGCCATGATGGAAATTATAGAAAATCGAGTAAAATTATAAAGTTTTAAAAATACATTCATTGGAGTTCCACTTCTTGAGTGGCAGTGTGAGGTGCTCTGTGGCCCCACTCTCTGGTGAAACAGCCATAACTGATGAAACCTAGTTTAAAAAGCAACCATTTATCAAGCCTCTTGAAATTATTTTAATTTAACTAGGACAACTAAATTGTCAATTAGGATATAAATAAAAAATATATTTAATCATAAACATATATTAAACCTTGCTAAGAACAGCTAGAGTATGTGACATTTGAGCCATAACCCGTTCTCCCTCCCAATTCAGCGTATCATGACAGAAGCTGCAGTCTGGATGGGCATGGCCAAGAAGACAGGGCTTTGTCACTCTCTCTCTCAACCAAAAGGTAAAGTATTTCACTAGGAGAGACAGGCCCTCAGTATTTCTCACCAATTTCACTCCAGGTCCAAGTTTCAGAGGCCTGGCAAGTGTGGCTGAGAGGAACCCATAGGTTCCTTCTTCCATCTAGCCACCATTCACAGGACAGAAAGTTTACCACAGATGCAGAAAGGCCCAATTTCCTTCATTCAAGTTCATTCATAGAGTAGAAGTTTCATCCAGGAGAAGTAAGCCAGAAAGATTAAAAGCTACTGTCCCCATCCAGCACCCTCTTTTTAAGGTAGGGTTGTGTTAAGAAGCAGAACACTATCCTAATCCCCGCTGATGAGTAATTGGTTTTTGATCAGAAAAGAGGAAGTGTTTAAGAACAAAGAAGTTTTTGTATCTCTCCAAAACACCTGACATTATTAGAACAAGAATGTGGGAAGTTCAAGTCAAAGGGTGTTTTATTTTTTTTTTTAAAGAAGTTTTTGGTAGTACGAAATTAAGAAGTTAAAAGCCTCATGAGATCAACAACTTAAACTACAGACCAGTTTACCAGAGAGAATCATAGAAAAAGAGTCAGCTAAGAAGGTACGTCCTGGGTTCAGAAAAAATCTCAAAGACTGGTCTCAAAAACCATTCCTGAAAAGGTATCCAAATTTAGCAGGATGAGACAGTGGTACACTATACTGAACATTGTTGAAAACAATAGTGTAATCCGTCAGAAATTAGTGGTACCTAGTAGTTTGTGTGATACCAACAGAGGCAGATATACAGAGAGATAACAGGTATAGAGACAAAAAGAAGCTTCCTAGAGCAACGATCCCAGTGTGACCGTGTGAACGCTCAGGGCTGAACCCTCAGAAGAGCAACTTCAGAGGCTGCACCCTATGTGTGGGGGAAACAGCCTTCATGAAAATGCTCCAGTGAACTCAAATGAACAAACAAGCAAACAAAAAACAAAAAAGCCCAAGGTGAAAGGGGATTAGTACCTAAGGTTGCTACAACATGTTGTCTAAAATGCCAATTCTCAACAAAAAGTACAAGACATAAAAAGAAAAAAGAAACTATTACCATACATTAAGAAAAACTAAGTAATACAAATAGATTTTAAGAGAGCCCAGATGGCAGATTTAGCAGACAATAACCTCAAAGTAGCTATAATAAATATGTTTAATGAAAACTGTGTTTAAAGAAATAAAGGTATGATGACAATGTCTCACTGAAAAGAGAAAATCATTAAAGAGATAAAAAAAATATTTTTAAAATAACTAAATGGAAATTCTGGAGTTAGAAAGTACAATAACTAAATGAAAACAGTGATTAAGGTGCAAACAGTAGGTTTTACATGAGGAAGAAAGAATCAGAAAACTCAAAGACAGATTGATAGTACAGCATGTCCTGGGACTCCCCCACAAAAACACCCACACGTGCTCCAGCTCCAGCCAGTCTGCCAAAGCTGCCAGGCACATGCTGTCTACACAGGTGATGCTCCTATACAACCTCAAATCTGGGAGAGGTAGATATTCCACCTAATTCATAAAAACAAGCACAGAAAGCCAAACAAAATGAGTAGACAGAGGAATACATTTCGAACAAAAGAGCAAAATAAAACCACAGGAAATAAAAAAAAAACCCTAATTAAATGGAGAAAAGTTATTTAGCTGATAAAGAGTTCAAAGATACTACCAAAGTTAGGAAAAGAATGGAGGAACACAGAAATTTAACAGATTTAGAAAAATAACTAAAATGAAAAATGTACTATAGGGAATCAAAAACAGATTAGATGACACAGAGGAATGGATCAGCGATCTGGAAGATGGGATAGTGGAAATCACTCAAGTTAAAGAGCCAAAAGAAAAAAGAATTTTTAAAAATGAGGATAGAGAATACTAAGCATACTAACATTTGTATTATAGGGGTCCCAGAAGGAATAGAGAAAGGGGCAGAAAACTTACCAGAGGAAATAATGGCTGAAAACTTCCCTAACCTGGAAAGGAAACAGACACCCAAGTCTAGAAACACAGAAGGACCCCAAACAAGATGAAACTAAAGAGAGTCACACCAAGACAGATTATAATTAAAATGGCAAAAGTTAAAGATAATCTTAAAGGCAGCAAGAGAAAAACAAATAGTCATATAAAAGAGAAACTCCATAAAATTATCAGCTTATTTTATAGCAGAAACTGTAAGGGCCATAAGGGAGTGGCAAGATTTATTTAAAATGCTGAAAAAGAAAAACTTAAAACCAAGAACACAAATTATCATTTAAAACTGAAGAAGAGGTAAAGAGGTTCACAGAAAAGAAAAAGCTAAAGGAATTCATCAATAAAGTGGCCTTATAAGAAATGTTAAAGAGTTTTCTCTAAAGAGTAAGACAAGAGCCAAACTAGAAATCAGAAAATACATGAAAGAAAAAATCTCATGGTAAAGGTAAATACATACCAAAGGCAGTGGATCAGCCACCGAAAAAGCTAGTGATAAGATTGAAAGACAAAAATAGTAAATGCAACTATAGCTACAATAAATAGTTAAGGGATACACACATACACACAAAGATTAAATATGATATCAAAAACAAAACATGTTTGGGGGTGGGGTAAAACTGTAGTGTTTTTAAAATGCATTTGAACTTAAGAGGCTATCAGCTTAAAACAGGCTCCTGTATAAATAGGTTAATATATATGAACTTCATGGTAACCACAAACTAAAAGCCTATAATAGATACAAAAAAAAAAAAAAATAACCCAACCCTAACACTAAGAAAATCATCAAACCACAAGGGAAGAGAACAGAAGAAAGAAATGGGGAACTACAAAAACAACCAGGAAACAATTAATGAAATGGCAATAAGTACATAACTACTGTAAATTCAAATGGACTAAATGCTCCAACCAAAAAGCATAGGGAGACTTAATGGATTAAAAATAATAAGACCTGTCTTTATGCTGCCTGTAAGATACTCATGAAGTGAAGAGATGAAAAATATTCCATGAAAATGGAAATAAGAAACAATATTTATATCAAACAAAATAGAATTTAAAGTAAGAACTATAAAAAAAATCAATATGGGCATTACATAATGATAAAGGGGTCAATCTAAGAGGAGTATATAACATTCATAAACAGTTATGCACCCAACATAGAAGCATCTAAATATACAAAGCAAATATTAACAGACATAAAGGGAGAAACTGGAAGCAACACAATAATCGTTAAGGGACTTTAATATCACACTTATGTCAATGGACATGTCATTCACCCAGAAAATCAATAAAGAAACATTGGCCTTAAATGACACATTAGACTAATTGGGCTTAATAGATAAACACAAAACATTTCATCAAAAAAGTGAAGAATACACATTTTTTTCCAGTACACATGGAACATTCTCCAGGATTGATCACGTTAGGCCACAAAACAAGTCTCAATAATTTCAAGAAGACTGAAATATCAAACATCTTGTTGACCACAATGTAATGCAATTAGAAATAAATTACAAAAAGAAAATAAGAAAAACAAAACAGGTAGAGGCTAAACAACATGCTACTAAACAACCAGTAGGTCAACAAAGAAATTAAACAGGAAATAAAAAAGTTCCTTGACACAAATGAAAACTTTCCAGAATCTATGGAATGCAGCAAAAGCAGTTTAAAGAGGGAATTTCATAGTAATACAGGCCTGCCTCAAGAAACAAGAAAAATTCTAAATAATCTAACTTTACACTTAAAGAAACTAGAAAAAGATGAACAGAGCACAAAGCTAGTAGAGACAAAGAAATAGTAAAGATTGTAGCAAAAATAAGTGAAATAGAGGCCAAAAAATGAAATTTTTAAAAGCTGTTTTTTTTGAAAGATACACAAAATTGATAAACCTCTAGTTACTCATCAAGAAAAAGAGAAAGGAAGGCCCAAAATAAATAAAAGTAAAAATAAATAGAAGTTACAACTGACAGCACAGAAATACAAAGACTCATAAAAGACTACTATGAACAATTAATTATATGCCAGAAAAAGGAAAAGCCTAGAAAATTGGAGAGATTCTTAGAAAGACTAAACCTACCAAGACTGAATCAGGAAGTAATAGAAATTCTGAATAGAATAATTTCAAGTAATGAAACTGAATCAGTAATTAAAATTGCCAATCTCAAATTGTTCCAAAAAACTGAAAATGAAGTCACAATTAGCATGTATAATGTGGGGGTGAGTGGGGAGGGACAAAGGGAAGGCAGCATAACACAGAGAAGACAAGTAATGATTCTACAGCATCTTACTACGCTGATGCACAGTGACTGTAATGGGGTATGTGGTGGGGACTTGATAATAGGGGGAGTCTGGTAACCATAATGTTGTTCATGTAACTGTACATCAATGATAGCAAAATAAAAAATAAAAATAAAAAATACATAAAATCATGGAAATAAAAAAAAATTGAAGATGAAAGAATGCTTCCAAACCCATCTTACAAGGTCAGTATTACACTGATACCACCTGACAAAGACACCACAATAACAGAAAATTAAGGGATCACATATATACCATAATCAGATGGGATTTACTGTAGGGATGCAAGAATGACACATCTGCACACCAATCAATCGATACACCAAATTATTAAATAAAACAAAGAATAAAAATCATATGGTCATATCAATAGATATAAAAAAAGCATTTTACAAAATTATACATCCATTCATGACTAAAAAATACTTTCAACAAAGTGTGCTTAGAAGGGAAATACCTCACATAATAAAGGCAATTATGACAAACCCATAACCAACAGTATGCTTGTTGGTGAAAAGCTAAAAGCTTCTCTTCGCAGATCAGGGACAAGACAAGGATGTCCACTCTTGCCACTTTTATTCAACATAGTACTAGAACTCCACGCCATAGCAAAGAGTCAAGAAAAAGAAATCAAAGGCCTCCAAATTAGTAAAACTGTAATTATTTGCAGATGACAGGGTACTACATATAGAAAACCACAAAGACTCTGCTAAATAACCTATTAGAATAAATTCAGCAAACTTATATGAAACAAAAGTAATATAAAGAAATCAGTTGTTTCTATACACTACTAACAAGCTGTAAAAAAGAGAAATTTAGAACACAATCCCATTTACAACTGCTTTAAAAAGAATAAATAACAAGGAATAAATTTAACCACAGTGGTGAAAAAACTGTACTCTAAAATTATAAGGTACTAATGAAAGAAATTGAAATAATTAATACTGTTAAAATGTCCAAAGCAGTCTATAATTCAATGTAATGTCCATTACAATAACAATGCCATTTTTCACAGAACTAGAACAATTCTAAAATTTTTACAGAACCACAAAAGGCTCCGAATAGCCAAAGCAATCTTGAGAAAGAAGAACAAAGACAGAGGTATCACACTGCCTCATTTCAAACCACAATTACTACATAACTATAATAATTTAAAAAGTGTGGTACTGACATGAAACCAGATACATAAGTCAGTAGAACAGAATAAGAATAAGGCCCAGAAATAAACTCACACATATATGGTCAATTAATCTATGATAAAGGAAGCAAGAATATGCAATGGAGGAAAAGATAGTCTCTTCAATATCTGGGATTGGGAATACTGGACAGCTACATGCGAAAGAATGAAACCAGACTTACCTTACAACATATACAAAAATAATTCAAAATAAATTAAAGACTTGAAACCATAAAACTTCTAAAAGAAAATATAGGCAGTAAGCTCTTCTACATTCATCTTCACAGTATTTTTTTGGACCAGTTTCCTCAGTCAAGGGCAACAAAAGCTAAAATAAACAAATGGATTATATCAAACTAAAAAGCTTCTGTATACTGAAGGAAAGTGTCACCAAAATGAAAAGTCAAAGTACTTAATGAGACAAGATATTTGCCATTATATATACAAGGAGTTGATATTCAAATAAATAAGGAATTTTTACAATTAATATAAAAAGTCAACAATTGAAAATGGGCAAAGGACTGGAACAGGCATTTTTCCAAAAAAGATATATAGATAGCCAACAGGCACATGAAAAGATGCTCAATATCATTAATCATCAGGGAAATGTAAATAAAAACCATAAGATATCACCCTACATCAATCAGAATAACTACTATCAAAAAGACAAAAAAAAACAAGTGTTGGCAAGGATCGAAGCAAAGGGAAACCTTGTACATTGTTGGTGGTAATGTAAACTGGGTCAGCCCCTTAGAGAAAACAGTGTGGAGTTCCTCAAAAAATTAAAAATAAAACTGCTATATCATCCAGCAATTCCACTTCTGGGTATTTATCTAAAGAACATGAAAACAATTCAAAGAGATCTATGCACCACTACGGTCACTGCAGGTTCATCTACAATAGCCAAGATATGGAAGAAATATAATTGTCCATCTATAGAGGAATGGGTAAGGAAGATGTGGTATACGGGTGTGTATGCATTCACACACAAACACACACACAATGGAATATTACTCAGCCACAAAAACAATGAAATCTTACCATTTATGACAACATGGACAGACCCAGGAGGATTTTGCTAAGTGAAATAAGCTAGACAGAGAAAGATAAATACTGTATGATTTCACTTATATGTGGAATCTAGTAAAACAAATAAGCAAACAAAACAAAACAGAAATTGACTCACAAGTATAGGAAACAAATTGTTGGTTACCAGAGTGGGGAGGGCGAATAGGTGAAGACAATTAAGAGGTACAAACTTCCAGTTATAAATAAATAAGTCATGGAGATATAATATACAGCATACTAAATATAGTCAATAATGTAGTAATAACTTTGTATGATGACAGATGGTAACTAAACTTGTCATGGTGATCATTTCATAACATATAAAAATATTAAATCACCATGATGTACACCTGAAACTAGCAGGATATTATAAATCAATTATAATTCAATAAAAAAATACTGATAAGAAGCTCAGAGGCATGATTTTAAAGGATGACTTACAAAGTGAAAGAGAGGAGGTTGTTTAACCTTTATAATGATTGGTTATTACGATGGAGGTTTCTAGAGGGCAGGGGATTGGTTGGAAGTGATTATCTTGTACTATTTTAGGAATATGACTTAATTTGATTTTTATGATTATCAGAGGCATTTATAAAAAACAACCTTAGTTTTGCTTACAGTCATGAAAAAAAGCTAGGTTTAGTTTTGCTTATGTGGCTTAAATCATTTTGTCTGCTTGGAAGATTTTCAATCCTTGTCTTTCTTTTACTTTAACAGTCTCAGTGTCTGTTACAGTTCTCTTTATTAAGTTACTGCCTCTCTTATCTACAATGCTTATCTATAAAAATCCTTCTTTCTGGCTCCTTCTAGTTTAAAACAGAATAGTCTACTTCTCAAGAGATACATGAGTAACTATTACCCAAAGCCTTCCTTAATTCCTGACTGTTCCGCACACACACAGTATTTTTTAGTGCATGACATAGGAAAATCTTATTTTACAGGATTCCAGAAGTAGGCCATCATGTGCACTAGCACCCACTCACCCCCTCAACCCCTCGTATACTATCAGAATACATGATACGTTTTCTGTAACTTAGAAAATTTCATATTCTCTCTGGTTCATTTTTAAAGAACTGGGCTCTAGTCTAAGCATCTGACTTGAGGATTTCCTAATTATATTTTGAAAGAGTCCCACTTAGATTTTTTTCTACATAGAAATGCTTATGCATATGACATTAATTAAAGGTAATTTAACAGCAATTCTAATAAAAATAAGTCAATCTCTAAGTATTCAACCTCATTCTCTCTTTTCTGTATATTGCAAATAATGTCAATCCTATAAATAACATGTAAGCAATAGTGTGAGCAATTTGAACCTTTTAATTGGACGAATATATGTGAGGCTGAATGATGAAACTTATGTTATCTGGTATGTCTTCAATGCAGAATTTCTAACAGATGTCCTCACTGGTGGCTGAAGTGGGGGAGGCAGACACAGAGCTGAGCATGAATCAAAAGAGAAAGTTAAAGTGGATTTTACCAATAAAATAAGCTCAGTTGCTGTGTTCACATGCAATTCAAGGCACAGTGGCAAACCCATCTGTGCACTCCCCTGACTTCCTGCCACTTCTGACCTAAAACTCTGAGACTCCTGATACTAAATGGTGGCACAGAAATACCTTCACCACAAACCTAAGGGATGCCCACGAAATCTCTAAGAAAATTTTTATTGGATGATCTAATGTATTGCCTAGGTGTATTTAGTTCAGAATCTTATTAGACCCTTCTAATCCTAACTACTTTGTTTTACCACATTAGATTGTTAGCTCATTGTCAAAAAAAGACGGCCACATTATTCTTCTGAATCCTACTTTATTACTAGCTAAAATGCATATTAGACACTCAATAAGTGCTTATTTCTTTGACTCAAGTTGAACATATGGTCCTTTAGGACCTGTAACAGCCATTCCAGTTTTCCCTGGAGGTTAACTTCCATTTTCCTTAGCAAATAAAACAGGAAAAAAAGAAAGTTACATATATGAAAAGCCACCATGGTCATAGAACAATAGAAAATAAAATGCCAGAGTGCTAGTTTTGTAGAGATCATCTGCAGCAATGCATTTTACAGAGGAGGGGACTGAGAAGTGGAAGGGGCAGGCTACCCAGTGAGGCCACACAGCAAATCGAGATCTTAGCCCCTTTTCTGTTCTGATCATGCCAACTGTTACATAATTATCTAAAATACAAGAAAGACCTTGATCTTGTTCTATAGGTTTTCTGCACCAGTCTGCCCAGTTCCTCCGGTACTGATGATTTACAATCTTTTCAAAAGGTACACTTTCAGCAGGCTTTCAGAAAGACTTGAAAGTCTCCATTCATTTTTCTCCCTTTTCCTTTTTCCATTATACCAAGCCAGTCTCTGAATTTTCTATCACAACTCTGCCTCCTCCTTCAGAGCTGAAGCAGTGTGGTTCTCATTGCTTCTTTGTACCTAAAGAAGCCTAATAATTTTGACATATCCCCATTACTGATATTGACTGGAATGGATTCTCAAGGGTATCAAAAGAACAGGTAAAGCTGGATTGTCACTGCTTTAAAAATTTCTCTTATTCTAGGGCAAAGGATCTATCTAGGATAAGATAACAGTCATGGAAACCTCAATCCCACATTAGCCAAACAAATACTAAAAGACAAGGGCAGAAGACTTTCCCTTCAATAAAAAAAATGCATTTGAAGAGGAATATGGAGAGGCTGGAAATGATAAAACTATTAAATAGGAACATGGCAACTTCGTCTACCCAGAAGATTAGGAACTTCTAAAACTGTTCATTTTCTATCACAGATGTATGCAGTCTTTGAAAAGGAAAACATCTTAATAATAGCAATTTGAGTAATTCTAAGGAGATAAGACTATTTGTAGTGGCAGTTGGTCCTTTCTCACCTCTGTGATGTGTCATGGGGTTTTTATACCATGCAACATCACTTTCTGTCCAGGCTTGACACAGCTCTGGTGAGGCATTAACTACATTCTGCCCTCAGTCTTTCATTAGTGGGTCATGATGTTGGCTCATCAGAGGAACTACATGTCTTTACATGTAGAACATTAAAAATTCTGGAACTCCAAGCATGGATCTTGATTAGATATTGGAATCCCAGTTAGTCATTCTATCATTAAGAGACCCCAAGTAAAGGAAAACAGAGCATAGAGTTTCAGAGCAGACAAATGATTTGTGGCAGAAATACAGCTACAAAACAAGATTTGCACAGATTACAGCTCAAGAGGAAAAGGAAAAGAGAGAAAAGAGATTTCTCATCTGTGATATATAACCTAATTTGGTCTCACAATGTTGGCATTTGTCTCATTGTTATTAGTTTCTACCCTCAAACTCAAGCAAAAGCAAGAGTGGAGTTTTTATTTAATGTTCTAAAAAGTGAATTTTACAACTAGCTCTTAAGCTATAAAATATGTCATGAATAAGGGGATAATTGCCCTACATGACAATAATCATTTTAGCACAACATCTTCAGGGCAGGCTACTCTGAATCCATGTTTATTTCCAATATGGCAAAGTTGTTCAATAATCTGTATTTATGTCCACTGACATGACTCACTACATCTCAATCATTATTGGTATATATTTTCCAGGAAAGCAGGGCCACAAGAAACTTCACAAACTAAACTGATTAACTTCTCAGCTTTAGGGTAAAAATAAATACAGTTTATCCCAGATCAATGGCATACCTAAATATGTACAGGGAAAAAGCTTTATCAGAACTCCATTTGCAACAGCATTTGAAATACATCTGGCCCTCTCAGGAAGTATGCCCACTCACTCCCACAGCTGTTCCAACTCTGTTACGTAGATGCTCCAGACCCTTGGGTTGAGCCGTGCCCCTGCCTCAGCAGTCACCTTGGAAACTGCACCCAGACTGTGCACTGAATTTATCTCTCTTGGTTTTTAACTCATACTTTCCTTGAAATGGCTTCCCTAGGACTAACTCTTTCTTAGTCATGAACTTTGAATTGTGCTGTTAACAATGTTTTATTTCTAGCCCGCTCTTTCTCATATCTGATTCCAGGTATCCCAAACACCATTGCTACTCTCCCCTGTAGGTCCTTCTGAGAACTACATTCCTTAACCTTTCTAAATGCACTCTACCTAGTGCATTAAAATTTAAGAAGTCAGAAGAGCTGTGAGATTTAATAAATACGTGTTTAAAGAATGAACAAAATATCCAAATAATGAATGAATAGCAAGAGCACTGGGCCTGAGATCAGGAGACCTGGAATCAAGTCCTGACTTAACCACCATATTATCTTAGACTATGCCTAAATCTTTCAACCTCAGTATTTTAGTCAGTTCAGGCTTCTATATAAAAACGTCACACACTAGGTGTTTTAAATAGCAAACACTTATTTCTCACACTTCTGGGGCTTGGATGTCCAAGGTCAAGAAATGGGAAGATTCAGTTCTGGGTGGGGGCCCTCTTCCTGGCTTGTAGATGGCTGCATTCTCGCTGTGTCCTCAGGTGGTAGGGAGAGGAGGCTCTGACGTCTCCGCCTCTCTTATAAGGGCCTCAGTTCCATGTGGGCTCCATCCTCATGACCTCATCTAAACCTAATGACCTCCCAAAGGCCCCACTTCCCAAAACCATCATATTGAGGGTTAGAGCTTCAAAATATGAATTCTGAGGGGCACAAATATTCAGTCCCTATACTCAGTTTCTTTTATTGCTTTTTATGAGTAAAATGAGGATAAATACCTCCTCTACCTATTCTCAAAGTCTTTATGAATCTGACAATGGACTTTTCAGACTGTAAATATTTTATTGTCATTATTAGAGAAACTTTCATATGAATTCTTATTCAGTTATATTCATTGAGTGCTTCTCTGAGCAAGATTTTACAGAACCTAAAGTAAATAAGAGGTGGTCTGAGCCTTCTAAAAAGGTTTAGTCCACTGAAGGGATCAACAGAATAACCCAAAGTCACACTAAGTCATTTTTGTCTACTGTCCTGGAAAAGTGAAAATATTTCCAGACAGAGAACAACTGGGCAAACAAGCTGGAATCACATGTTGTTATTTGATACACTCTTCCCTCTATTTGGAATTTTCCCTTGTCCTCCATCCTCCAACCCCTCAACACTCACCCCTGGAAATTTTGTACTTATTTTTTAACACACATCATAGACATCATGTCTAAACATTTTGAGTCACAGTAGCACATGATATGTTGGGGTAGGGGATGGTGAAAGAGAAAGTTAGAAATATGATTACTCAATGCCAGATGTGCATGCCGTCACAGGACATAACATAACCAAGACATTGCCATAAGCAGATGGCAAAGAAGTTTAACAGTCATTCATTTGCCAAAAAAAGTTCAGACACTTACCATGTGCCAGGTGCTGTACTAGACACAGAGAAACTTACATCTTGTTGGAAGGTGTCAAGACTATACATAAATTAACAAACTAAGAAATATGCATTTGATAAACAGTGCTGGAATTACCCCAAATGGGATACAAAAGAGTTATATTTGAAATCTGTAACATGCGAACATATTGTTTAAGAACTCTCTGTCAACTTGGAAAGCACTACCTGAAGAGTTATTCAAAGGGATTATTAGATCCCAAGCTACTTCACAGATATAGACAAAACATATAATGGCTGAAATGCCACTGTCAGAGAGTCAATAGATATTTATGGGTAAACTTATGCTGGGCAGTGTTAGACACAGGGATACGGACTAGGGAGATGAAGACAAAGGTATACTCCCTACCATCATGTTGCTTCTAGAGAATACTTCCACATCACAATTAGAGAGGAGGATATACCAAAATTTTTAAAATATGAGTAAGCAGCTCTATGAAAAAAATGTCTACACTTCTCTTATTTTTCTCATTTTCTTGCTAGCCTGAAGAAGTGTGTCACATTAGCTTTTGGACTTTTGGATGGGGAACACTGTTCTGGCAAATATGAGGTTTTCAAGATCCCTACTCCCAAGGTACGGAATCAATTCAGTCTAGAGGGATGAGAAAAAGGCAAAAATATTTCCTATTATTAATGTAGTGGTACCATAAAAAATGTTTTGAAAATATGAAAGTTAATTTTGTATCGCTTCCCTCCACCCCCTTTTCTTTATCTGTCCTACCTCTCACCAAACCTCTGGGGTTCTTCGATAGCTCTAAGGCCCATCTTAAATGACTTATTGAACCCTACCCAAATAGAAAATCCCTCTGTCTAAGAAACTGAACTAAGTTGTTTCAAGTACAGCAATAGGTCCAAACACTCCTCCCAGATGTTCTGTATTTGCAAAATAACTTTCATTGCATTTTTCTAATTATAAAAATAATTCACACTTACTGTAGGAATCATACAAAATATAAAGCAGCAAGAGAAAAGCAAAAATTCTCAAAGCCTGTAGGATATTTGCATTTCTATGAGAACATTTGTTGACAGATGTACTCAGTCAGTGGAGGTATTCTGAGGGTCTACAGTATTTAGCAAGCGATTGTGATGTGCACTTTGAGAAAATCAAAGTGAGGCGTAGCCAGATCTATCCTCAAGTGACTTATAACAGTATAGAGTCCAATTTATTCTACTACTAATGAATGAAAGAAAGGTCAGTAAATGTTCTCCATTTCAAATGGAGAGCTTACCCCTAGTTTTGTTGAATTTTATTCTAAAGCGGCAGAAATGAAGGTTCAGCTTTTGAACCTTGAATTTCATTGCAGGAAATTTCAAACATGAGTATTTCTATAAGATCTGCTCTCCTTGGAAAGCATGAACCAGGCAGAGACAGAAGGGATTTGTACAAATTATGTTTTCCTAAGACAAATGGCTTATTTTCCTTTTATATTCACTTGCACCCTTCCAGCAACTTTTACCAAAAGAGAAATCATCTAATATGAACCTTAAATTTCCTTCCACTTCCGATTTTTTTATACTTTTGTTCATTTTTTTCCATTTATGTGTAATAAATTCCACTCTTGTATTCAGTTCTGTGAGTTTAAACAAATGAGTAGAGTTTTATAAATACCAAAAAAACAGCTCCATCAGTGCCTCCCCCAAATTACCTTGTACCACTTTTTTCGGTCAGACCTTCTCCAGCCCAGTAATCTCTGGAAACCACTGATCTGTTCTCCCTATAGTTTTGCCTTTTTCAAAATGTCACATGAATGAATCTGGCTTCTTTGACTTGTCATAATGTATCTGAGGTCCATCCATGTTATTGAATGTATATGTAATTAAACTTGCCACCCACAAATCCCCACAGTCAACTTGGCAGAAGCCAGAATAGAGACAGAGTTGCCCAGGACACACTAGAGAGGAGCCTCTCACCAAATGCAGTGAATCTCCAAAGCATACGTCAGAGACCTACAAGATTCTTGAGAATTTTATATGAACAGCAACACTACCAGCTTGGATCAAAAAAGAGAGAGAAGACAAAATAAAGGAAAGCTATTAAATCCTCTTTTAGAATTCCTACATGCAGGAAACAGCCTGATGAAAACTATTCAGCTGAAAATATGTACAACCCTTCATATGAAAGGAAGGATGATACTAAGGGTGAGAACTTGAACCCAGAGCCTTAAGCCTCAGAGGATTACTCCTGGGACTTCAAACTTGACAGCATTTGCCCAATTGGATTTCAAAATTGCTTGGGACTCCCTTTTTCCTTCCATTTTCTCCATTTTTAAAGAGAAGGTCCAGAACCGCTCTCCTCTGTCAGCCCCATCATGTTTATTAGCCCCATCAGATAACTCGTCTTCCAGTTTCACAAGCCCACAGATTGAAATTTTTTCCCAGGATGGATAATACCAAGAGCCACAAGCTTCCCTGGTTTAGATAATGAAATTTGTTAACTTTGAGATAATGAGATTTAGAAGAAAGTAGGGACTTTGAGTTGATACTATGGTAAGTTGAAACTTTCAGTGACATTGGAATAGGATGAATGTATTTGGCACAGTGGATAGATGCTGAATCTTTGGGAATCAGTGGGAAGACTGGGAAGACTGCAGTAGGCAGAATAGTGGTCTTCCACAGACATCTACATCCTAATTCTGAGCATCTGTGAATATGTTACTTTGCATGGCAAAAAGGATTTCAAAGATCCTAAAATGGAGGGATTATATCCAGTTTAATCACAAGTGTCCTTATAAGAGGGGAGCAGGAAGGTGAAAGTCATAGGGAAAGATTCATGAAGTTCAAATGAAGGTCTTAGTGATATGAGCCAAGGAATGTGGCCAGCTTCTAAAAGCTGGAAAAGACAAAAAACATATTCCCTCCCAGATTCCCCAGAAACGTGCTCCTCTACCATTAGAAAGGATTTTCCAAATTTCCCATTTCTGAATTATGAAGGATTTGCTTATGTTTTGTTTTGATAACATGTATTTTTAAAAATATTATGTATCTGTATCATTTGGAGCTTATTTTAATGTATGATGTGAGAAACAGATTTATATTTTTCAAATGGTTATCTAATTGTCCCAACACTTTGTATTAAAAAAGGTTTGCATTTTCCCAATTGAGGTGTGACACTACAGTATTAAATATAAAATTTCAATTTCAAAAGTTCTAGAATTTTGATTCTGTACCCTGCCATTTCAATAATATAGGTTTTATATTTTTTATTATATATTTTATATATATATTTTTTATTATATATATTTTACAGGGCTAGCACACCCTGTCTTAGTTCATTCAGGCTGCTATAACAAAATACTATAGATTCCAGAACCTTACAAGCAGCAGCAATTTATTTCTCACAGTTCTGCAGGCTGCAAAGTCTAAGATCAAGGCACCATCAGTTCAGTGGTTGGTGAGAACCCACTTCCTTGTTCACAGATGGCTGTGTTTTTGCTGTTCGCACATGGTGGATGAGGAAGAAAACTCTTAGGGGTCTTTTTATAAGGGCACTGATGTCATTCATGAGCGCTCCACCCTCATGGCTTAATCACCTCCCAAAGGCCCTACCGTCCTAATATTATCACATTGGGAGTTAGGATTTCAATACATGAATTTTGGGAAGACACAAATATTTATTCTATATGACTCCCATATAGGTTTTCTTTTCTAAGGTTTCTATAGCTATTCTTATTTGTTTATCATTTTAATATTATAAATGACTTTTGTTATATCCATAAAAAACTTATGACAACTTTAATGGGACTGCGTTAACATTTCCCATTACTTTACAGATAATTGACATTATGATGATGTGTATTCTACCATGAAAGCATTTTCATTCATATTTTATTCCTGTGTACCCAAATTTATACTGATTTAAATGATTTATGAGTATTCGGATAACACTACCTGCAAGAATGGCTAACATTATTATGAATTTTAAAAAATTACCTTCCTCTTTTGGCATATTCTGGAAGGCTCAACAAGTTTTAGAAAAAAATTTTCCTTCATTCTTTAATTTTTGTCTCAAGGAGAGAAACATCTTCATTTTTATATAACTGAATTAGTGTCAGGATGCCTCTGTATTTTCAAAATGTAGGTACTGATCCATCAGGAATCTCAGATTGGTAAAGTGTTCTATTAGATGAAGACCTCATCAAAGTTCTGCTAACAACATGAGTGCAAGTGTAATCAGAATGTTCTCTCCCCTCAACAGCAGGAGGGTCTCGGTTTTCCCAAAGGCCACTTTATCAATATCCTCTCATCCCCTTCCTTTTCTGCTTTCTCTCCAAAGACGCCAAAGCAGGGTTAGGAAGACACTTAAATTGCAGCATTGTTGCATATAACAAGTCATTCTTGAGATTCTGTAATTGATGATTTGGCAGCCAATGCCATAGGGCCATGTGAACAGAACAAGTTCTTTACAGCTTCACTGGGATTTCCCAGGTGCTTGAAAATGTACTACAAACTCTCCAACCACAAATCCCAACAAGTTCCTATCACTATAGAAGTAAAGGCTGTGCCCATGCTTTCGCCTTCGTCCTTTTACTTCTTAACCAGCCCCGTGCTTCCCATGTGGCTCTCTGTTGCGTAGTGTGCTGCCTCCTCTTGATAACTGTGAGTAATAAACTCTTCTTTCAAAGGCAGTTTTTGTTTCTCTCATTTCACCATATCTAATTAAAACAAATCAAATACAAGACCTCTGCTTTCCTTCTGCGCTGGAAGTGCTCCTTTCCATCTATCTCATCATTGCTTTGCTTGCAGCTTAAATTAGCAGTGGAACTATCTGTTCACATGAGGGCATTAACATAGTATTACTTTTCTGTGGCTATCTATAGCTCCTCTCCGACATTTTTCTATCCCTGGATTTCAGGTGCTAATATATCCATCCAAGAGGCAAACAAAGTCCCCTTATTAAACTCCCACAAAATTTCTATGGCCTATAATGACAGGATTATTTTAATTTCATTGTAGAGTCCCCTCCTCCTCTAGGTACATAAGAGCCACCAAGGGAAATAAGCTAATAACAATTTCTGTTCTACGTAGTGCTTTAGACAACCCACTACATGCCTCCCACATTCAAAACTAGTTCCTTAATCTGACCCACCATGTCTGACAACTTGCTCCGTTCAGGTGGATTTCTCTTCCATGGAAGTTCATTTGTCCTCTCACCCACCTGAAATCTAGCTGTCATAGCCACTAAACCCCTCATGTTCACCAAATACATGTGTTATTGTCTAAGCCCAATTATCAATAAGGTTAAGTTACCTTTCAAGGAGACTTTGAGAACTTCACAAATAAGTGGCCTAAACTGGATTCAACTAGGGATTGGATTTGACTAATTCCATACATAAGCATTCCCTAGCCTCAGCTCTCACCTCTCTGGAACCTATGCCTCATAATCATTCATTGTACACAATGCTTTTAATATATGCATGCTATTATTTATTTGATCACATTTTCATTACAACAGAAATCTGATACATATGAATGATGCGAAATGAAGTTATTCTACTAAAAATAGGGAAAATGTTTCCCATTTCTACAAATTATTATGCTTAAGGCTAGAGGTGAATTTTTCATCTCTTTTTCCAATTAAAAGTCTTGACTTGAGAAGCAATGAGAAGTTATAAGTCATGAAGAGCTAGCTGTGGAGAGGGTGTCAAAGAAAAGGGTATGGTGGGGGTTTTTTGTTTTCTTTTTAAATCATTACTTATGGCATGAAAATGAAAAGCTCCTGGCAAAGAACAGAGTTTATTTCACAGGGCCTGAGAAGAACGTTTTCTAGAAGACTTACCAAAATGATAAGGAGAGATTTCAACTGTAACTTGAGAGAAGGGAGAAATACACAGCTTGCACTATAAAATGCTGTCCTTGGAGGTTACTAGGCATGAAGGAAAAAAATTAAATAGTGGAGGAGATGCCAAGTAATTCATAAAAGGAAGTAAGAGGGAAGAGAATCAAAGGGTGAATCTGACAATTCGAGTGTCTATAGCAATGAAAGAAGTATAGACAGTAAACAAAATGAACTTGAGACATTTGACTCAGTGAAATCCATTCAAGTTCATGAATGTCACTGGCACTTGGCAGAATTATTAGCAAATGATGGTTAAAGGAGAACATACCCTGCCTGAAGGAAAAAAAAACTCATAGTGGAGAAGAGACAGCTCTGCATTTCAAAAACACCTGAAGGAAGCCCAGGAAACTTGGTTGGAATCATACTGTCAACCCTTTGATGAAGATTCATGAAAGCCAAATAGATGTGGTATTATAAATAGTGCCAGCCAGAGACCTGAGTCAGCCACAGCCTGGTGGAAAGAAGGTCACTATGGGGTTCACAAGATAATGCCTCTCACTAACTAGCAACTTCATCTTTCAGAAGGTTCAACAGTTCTCAAGGTGATTTTCCCATCAGTATGAAAAGAAGCATGAATAGAGGGATATAGCCATGATATAAAATTTACAAACTCCTGCCATGAACTTTTATAAAGATTAACACTTTGACTATATGTAAATAGTGTATCGAGGGACTAATCATAATGGGACAGAGGAGGGTGTTCAGAGGCAGAAATCATGAAGGCAGGTAGCAGAAAGTATGTGGAGGAATGAAGAGAGCTTAAGAGGGGAGAAAAATGTACCTTCCCTGCTCCTCGGTTTTGCCTGGAATTACGCCTGGATCCCATACAAAGGCAACCTGACTTGACTTCAGCCCTCTACTTGGGAGTAAAATCACCACAGTTCCTTGTGTATAAGGACCAAAAAGAGGAAAAAGGTGCTACTGTTATGTGATAGCTGTTTCCACTTCATCAATGTATCTGTGTGCATGTGAGGTAGGTGGTCGCAGGTGCTGGGGAGAAAGGAACTTGCAGGTGTAGGACGACTGCAGTTTTCAGAAAGTTCTCTTTCCATCTAATGGAAATATTTTCTAGCTAAATTTTATAGACCTGTGTTTACCTAACTGCCAGCCACACATGATTACTGGACACCTGAAAAGTAACTAGTCAGCTCTGGGATAAGCTGTAAGTGTAACACACACTTGGATTTCTCAGACGTAGTTTGGTAAAAAGGAAATGAAACAACTAAAAAAAAATTTAGATTTATTGAATGTTGAAGTAACATTTTAGATATGCTGATTTAAGTATGTACTATTAAACATTTCACCTGTTTCTTACTATTTTTTTTTAACATGGCTACTAAAAATTTTAAATTATATTCATGGCTCACAAAATGTCTTTCTGTTGGACAACACTGCCACAGACACTACCCCTAGATTGTCAGAGTTAATTGTGACCTAGAAGATGATCGAGTTTAATTTTATAATTCAGCTGATAAGAAAAGTAAGGCCCGGAAGGGTGAAGTGCCTGACCAAGGTAACCCAGTTAGTTCACGAGACAGGACTAGAACTGAAATCATGACATCTTAGTGTGTCCCAATTTTCCACACTCCTTTTCTGGAGCTTAGTATCTCAATTTATTAAACTTATTAAAATTATGATGTAGTTTCAAAAAAGAATCTAAAGTTTGCAGGGATCTTTAAAGATCAAGGCAATTGTCCTGTGTCATCTAAAGGGCTTCAACTGGTAAGAATATCTCTTTGTCCAGATCAAATGGAAGAAACATCAGTGGTAATTTTTATTTTTAAAATTGATTTAAAGTCCATTTATGATAATCATTTTATTGTAAATAAAACTATAACAAAATATATAATATCACAAGCCATTTGGACTATGAGCTAGAACAGCTTTTACTTGTGGCTCATAGTACAGGTAAATAAGAGCTGACCCATGCACAATCTTGTCAAGTGTGACAGCATTCTCTTTTAACCCATACCCTCCCTCCCTGGTAAGGATGACCATCTCAAAACTGCTAAGCTCTCTTAATCTCTCTGAACCTCTCCCCAACCCTTGATATACTACAAAAACAAGAAATGATCTGTTATCAGTCACCCATACTTACTGGCTGGGCAATTTAAAGCTCATTCATATAATATGTAATAGTAACATATAAGTCCTGACTCTTCTCTAATAGTGGCATTTCATGGAATTATCCAGGTAAGAATCAAGCAATCTTGAACTTTAAGACAGATCCTGAGTAGTAGAAAAACTGAAGATAACTGTGAAAGTTAAAAAAACAAGCCATTTTAAAGTTACTGTCTATATACTCTATTGCACCCTATTACAGTATGTATGTGTTCCCCCAAAATTCATATGTTGAAATCTCACCTCCAAGGTGATGGTATTAGGAAGTGAGGCTTTTGGAGATAATCTGCCCTCATAAATGGGATTACTGATTTATAAAAGAGGTCTCAGAGAGCGCCTTTGCTCCCTTCACCAACTGAGAGTGCACTCAGAAGTCAGCAGTCTGCCACCCAAAAGAGGGTCTTCCCAAGAACCCATTCATGCTGGCATCTTGTTCTTGGACTTTCAGCCTCCTGAACTGTGAGCAACAAGTTTGCAGTGTTGCAAGTTTACAAGCTGCCCCCTCCACCACCAACCATCTGTAGTGTTTTATTATAGTGCCTGAAGGGACTAAGTTCCTCTCCCCTCTCCTCCTCCATGCCTCATTTCTCGAATGGGCCCATATGCCTGTTGCATTAACATGCATTTGTGAAGACTTATGATGCACTGAACATTGTTCTAGGTTCTGGGACAATTCAGAGACAGTTTGTCCTCCCAGCAGCCAACCTTTACGGCTGTCAGCTGATTTCCCTGCCTCCTGAAACAAAGTCCTCTTGCTTCCTCTTCTTTTGGCCTCATGCACATGAGGTTCATTCCTTGATGACTGACCCACTCTCTGCACTTGTATTCATTCCTTCTCAATGAATGGATTCTAATCAGCTGGACCACAGGCCCTTCACCGTGTTGTCACCTCTTCAGGGTCCTTGGTACTCATGAGTTACAGCACAATGAAAGACTTTCATCCACATTCCACATTAGAAGACCTATAAATCTAGGCTTTGCCCCTTTTTTGCAGTTGGGTCAGAGGAGCCTGTGTGCATAGTTACAAACTAAGCCTTCTGAGCCTCCACTTCAAGGCCCCCAGTGGCCTCTTCCCTAATGCCTCCTCAACATCCCTTCCTCCTTCATCTGCCTGGGCACCAAGACTTGTCTTACCTTCTCTGCCTTTATCTTAGCCATCTAAGCACAGATCCAGATGCCTTCTGTGCCAGGTAGTAAGATTTCTGAGAAATACAAATGTAATCAAAATACATCATCTTTGATAACAGAGGTATTACCCAATTACAAACTCAGGGCTTTTAGGGGTTTCATTTCAAACCAGTATCTGCTCCTTAATTAAAATGATCTCATAAGCATTTCCCCTTTAAAAGAGTAACATGAAATATTAATTACTTATGTTAGAAGTAAACATCTGAGAGCTAATAAATTTACAAATTCAATTACTGCAAAAACTATCAAATGTCTTTTTGTTTAATTGCTATGGATTCCCCTTTAGACATCATAATGGAACTAAGAGAGCATTCTGGTAATCAATGGAAATTGATTAATTCATCAATCAGCAGAACATGGTTAGATTCTTTAACCTCTAGACACTATTATTTATGCCTAAGCACTGCCACAGCAAGCAGGTAGCAAACAGATACGAGGCACACAACCAGGATAGAGGGAGGACATTTGGACATCATCCAAAGTTCAGTGTGGGGTGATGTGGCTTTTGCATATATATGGAGCATGTCACCCTTGAAGGGTAAGCATTATGCTGCTCATTAATGTATTATCAAGGTCTCTTCATAAGTGCAAGAAACACAGCCATCCTTCATGGATGAGCTATTACATTTATTCCTGAGGATTTACTAAAAATCAACACTCCATCACTTTACTTTTTGGGTACCTGCCAGCACCTAAAAAGCAGAGTGATACATTTTAGCACAAAACTTTTTAAAAAATGCCTGAATATATAAAGATCTCCAAAATAAACATGACTCTCCCCCTCTCCCCCTTAAAGCCTCCCCTCTTGTGCCCTTCTCCCAGGCTTTCTGCTACTCTCTGCTAACTACCAGAACATTTTTTATAGCACTTGTGGGATTCACAAGCTCTTAGAAAGCAGGATCTGTTTTTGAGACAGGAAAGTATTAGTATCATCCTCATAAAGAATCTACTCTGCAAGTTTACAAAGCAATGGGGCTGCCCTGTCCTGAGATGCAATCCCATCTTTCCACAGAGCTGGGACGTGAGGTTGGAAACAATGCTGCAGAAGAAGGCCAGAACCGCAGGACAAGGAGATGACAGTGGGCCCATAGGTCTCTGCTGACCCACTGTCCATCTTGCTCAGGACCATGGCTGTGGCAGTGGCCCTGAACATATCTAGTTTAGGATGACATATGTTTCAAAGAGTAGCATGCTCCCCCTAGACAGTCTCTGCTTTCTTAATAATCTACAATGAATGTTATATTCATTAATCATCTAAACCTATTAGAAGCAATTGTCAGTTTTATCCTGTAATTCTGAAAGCAAAACCCACAATTCCTATTGTATTATATTCATACTTAGCTACTATCATTGAAACCACACTAAGTGCCAATTACTTAACAGGCCCTTTGCATACATCTACGATGCATGCTACTTACTCGCTTTATTTCAGCCAGGCTCTCTTGCTCCCTCGATCATTAGGGATTCCCTGCACCCACTCTGCCTCTATCTGGAACACCCTAGTGCTTTCAGAGTTAGCATTTTCCTCTTCTTCAGATCTTAAATGTCAAATCCTCAAAGAAATAGCCCTAGACAAATACACCAAATCAGTTATTAATACTTATACTCTTGTGTCACTTCTTCTATTCTTCCTTCAAAGCACTCATTTATTATTGAAAGGAAATAATTATATACATTCTTTTAATATTGCCTTTTCCTGGGGTAAGGTTTATGAGGGCAGGGAAATTTCTTATTTACCATTGTATTACCACTGCCTACTGTTCCTTACTAATTACATAGGTGCCCAGTCAATAATCATTACATATTTTCATCAAATTCTCACAAGAATTCTTTGTGGTACGTAAAAAATAAGCGCTGATAGCCCATAGTCACTTAGGCAACTGTATCAGTCATACCTTCAGCTTCAAGTCTGAAAATCCCAATTCAAAACAGCATAAGTAATATAAAGATTACTTTTCCCACATATCAAGCAATTCAATGGTATAGTAAGTTCCAGGGCTGGCTGACCCTGCAGCACAGGGATAATGTCAAGTTATCAACTCTCATTCTTTAGAACATCACTCACATTGTCATGTTGTGTGTCAGCTTTGCCACTTGGCCTGTGCCAGTCAGGGTCACACAATGACTGCCCCAGTTCCAGGTGTCACATCTAGATAGGACAGTTTAGAAGTCAAGTGTCCAGAGAGGAAGGCAAAGATGAGCAGAAAGTATTGGTACTTCTTTATCAGTAGCTAGGAAATCACAGATAACCAAACATTAAGCAAATAAGCTCCTCTACTTAACAGTGCCATAGAGAGGAAGACAGCCTGTCTTAGGCATTTCCTATGGATGGCTTCATAGAAATTTATGTCTTGTAGCTCTGGAGGTCAGGAAGCCCAACATCAAGGGCTGATCCATTTGCTTCCTGGGCTGGCTTCTTGGTTTCCAAGGCGAAGGCTCTCTTCCTGCTTTACAGAGTGATGCCCTCTCACTGTATCATCATGACAGAGGGAAAGAGCTCTGCACTTCATCCTCTTAGAAGGGCATCAGTGCCCTCATGGGGGGTGTGGAGAGTGGGGCACTGCTCAACCTCTGCGACCTCATCCAAACCCAATTACCTCCCAAAGCCACACTCCCAAATGTCATCCCAGGGGGCTTAGGGCTTCAACGGATAAATTTTGAGAGGACACAGACACTCATCCCATAGTACAGCCCAAAGTGGGCCACCTGCCATCACTAGAACTCCCAAATAAGATGAAATATTTTTGTTACCTCCTATGTTAATAACATAAGATTTCTCAGAACTCAAAAGTAGCACCTCATTAGGACAGGGTAAGATACCCCTGAGGTAGGAGGGGAATGCAAGCTACTACAGAGCTGTGCCAGCCTTACGACATTAAAACCAGGAAGGACGATGACACTTCCAGAGAAAACAACAAAGTGGGCTGCTGATCAGCAGACTTGCAGAGACCACAACTGCATGGTTGACGGTCAAGGAGGTAGAGAGAGAGGAAGAGGTAGACTGCACGTTAAACGCTGTGCTTATCAGAGGTCTGCTAATGACTCTGCAGAAGCTCCCTGCTAACAAGGCTCACAGACACACTTCCTCTGCTGTTCTCATTGGACTGGGGGAAGTGGAGGTGGTCAGCTGAGGGACGCAGCTGTTGGGTATACTGATTCCGTGGAAAAGTTAAATGACTTTTAACTTTCACAGTTGCTTACATTCCCATTAAAACTAGGCAAAACCAATAAGGTTGATGCAAGTAAAATATTTCATGGAGTCAAAAGTTTTATGCTCTATTTAAGACAACTGTGAAAATATTGTAGGTCAAAAGGACAATTAAGTCTCTGGTCAAGTTAAAGAAAGTATGTTTTTCTGAATGACAAGAAATTAACATTTGAGTATCTAGTACTCTCTGTACATATGCCAATGTGGGGAAATAGACAAGCATTTTTCTTCAGGAAACAAGCGGTACAGT
Source organism: Manis javanica (assembly GCF_040802235.1). Lineage (NCBI taxonomy): Eukaryota > Metazoa > Chordata > Mammalia > Pholidota > Manidae > Manis > Manis javanica. Next base: position 105,281,445 of record NC_133164.1, on the reverse strand, counting down.
ATTTACTGGGCACCCACTGCATGCTTACACTACAGCGTGGGTGATGGGAGACATAAGAAGAGTGAGTAGTATGCCTCCACTATGCTGAAAAAGCAAGAAAAAAACAATTTAAGGGCTTAAAAAACTTTTTAATAGCCATTTTAAAACAACACAGAACAGTATTAAATTGCACGGTACTGATCATTACTACTGTGTAATTGAAATATGAATGGCGTCACCAGGCAAGGCTTCATGGAAGGAGTGGGACTTAACCGTGATGACAGTTAAGTCAGAGAACACCTTACTTTGGCCACTTCTCTTCCCTATGCTCTGTCTCCTTACCTAATGGGAGCCTTCGTGAGCTCAGCGCTATGTCCATTCTGAAACAGGAAATAAATTTGTATAATTTCTTCTCTCCCAATTAGAGTATCTTAAAATTACCAGAACTAAAGGATTCTTTTGATGAGTAAGAAAAACAGGAAATGTTTTCTTTCAGGTTCATGGAAACAAATTCATCTGCAGCTCATGTATACTGTAACATGTATACACCTGTATACTCTCAGCCTTAGAAAGAACGAGCTGTTCAGAGAGAAGAAAAGAAAAACAGTGCTTTAGACTTCTTTCAGCTTGAAAGACTCAGCAGACTTTGTCACAAATTATTTGCTATGTTTAATAAACATGCCATGAGCAAATGTGCTAAACACATAAATACAGCAAAGTCATAATCACTAGGTTCAATGTCAAGCACCATTTAAATCTACTGATTAAATCAATTTGATGATAGTAAGCTTTTTTTATTACAGGCACTGTCTGAAGGAGAAAGCAAAATTTAGGGGAAAACACTTTTATTTTTCCCCTGCAGGAAATGAAATTTATTAATTATAGTAATTCCATTACAATTTAACTACTTTTCTTTGCATTAGATTAATGTTGTAATCTAACATTTTCTCATTTAGAGTAAAATCTTTTTTTCCTCTCTGTAGAGCTGGGGTAGTGAGTTTGTCTATAGATAGACTGAAGTTCTTGTACAAAGTCTGGGAGATAAGAATAAGGATTTGGCCTCCATGATGCTGGATGCCTCAGCTATATTGATGATGATGTAACTTCAGAGGCCTGGGTGCAGCCCAGAAAGTTTCTGATACCATCCTGTCAGATTTGGGGCCAATATGAGGCCACCGTAACTTTGTCTCCTACCATAGCCAACCTCTCAGCTTCAGCAAAAACAAGTTCCTTGCCAACTTCGAAATAATGTCAAGATGACCCTCATAGAGCATCTGCTGTGACATCTTTCATGCCCTCCAAGAACACTAGTAGAATGTAGCTTCTGAGAAGGATTCATAGAAGAACATCATAACATATTCAAGTAGGTCCTTATCATTTATGGGTTTTCAATGAATTTAGAGGGATAAGACTTATCTACATTACAGAGTGAATCACTAAGGGCCTATATGATTCCTTTTGCAACTATGTTAAATCAGCATAATCCCTTAGAGATCATCCATGTGTGTACTGATGATACATCCCTTTTTCTTTTATAGAAACACCCCATTTTATAGATAAACCACAGTTTATTTACCCATTTTTTAATTGTTTCTGGTTTGGGGTAATTATGAATAATGCTGCTCAGAACTTTTGTGTATGCTTTCTGCTTAAACATAAACTTCCATCTCTCTAGGGCAAGTGTCCAGGACTGGAATTCCATGTACCATGTCTAACTTTACAAGAAATTGCCAAGCCATTTTCCAGAATAGCTGTGCGATTTTTCATTTCCACCAGTAGCTATGCATGAGTTTCAGTTGCTCCACATCCTTGTAAGTACTTGACACTGTCTTTAGTTTATAATCCGTCCTGAGGTTTATAATGTGGATTCGTATTGTGGTTTGAATGTACTTCCCAGATGATTAATGAAGCAGAGTATGTCTTTTTGTGCTTATTTGCCATTTGAGTATCTTTTTTGGTGAAATGTTTGCTCATATCATCTATCCGACGTTTTTAGGGGTTAATTTATTACTTTTTAGTTTGGAGAGTTCTTTATGCATCATGGGTACAAGGCCTTTGTTAGATGTGGTTGAAAACGTGCCTCCTACTCTATAGCTTTTCTTTTTATTCTGTCAGCAGTGTCTTTTACAGAAAAAGGTTTTTAATTTTAAAAAATTCAATTTATCAATTTATTCTTTTATAGATCATGCTTTTGGTGTTATTTCTAAGAAGTCTTTGCATAGCTCAAGGTCACAAAAATTTTTCTGTTGTATTGTTAGTTTTATAGTTATGAATTGTACATTTTAGTATTTGATTCATTTCAAGTTAATTTTTATGAAGGTGTGAGGTTCACATTTACTTTTTTGCAAGTAGATGTCCAATCATTTCATTACTGTTTTCTCAAAAGATGATTTTTTCCATTGAATTCATTTGTATCTTTATAAAAAATGAATTGACTATGTACACAGGCTTATATATGTACTTTCTATTCTGACCCATTGATTTAGGTTTCATTAACTTCACCAAAGCCTGCCTTGATTACTGAGACTTTATAATAAGTCTTAAAATCTAGGAATGTGTATTGCCAAATTCTTCAGTTTCAAAATTTTTTTTGGCTATTCTAGTTTATTTAACTTTCTATATAAATTTCAGAATTAGCTTTCCATGTCTAAAAATTATGTTGGGATTTTATTTGAGTTGTATTATAATTACAGATCAAGTTGGGAAACATTGACACCTACCAGTTGAGACTACCAATGCCTAACTTATTTATTTAGGTTATCTTCGATTTTTTTAATCAGCATTTAGCTGTTGTCAGGATATAATAAGTCTTGCACATATTTTGTTAAATTAAAACTAAATATTTTACTTCTTTGAAGCTATTTTTAAATGGAACAATTGTTTTGTTTACAGTTGCTTATTGCTAAAATAAAGAAATATATTTAATTTTTGCACATTGATTATGTATCCTAAAACATTTCTAAAATCACTTATTCCATAGCACTTTTGTAGGTTCCGTAGCATTTCTATATAGGCAATCATGTTGTCCATGAGTATAAACAGTTTCACTTCTATCATTTCTATGTTTGCCTTTTATTTCTTCTTACTTTGTTGCATTGACTACAACTTCAAATGTGATGCTTAATGGAGTGGTGAGAGTAGTCAGCCTGGCCTGGTTGCCTACCTTAAGGGGGAAGCATTCAGTCTTTCACAATTAAGTGGGATATTAGCTATAAATTTTTGCAAATGTTCTCTTTTGGGTATTTTTAAGGAAAGTCACCATAAAGAGAAATAAAAGGCACAGGCAGAAAGAAGATATTTAAAAATGTAGATAACCAATTAAGTATTACTATCAGGAATATATAAAGAATTGTTGCAATTCAAATGGAAAAGGCCAACATCTTGCTTAATCTGCAATCCAAAACTTCACATAAATGGTATTCAATAAATAATTGAAAACATGCTCAATCTATTGGCTCCAAAGTTAAGCGAAGTTCTATATTATGGTTAAACTTTAATGCTACTCAAAGTATCTTCTTTATAATTAATTTTTTGTTAAAGAAAGAGTGCTTATTAATGAAGTGATCTCAAAATCAAGGAACAGTTTTGATCATTTTACAGTTTTGGAAGACAGTGTGGTTGAGGTTTGTAATTTTAGTTGTATATGAATTATTGAAATAAGTTGCATTCATAAATTATTACCTTCTACACGTTATGCTTAATGACTTTCATAATTTTAAACATGTTTCATAATTCAAAGTTTCACAGTATACATGAAGAGGGAAATAACTGAACAGTAAGAGCCCTTATCTCTTTACAGTGATTGAAATAAAATATCCTCATGCAAGAAATGTGCCAACTGTAACTGTGCAGAGCTAACTTTTTAGTCTCATTTTGTCTCAATCTGATATTTTACTAGCCATGTTCTTTGTTTAGCTTCTGAGTCACAAATATTCTGTAACCTGGGCTTTTCTTATCAACAGAGAGAAACAATTTACAGTACATAACTTTTACCAAAAAAGTATTTTTAGGTCTAAAGGCCTTACTTTAAAGTTTATTTTTAATTAAAATTGGTTCCCTGCTTAAAATAGAGACATATTTTTTTAGTCACTTAATGCTTGACAAAAAGGAGGCTTATTTTGTTTTCACATGAGTAATTTAAGTTATATGAACTGTAACAATAAGGTGTAATTTTATTCATGAAGATTAAGAAATAGCAAAATGTAAATCTGATACTATCAAGCATTGGCAAGAATGTGGGGCAATGAGTACTTTTATGCTCTTTTGTGGAAAACTACTAACCCACGTGGAAATAATTCCCATGGTTTCTATTTATTAACCCACCTTTTTAATCCCAGACAATTTGAGGCAGACAGAATAGAATTAGAGCAAGAGCACTAGGTGAGCAGATGTGAGTTCCCACTCTAACTTTGTTTCTTAGGAATTGCATGATCACTAGCGAGAATATAAACATGGCTCAGCCTCAGGTTCCTCACGTCCTAAGTTAGGATCTCAGGGGCGTGCTGACTTGCACAGGCTCACAGGAGCCAACTATTAATGCTCAGAACTTTTGTGGGATGGTTGTTAAAACGCTGGTAGTTTGAAGTCAGCCATGCTGGAAATATTCATACCAAAGAAATCAGCAAATGATAGAAGTCAATGTTCTTACTGTCTTTCTAGAGAGGAAATTTAGCAATACAACATTTGGGGATATCATAAGGAAAAGTGAAGAAAGGTGTTCCACCTTCTTAAAATATCATTAGCCTATCCAGAAAAGCCCTATGCAGAATTAGGAAACTAAATAAAAATAATACAATAACAAATATAATATGAAATAATTTTACATTATTTACTGCTTTAATTGCTTATATCACTGCCTCTATATTAAAAACAAAAACTACTTTCATAGAGAGCTTACCAAGTGCTAGTTACTGATCTCCATGTTTTTAGTGAAAATAAAACCTTTTTTGAAATAGTAATTCTTCCAAATACTATGAAATACATATTATACTACCTATATTTTGGCTAGGAATTGAGGCTCAAAGAAGAACTTAGTCACAACTATGTGTGAACAGAGCAAGGAATGAACCCTTGAGCCATCCAGCCAGAAATGCTTGCTCTCCTCACTAGGCCATTCTGTTTCTGTTACTCCAACTGAGATTTAGTGTAACCATCTATCAAGATTTAGTGAAGCTTGTATCTCCTAGTGCAGCAAGCATGGACATTATAATGCTAAAGCAAAGTTCAAATCTTTCACTTTGATTTTCTCTTTCACATCTAAGTTGTCATTAGCAACAACAGGTTGTTTGATATAAAATAAATGAGGTGGAAAACAATACCTCAGCTACCTGCCTTTCACTATTTCTTGAAGAGTAGATTAACTGTAATCATGGAAAATGACTTCTTTGCAGCTTTAGACAGAGATTAGCAATTACCCCTTGACTGCCACTGCCTATCCGCAAGGAAACCTCCAATAATGTCACCCATATTTGCAAATGTAATCAACCTTTGTTTAATATACATTCACATTACCCTTTTTTCAAGATTATAGCCTTGGAAGAATTTGTAAGATTTTCCCAAACAAAAAACAAACATTAACATCCAACATACACCACAACATTGGTTGCTGCCCTTGACTAGCATATAGCCTTTTGAGGAGAAGTTTTGGGAAGCCAGAGGTTAGACTGTTGGCAGGAGATCTTGTGTGGCTCTCTTTAGCCCTCAGCCCAGAGACTATGCACAGAAAATCACTGGTCACCACACAGGAATGCCCTTGGGCCAGTGCTTCCTGCTGTCATATGAATTTGAAATTCAAACCTAAAAACTGAGCAGTCCCTGGTGAGCTGGGCAGAGAAATGGGAAAGGGTACTTTGTAGTAAAATGTCCAGGGAGGTTTGATGTCCAGTTGGCTTAGTACCAACAGCAGCAGGAATTTTTTCTTAGGAGATCAACCAGGATTGTCAACCTATGCCAATGGATTTGCCTGAGTTACAGTGGCCATCCCATTTGGAGCAAAGCAATCCCCTTTTATGTGTGCTTTTCTGTGTTAACCAAACATTTAACAGGAAGTTACAGTCAGGGGTTACAGAGGACACTTGTACTTCTTACCTCTAACATTCAGAGAGCATTTTCATAAATACCTCAAATAATTAAACTGTACGTCAAGCCGTAAAATTAAGTTTTTATAGAAAGGTGGGGTGGAGGGTGTGAGGAGTAAGGTGTAGCTCTTACAACATTTAAGAACGCATCATTAATAATCAATTGACTTCAAAACATTTGACTTTCCTGACCACTTCCAGAAATACCAAATTTTAAATATCATACTTCAAAATAACTCACAATTCTGGACTTGGTATGGGCTTTCCAAATTATTGCCAGAGGATGCATTACAGTGTTTTCCTTTAGGGGCTTAAGGTAGGGAAACAGTGCCCAAAATTGCATTTGGACACAAAGTGTGTTTTCTTCCATTTTATAATTATGTCTGTATATTCCAGAAAGCCTTCTTTTTGGGAGAGAAGTATTTTTGCCTTATGAACATAAAATTTTTATCATGTGCCTTAGCTGTTGTTTGTTGGTCACAGAATAAATCACAGTGGCATAAATGGCATAAATGCACACCCAGGAGAAAATCGTGTATCTCTTCCTCCCAATCCTAGCCCTCATCCAAACATCACCCTAAGGCTGGAGATTGCTCAAAACAGTGGATAGTGGCCCTCCATAAATAGTAAATGAATGACAACATGAAGGAATTGTAGAGCTACTGAATAATGTTTTAAATTCAGAAGAAATTTTCTAGCAGATATGAATCTATCTTCTTCAGAAATATAACTAGGCATTGCTTATTCTTAGCAAAATTCTATTTTCAATTACTGATATACATCAGAACAATGTAAAACATTTAATTAATACTCAATGAATATGTAAATGAAGAAGTCCCCACAAAGCCTTAAGGACAACTATAAAAGATACCTAATTACAGCTACCACCACCAAAGGGATGCATGGAATGAGGCAAAATTTATCAATCAACCACATTTAATTTCTCATTCATTCATTATTCATTCAACAAACATCTACTGAGCCCTATTGTCTGCCAGGTAATATTCTAGGTACTTGGAATACATCAATGAATAAAATAGTGTTACCTGCTAGCCTAGAGTTCATATTTTAGCAAAAAAGAGAGATAACAAATGCTAAACAAGTAAACCACATAAAATATTGGACAGTGATATGTGTTATGGAAAAAAAAAGAATAAGCAGAGCAAGATATGAAGCAATTGGATAGGCCAATTGCCATTTAAAGAAAAGTGGCCTGGTAGGCTACAATGAAAGGTGACACTTAAGCAGACTTAAAGAAAGAGAATATGTGAGAGATCCGGGCAATGAGAAGTCAGTGCAGAGGCCTAAGGTGGAAGTGCTCTTGGCATGTTTAAGGAATAGTAAAGAGCCCAAAGTGGCTGCAGCAGAGTAAATCGGGGATCTGTGAGATCAGGAGCTAATGGGGAGCCGGGAATTGAGGTAGGCACATTATACAGAGTTCATAAGCCACTGTAAATTCACTGGCATTTTTTCTCACCAAGAACTCACTACAGTGGTTTGCACAGAGGAAGATATACTTGAAATCTGTTTTGGAACGATCACACTTCCATGTTGAGAATAGACTACGACCAAGTGTAGAGACAGGTGGGTCACTAAGGAAGCTACAGCAGTATTACACACAGAGGCAAAAACCTGAGGGGTCTCGTGAAGGTGGCAGTAGTGGTCAGATTGTGGATGTCTTGAAGGTAGAGCCAACAGGATTTCCTGACAGACTGGACACAGAGAGTAAGAAAAAGGGAAGGAAAAACGATGACTCAGGATTTTTGGAAGAATAGGGTTGCAATGATTAAGACAGGTGAGTCCCCAGGTGGGACTAGGGAACAGGGACCTGGTGACGATGAGAAGGCTCCTCTCAGTCTCCAAGCACAGCGAGTGTAACTGCCCAAGGCACTGAGGACAAGCTTCCCACAGTCAGCTCTGACCAGGGAAAGCAGGGGAAACAGAGTTACTACAGGAGTTTTGGGAAATGTGGGCCTCTTCTGACAGACATCTCTGGCTCAAAGACTCCCAATCAGCTCTGCCTGAACTTCGTTGGAACCGCACTAGAGTCTAGCACTTGTGCAGCCCAGCCTTCCTCCTTGCCTTTCTCCTCCACAGGGGCCTGCACTGCAATCAGTGTTCTCCCAATCTGCCAGCTTCTTTTGGTCTTTGTCACTATTTTTCCTAATAACTCTCCCGCATTTGTAATCTCAGAGAATTAGAAGTAACTCAGGGCATTCGAGTGAACAGCTTGGGAAGATAGGAGGTAACAACTGAAGAAAACAGGATGCATGGAATTGAGATCACGGAGAAGCAGGTGTTGGTAATTACAATGTCAAGGATATGTCCGCGGAGACAGAGGCTGAGGTGGGGTTAAGGACAAGATCATTGCTGGAAAAGAACCCCAGGAACTGAGGGCAAGGATGTTGGAAGAATCATGTTTATGTGTTCTGAAATTGCAAATAACAGTGAGCCAGAGCTAAAGTAATAAAAATGAGCAGGAAATGATATAAGATCAGTACATGAAACCACAATTAAGTGGCGGAGGGTGATGGAGGGTGATGTAATCTACTGACATAATATTCCAAACTGAAATGTTTGTTTGGGAGGTGGGGGGATAAAGGAAGGAGAATGGTCTGACGTGACAAAAAGTAGCAAAAAGGCACCTATTCTATCTCAGTCCCTATAGGAGGACTGGGAGGGGAGGGAGGAGAGTAGACAGCAGCCAAGACTTGAGAGTTTCTGGGGAAGCAGTGTCTTTTGGAGTGAGTCAGTTCCGTTAGCAAGTGGTTCTCAATGGGGGACAGTTTTACACCACTCAGCTCCCCTGGGACATTCGGCAGTGCATGGAAGATGGGGCAGAAATGCTACGTGCATCTAGTGGATAAAGGCCTCCCACAGCAAAGAATTATCTGGCCCCAAAAAATTACAATAATGTTGACGTTGAGAAAACTTCATTAGAAAAATAAGGAGAAAGGAAGTTTAAAGACAGGGTTGAGGAGACAAAGATTTTTGCCAGTTACGGATTGTGAATTCCTGAAGGCACAATGGGAGTGTTTAAGATTTTGTGATGAATGAGATAAGGAGAGAGAAGAAGAGACTATGTACAGATCCTTATGGGAATTTGAGTTCGGAGATGAGGGGTGACCAGGGGGCCTGTAGTTCCATGTGATAACTGATATAAATGAGGTAATTTGTGTGCTGGAGGGAGTGGTAGAGGTGAGTTCTATCGATTTTTCCTTACTCTTGATGACAACACTGAAAATGTGTGAGGAGTGGACTGCAGTCACAGTTCCTGTGCATGGAATCAATCTGGACTGGTTCTTGGAAAGGACAAGCATACACCTAATGTATGAATATCTCCTAGCTCACACTGACCTGTCTTTTTTCCTCTCCTTTCTGGGTCTTTTCAAATTGTAGTGCTCCCTACTAGTCATCCTACAAGTCTTTAAGTTTGCTCAGAAGCCCTACCAGGAACTAGTAGCATCCCTGATAAGAAATCACCACCTTTTCTTTCCTTACCCTCTCTCACCACACCCACACCCACAACCACACACACACACACACACACACACCAAAACATACCTGCAAGCCATCATTATCTGAGAGCTCTGATAAATTAAAGTAGTGGTTATGTTAACTACTACTTCTAGATTAATACATTAATCCTACTACATAATAATGAATCTCAACAAGGGATTTCAATATTTTAAAGAATCATTACTGACAGGATTTTAGACATGGAGGCAGAATTACTGTAGAGACATTTTCAAATCATACTACCTAGGCTGCTAATTCTGTTCAGAAAGAGCTCTTAAAGGAGGTAAAAATCTTTGTTAATGTAGTTACTTCCTTATGGCTGACTCTGCAAAGACAAATCCCAGAAGGCATTATTCACACATACATGCATGCATAAACACACACATTCACACACACACACATACACACACCACTGAGAATTCTATCTCCCATGTCATTTTCTAACTTGTTCCTATTTAGCAACTTACACTGATTAATGAATGAATGATGGACAGATGAGGGCATCATTCCATCTTTTGTGAACGGCCCTGAACTACTGGAGTTTTGACTTATTTTTGTATTGCTCTTTTCTCAGACCTTTTACTATCAAGCAATCAATTCTTTCCATTGACCACCAAGCCTTTCTCTACAAGGGCTTCCTGGAGTTTCACTTTCCTGACTTTATTTCTCCTCTTCTGTGAGATGAAGAACCACAGGTCATCAAGACTGCGATAAAGTTAGCAAAGCTACACACCAGTAGGTAGGCTCTGAGGACTCTGAACACTTCATGAAAAAAGTACATAATCTTCAGAGCAGGTAATTTCTATGTTATTCTTGTCTCTCGGAAAACCTTTTCTTCTTGTGTGGTCCTCATTTGTGCTCTAAACAGTCAGGGTCATGAGATAAAGGAAAAATAATCACATTCACACCTGTGCTGGTTATAGACTGAAACAATATTGTCCTGTTCTAGGGATTTCACCACAAAGGTAGGAATTTTGTCAAAACTTCACCACATACTCTTAAGTGTATCATACATTCCTTTCACATTCGTCAAGAGTTCAATAAAAACCCTTGTCTGCAAGTATTTTACGGTACTAGTCCACTTAGTCACAATAACTTAATATACAGTGAATCTTGGTATCTTATATCTTATTTTTCTTTCTCGTTCTGGTCTTTATTTTCTCTTACCACAGGCAAGATAAATGGTCAGTATAGGACTTTTGATGGAAAGAATCTAGTTCCACTTCCAGTTCCACCACACAAGTAAACAGACACTGAGAAAAACCTCTTAGCTTTTGAGACTCAGTATCCTCATGTACAAAAAAATGGGAAAAATTGTAATGCTTAATTCCCAGGATTTAGATGAGAAACAAATAACCTACTATATTAAAAAAAAGTGTTGAAAACTATGAAAAGCTCTAAACATTCCTGTTAGAACTGAAGGAAAGGACAGACTAGGGAGTTACCTAGATGCAGAAAAGGAGATTAAGAAAGAGCTGATGTGTGGGAATAAGAGGAAGCATAAGACATGTTTCCTAAACCCAAGGAGTATACAATCTATTTATAGAAACAAGATTTTTATATAAGAAACAGTCAGTAAACACTACCAGACAATATATATAAGTAACTGAGAAACTGTGTCATAGAGAACATTACCTGCTTTAGGACTTTAGAGAAGAAGACATACATGAACCAAATAAATTAAGAAAGGCATCTTAGAAATACAATTTATTTTTAAAACCCTTACAGGAATCCTAAGCAACCTCTAGTTCCAATTCCAACATTTCAGAAAACGAAGAACCCAAGAGTTCATCCCATGTTCTTCAAGAAGAATCCAATCCCTGAGAGTTAAATGATTTGCTCAGTATCCATCAATTAGGCATGCCCTCATAATCTAAAACTCTTTCTACTACACTATACTTGGAAAAGAGAAAAAAGCAAGGATTTGACACATAGTTACGTAGATATTGTGATAAGCCAGTGCTTTGACCAGATCTAAGCAAAAGGGGCTCAGAACAAACAGGGAAGCTATAGCTGGAACCCTAACGGGATGGTGATTAGCTACAGAGGCCAAAGTCACATTCTGGTTAAGAGGAACAGCTTATAATCCTCACAAAGATGCTTATGACCATAGAGTGTCACCTCAACTTTCAACCTTTTCTCCTAACAAGGAGAAGGATGTGAGAGAATTTTCTATAGCTCTCCGGTATGACGAGGACATCAAGGTTACTAGCCCTTCCTGGTGAGCTGCATGGAGTATCATCAGCCATACGAAATCTAGATATTATGTCAAATATAATAGGTAATCAGATTATAAATAAGCTAGAGAGGGCAATCAATTTCAATTCAGAAAACACTCTGTCATGAAATATTCTTTGTCCAGAAGCAACTATCTAGTAGTAATGAAAAAACAGGGAAAATAGACCATTGGTTTTAATACAATGCACTTAGTGCTGCAATAGAGAAAAGCACCAAAACAAAAGGAACCTCAAATCCGTTTCAACTTTTTAACTCAATCTAGACTTTAACCCCTAAACCCAAGCTGGTGTGGGACAGGGCCCAAGAAACCCTTCATGGGAACAGGGTGTCAGAACTTCAGAAGAAGAGGATAATCGATCAAAGTGAACTGTGAGGTGCACAGATACGTGAGGTGGGCACTGCACTGACTATTGCTGCGTTTCCCGCAGTGTGGAGGGAAGCTGGGAATGATCCTTCCGCATCTTCCCCTCCCGGGACCTGGAGGCACAGCGCACGCCCCACTCTTACTTGAGTGAACAGAATGCATGTGAACATTCTGTCTGCGGAGCTCTCTGAGAGGGAAGGATGGCCATATTTTCTAGGGGACAGCTCCTGGATGGTGCCATTCCTTGCTGTGCTGTGAGGAATCAAAGGCAAAACCTTCTGTAGGAGCTGCCACTAGTCAAAAAAAAAAAAAAAACACTGAATATGTGTCTAAAATGGCCCTTTTTCAAAGACCAGCTGTCTTGGTCTTTCTTCTTTTTGACAGTGCCTGCACTTTTCGGCGCAGTCTATTTCTCAGGTGTCCTCGGTGCCGTAACTTTAGAAAGCGGCCTCCCTCCAGCCCTTCCTCCTGCTCGCTCCGTCCACTCCTCCCTTTCCTTCCGTTTTTGTATCTCTCAGGCCACTGTTTTCTTTGCCTGTTCAACATGCCAAACAAGAGCTGCCACTCACAGAATCACAGGTTTGCCATAACCCTACCTGTAGTCCCACAGAACATGTAAGTTGAAAGGAAATTATGATTCATTTTAATGCAGCACTGCCTTACCCAATGAGACGCTCCTCTGCACAAAATCCCTCATGCCTTAGGGAAAGGTGATCCTTCTTCATCTCTCTCTACCTAAGTATCCAACTGTATAATGCTGTGCACGGGGCAGGACATGTTCCCTTGACTTCTTCACGGTGATCACTTTGTGTGCTGAAGCATGAGATTCAATTACCCGTATCATTGTCTTGGCCTGCATGGCTACAATCATTATTAATGCCTGAAAAATTGCCTACTTCTTTGATATAAATTCAGTCACAGTTATGCACTTCCAATCATGCATCAACCAAGTACATTAAAAAATATTTTTTTCAAGCTTCCAGGGAATAAATGATCCTTAACAAAATTGGCATTCTATTTAACATAAATTTCAAAATGACATTTGTGAAATTTAAGTGATCTGAATAACCTAGCAATTACCCAAATTAGGGAAATGCTTCAGAGTAGGAAATAAGGTGATTTTAAATAAATAATAAATAAGCTGATTTTCTCTACTGTGTATTTGATCTTTGCCTCTATTTGTATTTAACCTATGTCTCTATATGTGCATACAATTTGTAAAATATTTTTCTGAACTAGCAATGGATCTGTCCAGTAACAGTGGGAAGAGTACCTTAAGGCAGAGGTCACAAGACACATCACAATTGAGCCAGCACAGCAAGAATCGCATTTTGATCTAATGACTAAGATCTAGTCATTGATTGATATGATTTTTAAATTTCTCATTACAGTTTATCCAACTTTATAGAGGTATTATTTACATACCATAATATTTACTCATTGTAAAGATACATATTGATCACTTTGGTAATTTTACATGGTCTCTTTTAATCTATAAGTTTCCCCTCCATTTCTGTGTTTCCCTGTCGTTTATTTGTTGAAGAAACTTGCTCATTTGTTCCATTAGTTCCCAGCTTATTTATTTTATTGAGTTCTTCTTTATAGTTTCACATGTTTCTCTTTTTTATTACTTATTAGTTTTAATAAATTTACTATTTATGATTTTTATAAATTCACATACAAATTTTATTAAGATAATTTCTATAGTTTAAATAAATTGTTTATTATTTACTATAAATTGATAGTTGGAATAATTGGTATGAACTACCTTTAGCTAGAATACCCATACATGGTAGTATGTATTTTATCAGGACACATCCTCTTATTGTAAAGTCAGCAGCTGTTAATGATGAATGCCAACTTCTATTAATTCATTAGGGTTTTCAAAATGGTAATATTCTAAATCTATCATCTGTACTTCATTTATTAGTTGAAAAACTGTCATAAATAAAAACTTCTATTCTATTTAGTTGCCCAGTGCTACAGTTTATATAGGAAAGCCAGGATAAAGTGATTTATTTTATTTACCAGTTTCAAAGTAATGAGTTGGTTCCAAGCATTCTCTAATAGTGATCACTATGGGGTTTTTTTAATTATAATTCTTACATTCAAAAGCATTTGAAATGTTTTAATCCTCTGAGGTTATCATCACTGTTTCTCAGACAGCCCCATTTCTAGCCAGTGGTTTACTCTTCATATTGGTTCCTGAGCCCTTATGACCCAACATGGGATGAGATATTCCTTATACAGATTGGGAACTGGACCCGAGAATCTCGACATTCCTAAAGTTCAGTTCCATGTACACATTTATGCACTATTTGAACCTTCTGTCTGGTTAACTGCTATGCCTCTATGTGTTATCTGTATCCCTACCCCCAGCACATTTCTTGAGTTTTCATTTCTTTAATGGAATATAACAGGTGTTATCTTTAAAGTCAGGGTGAGAGGTCTTCAGTCATATATTACTAATTCATTCCATAAACATAAAGTGTGGCAGTCAGATTGATCAGAGGAGCAGAAACCATGAGATATATAAAAAAGGGACTTATACAAAATTACATTTTATGCTATTATGGAAACTGGTGGAGATGTTTATGCAAGGCTGTTACCTCTCATCTGGTTTTGAGCTGAACTTACTATAAGCAAACCAGCTCAGAAGTCAGGAAAGAGTGGGGAAAAGTGAGCAAAAATTAGACCTCACAAGGACATAAAACTGGATCCCATGAGGATCAACTGGAACTTACATGACATTTCAGATCCTCCCACCTCAGAGTAGATTTTCCACAGGGGAGCCTGATGTCCTTGACCATGGATGCACAAATGCACCTGAGCCAGGACACTGAGAGGTTTGAGAGGACATGTGTCAGGAACTAGACAAGTTGCAGGCGTGGGTGATACACACACTAAAATGGTGAACCAGCAGATCAGCAACAAGATGCATGAGCTTCCATAGTTCCTAGTGTTGCACACCAGGTTTCAGAGCACAGAAAATGGTTGTTGCTTCATTTCCAAATAATCAAATGTATTCCCAAATATCAAACAAATTTCTCATGACCAACCTTCTACTAGTAGTGTGAAGATTAGAGAACTGTGAAAAAGGTAATCTCAGTTTAACTAATTTGAAAGAGTACACAGCCACTACCAAGCTGGCATTCACACACTCCTCTTTTAATCATACTTCACTTCCAAAATAAATTAAACAGAAAAACTATGCTTCACCTAACTTTGTGTAACTATCCATCATAAAACTGAAAATACGCTTTTACTTTCCTCCAAAAGATACAAGGGCTTTTATTCATCTTTGAGAATGTTCATTCCTCATATGGCTCTGTCACACTCCCTATCACCTGTAAGTGCTGTAAGTAAATAGTGAGATACAAAACCAAGTATGTTAGATGGTAGAGAAATAGTAAAGGGAAAAAAATTAGTTGATTTGGTTAATATAGAAAGTATATCCATATAAAAACAAGGATGATATGCTCCTAACTATTAAGGTCTAATTGTAAATGTGCAGCAAGCCAGAGGCAGTTTCTCAAAATGGTACTCACTCTCTTTAGGGATTAGCATAGTGATGTTCCAAAACGCTGAGGGTCTGCAGTGTGATCTGCCTGTGGGAGCCTTCCAAAGGCATCCCCATCTGACACTTCAAGCACCTTTGGATCTGATGGGTCATATAGTCCAGGAAGCAGAGAAGCTTACATTGCTGATTGGATCTATTAAAGAACTTTCCCTTTCTTGTCTGAACCCACTTAAAACTGGTAGCTTTTCAAAGTACTCAGTAGAGAGTTATACTACACGCACAAATGGGATACAAGTACAAAGAGGCCCATCAATTATCATGTGTATTTCTCATTGGTAGGAAGGGTCAAATGCAGCAACTTGCCCTTCACTTTGAAAAGGGTGTACTGATTGCCTTAGACCAAAGGACCCTTAGAATTTCACTGAGGTATGTGGTCAACAAAATAATATCTTCCCAAAGATGTCTACATCCTAATCCCCAAACCTGTGAGTATGTTACCGTATATTTCAAAAAGGGTTTCACAGATGTGATTAAGGATCCTTAGGGTGACTATGCTATATTATCCAGGCAGATCCAATACACTCACAAGAGTTTTATAAGAGGGAGACAGAGAGCTCATGTGATAATGGAAGCAAAGGTCAGGAAGAGAGAAGGGTAGAGAGCTTTAAAGATGCTACGCTGTGGACTTTGAAGATGGAGGAAGAGGCTGTGAAGTAGTGAATGCTGGAAATACCCTGAAGCTTAGAAAAGGCAAAAAACAGCTTCTTCCCTGGAGTCTTCAAAAGGAACACAGCCCTGATAATACGTTGATTATAGGACTTCTGACTTGAAGAACAGTTAAGATAATAAATTTATTTTGAGTCCTCTAAATTGGTGATAATTTCTTACAAGAATGGGAAAATAATATTAGGTGACAATGAATTTGGGGGTGGAGGGTATTTTCAACCTTCTAACCAAGGGTCTTAATCACATAACTAGGTATTTGTTACTTTCTGCTCATCATATGTGCTTAACATGCTATAATCAATATAAGGCAAGAGTGTGATAACCTATGCACTGGAGAGGTAAGTAAAGTCCTGAACTAGATTATGACATAGGATTGGAGAGCTGATACGGCCCTGAGTTAAAACAAGAAAGGTATATTGCTGACCTTTCCTGCTAAAATAAAATTACTTCTGGTGATCTTTATTAATACATACAAGGGGAAAAGCATTTGCCAGATAAACAGCTGTTTATCATATGACATAGGATACATCTACTTGTCATAATAATGAAACCACATCTGGACCAACAGATACAACTGGAGTCATAATCTAATTACATTTACAATCATCTGTTGACATTCTTCAAGATCCATCTATTTTCTTCCCAAGCCAAAAGGTTGATTGATGGAGTCAGGAATCAACATTTCTACATCTTTGAAGTCCTTGATGGTGACAATAATTCTGAAATTCCCTTAGGAATGTGGTATTCGTAAACTACTTCAATAGGGAGAGGGAATTTTGGTGGCTTCTGCTTAGAGTTTCCTTCCTGTATTTGTTTTCTATTACTGCATAGCAAATTGCTGCAAACTTACTGGCTCAAAACAACATCTATTAATTAGCTTGCAGTTCTGTAGTCAGAAGTGTGGCATGAGGTGGTTGGCTTCTCTGCTCAGGCTGAAGTCAAGGGGTTGACCAGCTGCACTCTCATTTTGAGTTCAAGGTCCTCTTCTAAGTTCATTCCCAGTACTGGCAGGAATTCAGAAAAGAGATATCAAAGAAATCTTTTAAAATGTTTTTATCGTAGCTTTGGTGAAGGAACTGTCTTCTGGACTCTCTTCGGGAGCACAGTCAGGTGGGTCAGCACAGCCTACTTAAGAAATGCATTCTGTCATTCATATCTCCCTGAGTGTTTGTTTACAATACTTATTCCTCTACAATAAACTAAGGGATTTTTTGGCATTTCTACTCCATTTAAGTTTTTAGTTTGGCATTTCAGCTTTACAGAAGTAGGGGCACAAGTTTCAGTCAAGCAACCAAGCAGAGTTTTAGTGAGACATACTGAATCTAGAGTTACTGTTTAGTTAGTAAGCCATATTAACAAATTCATTTAAAGCCCTGAGCTCAAAATTTTCTTTCCCAGTTCTCCACCACACTTAAAAACAACCAACTAACCCCATCATGCTCCTTACCTAAGAGATCCCATGCCGTATTCTCAAAGTCTTGCTTCTACAGATACCTGGTTATTATATAATCTGATGCTATCAAGGTGAACTAGCAGGTCATCTATAACATGCATATTGTCACAGTCTATGCCCCAAACTTCAGAGCACAAAAAAATGGCTACTACTTCATATCTACCTTCATTTTATACTTAGATAATATCTCAGCTCCTGCAAGACTGAAGTAATTTTGCAATCCTACTTTTGAACTTTGACTCACATGAATTTGAACTTCCTAATTATCTTTACTTTCTGGTGATTACCATTATGCTATATAATGCATAAATATTACCTAAATTTATTAGTAGTAGTATCACTGATGATGTTTCTCTTTACCTGAACTCACATAGCATCCTCACTTGACACTTGAACTGTTGGTTAAATCTTTATTTGGGGCTATTTTATCTCTCAATGAAATTCTAATCCTTAATGACAGGGACTATGTCTTTTTTTCGTATTCCCCAAGCACCTACCATAATACTTTGAAACTATTAAGAGCTTAGAAAATAAATATTCTTTAAGAAAAATCTTTCAAAAATAATTCCCATATTTAAGTAGAGCCCAAGAACAAAATAAGTCCTTTCTTTCATGTGTGGGAGTGCACCTGAAGCCCTCCACCTGGAGAGTAAATTCCTTAAAGACTGGGGCACTAGGTATAGATGTGAAGATTATCTGGCCATGAACTAAATCCTAGGAAACTAAATGAAAGCAGCAGTTTTGTTTTTTAAGGGAAATGTTTAAATGAAAGTTGTTTTATTGCTTTGTGCTTATTTCTCTTATTAAGTGTCTTGCCTCTTTTTATAATTAAATGCTTTACCTGGTCTGTATGCAATTTCCAAGTAATAAAAATTTCGCCACAACTTTATTACTGCAGGAATTGGTCCCACTCATAGCATTTGCTAGGACAGGAATGGGATGAGAATTAAAAACACAAAGATAAAATCCCTACCTTTAAGGTATTCACAATCTGAATGAGATAATTTGAAAATACAGGTTGTATACATCTAAATCCATATTTTAAAAAATTGAAACACGGACACTAAAATACACAACAACATCAAAAACATAAAATATGAATAAATTTAACCAAGGAGGTGAAAGATGTCTATCCTGAAAACTACAAGACATTAAAAAAAGAAATTGAAGACACACATAGAAAAGTATCCATGTTCATGGATTAGAAGAATTAATATTGTTAAAATATCAATACTACCAAAAGTTATCTACAGATTCAGTGCAAATCCTATCAACACTCCAATGGTATTATTTTTTTTTTACAGAAGTAGAAAAAGCAATCTGAAAACTTATATGGAACCACAAAAAAGACCACAAATAGCTAAAGACCTCCTGAGAAAGAACAAAGTAGGAGGCATGGCAATTACTGATCTCAAGCTATACTATAAAGCTATAGTAATCAAAACAGTATGGTACTGGAATAAAAACAGACAAATAGACCAATGGAACAGAATCAAAATCCCAAAAATAAGCCTAAGCATATACTTTCAATTCACGTTTGACAAGAGAACTAATAATGTGCAATGGAGAAAAGAGAGTCTCTTTAATAAACGGTGCTGAGAAAATTGTATATTCACATGTAAAAGAATGAAACTAGATTCCCATCTTACACCACTCACAAAAATTAACTTGAAATGAATTAAAAACTTAAGTGTAAGAATGAAACCATGAAACCCCTAGAAGAAACATAAGAATAAAGCTCCTTGACATAGGTCTTGGTGATGATTTTTTTGGATGGGACACCTGTAACATAAGCAACAAAATAAAAAACAAGGGGAACTACACCAAACTAAAAAACTTCTGCTTAGCAGAAGAAACCATCCAAAAAGTGAAAAGACAACCTATGGAATGGGAAAAATATTTGCAAAACATGTATCTAATAAGGGGTTAATATCCACAATACATAAAGAACTCATAAAACTCAACAGAAAATAAAACAAATCATCCCATTTAAAAATGGGCAAAGGACCTGCATAGACATTTCTCCAAAGAGGATACACAAAGGACCAACAGTTCACGAAAAGATACTCAACATCACTAGTCTTTGGAGAAATGCAAATCAAAAAGACAATGAGGTATCACCTCATAGCTGCTAGAAAGGCCTTCATATGAAGAAAAGGGAATCTTTGTACACTGTTGGTGGGATTGTAAATATCAATAGTCACCATGGAAAACAGTATAGACATCCTCAAAAAATTAGAAATAGAACTACCCTATAATTCAGTTATTCCACTTCTGGGTTATAATCAAAGTAAATGAAAACACTACCTCAAAAAGATAATCTGTACTCCCATTGTCATAGCATTTACAATAGCCAAGACAGAAACAACCTAGGTGTCCATGGGTGCAAGAGTGGGTAAAAAAGTTTTACTACATATATACAATGGAAGATTATTCAGCCATAAAAATACTAGGGAATTCTACCATTTCTAATAACATCGATGGACCTTCAAGATGTTATGTTAATGAAATGTCAGAAAAAGAAAGACAAATACTGTATGATCTCACTTATGTATGGACTTTTTTTTTTTTTAACTCATAGAAACCAAGATCAATCTTGTGGTAACCAGAAGTGGAAGGTTAGGGGATGGAAAACTGGAAGAAAGTGGTAAACAGGTACAAACCTCCAGCTGTAAGATACATAAGTACTATGGGCATAATGTACATATAAACTGCTCTGTAATATATAAGAAAGTTGTTAAAAGAGTAAATCCTACAAGTTCTCATCACAAAAAGAATTTTTTTTTCCTTATTTTTCTTCTTGCTTTTCTTTTTATTGTATCTGTATAAGAAGACAGATGTTAGCTGAAACTTTTGTGGCAATCACTTCACAATATATGTAAATCAAATTATTATGCTATATACCCTAAACTTACATAGTGATGTATGCAATTATTTCTCAAAATATATGAGTGAAGGTATATAAAAACATAGTTCTAGGGGTATTAAACATAAATTTTAAGGTACTATTATTATTTTATGTACTATTCTTTTTATCCCCAATTATATACATATCCATAATTATTTTTACCTTTTGAATCAGGATACAAACTTATCAAAGACAAAAATCAGACATTCTCCTTCCCTTTTATCTTCCAAAATGAGAAAACTGTAATCAATCAATGGACATTAGTTAAAAAATAATTACAGCTCACTTCCCCTCCCCCATCCTCTGGCCACACCATTCTACATACTGTCTCTATGATTTCGAGTAGAATCATATAGCATTAGTCCTTCTGTTTGGAGCCCACATGTCCCTGTTTACTTCCTTCTTTTGTAGGCATACATTAACTGATAAACAGGAGGTAAATTCTTTGAGTTTTAGTCTGCCTGGAAAAAAGGTCTTTATCTTTATACTTGTCAAAGGGTGTGGCTAGATTTAGAATACTGGGTTTGAAATACTTTCCCTCCTAATATTAAAGCCAATGCTTCATGGACTTCAAGCCTGCCATTTATTGTTAAATTCTATGCTATTATAATTCTGGATCCTTTGTATGTGACCTGGTTTAAAGTTTATGGAAGTTTTTATAATTTTCTCTTAATTCTTAGGATTTGAAATTTCCTTTGTGGATATTTTTGATTCATGTGCTGTAGACTCAGGAGACCCTTTCAGTCAGGGTACTCATAGTTATTCAATTTTGGGCAAATTGATTGAATTATTACTATCTCAAAAATAACTTGCTTGGATTTAGGGGGAAAAGGTAGAGGCATGACAACTGAGGCACAAACCTCCTCCCGAAACCAAATATAACACAAAAATAAAGCAAATACAACTAATTCTGAAAGAGTAACCCAAAGACTGCAACAGACTGCCTATATCTGGGGAAAAGAGGCGGCCTCAGAAAAAAGGGTAAAGTAGCAAAGCTGAGATATGGCAGGACATGAGCCCTTGCCCACCCCAGCTCACAGTGGGGATGAAGAGAAACAGAATAGGGAGGGAATAGGAGCCCAGGACTGCTAAACACCCACCCCTGGAGATCTGCTACAGAAGCATGAAACCACATTGCATGGTGCTCTGGAGATGAAGGGGTTGGAAAGCAAAGACAGGCAGAATACTCAGAGAGACTGAGACTCCAGCCACTTATAGAGAATAGGTATCCACAACCGGCAGCTCTGGAACAAAAGAAAGGCAGGCACA
The DNA here is from genome assembly GCF_040802235.1 of Manis javanica. NCBI lineage: Eukaryota > Metazoa > Chordata > Mammalia > Pholidota > Manidae > Manis > Manis javanica. The sequence continues at coordinate 105,259,392 of NC_133164.1, read as the reverse complement.
TAGAAAGACTTCCCAATAGTGAGAGAGGTGTTAAGGGGCAAGGATTACATAGAGCTTGCTGATCAGGAGAAAGGACAGATGGCCAAAATCATCCCAGCACACTCAGACCAGCAGGTTGGGAACTTTCAGGAGCTTCAGATGCTCCATCCCCTGGCTGGGAACACACCACCAATGACCCCCAATGCATTCACAGCCTGCTGTTTCTTCCTCCTGGCAGGCAGTGGTATGCGCACCTGCTGCCCTGGCGATCATGACATGCTAGCCAGAGGGTGGACTCACCTATGGAAGCTACAGGGGTGTAATATAGAGGGTCCTCTCTGCAGGCTCAGCCCACTGGATCTGGCAATGGAGGCAGGCACTGCAGCCAGGAAGCAGGAAAAAGCTCTTTCTTCCCAGCAGGCACCTGCACCACAAGCCTGCAACCCTCACCTGAGACCACTGCCATTGCTCCAGGTGCTGGGCAGCTCCAGAGAGTAGAGCTTCTGGTCACTAGAGGGTGCTGCCTACACAAAGTTATGATTACATAGTAATTATTAGAAATACAAAATGGCAAAAGAATTTTGTACAAACAAGAATCACAAACACGAGAAAGAAGGCTAAGTGAAACTGAAATCAGCAATCTTCTAGATAAAGATTTCAAAATAAAAATCATAAACATGCACACAGAAGTACAGAAATATATTCAAATTCTCAGGGAGGACTTCAATACAGAGATAGAAAATTTGAAAGACACAGTATCTGTAAAGAAACATACAATTATTTAAAAGCAGATTAGATGAGGTAGAGGAGATGGTAAATGAAACAGAAATTAGAGAACAGGAATACAAAGAAGCTGAGGCACAGATAGAAAAAAAGGATCTCTAGGAATGAAAGAATATTAAGAAAACAGTGTGACCAATCCATACAAAAAAATATTCATATTATAGGGGTACCAGAAAATAAAGAAAAAGAAAAAGGGACAGAAAGACTCTTTGAGGAAATGATTGCTGAAAACTTCTCCAATCTGGGGGAGGAAATAGTCTCTCAGGTAATAGAAGTGCAGAGATCTCCCAAAACAAGGAACTCTAGGAAAACAACACCAATACATAAAATAATTCAAATGGGAAAGATCAAGGACAGAGTATTGAAAGCAGCCAAAAAAGATCATGTAAAAAGGAAAACCCATCAGGCTATCATCGATCTTCTCAATAGAAACTTCACAGGCCAGAAGAGAGTGGCATGATATATTTAATACAATGAAACAGAAGGGCATCCAACCAAGAAACCTATACCCAGAAAGATTATCATTTAAATTTGAAGTAGGGGTTAAACAATTTCCAGAGTAGCAAAAGTTCAGGGAATTTACCTCCCACAAACTGTCTCTACAGTGTATTTTAAAGGGACTGTTATAGATGGAAGTGCTCCTATGGCAAATGAACTGCAACCAGAGGAAATAAAACCACAGTAAAGGAAGTAGACCAATTAATTACTAAGCAAATGCAAAATTAAATCAAGTGCCTCCAAAGTCAGTCACGGGATACACAAAGAGTATAGAATATGAAAACTAATATATAAAGAGTAGAGGAAGAAGAAAAAGATGGAAAAAAAGAACCTTTATATTATGTTCAAAATAGTGTAATAAGCAAGTGAAGTTAGACTGTTAGATAGTAAAGCTGCCCTTGAACCTTAGGTAACCACAAATTTAAAGAAGGCAATGGCAGTAAGTACATACCTATTGATAATCACCCTAAATGTAAAAGGTCTGAATACACCAATCAAAAGACACAGTCATAGAATGGATAAAAAAGCAAACCCATCTATATGCTGCCTGTACCAGACAAACTTCAAATCCAAAAATATACACAGACTAAAAGTGAAGGGATGGAAAAAGATATTTCATGCAAATAATAGGGAAAAAAAGCAGGAGTAGCAGTACTTGTATCAGACAAAATAGACTTCAAAACAAACAAACAAAAGTCACAAGAGGCAAAGAAGGACATTACATAATGATAATGGGGTCAGTCCAACAAGAGAATATAACCATTATAAATATCTATGCACCCAACACAGGAGCACCCATATATGTGAAACAAATACTAACAGAATTAAAGGGGGAAATAGAATGCACTGCACTCATTTTAGGAGACTTCAGCACACCACCCACTCCAAAGGACAGATTAACCAGACAGAAAATAAGTAAGGAGTCAGAGACACAGAACAACACATTAAAACAGATGGACCTAACAGACATCTACAAAACATTCCACCCAAAAGCAGCAGGATACACATTCTTCTTGAGTGTACATGGAACATTTTCCAAAATACATCACATACTAGGCCACAAGAAGAGCTGCAGTAAATTCAGAAGTACTGAAATTGTACCAATCAGCTTCTCACACCACAAGGTATGAAAGTAGAAATAAATTATGCAAAGAAAACAAAATTGCCACCAAACACATGGAGGCTTCACAACATGCTCCTAAATAATCAATGGATCAATGACCAAATATGGAGACAAATTAAAATAACTCAACACCAGAAAACTTGTGGGATGCAGTGAAGGCAGTTCTAAGAGGAAAGTATACTGCAATACAGTCTTACCTCAAGGAAGAACAATGCCAAATGAAAAGTCTAAACTTACAATTAATGAAACTAGAAAAAGAACAAATGAGACACAAAGTCAGTAGAAGGAGGGAAATAATAAAGATCAGAGAAAAATGAATAAAATTGAGAAGAATAAAACAATAGAAAGAATCAATGAAAACAGGAGCTGGTTCTTCAAAAAAGTAAAAAAATAGATAACCGCTAGACAGACTTACCAAGAAAAAAAGAGAGTCTACACACATAAACAGAATCAGAAATGAGAAAGGAAAAATTACTATGGATAAGACATATACAAAGAATTATTAGAGAGTACAATGAAAAATTATATGTTAATAAATTGGATAACCTAGAAGAAATGGACAACTTTCTAGAAAAATACAACCTTCCAACAATGACACAGAAAGAAACAAAATTTGAACAGACCAATTACCAGTAATGAAATTAAATTGGTAATCAAAAAACTGTCTAAAAACAAAATTCCTGGACCAGATGGCTTCACTGCTAAATTTACCAAACATTTAGTGAAGACCTAATACCCATCCTCCTTAAAAATTTCCAAAAAGTAGAAGAGGAGGGAATACTTCCAAACTCATTCAATGAGGCCAGCATCACTCTAATACCAAAACCAGGCAAAGACACTACAAAAAAAGGAAAGTTACAGACCAATATCCCTGATGAACATAGATGCAAAAATACTCAATGAAATATTAGCAAACCGAATTCAAAAATACATCAAAAAGATCACCCATCATGATCAAGTAGGATTTATTCCAGGGATGCAAGGATGGTACAACATTCGAAAATCTATCAACATAATCCACCACATCAAAAAAAGGACAAAAGCCACATGATCATCTTCATAGATGCTGAAAAAGCATTTGACAAAATTCAACATCCATTCATGATAAAAACTCTCAACAAAATGGGTATACAGGGCAAGTACCTCCACATAATAAATGCCATATACAACAAACCCAAAGTTGACATCATACTTAACAGTGAGAAGATGAAAGCATTTCCTTTAAGATTGGGAACAGGACAAGGATGCCCATTCTCTCCACTTTTATTCAACATAGTACTGGAGGTCCTAGCCATGGCAATCAGATGACATAAAGAGAAATAAAAGGCATCAGACTGGCAAGGAAGAAGTTAAACTGTCCCTATTTGTATATGACATGAATATTGTACATAAAAAAACTCAAAGAACCCACCTCAATACTACTAGAACTAGATACTAAAATCGGAATTCAGCAAAGTTGCAGGATACAAAATTCATATACAGAAATCTGTGGCATTCCTATATACCAATGATGAACTAGCAGAAAGAGAAATCAGGAAAACAATTTCATTTACAGTTGCATCAAAAAGAATAAAAGACGTAGGAATAAACCTAACCAAGGAGGTAAAAGACCTATCATATGAAAACTACAAGACACTCAAGAGAAATTAAAGAAAACAGCAATAAATGGAAATACATCCCTTGCTCATGGATAGGAATAGCTAATATTGTCAAAATGGCCACCCTGCCTAAAGCCTTCTACAGATTCAATGCAATCCCTATCAAAATACCAACAGCATTGTTCAATGAACTAGAATAAATAGTTCTAAAATTCGTATAGAACCACAAAAGACCCCGAATATCCAAAGCAATCTTGAGAAGGAAGAATGAATCTGGGGGATGATGTTCCCCAACTTCAAGCTCTACTACAAAACCACAGTAATCAAAACAATTTGGTACTGACACAAAAACAGACCCATAGATCAATGAAACAGAATAGAGAGCCCAGACACAAACCCAAGCATATATGGTCAATTAATATATGATAAAGGAGCCATGGATATAACAATGGAGAAATGACAGGCTCTTCAACATCTGGTAACTGGACAGCTATATGTAAGAGAATGAAACTCACTTATTGTCTAACTCCATACACAAAAGTAAACTCAAAATGGATCAAACATCTGAATGTAAGTCATGAAAACATAAAACTCTTAGAAGAAAACATAGGCAAAACTCTATTGAATATAACATGAGCAACTTTTTCCTGAATGCAGATCCTCAGGCAAGGGAAACAGAAGCAAAAATGAACAAATGGGACTATATCAAACTAAAAAGCTTCTGTACAGCAAAGGACACCATCAGCAGAACAAAATGGCATCCTACAGTATGGGAGAATATATTTGTAAATGACATATCCAACAAAGGGTTAACATCCAAAACATATAAAGAGCTCATACACCTCAACACCCAAAAAGCAAATAACCCATTTAAAAAATGGGCAGAGGATCTGAACAGACCCTTCTTCAAAGAAGAAATTCAGATGGCCAATAGGCACATGAAAAGATGTTCCACATCGCTAATTATCAGGGAAATTCAAATTAAACCACAATGAGATATCCCTTCACACCAGTCAGGATAGCCAACATCAAAAAGCGAAGGAACAAATGCTGGTGAGGATTTAGAGAAAGGGGAACCGTCCTACACTGTTGGTGGGAATGTAAATTAGGTCAACCATTGTGGAAAGCAATATGGAATTTCCTCAAAAAATGAAAAATAAAAATACAGTTTGACCCAGTAATTTACCTGAAGAAAACAAGATCACAGATTCTAAAAGATATATGCACTGCTATGTTTATTGCAGCACTATTTACAATAGCCAAGATATGGACACAAGCTAAGTGTGTCCATCAATAGATGAATGGATAAACAAGATGTGGTACATATACACAATGGAATATTATTCAGCCATAAGAAGAAAACAAATCTTCCATTTGCAACAACATGGATGGAGCTGGAGGGTATTATGCTCAGTGGAATAAGCCAGACAGAAAAAGACAAGTATGAAATGATTTCACTCATTTGTGGAGTATAATGACAAAGCAAAACTGAAGGAACAGAACAGCAACAGACTCACAGACTCCAAGAAGGGATTAGCAGTTACCAAAGGGAAGGGCTTGGAAAGTATGTGTGGGGGTGACCAAGAAGGGGATTAAGGGGCATTACGATTAGTACACATAATGCAGGTGGATCACGGGGAAGGCAGTACAGCACAGAGAAGACAAGTGCTAACTGTGTAGCATCTTACTGTACTGTGGACAGTAACTGCAATAGGGTGTAGGGGCAGTTGATTCCATGGACAAATGTTGTAACCACAATGTTGCTCATATGAAACCTTCATAAGATTTTATATCAATGATCCTTTAATTAAGAAAATCATTACATTGAGGATGAATTCAAGACTCTTTATAGTGTTACCATTAAAATCAAAACTTGAGAGTAACTTTCACTGTATTTGAAGGAAGAGGGAGAACATGTGTCATTTTCTCAGGTCAACAGAAGCTGATTGTTTTTACATTTGTTGAGTTAAGAAGCAAATTTTTGATCACAGGATTCACTATTACAAGTTTGGTTAAAAATCAAATCTGATTTCCTATTACACACAATGACAAGTAAACGTATTTCCAAATAAATAGGAAAATAAGCACCATGGTCTCTTCAAGCTGAAGGTTATATAACCATAATCATTATAGTTAAAACAGAATCTGGAAAACTTCAGTGAGAAGGAGGTAGTGTGAAGTCACATATGTCATTTTTCTTCCTCATAAATCACAGCTAAAACTATAATAAAGAGATATATATTTAAGACATAAATCTGAGAAAGCTAAATTCTAGGCCAGTAATGGAAAAAGCAAATCAATAACCAACCTGACTTACTGTGTCCAGAAATGGTGGTATCAGCTGCTCTAAAAGTTAGGATGGAGTGAAAGGGTGTTTACAGAACATCTATATTATTAGATCCCTTCATCAGTCGGGAATTACCTTAACACCAACAGAACACAGGATGCTTAATTGCTGAAGAAAATAAACAGAAGGACTCTGGACAGGCGCATCCTAGGTTCACCTGAGAGGCCACACTGAAAACGGGAGGAGAGCGAGCAGGGATTAAGCAAATTTACACATGCCTAAACTGCAAAATTGTATTTAGAATGGTAGTCTGTGGCTTTTGGAGAAAATGATACCTATTTCAGATGTTTCCTCCTAGGATTTTGAAACCAGTACATAAAATTAGCCACTCAACATCCTGTTAAAGAAGTTACAGGGTAATTTTATAAAAGATTCAAGTTCAAATATTTGTAACTTGAATGAGTAGCAAAGGACTCAATTAAGACTTCCCTTCTGCTTTCTCTAACACATCTCAGTGCAACAGATACCTACACACACACTTGGATGCCAAAAGTGAAAAAGCTGAGGGAGGTGGGAACAAGAAATTTACTGTGATGAAGGGAAAAGTCCTTTTTAAAAGTATACGAGATTGACAATAGCAGAAATATTCCTAACCACAATTTAATGAGGTTACATTTTTCTTAAGAGCTCATTGTATGGTGCTTCTCTGAAAAGAACCTGAATACATAGTTTGTGAGAATATTTTTATACAATCCTTCAAAATATATTTGTTTAGCCTTACACTTATTAAGTCTTTCCCAGAACTCACAAACCATGAGTAATAAAAGGAAGAGGGTGGCAAATGTAGATGGAAAATGTCTTCTAGGAGCTGGGTGAATGGGTGAGCTTGCCCCATACTGAAGGGTCATTGGTGTCATAGAGAAAAAGGAAGCTGCTCATGTGAGATGAGTGGCTCAGATGCTGCCAACCTCTCCATTTCAACTTCTGAGTGTTGCCCTGGTTAGCGCAGGTGACAAACTCTATTTCCTTTCATTAATGGTGCTTTGAAATCATGCCTTGCATAGACCCTCTAAGATGCTATATCCTTAGAGCTTTATTAGTTCGGCTTATAGAACAACTTAAAAAACAGCATAAAATATCTTCTCATAAAGGAATCTGTTCAAGTCACAAAAGAAAGTATGACTTTTTATTTTGTAGTGTTTGGCCCAAACTGAGTCACTGAGAGATGTTGAAGAGTGCAGAACTTAAAAATACAGTTATAGAAATGCATACCCATTCTACAAATAGAGGATTTTATATCTGCATGTTTATCATTGGTTATTTGGAAAAATATGGAAGAATCTTTTCTACAGATTCTATCTTGTCTTTGCAAATACTGAGGTATATTCCAAGTCCCCTGAGAGTAGTAACTATGCATTATTCTTAGTATCTAAACAGCTGGAAGGAAACTTAAAGGTCAGCTACTTTGAATACTCAGCTAATGTAACTACACAGTATTCCTGACACACAGCTGTAACTTTTGCTTAAAAACATGCAATATACAGGAAACTTATTACCTCAAAAAGCTATTCACTCCATGTTTGGGCACTCCAATAGCGAGAACAGCCTCTCTGCACCTTCTCAGCATAGTATCAAAGGCAGCAACTCTAACGAAAGAATAGCTAAATGTGACTACCTCTAAAAATAATAATAAGGCAGTGGAATGATGCCACCAAAATGGCATCATAAAACCATAAAAAATGGGTATTAGTATATCTATATAAGATGATGGGTACTAACTAAACTTACTACAGTAAGCATTTCACAATACAGGTATGTATGTCAAGTCATTATGTTGTACTCCTTAAACAGTGATATATGTCAGGTATATCTCAATAAAACTGGAAAAAATAATAAATGAAAAATATCCTTGCATTGATAAGCAGAAGCTAGATTATTCTATAGTAATAAACAAACCACAGATCTTAATAGTTCCACACAAACAAAGGTTTGGTTTATTTTGTTTATATGTTCTGTAGCGGGGTGGGTGCCCCTCACTTTGGTTACTTGAGGATGAAGACTGACATAGTCTGCATTTTTACACACACTGCCAAGATCAGCATGGAAGAAGAAATTGTGCACTGACTGTTGAAGTATGTGACCAAAAAATGATTATCATCAGTCACTATTGCTCATGCTATTGGCCAAAACAAGTTACATGACTGTGTTTAAATTCAAAGGGGGCAGGAAAGTGCAGAGAGCTACACATGCTTGGGGAACGAAACCGTCTACTACCTTCCTGGGTATAAAAGCAAAATACTATAGATCACATTAAATAATAGAGGAAAATTAGGTAAAAACACTTAAAATACATGTGTCATAAAGATTTGCTGTCTTTTATGTATGGTAAAGTTTAACAACTCAGTAAGAGGAAATTACCTTCAATATATGAATGAATAAAGGACATGGGAAGATAATAGTCAAAAGCAGAGAGATAAGTTTTTTCATAGACAAAGTCAAATGCTCAACCTCATTGGTAATGAAAGACTAACAACTGTAAAAATAAAAACTAACATTTATTGAATAATTACATTGAGTGAGGCATTTGCCCTTAAAATTTATACACATTATCTGAATGTTTCTCCAGTCTTGCTACAAGATGACATTTATTAATCCCACTTTAGAGATGAGGCTTAGAGATATTAAATAAACTTCTTAGGTCACACAGCTTAAAGTCATGAAGTTTGGATTCAAATCCAGGTGTGTCTGATTCTAAGATATGTACTAATCTCTAAACTTTGTTTATTAAATATGAATGAAAATTATATTACCATTTTCATCCATAGATTTTTTAAAATTACACTACCATTTATTAGAGAAATAAAATGTTAGAGGTACAAATTCTTAAAATCTTTCTATCAGGTATTTAAATTGTGTATATAAAAACATTCAGTGTGTATACTTGGAATTATTGATCTACTTCTAGTAATATATTTTAGGGCAATACAATTGTGAGCAAAGACACATTGTTTGAGGTCAATTCTGTAAGCAGGAGCAACAGGTCCTCATGGCACTTATAATCTTGCAGAAATAATGAAAATATGAAAGCCATCCCCTTCATTTAGAAAAGCTTAGACATGGAATGCATCCAGTAAACCACATCTGATGCTACCCATTGAATTCGAACTGGATTCCCTATACTAAAAATCTAATAAACTCATTTACTTTTCTTGTGTGATATGCTCCCACTTTTCTGACAACTATATTCATATCATTGTTTCACACCATCCTGATTCTACCAACATTTATTAAGTACAGTGTATAAAGTACTGGGGGTAAAAATGGATTAACCATAGGTCATTGTTTCAAAGTGCTTCGTGTGGAGATAATTTCCACACAATTTAGTAAAATGCACTGATACATGCAAGTTGAGGTACCAAGAGCCAGGCCAAGGAAGTAGGGTACACAAAGCCATAGAGGCGTAAAATGGCATTGCAGGGGCTCACTGTCTCATCTGTGGGGCTGAGTTTGAAATCTTGATGCTGAACTTTGGTGGAGAAAGAAAATAGGAAAACTTGTACCTTGTTATCTCTAGCCTTTTAGTGAGATTGTCTTTCCATGACAGATTATAAAACTGCCTCGTAACATTTTCTTCTCTTTGCCACTCAAATCAAATCCAGTACAACACCATGCATATTGATTTGGAATTTGAGCTTTCTATACATTTAAAAAAGAGAAGGCTGAAAATGTGAGATGATAAATCAAAAGGTACCAAAACCTCTTGTGTGCACTTAATGGGCAAAAACAGGAGTTGCTTTTAAATGTGAATGTGATGTGATTTACCCATATGATGAATGGGCCTTACGCTCCATTCCTCTGAGCTTTCTTTTTATTATTACTATTAAATGATGGGTTCAAATGAGCCTCGTTCCTTCCCACTGAGACTCATTACAGTGGCATGAAGGTGAAAGGCTGCCTAGCCTATGAGAGAGAATGGTGCTGGCTTTTTTTTCTAATCTGTGGTGAACCATGAAAGCACTGTGGTACTCATCAAAAGCATATCATTTATAAGAAAGAAAGCATCCATCTTAAGGGGCCAGAAGAAATACAAATTTTAAAAATTTATCCAGGAACACTACAAACTAAGGCCATGAGGAAATTCTATACCTGGAAACTAATAGAACACAGTGAAGACCTTTCTGCAGTTTCACAGATATCTTTGTGGAATCATATAGTGGCTTATGTAAAAATTATAGGTCAAACTAGGAGGATATTTATAATTACTTAAAACCTTGAATTTTGAGATGATTGTATATTTCCATGCAACTGGGAAAAAAAACAGTATAGGGATCCCCTTTACCCTGGTGCTCCCAATGATAACATTTTCCAAATCTATATACAATATCACAACCAGGATATTGACATTGATGCAGTCAAGGTACAGAACATTTCCATCACAAGAAAGATTCCTCATTCTGCCCTTTAATAGCCACACACTTCCCTCACCTTCCCCTCTATGATCTACTCTCCTCTACCACATTTTAATTCCTGGAGACCACTGATGTGTCCTCCATTTCAACAATTTTGTCATATCAAAAATGTTATATAAATGGAATCATACCATGTATCTTGTAATACATGGAATCATGTAATCTTTTGGGATTGAATTTTTTGCTCAAGTATGATTCTCTGGAGATCCATCCAACTTGTGTGTATCAGTAGTGTGTTGCTTTTGATTGATAAGTAGTAAGTATATTTCACAGTATGGGGGTACGACAGCTTGTTTAACCATTCACCCATTGAAGGACAAGCAGGGTGTTTCTGATTTCTGGCTATCACAAAAATGCTATGAATGTTTTTATTAGTTTTTGTGTGTAAATATAAGTTTTTTATTTCTCTGGAATAAATATCTAGGAGAGAAGTTGCTGGGTCATATGGATAGTGCATGTTTAGCTTTGTAAGAAACTATTCTCCAGAATGGTTATATCATTTTATAGTCTAATAACGTACAAATGATACAGATTGGCTACACCTTGTTGTATTTGGTGGTATCACTATTTGTATTATAATTAATCTGATAGGTAGTGATATCTTATTAAGGTTTTAATTTGTATCTCTCTGATGGATAATGAAAAAAATAAATATATTGTCTCATGCTCATTTTTCATGTGCATATCCTCTTTAGTGAAGAGTCTCTTTGAGTCTAAAGCCCATTTTCTAGTTGAATTATTTAGTTACTATTGAGGTTTCCAAGTTCTTTATATATTCTAGATATTCACCCTTTATTGGATAGCGATTTGCAAATATTTTCTCTCAACCTGTAACTTTTTTTCATCCTTTTAACAGCTTGTTTTACAAAGCAAAGCTTGTTGATTTGATGAAGTCCAATATATCAATTCCTTTTCTTTTTATGGGTGGTACCTTTGATGTCAAGTCTATGGACTCTTTTCTTCAACCTAGATCCTCAACATTTTCTACATTTTCAAAGACAATTTTAACATAAACTGCAAAACTAGGAAAGTTACTGATGCATTTGAGTCCAGCTTAAGGTGTAATATTACGACTATTTTTCTTTCTTTGCTTTTGGATGTCCAATTGTTTAATACTGGTTGTTGAAAATCTATCTTTTCTCCATTGAATTGCTTTTGCAACTTTGTCAAAAATCAGTTGGGCATGTTTGTTTGAGGCTATTTCTGGGTTCTCTATTCTGTTTCATCAATCTACTTGTCTATCCCCTCTCCAAGAAGTCTTGATTACTAAGCAATTATTAATCAGGTAGACTAATTCTTCCCACTTCATTCTTTTTTTTTTCCTAAAACTGTTTTAGCCATTCTCATTCTTAACCTTTGCATTTAAATTTTAGAATATTTTGTTTCCATCTCCCTAGAAAATCTTTCTGGGATTTTAAAGGGAATTATATTAAACCTGTTTATCAATTTGGTAAGACTGCAATCTTTACTCTGAGTTTTCCAATCTATGAACAAAGTATGTGTCTCCATTATTTAGCTATTCTTTAACTTCTTTCATCAGCATTGTAGTTTTAATTACACAAATCCTGAATATGTTTTGTCAGGTTTACCTTTTTCTTTTAAAGCAATTGTGGTATATTTTTAATTTCAGTGGCTACATGCTTCATTGTTATTACATAGAATAAATTAATTTTATATGTTTATCCCGTCTCCTGCAATCTTGCTGAACTCACTTTTTAGTTCTACTTATTTTTGTAGGACTTTCTACACAGAAGTACCATGCCACCTGCCATTAAAGACAGTTTTATCTATCCTTAATATTTTTGCTTTTTTTTTTGCTTTATCATAATAGCTAGAACTTCCAGTGCTAATTTGAATGAGAGGAGTGAGAGCAGACAATCTTGCTTTATTTCTGATTTTAGGCGGTAAACATTCCATTTCACCTTCAAGTATAATATTAACTTTAGGGTTCTTTATAGATGCTATCTATTAGGTTGAAGGTCCCCTCTATTCCTGGTTTAATGAAAAATATGATCATAAATGGCTGTTGAATTTTGTGAAATGATTGTATCAGTTGATACAAAAAAGCATGTGCTGACATCTATTAATTGTTATTTTCACTCGGGTTGAAATTTTCCTAGTTTTTATACTGATTGATTTGTCATTGAAACCTGGACTTCGAGAGTGTGATGTTATGAGACTCCAGTCCTTATTTAAGTCTTCTGCTTCACCTAGCTTACTAACATCACTCCCAAATGGAAAAACTGGTGCTTCGTTATTAATGTCAGATGTGGGCAGAAGTCCAGGTTCCCTACTGGATGACCCTTGATAAGGGTGGGAGAAGTTCCTTGACCACTGGGTGGGGATTGGAGTTCTCGGTTCCCATCAGGCCTCTCCTGACACTACCCTCATTAGAAGTGGGCAGTTTCCTGAGTAATTTCTGGGTGAAAGGTGTTCAAGTTCAGGGTCATGAGATGGTGTCCACTAATACTATATGCAGGTAGGGTTTGTTACCCAAAGGAGGTGACAGGCCCGGCTCCCTACTGGGCCTTCTCTGACACCACTCTGCCAGACAAGTTGCTGAGCCTCATTACCGCCTGGAGAGAGTGGAAATCTTAAGTGCCCCACTCAAATTTTACAGCGATGTGTGAGGATGGGGGCCACAGTTTTTTCTGTGGTGTTTAGCTATCCTCCAGTGGTTACTGTCTAAAACATTTTCTCTTATTAGTCTGCCCCCATTTCTGGTCCTTTGACTACAGAGAACAGGCTTTAGTCAGGGTTGTTCTTTTCCCTGCAACATACACTTGTGTTTCCAAGTTACTATTTTCTTCATTTTCAAGTCTGAGATATATGAGACAGAAAGAAGACCCAGGGAACTCACTAGCGTGCATTCCTCAACTTCCAAAGTCCCTAGGCACCAATAGTCACACAGGGTTACATGGGAGACACAGTTGGGAAAAGACTGAGCCAGTCCCTGGCTCCCATGGGAGAATGTGATCGGCTTGTCTGAGTATATTGCAGGCTGGCAGGGAAGTGAAGTCCATTAGGTTGAAGTCCAGCTGGAGAGCAGTTGCATTAGGGTCTAGCCGATAGGGAATGAACTGAGTAGGGAGCCTTTCCTTCTGGGTGGAGAAGGTATCTGGTGAGAGCAGGGGAACTCATACATAAGTCTTGTGAGGCCATCCTAGTTTCAGATGTTAAGGCAGATAATATTGAACTTTAATTTTAGGCCCTAGACTGCAGTAATGTCCAAGGCTTTTAGTTGTATGTGACATAAGGAGAAGGAAAAGAACATCTACTCCATCTTCCTGGAAGTCGACATAATCTTCATAATTTAACCATACATTTACTGCAGCAGTTTTATTCTCTGCACAAGTATGCCACAAAGGCCCTATTGCTTTCTCCCTCTAAACAAATGGTGTTAGGATATGTATTTAACAAATATTTAACACTTGTTTATGGCACAATTCACTCCTTTGTGCCAGTGGTAAATCACCACACTATCACCCCTTTAACAATTTTCCATTTCCCCCCCAAACCTATGGCAAATTTACTATTACAGAGACCAGCGTGGCCTCCCTCCTTTTGCAGTCCTTTTGCTGACTGAAAATCAATATTCAACGAAGTTAAACAACTTTGGAATTTCAATGGGTAAATACCATTGAATTTATTAACCAACCAACAAGAATATCTACCTACAACTTTATAGAATCCCTCACATCTGCATAAAGTAAGGTCTTATTAATAATGAACTAGGTTAGACTAATAGTTAAAAACCAGCATAAAGAAAATATATACAGGCTAAATTTTTGGTTTTAGGATAGACAGTAATTAATGACAAAATTATTTTAGGTGATAGTTAAGAGTCATTTATGCTGAATCATTTAATTATTTCTTTGTTTACTTAGTAAGAGTGATGTTAATAGGGGAACACCTTCATCTTAACCTGCAAAGTAGCATATTCCTCCTCATAGCTAATGATACTGCTGATGATATAAAGCCCCAAAGAATAAACAGTTCAACCCTAACCTCTATTATTATTTCTGGAACCTATAAATACTGGCTCTACAAACAACAGGCAGCCAAATTTAAAACTTATAATTGCATAAATGTGAAGCTGTTCCCTGAGGAAAAAAAAACAGAGAAGTGGGAGCAAAAAGGGAAGGGAAAGAAAAAGGAAGAATAAAGGGAAAATATTTAGTGTAAGAATGATCTAGTCTACAGACAGACTTAAATGCAATTATTTCTGAATCCTGAGAACAAGCAGTAGGCCCGGCAGGAAACTCAATATGCATTTTTAACTGTGGGCAAATTTTTTTTTTTTTAAGTAGCTTTCACTCCTCTGAATTTACTTTCTTCTGAGATCTGATGAAATTTAGGACAAGAAACATTGCCATTTTTAAGGCATTTTGATATTTCATCCAATTCCTGATTTTAGCATTATATATATATATATATATTTTAATCGCAAAGCTTCCCTATCTGATTCTGTAAGAGAATATATACAGTACCTTCTCCTCTAAGTATGAAATGTAAAGCCCTTATTAAATAGATAACAATACTCTGATTTGCCCGACTATCCAAAAGCAGAATGTTCCTATGAAACCTTTTATGGAATGACATAAAGTGAAAAAGAAATTACCACTGATTTATATGAAAACATTTTTTAGTGCTCTTGGCCCCAAAAAATCACCTCTCCTTAGGCTTCCCTGACATCTTAGAACATATCTTGCTAACAGATGCACAAAGTTAACTGACATAGAGCACAGACGCTGAGACACAGTAAAAGCAAAATCCTCTTCGGATTTCTTCTGATTAGTGAGAACAGGTACTAATGCAGGTCTTTCAGGAAAGTGAGTGGGGTTAACACAAACTGTGAAAAACAGGGGATCCCTATAGTAGTTTTTATACTTTGCAGGGCATATGTTTTTAGCTAGTCTTACTGGCTATCACTTATAAATAAGCTATGAAATAAATAAATGTGTCAGATAGAAGCCACCCTTAATTTACAATGGGGAAACAAGCATGGAGAAGTTAGATGAAAGAGCAGCCAAAATGATCAAACACAGACAAAACTCTAGCCTCCTGACTCCTTCCCTTTGATTTTTCTCCCTCTAGATTCCAGCTCTTTAACAGAGAGGAGAGAGAGAGGCCTCCTGGAAAGGTCCTGAAGACTCTGAGTGACATCCTGGAATCCGTACATATATGTACTAGATACTGACAGTAAACCTAATAAATGGCTTACACATGCATGTACAACTGTTTTCAGATATAAGTTCTAAATTTGTTTATTTAGATATATTTTCAATATATCTAAATAATTTATCTAGCTAAATATAAGTTCACTTTAAGATGCTGTTAGGCATGTTAGGTAGAAAGATAGACATGAGCAGCCAAGGAAGGGAAAGATAAGGTTCAAGGATAAAAACTGCCCAAACTACCCAGGTAGCAGGTCCCACCTGAAGACACTGAAGGCTTTGCAGGGAGATAACATCTCGCCAATGGACCAGGCCAAACTCATCCCAACCAGGTCCCAACTCGGGTGCAATGGAACAAAACTAAGAACTGCCCAAACCACACCTCATCATAACCTCACTAAAATAAATTGTGGTTTTGCCCTGCCCTCTATGGGCTTTTCTGTGTGCATTTTGGGAAAAGACATGCATCTGAGGAATGGGTGTTTAACTAGAGCTGTCAATCAAATGACCTCAACCTATCAATCAAAGAAGTGCCTCCTACTAAATCATGATAAATAGACCCTCCCCTAAAAGACTGGGGCCTTTGTCCACCTTGATCCTGGCGCTCTCCTCCCTTGGAGTGTATTCAAATAGAACTTCCACTCTGCTTCACTGTTGTGTCTCTGCCTTTCAATTCTTTGTTGCAGTGGGGACAAGGACCAAGGAGAATGAGCCCAACCCATAACAATGTTACTGAATTCACACTATCCATGCATATTCCAAGGCAACAGGAACTAAAAGGCATCTGAAATGTTGAATGAATACCTTTCTTCTAATGTTATGAAACTCTTAACGTTCTGCTAATGTTGGAAAAGCAAGGGAACCACCACTTCAAATCATAATTTTCTTTAAACAAAGGTCTCGTGTTAGTTACAAACTTGGGAGAAGCAGAATTCTGAAATCTGATAAGGGGAGTACCCTCCTCTCTCACTGATAACCTCTATGCTACAGCACATGGAAAGAAAAGGTGGACAAAGAATTGCACAGTTCTTATCTAAACTGGTTCCAAAAAGAGCCTGACCGAAGAAGGCATCTTCCTGGCTTGTATGTATTCAATGTACTGAATGCTGGACTATGTTGGTGAATTAAGTAACTTTTCACTTACAAAAGTGTTTTACAGAAAGTAAAATGAATGGGCTGCAAACTATACCCAGCAATAACAGAAAATCGGCCATTGGACCAGCAATAACAATAATAATACATTTAAACAAGGGACCCCCATAAAACCAAAGAAACCCAGGGACCTTTCTAAATGACCCATTAATACTTTCACACTACCATGAAACATGTTTCCTCTATGCTTAAAATATACTTGAATATTAACAATGTCGGCTGCATCTTAAATTTAGTGGCAAGGTTTAATTTTAGGTGTGGGCATTAGCAGAGGATTCAAGCTACCCTGTCTCAAGTGAATTACAAAAAAGAAAGAAGAAAGGGGGCTCCCTCCTGGGCTTTGTGTTCACAGCAATTAGTTTTAACTGACTGGAAGCTGGCTTTAAATAATTTTATAGCTTATGCTACATCTCTGCCATTTACCATGTGTGTCCTTCCTTTTATATGGAAACCAGGATCTCCTTCTGGAGGCTCCTGCCCGTCAGGGCTGCAGGTGAAAGCCAGCTGGGGCCAGAGTACTTTGTGTGAATATTAGCATCTGAAGAGGGTTCCAGGAGGCCTTTCGTCTTTGGGGACTTAATGCTACAGTCAGATGCAATAGCCTTGCTTCTAAGTTTCCTTTCCAGCAAACCCAAATCTTAGGAAATGAGCAGTCTGCGCCTGATGGTTGTAGTCTGAGCATTCTGAGGGCAAAAAAAATGGGAGAAGACTGAAGAGTGTCTGGTTGGGTCTACAGGTTAAGGGGGAATGAGAAGAAAAATTGGGATAAGGCAGGATGTCAGAGGCTGGGTGCTCTGGCAGATCAACTGAAGTTCATTAACAATTATTTCCAGGTCCCCATGGCTGTGTGTACGTGATTTCATGTTAACACACATGCGGCCCTTGATTAATGGGCATAACAGTATCTCCATGATGGGAAATGCTGGCTTGTAAAAAATCATAGAAAAACACAATTTGCCAAAAAGATATCAGCAAAAAATTTTCCTGTGTCAGATATTAGTGTTAACTACACAGAGAGGAATCAAAGACTAATTAAATCTTGCATTAAAAGAAAAAGGAGAGTTAAGCCAGTTTCCAGTATCTTGAAAGCTGTAATCCTTATGAAGGCAAGTCTTCCATAAAGAACACCAAAAATTATACATGTGAAAAATCTTCACCTCCAGGAAAAGCTTTTTATAGGAAGGAAAAGCTTAGCATAGTCACATTTCCATCCCCTCACTAAAACAGTTATTTCTTGACCTTTATTCCTACTACCTACCTGTAAATCATACCAAATCTATGTAAGATTCTACCTAATTGAAGTCTCAGGATCACAGATAAGTAATTAGATAATAATCAATTGTAATTAAAAAGTAGTCTGCAGTTAGCAGGTTCAAACACAGTTGTAAATTAAAGCATTTTATTTCTGTAAGGAACTTCAGTGGTCATAAAAATGGTTTGTCCTTATCTAGCAGAGAAAAACTGAGGGCTGGAGTGTGTGGGTAACTTGAGAATGTCTCAATTACTGGTGATTGAATGCCAGGTGATACCTGATTAGAAAAGGAAAGAGGATGACAGTATGTTTCTTGTATTATATGTTCAGCATTTTGCCATCTCAAATTAATGAATATTTTTAAAACTAAAAAATACATAATACATACAGGATTGAAACAAGTATAAACTGAAAGATCATGAACAGTCTACTCACCTTAATAAACGGGCAGTACTATTGAAGCTCTCACTGTGACATTCTCTGATCACATCCTCCTGTCTTATCATGTGGAAGAAGAGGCAAGGAACTTTGAATTTCTAAAATATTCTGAATTTTGTTTTCATCATTCCTGTTTTAATTTGTAGTTGCACTACTTATGTATTCTTGAATTAACATGTATAATTTTACACATATATTCATGAACTTGCTTTTTTCACTGTTTTTGAGATTCATCATTTTCATGTTAATTCTTATTGCTACATTAATTTTCACTGCTGTGTAATATTCAAGTGTATAACAATGCCATATGTTCTTCATTCTCCTACTTTGTGAATAAATTAAACTTAGCTATTTGGGCTGAGAGCTCAGATAACCTGGGTCAACATAATGAAACTGTTTGCTCCAGAACAGTCTTGAGCAGAAAGATAAGACGGCAAGCTAACAAATAACTTCACTATTATCTTAGGGAAATTCTTGCAACCCACTTTATCCAGGCAAACAGTCCCACATTTGGAAAGACAATTCTTTTAGAAGAACAAGAGTTTGTTCATCTAGATCGTGATATTATAAGAATCATAGCATTAAAAAACTATATTAACCAAAAAGAAAGCAGGAAAAGAGAGAAAAAGAATCTAAGAACTGATGGGATAAATAGAAGACAGCTAGCAAGAGAGTAGATTTAAATCCAACCATATCAATAATAACATTGAATGTAAACACTGCAAGTGAAAGATTGTCAAACAGGATAAAAAGCAAGAACTATTTGTTCATCCACAAAATACCAGCTTTCAGTACAAAGAACACAAAGCTTAACGGTAAAAGGATGGAGAAAGGGAATGAAAACACCAACCAAAACGGAGCCGGCTAAATTAATATTTGACAGAATTACCTGGTTCCTTTCTGGTGCTAGCGGCACAGCTGAAGAAGCCATGATGAACGAGGACTCACTTGCAAATGCACCGCAGCCGACCACACTTAAGTGGGGAGGAGGAGGAGGACACCGGGGCCTCGTGCTCCGGGACCTAGAACCTCTCCCTGCGCCACGATGCTGTGAAGACCTTCAGCTGCTGCTGCCTTTCTCTGCAGCCCTATCGTCCCCCCTGATCACTTCCTGTATGAGCGTGAGGCCATCCTGGAGTACATTTTGCACCAGAAGATCGCAGGCTGATGGAGGCCTAGGAGAAGCAAGAGGGGGCCGGACGTGGGCAGTGGAAAGCACTATAGCACCAGCAGGCACAAGAGCAAGTGCGGGCTTCCAGCTGGAGGCAGCCAGCGCGAGCCTGACCTCCAGGCCCTCAGCCCAGGGCTGCCCTGGGTAATGGCCCAGATGATGCCTGATCCTCATCAAGGACCAAGGGTAAAGCGCTGCCCAGCTTCTGGATCCCATCACTGACGCACAGGCCAAGGCCATCAGGCTGCAGAAGCGATAGCACAAGCGACCCACACTATACCAGGGCAGGTACTGCACCTGAAGGACTTGAGACTCCAGAGCTGCCGCCACCGGCCCGCTCTGTGTACAGGGTGGGGCTCATTGTGCGCGAACAGCGCTACGTTTGTGTCGTGGTCCACGAGAGCCTGAGCAAGGCCCCGCCTTGAGCCCTGCCACTGCCCTCTGGCGCCACTCACTCTTATTGCATGAACGAGCTAATTCGGAAGGATGCAGTAGACCCTGTGAAGGAGAGAAGCTGCCATAGGGTTTACAGGGTTGGGGCTGAATGATGATTCGGCTAAGGAGTGTGGTTAGGGTTATGGATTATAATTATGGTTTAAGGTTGTGGTGAGGGTTAAATGTTAGTTTTCAAGGTTATGTTCAATGGTTTAAGGTTATTATGGCTTCTGGTTATTGTCATGGTTTATAGTTACAAGATGGTCATTTTGTATGTTTAATGGCTATTGTTTAGGATAAGCCTGAGAGCACCGGAGATCTTATAAATGGGGCTGGGGTGCAAAACAAAACAAAAAAATTTCTGGAATCAGATTGCCTGAGTACAAATCCTGGCCCACTGCTAACTAGCTTGAGTAAATTATCTTAACCTCTTTCTGCCTAGCTTTCTCCAACTTCAAATGGGGATATGAATAGTCCATCTTCCTCAAAGGGCTGAAGTGAAGACTAAATGAGTAAAATATATGAATTGACTAGTAAGTTCATGGCACACAGTAAATCCTCAATAAATATTAGTTACTTGTTTTATAAGTGACAGTAGATATTCTTGAATTATCTCAGAAATAATAGCAATGCATGGACTATTTCATTCAAAACCACACACAATGCATATATGTCAATTCAAAATACTGCCAGTACAACAATTCTAAACACAGTGGTTTAAACAAACAGCCTGTTGGTTCCTTATTACCTGCAACCTGGACACGGATTTGTCACCTTGGTAAACTGATACTTGTCTTTAGTTCACTTGCCTTTAGATTAATACTTGATATCATCCATGGCCCATTTGGCTCAATTGTTTGCCCTCTCAGCAAATGAGCTAAGTAACAATGTTTATTTGACCCCAAGTAAATATTTAGTGGTCTAGTGTTGGCTCAGCAAGAGACTAGATCCTCAGATCCTTCTGGTCCTTCATACCCATAAAAATGACCCTGTGGCCAGTCATAGCAGCTGATAAGGATTCCCAACACAAGCTCCTCTGATGAGAAAACTCATTCATCCACATTAATGTCCCATGATCTTTTAATGAGCCCTATTTTCATTGTCCAGGTAGCATAGTCCACCTGAAATGAGTTTCTTCATTTGTAAAACAGGAATAATACCTCATCTACCTCTTTCAACAAGGTTGTAGTGAGGGGTCAAATGAGATCATTAAAGAGTTATTATAATCATGTTTGCATTGTAACCTGGCCTCCAGGAGATGATGTCTGTGCCCTACACTCAATAAGGGTAGAAATTTCCGATGTAAATATTTTTTAAACAAATCAGGATCTGCATGCATGAATGAATGCATGTGGATATGTCAAGCAGTTTGACCAGTCACTGAGAGATATGCTTATAGAACACAGAGCTTTTCATTGTATCTCAAATAAAGACTCTTGTATTTGTAAGGGGTCCTAAGACACTATCTCACCAGCCTCACTCTCCCTCCCCCATGGCTTACACAACGCATGGATTTCTTCTATACCATTTCAAATTTATTCTGATGATTTTCTGGCATCTTGATGCATCCAAGAACAGGAAGATCACTATTATAAAGATAGACCATTCAACTATTATATATATATGATACAGTTCTAATTGTTGGCCCCCTGATCCTAATTTTGCCCTCTTGAGGACTACAGGACCAATCTTCTCCCTAGTTTAGTGTATACTCTAGTTTTGCAGATATGCCTCAATCTCCTTTCTCCCTTAAGCTTCTGTCTTGACTAAACATCCTTAGCACCTTCTCTGGTTAAGCAAAATGGCCTCCAGATACCTCACCATACTTCCCACTGCTTTAGAAGATATTTAGTATCTCCACATTTTTCTCCCTAACAGTAACTTGCCACACAGGGAGAACACTGATGCAACCATAGGAATACCAGCTCCATTTAGTAATCACCACTCAAAGTACACTTTTCAACTAAGGAGATGTTATCTTGCCTGTCCTATCAGAAGGACTGAAAAAAAGCTCTAAGCATTTGAAGCTTCTCCGATGCAGAAACTATATCCTTCCCAAGGCTTATCTATTTAGAAATGATGAATTAAAAGCAGGAGAAAGCTCAAACATCTTGATAATTCATTTAAATGCCCTATAGTATATTCACTGAATTCCATATAGATCACCAACTACAGAGCAGAAGCTTAGTAGCAGAGTTCTGTTAACTAATTTGAAAAAAGAAAGGGCAAAAGGCAACTTAATCCTTCACATTCTGCCATTTCTGATCATTTCCAATAATTGTGGTTGGGTAGGCTTCAGTTCACTTGAGAGTTTTCATAATGTGTAGCTTTTGTTCAAGGGACAGTAATTAGAATCCAGTAATTTCATTTAATACAGACTATTAAAAAATCTTTCAGCTCCACAACTCAATGATTTTGTGGTAAACTCTTTTATAGCTGATTTCCAAATTCTTTATACTTCCCTCGCTGTCATCCTAATTATCTCTGTTCACCCTCAGATTCTGGGAAGCAAACCTTCTGACCCTTCTCCCCAAGCCCAAAGTAGGCTGACATTCCCCCACAACACTTACAGTTTTATATTGTGATAGTCGGTTTACTTGCAGTGTCTTCCATTAGACAAAACTCCTCAATCTGGGACCTTATATATAATAATTCCATGTTGTATCTCTTGTACATGGTCTGATACCTATTGGGTGTCATATACACTTTGTAAATGAATGCTAAGTGATTAAACAAATGTAAAACTCAGGAAATCACTTAGTTTCCTGCTTTCTTTGATGTATCCTTTATATCCTATCAGGACATTTTCATTCACAATCATACAACATGTCTGATATATGAAAGGCACTGAGTTAGAGTCTTTGCATATACAAATAACTACATGATTGCATAGAACTTGGTCCCATGGTGAAATATCCCTTTGGTGGAACTGACCTCAGGGGCCTGTTATTCATAAATCACTGTGGTATGACATTATATACTATGATTACTTCTTTAGCCATGATTGATTATATAAGAGTCAGTGCCTGGCACAGATATGACTAGCTATAGGATGGCCGGTATTCTGGGGTATCCTTACATGAATGCTGGTCAGCAATGGCTCACTATTCTGGGCAATGTCTCATTTAAGTCTCTTGAGAAATTTGCATTTGAGACACATAGAAAAAAATGTGAGTCAGCAGCAGAAAAAGCAGGTACAGTCGAAGAGAGAGGCAGAAGTTGAACCATCAGAATCACAAGCACTGTCATCAGGGAGGAGGCAACTTCCCAGTGCAAAGTGCCCAACAGAGCAACAGAGGGGCTGTATCCTAAAGAACAGTCCAGTACTTCAAGAAACCACAGGGACTATTTTCTGTTCTTATTTCTCTATGTATCTGTATAATGAAACCTATTAAATGAACCAGCCAGGGTATGGTTCTGCTTCTTACCACTGGTAAGAGTCTGATTAACTCATTGGTATAGCCACTACCTTCAAGGAAATCAGATGTCAGAGTCCAGTGGGAAAATAGATGTGGCAATCAATGAATGCACTAATGTTTGTCAGTTACAGTCTGTAAGTATGCTGGGACTATAATGGGGCCTGGATGATTAGCTGTAGAGGAAGACAAAAAGTCTTCATAGGAAGAGAATACCCAAATTAATTTTAAAAAGGGGAGGTAGGGTTTACCTACAAGGCAGTAGAGTCAGCATCCGCATAAGCCCTGAACAGACCTACACATATATAGTGAATTAATTTATGGCAGGAGAGCCAAGAATATGTAGGGTGGATAAGACAGTCTCTTCAAAAACTGATGCTGGGAAAACTAGAGAGCTACACGCAAAAGAATGAAACTGGACCACTAACCTATCCCATACATAAAAATCAACTCAAAATGGACTAAAGACTTGGACATAATGCCTGAAACCACAAAACTTCCAGAAGAAAACATAGTAGTAAGATCTTTGACATTAGTCTTGGCAATGATTTTTTGGATTTGACACAAAAAACAAAGGCAACAAAGGCAAAAATGAACAAGTGGGACCACATCAGACTACAAAGTTTCTGCACAGCAAAGAAAGCCATCAACAAAATGAGGAGGCAACCTATCAATGGGAGAAAATATTTGCAAATCACGTATCTGATAAAGGGTTAATATCAAAAATACATAAAGAACTGATACAACTCAATAGAAAAAAATCCTATGAAAATTAGGCAGAGGATGTAAATAGACATTTTCCAAAGACATACAGATGGCCAACAGGTGCATGAAAAGGTCCTTAACATCACTAATCATCAGGGAAATGCAAATAAAGGCCTCAATGAGATACCACTTCACATCTCTTAAAATGGCTATTATCAAAAATACAAGAAATAACAAGTGTTGACAAGGTTGCAGACAAAAGAGAATCCTTATGTCCTGTTGGTGGGAATGTAAATTGGTGCACTCACTATAGAAAACTATATGGAAGGTCCTCAAAAAATTAAAAATAGAACTACCATAATATCCAGCAATTCCACTCCTATGTTTTTATCCTAAGGAAATGATAGCACTATCTCAAAAAGTTACCTGCATCCTCATATTTACTGCAGCATTATTTACACTAGCCAAGATATGAAAACAATCTAAGTGTGTCCTTTCCCAGATGAATGGTTAAAGATGTGGTATATACATATAGTGGAATAACACTGACCCATGAAAAAGGAAATATTGCCACTTATGGATGGATGGGTCTTTGTAACAATATGGATAGAGGGCATTATTCTAAACAAAATAAGATAGAGGAAGGCAAACACTGTATGATCTCATTTATATGTGGAATCTTAAAACAAAAACCTAGCTCATAGATACAGAGAACAGATCGATGGTTGTCAGGGGCAGGGAGTGGGATGTAGGTAAAATAGGTGAAGGTGTTCAAAAGGTATAAACCTCCAGTTATAAGTAAGTCCTGAAGATGTAAGTACAGAATGGTGACTATAATTAACAATACTGTGTTGTGTATTTAAGAGTTGTTGATCTCATCACAAGGAAAAACTTACTCTATTGGCAATGGATGCTAACTAAACATATTATGGTGATCATTTTGAAATATATACACATATCAAATCACTTCATTGTACACCTAAAACTAATGCAATGTTAAATTTCAATTATATCTCAATTAAGAAAAGATTAATTGAAAAAAATTTACAAAATTATGAATTTTACCAAACCTTAGAGGTGAAATATAATTTATTGTTTCACTTGATATACTTCTGCTTATGGATGAGGTTAGACATTTATTTCTTCTTATGAACTACTAGTTTATAACTTGTCATTTGCAAAAAAGAAAACATGCACAATTTTGATAATATTCAATTACCTTCCATAATATGTGCAAACCTAGTCTAATCTGTTGAAAGCATTAATAGTAAAGATTGACCTTCCATTAGGAAGATTAAATTCTGCCAGCAGATTACCTTCAGACTAAAACTACATCAGTTCTTCTCTGGGTCTCTAGCCTACCAGCCTCCACAATCATGTGAACAGATTCCTGAAAATAAATCTCTCTTAGATAGATAAAGAGATACACACACATACATAACCTAATAATTCTGTTTCTCAGAAGAATTCTAATAAAGTACCTGTCCTCTTATAGCCTTACATTTTTATTATCCTATCAAATGTCCATCCCTGTAATTTCCTTCATTAAAAATTTTTTAAATCAAGTTTATTTTTGTTATCTAAATTATTCCTTTTTTTCTCATGTTATTACTTATGATAAGATCTCCAACATATCTTCATATAATGATAATGAGCACTCTTACCATTTCACTGATTATATTCAAATTATTCTAATGTTTCACTACTAAGTATGTTTCTTTTTTTTACTGGTACATATATGTTATTGTTTTTTAAAATCTATATACATGTCAAACTTTAGAATTCTGTGTATCTTATCAAGATTTGTCATTTAACCTGTTTGTGAGCTATTTGATTTGTTGATGTAAATTATATTTGCATTTATACTTAAGCCCTAATTGATCATAATGCAATTCTCTTTTCATGAAATCCTAGCTTTGATTTGCTAACATTAAATTTGGGTTCTTTCTTTTTTTTGTATGTAAGTGAGAATTGGTTCTGGGTTTCTCTTCTTTCTGTGGGTATGTACTCTCCCTAACTGGCTTGGGGGAAATTAGGAAGTTTTAAATCATTTTCTATTCTCTGGAATAGTGCATAGGATAGGCATTTTTCTCTTTATGGATGTTTGGTAGAACTCATCCACAAAATCATTTGGACTTAATTAGTTCCTTTTTTATAGGTGAAAGTCTGACTGCCTTTTTTTTTCTATAGTTGCATCTAATTTTTCTCTTTACAAGAGTTAATTTAAGTAACTTTTTTAAGGCAGAGAGTTGTACATATTATTAAGTTTTAAATTTCTTCTATCTCTGTAATCATGTGTATGTGTACTTATCCTTATAGCTAATATTGTTTAGTGTGTATTCTTTTTCACTTGATCAAATTTAGCAGCAGCTTTTCTATTTCACTATATTGAAATAACTAGATTTTTAAAAACATCAAGTTTACTAATTTAGCATTTTCAGTTCATTATTACTATTGTAAATATATTTTTAATTTCTTTCTTTCAGGCTCTTTACAATTTTCTTTCTCATTTCCTTAGTTGAAGATTTAATTCTTTTAACTTTAAATCTGTTTCTAATACAGATATTTAAGAATTTTCCTGAGAACCTTTCTCTCTGTTCTCTCTCTATATTTTTTTTCTCTATTTGTCATTACAGGTGATTTCAAACAGAAAACACAATAAATTCATGCCTGATATCTTGATACAGTCTCTTCTTCTATTTTCTTTATATATGAATTTCCATTTTAATTAGGATGTTAGGTGTGTAGTTCTTGAACTGGTCTAATCTGTGAAGAATTCACTTGTAACAAGTGATTTAAAGGCTGCTGCAGTAGTCTTCATTTTTGATCACTAAGTATTTCTCTACTCTGTGCTTTCTGCCCTACTCAACTGCCCTTTGAGTTTAAGCTTGCCCACAGGATTTGTTGGGCAAATAAAATATAAGGAGAAGTATCTTGTATCACTAGTGCATAAACTTTAACAGCCAGTTCATGATTCACCTTCCCTCTATTATGGTGATTACAGAAACAGGAATCAAGATGCAGTATCCATTGGTCGGAGCCCCTAATATGAGGAAATTCACCTGGTTTACTTTATTGAACATGTCACATGGACAGAAATAAACTTATTTAGCCCCTGAGAGTTTGGGAGTTTACTGCTACATCATATCCTATCCACTCCTATTGATATATTTGCACAAATAACTCCTTTCCATAACAGAGGTCTTGCATTTAATTCCTCATCACTAGAAATGTTTCCTCACAAAATATAGGTAGGTTTTTTCCCCACACAGCATCACAATGAGTTAAGATATGATTATGTTCCCCAGAATAAGTGACTAGTTAGGTCTCTAAGACATGGGTGGTGAAAGCAGAAAAATATATTTTATTAGAAAAAAATGTAAGAGCAACTAGTGCTGGTGCTTACCTGTGTGTAAGACCAGTTCTTGAAGAGCTGAAAGCATGGTAGGTGTTTGGTAGATAACTGTTCAGTTTTAACTGAATGATAATGCCTGCAACTATTTTAGGTTCAAGGTGGCCACTACCAAGGTCTCCTCTAATCATCTCTGAGAGCACTCTTTCCTGCGTACAATATGATCTGGGTAAGGAGGTAATGTATTCGCTTTCTATCTGTACGTAGGAAGTCTTTTGCCTTTGCATAAGACATAAAAGCTATTGATAAATGTCTTTATAAGCTACATCATCATTTCCAGAAACTACCAACTCTCATTCTCCACCTATTCATAGTAGAATGGCAGAGAGGAAGAATTCTTTGCCTGAATGGACTCAGAGACACAACTTGGTGCGCTTAACCATCCAAGAGCATGTCTATCCTCATAGCAGGCTCCATCTTATTGATCTGTACATAGACACACTTATGAAGTCAACTGTCTCTTAATAGTTCACTCTTGGTCTCCAGAGAGTTGGAAAGTACATCTTCATCCAATTGTGGTAGCAGAGGCTACTTCTGCAAAGAAATACATTTTCACATTTTATGAATTTACAAGCATTTGTGAGGATGTGGAGTAAAAAAAAATTTTTTAAGCAAAATATCTAGCAGGTATTCAAGTAGCATTATGTAGTGGTGTTAATCATATCACTCTGTGAAACATGCACCTGCTGTATTGGTCATAGAAAACTAAAAGACACAAACTAATTCCTGAAGAAGTAGTGTCAGGATAATGCATCAACTACGTTACTATTATTTGGAGGCTAAATGTTAGGTGTATAAGTATTGCTTTAGAACTATTGAATGTAAATTTCTGTATGGCCTATTGACATCAAAGAAGTATTCATTATTTTAAAGAAGCAAAGACAGGCAAATTCAGGCCTGCTTTGCTAATCAGAATAATTTATCATACTTAGTGTAATATCAAGCTATGATGAATCCATATAACATTTCCCATAAAGCATGCATTTTAACCACTTATATTCAAATTTTAAATAAATCAAATACTAAATGAGGGAAATTTTTAAAGCATATTTTTCAATCAACTTCCTATTATACTATGAACACAAAAATTATCAGAGAATTATCACAGGTAACAAAATGGAAATACTTGGAGCATTAACAACTCTCTGAATGAGTAACAGCCAAAATATAACACTTGTGATAAAGTTCTAATCTGCAGTTGTATAAAGTTCAGTTGCATTCACTAAAAGTAACATTAACTGGAAATTGTCAGGAAATGAAATAGGTCAATTATTGTATGCCTATCAACTAAAATATCATTAGAAAACATATCTCCACGACTGGACTAAGTCAAAGGGAAACACTTGTACTGATGAACTCAGAGCAACATGAAAACCTCTACTGAACAGAAGGCCTACAGTGGCCTCTTTTATTATTTAAATGAAAGACACTATAAACAACTCCTTGATAGTCCCATGCTGGGCTGTTGTTCTGGCCCAATCAGACTTGATTAGGAGTGCACGTTCAGTCTTTTATGAACACCTGTGTCTAAAGCCCGCAAATAATTAGCTTAGCCATACCATTTCACTCTAATAATGGTGTAATTTGCCACGCCTTTCAGGCTCTGGACAGCTGGTGCTATTGAAAAGCACCTCAGGATTAGGCCCTGACTCCCAGGCCTGAGTCTTTGGAGGGGGGTGGGGGGTGAGGTTCTTAGTTATCCATGGCAACACACAGACTGCAAATTATCACTTCAAATAATAACTGGCACAGTCTATCTTTATTTTGAGTTATCCAAAGAAAAAGATAATGCATAGAAAATCACAAAAAATCTCTAAAATAAAAAATACATGTATGTATTATTAGCTTGTCAATAAATACATAAGATCAAGAAGGCCCAGGAATCTTTTTTAATCACACCTGTTCAAAGTTCATTTGGGTTATTTAATATAGATTAAAGATAACTGAAGAAAAACTAGGTCCACCTCTGAATTAGGCAGTGCTAATTGATGCTGTTACCTACAGCTGCATAGAAATCTAGAGGTGAACTATTACCTGGAAAAGCTCCTCAGCTGAAAGCAACTTTGTGACTGCTGTACTTTTATCTGAGTCCCTGGAGGTTATAAATTGGACAGCCTAGAAATGCTGATGGCCATACTTGCAGCTTGCTCCCTGCAGCTTCTCAGCACCAGTCCCTGTGTTTCATTAAAATAAACATGGCAGGCAGGTGGGGCTAACTCATGACTCACCTCAAAGGCAGACCCAGTGGCATAACAGTCTGTGAAATTTGCAGGAAATCAAAAAGGAAGGAAATTTTCCTCCTATCAGGCTACACCACACTTGGCTCAAAAAACAACTGAACACTGTGCTAAATAAAATATGCTAAATAAAATATTCTAAACAAGAATGGGAGTCAAACGGACATTCCTTTTCTCCTACTGCATGTGGATTATCAGGTCTCAAAGAGTTGAAGTACAGGGTACAGGGTACTATTATGCTTAAATGCTTGAGCTTTGGAGTCAGACTGCCTGGGTTATAATCTAAGTTTCACTACTTAATCTCATTACGTGACTTGGGACAAGCCAATTACCCCCTTTTATCCTGTTGTCTCAACTGTACAATAGGAAGAATTATAATACCTACTTCAGAGAGAGAGAAGGGGAAAATTAATGAGATGATGTATATAAAAGAATTTTTGCAGTATGCTGACACACAGTGAGCAATAAATATTAGCTCATTACTAATCATGGTAACTGTAGCTGGAGATTGGCCACCCAGATCCTCCTTCAAGGGAAGACCTGTCACCCTACCCAAGAGCAGAAAGACTCCAGCTATAAACTATTACAGGATTTGCTTCAGCTCCAGAGTCACCTCACCCAAATCCATGCCCTTACGGAATTTACTCACATCCAAACGAATGAGTGAGATGAAGGTGAAGAACATTTGGTCCAAAACGGGACACTACTGAAGAGGAACTTCTCAGCTCAGCTAATGCTCTAGTAATAGATACTGCATCAAAGTTCTGCATACCCCTACCACCCAAGTCTAATGTTCCCTAATAATGCCTTGCACATCACAGTTCCTCTTTTTTTTTCTTTCATCTATGGGTACTTCTTTATTAGAAAAGAAATGAACTGTTCACACTAGAGATTGCAGAAGAAAATTAACTTAATCCTGCAATTCTAAAATGAACTTCATGGTAAAGGATTCTAAAGTTTTCAAAGAATGTGGAAAAAAGAAGAGAGACGATCATTTGGGGTGGTGTTCCTCAAATTTGGCTGCCTTCACAGATGTATTATTGGGAGATGAAGATGCACATTCCCTATGATAATGATTTAAATTTTGTGTTTTACTTTTGTTGATCATTTAAATAAAATTAATACACACATATTCAGGATTACCTGGACAACCATCTTATACAAGACTGCAGCTGTAATTGTACCTCTGATCCCTGTAGCACCAAGGGAAGATCAACTGTGCTTAACTTTTCATATGGACTTTCTCAAACTGGGTCCTCAACACTCTTCACACAATTACTGAACAAGTTCTATGAAATCTGTGAGTTGTTGAGGTTGTGAATACTGGTTCAAAGCAGAAATTCTCAAGACAGGGTAGGGTAGTGTAGGATGGGGTAGGGTAGAAGGAGTGACCAGGAGTTGCATGTAGTTTGAAAAGCATATTCAAAATTCCTACTGATTTCATAATACAAACTTCATAAAGTAAAAAAATAATAATAATTTTGGCTGATGGGCAGTAGCAGACAACCTAAGTACAGATTCTTCCTAGGGGGGCTGGGATAAAATTGGTTGAGAAACACTGGCTTAGAGGTAAAGAAGTCTAGCACATGGAGAACAGTCAGTGAGAAACACGTGCTAGAGATGCTCTCTCACACCTGCTTCCAGAGCACAAAACCTGCAACACTGATAAAATGCACCGAAAATGTTTATATTTAAGATTTCAGAGAACATTTCTGAATATTGCAAAACTACAAAACCAACATTAAATTCAATTTAACAAATGATGGTGCTATTATATTCTAGGGAATATAAAAATAAGACACAACGTTCATTTCTTCAGGAACCACTCATAGTCAAGCACAAGAGTATCTCTCCCAAAGCAGATGCCTGCGACACAACACAATACTTACTACTTACTCAGTAGGGTTGCACATACAGTGTCTTCACAAAAAAGGCAAGGAACAAACAAACCTATTGGTAGCATTGGTAAATGATACAGAGAAGTACTGAAGTTTTACTTGGATCTTACAAGACAATGTGGAGGTCTGTGAACGCAGAAAGTCAGAAAGGGAGTCAGAATAGAGGGAGCAGCATAATTGCACAAAACAAAAAGTAGTGATGCATAAAAGAATGAAATAGCTTTTGAGAAGCTTAGAAACTAGCAAGAAAGCAAGAAAGAAGGATACTGATATAGGTATAGTTCAGTAAAGTAACCATAGAAAAAGGTTATCTGAGGGCAAACAATGTAACAGTTTCAACACCATGCAGAGGATGCTATGTTTTCTCTAACAGGCAACAAGTATCTGGCCTCCACTTACATATCAGTAATCACTCCAGTGTTCTAAAGGACCACTGGTAAGTATGGGGGCAAGGTAGGATAGGGTGGACACTAAAAACTACTAGAATGGCTTATTGAAAAATAAAAAACATACAATACAAAGTGCTGGCAGAGATTCAGAACAGCTGGAATGCTCATACATTTTCAATGGGAAAAGCATAACATACCACAAGACCTATCGATATAGCTCTGATGTATTTTGTGAGGTGTCAAAGGAATACAACAGAATTTTTTTTAAACAGATTCACAGGTTCTTTTCTAAAGTGGCTAATTTAGTAGGTCATGGCATGAGAAGGTGCATTCTTAATTGAAATTTTCATCAATTATAGATTCACATACAATTGCAAGAAATAATACAGCAAGCTGCCATGTACATTTTGCCCAATTTCCTCCAAAGATAACATTTTATAAAGCTATACTACAATATCACAACTAGGATACTAATAACATCAATCCACCAATCTTATTTAGATTTTCCATTTTGCTTGTACTCATTTGTATGTATTCAGTTTTATAAAACTTTTATCACCTGTGTAGGTGTGTGTGTCCACCACCACACTCAAGATACAGAACCATTCCAAAGTCTTAAGAATCTCTTCTATTTCCCTTTTATATCATCCAACTCTATCCTTTTTCCCCAACCCTTATCCCAAGACCCTGGAGACCACTATTCTATCCTTTATTACTAAAATTTTACCATGTAAAAATAGTATCTAAATGGAAGAATACAGTATATATCCTTTTGGATTAGTTTTCTTTATCTCAGCATAATTTCCTGGAGATTCTTCAGAATTTTTGGATCTATCAATTATTCATTCATTGTTTTAATGAGTTACATTCTAGGATATGCATATTTACAGTTTGTTTAACCACTGACCTACTGAAAGATATCTGGGATGATTCCAATTCAATGCTACAAGCAAAGTTGCTCTGAGCATTCTTGTACAAACCTCTGTGTGAACATAAACTTTCATTTTTCTGGGATAAATGCCCACAGGTGCAGTTGCTGGACTATATGTATTTTCATGTTTATTATTTTAGGAAACTTACTTTTCCCAAGTGGCTGTGCCATTTTACATTTCCAATAGCAATGTATGGGTGATCCAATTTCTCTATATCCTGCCAGCATTTGGTGCCATTATAAATTTTTCCCTATTGTCTTTGGATATTGATTTCTAGGATGTTTTAGAAAAAAATTTTCTCAGGATTTTCTATATAAGCAATCATGTCATCTGCATTATGGACTATTTTCTTTCTCCCTTTTCAATCTGGATGCCTTTTATATATTTTTCTTGCCTTATTACACAGGCTAGAACTTAGAGTATTGGATAGAGTAAGAGTGGTGAGAAAAAAAATATCCTTGTCTTATTCTCCTAGAGGAAAAGCACTTAGCATTTCACCTCTAAGTATGATGTTAGTTGTAGGTTTTTTGTAGATGCACTTTATTAGTTTGATGTAATACTCCTCTAATCCTAGCTTGCTGAAGAGTTTTATCAAGAATGGGTATTGGATCTTGCAAATGCTTTGTTTTAATCAGTTAAGAGATAATTTTTCTTCTTTAGCTAATTTATATAGTGATTTACATGAACTGATTTTGAATGCTGAATCAGCCTTGTAATCCTGGAGTAATCCCACTTGGTCATAGTATATAATTGCTTTCATACATTATTGGATCCATCATGCTAATACCTTGAGAATTTTTGTATCTAAGTTCATGAAAAATACTGGCCTATAGTTTTATTTTTTGGTACTATGTCTGTCTGGTTTGTGTATCAGAATAATCCTGGCATGGTAAAATGACTTGGAAATTACCCCTTTCTCTTCTGTTTTCTGGATGACATTGTATAAAGTTGTTGTTAATTCTTTAATGTCTGTAGGAATTTTCCACTGAAATCATCATGGTATGGAAATGTCTCAGGAGTATTTCAATTATGAATACAATTTGTTTGATCGCTATAGTGCTACTCTGATTCTCAGTTTTATTACATTAGTTGAGTTTTGGCGGTTTGTTGATTTTGAGGATTGGCCCATTTCTTCTAAGTTTTCCAATTTGTGAGCATCAATTTGTTTATAGTATTCAGTAACCCATAATGGATACAAAATCTGTAGTGAGATCTCCCATTTCACTCCTAATACCAGTGCTTTGTGTCTTCCTTTTATTAATTTGTTCAGTCTTACTAGAGCTTTATCAATTTTCTTTTCAAGGAACCAGATTTTGTTTCATTTTTCCTATTTTTAATTCATGATTTCTGCTCTTACTTTTGGTATTCTCATTCTGCTTACCTTGGGGTTATTTTGTTCTTTTTCTAGGTTCTTGTGATAGAAGTATAGATTACTGATTTGAGAATTTTTTTTCCCCTTTCTAATATATGCAGTTTAGTATTATAAATTTCCCTCTTGGCATTACTTTAGCTGCATCACACAAATTTTTTTATTCAGTGTTTTCATTTTCATTCAGTTATGTGTATTTTTATTTACTCTCACCTTTATAACCCATAGATCATTTAGGAATGTGTTGTTTAATTTCCATGTTTGATTTTCCTGTAGTCATTCTGTTGATTTCTAGTTTGATTCCATTATTATCAGAGAACAAATTCACTATAGTTTCAATTATTTTAACTTTTCCAGGTTTGTTGTTATGGTCCAGAATATGGTCTACCTTAATATATGCTTTGTGGAGACTTGAAAAAAATGTGTGTACTACTATTGCTGGGTTGGGTGTTTTATAAAATGGTTAGATCCTGTTGGATTACAGTGATTTCTTAGTCCCAAGCCAGACTGCCTTTTCTTTTTTAAATAATCTTTTCTTTGTTTCTTGTGCCATTTATGAGATTTATACTAGTATATATAGAAGAGAGGTATGGGAAAAAATGGGTCTACACTCTTATCTGGGCTGAAGTATGAAAATATCCTATTTCCTGATTTGTAGTGGTAGTTATAAGATTGAATACATTTGTCAGAATTCACTGAACTTAGATTGGGTGACTTATATTTTACATACCTTATAAACTGTACTTGAATAAACCTGAATATTTGTTAAGGTGTGGGTAACTTTTTCAAAGGCATGCAGCTTGCTAGGGAGAACAAGAACTCCAGCCTGAATTAGAAGTCACTACCTGGGTGAAATTAGCAGTATGGCACTGCAAAAAACATTATTTGGAGACAAACAGACCTACAGCATTTTTTTTCTCTGCCATTTCTATCTGTTTGACCTTGGATATTAAATATTATTTCTGGGATTCTACATCCCCATACTTCTTGTGAAAGGCAAGGAGTGTGAAAATTATTCCACAATTGTGATTCACCTTCTCCTTATACCACACCATGTGGAAGACGTCTATGGTTATTTTAACTTTGAAATTTTATAATTTGTCAAGATAGGCACACTAATTTAATGTTTGCCTACCTTTTTAGTATCTTAGTAGCTTAAAAATAGAGGTTTAATTAAATATTTTTCAGATTACAGACATACTTAATTGCAAGGTAATGTTTTGCCATTTTTTGTATTTTATTAAGTTTGGAGCTTCTATAAAACCAACATTCCAGACAATAACAAAAAGTGTCCTAACTTAAAATGGGAGTAATCACATCTGAAAGATGATAATATTTGGAGGTACTTTCAGCTGGAAAATAAGGTACATTTCAAAATTAGTTGGTATTGTTCAAACTAATCTTACCATCAAAAGAAACTTAGGAACCTCAAAAGGCAATGCACATTTAAGTTTAAATTTTATGTACCTTAATATAGCTATATCTATACCTTAAATGTTATAGTCCATCTATTGGAAATGGTAGCCTGTTCAGCAAGTGTTTAGACCTGGATGTGGTCTTCAAGAAAAATAAGGACAATGCCTGCCTAGGGAGATCAGCCACTTTCAACTCTGTTCAGGCTTATACTTGCCATGGCAACGTCCCTCTCACAGGGTCCTTCTCATAGAATTAGAGAGTGCTTCCCTATCCACAACCGTGAATCAATAGCCATCATCAAATACAGAAGCAGGCAGCCAACTACATCTTATAAGGTATAAATTTAAGAATACCACTTATTCTCCACTAGCTCCCTCTAAGTTCAAATTTGCCCTTGATTTTTTGGGAGTCCATATTGTTGTTTTGTCTGTTTTGTTTTGTTTTCTTTACAAGCCTCACATGAAAACTCAACTTCCATAGCAAAGGTGGCACCTTAAATGAACTACTACCTAAGTGCAAAAATCCTATCTTAGGCAGATCTCTGTGCTTCTATGTATGGGACATAAAAGATGTCTAGTGAAATTCAGGAAATTATTCCATTTACAGTTTTCTGTCTCTCTCATTCTTTCAGTAACATCAAAAAGAAAAATCTTGGTTTAGTACTTGTTTTTACCACTTGTCCAACATGTGGTAATAATCCTTTTTAAGAAACAAGAACAGATCTCAGGCAGAGAGTCAGGAGCAAGCCACAGTACCCCTTGAAAACATAATGTTAAAAATTATTTAGTTTTCCACCTACCTTGTTTTTATGGCACAGGATGCTGGTTTTACATTTATGAGAGCAAATGCTACTTCCCTGTGTGTTGATTGCATGAAGAAGGCAAAGGGAGTAAAGCTCCACCAGATTGGGGTGAGTTCTCTCTTCTAGGAAAAGATAACACTGGAGTTAAGTTCTAAGAGATAAGAAATAGTAAGATGATGGAACTGCTGAAAGGGGCTTTCCAGGGAGAGGGAAAAGTATGAGCAAAGGCATGAAAAGATGAAGAAACACAACCTATTCCACATCTACAGTTTAAAATGACTGGGGCAAAAAATAAGCCAAATATTAGGAACTTCACCCTAAATCTGTAGGCAGCCCAGGTCAGCATGAGAGGCAGGATAGGTCATGACCATATTTGCTCTCACAAAAGATCAGTCAAGCAGCAAGGTCTGGAGATAGCACAACTAGTAGCCCAAGAATTGAGTGAGGAAAATATGTCATAGAGGGGGAGGAAGAATGTGTCCAAGGGTCAATTTGCCCTTCGTTACCATTCCAATCTTTTGATGACTATTGTTTTTTCATGTTTTTCTAAATCTTCTTGTATTATGACACTGTGTTTTTCCAGAAATTTCCTTACCTGGATTTCTAATCAGTTAACATATATAATTGTTCATTATAATTTGTGCCTTTATAAAATCTGTAGTATTTTACAGATTTTCCCATTTTTATTTTTTAATTTGCTTATTATATGTTTCTTCTTTTCATCTTGATCTCTTTCACCAGAAGTTTATCTGCTGTATTTGGTTTTTGAAAGAACATGCTTTAAAAATTATGATGTTTTCCTGTGTTCTATTTCATTGACTTCTGCCCTCATTTTTTTAAATTTTTCTTTATTTCTTTAAGTGTGCTGTTTCCACTTTCCTGGCTTATTGAGTAGAACCTCAAGTATCTCCAGCCTTCCTGGTTTTCTGATCATTATAGCAGAACCTATATACTGCCTTTGTGGGACCCTCCAGAGCATATCACGCCCTCTGAAACACATGGCTTTCATTTCATTCTGCTGTAACAGTTCACAATTTCTCTTTTGATTTCCTTTTTAACCCACTGACTTATTTAGAAGCAGGATTATCATAGTTCCCATTCACATGGGAATGTTAAAAGTGTTCTTTTGTCATTAATTTCCAATTTTATGTCATGGTGGTCAAAGACCCCAATGTGTATGTTGATGATTCTTTCAATTCATTGAAATTCCTTAGAGGCCTGATACATGATTGGTTTTGAGAAAACATTCATGTACGCCAAAGAAAAACTGTGTTCTCTATCAAACTTTTGGGGTCTTCACATTTTCTAAATTATTTTTAACAGCTGTATTGAAATAGAATTACATACCATAATATTTTTTGCTTTAAAGTGGTTTTTAGTTTATTCACAGAGTTGTTCAAATATCACCACTCTAAATTAGACCATTCCTTACATCCAAAAGAACCCGTACACATTAGCAACCACTCCTCATTCCTTTCTATCTCTAGTCTCTGGCAACCATGAATCTATTTTCAGTGTTTATGGATTTTCCTATTCTGCACATTTTACATAAGCAGTCATGTATGTGGTCTTTTGTGTCTGGCTTCTTTCACGTAAGATACAGTTTTCAAGAGTTACTCGTTTTGTAGTATGTATCAGATTTCACTTCTTTTTATTGCTGACTCTTTCATATAACTCTTTCGTATGGTCATGCCACATCTTGTTTATCCATTCATCAATTGATAGACATCTGGGTTGTTTCTGTATTTAAGCTCTTAGGAATAATGCTGCTGTGAACATTCAAGCTCTTATGGAGACATGTGTTTTCATTTCTCTTGCATATGTTCCTAAGCATAGAGTAGCTAGATCATACGGTATGTTAAACTCTATGCTTAACTTTTTGAGGAGCTGCCAAACTCCTTTACAAAGCAGCTGCACCATTTTACAATCCTATCAATATATGGGTTTCTAATGTCTCAACATCCTACACATTTGGTTTTAGCCATCCCATGGTTTGAACTGTTATCTCACTGTGGTTTTGATCTGCATTTCCCTAATGACTAATAATACAAAATGTGGGCTATTCATGTATTTTCTTTAAAGAAATGTCTATTTAGATCCTTGGCCCATTTATCAATTGGGTTATTTGTCTTTTATTATTGAGTTGTATGAGTTCTGTATATACTCTAATTTCTTTTTTCAGATTATCATTTGCTAACATTTTCTCCCATTTTATGGGTAGTTCTTCACTTTCTTGATGTATTGTTTGCTGCCCAAAAGTTTTTAATTTTGGTGTAACCATTTTTTTCCCTTTTGAAGCTAGCATTTTCAGTGTTATATCTAGAAACCATTGTCTAATCCTAGAGTTTTCATGAGTCCTAGAAATTTATATATGAAAACTCATCATAGATTTGGTGTTGATACACATATTTCCTTTTAATTGTTTATTAAGACAAATAATGTTAATGCCCTCATTTATTCTTGCTTTCCCTAATGGACTAATTTATATTCTTATTAGATAATACACTTGAAAAATTACTTTAGATGAATTTATGAGTGCTAAGGTGAAAGATTTTTATTATACCCTATAAACCACCTATTTTCTGGGAATCTGGAATAAGTTTCTTCTCCTGACTCCCAAAAACACAAAATCTCACAGTCTTGTTTTTGAGAAATTTGCTGTCCTATCTCATGCCTGTGGCTTTATAGGTGAGTTGTTTTTCTGCTCTAGATGCTCTTTGTTAAATTTCACTCTGATGTGTCTGGATTGTGGTTTTATTTTCTTGTTTATAGAATGCTGCTCCACCCCCTGAAATCATTTTTAATCCAAGATCA
The DNA here is from genome assembly GCF_040802235.1 of Manis javanica. Classification (NCBI taxonomy): domain Eukaryota; kingdom Metazoa; phylum Chordata; class Mammalia; order Pholidota; family Manidae; genus Manis; species Manis javanica. Next base: position 105,219,640 of record NC_133164.1, on the reverse strand, counting down.
TGTGCCATCCTTTAGTTCTGGAAAATACTTTTTTTTCTAAGATTACCTTCTTACATTGTCTTTTTAATATTTCCTTCTGGGATTCCCACTAAATGAATGTTTGCATTCTAATTTGATATTCTATGTCTCTGAAATTTTTTCAAACTCTTAATCTGAAAAATCTTCTCAATATGATTTTCCAGCCCATTAATTAACTCTTTATGGGTATTCTACTTAAATCTTTTATTGAATTCTGTATTGAAATAATTACATTGTTTCACATCCAATCTTTCTCACTGGTTCTTCTTTAGAAACATCTGCCCCTTTCTGTGTCAGCAATAAATTTCCTTATTTCCCTAAGGATACATATTATGCTTATTCAAGGTTTCTGTTCTTCCTGCCCCATTAGCTCTGCTTTCTCTACTGTGTATTTTGCTGTTGTTTTTTATATTGTCATACTGAAATTTTTGTGATTTTTTAAATTTTTACCATTATCAACATTCCTTTTACAGGATATATCCTTCAAAGTATAATCTCTATTTCTGGGAAGGCTAGAGTCTAATCCTAGCTGTCCAGCTGTGATTTGGGGAAAGGAGAGCTGTGAATTATCTATTAATATAATCTGTTTAAACACGTTCACTCTTATCCTGGAACTATGTTGCCCCCCATGACATGAGCTGTCACATCATCCCAGGCTCTCTTTTATCTAGAGATCCTCATCCTTTGTGTTAACTGTCTGGCCCATGACGGAAACAGAATATGGAAGAATATGCTTATGGCAAGTTATCCAATTACTACATGTATATTGTCTATTTTCTTCCTTTAGAACGGAAATTCCTTAGGGTGGGAAGCATGTACTGTCGACTCAGCACTTAGAACCATGCCTAGCGTAGAGCAGTGCAGTCAGTCCATAAACATCTGTTGGATGTACAAACACAGCGATCATCTGCCTAGTCCAGCAGGGCTCTGCGCTGACTTGATGGTGACTCATTCATGCTTTTATTATAGCCTGCTTGATCATACCACAAGTAGGAAAAATCTAATAATCAAGACAGTATAGACAAGCATACCTTGCTTTTTTGTGCTTTGCTTTATTGCAATTTGCAAATTTGTTTTTGAAAAATTGAAAGTTTGTGGTAACCCTGCATGGAACAAGTATGATGACACCATCTTTCCAAAAGCATTTTTTCACTCCATGTGTCACATTTTGGTCGTTCTCACAATATTTGAAACCTTCTCATTATTATTATGTTTGTTATGATGATCTGTAATTGGTAAACTTTGATGTTACTCTTACTGTATAATTGTTTTGGGGACACAATGAACCACACCTACATCAGACACAGAACTTAATTGATAAATGTGTGTGTTCTGATTGACCAACTAACCTGCCATTACCCCATCTCTCTCCCTATTTTCAGGCCTTCCTATTTCATAAGACACAGCAATATTGAAATTAGGCCATTGAATAACCTTCTAATGACCTCTAAGGGTTCAAGCAAAAGGAGGAACCACACGTCTCTCACTTCAAATCAAAAGCTGGGAATGATTCAGCTCAATGAGGAAGGCATGTCAAAAGCCAAGACAGCCCAAAAGCCGGGCTCTTGGCCCAAAAAGCCAAGTTGTAAATGCACAGGAAAAGTTCTTGAAGGAATTTAAACATGTTACCCCAGTGAACAAATGAATGATAAGAAAATGCAATAGCTTTATTGCTAGCAGGGAGGAAGTTTTAGTGGTCTGGATAGAAGGTCAACCAACCACAATATTCACTTAGGCTAAAGCCTAATCCAAAGAAAGACCCTAACTCTCCTCAAGTCTGTAAAGGCTGAGAGGAATGAGGAAGTTGCAAAAGGAAAGTCTGAGGCTAGCAGAGGTTGGTTCATGAGGTTTAAGGAAAGAAGCCATCTCCATGACATAAAAGTACAAGGTGAAGCAGGAAGTGCTGATGAGGAAGTTGCAGCAAGTTATTCGGAAGCTCTTGCTTCTAAAATAATGAAGGTGGTACACTAAACAGATTTTCAATGTAGATGAAACAGCCTTCTATTGGAAAAAGATACCATCTAGTACTTACCCAACTAGGGAGAAGTCAATGCCTACCTTCAAAGCTTCAAAGGACAGGCTGACTCTCATTATTATTCTTATTAGGGCCTAATGCAGCTGATAACTAAGTTAAAATGAATGCTAATTGACATTCTGAAAATCCTAGGGCCCTTGAGAATTATGCTAAATCTACTCTGCCTGTGCTCTAGAAATGGAACAAGAAAGCCTGGATGACAGCACATCTGCTTACAACATGGTTTACTGAACTTTAAAGCCCACCTTTGAGACCTACTACTCAGAAAAATGATTCCTTTCAAAATATTCCTGCTCACTGACAATGCACCTGGTTACCCAAGAGCTATGATGGAGATGGACAATGAGTTTAATGGATCAAGGAGTCCTTTCAACTTTCAAATCTTAAGAAATATATATTCTATATGTATTTCTCTATAACTGCCCTAGACAGCGATTCCTCTGATGGATCTGGTAAAAGTAAATTGAAAACCTTCTGGAAAGGATTCACCATTCTAGATGCCACTAACAATATTTGTGGTTTATAGTTGAAATAACAACATTAACAGTTTAGAAAAGGATGATTCCAGCCATCATAGATGACTCTGAGGGGTTTAAGACTCCAGTGGAGGAAGAAATTACAGATATGCGGGAATAGCAGGGGAACCAGAAGCGGAGCCTGAAGATGTGAGTGAAATGCTGCAATCTCATAAAAAACTAATGAATGAGGAGCTGCTTCTTATGGATGAGCAGAAAAAATGGTTTTATGAGAGGGAGACTATTCTTGGTGAAGACGCTGTGAAGATTGTTGAAAAGACAGCAAAGGATTTAGAATATTACATGAACATAGTTGATAAAGCAGAGGCAGGGTTTGAGACGACTGACCCGTTTTGAAAGAAGTTCTACTGTGGTAAAATGCTATCATATGCTGCACAAATTATTTGTGAAGGAAGAGTCAACTGATACAGCAAAATTCACTGTTATCTTAAGAAATTGCCACAGCCACCCCAACCTTCAGAAACCACCACCCTGATTAGTCAGCAGCCATGAACCTCGAGGCAAGATGCTCTACCAGCAAAAAGATTATGACTTGCTGAAAGGTCAGATGATGGTTAGCATTCTCAGCAATAAAGTAGCTTTTAACTAAGGTATGTACATTATTTTTTTAGACAAAATGTTACTGCACACTTAAGAGACAACAGTATAATGTGAACATAACTTTTGTGCCATGGGAAAGCAAACAATTCATTTGACTCAGTTTACTGTGATACCCACTTCATTGAGGTGGTATGAAACAGAACACAGAGTATCTTGAAGGTAGGCCAGTAGTTATTTATCCAATCTCCTTGTTCTTTCAGCACTCTGAGAACTTAGTGAATGTAAGCCAAACACATTACTATACCGGAGTCACACTCTACAGCCAAGGGAGTGCCCAGCTGGGCCATGGATTTCAGCCGAGCTTCCCAAGGCAACCTGGCAGAGAGGTAACAGTGGTTTGCCTAACCCTGGACCCTCCACCCAGCCCTTCCCCTGTTGCTCCAGGCTGCCATTTCTTTCACTTAAAAATAAACCCAGTGACTTTAAGCCTCCTGAGGTATGTTTCAAAGTTTTGTGTCACTTGTTAAGAGAAGATCCACATTCACTCAAATATACTCTTTTCTAGGATCTGTCAGATTTGACACGAAAGACAGAATCCGCAGCAAGTGCTCTGTTTGCGTTCTTGACAAGAAACACCAAAACTCTAAAATCTACTTTTGATAAAAATTTAAGTAAAAAGTGAATTGACTGAAATACATTGAGTTGTTTTTGAGGTAAACATGGCAGAAATTGTGGAGATAGTATAAAGGGGATGAACTTATGACAGAAATTGAATGTTACTCAAACAACTAATGCCTTGAACACAGTAGATGCTCAATAAAAAAACTGTTGAATGAAGGGACTTAATGACTGATGCTTTATCAAGGGATATAAACTCATACCCCATTGGAGATCTTGTTCCTGGAGGGGTGTAACAGGGGGAAGCCAGGAATGAAGAAAGAACACAGGAGAGGAAGGTACAGGTGAAGATCAACTTCTTCAACCTGACAGTTTTGTTAAAACCAGTCCTGCCCACAGCAATTTAGAAAAAGACAAATGTTAAAGGCTCTTACAAGCTGAAACAAAAACCAAGGAGAATTGGGATATTGGATCAATTTATTAATTGATCAGGGAAGCACAAAACAAATACAAAGATCCTAGCACTGCCAGGAGGAAGCTACTTGCACACAAAGTAGCCTAAGTGAGAAAGAACCTCAATCAACACCGACTCCTAGAGCTCAGTCCTTTGGCTAGCATCTCCAATATCTATGATACTGTTATCCCTTCCCTGCAAGAAACAGGGATCTGAGTGAAGGAAATCCTGCTAGAAATTAGAGGCCTCTTAAAATCTCTAGATATCTCATGCACTGGAATGTGATGACTGGATGGCATGTCAGAGTCAACCAGAAAGCAAAAGGGAAAAATTTGGTGATACCAGTGAATTTAGGAATAATATGGGTTACTGGATCTATGGAGCCAAATCTATGTGGCACCATACCAGTTTTCTCATTTCTGGGTACTGTGTTACCAATTAAAACAAAAATATACTCATAAAATTACATTTTGAAAGCTCCTAAATACCCCATCTAAGTATATTGGAAGTTTAAAAGACAAGGAAGCATTCTATCACCAGAATATCATCTCTGTATACAATCTCTTATTTTTCTATTGTTTTAAGTTCATGCCTCTTTCTGGCTCTGTGCTGTAGTTTCCTACTTTGTTTGCTATAGAAAGTGAAGAATGCTATATACTAAATGATGGCAGGTTTAAACTCCTGGAAATTGATGAGTAACCTAGCTTCTGGTGGGTACAGCAATAGGCTAATATCAGAGACCTGGTTTTCTGGCTACCTATGACCTTAGGCAATTAATCTATTTGAATCACAGTAAAATCATCAATAAAGGGAAGGAGGTGAATTAAGTAATCTCTGAGGCCCATTTCAGTTTTGACATTTTTGTTTATCTTTGTCAGTGTTCCCCTCAACCCCAAATAAGCATCATCAAGAAAGACTAATTTGGAGAGAAGGCAAAAGATTTCCTTGTTATCTTACACATTGTTAAGATTGGAGCTTTGTACTGTTTCTGGAGCTCATTTTCCATTGTTTTCCTCATCTCTCCCTTAAGTCCTTATTTTACTGAAGTCCAAGTAGACCTCCTGACCTACTGTGCTGGGACCAAATAAATAAATAATATGTACACATGCAAAAACACACACACACTGCTTTTTAGTAGCCTGTTGCCTACAGGAAACATGGAATCTGGTAAGTTTTGCAAGACAGGATCCAACTCTAGGCAATCTGTTAGGCAGTATGGAAGTAGTTCCATCTTAGTGGGACAGTTTGAGAACAGTGTGGTCTGGAAGAAGAAATAGGGCTAGACAAATTCTTGGGACTACATTTTGGAGTAACAGTTAAGGTAATGCTTTCTTGCACGGATTCAAGGCAAAGGCTCAGCAATATCAACCACAGAGAGAAAGATGATTGGAATTAACCAATCATGGAGAAATGAATGGAGGAAATATGATCTTCAGAAGTGATCTTGAAAATCTGAGAGCATCATGGGAAATTTTTACTGCATTAGGAGCCATTTACACTTTGGAGATTTTTCTTTCTGGCCAATGTAAAAAGAATTATGGCTCTAGTCCTAACCTAGGTAGAGAGAGCATTCTCTCTCCTCTTCTATTTGGACAACCAGTTATCAGTTCCAAATTTAGACAGAAGCTTGAAATAAGCTTAATGAGAGTTAAAAGGATTGGGTTATTAAGTAAAATTTCCACTCAACATCTTATGTTATGGAAAGCAGAGAATTCCATCATCAAGCTAGCATTTTGCTAAATGAGGTGGAAGTCTGAATTACGTCAGAGCAGGAAAGTTGGTGGCTTTACAATGTTTTACCAAAACGAAAGACCAAAAGGAGCAAAGCAACTCTGGCAAAAACATATTAGAACATGAAAATCTCTTTTGACTTAATGACCAGTAGTTTTCTTAATGGAGAGATTACAATAATATGATAATTCCTATTGGAGAATGTTTAAACCTATGTGTTTGGAAATTGTACCATGTAGAGGACAGTATGGGCATTGGGGGGGGGGGGTAATCCTGGCTCTCTAATGTACTAGTTTTGCTAACTAAGACAATTAAGTGAGCTTCTCTTTCTTTCACTGTAAAACATGGATAACAATACCTATATCACACATTTTGCAGCTGTTGTAAGAACTAGAAATAATGTGAGTCAGTTGCTCAGTGCCACACAGTTGAGCAATTCAAATTCCACACCTAATATCTTTCCAGTTCAATGGCAAATACATATCAAGATGGTGTAAATTAATATTCAAGGGGAGCCTATTATTAAAAAAAATAACCTTGCTACAAATCATTTGAGTAAATAATCTTACTGAAATGTGACCAGTGGCTTATTGTTCAAGTATAAATTTTTATAAGTGAGATTTCTTAAAATAGGAGCACATGTCAACTTTTAGGACGTGATTCAAACATATGATGTCCTGAGTCTTTCTGTATCAGAGAGAGACAGCTTGACCTGGTGATCTACAGGTTAAGGACCACCTTTCAAGACGGCTGCAATAAATGGTTCCTCCAGAGAAAAAAGTTACTTGCTCTAATGATGACAGGGGTGAAAAAATAGTATTATCTCTGTCTTTCATCCAAAAGAGACTTAGGAAAATACCAAATCTCCTCTGATATCATTCCTGAATACTTCATCCCAATAAATTGCTGCTTTCTGTATATTCTTGTAGGACTTTGCTCACCCCACCATCTCTATGACAAAAACCAATAATAGCTAATGTTTAGTAAGTACTGTTCAAGGTGTTTGATATGTAATAACTTATTTAATTATCTCTATATAATAGGCCCTATTATTATATATATAGGATATATATATATATATATATATATATATAGGCCTTATTATTGCTTCTATTGCTCCTATTTTGCAAATGATAAAAGTAAGGCAGAGAGCACTAAGGCATTTGCCTGACATGCTGTAGCTAGAAAGTAGTATAGCTAAGGTCTGAACACATACATTGTTTGTTTCTATAGTTTATGCTCTTGACCATGTCAAGCTACGTTGCTTCTCTGGGCTACATATTTTTTAATCAATCCACTGCAACAATTACTTGTTTTGTGTGCTCTTGTGGTTGAGGCAGGATCTGGAAGAAAAGGTGATTCTGACAGTGCAGAAATAATCATTAAGAGAAATAGAGGGTGGCCAGAGGAAACGTTTTTCTGAACAGGAGTCTGGATAGCCAATATCCTGGTGAATTGCTTACCAATGCTGAACAAATGAGTCGGCAACTGCACTGCCATATGTTAGATGTGAAAGAAAGCAAAATCATGTAGCACTGCCCATTTAGTCTAAAAGGAGGTCTGGAAAGAGAGTGCTCTATCCAGATTCCCGTACACACCCCAGTTAAGGCAACTGCATGGGGTTGGCTCCTGCTTACTTTTTCAGCCTCTCATTCTCCCTCTTTCCTTTCATATTTTGTACTCCAGTCATTGAAATGGGCTCATTTCCCTGAAAATGCTCCAGTCTCTTTCCCCTACAGGTCATGGTACCTGCTTCTCTATCTGCAGGGACCAAGTCATTGTTGGCCTAATTCTTTCTCTTTATTCATATGGCTAATTGAACATCTTTGCACAGGAACTCTGCCTGACTCCCTTGCCCAGGATTGGGGTTCTGCCCCTAGTTCCCATTACTCTCTGTGTAGTTCCCCCTGATCCCTTGGTATCTGATCTCCTGCCTGGAGGGTACAGGTTAAGAGCACAAACTTCACAGCTGAATCTGGGTCCCACTACTTAGTAGCCATGAAACTTTGGACAAGTCATTTATATTCTCTGAGTGTAATTTTATTTGCATAATGAAACAGTAACAGCACCTACCTCATAAGTTTGTGGTGAGGATCAAATGAGTTAATGAAAGTACAAGCTTAAGAATGGTGCCTGACACAGAATAAACTGCCTGTGTCTGCTCTGATTAGTAGCAGCAGGTTTTCCATGAAAGCCTATCAACTCAAGCCAAATAGTTGTAAAACAAGATCAAACTATATATATGGTCACCTTGGGCTGTTTTATCACTTTAGGGAAATTTGGAGAACGTGATTCTTAGATGTCAGTTCTAATAACCGAACTCAGAGTGATGCTGGTACATGCTGCCCTTGTTGGGGGACATTTAAAGGCACCGAATATTGAAACGCTGCTATGCCTAGTCATTCCTTTTCTGGCCCAGGTGCTTTATCCCCTGAACTCTGAGTTTCACATATCACATCAGCATTTTCTCTGCTGACTGCGTTACAAGTTCAGGGATACTGCTCCTTGGGGCATTACTGGCTGTTTCTGGTAAACAGTGCTCTCAGTGTGTTTGCTTTAGCAAAGAGGCCAGGGAGGAATTGGGTTTGAGGCCCTAGAGAGCTTCATAGAGGCAGGGGACAGGGGACTGCCACCAATATTAAAACATTCACTTTTTTTCCTTCCACCTTACTGGATGGACCTCTCCCTCTCCCCGCTAATCTTCTTTGTCATAAGTTACTGATACCCAGAGTCCTTTGAGTACTACCTCCTGGCAATTCCAGACATCCAGGCTGCTGAGGGAAATTGGCAAGGGCAGGGAAGGGTCTGTGTTCTGGGACTTCCCCCTACACTCCACGGCCCACTCATGAGCTGAGCTTATATAACAGACACATCCATTTATGCCTAGGCTCCTGGCTCCTCTGTGCATTGGCTATTAGTGTGTGTGTGATATCTCCCTCCTAAGCAGTATAATTATTTGCCCAAGATAGGCTTTGAAATAAAGAGTAAATAGCACTGAACAGGGGGCTAAGAAACTAAAATCCACTTTAATTTTATTTTTAAATTGTTCTGTGACTTTGAGTAAATAGCTCTACCTCTTAGGTCCTCAGCTCCTAATCTGTAAAATCGGCAAATTAGAACAATTACTTTCTGGAAATTTGCTTTCAAATTTAATAATTATGGTGAAAATGTAAGGCTCTTAGGAAGGCTTGATAGGTATATAATATTTGGGGAAAGGGAATTTCATGAGATCTTTCATCAACCCATCAGCATCTCTCAAGAACTAGATCAATGTACAAATCTTGATTTTATTTTGGAGAGAAAGTATCTTGTAAGGCTGGTGAATTACAAAAAAGTGTCTTCTAATGTTTTGTCAGATCATCCCTGTCACCACCTAACCACATCCCCCAGAGCCTGAGATAAGTGGGGAAAACACTTATAGCAGAGCTTTTCCAACTTGTCCACTAAAGTAACTGCAATAGGCAGTGTATGTCAGAAAGTCTGGGATATATATCAAGTAGCATGCTGAAAGTCTTTTCACATCTCATATAGTTCATCTTCAAATTCTTGCAAATTTCACATTTTTACTCCATGATATTTGCTTTAATAAAAATAATGCTTGAAATTATTTAACATGAAGTGAAATTAATGCTCCAAGAATGTGCATTAAATTTGGTGTCCTGGGCACCCTCCTGGGGTGTGCAATCTCTAAATTGAGAAGCATGGGCTTGTCAACAATTTATGGAGGGCACTGTGTGCCAGGCACTGCTCCAAATTCCTTTAGATGGTAGGAAGTTTCACAGATTATGAAATTTTTAGAAAAGCAAAGAATATGATATTTCAAAGTCTCTCTCTTCTCATCTATAAAGTAAGAAAGATTGTATATTGTAAAACCATGACCCACAATTTAATCTAAAGATTAGAAAATACACAGTGTAGAAAACCACTTTATAAGCTGGCAACACTATATAAGAAAGCTGTTCATGTTAGCTAATATTTACCTCATCCAGGACACCTCCTAGAAGAGCAGAAGAGACAAAGAATATGGTTAAATTTAGTCAGACTGACAAGAGATCTGGGGTTGGAGAAATTCTCAGGACACAGCAGGACACCCCTGGCCTGTGCCCACTATCACTCCAGCTATCTTGTCAAGGTCGCCCAGGTGCAAAATATCTTCCCACTTCAGATCGAGCCATCTAGAAGAATAGCTACAGCATGGAGTACCCAGGGAGCCATGTCTGCTTCCACCACAGCTCTTGACAGCCAGCCAAACCCACTAGGTAGCCAGTTTACACAAGTGATTCCAACATAAGACCACTTCTTCAAGGCTGGAAGAAGAAGCTGTTTCACCTAATTCACAGAAATAAACATGGAAAGTCAAACAAATGAGGACAGAGGAATATGCTCCAAATGAAAGCACAAGACTAAATTTCAGAAACAAAATGGAGTTAAGCAATCTACCTGATGAAGAGAACAAAGTAATGATTACAAAGATGCTCACGGGACTTAAGAGTGGATAAACTCAGTGAGAACATTAACTAAATAATAGAAAATATTTTTAAAAAGCTTTCAGAGCCTAAGAACAAGTGATTTTAAAAAACACACTAGAGGAAATGGATAGCAGGTTAGAGGATGCAGAAGAACAAATCAGTGATCTGGAAAACAGGGCAGTGGAAAGCACTCAAGCTGAACAGCAAAAAAAATAATTTAAAAATGAGGGTAAGTTAAGGGGCCTCTGAACAGCATCAAGTATACTAACATTTACATTATAGGAGTCCCAGAAGTAAAAGAAAGGGGCAGAAAACTTATTTGAAGAAATAATAGCTGAAAACTTCCCTAACTTAGGGAAGGAAACAGACATCCAGGATTAGGAAGCACAGACAGCCCCCAAAAAAGATGAACTCAAGGAGATTCACACAAAGACACATAATAATTAGAATGTCAAAGATTAAACACAAAGAGAAAATCTTAAAGGCAGCAAGAGAGAAGCAACTAGTTACATACAAGGGAAACCCCACAGGGCTATCAGATGATTTTTCAGCAGAAACTCTGCCCACCTGAAGAAAATGGCATAATATATTCAAAGTGCACCCAAGGAAAAAAACCTACAATCAAGAATACTCTACCCAGTAAGGTGATAATTCAGAATTGCAAGAGAGAGAAAGAGTTTCCCAGACAAACTGAAGTTAGAATCAATTATCACTAAACCAGCCTAATAAATGTTATAAGGACTTCTTGAAGTATAAAAGAAAAGGCCATAAGTAGAAGAAAGAAAACTGTAAAAGGAAAAATTTTACTAGTAAAATGAAAACATATAGTAAAGGTAGATCAGTTACTTAAAGGCTAGTATTAAGGTTAAATGACAAAAGTAGTTAAATCAATTACATCTTAAAAATTAGTTAAGGGGTTTACAAATTAAAAAGATATAAAATGTGGGATAAAGTATGTAAAATATACATAAAACATTGAGAGGGGAGTAAAAATGTCTTTAAGTTAAGCAAACATCAACCCAGTATAGACTGCTATGTACTTAAGATGTCAGACATGATCCTCATGGTAACCACAAACCAAAAGTCTATTATTATATACTTAAAAAATGAAGAGAAAGGAATCCAAACATAATACTAAAGAAAGTCATCACTCACAAGGGAAAAAAGCAAGAGAAGTTAGAGAGATCTACAAAAAAAGACAGAAAACAATAACAAAGTGACAATAAGTACATGCCTGAGAATAATTACTTTACAAATAAATAGTATAAATTCTATAGTAAAAATACATAGGGTGACTGAATGTGACTGAATGAACAGAAAAGCGAGACCCATCTTTATGCTGCCTACAAGAGACTCACTTCAACCTAAAGACAGATACAAATTGAAAATGAAGGACAGAAAAAGTTATTCCATGCACATGGAAGTGAAAAACAAAACTGTTGTAGTAACACTTACATCATAGTAGACTTTAAAACAAAGGCTGTAACAAGAGACTCAGAAGGGCATTACATAATGATAAAGGCATCAATCAAACAGGCAGATATAACAATTTTAAATATATAACCAACATAAGAGCACATAAATAAATACAGCAAATATTAATATACATAAAGGGAGAAATTGACAGCAATACAATAATAGTAGGAAACTTTAACACCCTCACATCTATGAATAGCTAATCCAGAAAGAAAATCAATGAGCAAACACTAGTACTGGAAGTCCCAGCCACATCAATCAATGAAAAAGAAATAGAAAGCTTCCAAATTGGTAAGGAAGGAGCAAACTGACACTATTTGCAGATGATATGATACTGTATATAGAAAGACCTAAAGACTCCACCAAGAAACAATTAGAATAAATGCATTCAGTAAAGTTGCAGGATACAAATTTAAGAGAGAGAAATCTGCTGCATTTCTTCATGCTAACAGCAAACTAGCAAAACAAGAAATCAATAAAGTAATCCCATTTACAATTGCATCAAAAAGAATAAATTACCTAGGAATAAATTTAACCAAGGATGTGAAAGACCTATACTCTGAAAACTATAAGACACTGAAGAAAGAAATTAAAGATGACACAAATAAATGTAAAGATATACCATACTCCTGAACTGGAAAAATACATATTAAAATATCCATACTATCCAAAGAAATCTATATATTCAGTGTAATCCCTGTCAAAATGCCAGTAGCATTTTTCACAGTAGACCAAATAATCCTAAAATTATTATGGAACCACAACAACAGACCCCAAACAGGCCAAGCAATCTTGAGAAAGAATAACAAAGTTGGAAGTATCATATACTCTGATTTCAAACTATATTACAAAGCTATAACAATCAAAATATTATACTACTATAACAGAAACAGACACATAGATCAAAGTAACAGAATAGAGAGCCCAGAAATAAACCCACTTTTATATTGTCAATCTACTACAAAGGAGGCAGGAATATACAATGGTGTGGGAAAAAAACTGTTCAATAAATAGTACTGTGAATACTGGATAGCTAGATGCAAAAGATTTAAACTGGACCACTTTTTTACACCATACCCAAAAATAAACTCAAAATGGATTAAAAACTTATATGTAAAACATGAAATCATAAAACTCCTGAAAGAAAATATAGGCAGTAAACTGGACATTGGTCTTAGAAAATTTTTTTCTGGATATGTCTCCCCAGGCAAGGGGAAACAAAATAAAAAATAAATGAGTGGGACTACATCAAACTAAAAAGCTTCTGCACAGCAAAGGAAACCATCAATAAAATGAAAAGACAATCTACTGAATGGGAGAATATATTAGCAAATTATGTATCTGATAAAGGGTTAATATCAAAAATACATAAAAAATATACAAGTCAACAACAGAAACCAATCCAATTAAAAAATGGGCAGAGGATCTGAATAGATGTTTTTCCAAAGAAGACATTCAGATGGTCACAGAGACATGAAAAGATGCTCAACACCACTAATCATCAAAGAAATGTAAATCAAAACCACAATGAGGTATCACCTCAGACCAACCAGAATGTCTAGTATTAAAAAGATACTGGTGCTGGTAAGGATGTAAAAGGGAGCCCTCATATCCTGTTGGGGGGAAAGTAAATTGGTACAGCCATTATGGAATTAATATGGAGGTTTGTCAAAAAACTAAACATGAAAATACCATATGACCCAGTAATTCCACTTCTGGGAATTTACCAAGAGAAACAACATCAGTAATTTGAAAAGATATACACCCCTATGTTTATTCAGCATTATATAAAATAGCCAAGATATGGAAGCAACATTAGTGTCCATCAACAGATGAATAAAGAATATATGAAACAGAAACACACATACAATGGAACATTATTCATCAATAAAAGATAATGAAATCTTGACATTCAATAATATGATTGGCCTCCAGGGTATTATGCCAAGTGAAGTCAGTCAGAGAAAGATAAATACCATGAATTCACATTTTTTCCTAAAAAACAAAATAAACAAAGAAGAACACAACAGAAATAGACTCATAAATACAGAGAACTGATGGTTGCCAGAGGGGAAGCAGGTAGGGAAATAGGTGAAATAGGTGAAGACGATTAAGAGGTACAACCTTCCAGTAATAAAATAAATAATGGAATATAGTCAGTAATATTATAACAATTTTGTATGACAGATGATAACTACACTCATCATGGTGAGCATTTCATAACATATATAATTGTCAAATCACTATGCCATACACCTGAAACCAATATTGGATGTCAACTATACATCAATTTTAAAAAAGTAACAGGGAAAAAAATTTAAAGAAACACTAAACATTTTCTTTTTAAAGAAGCTATCAGTTGGGTTTCATTCTGCTTTATGTTTAAACCTGCATGATTAGTCAGAGACCAGGCATGGAAACACGGACACCTGGTTGAATTTCAACTCCTTGTGCCTTTTGGAATTTATTGCTTGGGACAGAGCCAACTCAGGGACAGGGCTTCTAAAAAGAAATAAATGGAGGGGCAGATTATCTCAGATCACCAGAGCCCCATAACCCTCCCTCATCCTGACAGTAATCAATTTCCATCCCTTTTTTATTATTCTCTATGAGTAGAAAGAATAGGTAGTTTTAAAAACTACTCTAGTTATTTATATGTGTGTATAATTTTAGTTATATAGTTATATATAGTTATCTGAATAGTAACCCTAGTGACTACTACACTTGTTTTAATAATGCAGGAATGGCTCATATATTTTTGTTATTCTTCTTTGAGAAAGGTCTTTAGAGTCTACTTGAAAAATCACACAATTAATTAGTCCTATAAATCTAGTTCAGTCCAATATATTGCTTTTCAAACATGGCTTTAGGCATGTATAATTTAATATTCAGCCCATATGCTAATGTCCCCAGCTGTCCCAAGAGTGTCTGCTATGGCTGTTTCTTCCTTCTGCCTCTGCCTCCTTCCCTCATGCTATCTATGCTACTGAATCAAGATCCTATCAAGGTTAATGCATTCCACTTGTTTTTCATGGTGTTTTAATCACTTTTAACAGGTTAAACAATGGCCTTCACCTTTTTCTTTTTTTCTAACACTGTTCTGTATAAAGAACACAGGCTACTTTTCTTATAGGTGTCTGACATTCAGGATCAGTCTTTTTCTTCTTTTTCTCTTTAATTTCTTTTGTTTCTCTACTGTCTGTCTTTCCTGTAAACCCTACATTTGAACTAGAGGCCTGACTGAACTTGAGTTTATCATTGGAAGCAAGAATATGTTACGGACATGTTTGCTACCTTACAAGGATAACAACACAGGCCTTAAAAGGTTGTCAAAGGTCAAGATGTCTCACCACTGCTGATGCCAAATTTGATCAATTGGCTAAAAAAGCAACCAGACTTCTCCACATTAAGATATGTTTCCACCCTGGCAATTAGTAAATAATGTGGAAATCTACTTTAGGATAACTAAAGACATGCTAGCAACCTAAGTGTCTATTAACAGATGAATGGATTTAAAAAAAAGGCAGTTATGTACATAAATGGAATGAACTATAAAAAAGAATGAAATGACATTTACAATGACACAGAAGGACCTGGAGGATATTATGCTCAATGACATAAATCACAGAAAGACAAATACTGATGATCTCTTATGAGGAATCTAGAAAACAACAAAACAAAACAACGCTCACATATACAGAGCATACACTGGTGGTTGCCACAGGTGGGGGTGCAGGAGAAGTGGGTGAAGGAGGACAAAAATACAAATTTCCAGCTATAAAATAAGTAATGGAAGTGTAATATACAGCATGATGACTAGAGTTAATAGTATCATGTTGCATTTTTTTAAATTAAGGTATCATTGATAAACACTTTTATGAAGGTTTCATATGAAAAACATTGTGGTTACTACATTTACCCATATTATCAAGTCCCCACGACACACCATTGCAGTCACTGTCCATCAGTACAGTAAGCTGCCAGAGTCCCTACTTGGCTTCTCTGTGCTACACTGTCTTCCCTGAAACTCCCCACGCATACATGTGTGCCAAACATAACACGAATCAATCTCCTTCTCCCTCCCTCCCCACTGGCCCTCTCCTACTCCTCCCCTTTGGTAACCACTAGTCCCTTCTTCAAGTTTGTGAGTCTGTTGTTTTGTTCCTTCAGTTTGGCATTGTTGTTATACTCCACAAATGAGGATAATCATTTGGTACGTGTCTTTCTCCACCTGATTTATTTCACTGAGCATAATACCCTCTAGCTCCATCCATGTTGTTGCAAATGGTAAGATGTGTTTTCTTCTTATGGCTGAATAGTATTCCATTGGGTATATGTACCACATCTTCTTTATCCACTTCAGTTGCTTCCATATCTTGACTATTGTAAATAGTGTTGCAATAAACATACAGGAGCATATGTCTTGAATCTGGGATCTTTTTTTCTTTGGGTAAATTCCTAGGAGTGGAATTTCTGGGTCAAATGGTATTTCTATTCTAAGTTTTTTGAGAAACCTCCATATTGCCTTCCACAATGGTTGAACTAATTTACACTCCCACCAGCAGTGTAGGAAGAGTTCCCCTTTCTCTGCATCCTTGCCTGCATTTGTTATTCCATGTCTTTTGGATACTGGCCATCCTAACTGGTGTGAGGTGGTATGTCACTGAGGTTTTAATTTGCATTTCCCTGATAATTAGCGATGTGGAGCATCTTTTCATCTGCCTCTTGGCCATTTGAATTTCTGTTTTGGAGAACTGTTCCAATCCTCTGCCCATTTTTTAATAAGGTTATTTGCTTTTTGGGTGTTGAAGCGTATGAGCTCTTTATATATTTTGAATGTTACTCCTTTGTCAGATATGTCATTTATGAATATATTCTCCCACTCTATAAAATGTTTTGTTCTGTTGGTGTTGTCCTTTGCTGTACAAAAGCTTTTTAGTTTGCTATTGTCCCACTTGTTCATTTTTGCTTTTCTTTCCCTTGCCCAGAGAGAGGTGTTCAGGTAAAAGTTGCTTATGTTTATATTCAAGAGATGTTTGCTCATGTTTTCTTCTAAGAGTTTTATGGTTTCATGACTTACATTCAGGTCTTTGATCCATTTTGAGTTTACTTTTGTGCATGGAGTTACAAAATAATCCAGTTTCATTCTCTTACATGTAGCTGTCCAGTTTTGCCAACACCAGTTGTTGATGAGGCTGTCATTTCCCCATTTGCTTTTTTATCATATATTAATTGACCATATATGCCTGGTTAATATCTAGACTCTCTAGTCTGTTCTACTGATGTTCTTGTGCCAGTACCAAATTGTCTTGATTACTATGGCTTTGTAATAGAGTTTCAAGTCAGGGAGAATAATACACCCAGCTTTCTTCTTCCTCCTCAGGATTGCTTTCGCTATTTGGGGTATTTTTAGTTCCATATGAATTTTAGAACTATTTGCTCTAGTTCATTGAAGAGTGCTGTTGGTATTTTGATAGGGATTGCATTGAATCTGTAGAAGACTTCAGGCAGGGTGGCCATTTTGACAATATTAATTCTTCCTATCCATGAGAAAGGAATGGATTTCCATTTATTGGTGTCTAATTTCTCTCAAGAGTGTCTTGTAGTTTTCAGGGTATAGGTCTTTCACCGCCTTGGTTTGGTTTATTCCTAGATATTTTGTTCTTTTTGATGTAACTGTAAATGGAATTGTTTTCCTGATTTCTCTTTCTGCTAGTTAATCATCAGTATATAGGAATGCCATAGAATTGTATGTATCGATTTTGTATCCTGCAACTTTGCTGAATCCAGTTATTACTTCTAATACTTTTGGGGTGGATTCTTAAGGGTTTCTTGTACAATCATGTCACCAGCAAACAGTGACAGTTTAACTTCTTCCTTACCAGTATGGATGCCTTTTATTTATTTGTGTTGTCTGATTACTGAGGCTTGGACCTCCAGTGCTATTTTGAATAAAAATGGGGAAAGTGGGCATCACTGTCTTGTTTCCGGTCTTGAAGGGGAAGTTTTCACCATTTCACTGTTAAGTATGATGTTGGCTGTGGGTTTGTCATACATGGCCTTTATTATGTTGAAGTACCTGTTCTCTATACCCATTTTGTTGAGAGTTTTTATCATGAATGTACGTTAAATTTTGGTGAATGCTTTTTCAACATCTATTAAGATGACTATGTGATTTTTGTCCTTTCTTTGATGTGATGTATGATGTTGATGGATTTTCAAATATTGTACCATCCTTGCATCCCTGGAATAAATCCTACTTGATCATGATCAATGATCTTTTTGAAGTATTTTTTAATTCAGTCTGCTATATTTTGTTAAGTATTTTTGCATCTGTGTTCATCAGGGATATTGGTCCATAATTTTCTTTTTTTGTGGTGTCTTTGCCTGGTTTTGGTATTAGAGTGATGCTGGCCTCATAGAATGAGTTTGGAAGTATTCCCTCCTCTTCTACTTTTTGGGAAACTTCAAGGAGGATGAGTATTAGATCTTCACTAAATGTTTGGTAAAATTCAGTGGTGATGCCATCTGGTTTAGGGTTTTGTTCTTAGGTATTTTTTTGATTACCAATTCAATTTCATTGCTGGTAGCTGGTCTGTTTAGATTTTCTGTTTCTTCCTCTGTCAGTCTTGGAAGGTTGTATTTTTCTAGAAAGTTGTCCATTTCTTCTAGGTAATCCAACTTGTTAGCATTCTCTAATAGTTCTTTGTATTTTGGTGGTGTCCGTAGTGATTTTTCCTTTCTCATTTCTGATTCTGTTTATGGTGTAGACTCTCTTTTTTTCTGAGGTAAGCCTGACTAAGGGTTTATCTATTTTTTTTATTTTCTTGAAGAACCAGCTCCTGCTTTCATTGATTCTATTTTTTTATTCTTATCAATTTTATTTATTTATGCTCTGATATTTATTATGTCCCTCCTTCTACTAATTTTGGGCCTCATTTGATCTTCTTTTTCTAGTTTCATTAATTGTGAGTTTAGACTGTTTATATGAGATTGTTCTTCCTTCCTGAGGTAAGCCTGTATTGCAATATACTTCCCTCTTAACACAGCCTTCGCTGCATCTCACAGATTTTGCAGTGTTGAGTCATTGCTGTCACTTGTCTCCATATTTTGCTTTATCTCTGTTTCTACTTGGTCATTGATTCGTTTATTATTTCGGAGCATTGTGGTAAGCCTCTGTGTGTTTGTGGGCTTTTTTGTTTTCTTTGCATAACTTATTTCTAGTTTTATACATTTTTGGTCTGAGAAGCTGGTTGATTTCATTTCAATCCTTTTGAATTTACTGAGGTTCTTTTTGTGGCCTAGAACTTGATCTATTCTGGAAAATGTTCCATGTGTACTTGAGAAGAATGTGTATCCTTTTGCATTTGGGTTGAGTGTTCTGTAAATGTCTATGAGGTCCATCTGTTCTAATGTGTTGTTCAGTGCCTCTGTCTCCTTACTTATTCTGTCTGGTTGATCCATACTTTGGAGTGACTGTTGTATCCAAGTCTCCTAAAATGAATGCACTGCATTCTATTTCCCCCTTCAATTCTCTTAGTACTTATTTCACATATGTAGGTGCTCCAATGTTAGTTGCTTAGATATTTATAATGGTTATATCCTCTTGTTGGACTGATCGGTTTATGCTTATGTAATGTCCTCCTTTGTCTCTTGTGACTTTCTTTGTTTTGAAGTCTGTTTTGTCTGATACAAGTACTGCAACCCTTGCTTTTTTTCTCCCTATTAGTTATATGAAATATCTTTTTCCATCCTTTCACTGTTAGTCTGTGTATGTCTTTGGGTTTGAAGTTTGTCTTGTGTAGGCAGCCTATAGATGGGTCTTAATTTTTTATCCATTCAGTGACTCTGTGTCTTTTGTTTGGTGCATTCAGACCATTTACATTTAGGGTGATTATCAATAGATATGTACTTACTGTTATTGCAGGCTTTAGATTCGTGGTTATAAAAGTTTTAAGGGTAGCTTCTTTCCTTCTAACAGTCTAACTTAATTCAGTATGTTATTATAAACACAATCTAAAAGTTCTTTTTTCTCTCCTTTTTATTCCTCCTCCATATTTTATATATTAGGTATTATATTCTGTACTCTTTGTCTATCCCTTGATTGACATTGGGGGTATTTGATTTAATTTTGCATTTGCTTAGTAATTAATTGATCTACTTTCTTTACTGTAGTTTTATTTTCTCTGGTGACAGCTATGTAGCCTTAGGAACACTTCCATCTATAGCAGTCCCTCCAAAATACACTGAAAAGATGGTTTATAGGAGGTAAATTCTCTCAGCTTTTGCTTATCTGGAAATTGTTTAATCCCTCCTTCAAATTTAAATTATAATCTTGTCAAAGAGAGTATTCTTGGTCTGAGGCCTTTCTGCTTCATTGCATTAAATGTATCATGCTACTCTCTTCTGGCCTGTAAGATTTCTGTTGAGAAATCTGATGATAGCCTGTTGGGTCTTCCTTTGTATGTGATCTTTTTCTCTCTCTGGCTGCTTTTAATACTCTGTCCTTATCCTTGATCTTTGCCATTTTAATTATTATATGTCTTGATGTTGTCTTCCTTGGGTCACTTGTGGTGTTGGGAGATCTGTGCATCTCCATGGCCTGAGAGACTATCTCCTTCCCCAGGTTGGGGCATTTTTCAGCAATTACCTCCTCAAAGACACTTTCTCTCTCTTTTTCTCTCTCTTTTTCTTCTGGTACCCCTATAAGGCAAATATTGTTCCATGTGTATTGGTCACACAGTTTTCTTATTATTCTTTCATTCCTAGAGGTACTTTTGCATTTATCTCTGTTCTTGTTCTTTATATTCCTCAGCTCCTTTATGTTCCTTTTCTCTAAATTCTATTTCACTTACTGTCTCCTATGCTTCATCTAATCTGTTTTTAAATCCTTCTATTGTATGTTTCATCTCAGATACTGTATTTTTTAAAGTTTCCATCTCTTTCTTGAATTCCTCCCTGAGGTCTTGAATATTTTTCTGTAGCTCCATGTGCATGTTTATGATTTTTATTTTGAAATCGTTTCAGGAAGATTGGTGAGTTCAGTTTCACTTGGCCATCTTTCTGGTGTTTGTGAGACTTGGTTTTTCCAGGCTCTTTTGACAGTTCATATTTGTAATATCTTGGTGTACATGGTGGCCTCCAGTACCAAAAGCTTTACTTCTGGAGCTGCTCTGCCCATGGGGCTATAGCAGAGATCACAGGCAAGAGGGCACTGGTGCCTGCCAGGAGGAAAGAGCTCTTTTCCTGCTTCCCTGCTGCAGTACCTACTTCCACTGCTAGGGCCCGTGGGCTGAGAGCAGAGGGAAGAGTCTCTATGCTATGCCCTTGTAGCTGCCATATGCTGGGCCCCCTCTGGCTGGCTTGGCACAATGGCGGGGCAGCCGGTTTGCAAGCTGTTGCCAGCTGAGAGGAGGGCACAGCATGCTGCATATCATAGTGGCAGAGGACTCATATGTGTGTTGCCAGCCATGGGGATGGAGCCCCTGAAGCTCCTGAAAGTTTCCAACCTGCTGGGAAGAGTGCACCCAGACAATTTTGTCCACCTGAGCAGCAAGCTTTGTGCAATTCTTGCCCTGTTAGCAGCCCTCTCACTGTTAGGAAGTCTCCCAGACTACCAGTCTTTCTATTGTCCAGAGCTGCCAGATATGGATCCCCGTTTTCCGCAAGCAGCTATAATCTCAGTCTCTCCAAGTACTCTGCCTGTCTTAACTTTCCAACCCCACTAATCTCCAGAGCACCATGTAATGTAGGTTTGTGCTCCCCGAGAGGATCTCCAGGGCTGAGTGTTCAGCAGTCCTAGGCCTCCAATCCCTTCCCGCTCTGTTTCTCTTCCTTCCTATGGTGAGCTTGGGTGGGGGAAGGGTTTGGGTCCTGCCAGATCACTGGTTTCATACTTTACTCTTTTCTGTGTGGTCTGTTCTTTTCCCAGATGTAGGCAGTCTGCCACAGCCTTCTTTCCTGTTGCTTTCAGAATTCATTGTATTTGCTATATTTCCATATTATATGTAGTTTTTGGAGGAGGTTTTTGTCTCACTTCTCAGGCCACCATCTTTCCATTTTGCATTTTTGAAAGCTGTTAAAAGTGGATCTTAGAAGCTCTCACCAAGTACACAAAAAAATTGTGTAACTGTATGGTGATAAATGTGAAGTAGACAATGTGGTGATCATTTCACAATATATACAAATATCAAATTGTGCTCCTGAAACTAATATAGTATTAATATCAATTATGCCTCCAAAACATTGACATTTAATGACCAAAGAGTAAATGCATATGCAATTTTTTGATACAGCACCCTCTTTAGCAATTGCCTAGTTTGAATTTCTACTAGGAAAGAGTTCGAGGTTTTTCCTGTTTTTTTCCACAGCTCTACCAACATGTTATGTCAAGCTTCTGGACTTTGCTTGTTTGATGGTATCTCATGAGTAATTGTAATTTTCCTTTCACTGTATGTAAGATTTAACTTTTTCTCATATGTTTAAAGCTATTTGTCTATTTTTGGTGAGCTACCTATTTGTGTATTTTATCTATTCTTCTGTCAGGTTTACTCTTTTTCTTCTTAATTGTAAGAGTTTTGTATATGCCAAAGTTATAGACAACTTGTGGTTTACATTGTAAAAATCTTCTTTTGACCTTGGTCATGGCATTTTTCACCATAAACTTTTATTTAATAAAGTTTATCCATTTATTTGCTTTTGGATTTTTAATCATTGTTATAAACACTTCAAATTTTAAAATGTACCCATGTTTTCTAGTAGTTTCTCATAGTTTTAGGTTATATCATTCTTACTTTGAGATCTCTGACCCATTTGAAGTTTGATATATGATGTGAGATATAAATCTGGCTTTCAGTTTTTTCCAAATGGCTGCCCAGTTGTTCTAGCACCATTTATTCAGGAGTTAGTATTTTCTCCAATGATATTTGATGCTACATTTATAATGAATCAATGTCTCTATGTACTTATTTCTGTTTCTGGACCTTGAACTCTGTTCAATTGTTTTATTTTTCTAATCAAGGACAAATACCACACTGCTTTTTACACCAATAGTATATTGTATGTTCTAACATCTATTGGGACTCTTTTTTCAATGTTTTTATTCCTAGCTGTTTGTTTTGTCATACTTATTTTTCCATACAAACTTTAGAACCAACTTGCCTAAAAAGAAAAAATAAGGTAGTGTTTTATTGAGTTCATGCTAAATTCATATATATATATAGTTTATATTCTTGTCTTGAGTAAGGCCTATCCAAGAATAAGAATTGTCTAAGTGTCCAAGTCTATGTTTGTGCCTTTCAGGAGTACTTGAGGTTTCACTCACAAAAGTTTTCCACATATGTTGTGAGTTTATTCCTAAGTTGTTCACTGTTATGTGACTGCTGTTAGTGGGGATTTCTTTTCCTTTATATCTTATAACTGATTCTTGGCTATTTTACAAAGTCCAATTCACCATGGAGAAATTAAACAAGAGTGCACCAGTTTGGGAGAATGTTTCCAGGATCATGGGAATAGACTGGTTTTCCCAAGACGATGTGAAACTCAGAAACCATAAGGATATATTGATGGGTATATAAATTTAACATGTCTGTGCAAGAAAGAAAAACACTTTATATATTTATACATACATTTTTTATATTCAAACATGGTTGAAAATATGAGGTCAAATGAGGAAAATATCAAGCTGAAATACCAAAGTGCTAATTTACTTAGCACACAAAAAGTTATTAAATATCGGTGTGAAAAATACTAATAATCCAACAAGAAGATGAGCAAAGGACATGAATAGACTACTCTCATGTACAGAAACATAAAGTGTGCATAGGCATATAGGAAGGCAACAATGATTACAAGAATAACGGTAATGATAAGTAGCAATAAATTTCCAAGTGCTTCTGTTGTATCAGGCACTGTCCTAAATGCCTTATTTGTATTAATTATTTAAACCTCGTTGAAATACTTTAAGTTTGGCATTACTGCCATCCTGATTTTTCAATAAGAAAACGAATGATTAGAGATTGTTTATGAATGAGGGCAGATATACAAACTGATCATTTTGAAGCTGAAATACCATTTTTATCAATATTTACAAATATAAAAGTGTTTAATAATACACAGTGTTGCTGAAAGTATGAAGAACCCTCAAAGTCTCATACATTTTGGAGAGAGTTAATTTCTATGACCTCTCAACAGCATCTAGCATATGTGACTTTTCATCTATTGAACTTCTGATAGGAATTTCTCAGAAATATATAGTATTGTGTGTAAATATGAAAGTGCAAAGATATTTGTTACAGTATTTTTTTCTAGTTGTAAAAGACTAAAACAGTTTAATTTGCCCAACAATTAAATAAAGTATGTTATGCAGACAATGAAATACTTGATAGCCATTACGGAATATGAGGTCCATCCCTAAGTATTGATTATGAAAAGACTGTCAATATCTTAAAGGGATAAAGAAGGAATTCAGAATTGTGGGAATAGTCTTTTATTATTTATCTTGTTAAAATAAGGCAATGTGCTCACATATGCATGTCAAGCTTCTGGAAGGAATGTAAGAAAATCTTAGTATTTGTCTTTGAAGAAGAGATTGAAAGTCTGAAATGAAACATACATTTATTTTTCATTATGCAGCGAATTTTTTTGCTGTATGTGTTATATTTGAGATTTAAAAAGAAAATACTGAAGAAAGAAAGGGAAAGAGAGAGGGGGAAAGAGCAGTGGGGAAGAGAGGACGAGAAGGAGGAAGGGAGGCATAAAAGCAATAAAATTTAAAACAAAATCAGCTTTGGGGGCAAGCACTTAGTCTCCCAGGCAGCTGTGCTGAACAGAGCCATGCCCTATGCCACTTTGAAATTCTACGTGTTAAAGTTAGATGATGTACCCTCACACTTAAACCCAGGGACTCTCTACTTACCTCTGACTCTTCAGTTCTCATGGGAACCTTTCCTAAACTGGTTGAGTGGGTGACCAGCATAGCTTATATTTGGTTTTACTTGATAGAACTATGTGATATTGTGAGGCAAATTTCAGAGTAGATTCTGGTAACTGGAGCTGTAGGAGTACCATTTGTAAATTGAAGAAATGCTTTGAAGCTGAGGATTTCTCTTGCAAACAGGAAAGCCTGCTCAGTAGGTAAGACTCTGCTAGCTTTATTTTGTGAAAGCTTTCTGCCAAATACAAAATTCACATAATAAGCAGTTTTCAAATGACATCTCTAGAGACCAACCTTGTTAAAATTGTTTTTACCTAAACAAATATGTGTTTGAAGAAATGGAGAAAACTTATTTCACAGTTATCTTTTGGCCCTGGGAACAACCCAGACAGTCTCCTGTTTAAATAGGACCAAACTGTGGACCGTATTAGCTGATGCTGGAAAGGGTTAGTCCTGGTATCAGTACTGCTTAATGATGTCCTGACCCTTGCAAAATGACAGGTTCTTGAAGGGTGAAGATGGTACTAAACAGCCAGGAAGGAAGCTGCTTTTGGAGACAAGAACAGAATTCAAATTATGTTAGTGAATTGGAAAGGTGTAGAAGAAAAATACATAAGAAGTACTTAAGATGTGGTAAAGGTGATGGCCAGAAACGAAGTGAATAACTGCTTATAATTAAGCCTAGCAGTCAGGATAGATAAGAAGCCCTCAGTCAGTATTTAGCCAGAAAACCTGAGCTGTGAATCACAGACAATGGAAGAAAATCACTTTTATATCAAGAGTCAGTCAGGTATCATTTGAGGTCTCTTTTTATTTATGGGTTCTAATGTCTGCTTTGAAAGTTATTTTAAAAATCAGACATGGTGATATGGCTGAGGAAGATGACCTAAAAGGAACTATTAGGAAATACCAAGTACGTGGATTTCTAAGAAGCATTATGTGAGTGACCTCAGAAAGAGTGCCTTAACTTCACAGTAGCTGAGAAGTTTATTAAAAAGATTCATGTTGAAACACCACTATGATTTAATGGTAAAGGAATTAAGCCTCCTAGAACCCTCAGTTCAAATATCCTGGGAGTGGGTTAAGGAGGTAATTGCCTTTTTGCTATAGACTCTCATGGAGCTCTATACTTTTTATTCATACTTATTGAAATTGGAGACAAATAATTCCTTCCAAAAATATTGAGCACCTACTGAGTGTCAAGCACTATTCTTGATACCAGGGATATATAATTTCTTTAAATTCTATTTTCAAGCTAGACAGTTCTTTGCAGAATTCATCCTCTCCTTAAAGGAGAGGTCAAGATGATAGCATATTCTGACTAATCAGATGAAGGACACAAGAGAGAAAAATTGAGGTTGACCAAAGTTTGGCCTGAGTATGTAGATGCAAGACTTGGTATTAATTGAGGGGGAAAGACTAAACAATAAACAGGCGTAAGGGAGATTTTAGTGCCTTTA
Organism: Manis javanica; assembly: GCF_040802235.1. Lineage (NCBI taxonomy): Eukaryota > Metazoa > Chordata > Mammalia > Pholidota > Manidae > Manis > Manis javanica. The sequence goes on along the minus strand of NC_133164.1, from coordinate 105,193,369 downwards.
TTTTGGCCATTGTCCCAATGAGATAACCGCAAAATATAGCAGCCAAAATGGAGTGGCTTATTATAAACAACCACATTGATCATACTCATGAATCTCTGGTTTGGGCAGGGCTCAAGAGAAATAACTCATCTTTGCCCCATTTGGCAGCAGCCAGAGCAGCTTGAAGGCAGGGGCTGGAATCATCTAAAGACTTGCTTTCTCATGTGTCTGGCAGTTAATGCTGGGAAGACTCACACAGCTAGGGCCTCAGAAGAGCTGCGGCCCCTCCTGAATCTCTGTCTTTGTATGGTCTCATCACACAGTCTCTATATGAGTGAGTTTCAGGGTAGCCAGAGTTCTTACATGTTAACTCATGGCTCCCAAGATGTGTCTTAAAAGAGGGAAGCCAGGCAGAACTTATTAACCTAGTAGCTTTTCTAAACTACTCTCAGAAGTCACACAGCATCACTTCCACTGCATTATATTCATTAGAAGTGAGTCATTAAGGCCAGTTCACTTTCAAGGAAAGGGGATTTAGACTCCACCTTGGGGAAAGGAGTGTCTAAGCATTTTTGGACATATTTTTGAAGTCCTCACAATATAATAAGCAAGATGCCCAATTGACAAGAACAGGCTTATATCAACCGAAAGCCTGGACTTCAGAGCAGAGATTCAAATTGGTAATATAAATCTGAGGGCCAAGAAGTGAGAGATCTATATACCAAGCCCATGAATACCCCAAAACTTAGAGGTTGGAGCCATGAGGGAGAAACAGCAAAGAAGATTAAAATGAATGGTTAAAAAAAAAATCTGCAGGAGGAAAACTATGGTGATTTTTTTCAGAATTATTTCCCAAACAACATGTAAGCTATATGATGGTAGGAACTATCTTTCCCTTTATGAATATCCAGCACAGTATCTACAGAAACTCAAAAATAAATTTTTGACGGATAAATAAATGCTGAACTCTAGAAAGATGCCAGGTAGGGGCTTAATGAATGAGAGGAGGAATCAGAAAAGCATGAGGAAGGAGCTGAGGACAAGGAGTCTAACTCTTGACATATACATAAAGCAGGTAAAAATGCATTTCTGGAATCCTATAGTAAATATGGGTCAACTGGTACACCACAGAGATGGCATTTGATATATTGGGAGAGGATAAATCATCCAAAGAAGGGAGGCAACCAACAACAGAAATCAGTGACAGAATCTTGAAAAATATAACTTCTTACCCAGCTCCCCAGGCTCTAAATGATCTGGTTCTAGTTTGGCTTTCCAGCTTTACATCTTTCTTCACCCTTAATTTGTATGCTCTGGCAGCAATAGTACACTTTCTTTACCAAAATGACTTTGTTGGTCTCTGTGGCATAACAAAAATTTTTTTAAAAATTGCTATTTGACATGTTTGACACATTTCAGGTATGCTTGGTCAATGGCCACATCTGTCCCTGCTACTCGGTCTTGGAGCAGGAGCAAAGGAACAGCAAGCGATAATGAAGTTGGGAATCAAAACCAGTTGGCTAAAGAATAGGCAGGATGGGAAAAAGAAACTGGAAGAGAACATATATTGAACATGTGTGATGTGCATTATTTATTTCTCATAATAACCATGTGAATTCAGTATAAATCCATTTCACAGAATAGAAAACAGAAGTAAATTTTCCTAGATCACACAGCTAGTGGTTGGATACAATAATCAGAAGCAATGAACCTTACAAGTATGGGAACTCAGTCAGGGAAAGGCTGGGTTTCCAGCTTAGGAAACTCAGCTATTGGAAACTAGTATTCCAAGGAAGAATTAGTCATCAAAATTATGGGTCCAATCCTTGGGGTCTTGTAGGGTAAGCCAGAATCACAAGTTATCAGGGAAGCAACATGCCAGGCACTATAAAATGGAGCAAATGGAATCACAGTGGATATTTCTAAAAGAATTATAGTAGCTACATGAGTCCTTTTGAACAGCAAGCATTTAGAGACAGCATTAGCATTTCATACGTTTGTGATAATTAGTCATTTTGAAAGGTAGCGTTGGTGGAGATATTTACAGAACTGCACATGTATTTATAGTCCTCTACACAATCACAGGTGAGCAGAACACTTCACTCACTGTTCAATTAATAACTGTTAAAATAATAGCCTGGATCATGGTATCGACTCTCTTGTTGAGATAATATAGCTTTACAAAATAACAGCAGGAACACAGATAAATGCTCTTGGAAACAATGCTATAATGTCTAATAGTGGGAAACTTGGTCCACAACAATGTGACCTGGGGTTAATATACATAAAGCATGGGGAGTTTTCTCTTTTACAGCAATAGAGGACTCAAGTGATCACAGAAGTATTTGTTGGGAACCATACTATGTATTAGGTATTATGGAGGACAGAATGATGAAACAGTGTTTGTCCTAAAGAACTTACATCACCTAACTGGCCATCCCAGGTAGCAAACTAAAAAGACTAAGAGAGGTATAGAAAACATGATCATTACCCTCCCTAATTCCCATAAAAGGGAGAAATCACTTTGCACTGGAGGTACTTTGGGGAGGAGCCCCACAGACTAGGAAGAAATAGATGAGTGTAGTTCCAGAAGAGAGAAGGGGCAGAGTGTGTTCAGGGCATGGTGAGTGGCCAAGTCTAGCTAAAAGAGAGAAGTCACACTGGACATCAGTAGGACTTGAGACTTGAGTGGAAGATTAGGCCTCGGTTTAGAGTTTGGACTTAATCCACTGAAGAAACTTATGCAGAGATATGAAATGATAAAACATTTTAGGAAGTTTTTCTTGATAGAATATGCAAAATGGTTTGGTCCTTCCAATATTTTTCCTCTCCCCTTTACAATCTAGAAAAATAATACAAGTACAATCTATATTCTAATGAAATAATCTATTGTCATTTTCTATACATTAAGATTCCCCCCCTGCCTCCAATGACTCTTCATGATACAAGAAAGATATATTTACTAAGTAAGCCATACTTACCACATTATTCAAGCTCCATATTCAATTCTAATTTTAAATCAAATTCACTGTATATAACTAAACTGGTCTATCCATTGGTTCTATATTTTGCAATCTGCAAAACAAAGAAAGTAAGATGCCAATCCTTTGGGAGAATGCTGTTTAAAATTTTTAAGTAAATTTATAGGCCAAGTACTTCCAAGTTATTTTACAATTTCAGGAACTATACCCAGCCATTTACCTATCCTGAGTGAAGATCTATGAATAATGAAATTCCTTTAAAGAAGATAATATTGAACCTGGAGCTAGGGGACCTGAGATCAAGTAATAAGTAACTGGCTAATGAAAGGTGTATATAAAATATACAACCAATGTCTATCACATAGCAAGGGATTACTGACAACATCCTAACTACACATACCAGCCTCAATTAGCCAAATGGTACACTGTGTTGGGAGGGTCCAGTAAATTCCAAGATAATCTTTTCATTCATGAGAAGCTCCAAAGAAATGGCCAAAAGTACACAGTGAACTGGAACTAGTACACACAGATACACAGACACACACATACATACAGGAGGAAGGAATAAGACATAGCTGGGTACTTTTATAATAATTTGGTCAACAACAGATCATTTTTGTAGTCTGCTTCCAGATTTCAGAGGTGTTGTCCAGTGTGTGGATGTGAGTCTACGAAGGTGAATAAACAGGAGGACCACAGAGTAAAGGTCAAAGCAGAATGCAGTAGACTTCAGTTTCTTTGAACAAAGGACATACTGAGACCTAAAGGTTATTTGGGTGCCACAGCTAGGAGCCATGTGACTTGTACTTCTCATATCTGAAATTGAAAAAAAAAATTGCTATAGGCACCTAAGGGAAATGAGCACGAGTTAAGCAGAACACACAAGGACTTTTTAGCAGTAGGGGATTTGATTTCAAGGGCTTAACCCATGATAATTTTTCTAAATACTTTTTTAATAAAACAGAGCAGAAACTAAGAGGCCATCATCATCAGCTGCTAGCTCAGAATTGTTTTGGGCTTCATACTAGTATCTTCAGCCCTAATTTAGGACCTGTTTGCTTCAGTTCCTCTTTAATCACAACCACCACTGTGTATCTTCCATATGGCAGGCATTGTACAAAACACTTTACATTTATTATATTATTCAATATTTATAATACTTCCATGGTATAGCAAATATTATTCTATACATTTTATAGATGAGGCTTTGAAAGGTAAAGTTAGTGATTCCCAAATGCCTATGTGCAGACATCCCAAATGCATACCCCAAAGGCAAGGCTAGCTGTTAGAATCACCCCAATGAGTTTATTAAAATATAGATTTGGCTCAGAGCCTATATGTTCAAGATTATGAACTTTGGCTTGAAAATCTATGTATTTTCTAAAAATTCAGAAAATTCAGATTTTTCAGAGAAACTAGGTTACCTGAACAGCTAATTAGTCATGAAGTCAAGGTTTGAATACAGGTCTCTCCTGACAGTCCATTTCCTATTTTATGTATTGGTGCTTTCCCGCTCTATCTGGCATGTTCTCAGGCCACCACCATGGAACACTTAGACTTTATATACATTATCTTGGCTCTACTTTGGGCCTCTTGTCTTCACTTGGATAATCTGACCTCAGGAGAGCTATCCTGACAACATTCCCTGAAGACATATTAGTAACCTACTGTTCTGAAGGCCCTGGTAACCAATGTAACTCTGCATGACTCCATGGGGATGGTCAGGTGCAAAGTGAAATCCAGATGTCTTAATGTATTCCTAAAAATCACCAATAGAAACATAAGAGAGACTCCCACTACTGAAATATATTTTCAGAGTAGAAAGAAAATATCTGAAATGTAGATAAGTTTAGAACTCACTGTGTTCCTGCTTCTGCTAACATTTTGGATAAGAGATGTACTGATCACCAGGGAGAAGCAGGAGCTGGGACAAGAGACTGAGATATAGCCACAAGGTGCAGGTGACCCTTCCACACTAGAAAGCCCCTTAAAGATGGTGCCATGATACTCTCTGTTGAGTCTCAAAGAGCACCATCTTATTCCTTCATGGGAATATACTGCCTGGCCTACACCGTATTTCAGGAGAGAATATTTGTGACCAAAATGTCCGTAGACTATCAGAGACCTCAACCAAAAGTGTTCAGTATGTTTCTGAAGAATATTGTTCTTCCAGGGGCACTAGTACTCTCTCCTGCAATTCAGATTGAGAGAACAGAGTTAATTGTCTGGGTGTGTACTCCTCATCCGCACCGGTAAACATAAGAAACATCCTTTTCTTTCTATGGCCAATGACCTTCATCAGGGAACTGGGAGAAATACCTGTTCCAAATTTACCCTTGGCAATGACCATGACTTTAAGTGAACCTTTACAAAGATCATCAACAAAGAAGGAAACCGTGAACCTTAAAAATGACAAGAACAGAGGAGAGAACAGTGTTAAAAAGTAATTGGGTTAGAAAAATGGATGTGGAAACCAGAGGATTGCAGAGAGAAAATGGCACTCATAGGTCATGGACAGCAGGCAGATGGAGCTGAGTTGAGAGGGGCAACAGGAGCTGCTTCCCCAAAAGCACTATCATCTTCTTCATCCAACAACCTCAAAACCTTTCTTTCATTTTCTCTCTCATTGACATGTCTTTCAGCATCACTTCCTGTATTTCCAAAGAACACTAGCATTGGAGGGTATGTTTCATTGTGAATTTTCATAATCAAGTTGCAATCTGAAGTTTTAAAATTATATAGTGATTAAAGAAAGAACTCTTGCAAAAAAGGATTTTCTTTTCCTTACTCTTTTATCGTCATGAGAAGAAAAATAAACTGTCTACATAGCAAGCCTATTTCTCCAAATGCTATATGAAATTAGGCAGCTAAAAATATATTCCATCTTTTCAAGAATGTCAAGTGGTTACAATATGTCAGGTTGTTACTTTGAAAATGACTGTAATATCAAAAATGAAAGATTAGGATTTCAGGTAGAAAAGAGGCACTGGTGGTCAGGGGAAATTTTATCTCTAAAAGGTAGTATCACCATGTTAATAGCCCCAAGAGAGAAAAGCAAAGGAACCCATGGGCAAAAAGTTCACTTGACATGGAAGATTCTGATTTCAACTCAAAGGCTTTTCAGAGTTTTAGGTATCATATCAACATCTCTTTAACCCTGAAAAGGTAAAAATAGACCATAATTGATTAATTCAACCACTTTAAGGGAAAGAAACCCCTAAAACAGCTTTTCTAGTGAGGCAAAGAGAAACAGGGAGCCACAAAGAACATAATAGTATATTCTGATAAGCATATAATGAAGAAAAGGGAAATAAAAATTAGGACACAGAACATGCCAACAGTGCAAGCTGCCAAATTCTGTCAGTCTCTTTCCTCCCAAAGGGATATGAGAAAGGGATCATGGTAAACAAAGAAGCAGAAATGCTAGCAAGTCGAATGACTGTCTCTTGAGATTTAAGAGACATTCTCCTTGGGGAAGATAATTGTTCCTCTTAATGGGAACTAAAGATTTTCAAAGGAAATAATCCACCTGGCTTATACTTTGCAAGATTCTAGCTTCTTTGAGACAAAATATTTTTGCCATTGTGTTGTAGGTTTTTCTTTAATTCTGAGAAACAAAGAAATAAACAGAGATGTAAGAAGTCTAAATGAGGCATTTTAGATTCATTCAGACAAGTCAGCCAGTAGTTTATGCATGAGTCAAGATGAACTACAAAGGGGAAATTTATTAGTTCAAGAATGAATAGCTTTGAAATCCACTATAATTTCTGCTGTTAATCTCTGTTGCAGAGTGGCATACAACAATTCAAACAACCCTCTAACCTTATCTCCTAGACTGCAAAGGAGAAATATTTCCCCAACTCCAACCTTATACCCATATAATAAGACTTAATAAGATAATGGTTCTTAAGGGATTTCAGTAACCTGAAAGAGAGAAGCAATAAAACATATCTTATTATCATCAACATATGCATTTTAGAATAATTATTTTAATGGCTCAATTTTCTCTCATAATAATGAGGACTACAATCTTGACTAATTTAACTGAGGAGTGTCATTCATGCTTGAGTTACTATACACAAGAATCCAATAAAAGGCTTCCTTCCTTCCTTCCTTCCTTCCACAAGTCACTGCTGCTGTTGCTGGTAGGTGTTTCCTCCGTGGGGAAAGTACATTTTGCTTCCTGGAAATCTCTACCTGAAAGCTGAAGTGACTTTACACTAAGCTTTCCAGGTCTTCAGGGCTCACGTTTTAGCCCTTTGGAGCACTGCACTTCTAACAAGCTGACGCGATGTTGCCTCTTGTCTCATCTTCTTTCCATATACATCTGTGCTGATGAACACACATTCAGAAAAGCCTCTGTGGAGTATATTTTTATCTGGCTTGGCGGAAAAGCAATGACACAGTGGTGGAAGCCAGAGGGTCAAGCTGTGCCACTGAAAGAGCCAGAGCTTTGAAGCACTGAAAATGACAACTTGTTCCTGTGTGTGATTTTCAAAAAAGGATGGAAAAACTCTCCCACATATGTTGTAATATTCAGGAGACAAAGTGATTACCAACATGAAAAAGAAGTCAGTACAAACTGTGGCATCTGGTTATTTCCTTGCAATGATGGGGTGATATGATACTGCCATTATGGAAACAATCAGTCCAAAAAGAAATGGGATTGTTAAGAGTCAAATGTCCTGTAGTTGACAAACTCTTCACTAGGACTTGAGGGAATTCCAGGATTAGAAGACATGAGCTACAGTCTCCTCCTTGGTGCTGACTTTCTGGGTATTCTTGGACCTTTAGTTCAATGAATATTTACTGAATACCTCTTATGTGCTAGATAACATACAAAGCGCTAAGAATCCAAAGAAGAATAGAACATATTCCTTTCCTGTGCCAGTCACTAGATATGATTCTGTTTGGAACTCTGTTTAAAGATAGTGTATTTATTAATTCAACAAATGATGATCAGTTGAAGCTTATACAGATCAAGGGACTGTGTTGGACAATTTCAGAGAACAAAGAATATGAGCTTGTCTGAATGCAAAGCATACTCTCAATTAATTACTGTGTATTACAGTGTAAGGTAAGTAAGTGCTAGACAGAAGATGCAATAATAATAATACATTTTTATTATTCAACAATGGCTGAATAGATGGTTTCCAACTAAGATGACTAATGAATGCCTCATGATGTAGGTACGTTTCGGCTGTCCATTTAAAGATAGACATGATCTTACTAGAAAGTGATGGTAAGGGCAGGGAACTGAAATGAAATGTTTGGCAAAGATATAGAAGGGAATGTACAAAGCAGTATTCAATGGTAACATATGGGCTATTTGGATTGGCATATGAGGTTTATAAAGGAAGCAACAAAAAAAGTCTAAAACATAATGAAATTTCTTGTCTAAACTAAAGCCAACTCAGTATAATAAAAACGGAGCCACAGATCACAACTAGGTATTTCTCAACTCCTAGGTCCCTCAGACATCGCTACTTTCAGTCCCAGTTATTCTCTATTATTCTACATTTTATTTTTCATAGTACCTACTCAATTAAAATTATTAATGGTAATTTCACTTTTTTTTTCACATTTAATTGTCTGCCCCTTCCTTACACTAAAATCCACAAGAATAGGAACAATGCGTCTTTTGTTTATCATTCCATAACGAGCACATAACAGGGCACATGGGGGAGCATGTAGGGGACGCAATAAATATTCCTTGAATGTTTGCTAACAATAAAAATTCCTCTGAAATGATATTTTAGGAGTCTCTCACGGCAATCAGGTAGACTGCATGACAGGAAAAAGTGTGATGCTAGGCAGGCACAGAAGCTGTGGTCTTACAGAATATCAAGCGCTGAGAGCCACTGTGACCAGGGAATGCAAGTGGGAAGGGATCAAATTGATGGATTTGGGAAGGAAAGAGCCAATAAAACTAGATTTGGGGAGCCAAGAAAATGAGGGAATACAAGCTGCCTCAAGCTTCAGACTGGAGGAATTGTGAAGACAGAGACCTCACTGGTGGGAATGAGGAAAATCAGAATAAGGGATGATCAGAGGAATAAACCAGTGACTGTGGCGTGAGATACACTGAGTTAAGATGCCAATCAAACATGAAGGTGGATATGCTTAGTGAACAGCTAGAAACTCCAGTTTAGGGTTGCATAAGAAGACAAGACTAGGGATACAGACTTGGGGTCACCTGATTGGAGATGAGATTTTGTAGCCTAATAAGTGACAACTCCAAGGGTGAAAAACAAGGAAATTGGAATAGGGGGCAATAGAAAGTAGGGGACAATAGCATCATGTGGAATACCAAAGTTGAGCAGTTGGGAGGAATTTAAAAAGCCAACCATAGAGAAAAAGCTCTAACACTCAGAGAATTATAAATGAATAAAGCCCTGGCTCAATCATCTACAGTTTATAACAATCTTCAAGAAGAGCCTCTAATAGCCCACTCTCTGGCCGTGCTGCCAGCTCTCTGCCCCCACTCACATTTTAGCAGATTTCAACTGCAGGTTTAAACATGAGAACCAAAGTAGCTGAACCAAGAGGCAATCTGGAGTTGTTAGCCTCTCCATAATCACCACTGCCCTTCCAAGCCACATTCCCTAACTAGCATACAATCTAAATAGAGCCTCACATGCTTGCCGTGCAAATGCATCTTCAGAGAGAAATCCCTTGGGTGCCAACCTTCCCACCCAATTTGCTGCTCCTGCTGGTCTGCTGAGTGGAAACTGTGCAACTGCTGCTGGAGCACACCAAGGTACATCCTTGTCTAAGAAAGCCCCAGGGGCCATAAGAAGAAGGGGCAATCCCTCTCCATTAATGATCTGTGCGCTTTACAGCTGACAGAGGTAAGATGGCCTTATTGACCATATTTCCTCGGAGACCCCCTAAAGATCAACTTGCCTGAGCATGTGCATGTCTTTCAATTTTAATCCCTATTAGTTATACAGTCTCTCTTGGACCAGGGGTTGGAGACAGGTTATTTGTGATCCGTTCTTACTAACTTCCAAGATGAGTTGGCTCTGTTTGTGCCTCACTTCCTCTATATAGAAAGAATAATGAACTCTTATGATGGAGGTCACTGAAAAAGTGGCTTAAATTGGAAGGGGGAGTGCTGGTGGTGACAGATGGAATTCACCAGGCTGTGGTCCTCCCTGAAGGCAAGCACAGAAAGTATGAAGACTCCTCAGGATTCCTCCCAATATGATAGTTTTTCATGAAAAACGATAAATCTTTAGAAAGTCCTCTTAGTAATTAGCAAGTTAATAGATCAAATTGAGTATTAATCAATATATAAGGCCATAGCATTTGCCTCATATTTAAAACCAGGAGAGCTTTAGCAGCAAATCTTTTATAATACTTGGAAGTTCTTCTCCTAACTACAATAGTTCAGTCTTCTCAGGCTACAATCAATTAGTTCACAGATTTAACTGGTGTGATTCCCAGAATAACACAATGTCAGTCTGTAATCAAGGAGTTTCAATAGCTAATCAGAGGTTATAACTTAAGAAAGCCAGGGTGAGGCCTGCTTTTGACAAGGAGTGATACTTTGCTTTTAAATTTTATAGAGATGATAAAAATAATTTAGAGAAGTTTTTAGCACCTCTTTTGAAAGGAGCTCAAAGCACTTAGCAAATACCAACTTATTATTCCTAAGAACACTTTCAGTGGAAGTAGAGGAGAAAGCAATTATTGGGTTGTACAGTTTACAGATTCAGCAAAGAAAATGCTATATGAAGAGTTTCCTTTTTAAAAAATTGCACATCTTATTCAAGTTCATGCAAGCACTTCGGAAATAATCTTTAAGCTACAAACCCGTATTGGGAATACAAGCAATAAAAGCAATGGGCCAGGGATCAAGATATTCCCTCTGTAGTTTTGATTGGCAGTGGCGCCATGCATAAGCCACTTTATCTTTCTGTAAAGTCAGTGGGGTATTCCAGAAGAGATTTCTCAACCTTTGCGTTATTCACATTATGGACTGGATAGTTCTTTGCTGTGGGGAGTTTCTGGGTACATTTGAGGATATTTAGTAACATCCCTGACCTCCATCCACTAGATGCTATTAGCAACCCCCCATATACAGATGGCCAACAGGTACATGGAAATATGCTCAACATCTCTAATTATCAAAGAAATGCAAATCAAAACCGTAATGAGATATTACCTCACACCCAACTGGAATGGCTACTACCAAAAAGACAAGAAATAACAACTGCTGGTGAGGATGTGGAAAAAAAGGAATCGTGAACTGTTAGGAGCAATATAAATTGATGTAGCTACTATAGGAAACAGTATGGAGGGTCCTCAAAAAGTGAGAAATACCTTATCTTCCAGCAATTCCACTGCTGGGTATTTATCTGAAGAAAATGAAAAGACCAATTAGAAAAGATATACATACCTCATGTTAATTATAGCTTTTTTACAATAGCTAAGATATGAAAACAATCTAAGTGTCCATTGATGGATGAGTGGATAAATGTGGTATATATATGATCTTGTTTGTGTGTGTGTATATATATATATAAACATAGATGGACCTTGAGGGCATTATGCTAAATGAAATAATTCAGAGACAAATACCATGTGATCTCTCTTACATGTGGAATTAAAAAAAAACAAGCTCATAGATACAGAGGACAGATTGGGGGTTACAGAGGCAGTGGGGGAGGTGGGGTGGGAGAAATGAGTGAAGGGTGTCAAAAGGTACAAACTTCTAGTTATAAAATAAGTCCTGCAGATGTGACCTACAGCATGATGACTATATTAATAATACTGTGTTGCATATTTGAAAGTTGCTAAGAAAGTATATGTTAGAAGTCCTTATCATAGCAAAAAATCCTTTGTAACTATGTATGCTGACAAATGTTAACTGGACTTACTGCGGTGATCATTTTGCAAAATATACAATATCAAATCATTGTGCTGTACCCCTGAAACTGTTACATGTCAATATATCTAAACTTAAAATATTTCAGGTTTTAGATAGCTAACACTGTATATTCTACAATAGCCCCAGAGGGTCTAGGATAGCAATCACAATCAACAGAATATGAACATATCACTACATGAGATAAAATAAAGTCAATTCAATTAAAATTATATAAATATGTGTTTCCTAAGTAGCCAACTGGAGGATGAGTAAGCAAGGTTGATCTTGGCAATTTAAACAGAGAACCTGAGGGTCCAAAAGACACTAGCTAAACTGAAGTCCAGGACTAGGTATGAAAAATTCAGCAAGTGCAGGCAAAGCAGCAGGAAACAGAACTCGGGAACAATGCACGTGTGGATAAAATGAAGGTTCCCGTGGCCACGATTCTCACCTGGCCCTGGTTGGCTAGCTCACTACACAAGTGTGGGCAATACGTTGTTATTGATTCTATGTAAAGAGCCCTGCCCAGTGCTCTGGGCGACACGGTGGCATGTCTGCTGCACGGCTGCAGGAAAGCAGAGCAGAGGCTGGAGTGGTAGCAGCGCTGAGGACAGAGACTGGGACGGCTGTATGGGCAGAGAGGACAGAAATTGGGACAGCTGTGTGGGCAGAGAGGCCCAGAGGCAGACACCAACTGCTGCATGCAGACTTGCTTTAAATGAACGGGATTTTAGTGATTGACCTGCCACTGTGGAAATAAAGTTGGGCATGACCCTTCCACCCCAAGAACGTTTTACTGACATTTCTTTGGTCACACTGAATCCATAGTGAACTCGTCTGGGGCTGAAACCCATTAGAAAGACAGCATGTACATCTCATAAAGCATGGCAATGTCATCCATGAACATGGTTGACATTACACTTGGGCCTCTGCAGATGTGTGCCTGTGTACATGCATATTAGGGTTGGAGGTGGGGATGAAACTTGAAAGCCAGGTTGGGCCAGATTATGAATTATTACATTTTGTAAATACAACCACTTTGTTAATTAAGAACACAACAAGGTATTGCCTATAAGCAGATGTACTCCAGTATCAAATTATGCAATTGCTAGTCAATGAATCTTGAATGTTTCTAACTTCTGTCTTGAACAAATTTACTAGACTATAGGAAATCTCATATTTCTTAGTCCGTGCTGGATGAGAGAATACCAGCAAAACACGAGAACAGAAGAAACCACGCTGCATTCCTTAGCTCTAAAATGAGAATATTAATGCTACTTCCTGGGACTGTTGTAAGGACTAACTAAAATAAATGCTAAACACCTTTCATAGCACCTATGCAGCTGCATAGGTATGCAGCTAATGTGCCTAATAAAGTAGTTATCAGTAATGCTCTTACAAAACAAAATTATAATACAGCCTCTACCTGTCATAACGAAAATCGGAAGTCAATCAATAAAGTCCATTAAAGCAGGAAATAATTTAAATGATATATACAGGTGTCAGATATTTTAACTATAACAGGTAAATGTTGATTTATCTGCATAACTTTTGATATAGGAATAGAGTATTAGTTCTCTGATCAGAATTCTATAGCATCTGTATTGTGTAAGTCACACCCTTAGTATTTCTACTTTAGTTTCTTTAAAGTGAGCCAGAATTTAAAAATCACTGACATAACATTCTGAGTGTAAAATCTATCTAGATTTTGATGATGCTGAGTGACTTTCCCACACTTAATTGGAGATCACTTTCACCCCCAGGACAATTTGCCTTTATTGAGATTTTCAAAAGTTCTTAATCACCACACATAATGTAGTGGGGGGTGGGGGGACACAGGAAAGGCAGTATATACAGAGAAGACAATGATTTTAGCATCTTATTACACTGATGGACAGTGACTATAATGGGGCATGTGGGAGGGGTCTTTATAATAGGGGAAGTCTAGTAACCATTGTGTTGTTCAAGTAATTGTACATTAATGATATCAAAAAAAAAAGTTCTCAAGTTTCTTTTCAGAGTAATGTAGGGGGAAAAATAAAATGCCATTTCACACTAATATTTTATTGGCTTTCAAAATATTTAATGAAACTTTGTAAATTACACCTTTTGTAAGCAGGGTGACACTTTGGGAACTAACACAGCTGATTCTCAACTAAAACAAGGAAGGAGTGGGCCTGCACTAGCCTTGGGCATTCATGGAGTGGTCAGTAATAAGGTGCTTATTGGGTCCGAGATTCAGTGACCCCCATCTGAATGGGCATCACTGGGGAGCTCCTTAGAAATGCAGAACCTGGGGCCCACTCCCAGCCCTGCCACACTGTATCGACATTTTAGCAAAATGTCCTGCATATTACAGTTGGGAGAAACTTCTCAAATTTTTACCAGCAAGACTTTCAACTGGTCTTAACACTGACCGCATCTTAAAAATCTCCTAGGGAACTCTTAAAATCCCTGGAGGCTTCACTCCAGACCAATTACTTCAGAATCTCTGGGAGTGGAAACTCTGTACACTTAGAAAAAAATTCACCAGGTGATTCCAATGTGCAGAGAAGTTTTATTCTTAAAGTTGAGGTGCATTAGAAATGCCCAGAGAACCTGGTGAACACAGATTGCTGGGCCTTACCCTTAGCTTGCATCTGTAAGTCTAGTGCCGAGCCCAGCTAATGCTCATGCTATTGGTCCCAAGAATTCACTTGGAGAGCTACTGGTTTGGAGGGCAAGAGTTCACTTTAATCTCGTGAGTTTGGATCAACATTAGTGACTTGCTTCAGCAGGGTTATTTAAAACAGCTACAGCTGTTGTATGCTTTTGAAATTAGAGTCTGTTCCAGTCAGATGCATTTGGATAGCACTTAGTTTTTAAAAAGCAGGTACAATGGGAAAGAAAGAAGAAAGTACACTTGTTCAACACAAACATGTTGAAGTATTTGCATGTACAAAATATGACTTTGCCTAATTGGTCTCATTTTCTGAGCTGGCACACTGAACATTTAAGCATCAAAAAGGAAGAAAGTGTTATCACAGATTTCTGAAAAGTTAAGGTCTGTCCAGTTTAAGAAAAGTAACCTACATTTTTATGTTGTTGGCATATTTCTAAATGCAGACCTATTACTTCACACTATAGACAGTGTGGAACTCTGAAGGAGGTAAGATGTAGCCAAAGTGCTACGTTGCACTGTTCAAAGAAATTCCAACAAATTGCCTGAAAAATGTGTTGACTCTCAGGCTGCATTTTTGCATCAACCAAAGAAATGATTTTTCAAGCATACTTCTTATTCTATAGTTCTGCCAAACTTAGGCTATGACAAGCCTTGTGAACATTTCTTTGGATCTTGACTCTCAGAGATTTAAAGTAGCATGAATTGTGTGAGAAGTAAATGTTCTCTAATGTTCAGCAGAGTTTCAAAGAAATGTAGCAATACAGTTTAAGGACAATCTAATATATAACGGATTCCTGTTTAGCATGAAATAATCCAACTTTACATGGAGGAAACTAAGTTACGGCAAGAGTTTATGCTGTATTTCACCAGATGTGTAACATGATCACTCAGGATTTCTGCTTACCAGGTCAATATATTTGGAAAAAAAATCAGCTCAGCTACATTTACTATGCAGCAATGAAGTATAACCCAAGCAAAATGAGAGTCATCAGGCAAGGGATGAGTGCTTTCGTGACCGACAGATGGAAAGCTGACTGTTGGTAGCTGTCATACACCTGAGTCCACTCTGGAGGCTCTGCCCACCAGTTAGGTAGTGTGTCTAAATGCCATGTAGCATGACCAAAGGAATGCAGCAGAAAGAAATGCTTGCTTGGTGCCCATTGATAGCAGCTCCTCTGAGCTGGGCAAGGCCATGACTGAGAGATGCCGATAACATCATGGAGGAGCAGGCTGTCTTTGCAGCCATTTCTATACCTCACTGCTCTGAGCAAAGCAGATGAAGAGCTGGGAGTTCAGGATGGAAGTAAAAGATTTCCTTGGTCCGACACACACAAATTCCCAGCAGCTGACAGGCCTGGTAGAACCAGAGCCTGAAAGCATGGTAAGTCTGTGTAGGGCACAGAAGTGTCAGAAAAATAACCCACGGGTGGGACCGGAATCCCTGAGGAACAGTCTAACACATTGTCATACTTCTTTGGAGCAGATGAGGAAGCCCTTGACGCATTCAACAGAATCTTCTCTAGAAAATGAGAGGCAATCCTGAGAATCAAAGCATCATAACTTCAGAGGCCTTTCACCTTGCAAAAAGACCTCCAGAAATCCATATTCCATCTGTGGTGATTTTTCCTATACACTGTGGGGGGTGGGGATGGGGGTGAGAGAGAGAGAGATTGAGAGAGAAGCAGATTTGAAATACTCATTGGGAAAACCACAGTGAAGTAATAAATATGTTAATAACCTGAGTTTGTAAATTAATTATCAGGACCTTGCAATCCCCTACTTCTTCCCATCAAAGCCCCAGTTATCTCTTCTGTTCTCTAGGATCTGAGCTGCTGTGTTCTTGATTCCATTCTACATCAGCATGAAGTAGCAAGAAGCTTTCTGGCAATGAGGATACTTGTTCTTAGAATAAAAATATCTCTGTGGTAGGGTGCTCAAGCCTGCTTTCCAGACTCCCAGCAAACCCTGGACTGTTTGAATGAATGCTTGGCATTCTAACAACTTCTGCATAAATGCTGCTTGGCTTGAGAGCCCGAATTTCTGCTTCTGAGATGGTTGCCCAACTGCTCAGCTCAATGCCTCCCTGTCCCCTCCCTGCCTTCCCCACTTTTCCTCTGCTGACTGGTATAATAATGGGTTCTGAACTATCCTCTTATGAGGTCACCACCAAATATCCTGTTTTGCACCTGGTTCCTGGCTTTATGATGAGACTCCCTGAGAGTAGGAGAATGACACTGAGTGTTGCCTTGACGCTGCCTCCTACATGCCTAGGTTCAAACCCAGCTTTGCCACTTCCCTGTTGGATAACCTTGGACAGGTCAGATAACCTCTCTGTGACTCAAGGTCTTAATCTGTAAAATGGGACTAATGTTACACTCGACCACACAGGGTCCTGATAATGATAGGATGGCTAGTGTCTGTAAACGTTTACAATGACTGTACACAGCAAGCACTATGTAGGTGATAAATCTATGCATGTCCCTTTGCTGATGCTAATCCCCTACCCTGCTGCTATGGACTGAATATCTGTGTCCTCCTACAGTTCATATATTGGAACCTGTTCCCTAAAATGATGGTATTTGGAGTGGTATCTTTGGGAGATGATTAGGTCATGAGAGTGGGGCCCTCAGGAATGAGATTAGTGCCCTTCAGAGGCTCCAGAAAGCTCCCTCACTGCTACCATGTGAGGAGGCACGAGATGGCGGAGGACCAGAAAACAGGCCTTGACCACACACCAAGTCTGCCTGCACCTTGATCTTAGATTTCCATACCTTCCAGAACTAGGGAAATAAGTTTCTGTTGTTTATAAGCCACCAGGCCTCTCACATTTTTGTTGTAGCAGCCCAAAAAGACTAAGACACCTGCTTTTCTCTTTCCTAGACTTTCATTCTTATTTTTTATTCTCTTCATTTCACAGTCTTCTCCTAGATATGGCAATTATAACTCAGACCCTTTTCCTGAAGTTTTTGGTTCAGGGAATTTTTCAATATACTTAGCCAAGCACTTTTCCTCTAGAATTTTAAGATCTTGTAAAGAGAACATTCTTTCATAGCACTCTGAGCATATTATTCCAAGCTCTTCCAAACACTGCCTTGGGAAAGTTGTTCAAAGACAAGACCCAGAAAAGCCATTCTAGTCAGTCATTGGTGATACCAGAAGACTGCATTTGTCTAGAGGTAGCTAAAGTAACTTCCAACCGTAAAACTTTGCACTCTAAAACTAACTTTTTTAAACTAGTGCCATCTCACATTTTAAAAGAAAGCTTGAACTGATTAGGAATTCTGAAAGAGTAAGCAAACTCTAACTCATTCAGGGGATGGAGCCAGGTCAGTTGAATGACCTCTCCATATCTCATAAATAATGTAATTTGTACCTATTAAAAAGGACCAGGTATTGGATGGCTCAGTGGGTTTGAGTTACAGAGCCCTTCATCTCAAGGTCATTAGTCTGAAGTCAGCTTACTTTTAGGAGAAGCCTGTAAATCCAGTCTTCCTTATGAGCCAAAAATGTATTTTCAGTAATTAGCACTTATGTGAGTGTAAAGCTTAATGAAAATATATCCATTCACTTATTCACTGAACACAAGGCTATTACAAATTACCCTGAGTGTTCACGTTCATCTATTCCACAACATACCTTCTGTGAGAAAGAGGGGAAAAAAGGCAAGCTTAAGAAACAAGAGGGTGAAACTACAGAGACCATAAAGATCAGGGGATGGGAGGGAGGGTGACTCGGAGGAGCACAGAGGATCTTGGGACAGTGAAAATACTCTGTATGATACTCTTAAGGTAGACACATGTCATTATACTTTGTCCAAACACATAAAATGTACACCACCAAGAGTGAACCCTAAAGTAAACTATGGACCCTAATGTAAATGATGGTTGGTTAGAATGTGCCAATGTAGGTTTGTCATTACAGCAAATGTAACACACTGGTAGGTGATGCTGGTATTTAGTGTAGCCATGCATGTGCAGGGAACATATGGGAAATCTCTGTACCTTCCCCTGAAATTGCTCTAAAAAAGTAAAGTCTCTTAATAAAAAAGTATAAAAATAATAATAAATACCAGAACACAATTGAGAAGCATTATCTACAAAGGGAAGGAGTGCAGTTTGTTCATGTCCTGCTCCCCCAGAACAGGTACACAAATCTCTCTTCTGTAAAGATGAATGGGACAGTGGTAATGAAGGAGGGTAAAGGAGACCCCAGGAGTTAAGACTGGAAGGGAGTCAAGGGCCCAGGGCTGTGAACCCCCTCTGCCTCTGGGAGGCAGGTCAAGTCACTCATCTCCACATGTGTACGATGACAGGACTCCACAGGAGAATCCCTCCCAGCTTTGATAGACTATGAGGCTCTGCAGTAACTTAAGGAAGAGTGGGAGACATGTTGGCAGTATTACAAGTAGAGCCATATCAATAAGTAAAATGGAAACGTGCCATTAACAATGACTTAGCCTTGCCAGCTGATACAGAGCCTATCAGTTGTGCATAAGCATGTATTTAGCGCCCATTATACGTGAACCACCTTCAACATTATTTGAACTCTGGTTCCATCAGGAGGTCTATCCTCACATGTAATCAGATGAAGACCCCTTCTCTAAATTCTGACAAGCACTGACTCTATCATTAAATTGATACAGTATATGGCTCTGGGTCTATTTATGTGCTGTTAGCTTTTATGTGTAGTTAACTTGTCTTTCTTACTAAACTGTAGGCTGTTGATAGATTTAGCTAAGCAGAATAAGAGCTCACCTTAAATTCTGCCAGTGAGCTGTCACTTCTTGCCTCACAAAATCATCAAAGCAAAGTTTTCAAGTTTAGAATAATTCATGAATATATTCTACTTAGAGAACATCACAGATAACCTTGACTTGTATATTATGAATATCACCTTGCAAAAATGATACAGAATAATCCCACAGAGTTTCCCACCTTAGTCAAGGACTTACTATTCCTTCACACTCTTTAATAGACAGATCTCTACAATATTTATCATGCAAATAAAGAGAGAGAGATCAGATGGGCAACTAAACACTCAGATGACTTGAGGTATAGCAGCGGACTATCAGATGGTCTTTTCCTCTGGTTGCTTGGAAGGGACCCATCAATTCTCTCTGCTATCAGAGAAGAAAGAATTAAATTGGAGAGAGTCATGGGAAGTGAAAGTCAGTAAAAATAGGAATGAAACCAAACAAAACCTGATACATGGAAACTTGGGTAGGCTGATGAAAATCCAATCAGATTGCTAGATATGTGTGTCCAGATGCAAAGGTTAACAGTTAAATGTGTTCATTACATTACTTGCATAAGAAATCATGCCTTGATAGTAAAACCTCAGAGGGGTAACACTGAAAAATTCAAAGAGCAGCTGTTATAGCCTAATGACTAAATGTCCTTAATAAAAATATCAGATAATCCAAACCCAATTAATTCAGAGCTCATTTTTCTGGTCCCTTGCATTTCAAATTAACAAAGTTTTTACTCTACCTGACTGGTAAATGTTTCCTATCACACTCTATTTGCATCTAATTATTTCTTGAGGCACCAGATTTAAGTGGTCTATGAAACACAGGTTATTATAGGTTCTCTCAGCAGGTGAAGAGGTCAACATTGCCAGACCTCACCTGCATTAGTGGTCCATAGTATCAGTGTCACAAGGTGTGGATAAAATGAAGGTTCCTCTGGCCAGGATTCTCACCTGGCCCTGGTTGGTTGGCTCACTACACACGTGTGGGCAATATGTCACGATTGACTCTATATAAAGACCCCTGCCCAGTGCTCTGGGCAACACAGTGGCATGGCTGCAAGGATGCAGGAAAGCAGAGCACAGGCTGGAGTGGTGGCAGCACTGAGGACAGAGGCCCAGAGGGTGGCTGTGTGGGCAGAGAGGCCCAGAGGCAGAGACTGGCTTGCTGCATGCAGACTCACTCCGAGTGAATAGGATTTTAGTGACTGACCTACCACCGTGGAAATAAAGTTGGGTATAACCCTTTCACCCCAAGAACATTCTACTGTTATTTCTTTGGTCACACTGAATTCATAGTGAACTTGTCCAGGGCAGAAACCTATTGACATGACACTTGGTTGTCATGTTTTACTATAAAAAAGACATAATTGCATTCTAATAAGCAATAATAAGCTTGCATCATGTGTATATGCCAGTATGCGTGTGTGGAACACCAACTAATCCCATTTGTATTGAGAATTAGCTAAGCTATGTTGTATAGAAGGTTCACAATGAACCCTGACCTCAAGATCTCATGATGTATATGTATGTATTCAACTTGAGAAAAACAAAACAAAGCACACACATGCTACTAGAAACTGCACCGCGAATATCCCTTTGCACAGTTTTGAAGGCAGGGTTTTCTTACTCTTCATTATCTGCCTTGCTATCTGTAACAATTCCCTAAACACAACAGTGAAACATAAACATTTGTTAAGGAAATAAAATCAAGAATGAAATTTTAAAATGCTAATTAAAGGATAAACAGCAAAAAGGCTGTAAGGATTAACAGAACAGATACACTGCTGCAGGTGCGAATATTCAGGAAAGGCTCTAAGAGGCAAAACTTCAACTGGTTCTTGAGGCATAAACAGATTCTAAGAAATTCAGCTATAATTCACACAATTCAACATAAAGTTCCCACTACTTATTAGACACTGTATTAAACACTTTTGAAAATGAAAATATGAATTATGCCAGGCTCTTGTCCCCATGACCTTGTAATTTAGTAAAAGGCATCCAACATAAATAATAAAACATGTTAGAAAGTGCTGTAACAGTGCATAATGGGAAATCAGAAGAAAGCTTCCTAGAGGCAGTGTTGAAGAAAGCCATTCAGTTGAGCGTTAGAGGATTAATAGTAACCAAAAATTCAATGACAAGGAAGGATGGGAAGAAAATGTCATTCTAGGTGAAAAAGAAGACTTGCTTCTCACTAAAAACAAGAAATTCCAAATTATAAAGCAGTAACAGTTGAATAATATATCCGTAAGTTGAATTTTAAATGTTTCAGCAGTAGACCCTTCTTCTTATTCATTTATTCATCCAATGTATGTTTATTGAACACTTATTTTACACTGCCACTGTTCTAGGCATCAGGTATATAGTAACCAACAAGACCAGACTAGTTCCTGAGGTGAGACAGATAATAAAGAAGATAACTTCAAATACGTCTTTAAAGAAGATGAAATGTGAATTATCCTCAACCTCCATGCCTATACCTTGCCCTTGAAGCCATGTGAAAACCCACAGAGCCTAAAGTTTGAAAAAGGGAGTCATGAGACATGAAGTTTGAAAGGAAGGACATGTCCTGAATGTGTAAGTTCCTAAATGCACGATGAAGGATTTTGCTTAGCTCATGGGGACTCACTTATGAGCAAGGTGAAAATAATGAAAGCTGTCCTTTATTACAGTACTACCCAGTTCCTGTGGCTCAGGGATTAGTTCTGGCCCATGAACTGTGTTATGGGTCCACACTCTGACACTGCCCCAACATACCGACACCCAAGTGACAGATTCATCTCACTGATCAGTTTGTAGACCAGTCTGCACATCACCAGACTCATGTTGAGTTGCATGCACACATGAGAGCTCCTACAAGCTGTGCATATCAGGGCCACAAATAGGCTCGTAATGCACTAGAAATCAAACAAACCAACTAGCCATGGCCCTTTAACACAGCAGATTTTAGGAGCAGTGCTTTTTAATAAGGGCTACTGTTAGTTACTGTTTATTATGTGTCAAAAACTATTTTAAATGCTTACATGAATATCTCATTCCATCCTTGCTGCAAACTTATGAGGTAGGTACTATCATTATCCCCATTTTGTAGGCATGGAGCACTCAGATTACCCAGAATCATGTGGCTAGAAAGAGTCAGAACCAGAACTGGAATCAAGGCCATCTGACTATGCTCTTCACTGAAGCCTTCCACTGTCCCTGGGTTTCCATTTCATTCCAGCCTAAATTCCTTGAGATGGAGATCCATGATTTTTTTTCCATCTTTCCTCACTCAACACCTAACATATAATACAGTTTAACAAATGTGGACTGAATGACTCAAAAAGCATACTGGGAAGAAATGTGTAGGATGGAATGTGAAGGAAATGCTGGAGGAGAGGAAAACATACTTTAAAGTTCAGCGGTGTTGTCAAGAAACAGGATTAATACCAAGTGGTGCTGATGGAAAAGTGGGTAGGGGGTAACTTAAATGAAAATTGTGCCAAAGAAGAGCCCACAGGACTTGGTAACAAACTGGAAGTGAAAAGCAAGGAAACAGCAATCGATGATGACATTGATGTTAGATGCTGAGCGACTGAGGAGAGTGAATCAGGAGGGCAGACACTGAGAGGGCAGAAGCCTGTGGAACATCTAGGGAAAGATGTCCAGGCAGAAGATATCCAGCTGCAAGTATAAAATACCTAGATAATAGTGATTTCATGTGCACTGATTTAAACCACACAAAGACCTTTTGTACTGGGACCAGAATTTCCTTGGCGGCTTGGCAGTGTGAAATGAAGGGAAGAACTAGGGAGATGGTCCTGACGCTTTAATTCATAACATTAAGAAAACGGCATCAATTGGCCATAGCAGAGACTGGACATGGTAGACAGAGGGGTGTTATAAGGGCAGGGCTAAACCTTCTCATTACGCTGCTTGACTTCACCATCACTATACCTGGGGTGAACTGTTGGATTGTTACTGATAGACTCCAGCATCCACACTTCTGTTTTTAAAGGGAGAACTCTCTTTCATTCCCAAAGCCCACAGTTTTTGCCCCAAGAATTAGTGCTTTCCTGAATATGCTTGGCCTTTTTAGTTGAGAACGAGTCTGTGACAGGTTAAGGGCCCAGATGATTTCCCAGTACACAGTGTCTATGTGAAAGAACTGGTCTTATCTATAAAATGAACCATCTTTTAATTATGTCACAGTTTATAAAAGGACTATATGGGACTCATCCAGCTTTATACTATGTTGTACCTGTGATTAGGATGACTTCTGTATTTTCTAAAAGTAATTTACTATCCTCCTTCATAGTATTTAACTTGCTGATCTTTTTATTCATTTAAAATGTCCTTAAATTTAGCACAATCTCACTTTCTTTCACAGGACATTTGACATGGCTCTCTTTCTCTTTACTGTATCATCATAAATCTTGGCAAGGAAGCTCAGTGAAAAGCAACAGTCCATGGAAGGAGCCCCAGCTCAGAGCCCCAGGGAAGATGAAACAAGCAGCCAGAAGTGTGGCCAGTGTCTCCAGGGAAACTTAGCTCAACCCTCCAAGGCTTGGGGAGGTTAAGAAAAATACTGCCTGAGCTAACAGAAACTTCAGACTGACAATACTCGAGGAGAAGAGAAGTTTTGAAAGCTGAAAGAAAGAGTCATAGTAGGAAAAACTACAGCAGCCGCTATATCCAGACTGTCCCAAAGAACCGTTGCATTTTATCAGCTGGTGTGCTGAGCCCGGACAACACAGCCTGGGAGAGGCAATTCCTGCAGGTCAGATCCTGCCAGGGCAATACTGAGTTACTGTCACTACTTCCTCTTCCACTGGAAATCAAGGAACCCACAATTCTGGCTCCTCTGCTAACTTCTTTTGTGAGCTTGAGGATCACTTCACCCTTGGCCTTGGTTTGCTAATCTGTAAATCAAGAGATTCTCCTAGATTAAATTCCAGGGCTCTTTTCACTTGTAATGCTCCCTAATCAGGCACCCTCAGCTCCCTCCACGTAGACCACACCTGCAGGGTATTTAGGGGTGGCGGTGCTGGGGAAGAGGCCCACAACAGGAATGGGAGCACAGTGACCTGGAGGAGACGTAGGGAGGAGAGCTGGCTGGGAAAGATAAAGATGAAGATGAAGAAAAGGAGCAGTCTTCATTCCAGGGCACGGCTGTCTCCTGTTACCTTCTTTTCTACCATTAACGTCTGAGACAATTCAAACCAAGTCATGTTTTAAAGATGCTTGGCAGAGGCCGAATATTGGACAACATATCTGAACATGAAAAAAAAAAGTAAGACAGAAGAGATAGCCTGAGGGGTGGGGGGGTTCCTTTAAAATTAAAAATAAGTGAGCCTAGGAAAAAAAGATGAAAAATCATTTTGAAATTCTCATGAGAGAAAGGTTTCCGGAAAATAACTACAAACATTAATGTTTTCTAAAATCTTACCGCAAACACATATATATTCAAGCATTCAACAAATATTTATTGAGCACCTGTAATGTGACAGGCAAAATCCCAGACGCTAGATACATGGTTTCATATATATGCTCATGGATCCCACATGATAACACAATCAAACATCTGAGTGTTTGTTACTCACTTACACAAACAAACATTGTCTCACATCCCACACACTTTGATACGAAGGTCGTTACTATAGGACATCTCCTGAATTTAGGATAATGTAATGTCTGATGGGTTTCTCATATAAAATGTAAGCCCAGTAATGTATGGGACACTTGCACACTTCAAAAAGCTTCTATTATTATGAACTGGATCAAAAATCCATCTACTACTTTATTTGGAGTCAGTTCCATGTCTGCCACAGCCTGCTCAGAGTACAGGAATCAAGTTGCAGAGAGCAGTAGCATAAGGGCATTTCTATTAAATTCAGTTCTATCTGATTAGGGATAAGCAAAACTTCATGAAGTAAATAGCGTGTGCACTGCGCTTTGATGGATGTTTAGAATTTCCAGGAGCCAAAAAAAAAAAAGAAAAAAAATGGTGATGTGAGGAAGCAAAAGAAGGCATGATTGCAGGTGGTCTCCTACAGACATGTTTGAACACTTGGAACTGTATAGGATTTCAATTCTCACAACATCCTTGTAAAACAGATGTGTCATCAACTCTATATCAGCCAGTCTAGCCAAGTAAACAAACTGCTTCCAATCTTTATAACCAAGGACATGTAAAGCAAGAAATTGAGGCAGCACAAATTAGCCAAAGCAGGAAGACAACAAGGGATGAAAGGGGAAGATGGGGGTACGTAGCTTGGGGCCAGGGTCACTTTCTCAGGAGCAGTGAGAATCACAGAGATTCATCTGCTCTAGCGACAGCGCCTGAGGGAGGGGCAGAGCAGCTTCCTTGCTTCCTTGCTTCCGCCTTCCACCCACTCTCCTACCCTCCCACCAGAGCCTTCTTAGAGCCAAACCCAGTCAGAAGCCAGCTGAGCTGACCACCTGGAAATCTGCCACCTGCAGGGTGAACCTTTCCAATATGAAGCAGAGCGGCCATGTACCTGTGGACAAAGGGACCCAGGCCAGGGCTAACACAAACTCCTTTCGCTGATAAGAAATTCAAGTGCAGATAGATGGAGGGGCTCTGACCCAGAATACCACTCAGTGAATGGCAGAGCTGATAGGTGGGCCCAACGCTGTGTCCGAGTCTCCTCTTCTCCAGATGTTTCCAGTGCCAGTTTCGCGAATGCCCAGAATGCTCCACTGTGGGAGACAGAGTTCTTTGGTAAAGGAATCAAAGGCCATTCCACAAAGTCAGAATTCATTTGTAATGTTTGGAAACTTCATGGAGGAATGACTTGATGGTTAAGAAAATATTATCCTTGAAACCTCCTAGTACATGTTAACAAAAGGGGAAGGAAATTCATTCCTCTGCACAGCTCCCTACATCCCTGCATCATAACCCTCTGCATTTGCTCACTGAGCAGAAAAACAGAAATCTAGGTATAAAGGTTCAAAAAAGCAGCAGTCGAGGCCCCCCTGCCAGGGGCAAGTAGGAAATAGTAGTGGTATCAAAATAGCATTCATCATCTCTATATCCAGGTACCATTAGGACTGGGCTGCATGATGCTGTTACACAGGTTGGCCTTCCTCCCTTCCTGCATAAATAATAGCAATAATGTGTAACATTCTCATGATACTTTGCTTACTAAAACCTATAGACAACCTGCCTTGATATGCAAGTCCTCCAAACATCATCCAGGTGGGGGCGGGAGGAAAAGAGAGGAAGCCTGATTGCAGGTGAAGACAAGCAGGTGCCGAGAGGTTAAATAACCTGCCCCGAGTCCCACAGAGACCCAGGGAGAGCTCTCAATTTCTTCAGCTCAGGGCTCTGTTCTACCACTTCAGACAACCTGGTAGCAGGGAAAACAGCACACCCATGGAGAGGCTCACCTTCAGCCTAGACAGCAATGCTTATTAGCACTTCTCTCTGCCCAACATGAAGTAGACAGGCCAGAGAAATGTCCTGTTCCTTGTTAACCTTTACATCGCTGGGTTTCATTCCACTTCCCTCTCTATAAATAATAGGATGTTAGAGTAAGGAAAATCTTAAGTATCAAACTTCCTACAGATGGGAAAAGCCATCGACTAGCATGGTAATTACTGGAAATGACATAACTATTTAGTGGATTATTGGTTATGTTATGTTCCTCCCTGGAACATATCCATGCCAGCAAAAGTATAACAAATAGCTCAGGACAGGGGTGGAGGTGGGAGCCCCTGAATTGTAGTGCTTGATGATTTCCATAGCAACCCCCCCATAATGATGATTTCAAACAAGGATTGGTCAAACTATTTGCAAAATTCCTGAACATTTAACTGGCTCTCTGAGCCACTAATAAGTAGCTCCAGCAACCTACGAACTACTATACCCTAAAACTCCCAATCCCAGCTGCTGTAGGTCTAAACACAAAGCCTCTCTCCAGATTTAGCCTAAACACCAAGCGCAGTGCCTGGCATATGGTTGGTACCCACCAAGCATCTTTTCAAGAAATCAAATGCATGGAATACCATCTATACAATGGAGCCCTTCCCAATCTCTACTGTCCTCCCTGAAAACTAGAATTAAGTTTTCCTTTTATGACCTTAAGAAGCATTATATCTTTTATGGAATTTTCTTTTTTTTTTTACCTTTTTGGATCTACATTGTTCAACTTTTATTCAACACTTACATATTTGGTACATATTTCATTGCCTGAGCTAGACGCTAAACTCCTTGAGGATAGCAATCATGTCTTGTTCATCTTTATATCCCTGAAGTATCCTTGTCTGTGCCTTGCACAAAATCAGCCTCAGTAAAGCTGAATGAATGAAATCTGAAGAATCGAAGTTTGCCCTGGGCTGCTTATGGATCGAAAATAACAATGCTGTTCTAAAATAGCAAACTCTGAAATGTTAATGACTTTAGCTATGATGCGCCTACAGGAAAAATGAACACAAGTTGCCTGTCCTGATGGAATTGCACTTCTTACCAGGGAAAGGTAGCAGGAGGAGATTTTATCAGAAAAAAGCAGCCTAGAGGGGTTACAATGTAGTGAGAAGGAATCGTGTGGCTGCTCCACTCCCTGCTCTGTTGTCTCTTACTAAATGTTTCTGTCCTTCTCTCTTCCTTATGAGTGCCCCTCCCTTGGCTACTACCCATCTCTGGGTCTGCTGATAAGTTGGACAGGGGTTTAGAGCAGATGTTGGCACAAACACCGGTTCCAATGCTTCTGGCTGGGCAACACAGACCAGGGTTCTGGTTGGAATAGAAGGGTGAAAATTCAAAGTTTTCTAAATTGATAGTATGTTGTAAGAATACTTTTGTACTAACATTTTGAGAATTATTATGTTCAATTTGAAGTATATTTATTAGTGTTTTGGACATTATTCTTTAGAAAAAGAGAAGAAAAAGAGTGCTGAAGTTTTGTTACCGAAGGGTAGAAATATTCAATGGTTGAAGAGGAAATGTTGTTTGCAGGTAGGCAAACCAACACAATATAATTAATATAAAGAGTCCTGCTAGATGGTTTATCTGTAGACATCAGTAAATTAATGTTCAAAATAGAATTTAAAAGTTTAAATTATATTCTTTCCTTCTTTTTTTTTAATTTAAACTCTAGAACAGAATTTTTTTCTTAGCAAATTCCCTTCCTCAGAAATGATAGTATATATTATTGTTTTGCTTATATTATTTTTAACATTGTGTCTTCATAGCATAAAATATAAAGCTCCATTTAATCTCTGTTGTTAGTCTTATTTCAAATTCTATGGAAAAAGTATTTCATGGTATTGTAAATATTCTGCATCGAATTTCTTCTGTCTACATACTTTCTCAGTTAAGAATATGATATCAAACTATAATGCTGTGTCTTTGACAGTGGATGTCCCATTTTTATCCACCACTCTTCATTCCATGGAGTCGTATCAACTCTGAAAGCAAGTCTGTGATACGGAACCAGAAGGTGTTTGAATTTTTGAGGTCTTTGGTGGGATTGATGATGGTGAGTAAAAGCAGAGAGCACATGCAAAGACTGAATGGTGTGAAAGACAGTTTTTCTTAATCCAGATGTGTGTCCTGAACCACAGCTTTGGTGAGAAAGCTTGTGAAGAACACTGATAGAAAATAATGTATGGCTATTTCTTCCATGCAAGGGGTATCCACACCTGTAGAAAGACTTTGAGCAAGTTTTATTCATGGGTAACTAAATTAGGCTATCTGTGTTAAGTGAAATGATGCTTACATTACCCCCTTGTCAATGCTGTGAATGATGTATAATAGCTATTGCCTTTTTCTGATACATAAATAGAATTTGTGAATTGATGCTGATGGAGGATTATGACTGAGAATATTGACTTAAGTTTATGGTGGAAGCAGAGTTCACCCAAGAGTTCAGCATGTGTCTCAAAAGAAGAAGGCATTCTAATGTCTGTAACACCCACAGAAATGTCGTTGGTGGCAGTTGAGTTTTTTGGACCTGGATACTTTTTACACAGTTGTTCATGTTGAAAATTCTTAAAACATATTTTTATAAAGAAGGAAATTCACTGACCTCACTATCACTTCAGATGAGAAGCTGAGACTCAGAGACATTATATAATGTGCCCAATGTCTCACAGCTGGCAACAGAGATAGTGGTACTCAAGTCACTCAGTGACTCCATATTACCAATATCCTGAACATTTTCCTGCCCATATCATACAGAGCATGTGTTATGCTTTTCTTCAGCTCCATCTGCAGTCTCCCTAAGGTCTCCTTTTTTGCAGCTACCCCTTTGTGGGCCCTGCTTTTGGGTCTTGCCTGAAGGGCTCCCTACCAGCAGAGACACATGCAAACCCCAACACCCTGAGAACAGTGATTGGACCTCAAATGGGCACATGAGCCAATGAGACCAATCAATTATTTTTAAGGGTCTGATGTCCGTGATGGAGAAGAGAAAAGACTTTTCTCATGGGAGTATTACCTATAAATACCACATAACCTGAAGATGCCATTTGTCTACTCTGGAGAGAGCTTGCTGAGAATGAAGCCAATTCAAAGGGAAGCAAAATAGAAAATTCAAGGAAGCTGAAGATACCAATTGACCCTTTGGATTCACCTCTACTTGAAGTTAATGAAGCCCTAAATTGTTGGGTCACTAAAGCTATAAATGTTCCTGCACTGCTCAAGCTAATTTGCCATTTTCTTCCAAATTGTTCTGATTTTTTACCTCAACTCTCCATTGGACACCTCTTGTGCTTTGCTTCACATCATTTCTGCTAAGCCTTTATTGTTGCTGTGGCCATCAGTTCCATGCAGGTAAAACTCAGAGCATCTGCAAAGTATTGCTTCACCTACACCATGAATCTTTCGCTTTCTGCCCTGGGTATCTTTAATTCTCTGAAAGGGAGCTCCTGGAAGCCACCATGCACAAACCTGGAAATACAAGGGCTTCCCTTCCCATGGGAGCAAACCTGAAAGCAGAGGTGGATTACTGTTTCCCCTTTCCATCCTTCAGTCAACTCAGAGGTTGATTCTTTACAACTCCTGAGAAGGTCGAGCCCTGCTTGACAGTGGGGCTCAACTAGGTATTTCACCTGGTACTAGTTTCCATCCTTCCTTGGCATTACAAAATAAAGTACCTAAGAACTTACTTATGTTTTAGGATCTGCTTTCTGAGAGTAACCCAGACCAATACAACCTCTGAGTGGCATTTAACAGACCCCATCATCTCTTTCTTGGGACTCCCTCCTCCCTTCCCTGCTGGGGTACTATATGTTTTTCTAGTTCTGTTTGTTCCTTTCTGACCCCTCCTTTAGTACATCTTTCATGAACTTCTCTTTCTCCATTTGCCCTTAAATACCAGTATGGCCCAGGACTCTGTGCTCAATCATTTCCTATTCTACAGTCTAGAGCTCTGCCATGCCCATGGCTTCACCAGCTACTTACAACCATTCCTAAACTTTGATCCAAAATCTACATGGCTGGGTAAACAAATGTGTCTCTAGCTCTCAGAGGAAAGAGTGGATCAGACTGTACTCTGTTTGCGTTTGTATTGCTTTATTTTGGACTAACGTGATGCCTAGCATTGGGCTAGTAATAGACACATTGGCCAAATCAGATGAGCACATTTCACTCCTTGTTTACTTGACCTTAACAGGACCTCATATTTCACAATTGCACACATTTTCCAAGAGATGTTTGAATTCAGTCTTCTTTCTTCTATAAATATTTTAAATAGAAATTTGGGGGTTCATTTTTATATTGCCCTTTAGGAACTGTAAAAAGGCAAAGACTTTTCCGTAATCATTCTGAGTGGTGTTCACATTTCCTTGATGAAGGAAGTTGAGAAGCTGGAAGAGGTGGAGAAAATACATTGAAATTTGTGCCCCTGTACCCATTGGTCCCCAGGCACTTCTCCTAATCCCTTCTGCCTCACTGAGTCACTTGGCAGGTGTAGATTTGTGGGGTTTTGATTTATTTGCAAAGCTACTGGACACTGGAATCCTGGAATTCCTATAAATTATACACAACAAAATAGATCTTAAGTCTAAAACTCTAAACACCTAAAAGAGAATTCCAAATGACTACAGGAGGGCTTAACTGAGCCCACAACTTAGTTCTCTTCTGTAATCTATAAATATACAGCCCTGTCCACCTACTCAGTTCTCCATTACCTCAGCATACCCCTAACCTCCCAGGGTCTATGCTGCAAGTAAAAAATGAACTGGAGGCCAACCCAGCAGCCATCCACTCAGACACAAGAGAAGGTATGCATTTACGCATCTTGCCAAGACCTCTTCTCCTGCTCCCAAGGTACTAGTTCCTGAACTCGATCGCATTATAACCAATTGCTGTCTGCATAATACAAATTCAAGCCATGTTCTCTAATTAATCTATTGTGTTCTAGCCAATTTGCATTATAAATTGCAGGGGCAACACCTGTAATTGCCTTTCTCTGTTGCTAGGCTTATTAGAGACCTGTTTTAGCAAGGTCTCTGAGAAGCTGTGATCTACTTCTAGCATTGTAACCTTGTCCTTTGTACTGCCTCTCCTCTGGCTATTTAGAGGTTAACAGATTAAGTTAAACTGTTCATAGCAAAAGGTCTGCCTTTTTGGTACTGAGCAAGTAAGTACTGAGTGGTAGAGAACTGATAAGAGCTGAGTATACTCGGATGTTCAGTTCCCCTTTCAAAGATGTGGGGTTGAATTTGAAGAGATGACTTGATCCTGCCTCATAATAAAGCATGCATCAGACTCAAAATCCTTTCCCCTGGGGAGCAGGATCAGAGAGAGAGAGACAGAAACAGAGACAGAGACAGAGACAGAGACAGAGGGAGATAGTGTGTGTGTGTGTGTTGGGGTGGGGCCAGAAGTTTCTCACTCTCATGCTACTCTAGAATCAGCCTCCAGCTATTCATCAACACTACTACTTAAGGGCACCTACTAGTTTATGGCCTAGTTGGTTCTGGCTCCATGTAAGTGGATCCCAGCTCTGATTCTCTGGACTTATCTCTCTCTCTAGATTTCAGGATAACAGTTTGCCTGAGACCCCAGTTCCCCAGTGAGTCCAAGAAAAGTCATTCAGTTTTCAGTTTGTCCAGCTTTTTTCTTGCTGTAAGTATATTCCTACATGCCACAGCTGAAACTGGAAGCCCTAATATACATTTTGATATTTTTGTCATCTTCTGGGCTGTTAGGCCTTAACTTCCTTTGCCAAGTGAAGCAACGTCAAAATAGATGGCTTAAAGAATGTAGTGTTCTTTACTGAAAAGAACACTGTTATCACTGTGCCAGTTGACTTGTGTTCTCAGCTTTCCCTGTGACAGTGCCTCTAGGTCTGCATTTTCTATGCGTGAATAACCACCCACAAAAATGGCTTTATAATACTGAAAATACCAAGTGTTTGAGGATTTGGGTTAGTCCAGAGTTTCATCATATGCTACTAAGTGAAGGTTAAATTGCATTAGACACTTTTGATAACTGTTTGGCAGCCTATTCTAAACCTAAAAACATGCATATACCTTATTAAGACCCAGAGATTTTACTCCTAGGCATACACCCAGAAAAAAAGATGAAGTATGTTCCCAGTAACACTATTAGTAATAGCCATGAACTAGAAAAAAACTCAAATGACTATAGAATGGGTAAATTATAGTGTATTCAAATACATAGCAATGAGAATTAAGGATAAATCTCAAAAAATACAATGTTGAGTGAAAGAAGGCAAACAAAAAGAAGTACATACTGTATAATTTCATTTACCTGTAGTTTAAGAGCAGACAAAAGTAAGCTATGATTAAAAGGGTGTTAAATGGCCATAAAGAGGGGCAAAATGGGATACTAGAAATGATCTGTTCCTTGAGCTGTTTACATGGAATGTTTAATTTGTGAAGATCCATCGATCTATAGAGTTATAATCTGTGCCTGTATGTATGTTATACTTTGCTAAAAAGTTTGAAGGAGCATGGATAATAAAGCCTTTTTTTATAGCAATCTCGCTTAGTTCTTGTTAAGATTCTGGTAACAACATACGTGAAAATGCTTTGGAAAATCCAAACTCTGAAGTGGTGTAATGAATTATTACCACCATCATCACCACCATCATTGCTATCTACTTTACATACTACCTACATGCAATACAACACCAAATAGCTGCCACCTTTCTGAATCAGCGATGATTCTAGCCTATTTATCTTAGAAGAAATGAGAAATCTGAACTTCTCAGTACTTAGACTACTGGATTTTCCCTTTTCATTGCAACATTTTATGGAACCAAAGGGCAACCTATAGCCAGTGTAAAATGACTATCAGAATTACCAAGCACAAGTTTCCTCATTAGGTAAGACTTCATTGGATACAAAATATAGTCCTTCTCTACTCTGCAGGTGGAGTACTGCACAAGGGGCTCATTATTGTCACTTGTGCTACAGTATTTTTTCCTCCATATTCTCTGCAGTCTCTTTATAAGGTTTACCATATAGAGGCTATTTAGATAACTTCCTGTGTTCACACCAATCTTGACAAAACTTTTGATTCTTTGTGCAGAGTTTACTTTGTATCCCTACTTTAAAATGTTTTCTAATCCATGTACCTGTTCTTAAAATGGTTCATTTTGCAGACAAATCCAAGCCATTTAAAAGAAGAGAGAATGTGCTAGATCAAAGCTATAAAAGAGGCACTTGCACTGGAAGATGAGTTTATTATATGCAAAAGTAAGTGATCTGGACGCTAATTTTTAACAGTAAGATAATACTGTAATGGCTAATTAAGGCCTTTCTCCCACCATTGATTATAAGTGCCATGAAGGAAGGAACACTACATACTGACCATTGCATCGCAGTGATTAAGAACCAGCACCTAGTAGGTGCTCAGATAAGTGAATGAAATAGTTAAGGGAAAAGGATGATATATAGATGGTTAAAACTGTCATGACAACAACTGACTAAGTTATTTCCATAGCCAAATATCAATAAGTAAAGAAAATCTGATGAAATGTGATTTAAGACAAGCCACGGAATGGGGAAAAAAATTTTCAAATCATATCTGATGAGAGATTTGTATCTAAAAATAAAAAGGATGATTACAACTAAATTATAAAAACATGATCTAACTCTTAAAATGGTAAACAAATTTTTAATAGACATTTCTCTTAAGATATACCAATGGCTGACAAGAGTATGAAGAGATGCTCAACATCATTAGCCATAAAAGAAATGGAAATCAAACCACAATGAGATGCCTCTTTATATTCACTAGGAAGGTTATAGTCCAAGAGACAGATAATAACAAGAGTTGGTGAGGATGTGGAGAAATTGAAACCCTTGTATACTGCTGGGCAAAAGTAAAATGGTTTAGCTGCTTTGGAAAATAGTCTAACAGTTCATTAAAAAGCTAGAGACTTACCATATGACACCAAAATTCCACTCTTAGACACATACCGAAGGGATATGAAAACATATGTCCTCACAAAAACTTGGACACAAATGTTCACAGCAGAATTATCCATAATAGCCAAAAAGCAGAAAAACTCCAAATGTCTATCAACTGATGAATGGATAAATAAAATACGGTATGTCCATATAATGGATTATTATTTGACAGTTTAAAAAATGATGTACTGAGAGGCGGAGCCAAGATGGCGGTGTGAGTAGAGCAGCGGAAATCTCCTCCCAAAACCACATATTTCTATGAAAATATAACAAAGACAACTCTTCCTAAAATAGAGACCAGAGGACACAGGACAACATCCAGACCACATCAACACCTGCGAGAACCCAGCGCCTCGCAAAGGGGCAGCCCGAGCCAGGCCACGCCCACAGGCAACAGCGGACATAAACTCCATAGCAGCCGGTCAGGAAGCAGAAGCCCTGTCTGTGCACAGCTACCCAGCACAAGCCACTAGAGGTCGCTATTCTCCCAGGAAAGGAAGGCCACAAACCAACAAGAAGGGAAGTTCATCCAGCCGTCACTAGTCCCAGCTCTGCAAACTATTCCTATCAACATGAAAAGACAAAATTACAGGCAAACCAAGATCACAGAGACACCAGAGAAGGAGATAGACCTAACCAGTCTTCCTGACAAAGAATTCAAAATAAAAATCATAAACATGCTGACAGAGATGCAGAGAAATACACAAGAGAAATGGGATGAAGTCCGGAGGGAGATCACAGATGCCAGAAAGGAGATTACAGAAATGAAACAAACTCTGGAAGGATTTATAAGCAGAATGGATAAGATGCAAGAGGCCATTGATGGAATTGAAACCAGAGAACAGGAACGCATAGAAGCTGACATAAAGAGAGATAAAAGGATCTCCAGGAATGAAACAACACTAAAAGAACTATGTGACCAATCCAAAAGGAATAATATTCATTTTATAGGGGTACCAGAAGAAGAAAAGAGAGGAAAAGGGACGGAAAGTATCTTGGAAGAAATAATTGCTGAAAACTTCCCCAAACTGGGGGAGGAAATAATCCAATAGACCACGGAAATACATAGAACCCCCAACAGAAAGGATCCAAGGAGGACAACACCAAGACACATAATAATTAAAATGGCAAGAATCAAGGACAAGGAAAGAGTTTTAAAGGCAGCTAGATAGAAAAAGGTCACCTATAAAGGAAAACCCATCAGGCTAACATCAGACTTCTCGACAGAAACCCTACAGGCCAGAAGAGAATGGCATGATATATTTAATGCAATGAAACAGAAGGGCCTTGAACCAAGGATACTGTATCCAGCACGACTATCATTTAAATATGATGGCAGGATTAAACAATTCCCAGGCAAGCAAAAGCTGAGGGAATTTGCTTCCCACAAACCACCTCTACAGGGCATCTTACAGGGACTGCTCTAGATGGGAGCACTGCTAGAAAGAGCACAGAACAAAACACTCAACATATGAAGAATGGAGGAGGAGGAATAAGAAAGGAGAGAAGAAAAGAATCTCCAGACAGTGTATATAACAGCTCAATAAGCGAGCCAAGTTAGGCAGTAAGATACTAAAGAAGCTAACCTTGAACCTTTGGTAACCACGAATCTAAAGCCTGCAATGGCAATAAGTACATATCTCTCAATAGTCACCCTAAATGTAAATGGACTGAATGCACCAATCAAAAGACACAGAGTAATAGAATGGATAAAAAAAGCAAGACCCATCTATATGCTGCTTACAAGAAACTCACCTCAAACCCAAAGACATGCACAGACTAAAAGTCAAGGGATGGAAAAAATATTTCAGGCAAACAACAGCGAGAGGAAAGCAGGGGTTGCAGTACTAATATCAGACAAAATAGACTTCAAAACAAAGAAAGTAACAAGAGATAAAGAAGGACACTACATAATGATAAAGGGCTCAGTCCAACAAGAGGATATAACCATTCTAAATATATAAGCACCCAACACAGGAGCACCAGAATATGTGAAACAAATAATAACAGAACTAAAGGGGTAAACAGACTGTAATGCATTCATTTTAGGAGACTTCAACACGCCACTCACCCCAAAGGATAGATCCACCAGGCAGAAAATAAGTAAGGACACAGAAGCACTGAACAACACAGTAGAGCAGATGGACCTAATAGACATCTATAGAACTCTACATCCAAAAGCAACAGGATTTACATTCTTCTCAAGTGCACATGGGACATTCTCCAGAATAGACCACATAGTAGCCCACAAAAAGAGCCTCAGCAAAATCCAAAATATTGAAATTCTACCAACCAATTTTTCAGACCACAAAGGTATAAAACTAGAAATAAATTCTACAAAGAAAACAAAAAGGGCTCACAAACACATGGAGGCTTAACAACATGCTCCTAAATAATCAATGGATCAACGAACAAATTAAAATACAGATCAAGGAATATATAGAAACAAATGACAACAACAACACAAAGCCCCAACTTCTGTGGGATGCAGCGAAAGCAGTCCTAAGAGGAAAGTATACAGTGTTCCAGGCACACTTGAAGAAGGAAGAACAATCCCAAATGAATAGTCTAACATCACAATTATCGAAATTGGAAAAAGAAGAACAAATGAGGCCTAAAGGCAGCAGAAGGAGGGACATAATAAAGATCAGAGAAGAAATAAATAAAATTGAGAAGAATAAAACAGTAGCAAAAATCAATGAAACCCAGAGCTGGTTCTTTGATAAAATAAACAAAATAGATAAGCCTCTAGCCAAACTTATTAAGAGAAAGAGAGAATCAACACAAATCAACAGAATCAGAAATGAGAATGGAAATATCACAACAAAGAATTATTAAAGAATTATTAAAGACTACTATGAAAACTTATATGCCAACAAGCTGGAAAACCTAGAAGAAATAGACAACTTCCTAGGAAAATACAACCTTCCAAGACTGACCAAGGAAGAAACACAAAAGTTAAACAAAACAATTACGAGCAAAGAAATTGAAACGGTAATCAAAAAACTACCCAAGAACAAAGCACCCTGGCCAGACGGATTTACCTCGGAATTTTATCAGACACACAGAGAAGACATAATACCCATTCTCCTTAAAGTGTTCCAAAAAATAGAAGAGGAGGGAATACTCCCAAACTCATTCTATGCAGCCAACATCACCCTAATAACAAAACCAGGCAAAGACCTCAACAAAAAAGAAAATTACAGACCAATATCCCTGAAGAATGTAGATGCAAAACTACTTAATAAAATATTAGCAAACCAAATTCAAAAGTATATAAAAAGGATCATACACCATGACCAAGTGGGATTCATCCCAGGGATGCAAGGATGGTACAACATTCGAAAATCCATCAACATCATCCACCACATCAACAAAAAGAAAGACAAAAACCACATGATCATCTCCATCGATGCTGAAAAATCATTTGACAAAATTTAACATTCATTCATGATAAAAACTCTCAGCAAAATGGGAATAGAGGGCAAGTTCCTCAACATAATAAAGGCCATATATCATAAACCCACAGCCAACATTATACTGAACAGCGAGAAGCTGAAAGCTTTTCCTCTGAGATCAGGAACTAGACAGGGATGCCCACTCTCCCCACTGCTATTTAACATAGTACTGGAGGTCCTAGCCACGGCAATCAGACAAAACAAAGAAATATAAGGAATCCAGATTGGTAAAGAAGAAGTTAAACTGTCACTATTTGCAGATGACATGATATTGTACATAAAAAACCCTAAAGACCCCACCCAAAGCTACTAGAACTGATATCGGAATACAGCAAAGTTGCAGGATACGAAATTAACACACAGAAATCTGTAGCTTTCCTATACACTAACAATGAACCAATAGAAAGAGATATCAGGAAAACAATTCCATTCACAATTGCATCAAAAAGAATAAAATATCTAGGAATTAATCTACCCAAAGTAGTGAATGACCTATACTCTGAAAACTACAAGTCACTCTTAAGAGAAATTAAAGGGGACACTAACAAATGGAAACTCATCCCATGCTCGTGGCTAGGAAGAATCAATATCGTTAAAATGGCCATCCTGCCCAAAGCAATATACAGATTTGATGCAATCCCTATCAAATTACCAGCAACATTCTTCAGTGAACTGGAACAAATAATTCAAAAATTCATATGGAAACACCAAAGACCCCGAATAGCCAAAGCAATCCTGAGAAAGAAGAATAAAGTAGGGGGGACCTCACTCCCCAACTTCAAGCTCTACTATAAAGCCATAGTAATCAAGACAATTTGGTACTGGCACAGGAACAGAGCCACAGACCAGTGGAACAGACTAGAGACTCCAGACATTAACCAAGACATATATGGTCAATTAATATTTGATAAAGGAGCCATGGACATACAATAGCAAAATGACAGTCTCTTCAACAGATGGTGCTGTCCAACAAAACTGGACAGCTACATGTAGGAGAATGAAACTGAACCATTGTCTAACCCCATATACAAAAGTAAATTCAAAATGGATGAAAGACCTGAATGTAAGTCATGAAACCATTAAACTCTTGGAAAAAAACATAGGCAAAATCCTCTTAGACATAAACATGAGTGACCTCTTCTTGAACATATCTCCCCAGGCAAGGAAAACAACAGCAAAAATGAACAAGTGGGACTACATTAAGCTGAGAATATATTTGTAAATGACAGATCCGATAAAGGCTTGACATCCAAAATATATAAACAGCTCACACGCCTCAACAAACAAAAAACAAATAACCCAATTAAAAAATGGGCAGAGGAACTGAACAGACAGTTCTCTAAAAAAGAAATACAGATGGCCAACAGACACATGAAAAGATGCTCCACATCACTAATTATCAGAAAAATGCAAATTAAAACTACAATGAGGTATCACCTCACACCAGTAAGGATGGCTGCCATCCAAAAGACAAACAACAACAAATGTTGGCGAGGCTGTGGAGAAAGGGGAACCCTCCTACACTGCTGGTGGGAATGTAAATTGGTTCAACCATTGTGGAAAGCAGTATGGAGGTTCATCAAAATGCTCAAAACAGACTTACCATTTGACCCAGGAATTCCACTCCTAGGAATTTACCCTAAGAATGCAGCAATCAAGTTTGAGAAAGACAGATGCACCCCTATGTTTATCGCAGCACTATTTAGAATAGCCAAGAATTGGAAGCAACCTAAATATCCATCGGTAGATGAATGGATAAAGAAGATGTGGTACATATACACAATGGAATACTACTCAGCCATAAGAAGAGGGCAAATCCTACCATTTGCAGCAACATGGATGGAGCTGGAGGGTATTATGCTCAGTGAAATAAGCCAAGCGGAGAAAGAGAAATACCAAATGATTTCACTCATCTGAGGAGTATAAGAACAAAGGAAAAACTGAAGGAACAAAACAGCAGTGGAATCACAGAACCCAAGAATGGACTAACAGGTACCAAAGGGAAAGGAACTGGGGAGGATGGGTAGGTAGGGAGTGATAAGGGGGGGTTAAGAAGAAGAGGGGTATTAAGATTAGCATGCATGGGGGGGGTGGGAGAAAGGGGAGGGCTGTACAAGACAGAGAAGATAAGTAGTGATTCTATGGCATTTTGCTGTGCTGATGGACAGTGACTGTAGGGGGGTTTATGGGGGGAGGGGACCTGGTATAGGGGAGAGCCTAGTAAACATAATATTCCTCATGTAAGTATAGATTAAAGATAACAAAAAAAAAAGAATTAAAGAGAAGGGGGATTATTTCCTGATAGGATAAATCTAACTGTAAATCAACAATTAATGCATGCTTTAAATATCCTTAATTTTGATCACTTAAAGGGTGTCAGACGATCGGCTATGGAGGTACACTTTTCTGATAATATTCCTTTCTCTTAAAAAAAAAAAAAGCAGTTCCTGTGTGGTGACCTCCAGTGAGTTCTACACGATGGTATAGAGGGCATATCAAAGTGTGGGCAAAGGGTCTGTTTGTGTTTATACAAAGGACCAAAGCCTAATTTGGCTATCCAGAAAATGAACTAAGATATGATATGAAGAAAAACTTCCAACATCAGTACTCTCTGGAAGAGTCATACCAGAAGTTGATCATCAAAAAACCTCAACAAAGATCCAGGCGATGCTGCAGTTGTAGCTGCATTCATCCCACCAGTTCCTGGACTTGCCATTGAAATGAAGAAGGAGATATCTAAGCTGGCCTGTGCTTTCAGTAAAACAACAAATTTGACTGGATCTATACTGTTGGAACTCAACCAAGAATTAGGAGAAGTGCAAGTTGTAGCGCTCCAAAATCTTACAACTACAGATATCTACTGTTAAAAGAACATACAGGATGTGAACAGTTCCCAGGAATGGGTTGTTTTAATTTGTCTGATTTCTCTCAGACTGTTCAAGTACAGTTGGACAATATTATATCATAGACAAATTTTCACAAATGCCTAGGGTGCCTAACTGGTTTTCTTGGCTTCACTGGAGATTGCTGGTAATTATAGATCTGCTTTGGTTATGTAACTGTAAAAAAAAAAATGATGTACTGATATATGCTACAATGTGGATGAACCTTGAAAACACTATGCTAAATGAAAGACGACAGACCCAAAGGGCCACCTATTGTATGACTCCATGAAGTATCCAGGATAGGGTGAAAAACTAGGAAGCAGACTACTGGGGGGTGGGGTTGGGGAAACAGCTAAGGATATGAATTTCTTCTCAGGATAATAAAAATGTTCTAACTTGATTATGGTAACAGATGAACAACTCTGAATACACCACAAGTCATTGGATTGTAACTTTATATGAGTGAGTTGCATGGTTTGAGAATTATATCTCAATAAAGCCATTAAAAATAATTAAAAGTGTGATGATTGAGATGGGGGAAAGGCACCTCTGAGAATGGCAAAAGTACCAGGGAGCAGGTACTAAAAACAGTGAAAAAACTTCATGTATGTAATTAGCTATTTTGCCTACAGAGAGCCTCAAATTAATCTTTGACTCTAGGGGGAAGACTCTGATTCCTCCTAAAATTTTTAAGGCTCATTTTTCCTGCATATATGCAGCTGTAAATGGGGAAAGGAAATATGAATAAATCAGGACATGTAAAAGTAAATCATGATAACAAACCCCTTTAGTGAAAATTTTAATTTAATCAACATGCAAAAGTAGGACCTCTCAGTTTGGCAATCATTAACTTCTCAGGAAAGAGCATCTCCTGGCAGGTCCATGACAATCATAATATCTCTTTTGCCAGAATGTATTTTCCTTCTCCAGGTGGGTCTCTCAGACAGCCACAAGTATTCCATTAGAAGCAGTTCCCTTTATACATTCCTTTGTAGTCCAGTCATTGTTGCTGATTAAATACTAACAGATCTTTTCTTTAAACCAGGCTTCTGCATATTATTAAAGGGTGAGACAAAGAGCAACATATCCACCAGTATGAAAATTACTACCCATTTTTGCAGACATGACTGCCACTGTTAGTTTTGTTGCTTTCATAAATAAAATGTCTGCAGAATTACAATAAAGCATAATATTT
Source organism: Manis javanica (assembly GCF_040802235.1). NCBI lineage: Eukaryota > Metazoa > Chordata > Mammalia > Pholidota > Manidae > Manis > Manis javanica. The sequence goes on along the minus strand of NC_133164.1, from coordinate 105,151,195 downwards.
CCTGTCTTTTAGCTTGAAGAATATAAAACACCTAGCATTTATTAAGCAACTCCAAAAGTTCATTTGATATTTAGAAAAAAAATTTAAACTTTCCATGGAGATCTAGAGGGCTTTCCTGCTCTTACACTCAGAACCTTCTGTTCTTACTATGAAAACCTATGGAACAAAGACAAGGACCATGGTTGACACCCAGTAAGAGAGCCTGTTTGCGTCTCTCATATTCTCGGTTTGCCCTGCTTTCCTGACCAAGCTGGTACATAAATCTGTCCTAGTCCCTCCAAAACTACTCTGTTTTATGTATAGATACATGCAAATTCTGCATGATAATGAAAATAAAGTTGGCAAATTGATGCATTGTGCTATTTACTGATACTGTCCAAATATGATGTGAAGGTTGGAAAAGACCAAAACATCATACAGTCCAACATTTGAATACCCTCTACCAAGCTTATAGCCAAATCCTCAACCAAAGAGAAGCAGTCAGTTCCATTTCTAATAGCTCCCACTGATTGAAAATTCTTTATAATTAAAATTATTCTACAACATTACCTTAGAGTTACAATAAAAGTAGCCTATATATTCTTTTACTTACTTCACCAAATCCTTACAAAATTATATTAAATCACATTGTCTCCATTTCACACATGTTGAAAATGAGACTCAAGTTGCTAAATTTTCCAAGCCCATGCTGCCAGGGAGTAGCTGAGCTGAGATTCCAAACTTGGGAGTGTGCACAAAGTCCATACTTTTGCATTGTGTTTCTTGGGACCCCCGAATCTCTTTACTACAAGGCTACTTCTCATCCAGGAACAATTCCCCATTCTTTCAAATATTCTGCCCCTAAGATTTTTTTATTTCTACTTAACACCACTCTTCTCTGAATATAGGTCAATTTCTCTCTTTATGTGTGACATTCAGAACTCAACACTTCTGGAGCAGTCTTATCAGGAGAGTAGAACAAAAACACCTTTCTCTTTCACTATCATTGTACCCACGGAAATGGAATACACTTTGTGGTTTTTATTGATGGGAGGAGTTTTTATTGTTTTGTTGTTTTGCAAGTAATATTTCAAACTATATTTTAGAAGTATTCAAGTGCATTTCATTCACAACACTCACTTTCATTCCCTTGATTTGCAAATCAACCATGCAAGGTAGGTGTGCCAATTACTGACTCTGTTTTACAAAGAACAAAGCCACATCTGAGAGAAGCCGTCATAAAGGCATTCATTGCACAGGTCCAAGGACAACTTCATTCTGTTGTGTTCACCACACAACACTGCAAGCCCAAACTGAGTGACCAACCCTTCAAAGCCCTGCCTCATTTCACAGGTTATTAAGCACATCCCCCCTAACTTCTTTGTGAGCAGTTTTGTTTTTTAATTCAACTATTCATCCTATGCTTGACACTGTTTAACTTCACCTTCTTAGGTTCAGTTATCAAGATCAGTGGGCTTGGATTGTATGCGCTCCACAGCAAAAATTTTGATAAATGGCAATGAATGCCAATGCAGAATTAAAAGTCTCACAGCTAAATTTGAAAGTATTCCTTCCTTCTTTTGCATTTTAAAGATGTCATTCCACTGGCTTCTAGCCTCCATTATTTTTAATGACAAGTCTGCTCACATTTTTAGTATTGCTTCCCTAAACATATGGCTTCTTCTTTCCCTAGATCATGGGTTGGCAAACTTTTACTGTAAGTGGCCAGACAGTAAATAATTTGTTTTGTAGTACTATTGGTTCTGCTTCTAGACTATAGGTCATATTTTCCTGCTTCTTTTTTCCTGGTTATTTGTATTTTTTTGTAAACCAGACATTATGTGAAGGAAAGAAAAACAGTAGACACTAAATAAATAATGTTTATCCCCAGATAAAATCACACAACTTCCTTTCTCAGACCTCCATTTTGGTGAGGTTGAGTCTATCTAATCTATAATCGAGCTGGGTTGGGGCTTTGTTGTAGCTTTAGAAAGATTCAATCCACCACTGACTTCAAGTATTTAATGGTGGGAGAACTTCCCTTAGCAGAGCCTAGGATCTGAACACCACCAACATTCCAGAGATCTTTTTATGCTGTACAGCCCAACACAACCCTTCGGAACTACAGGTGCAATAGTTCTGAACTCTCAACTTTTTAGCACTGTGACCACCTTTTTTGCTGGGCAGGGGATCACTGGAGAGTCTTATTCCCCAACCCTGCACCTGGTTTCTATGCTTCAGGAAATCTCTCCATCCTGTCATCCTACCCTGATCTTTCAGTGAAGACTTGGTATACTTCTAGCATTCTCTCAATTCTTCTGCCAATCCCAGTTGGCCACTGTTGTTCATGGAGTAAAGCCCCATTCATCTTTGGGGTAGGGGGAGGCTCTCTCCTAGATCTTCTGCTTTGTCCCCATCCTTTGGGGGTGGCACTTTCTTACAATCACAAAGAAAAAAACCCACACAGCTCAGGACGAAGGTGGGGATCTCGCTCATTTCTTCTGCTGTTTTGGCTAACTGCTGACTTGCATTGAGGGAAGTCCCATTTTGCCTCAGGATGTCCTCTCTCAGCTCTGCTTCTCTGCCCTCATATCTTTCGTGTGCAACCTCTGCTGTGCACTCAGTTAAGGCGCCATGGGAAATATGTGGGGATCAGGTGCATATTTGCTTTTTGTCTGTGGATCCTTGGGATTCCCATTCCTCATGCCTGTCCAAAAACAGGCATTAAAGGATTACCAAAAGTCAGATTTATCCTTACCCACATTCTGTGGGGGGTTGAACCCTCTTCTCGTCATGTCCCTAGGGAGGAAAACAGCCTCAAGACTCTTCTTTCTAAGGAAAAGCCTATTACTTTCTGAAATTTAGTTGATTTATGTTCTTAGGTATTTTATAGGTTTAAGAATTGCAATATTCAAACTTATTCAGTTTGTTCTTTTTAGGATTTAAGGGATGGCTTCTTGCAAACTTTCTACCTTCCAAACTGGGTTAAAAGATTCTGCTCAACTATTCCTTGGTTGTGTAATTTTGAGCAAATTACTTAAACTCCATCATCTCAGTTTTCTCCTCCATAAAATGGGGATGTTAATAGTACTGATCTCATTTTTAATGAAGATGACAAGAGAAAAAAACATGTCAAAGCATTTGGTGCCTAGTATTGACAAGCACTCCATCATTAAAGGCTCTATCAGGCATTATAATGGACATTTCAATTAATTTACATGTTTCTTTAAAACTCATACACAAACTTACAGAGAAGTATCATTGCCATTTTACAGATGAGGAAACTGAACCTCAGTAAAATAAGTTATTGCTGAGAATATATTGGTAGCAGGTGACCTATTAGGGAATTGAACCTAGATTTTTCTTACTGGTATGCACTCTCCACTACACCACTTTGTCTCTTTATCAGTGAACGAACCAACTAGGCTACATAAGACATATGTGTATCCAAAAGGCATAGCATGCTCAGGAACGTAAGAAAAAATTTTTTTTCATGTCAAAACCTCCAATTTGGTAGCAGCACTCAGTCAAAACTAAATCACAGTTCAGTTTGAAAATGAATTGAGCATTGGGAGATTTGATCAAAAGTAGTAGAATAACAAATAAGATGTACACTACTCACTTTCTTCCCACGCCTTATACAGCCCTGTCTAAGTAAAATATGAAGATCAGACAACTAATCCTTTTAGGGAAATCCCCTCCAACCAGGAACCTTTAAGCCTAAGGCCCATATTAATCACCTATTGCCACAATAATGCTGTCTAACAACCCCAAAACTAAGTGTCTTAAAACAACCAGCATTTATCTTTCATACTCATGAGTCTGCAGATTAGCCACAATGGTTCTGCTTTGGTTTAAGTTCGGTCTATGTCTCATTCTTAGGCCTGGGAGAGAGGAAGAACAGCTACCTGAGGAATGTCCTTCTAATGGCTGAGGTCACAAGCCCTCAGAGGTCTGAGATGGAACACAAAAAGTCCCCTGAAGCTTTGGCTCAAAACTGATTCTCAATTTTTGCCTACATTCTGTTGGCCAGAGCCAGCCAACAAGATCAGATGAAACATCAGTGTGGTGCGTGCACCTCCCACACGAGTCAGATGAGAGAAGAGCATCCCTGCTGGTGATAATCCACCACACCCAAAGACCAGTACCGTTGTTTAGAGCCGTGTTTCCACATATCAGGAATGTTACATCTCTATGTCTACCAATAATTGAAGGAAAAGAGCCTGGCTAATGAAAACATGGCTAACTTCAGATAACAATCCAGAACAGAAGAAAACTCCCTTATAATCATCACCACCACTTAGTTCTTTTGATGTTTTCAAAACATATCTATTTCAATGCCTTAGAATCTCGGTTAGGAGGTATCTGAGGAGTGATACCCTCCATGCAGTCGAATGACAGCCTAGTTGGTTTCTGCCTTCCAAGTGAGCTGAAACCTTTGGAGTCAGAGCCTTGGCCTGCAGAAACAGTAACATAAGTGTCTTGGCCTAGATGCTTCCCCAAAGGTTTAACTGCTGGATTCCATGTTTTACAACTTCTATCTTGAGGAGATTGTATTTGGTGGATATACAATTTAGTCTGTTTCTAGGACTGAGGTTTCAGGGTTTATTTAGTGACCAAAGGGAGTGTTCATTTCTTCACACGGGAACAGGACAACTCTAGTAACCCCTGGAGAGAATCACTTTAAAAAACTGATTAAAATAGCTAATTAAAAAAAAATAAAGATAGGAGGGAATCTGAAACTTCAGCAAAAAATATATATGTTTTCATCTTTGGCTCTGCTCAGTGAGGGGGGCAACACTAAAATTTGATACTTTTCTCCCTTTGAACTTACTTTAGAAAATATCATTGCCAAAGTTTAGTATTTAACATTGCAGACATAAAAACATATGTAAGAGATATTTAAAATCATATATCATAAAAGTTTTGTTTCTCTAGATGATTACTAAAAAGTTAGTCTAGCTCATTAGGGACTGCCCAGATATCCCAGGGGTATTGTAGCTGAATATAACACAAATGGTTCCCATAACATAGAATGCATTATTTTGAATATTTAAAGGTAAATCCTTCCTACAGATGTTTTATGGCATAATAAGACCTTAACTCTACCTTAACTCTGACTAAATGCACTGGTGGGTCATTATTTAAAAGAACTAGAGTAACATGAATTATTTTCCAAATTGCCCCAATGGCAAGAATGTCTATTTGTCTACAGGTGGGGAAAAAAAACAACAGGACATCTGATAGGTCAGCAAGATCTGTCATGAGACTGTGCTGTCTGGGGAGCTATAGACAAATCTACAGGGTGATGGATACAGTTCACCAGGATGGAACATCACCGTGCATAAATGCAGACAATGGTGACTCACAGTGGCTTTCATTATCTTTGAGTTTTAGAGATGGAAGAAGCAGGGGTGAGAAGCATACAACACAGAAAAATAAAGACTTTCGGGCATGGTTTGTATATTATTCTCTTCTATTTTTTTCATAGTTTCTCTGTATGTTTGTCTTGAGGGCACAACTAATATCAAGCACATTAAGGGCCGTGTCATAGTAGTACATCATTTATACTAGAACTTCCCTCACGTTGAGCATGGCCCTAAGTGCTTTATGTAAATTAATTTTCAAAATTATCTTATGAAGTAGGTTCTCTTATTTTCCCATTTTACCAGATGAAGAAACTGAGAAACAAGGAAGCACATCTTGCCCCAAATCACACAGTTAAGAAGCAGAGCTGAATTTGAACACAGACATTCCAACCAGAGTCCACAACCCTAACCACTATACTTGACTGTTTTCTGTCTCCTACTTCCTCCACAGTCCTGGCCACATGATGGGCAAAGAGGATTCTTGTCCATCTCTACCTCAAAGTATTCTATTGGATTCTGATACCCATATATCCCTCTACTCATGTTTTTCAGAAATGCCAATTATGTTTCCCATATTTTATGCCTAGAGAGTTGTGTTAGGAAGGATTCTGTGGCTGCATCCTGGCTCAGCAAAAAAATAATGCTTTAATCAATTAGTATTATCTACCACAGGTAAAAGATCAAAGAATAGCAGTATACACACCAGGGTTATATAACGAAAGACTACCAGACTTCCTCAAAAAGCCCTGACCCCAAATGGCACCATCTTATCCTACTGTTTGCACTTGATCTACCTGCAACATGCTATAAATACTACAGGAAACTGCAGTACAACTTAGTAGAATGAACACAGATCTAGGAATAAATCCTGCCTTTATACTGTATTATATATTTTTAAAAAATCCTCAGCTTCTCTATCTTAATAATGCTTAGTATTTATAATGAGTTAATGATAATAAGGCGAGGGGCAAGGGACAGCAGCTTTTTCTGTAAAAGGCTATGTAGTCTGTATTTTAGTCTTTCTGGGCCATAGTTAGCTGGTGCCTGAAATTAGGGAATGTGAAAACATATTCTAAACAGTGAAGAATGTTAATCTTCTTCAATGCTTAGAGATTCTTTTTATTTTATAAGACATTCAAACATCAAATTATTTCATTTAAAATGTGAACACAGCTTGTTGATATATGAAAAGTTATTGTTAATTAATGACTTAATATGAATATGTCAATCGCACTTAGTAACAAATTTTACTGCAGATAGGTCAAATTATTTTGATTGTTGCTGCAACACATCAGTAATTTTTTCTTACATCTCAATATGTCCAGATATATATTTGTAAATCATTAATTATAACTCTATATTTTATACATTAAAAAACACAAAATATAAATTATATATGAAAATGAGGACTGAAAGAAGCTCTAATGTTGCTTACCCACCTCCTTTGGACAATTAGAGACCACTATTCTACAGTCCTCTCAACCAGTCTGTATGAAAGGTATTATTAAATTACTACCCTATTTTAGTGCAGAGAACAAAAAATAATCTAAGTCTACACAGAGGAAATGGCAATTTGTATAGTGCTCCATATGAATCCCAAAATCTTGTGCTTCTTTCACAAGATAGCAAGAACAGAAATTGAAGCTCTCGAGGGGAAATGAGTCCTCTGATTTGCAGCATTTGCCAATGACTGAGATGTGCACAATGGACTTCCATGAGCCCAGAGGGGATAGGTCCACTACCACTAAGCTTGGGGCAGGTCATGTGGGTGCAAGGATAATAAGGAGCTAGATCTAAAAGAGATGTTGAAACAATAAGACCATCTTTGCTCTGCTCACTCCCAGGTAGCCAAGCTGTCACTTAGACATTGGGCTTCTTCCCTCCCTGAGTATGCCATAGCAAATGCACAAGTTGGGAGGAGAAATCATTCCTTTTTCTCTATTTATTTGAGGAAGGGTGTCAGTCATTCCTTCAGTCTATTTATTTGAGATGAGAAAAAGCTGTGTGAATGAACATCCGTATTTCATGGTTTTAGATCAGCAATGGTCTACTCTGCATTACAGAAGTGTTAACGTTGGTTTCTCCTAACTTGTTATTTTAATTGTTCATTGTACATAGAAGAAAAAGAGAGGAAAATTAATTCTCATTTTATAAATCACACGGATTTTTTTAATGCCATTGCTTTTGTACAAAGAGATATACACTAAGTATTTCATGCAGATTATTTTCTTGGAATGACTATACTTACCATAGAACAATACCATTAACACCATTTATAAAAAAGCAGGTGTCTAAATAACCTGTGTCTATAAAATGTAGCCAGTTACTTCCAGAAAAAGCTATAAACTAGTTAAGGCAACCTCTTTTTACTGTTGCATGATTCTCCAACGCACTCTTAAATGTTCATTTGGTAAATGAAATTGCTGAATGCTATGACCAGGACAGCCCAAATGGAGAGCAGGACACAGCACTGATCTTCACTGTGGGTTGGTGCACCCAGATACACTGTACCCTATCCATGTCTAAATGCTCCTCAGTCTCCCCCTATCAGTTCCAGGCCCTTAGGAGGGGAAAACATGTTCCAGAGGTATGCAAATGAAAAAAACTCTCATGGTTTTCCCAAATCTTTTGCAAGAGGCAGATAAAGCAGAAAATCACAGAGTTGTATCTGGCACCTCTACATGCCTGTGGGTATCACACCTCCACGCTCTTAATAATCCTTTGCATTTGTAAAGGGATTCATGCAGTTCAGTGCTTTTAAAATGCATCTGTAATACAGAATCTCAGGGTTGAAAGTTATCTCAAAAGTCATCCCACCTTGAGAACCCTTGACACTACCTTGCTGTGGGACTCAGGATAACACTGTGGAGTGGCAAGGACATTTGCTGGTGTCCCCATTTCCCAGGTGAAGACACAAGGCCTCATGGAAAGCCAGCAGCAGTGCCTGAATGAGAGCAGGTATCTGAGGGAGTACTGGTCCTTCTCTTAACTCTCAGATCTTCACGTAAGTAGAAGAGACACTAACCTGGACTGTCTCTCCACCTTTATGAAAATGTCCTCAGTAATATGACAGCCAGGTGAGGAATCCCCAAACAGTACTAAGAAACAGATAGACATCCTACCCTTCCTATCCTTGGCTCCAACCCCTTCCCACCAAGCCATTCCACTGTCTATGCAAAGCAGGTGGCTTTGGAGCATAGCAGTTGCTCTAGGCTTGAATTCCCACTCCACCCCTTACCACTAGCCCTGTGACCTTAGTAAGATACTTCACCTCCTGTCACTCCATTCTCTCAACTATGAAAGTGGTCAGTGAGACCTACTTCACTAGTGATTTCAAGACCCAAATGAGATGAGGAATGTAGACATGTGCTTCTGTGCCTGGCACATAGAAAGCACTCAGTGAATGCAAGCCGTCTCCCCAGATAAGCCTCCAGAGGGTTAGATTCACCATCTCCAGCTTCAAAGTCTGAGAAAGTCTTTACAGAAGAGTATGGGCAGGAAGGATGCATGTAGCTTAGATTTCCTTTTAAACAACTGGCAATTGTTTTCTAACTCCATTATTAATACCATTATTGAAATGAAACTTGTCATATTGATGTGTCACATTGTACAGAGATAGAACTGCTGCCCTCAAGGAGGAAAAAGGGGAAGTCAAAGACATGATAAAGAGAGACACTGGGGTGGTGCTGAGTGGCTGTTTCTCCCCTTTGCCAATAAATAAGAGCTATTTTGTCTGGTTCCTTAGTTCTAATCATATATTTCTTGCCATTCTCACTGAGTTACCAGAGGGGAGCCATCCTATTGTTGACATTTAATAATGCCAAACAATCATGGAGGGCTCACCAGGCCAGAGGAGGCCAGGGGAAGTGTTCAGTGTTGGCTGCCTCCAGGTAGAGTCCTGTTTAGACCATTTTACAGACAGGAGGCTATATGCCATTTTTAAAGCTGACATGAGAAAGAAGTCAGAGTCAATGCTCCAATTGTGAATTGAAGATGATGAGGACAGTGATCATAATTGCTTTGTGTATAGACAAGGAAGGCTGAGAACAGGGGAATCTCAGAACTTGAGGTTGACTTGAAAGAAGGATAAGTTCAGAGAAGCTGAGAGGAGGTATGGATGCATTTTGCATTGGCCCTGAGTAAGGGAAAAGTACATCTTGCTCAGGGCACAGTTAGTGGACTAAACAAGTTGCTCCTTGGGTTTCCTTTCTCTAGGTTAAAATATTTATTTCTGAACAAAGGACTAAGGTTGAAATATACCATTTCCCTTTTGCAGAAGTGAAAACATATTCCCCAAGGGAAGTCCTTTATCTTCCCTTCATTCAAAGCTTTACCAAGAAGTAGCCACATGCCCTAACCTACACACTGTGATAATCCTGCTCTGTAACCCTCACTGCTCCAGGAAGCTTGGGCACTGCCAGCCACACAGGCATCTACTCTCTGCACACTCTACATCCCCAGTGACAGCAAATCATATTGATCCAAAACACAGGGAACTGGGGGTCCATGCTGATATTTAGGAAGGAGGATTTCTGGTAAACTGAATTTTTCACTCAACTCCCAGTTAACAAGTTCATCGCTTGATGCTGAAAACCTTTCAAGTAATGATTAAGTCTACAACTCCATCTCATGGACAGGCTAGTGAAGGGAACTGAACCCTTTCTTGGTGGTCTGGGAAGCCACAGGTCCTTAAGTTTGCCATTAATTAGAGCAGTGTCTCAGTGCCTCACACCAGAAGAGAAGAAAGAGAAATTACAGAAAATTGGGCAGATTAAGAGCTGAATCAATGACAATCTCAAGAAATCAAGGGGACTACTGCTTTTCCTTTTTCCCTTCCTTTTTAAACTAAATTTATGGTACCAATTTATCTTCATGTGACATGTCTCTTTCCCTTGAAAAGCCATTAAAGAGAAAAATAGTTAAGTATGACTTTAGAAGCTGGAATGTAGTTAATCAAGGCTTTACAATATTTTACAATCTACTCAAAAGTCAAGACCTTAACTTTATTCTCTATGTATCCACCCCCAACCTGTGGCCAGGAATAAATGCTACTTATTATAGTAACACTTCATTTATCTGATATATAGGAGGATAAGTTAATTTTTCCAGATAAGCAAAACACCAACACTTCAAAATTGTATTAATTTTGATTAAAATTGTTTTAAATGCATCCCTTGACTCCCTGCCTTGTGGAATAAACTTCATTTATGCTATAAAATAGTGATATCTTTAAGAGGCTTGTTGGTAGGTAGGATAAGCCTCTCTACCTCCTAGTGGCCATTTAAAATATACTAATATGTTGCAAAATGAAGAAAAGAGATAGCCAAGATTATTTAAATTAAATACAAGAGTAAAAATAGATGATCTATGAATATGACAACTATATATTTAATGTCCAATATATTTGAGTGAAAGGAGGTACTATCAATGAATATACCAAAGGCATAGACCACCATGACTGCTCCAGGGCTATATATATGGATAACAGGGTTATGCCACACATATGGGTAATGTGTGTATTTGTGTCATAAAATTTCTTTGAATTCCTGTCTGGTTCTTAACAGCATGCTGGACAGCATGTCTGTTCATCTACCCATGCATCGTAAGCTAAAGGGTTATTACTTAAGCCCTTTCCATGTGCAAGGCTGTGTGCTAGGCACTGAAAGTACATGAAAATGGAAAACACACACAAGAAGAGATCATAGGAGTTCAGGCTGCCAGACAGAAATAAGTAAGGTGTTTCTGTAAGGTTTTCAGCTTATAAACAGATTCTTGGTTGCTGAACTGCTGGTAGATTTCTAACATTTTAGACTTACTTGAGGGTTTTGATTCACCTTCCCAAACAGTTCAGCTAACTAAAACTTTGGAATTGGTTATGCATTACAACAAGGATCCAAAGGAGAGTATAGCAGCAGGAACAGTAACAGCAGCGCCAGAGCTTCGCGACCAAGTATTTGGGGGTGGGGAGCAGTGGTCAGAGCCCTGCCTTCCATCCCCAGGGAGCTCACACTGCCCTGGCAGGCCCTGAACATCAAAGTCTTTGAGACAGAGGCCAGGATGTTGAGTGTTTCAAGCCTCATTAAAGAGTGTGACAATTACAGGAAGAGAGAGACTTGTACTGAAAATAGGCCAGGACACTTATTCCCAGACACAAATGACTGTGTAGTTACCTCAACCTGTTAAAAAATAATTACCATCCAGGGAAAAGACACTGTCATGGAGAGAGTTAGTGTGCACAGTGAACCAAGTCTATTTTTGCAGAGAGGGCAGAATAAGGTAGGAAGCTTGAGAAGAGGGCTCGATTAAGAGCCAGTATTCACTCTACTAAGGGCTCTCTGGCATGGACCTGTGGCTCTGATTATCCCATCTCCTGAAAGGGAGTCTTGCCAGGCCCTCCATCAGAAGTTCATCCTCCACTGCGCTATCCTGGACTGCTCTGAACTCAGTCACTGCCAGATGCCACAGGATTAGGAGACAACCAAGGAGCCCTGTGCGGACACCCCAAAAGTGCAACCTGGGCTCACCTGCCCGACTGTGCTCCCTTTGCATTGATTCCTTGAAATGTTTGCTGTAAAAAGATGCCAGACTACATGGCTTCCAATGTTCCCCTGGCTGCAACCAAGGGAGTTTCTGTGCCTGTCCCAGACTGCTGAGGAGATGGTGATGGCATGAGGAGTCTGGTGCACACAGCAGGTGCTGATTCTCATCCTTTGTGACTTTTTCTCCACCCAGATTCTGGAGCTGCTATGGTCACTTCTGCCACCATTGTTTACAGCTCCCGTGAGCTTATGTTTCCCTCTATAAACATATGGGTCACTGCATAAAGAAATCCCCTTTTCCTTTGTTCAGTTGAGACAGGCCTAGAGATTTGAAAAGTAATCTTTTCTATGAAATGGAGAAGAAAACAAACCTAAAAGAATGAAACACCCACAGAAATAGAGAAACAAGTTCTATAGAGCTCTAATCCCAATCATATTCCCCATCAGAATAACCTGGGAACTTAAATACATATTCCCACACCCCTGCACCCAACCTATAAGTTAAACTTTCAAGAGATAAAGCCTGTGTATCAGTAGTTATATTAATATCCTCATAGGATGCCTATATGCATCAACCTTCACTATCTTTGGACCAAAATTGAGAACCACTGCTCTAGTTTCTTGACCACATCCAACTCAGTCTGGCCAAATCATCGACAAGTTTGTTCCATGGCAGCAGGTAGCATCCATGTCATCATGAAAGGATGCATGAAATTGTAGATAAGTTATTACAAGTTAGGTCCCCTTCTGGGTAAATAATAAAATGTATCCTATCTTAAAACACATGTACTAATACTCTGACCAATATTGATGTAAAAAAATGACAGCATCTTAACACTGGGAGGATTTTATAGGCCAAGATTATATGTAGTGAAGAATGTTTCAAACAGCATTCCTAATTCTTTAGCATCTTGCCTCAGCTGACTACTTCAACATTCCTGAGCCTGTAATTTCCAAGGTATCTCTATCCACTCATGAACAGCTCAAATCGATATTCTTTACTATATTAAGTCTCTGTCTATAGTTTTCTCATATTCGTCTTGCTTCTGCCCTCTTCAGGAACCCAGAACAAGCTGATCCCTCTATGACAACTTCTCAAATATTTGAAGACCACAGGTATGTTGAAATTTAACTTCTTTAACCATCCCCCTACCCCATAACCTTTTACTTGAACTACTATCAAGCCATCCTCTACTTATTCTGAATTACTTTTGGCCTGAGTATTGGACTTACCAAGTGTTTTGAGCTTTAGAGACAATTTGCAATATCAATTGTTTTATGCATATTAGTCAGAAAGTCTAGCCTATGGTAACTATGCAACCCTGAAATCTCAATGACTTAACACAGTAACATTTATCCAATATGACTAGCAAGGGGCTCTAGTCTACACAGTTACTCAAGGACCCAGGCTGGGGTAGGCTTCAACACTTTGCAACTGCACCATGTAAAATATGAACCCTCCATAAACACCTGCAGTAGCATAAAAGAAACCTAGCGAGTCTCATACCATGTCATAACGATGTTGCCCACAGTCCACTGGCTGGAAATATTTGTATGGCCAGATAATAGCAAGTTATCTGAGTCATATGGAGTAAACTTCAAGTAATAAACGAATATACAATGTTGACAATCATTCCATTTTTTTTTCACATGAAGTATAGTAAGCATACCTTCTACAAACAGTTACAAGACATTTATAGAAGTTTTTAACAGAACAGAGCCACGGACAGAATTTGAGAGCACTACTCCAGGGGCTTAATTTGATTTAACTTCGTTTAGCTGAAGATGTTCCATGTTGACAACACATAAAGCAATCACAGCCAGGCTCAGAGAAAATAATACAGGACTTTCAGATTTCCCTTTATTCACCTTATCCTAACTTCAAAGTCCTTACAGAATCACTTCACATGAGAGGCTCATACAGCCTTCAGTGGGAAGCAGCCAGCAAATGGACACCCAAATCAACCAACCAAAGTTACTACCTCTTTTGAGCAGAAAACACTGGTTGTGTTTTTCAGAAATTGGAGGTATGATGGCAATGTAGCCACTTTTCCCCTGGTCCACTGGGATCTCTCCTCTCTCCAGGAAGATCTGTTAACCATTAACTATTTAAATGAACCATTAATATAGTGACCATCAATTCTATGAGATTTTCAACAGATATTAGTTATGTTTCCTAGAAGGGAGAGCTAGGAGGAGCCCAAGATGGAGTGGTTTAACTCTATAATTTCAAACCCTAATGCATATACATATGCATATACTCACACAGTTCATCCATATACTAAGGCCCAAGGACCTGGATTACACAGTTAATGGTAGAGTAGGACAAGCATCCAAGTATCCGCATCTTTGTTCCTGTCTTCCTTGTACAGATAATGGTGGTGATCATACCAGGCAATTCTCTACCACTCTGCCTTCAGTCATGCTGTTTCTGCTGTGTAGAAGGCTTCCCCTTACACCTTCCTCTGTGAGGTGAGAGTTCACTCATCCTTAAAGATTAACTTCTACCTGGACAATATCATTTATTCATCATTTTACCATCCTTTAGGATATAAGGACTTAGAAATGTGCAAAATAAAAGGGAAAAAAATTCTGTAAGAGTTTGAAAGCAGAGAGCAGGTAGCAGTGGTCTCATCAACTCTGCCCATCTGCCAGCCAAGAGAAACATATCTTGAATATACTTAAGACCTAATCAGTGCATCTAAGGAAAGTCTCAGTAAGATAGCTTTTGGAGTATTATTGCTACAAAACATTCTAGAAAGTAGACAAGTAGACTGTATACACTATAAATCCTTCTTAATAATCATGTCTTAAGTATTTGGAGGTGACATTTAGACTGTCTCTGTTCTCAGTAAGAAATTGCTAGAAAGAGAGGATTTCTATAGATACTTCTTGGGAAGTCTTCACTTATGAGAACTTAGTTATAATAGCAATGAGGACTGCTACTAGCCTATGTTCATCATTAATTACTCTCATATTACATACTCTCAGAACCAAATTGAACATCGTCCCTTGTAAAAGAAATGAACATTTATAAAAATAACTGAAAACACTGTCATAGCACCCCAACAGGTACTCTCACAATTAGAAAGGTATGAGTGCTAGAGAGTTTTACCCAACTGGTATTCTAGCCATATCACTGCCGATATAAGAAGCAAGATTCTGACTTTTAAGAAGGCAGAAAATTACACATTTGCCCTACTTAAATTTCCCAAAACTATTTTAAGAGCAACAGTTTATATGTATCCACTCTTCTTTTTGCCACCTGAGATTATAATATCTATGGTGGTTTTAATATGTGTTTATCTTTTCTTATTTCCTATTGAACATCTTTATTTTAAAGACATAGTAGACGTCCATATCTAGATTTCTAAACCTAAAAATCTGTTTTATCTCAGAATTTTAAGGGATTAGTATGATATCCCATTTAGTTTTATTCATATTCTGGCATCTAGGCTTTAGAAAATTACTCTCTAATACCTGTTATGACAGGTTATTTTAAAACCAATCTAGAGCAGTGGAAACATTTAGAGAATGGGGAGTGACATTCAGAGACACACCTTTCCAAATATAAAGATTGTTTAGCTTACTGCCACTAACTAGTTCATGAATCAAAACTAAGAAATCTAAGAAATAGATGATGACAATAAAAATTAAATTAGCATTCAGAGAGGCTCTATACTTTCTGGAAGTTTCAAAAGCCAGAAATTGTTAACTGGCCTCCTTTCCATGTAAGAAGCTTAATATCTACTAGGCAAAGAGGAGCAAATTTGTATAAAGGAAGTATTTAGACAGGAAGTAAGGGCATGAAACACTGAGATGTTTTTAGGGAGCAGTTAGCACTTCAGTTTGGCTGGACCATAGGGTGAAAAAGAGAACATGGGAAGAGAGGAGGGTGGAAAATCTAACAAGAGCTTCATCATGGATGGCCTTGGGCTGCCATGTAAAAAAAGCACCTGGACTTTATCTTAAAAATGATAAGGAGCCCATATATGAGTTTTATGGAGGAAAGGAGATAACATTATTGATTTTAGTTTTTAAAAGATAACTCTTGTCTATAGTAATCTATCTTAACCTATAATAATCTATATTATACATATAGTATAATACCACTGTTACAAACAAACCTGTATATGTTTGTTTATATATGGTTCAGATACATAGGAAAATGCCCATATTCAAAATAGACTCAGTAGTCACCACCACGGAGTGGTTTCTGGGTGATGAGACAGGACTTTTAACTTTAAAAATACCATATTATTTGAATTTCTCCAACAACCATCTACTTACCTTTTGAATTAAAAAGAAAGCTCACTCTGGCAGCAGTTGATATGCAAGACCAGAGTTGAAGAAACCAATTAAGAAACGGTTGCAATTTAATTGTCCAAATGATAGACAATAAGAGTCTAAACAGAAGCAGTAGCATCAGGCAAAAAGAGAAGAGGAGGTGGATCTGAGAGACATTAAGGATGCAGACTCAGGAACATGGTGGCATCGGCTGCGGGGAAACGAAGGAGGGGGAGGTGAAAATGACTTCCAGGTTTCTAGCTGGAGTGACCCAGTCATCAGCACAGGATATTAAGGGTGAAAAACAGAATTTGTGGAAACATATACCTTCAGGTTTACAAACGTTTGAGACGTGTGTGGGGTATCCAGGCAATGATGATCCAATTATAGAATTAGATTTATATAGCTGGAGCTGCAAGAAAAAGCTGGCTTGTTACTGATAAAACTGAATGTGGAGTCAAGTATGCTGATCCTACCATGTCACCTCTCAGCAGGAATCAGTGAACCCCAGATGATTCAAATGCAGAACGGAAGGGAACAATAATAACAGTACGGGAAAAGGGAACACACTGGGGAAGTGAAGCACCAGGAAACTAGCAACAGTGGGGAATGGCTATTGCTTTTAAGGCCAAGAGAACAAGAGGAAGAAATAAAGACCAGAGACCACTGAGAGCTGAAATGGAGGAGGGGCAGCAACTCAAAATCTGAGTAGTGGAGGGATGCAGTAATTGGCAAAGTTGGTCCAAAGCAGAGATGAGGCATGGAAGAAGTACCCTGGCCTCTCCCCTCCATTTTCCTGACTCCCATTGGTCAACTTGATCCAACTTGAAAGAAGGCAGGAGTCAAGGGAGTTCTGGATGATGCAGTCCCCAGCAGCCAGCCTCCTGGAACCCAGAGATAGGCAGAGAAACAGAGACTGAATCTGCAAGACAGCTGTCGTCATCATGCCGACTCCTACCCAAGGATCTTTTCTGGGGAGTCCAGTGGCCCAGGGGAGGGAGAACAAACTGACTCCCAGGAAATCATTACAAAGAAGCTAACACCTGCAGTATTCTGTCCCAGACCAGGGAATCTTTGAGACTTGAGTTCCAATCCTTACTCTGTCCCTTATTGTGTGGCTGGACAATTTAACATATTTCTCTAAGCCCTCATCTGTGAAATGAAGATAAAAATAGTACTGGATTCATTGAATTATCATGAGAATTAGATACTTTGTGTATATGTTTAACCCAAAACTTGGTATAAAATAAATGCTTAGTGAATGTTGAGGAAAGGGGATGTCAATGACTATGAGTGGCAGGGTTCACTAATTCAGATCCTAAAAGGAATAGTATGAGCTAGAATAGACAGAGGCCTTTGAAGAAACAGCTTGAATGATAGGGAAGATTTAGGGAAGTACATAGGGGAATACAGCATGCTTAACTGAGAACACAGAGGTGAGAACAGCACAGTGTGGGGGAAGGACCGTTGGAAAACTGATGGCATTGGAAGGTTGCTTACTCTCACGTCATCTCTGAGAACCAGCATTACAGGTTCTCAGTGTAGTGTTACCTCCTGTCAGCTGACCTTGGGACTATCGGCTCTCACCTCTATGCTAATAAATTATATTTTTAATTTCTTAATGGACTTTTCCCTTGAGGAACTGAGTACAGTTCTGCAAGATGTAAGTAATACAGTAAAAGGACAAGCCTATGGAATATACATTCCCTTGACTCATGTCAAAGCAGAAAATGTAGCTCAGAGAGGCTAAACCAACACCTAAATTTCAGAAAGACATCCTTGACAAAAGTGGCTCCTGGTACACTCTAAATGCCTTTGATTTCCAACAGCAAAATTATAATCTACTCCTCATGGTCTATGTCTTTTACTATCTGCCTCGTTACATCCTAGTTGTTCCAAGTATGTTTGCATTAACATGCCTAACTCAATGTAAGGTCATTAAGAGAGCAACAAGTCCTCCTACTTCCCTCTTTTTTTTTCTAAATTGCAGCTGTGGTTCCCAAATGCAAATTTGGACCAGAACAACCTAGGGCACTTGTCAAAATTGTGGATTCAGGACAAGGTGCTTTAATTCTATCAAGCTAGGGTAGGAACCAGAGGTCTAATTTTTTCTTTTATATTTTCCAAGGGATTCAGACTTACATTTATTTTGAGGAACCACTGATACTCAGTTATTGTGGCATCCTCTCTCACACCAATGGCTACTACAGACGAAGGGGTTGCAGCTCAATTAGAAGAATGAATATAATTTCATCCCATGGTAAGACGTTTCCTTTTATTCTGAAGAGACAGAAATGCTGAAATTGTTTAGGAAGGGAAGTGACATAGTAAGATAAATGTTTTATATAAGCCATTATAACTGCCATAAGGAAGGTGCCCTTCCAGAACTAGAGATAATTTCTGAGGCTGAGCAGTAATTTTGGCAAACTGAGGTGGGTTTGAATTAAAGGGCAGTGGAAATGCAGAGAAGGGAAGGGATGTGAATATCTTCAGCAAGAAGAGACAGAAATTAATGATTAAGTGAATGTGGGGAGCAAAGGCAGACAGAAATGATAAATAGCCACTATGTTTCTGACTTGAGTGCATGGGTGGGCAGAGACACAGAGGGAGATTACAGAAAGAGCAACAGATTTGGGACTGGGGACGTTGTCCCTAGGAAAGATGTTGGCCCAATAACTGAGTTTAGTTTCATGATACCAGGTGACTCTGTATCATTTGATACATGAATCTCAGAAGAGCAATCTGGGCCCCAGTTTAAAATGTGAAGATTACTGGTATACAGGTATTAGGTGAAGCCTTGCATGTAGCAAGATACTCCAGGGAGTATGTTACTTGAAAGAAGGAGTACTAAGGAAGGAAGTTACTTATGGGACGGGCTGATGACAAAGGCCACCGAAGGGTAGCCAGAGAAGTAAAAGAAAAGCTACTACAAAGAAAAAGTTGTAAAATCATAGGTAATGAGCTCCCCACCATAGAAATTATTCATGCCGAAAACGTATGTCATGTTTGGACAGCTGTGTTAAGCACAGTGCTGAGTCCAATGCAGGGAGGAAAATATCAGTACTGAGATATGATGGAAAAAAATCAAAAGGATCTTTTTTTTCACCACATACTATCTAAGTGACCTTGGATGAATTACGTGATCTCTTGAAGCCTTGGTCTTTTCACTTTATGCTATAAAGTATCCATTTCACATATGTTGTAAAGATTTAAATGATATTAAAGGAGTTATTTAAATGTCCTTTTCCTCTCCTACTTTCAATCCATATATAAAAATTTCAAGAATGTGACAAAACTTCTCTTTCATTAGGTAAGTGTCCAAGCCTTCCCATTTCATAAGGCCCTAGTGACTTTACACAACTTAAATTTCATCATTTTTTTCTATCTGGATAACGGGTATATTTTTCAATGTTGTAGAGAGGTTATTGTGTTGGAATTTGAGAATACTTCCAAATTTAAAATTCTTATCATTAATACATTCTAGAAAATGGAAAGAAATTGAAATTAAGCTTCTCCCCAGAAGTTTGTAAAAGTGATACTTTATCCCCTTTCAAATTTTGGGAACTTTGCTCATCTGTCTTCTGGTATACATCCCATTCTCCATGATTTCTGAAAGATTATCATTAGATTATACAGAAAACATCATAGTTTTTATGGCAGAAAATATCTTTTCTGCCTAGGTAAAACAACAAGCTTTAATTTTCTTTTACCTAAATGCCATCAAATGAAAGAAGCCACTTAATTATTTGTCTTTTAAAACATGTTTTTCATTGCATTTGCAAAGGCTTACAAGGAATACATCTAGTGCTTAATTGCTTGTAGCTAAGGAATACAATTATTCTTCTGGAGTCTACCAAATATTTATTGTGATTGCCTCAGCCTAGGTTTCAGGCTTATACCACAAAGATTGAAACTAATTGAGCCCAAACCCCAGAGCTATTAAATAATGGCAGATTCTCATTGAAAAACAGGAGTAATGTCAAGCCTTTGACACTGGGGGTATGGGGTGAGGGTTGTTGTTAATGTATTTTTCTGTGCTGCTAGAAAAAACTGATTGACAGAATTCATTCTTTACCACATAATTATCTACTTCTCTGTTGACCCATCTGGTCCCCTTAACAGTGTGCTAATACCATCATAAAACAATCAGATTAAATTGGTTCTCTGGTGATCAATGGTTAATATGGTTTCAAACAAATTACTCTTAACTGTGAAGCCTTTCCTATTAAAACTATAAACAGAGCACTGCATATTGACAGGGTTTTTCCTAATATTTGGGTGTGTGGACTAGAAATCATAAAGTCCTTCAGCATCTTTTTAACGGCAATTCTTTTACACAGCACTATTAAACCCAAAGCCTCCTGGGTAACCTCTTGTTTATACCTAACATTCATTACAGATTATTAAATGGTCCCCTTAGTTATTTCTCCCCAACTTAATCTTTACTTAAAACCACACAGAAGCTCTTATTAGAATAAAAAAACCTTAAGAGGAAATAAATTAAGAAATTCTTTAAAAAATCAATGGCCATGGTTGCTACGAAGATAAGAGAGAGTTAGGGCAAAACCCAGCAATCTCAGAACTCATCAGAAAAAGGGCCCTGAGTTGCAAAAGAGATATCACTTACCGCATAGGAACATTAGCTATTCTACCTCCTAGACAGCTCTCAGTTTCCATTCAATACCCTGATTCTGGATCTCATCTTCAACCATCCCTTGCAGTCAGTTCATACTGATTCCTCTTCCTAAAGCACAGAGTTGGTTATTCACTCCCTCAGCTTTTTTGATGATTTCCCATTACTTATAAGGTTCCATTTCCAAGAAGGGTATCCATATTCTCATCCCTACCTATACCTGACTTATCCATTGAACCTACTCTTCATACATTCAAAACTCTAGCCACCCTAAAATACTCCTTGGGGGTCCTAGAGCATGAAAAGCTCTTTCATCTCTCTGCATCTTCACCATGAATGTTTTTCTGTCTCCAGTTTTCTTCCCCATAGTTTCTTTTGTTAAATTTATTCAACAACCACTTTGGAAAACAGTGTGACATTATCAGGTGAAGTTAATCATGTGCATATAACCTATGACCCAACAATTTCATTCTCAGATAAAGTAATCAAGAAAAATACATACACCTGTGCACCAAAAGCATGTAAAAACAATATTCATAGCCTCATTACTTGTAAGAGCCAATGCTAGTGGAAACAGTTTTTCATCAACAGTATAGTGGATAAATAAACTGCATAATATACACCAAATCTAATAACAGAGCAATGGAAATTAACAAAAAGCTACAATAGGCAAAATGCTGACCATGCTTAGAAACAAAATGTCACCCAAAAGAACCCAACACGAAAGAATACATAATGTGTGATTCGACTTATATTAAGTTCAAATACAAATAAAATTGGTCTGTGGTGTTAGGTTTCAAGAGTGTGTCACTCATACGGAGGCAGAAGGGATACTGACTAGGAGATGGCATGACTTCTGAGTGATCAAAATGTTTTACTTCTACTTCAAAATAACTCATCCACTGTACTCTTAAGGTTTGTGTATGTTTCTACATGTATGTTACACATAGCGAAAAGGTGTTTTTAATTCTTATTTATTTTTCAAAGTCAAGATCAATTACTTTTTTCCATCAAGTCTCTGCTGAGCCCTCCCATTCAGAAATGGTTTTCCTCTTATTCTGGGTTCCCTATGGCCCTAATTTTCTCTCTGAAGACATTTAATTAACATGCCTTGAATTTTAGGCACAATGCTAATATATGACATGGGTTAGGTAAATAAAAAGAAAGGCTTTTTTTTAATGAAGCAAATAAATGGAGAAAATTGGAAAAGAAGATATGAGGACTTTGTTTAAATCTGGGTTTTGGCTGACCCCTCAACCTAACAATGGTACATAAACTATCCAGACCAGCTCCTTCTGCTGAAGTCAAATTTCTCTCCCTCCCACTTGCTCCTTATCCATCTATGCAATGCTACTTCTTTGTTGTTTGTTCTATTTTGTTTTTTGGTGAAACAGGGTACAATATGGCGTATGTTCTAAATACTGGAAAACAATGAGCAAAGCCTCCTAACAAATAAAGCACGTCACTATCGACCCCAGGTTGTGCCTTCAAAATATTTACAAGGACATGGTTCACAAAAACCAGCTAAGCCATCTCCCAAAGCTTGGCAGTGACAGTCAGTCCTCAACTGGAGTTTTCCAGGGACGTGTTATGAAGCTGTCAGTTTTATCTAAATTAGCAAACCCAGATCTGCAGGATCTTTTCCTATTGCTCATATCCTCGGAATCAGCCACACTTCTGCAGAAAAATCTGTTTCACTGCCTCTTGTAATCCCATGTGGCCACGATACCAGCTTCCCAGGGGCATTTATAAATTGCCTTGAAGCCATTTAGTCCTCGCCCTCTTTCCCAAAACAAAAAGTCCTCTTGAGACTGAGTTGTTCATAAAGTCATGGAGCAGTCCTAGCTGCTGCATCACTAAGCTAAGCTGTCTGTGCTCAGGCCTGTCTTCCCCTTCAACTGCACTGCCCCGCTCCCCAACACACAAGTATTCGGAACTTACTAAGGACAAGCTGTGTCATTCCCCAAGGCACTTTGTTCATTGTAGACAGTTGTTTCATGACCAACTGGATGAAATATGGAACAGTATGGAAATCATTTTCATTCCCCTGGCTCAGATTTTCTAAGTATGTGAAATGGGCCATTCTTCATCTGAGCCAGAAGGGTGTTCTCAGCCTTTAAATGTCCCAGTAACAATTTTTTCTTTACAAGTAAGGTAAGAAGGGAGGAAGGGAAGGACCAAAGGAGAGAGGGAGGGAGGGAGGAAAGGGAAGGAAAAGGACTTTAAAAGTTGCTCTTAGCCATGCACCCCACAGCCTGGAAGCATGTGTTCTGTAGCCAAGATATGACCTTCAGAGTATTTAATCAATGCATAAGAAACATCCATTCAGGCTTTCGACAATATTGTGTCCCCTGCCCCCTGCTTCTGTGCCACAAAGCCCTCACTGACAATTACTGTCTACATCCTTTTCACAGATTTAAAGGCTCTCTTGTCATTTCCTCTTCTCTTGATTATTTTCCCTCAGGAACACTATAGTTTGGATTCCTACTATTTAGACTATGCTGGCTATCTGGTTTTTTTTACTTCACTCTGTTTTGATAGAGACTCCTGTTTGAAATGTTAAGTTTCTAAGCTACTAAATCTTACTCATTTAATCACTGGAATTTGACTACACCAGTCTTCCCTTATTGTTCATATTATTGTTGCTGAAATTTTCTTGTTGCTGTTGTTCTAAACAGACAAGGATCTGGTCTTCCCTTAGGCAATATAGGCACTGACTTTTGTGGTTAGGGTAGTTGCTATAACAAATCAATCCCCAAATTTCAATGGCTTAACACAACAAAAGTTTACTTGATGTATATGTCAGTGTGTTATATGTGGGTGCTGCACATTAGGAAGAAACTTTCCTCCAAGCAGTAATTCTGTGATCCAGGCTGTTTCTCTCTCAGGCATATCCCATCAGCTGGGGTCTTGGAGATCTCCACATTCAGTCAGTGGTTGGGAAAAGAACAGAGAAGTATTCAATGACTTTGTCATAAACAAAAGCAAGCCCAGAAATTATAGGCATCCTCCTGTCCACATTCCCTTGGACTGTGGAACTGAAAAATATAGTCAAGGAGGGGTCACTGACTCCTCATAAAAACTCCAAATTATGGAAGGGTGAACGTGAGATTTTGGTGGACAGTTGGTCAACTCTATCATGGTGCCCAAAAGGTTCTCCTCAACTCCTTAAATAATTCGTAACATTCTCCTTTCACAACTTTAGTAATTATTTAACGAAATATTTTTTGGAAATTATTATGTGCTAGGCACAGTAGGAGGCCTTGGGAATACAGACATGTGCTCCTTGACCCCAAGGTTTTCAGGTGTGGTCTTAAATAAAAAACAGAAATTGAATCGGACAGGGAATATATTTGAACACTTGTGTAAGAAATATTATTATTAAATATATCATTAGAGGAGCCAGGATGGCGGCGTGACTAGAGCAGAGGAACTCTCCTCCCAAAACCACATAGAATTATGAAAATATAACAAAGACAACTTCCTAAAATAGAGACCAGAGGACACAGGGCAATATCCACACCACATCCACACCTGCGAGAACCCAGCACCTGGTGAAGGGGGTAAGATACAAGCCCCAGCCCAGAGGGACCCCTAACTCCCCTCCCCCGGGCTCCTGGCGGGTGGAAAGAAACCCGAGTGGTTTTTTTCCTTTTTTTTTGGCGAGTGGATTTTGGAAGCCTTAAAGGGACAGGGACCCCAATACCAGGGAAACAGGGCAGTAAGGCCGGTGAGCGGGTGCCTGAGACCGGTGCCTGAGGACAAAGAAAATCGCGCATTTTTCCCTTTTTTTTTGGCGAGTGCTTTTAGGAAGCCTTAAAGGGACAGGGACCCCAATGCTAGGAAAACAAGGCAGAAAGACCGGTGAGCAGGTGCCTGAGACCGGCGCCTGAGGACAAAGAAAATCGCGCATTTTTTTTTTTTTCCTCTTTCGTTGCTGCTGTTGTTGTTTTGGTTTGGAGAGTGCTTTTTGGAAGTCTTAAAGGGGCAGGACAGGTCACTTAGACCAGAGGCAGGGAATCTGGGGATCTCTGGGCACTCTAACCCCCTGGGCAAAAGGGAGCACGGAGGCCCCTTACGGAGATAAATAGCCGCCCAGCTGCTCCCCCTCCAACGGGGCTCCACCATTTTGGAAGAGCAGCCCCAGCCAGGCCACGCCCACAGCAACAGCGGAGATAAACTCCAAACCAACCGGGCAGGTAGCAGAAGCCCTGTCTGCGCACAGCTGCCAAGCATAAGCCACTAGAGGTCGCTATTCTCCCAGGAGAGGAAGGCCACAAACCAACAAGAAGGGAAGCTCTTCCAGCTGTCACTTGTACCAGCTCTGCAAACTATCTCTATCACCATGAAGAGGCAAAACTACAGGCACACAAAGATCACAGAGACAACACTTGAGAGGAGACAGACCTAACCAGTCCTCCTGAAAAAGAATTCAAAATAAAAGTCATGAACATGCTGACAGACATGCAGAGAAAATGGAAGAGCAATGGGATGAGATGCAGAGAAAAATGGAAGAGCAATGGGATGAAGTCCGGAGGGAGATCACAGATGTCAGGAAGGAGATTACAGAAGTGAAACAAACCCTGGAAGGATTTATAAGCAGAATGGATAAGATGCAAGAGGCCATTGAAGGAATAACCAGAGAACAGGAACGTATAGAAGCCGACATAGAGAGAGATAAAAGGATCTCCAGGAATGAAACAATATTAAGAGAACTGTGTGACCAATCGAAAAGGAACAATATCCGTATTATAGGGGTACCAGAAGAAGAAGAGAGAGGAAAAGGGACGGAAAGTATCTTGGAAGAAATAATTGCTGAAAACTCCCCCAAACTGGGGGAGGAAATAATCAAACAGACCACGGAAATACACAGAACCCCCAACAGAAAGGATCCAAGGAGGACAACACCAAGACACATAATAATTATAATGGCAAGGATCAAGGACAAGGAAAGAGTTTTAAAGGCAGCTAGAGAGAAAAAGGTTACCTATAAAGGAAAACCCATCAGGCTAACATCAGACTTCTCGACAGAAACCCTACAGGCCAGAAGAGAATGGCATGATATATTTAATGCAATGAAACAGAAGGGCCTTGAACCAAGGATACTGTATCCAGCACGACTATCATTTAAATATGATGGCGGGATTAAACAATTCCCAGACATGCAAAAGCTGAGGGAATTTGCTTCCCACAAACCACCTCTACAAGGCATCTTACAGGGACTGCTCTAGATGGCAGCACTCCTAAAAAGGGCACAGAACAAAACATACAACATATGAAGAATGGAGGAGGAGGAATAAGAAGGGAGAGAAGAAAAGAATCTCCAGACAGTGTATATAACAGCTCAATAAGCGAGCCAAGTTAGGCAGTAAGATACTAAAGAAGCTAACCTTGAACCTTTGGTAACCACGAATCTAAAGCCTGCAATGGCAATAAGTACATATCTCTTAATAGTCACCCTAAATGTACATGGACTGAATGCACCAATCAAAAGACACAGAGTAATAGAATGGATAAAAAAAGCAAGACCCATCTATATGCTGCTTACAAGAAACTCATCTCAAACCCAAAGACAAGCACTGACTAAAAGTCAAAGGATGGAAAAACATATTTCAGGCAAACAACAGTGAGAGGAAAGAAGGGGCTGCAGTACTAATAACAGACAAAATAGACTTCAAAACAAAGAAAGTAACAAGAGATAAAGAAGGACATTATATAATGATAAAGGGCTCAGTCCAACAAGAGGACATAACCATTCTAAATATATACGCACCCAACACAGGAGCACCAGCATTTGTGAAACAAATACTAACAGAACTAAAGAGGGAAACAGAGTGCAATGGATTCATCTTAGGAGACTTCAACACACCACTCACCCCAAAGGATAGATCCACAGGGCAGAAAATAAGTAAGGACACACAGGCATTGAACAACACACTAGAACAGATGGACCTACCAGACATCTATAGAACTCTACACCCAAAAGCAACAGGATATACATTCTTCTCAAGTGCACATGGAACATTCTCCAGAATAGACCACATACTAGCTCACAAAAAGAGCCTCAGTAAATTCCAAAATATGGAAATTCTACCAACCAATTTTTCAAACCACAAAGGTATAAAACTAGAAATAAATTCTACAAAGAAAACAAAAAGGCTCACAAACACATGGAGGCTTAACAACATGCTTCTAAATAATCAATGGATCAATGAACAAATCAAAATAGAGATCATGGAATATATAGAAACAAATGACAACAACAACACAAAGCCCCAACTTCTGTGGGATGCAGCGAAAGCAGTCTTAACAGGAAAGTATATAGCGATCCAGGCACACCTGAAGAAGGAAGAACAATCTCAAATGAATAGTCTAACATCACAACTATCGAAACTGGAAATAGAAGAACAAATGAGGCCTAAAGTCAGCAGAAGGAGCATAATAAAGATCAGAGAAGAAATAAAATTGAGAAGAATAAAACAATAGCAAAAATCAACGAAACCAAGAGCTGGTTCTTTGAGAAAATAAACAAAATAGATAAGCCTCTAGCCAACCTTATTAAGAGAGAAAGAGAATCAACACAAATCAACATAATCAGAAATGAGAATGGAAAAATCATGACAGACCCCACAGAAATACAAAAATTATTAAAGACTACTATGAAAACCTATATGCCAACAAGCTGGAAAACCTAGAAGAAATGGACAACTTCCTAGAAAAATACAACCTCCCAAGACTGACCAAGGAAGAAACACAAAAGTTAAACAAACCAATTACGAGCAAAGAAATTGAAACACTAATAAAAAAACTACCCAAGAACAAAACCCCAGGGCTGGACGGATTTACCTCGGAATTTTATCAGACACACAGAGACGACATAATACCCATCCTCCTTAAAGTGTTCCAAAAAATAGAAGAGGAGGGAATACTCCCAAACTCATTCTATGAAGCCAACATCACCCTAATACCAAAGCCAGGCAAAGACCCACCAAAAAAGAAAATTATAGACCAATATCCCTGATGAATGTAGATGCAAAAATACTCAATAAAATATTAGCAAACAGAATTCAACAGTATATCAAAAGGATCATACACCATGACCAAGTGGGGTTCATCCCAGGGAAGCAAGGATGGTACAACATTCGAAAATCCATCAACATCATCCACCACATCAACAAAAAGAAAGACAAAAACCACATGATCATTTCCATAGATGCTGAAAAATCGTTTGACAAAATTCAACATCCATTCATGATAAAAATTCTCAGCAAAATGGGAATAGAGGGCAAGTAATAAAGGCCATATATGATAAACCCACAGCCAGCATTATACTGAACAGCGAGAAGCTGAAAGCTTTTCCTCTGAGATTGGGAACCAAACAGGGATGCTCACTCTCCCCACTGTTATTTAACATAGTACTGGAAGTCCTAGCCACGGCAATCAGACAAAACAAAGAAATACAAGGAATCCAGATTGGTAAAGAAGAAGTTAAACTGTCACTATTTGCAGATGATATGATACTGTACATAAAAAACCCTAAAGACTCCACTCCAAAACTACTAGAACTGATACCGCAATACAGCAAAGTTGCAGGATATGAAATTAACACACAGAAATCTGTAGCTTTCCTATACACTAACAATGAACCAATAGAAAGAGAAATCAGGAAAACAATTCCATTCACCATTGCATCAAAAAGAATAAAATACCTAGGAATAAACCTAATCAAAGAAGTGAAAGACATATACTCTGAAAACTACGAGTCACTCTTAAGAGAAATTAAAGGGGACACTAACAAAGGGTAACTCATCCCCTGCTCATGGCTAGGAAGAATTAATATCGTCAAAATGGCCATCGTGCCTAAAGCAATATACAGATTTGATGCAATCCCTATCAAATTACCAGCAACATTCTTCAATGAATTGGAACAAATAATTCAAAAATTCATATGGAAACACCAAAGACCCCGAATAGCCAAAGCAATCCTGAGAAAGAAGAATAAAGTAGGAGGGATCTCACTCCCCAACTTCAAGCTCTACTACAAAGCCATAGTAATCAAGACAATTTGGTACTGGCACAGGAACAGAGCCACAGACCAGTGGAACAGACTAGAGACTCCAGATATTAACCCAGACATATATGGTCAATTAATATTTGATAAAGGAGCCATGGACATACAATGGCAAAATGACAGTCTCTTCAACAGATGGTGCTGGCAAAACTGGACAGCTACGTGTAGAAGAATGAAACTGGACCTTTGTCTAACCCCATATACAAAGGTAAACTCAAAATGGATCAAAGACCTGAATGTAAGTCATGAAACCATTAAACTCTTGGGAAAAAACATAGGCAAATACCTCTTAGACATAAACATGAGTAACCTCTTCTTGAACATATCTCCCCGAGCAAGGAAAACAACAGCAAAAATGAGCAAGTGGGACTACATTAAGCTGAAAAGTTTCTGTACAGCAAAAGACACCATCAATAGAACAAGAAGGAACCCTACAGTATGGGAGAATATATTTTAAAATGACAGATCCAATAAAGGCTTGACGTCCAGAATATATAAAGAGCTCACACACCTCAACAAACAAAAAACAAATAATCCAATTAAAAAATGGGCAGAGGAACTGAACAGACAGTTCTCTAAAAAAGAAATACAGATGGCCAACAGACACATGAAAAGATGCTCCACATCGCCAATTATCAGAGAAATGCAAATTAAAACTACAATGAGGTATCACCTCACACCAGTAAGGATAGCTGCCATCCAAAAGACAAACAACAACAAATGTTGGCGAGGCTGTGGAGAAAGGGGAACCCTCCTACACTGCTGGTGGGAATGTAAATTAGTTCAACCATTGTGGAAAGCAGTATGGAGGTTCATCAAAATGCTCAAAACAGACCTACCATTTCACCAAGGAATTCCACTCCTAGGAATTTACCCTAAGAACGCAGCAGTCAAGTTTGAGAAAGACAGATGCACCCCTATGTTTATTGCAGCACTATTTACAATAGCCAAGAATTGGAAGCAACCTAAATGTCCATCAATAGATGAATGGATAAAGAAGATGTGGTACATATACACAATGGAATACTACTCAGCCATAAGAAGAGGGAAAATCCTACCATTTGCAGCAACATGGATGGAGCTGGAGAGTATTATGCTCAGTGAAATAAGCCAAATGGAGAAAGAGAAATACCAAATGATTTCACTCATCTGAGGAGTATAAGAACAAAGAAAAAACTGAAGGAACAAAACAGCAGCTGAATTACAGAACCCAAAAATGGACTAACAGGTACCAAAGGGAAAGGAACTGGGGAGGATGGGTGGGCAGGGGGGATAAGGGGGGTGGAGAAGAAGAGGGGTATTAAGATTAGCATGCATAGAGGGGGGAGGGAGAAAGGGGAGGGAGGGCTGTACAACACAGAGAGGACAAGTAATGATTCTACATTTTGCTATGCTGATGGACAGTGACCGTAATGTGGTTTTTAGGGGGGACCTGATATAGGGGAGATTGTAAACATAGTATTCTTCATGCAAGTGTAGATTAAAGATTAAAAAAAAAAATCAGTTCCTGTGTGCTGACCTCCAATGAGTTCTACACAGTGGTATAGAGGGCATGTCAAAGTGTGGGCAAAGGGTCTGTTTGTTCCTATGCAGAAGATCAAGGCCTAGCTTGGATACCCAGAAAATGAACTAAGATACGATATGAGGAGGAGCTTCCGGCATCAGCACTCTCTGGAGGACTTGTGCCAGGGGATGATCATCAGAAAGCCTCCACAGGGATCCGGACGATGCTGCAGTTGTAGCTGCGTCCACCTCACCGTTTCCTGGACTTGCCATTGGAATGAGGAGGGAGATGTCTAGGCTGGCATGTGTATACAGTGAGACAACGAATTTGACTGGATCTGTACTGTTGGAACTCAATCAGGAGTTGGGAGGGGGGCAAGTTGTAGCACTCCAAAATCTTACGACTATAGACTATATACGGTTAAAAGAACATATGGGATGTGAACAGATCCCAGAAATGGGCTGCTTTAATTTGTCTGACTTCTCTCAGACTGTTCAAGTACAGTTGGACAATATCCATCATATCATAGACAAATTTTCACAAATGCCTAGGGTGCCTAAATGGTTTTCTTGGCTTCACTGGAGATGGCTGGTAATTATAGATTTGCTTTGTTTATGTCACCGTATTCCTATTATGTTAATATGTGTGCACAAGTTAGTTAGCAGTTTAAAACCTATACATACTTAAGGTACTCTATAAGAAGATATGTCAAAGAAATAATCAATCCTCCCATGTTTCCTTCATATGCTACATCTATAGCTTTTCTTCTTCCTTCCTAATTACAACCCTTAAATAGAATTCGTGCCTCATATCGAATTTACCAAGTATCATAATTCCTCCAGGTGGTAAAGACACCTCGAGACAAGTGCTGGGCATAGAAGCCACAGGGCATAAATCTGCAAAGAAGTTAAAAGTTAACCTTTTCAAACAATATGGCTTCTCTCTCACTTACCAACTTTACATTTCCCTGTATGGCCCCGGAAGATGACTGGTTAGCCAGAGACGGGTAAGATTCCTCAAGGGAGGAACAACCTAAGACAGGCACAGTCGCAGGGGGGCTATCAGGTGAGAAATTGGGGAACAACAGTGAAGCTTAGAACCTCACCCCCCTCTGTGTTGAGAGAAAGGTTCTGCATCCATGGATGTTTTATTGCCCTTGTCTAGCTTGGATTAGCACATAGTCTACAGGCACACACCTGATCATCTACAATTGCTCTCTTACAACACTAAACTATGTTTTCTACCTTTATCTTGCATCTACCTACCACTTCAGCAATTTATTAAAAATAAAAATAATAATAATAATAAAGGGAGAAATGTGGTATCCACATATAAATCAAGTATAAAAATCAAACGAATATTCATATTTGACCTGATTTTTTTTTTGAGAGGGCATCTCTCATATTTATTGATCAAATGGTTGTTAACAACAATAAAATTCAGTATAGGGGAGTCAATGCTCAATGTACAATCATTAATCCATCTCAAGCCTAATTCTCGTCAGTCTCCAATCTTCTGAAGCATAATGAACAAGTTCTTACATGGTGAACGAATTCTTACATAGTGAATAAATTCTTACATGGTGAACAGTACAACAGCAGTCATCACAGAAACTTTTGGTTTTGATCACGCATTATGAACTATAAACAATCAGGTCAAATATGAATATTCGTTTGATTTTTATACTTGATTTATATGTTGATCCCACATTTCTCCCTTTATTATTATTATTATTTTTATTTTTAATAAAATGCTGAAGTGGTAGGTAGATGCAAGATAAAGGTAGAAAACATAGTTTAGTGCTGTAAGAGGGCAAATGTAGATGATCAGGTGTGTGCCTATGGACTAAGTATTAATACAAGCTAGACAAGGGCAGCAAAACATCCACGGATGCAGGAGATTTCTCTCAAAGCAGGGGTGGGTGAGGTTCTAGGCCTCACCTCTGTTGATCCCCAAATTCTCACCTGATGGCCCCCCTGCGACTGTGCCTGTCTTAGGTTGTTCCTCCCTTGAGGAATCTTACTCATCTCTGGCTAACCAGTCATCTTCCGGGGCCATACAGGGAAATGTAAAGTTGGTAAGTGAGAGAGAAGCCATATTGTTTGAAAAGGTTAGCTTTTTACTTCTTTGCAGATTTATGCCCTGTGGCTTCTATGCCCAGCACTTGTCTCGAGGTATCTTTACCACCTGGAGGAATTATGATACTCAGTAAATTCGATATGAGGCACGAATTCTATTTAAGGGTTGTAATTAGGAAGGAAGAAGAAAAGCTATAGAGGTAGCATATGGAAGAAAACATGGGAGGATTATTTCTTTGACATATCTTCTTGTAGAGTACCTTAGGTATGTATAGGTTGTAAACTACTAACTAATTTGCACACACATATTAACATAATAGGAATACGGTGACATAAACAAAGCAAATCTATAATTACCAGCCATCTCCAGTGAAGCCAAGAAAACCATTTAGGCACCCTAGGCATTTGTGAAAATTTGTCTATGATATGATGGATATTTTCCTACTGTATTTGAACAGTCTGAGAAAAATCAGACAAATTAAAGCAGCCCATTTCTGGGATCTGTTCACATCCCATATGTTCTTTTAACTGTAGATAGTCTATAGTTGTAAGATTTTGGAGTGCTACAACTTGCCCCCCTCCCAACTCCTGGTTGAGTTCCAACAGTACAGATCCGGTCAAATTCGTTGTCTCACTGTATGCACATGCCAGCCTAGACATCTCCCTCCTCATTCCCATGGCAAGTCCAGTTAACGGTGGGGTGGACGCAGCCACAACTGCAGCATCGCCCGGATCCCTGTGGAGGCTTTTTGATGATCATCCCCCCCCAGCACGAGTCCTCCAGAGAGTGCTGGTGCCGGAAGCTCCTCCTCATATCGTATCTTAGTTCATTTTCTGGGTATCCAAGCTAGGCCTTGATCTTCTGCATAGAAACAAACAGACCCTTTGCCCACACTTTGACATGCCCTCTATACCACTGTGCAGAACCCATTGGACGTCAGCACACAGGGACTGCATTTTTTTTTTTCAAGAGAAAGGAATATTATCAGAAAAGAGTACCTCCATAGCTGATCATCTGACACCCTTTAAGTGATCAACATTAAGGATATTTAAAGCATGCATTGATCTTTGATTTACCAATAGTTTTATCCTATCAATGAGTAATCCCCCTTTTCTTTCTGTCTTTCTTTTTTTTTTTTTAATCTTTAATCTACACTTACAAGAAGAGTACTATGTTTACTATGCTCTCCCCTATATTGACCTGATTGTTTATAGTTCATAATGCGTGATCAAAACCAAAAGTTTCTGTGATGACTGCCCTTGTACTGTTCACCATGTAAGAATTTTGTTCACTATGTAAGAATTTGTTCACCATGTAAGAACTTGTTCGTTATGCTTCAGAAGATTGGAGACTGAAGAGAACTAGGCTTGAGATGGATTAATGACTGTGCATTGAGCATTGACCCCCCTATACAGAATTTTATTGTTGTTAACAACCATTTGATCAATAAATATGAGAGATGCCCTCTCAAAAAAAATATATATATATATATATATATAAAATTAAAAGTGATTAAAGTGCTGAAGAGGAGAAATACAGAGGGTATGGAAGGAAAACACAAGGACTCATTTTAGTTTTTGGAAGAGAGAATGAGGAAACAAAGGGTAGGGGACAGAAAAATTATGAGGAAATAATTCTCTATAAAAGGACCAATCCTTTGGTTGGCTGGTTTTCAACATTTCTGTTCACTTTTCGTAAAAAAATAATTTTTAGCTACTATGCAATCAGTCCCATTTTTAAGGCAACACTTTTAGGTTTTCACTACAACTAAACATGAACAAGCTTTAACACTCAGAAAGGTTATGATTTTTCTCCACTAATTCACATGTTTTCTTCAGCTTCTACCTTAGAATTTCAGGTGTTCAGAAGTTTTTTTCTTAAATTTCTACCCTTTGACATGTCTCTGCAAAAACATATTTTTCCAAAGTCAATCACAATTTTTAAATTATTTTCTTTAAGACTTTGGTTGTTCATGGTTGTTTTCTTGGACCGTGATGCTATCAGTACATAGTGCTTACAGGTGGAGCACACCGCAGCAGGTGCAAAGGGTCATGTACGGGGAATGTTTTATTACAAAAGGGGAGGAGGAGGGAATATTGGGGGAATGAGGAATGTTTCTGTATCTTGATTTGTGGTGGCTACGCAACTCTATATATTCATCACAATCTGTAGGACTGAACACCAGAAAGAGTGAATTTTTAAAATAAGTGGGTTCAAATTTAAAAGAGGTATCATTGATGTTTGACCTTTTTTCTTTGCAGCTGTTCTCTTTTCCTTGTAAAACTCCAGTGCTTTTAGCTTTGTATTTTAGCAGGTGTAATTTTTCTCTGAAAAAATTTTCCCTCAACACTATTACCTGTATTTTCCCCCAAATCACCACCATCATATTATTTATATTCAGCAACTTTTGAAAAGTATTGTTTATGATGCTGCCTAATTGAGAAGTTTACTTTCCTATTTGATAGACTAACATTTAAAAAGAGGCTTAACAGTAAGAATGACAGAGCAAAACAGTATCGATAGCATAAAGAGAAAATAAATCAAAGTATGCAGAGACAATTATGTTTATTGAGCATTTTTTTGGCAAATTACCCTATTAAATATTTTTTAAATTCCAAACATTAGAGTTAGGACTCCAGGTTTTTTCTCCCAAGATATCGAGATAAGTCTATTTGGCCTCAATTGTCCAGCTTTTCTTTCCATTTCCTTTTATATATTCAGACCTCGTAATTTCTGTAAATAAAGAAGGACTCCTTTCTCCGAGTTGTTGTGTGAAGGTGGAAATTAATACTGTGGTTAGATAACCTAGTATTGTATAACTCAGCCTGATCAGTCAACTATTCCACCATCAGAGAGCCAATGCCAGCATTCACTTCAGTCAGCTGTTACCCCATAATCAAAATACTATCCAGAAGATGGTGGGATGGGAAGATCCTGAACTCACTTCCTCCCATGGTGGTACCAAATCTACATCTACATATGGATCTTTTCCCTCTAAAAAAATATCTGAAATGAAGATGAACGGCTTCTCCACACAAAAGATAAAAAGTGCATATCCAGATGGGTAGGAGAGGCAGAGACATTGCTCTCACCAAAAACCCCATGTGGTGGGACACACAAGAGGGAGGGATCTCACCAGGCTGAAGGTCATATCAGGCACCCCAACCTAT
Organism: Manis javanica; assembly: GCF_040802235.1. Taxonomy (NCBI): domain Eukaryota; kingdom Metazoa; phylum Chordata; class Mammalia; order Pholidota; family Manidae; genus Manis; species Manis javanica. The sequence continues at coordinate 105,115,564 of NC_133164.1, read as the reverse complement.
GATCTGCACCAGAGAGATGAGCCCCCAAAATGTCTAGCTTAGAAAATCAATAGGGCTTCTGTCTAAGTGACTCAAAATGAAACAGGAAACAGATTCTCCTTTTAAAGTACTTGTATGCAGTCTTACTCAACCCAAGACCCAGTTAAAAAAAAGCACAGCAGTTTAAAAAGTATCATGGCCATACTAGTCCATGTATGAAGGAGATTCATTTTTCTAACCTAAAAGCATCTGCTAGAGGGGCAGGGGATAGTTGAAACTGCCCCCCCACCGCCAAGATTTTTTACGCTCCACCTACACTGCTAAGACAAATGGATCAACTTAGATGCAGCACCCTCCCACCACCTTGCTATGAAAAGTTGGGGCAAGTGACCATGGCACTATGGCACTATCCTGCTGCCTTGCTGAAGCCAGAGTGTGTGGGTGGCTGCAGCACTTCCCCACTCCCTGGCTGGGCAAGCGAGCACAAGCAGTCATGCACTCTCCCATTCCCAGCCTAAAGCCAGGGTGTGTGCACAGACAAGGCACTCTCACGTTGTATTCCTGAAGTCCATGAGTGCATGCAGTCAAGATATTTTCCCACTGTCTTTCTGAAGCTGTGAGCATGCCCCACCTACTGCATTCTCCAGCTGCCTAGCTAAAGCCAATGGGCATGCATAATCCACACAGATGACCCCTTGATAACCTGGCCCTGGAAGCCAAGGAATCTGGCATTCCTAAACTCCATGGAAAGGTAACAATTTAAAGACAGTTCTTGGTAGGCCACCACCATCAGGGCACCACACAGACAGTAGACTGAAATACAACTCCAGTCTTACTGTGAAAAAGGCCTACTTAGCCTGGACCTTTAGGCCTGAGGGGCAGGCTTCAGGTCTCCCACACATCTATAGGCTAAGGAAGCACACCCAGAGAAGGTAAGCAGGGAGACACCATCCTTGTACACCCCCTTGGTCTGGCTGCAACTCAACCAGACCTCCCAAAAAGATTATACATTTTCTGGAGCCCTGATTTTCGAAACTGTCATCAGGGGACACCACCAGATCTGGTCTGAAGGCCAGGGATTACAATCTTGCCCAACATGGCTATATATATTTGTGCACACTAAAAGCTGCTGCCCAAGGGTTTGGCTTCTAATCAGCCTGAAACTAGGTGTCAACTGAGATTCCTCCTTTGGAACACTGACAGGTCTTAGCATATCTTCAACACAACAAGGACAAATTAAGAATAAATCAGGCAGTTTAGACAATAAAAAAGGTCTGAGAGAGAACCAAGAGGTAAGGTAAGGTTAAATGAGAAGGTGTATTGAGTATACAAGGCCACTCTTTCAAGACTAAGAGAGGTACCTGCTTTTCCTAATACAGAGAAACAAACATAGAGAGTCAAGCAAAATGAGGAAGCAGACAAATATGTTTTAAACAAAAGAATAAGATAAAACCTTGGGGAAAGACCTTAATGATGAGATAAGTAACCTACTTAATAAAGAATTCAAAGTAATGGTCATAAAGATGCTCACTGATCTTGGGAAAAGAATGGATGAACAGAATGAGAACTTCGACTGAGAAAAAATATAAGAAAGTATGAAACAGAAGTCACATAGCTGAAGAACACATTAACAAAAATAATAAAAATACATTAGAGAGGCTCAACAGTGACTAAATGAAGCAGAAGAAAGGATCAGTGATCTGGAAGACAGAGCAGTGGAACTCACCCAAATAGAGCAGCAAAAAGAAAAAAGAATTTTGAAAAGTGAAGATCTGTAGAACAGATCTTAGAGGGATCTGTAGAACAATATCAAGTGCAATAACACTTATGCGATAGGAGTCTCAGAAGGAGAAGGGGCAGAAAAACTATTTGAAGCAAACAATGGCTGAACACATCCCTTACCTAGAAAGGAAATTCACACCCAGGCCCAGGAAGCACAGAGTTCCAAATAAGCCAAACCCAAAGAGATCAACACTAAGACACATTATTATTAAAAAGTCAAAAGTGAAAGATAAAGAGAGACTCTTAAAAGCAGCAAGGCAAAAGCAATTGTTACATATGAGGGAAAACATTAAGGCTATCATTGGGTTTCACAGCACAAACTGCAAGCCAGAAGAGAGGGAGACGATACCTAAGAAAGGTTGAAAAGGAAAAAAACCTACCAACCGAGAATACTCTACATGGCAAGGCTATCATTCAAAACTGAAGGAGAGAAAAAGTTTTCCAGACAAGCAGCAGCTAAAGGAGTTCATCACAACTAAACTGGTCTTACAAGAAATGTTAATGGATCTTCTTTAAACTGAAAAGAAATGGCACTTATGAATAACATAACAAGAAAACATACGAAAATAAAAATCTTAATAGAAAAGGTAACTTACCCTGAAGGTAGTATATTAATCATTTATAAGCTACTATGAAGGCTAAAAGACAAAAGTTGCAAAATTAATAAATAATTATAATAATAAGTTAGGGATACATAAAATAAAGATGTAAAATGTGACATCAAAAACATAAGACATGGGGAGGGTAAAAGTGTAGAGTTTTGGAATGTGTTCACATTTAAGTTCCTATCAACTTAAAACCGACTGTTATATACATAGTATGATATATGTATACCTCATGGTGACCATAAAGCAAAAACTTATAGTAACTACACAAAAGAAAATAAGAAAGAAATCAGCTACCAACTATATGAAGTGATTTTATGGAGTCAGTAGAGTTTCTTTACTGCCAAAGAAGGGCGATACTGTTTGACACTTGCAAGTCAGGCATTAGAGCTTAATTCTTTTATCTTAATTTCATCCTCCCTCTTCAATTGTGACTTTTGAGATGAAGGTTAATTCTTTGCAGCAGGGTCCTAGTCAGGAGAGGCACTGTCAAGAGGGTACAGTGTGCAATGTTAAGATGGCATGGGAAGGCAGACAAGAAGCTAAATATTTACTGAATGAATAAATAAATGGGGATAAATGCAAAAAGCATGTGGACACTGGGATCTGAGTTGGGGGCAGAAGGGGATCGGGCAGTGGAGGAGCAGACATCCAAAAAGCTAAACAGGAAGAACTCAGGTTAAAGATAAACTTGGCATATTCTACAGTTTTCTGTTGACCTGCCTTGTGGCACTGCAAAAACTTGATTCATTAAGGGGAAATTAAATATTTTTAGTCTTTTTTTTTCATCAAATGTATTTTTTTGTGTCAAATTGGAAACTCAGATATGGAAAATGTGATTCTCAAGCATAATTTTGGGGTAACCAAATGCTTTTAATGTATTGCTCTATATTCAGCCTTCATTGTATGCTTATTCTGATAATAGCCATTTATTTTTTCTTTTCTCCCTCCAGTCTTCTCAACAAGTTTCTATGTCCACTGTTTTCCACACAAATGACTCCACAAGAAAAGTCTTTCCCTTTAGGAGCCTAATAAAAATATTGAACAATGAGCATCTATCTCTTCTATGCATTCTTACTCTTGGACCAAGAACAGCTATGTATCCTTCTCCTTCAACTTATCTTTTAGAGTTTCATCAATCTTGACTGTATTTCTAATATGAACTTAAGAAGAGTACACTATAATGTTGGTTTGTCAACTACTGCCTTACAGATATATGGCATTAAATTACAAATCTCCAATATCTTTATTCCTAAGTTTATATGCTTTGCTGAACATAATAAAGACCCAGCAGAAATACTAAATCACGCTGAGGTTAAATTTGGTGTCAATAAGGCCTAGTTTATGACAAACCAGAATCTTAACATATTAGCTTCATATTGTGGGCAGCAGGGCATGCTAAGCCTTGGTATGTGTAGGATAGGAGTGGGGACAGGGAGCTGGGAACAGACAGAACCAGGGGTAGGAAAGAGCACTGGCAGGCTTTAGAGTTGCCTTGCTTCTCCCTCCCCCACCAGGAATTGAGGACAATTTATAACCAAGTCCAAAGAGGTGGTGTTACTTCCAAGCAGCCCTGATGTTAATGAGGATCCCATCTGCTGGACACCAGGAGTCACCAGGCAAAGGCAATGTAAAAAGTCAGGTGGGTGGCAGCCTCAGAATTTGGGTGGTCCATTTAATTTGGAACAAGAACACTGTCAGTGGCTGGAACAAAGGGAGATAGCATCCAGCTGCCAAATTACAGGGAATGTCAAATGTTAGGCATATTGACAAGATCTGAGTCAATTGGGCTGCAGTTCAAGGCAAGTCTCCAAGTCCAGCAGGGGACCTGAAGAACTAAGCAGAAATAAGGAGATGAAACCCATCACAGGGTCTGTCCCACACAGTTTGACACAGCAGGCTAAGACTAGATGGACAGACAGCTGCTCACTGCAGGTAAGCCAGGCTATGGGCACAGGACAAATTCCAAACCTAGGTGAGGTCCCTTCAGATCTGACAACTTGATCAAGGTCGGCAAAGGAACTTGGTAGAACAGAGCTTAAGGGCTGAAGGCAAGGACTGTGTAGATGAATGGAGCTATACAAGGAGAAGTGGGTCCTTAATGAGTATGGGATGGATTTTTGTCTCAGTTATAAAATTTAACTCTCATTCTTTGACACAGAGTCACTTGGGATTCTGAATTAATCAATTTTCTGATCTATCCAGTTAATTATAAAACTGACAGTTACTCTTATTTTGCCTCCAGTGGACTCAAAGTAAATAAAAGGCTCAAGTTACTGAAGTATTGTTTCCACCATTGCCAAGAAGGTGAGTAGCACATCCTGTATTATGAGCCCCTTTCTGAGGGATGAGAATGACCAGGTGGCAATACTTGACATTTAATGTGGGGATATTTGAAGGCACTATCCCTCTACCGCCTACTCAAGCTGCCAGTCTCTACCCTTCCACCTGCAGGGTTTAGCTCCTTCCTTTTGTTCCTGGAGTCTTATCCCAAAGGCAACTCCTGAAATACAGATTAACTTGCATGTTTTGAATGACCAGAGCTCTTCTTTCTAATATCAGGGACCTGACAACAGAAAAGAATAAGAACTTGGGGTTGAAAGGAAGTAAAAGAGGAGAGAAGTAACGAGAAAGATGCTAGAGCTTATCTGGAAAATGGAAACTGTGCCGTAAGTGCTAATTAAGATAAAAGGGGAAAAAAGAGGCACAGAGGCCAAATCCCAGCCTAGGCTGCTCCATGATGTTCCTAGTGACTTTGAAAGCAAGCAGCACCACACCTGACAGTTTGGTGAGAAACTTTAAAGGATGTTCAAAATACTCTCATACGCTTAGATTCTTACTGAAATAGACTTATGGTACTTCTATGCAACCACCCTCAAAATTAAAACAAGAGTGACTTTCCAAAAGGCTTTTTACTTGCTCTAAATACTTTTTTTAAAGCTACTTCTGTTTCTGCATTCCTCCCCACTCCGGCCTAGGGCCAGCCCTCATCTTCTATTTCCTGCTACGGTCTTTGCCTCCTGACTGGTATCGCTTCTTTCCTCCAATTCTGCTGAATTGAGCTGAAAAATCCAAATCTCATTTCCATTCCTCAGCTCCATAGTCCATCATTGGCTCCCAATTGCCCACATAATAAATTGTGAGTGTCTTAACATGTTTCATGAGGAGTTCCTCTTCTTGCTGCTGCTGTCCCCTCTGGTTTCTGCTCCCACCCCGCACACTTTACCTGTAGCACCATCTAACTGCTCATAGTTTCCTGCACATATCTTGCCACGTCTTGAGTTCTTTAATCTACTGGAGTAACTAAACTCAGAAATAAAGCACCACGATATCATGAAGAGTAGATGAAGGACATGTAGAAGCAGGGGCCAGCCTCTGGGCTCAAGTTTGTATTTTCACTTCTCTTATTGCTTAGAGAAGATCAGTTTCACTGGAAAGACTTAAAATGCAGAAACCATAGGTTCCTTGGCATTATCAAGTATTTATGGAGCATCCACAGAATATCAGGAAATATATTCATATAATTATGAATACATAATTGTATTCTACATTTGACATCTTTGAGTACCCTAAAACACTACAAACCAAATGAAAAACTATAAAAATTATTTCTGGATTAATAAAGTGAATCTTTCTGATATTCAAAAGGGTTCATTTAGTACAAGTAATTGCAGGGAGCTGTCTCCAAAGAACAGCTCCAGAGTGATAACCTTGGAGTCCTGAGCCTGACCTTCATGTTTTCAGCGTGTTTTTTTTTTTTCTGACCATACATGAATCTGTCAGGTCTGGACTCATTTTTGCCAAGTTCATGAGACTGGTGTATAAAATCAGGACATTTTTTCCATTAATAAGAAATATGACCGCAGAAAGAACTAGTAGATTTTAAATGCCAACCAACCCATTCTTGTCCAGGATGCAAAGTAAAATCAAGATGTTGGTTTATTAATTTGTAATTAGAATCAAAACTGCTGAGACCATCAAGCTCTCTGTGTAGCACATGTTCTCCCTGTAGGTGTATAGGGAGCAACTGGAGGAGTTTCATGGAGAGAATGAATCAATAATGTTTAGTGGCACGATTTGAATGTTTAATAAAATTGACTTAAGATAATGTGTTGATAGGACTAAGTTTCTCAAGACCACAATCCTTACTGTCCCACCTAAATTTGACACTTGAATTCACATTTTTATTCACTTCCAAAGGTTATCTTACAAAAGCCATGATCTTTTTTTAGATATGGTAATAAATTCAATATTTTGGTCAACTCTTGACAACCACGTTGCCATTTCCCCTTTAATTTATTATTTGTTAATCCCTAAATTGAATTCTCATAATAATTTTATTTTTGTCATCTCCAAATTCTTAAGGGATGAGAAACAAATCTTAATATTTTAATGGCTCTTAAGAACCAATGAAGCAAATTTTAAATATCCTGACAGAAAAAAATGACAGAAAGAAATGTAGGGAGGCAAACTAAAGATAAAAATATATAGGAACTTCCATTTCTTGGCTATTGTAAATAGTGATTCTATAGCATCACACTACGCTGATGGAAAGTGACTATAATGGGGTATGTGGGGAGGACTTGATGATTGGGAGAGTCTAGTAAACGTAACGCTGCTCATGTAATTGTAGATTAATGATATCAAAAAACAATTTTTTAATTAAAAATATATACAAACAATTTATATAAAAATATTCATTCTCTCTAGGATCAAGAGAAATGAAATTACAACTATGCCAAGATGACTTCAGTTGCCCTACAGAATCAATAACACACATATTTTCCCCCAGGTTTCTGGTAACAGTAAAGTAACATAAGCACTCTGGTGTACTCCCTCCATGATCAAGATCTGAAATTTCAATGCCCTGGAGAGCTTGTTGAAACTACAGATTCCCAGGCCCTACTCCATACCAAGAACATTCTCTGGGAATGGACCCTCAGGTGCAATCACTTTAAGCTCCCCCAGGTAAATCTGAGGCTGCTAGAGTATGGACCACTGTTTAGGAACCATCCCATATTCTCCACTATAAATTTTCCAATTTGTATCCTATTTATAGTTAATAGTTTTTTTTTAATCCCAAGCTCTGATAAAGAAATGAAAAATTATATTAATAATAATCAGACTCATACAGCCTTTGGACTATACCAGGTGACAAGGCTGCAGCTAACAGAACAAATGCCTTTTTCTTCCCTTCAGTCCTGTTGGACTGTGTGCCAGCTGCATAAATACAGCCTTTGCAGACAGAAATAAACCCATGCTGTTACACTGATGTCTCGAGTGATGTTGATCTCCGCACAGATTGTGCCAGGCTTCCTAGCATCTTAATTAACTTGCTTCAGTTCTTAGGAAGCATTCTTCATTTAAAAAAAAAACCAGAAATCCCAAGGAAATGAGCTTCTTCATTTATCGGTCCTATTTTGCTTCATTTGGCAAAGTAATACAATGAACATTCCCAAAAGATAGAAGGGCCAGAGCTCGTATGTGGGGCCTTGCCTGCCCACTCCAGACCATCCGGATCTGCCCCTTCCTTCATATCCCATATTCTCTACCACTCAGCTTGGTAACTCATGATATCATTATTCACTCAACCTTCATGGAAAGTAATTTTACAATGATATGTATCAAGAAGTTTAAAATGATTCACATACTTGAGAAAGTAGTTCTATTTTTAAGTATCATAAGGCAATAATCAGTATTTTTTATGAGGAAAGGACAATTATTGCTACATTATTTATATAACCTCTAATTATGTAAAAGGATATGTAATGTTTATGTAAAAGGATATTTATTGCAACATTATTTATAATACTCATGAATTTAGAAACACCTTAAATATTCAACCATTAGTTAGCAGTTAAATAAAATCTCAATAGTTAGTGCTAGAAAACTGTGAAGACATTAAAATGTATGGGTTTTGACTTATAAGATAGAAAGGGGAACTGCTCATATTTTAGGCATAAAAAACTGCAATGCAATATAATTTCAATTCCATTTTTTAAAAGGTTTTGTGTGTTCCATAAATGACTTGAAGGAATATGCCAAAAACTGAACAGTCTGGGTGGCAGAATTAGAGTAATTTTTACTTTATCATTTTCTTTTTCTTATATTTCCTGTAACTAGCATATTACTTTCCCCACTTCAAATATTTTAATTTTTACCTCAAATAATTAAACATAATAAATGAAAAGTAACTGTCCTTTCAAGTAACCCACACTTACCCCAATCCTGCTGCCCAGAAGCAACCACTATGCAATTTTCCTCCTCACAGTTACCTCTATATAGCTAAGCAATGTTTACACCATACTATTATTAATTTTAAATATTCTCTTTGCCTTACCATAGTAGATGTCAATTTCGATCTCCTACCGTATACCTCCTCCTGCTCTCCATCCTCACAATAATATATTTGGGTATTTTCGGTTATCTTACAAAAGGTTTTCTATTGTTATGACTAATTTTTAGTCAGTTAAGTTACCATGAATACATTATATTCCCTTTCTTATTTGATGTTTTCTTCTGTAACTTCAAGTTCTTTGTTTTCCTTTTATCTTCTTCTCCAACGTCTCCCATATAATGTTTTCACTTCCCCGGCAGATATTCTGTCAAGGTATTCTGTGAGTTCCCACTTTGTCCGAGAGGTGTCTCATCTAAAGCTGTTGTCTTTCTCTAATCTAGGTTGTTGATCTACAATCCTGTTCTTCATTAGATGCTTATTCCTGAAACCCATGCTATCTTCTGGCTTTGATAACTTCCTCATTTTGAGTACATACCATCTCTCAAAGTAAGGGTTTGTAAGAGATAAATGTTCTGAATTCTTATAGTTCAAAATGTCCTTATTACACCTTCACAACCGACAGTTTGATTCAGTTTCATATTTTGTTTTCTATTTTTGAGTTATTAGGTACATACAAATTTAGGATTGTTCTTTTTCCTGGCATATGAAGCATATTACTATGAAATATCACTCTTTGTATCTAGTAACACTTCTTAAAATTTAGTTTTCCCAGTACAAATAAAGCTAACTCAGCTTTCATTTAATTGGTGTTTGCATTGTACATCTTTGCCATCCTTTCACCAGTGACTTTCTCGATTCTTTTATTTAATGTGTCTCTTGAGCAATTTAGAGGTTTTTTTCCTTTTTAATCCAGTCTGATGATGTTTCTCTTAAATGGAAGATTCTATTTATTTAATAAAATTACATTTAGTTTACTGATATATTTGGATTTAAATCGAATTTTTAAAACTTTGTCTCATCTGTGCTTTGTTCTCATTTTTACTTTTCTTCTAAATTACCAAAATTATAATTTTCCCTATATTTATTTGTTTAGTGGTTACACAAAGATTACAACATACCTCCTTACTAATTAGAGCCTAGTAACTTTTACTAATATCTAGAAAGAAGTTATAACGGCACATAGGCCACCTTGTCTGGGTTGTCACAAAACAGATAATGCAAGATCTTTAAACATTTTATCTCCATTTACCATATTCCAGGCTTGTTTTGTTGTCCTGCGTTTTAACAGAGCATACAATATAATCCAAAAGAACTGTTAGAGTTTTACATACATAATTATCCTTACCACTGCTCCTTTTCCTTTATGTCACAAAGCTTCCATATGGCACCCCCCACCCCATTTTTTTTTTAAACATGGAGAACAATTTTTAGCATTTCTTCTGAGTCTGCTAGCCACAATTTCATTTTTGGCTGATGGAGGAAATGTCCTTATTATGCTTTTGTTTTAAAATTATATTGTAAGTGGGCATACAATTCTAGGTTGTTAGTCATTTTCCTTTAGCACTTTAAAAATTACTTTAATTATCATATTGTCTTTGTTATATTGAGAATTTAGCTGTCAATTTGTGATTGCTTGTTTGAAATTAATGTGTTTTTTACCCTCAGGATGTTTTTAGGATATACTTCATTGTGTTATTAACAATTAGACAACAGTATGTCCATGGGTTCTTTTTTTAATTTATCCTGTCTGGGGTTCATGGAGATTCTGGAATATGTGGCCTACTATTTTCTTTAGGTATGGATTTTCTCAAATAGTATTTCTTCATGTATTAGTTTTTCCCATTCTCTTTCTCCTTTCTCTCTGGGAACCTAATATTCTGTATGTGTTCACCATGTCCCTACATCTCTTTCACTTTTTGTAATTTCCATCATTTTCCTCTATGGACATATTTTACTGACCTATCTTCCTACTTACTAATCTCTTAAGTGTGCCCAATCTGTTGTTAGATCATTGTATTGAAATCTTAATGTGAGTTATTAAATTTTTCTCTTCTAGCATTTCCATTTTGATTTTTTATAAATTAAGGGGAAAAATCAAGATCTTTCATCTATTTTATTGAATACATTTACTGTTATTTTAAAGGCTGTAAATTGGAATTTGTATTGTCTGTTAATTCCAATAGCTAGGTCACTTATGGGTCTGTTTCTATTGTCTGTGTCCTCTTTGGTGGTTGTGATACGCCCAGTAACTGTCTGAACCTTATTTATGATTGAAAATTTGTAGAGGCTCTGGATAAGTTTGTCTCCCTCCAAATTGGACTCATTTCTTTCTGCTGGAAGTATCAGAAGTATAAATTATCTGTCTAATAAGGCATTGAGCTAACTTGAGGCCAATCCGCACCCTGTAAAGTTCAGTTTATTTATGGATTATCATGACTCCAAGCATATATCCATATGAGAATTTGGATAGTTTCTTAGAGCTCCTCATTTATGATGGGCTCTTCACTCAAATTTTTATCACCCAAGCACCATAGGAATGTTTAAAACTCCACACTATTTTGGATCTTTTGCTCCCTGTTTAGCCTCATGCCCTGCTAGAAAAGTATAGTTTATTTCCCACAGAGCAATGATACATAGTTAAAGAGTAATCTTTAAAGCTATAGGAGATTTATAGAAGGTAACTGAATTAGAAGAAGGTGGATATTCTAAATGGTGGGGAGCTTATGAGTTGAAGATACAGAAACCAGAATGCAAACAGAGGTTTTTGGGATGGTAATTAGCAGTCTAATCAGAATGAACCATGTGTCCTGAAGAATTCTGGCAACAAAATTCTAGAAAGATAAATTGGCACCAGTCTGCACAAGGTTTTGGGATCCAGTGCAGCACATTTGGATTCTATTTGGGAAGCAAATGAAAACCATGAGAGCTTCATAATAGGTGGATGAGACTGTGGAAACAGTATTTTGGAAAGAGTATTTCAATTCCTGAAAAAGATGGTACACATTGAGATGATTTTTTTAAGGCAAGGAGAAAAATTATAATATTTTTGATTGGCAAATAAAAGTCAAATTGATGGTTAATGAAATGTTACATCAACCAGAGTTAGGTAACATTTGGACAGAATAATGATAGAATGCAAAGAAAGTAATTTCAGCCTAAAGTTGAAGAAAATTATTTCTAAGGGCTCCCCTAGAGCAGAATCTATCACGGAGTATTAGCCTAAGGTAAACATTTTCAGAAGTGTTGCTCTACTTCACTCATACTCGGCAGTGTATGAGTATATAGAGATTTATGTGCCAGGAAGAGGGTGCTAATAGTGTTATGTATTGATTCCCCCCTCTTTTGGGTAAAAATAACCAACTGTTTATAAAACTTAGGTATTTCATATGAATCAATTTGTAGTAAAAGAAGGTATTACAATGTTATTCAATCATTTGAAAATTATCTTTTCTAAACTTATCAAAGTCCAGAGTGCTATGTTATGTATCTCATCATTTATGCTTAGAGGTATCTGTCTAAAATGGGGATGTATGCTAATTACACCTGTTAACAGTTCTGTATTTATATGCTATGTGTTTATGCAGGATGAAAGCAGACATGGAACAGGCCTGCTATGGAATATGGGGTCCTGAAGAGCTATTCCAATCCAACATATACTGCTGATAATCATATGGTGATTTGCAATCAAAATCAGGAATCCTTGAGGAGAGATGTGCTTTAATATGAAAACAGAGGTCCATCGTGTCCCTGGCTCTCAACTTCCTTCTCTCCTATCAAGCCTCCCAAATCCATAAATACTTCATATTAAATACAGAGGCACAGACATTGGTGCTAGTATTAACCTCAACTATTATTTCAATATTTCAAATTATATATAATGTATCTAGTGATTTAACCTCTTTCTGTGATCATCAGATGGAATGTTTAGTTTACTCTCTTTGTAATAATCCTACAGCCATATATGAGCCAGCTTTATTTTCTTTGATGAATTCTTTGCTTTCAGCTGGTTATGCTATTCCCTTTCTACTGACTGGAAACAGTGAAGAGGGTTGCTCCATCTCTCACTAGTGGAGGAGCATTAGTGTTCATATTTTGTCAGAAGAGTATTTTGGGATGCAAGATGCCTTGTTATGTACATTCAAGCTATTACTACAAATTGTTCAATTAATTTGCAATTGTAGATGGATAAAAATAATGGATTTGCCTTGTTTGTCAAAATGCCCCCTTAAGCACAATTACATTGCAATATCTGTGCAAAGGCAGTCTACATGCATCCTCAGGTAATTGCCACTGGAGAAGGCTCCATATGCTAATGAATTCTCCATCACTGAGAGACAAATGTCCCTGCAAGATTTCTCTAAGGCATAGTTATATATCAAACTAAGGATAGGTCCTGCCTCATCACAAGAACAACTGGAAAGCTCCAAGTGCTACATCATCATTTTCAGCTCATTTGAGGCATTAGCATTTTGCCATTATCATCTGTTTCCCTGTTCCACCTTCTCCAGGGTATTAGATGTGCTGTGTCCTCAGGGTGCCTCCCATCCACAGACTTCAGAATACACCTCCAACACGGAGCCACAGATTACATGGATAAGGTATTGATTACTGCTGTAACTTCATTAAATATATCTGGTGGGGTAGAAGCAATAAATAGAAGTGACCAAAGAGGACAAAGTGGCTTTATGATGATGTATTCTCTTTTCCTTGGCTCTGGGTCCACAAGCAACTGAGGTGCTAGTAAGAAGCATTTGACTCACTACATTTTTTGAGGGGAACTACTCACTGTCTGATCACACAGGACATAGAATTTTATATTAAACTGATAACAGTGTAATAGGTTCTCTGTATATCAGCTTATAGCACAATGAAGCCAATGGAATATGCCATTTGTGGTGGCCAGAGAGAACTAATTAGCTAAAAAATAAAATAAATATGAATAGACATAATATCAGTGACACTACTGGCCATGTTGTAACAAAGCATTTGGACTGTGCAAAGCACTTTCATGAGTTGGTATCATCTGGGTCTCCTGGCAATGCCTGATGACTAACTAGGTTGGCTTTGCTCATTATTGCTTACATTTGCATTGAGCTCCTACCCTGTGTCGGATACTCTCCTAGGCATTCTCAGTATAAAAAATTCCTACCCAGAAGACAGCTTAGAAACTCTTCCACTGTACCATGCCACAGAAAAGGATAAAGATCCTTAACCAATTATCTTTTGACTGTGATATCTAGGAAATGACTTGATCACCTACTGCTCAAGGATCTTTTCCCGGGATGCTGTAGTTTCCTCTCCCCTACCATGCCTAAACAGACCCTCAGCAGCACCCAATATGGATACAATAATGCATTGCTTCAGAATGTTGCTGATCACTTCACATGTTTGGAACACATTCCTTTTCCCAGACTGTGGACTTCTAGACAAAGACTGGCCTACAAGTCTTTTCAATCCTTTCAGTGTGTAACAGTGTTGTATGCACATTTTGTATGCATGTTTTGACCATTATTTTCCAAACATGGCTATGAAACCAAATCACCAGGTGAACTGGTTAAAAGATACAGATTTCCAAGACACATTCCTTATATTATGAAACATACTCTAGAGATCAGAACCTGGCATCTGTAGTGCTTTTAAATATCACAGGTGATTGTTGAGGCATTGGGCCATGATAACCACTGATAATCTGAATAAACATTCCCCATTTCTCCCTTTCCATCATAAAATTCCTGACCTGTGTTCCATTTGCAGCTAAAAATGTATTTAACCAAAGCTTTGGTAATGTGAAAATGAATAATTACATTCATCTTAAGTCATAACCACAGTCTTTTATATATGTGTACAGATTTATATTCATTAGATTTGTCCTTTTCCCAAGACCTGGGACCAGATGACAAGGCCTTGGCAAATTGAAGTAATTAACTTCTTTCAGTCCTTTTGGACTCTACCCCAGTTGTACAAACAGAGCTTTTGCATGCAGGAAGAAACACCAGTTAGTTATACCAAAATCTTACATGGCATTAATCTGCCCAGAAATTGTGGCAGCAGTTAGCATCTTAATTAACCTGCTTCCTTTCTCTGGGAATATTCCTCCCAAAGAGGTGATGCAGCAGAAATTGCACAAGCACTGAGTCTCCTCAATTCTTGGTTTTATTTGGCATTTACAGCATACTCGTGAATGGCACTGAGTTTAAGCCAAACTCAATTCCTCCAGGAAGCTTAGCCACTTTAGTCTCCAGCATCAGCTTCCCTCTGTGTTCAGTATAATAAATTCTCAGTGCCACCCAATATGGCCTCCAAAATACATTATTTCTTAGTGTTTAGAACACATTTCCTTCACTATCTTGTGCACTTCAAGACGAAGACTAGTTGACTTGCCAATGGGTTTCAGTCCCAGGCAAGTTCACAATGGATTCAGTGTGACCAAAGAAATGACAGTACAACGTTCTTGGGGTGAAAGGTTCTTGTTCTCCTGGCAATAGGTCAAGCACTAGCAGGTCTGCTTCTGCCCAGAGCACTGAGCTGAGCTCTCTATATAGTGTAATAATAGCTTATTGCCTGTGGGTGTGGAAGCAGTAGCCTAGCAACAGGCCAGTTACATCATCAGGTGGTTTAAGTTCAGTGAGGATCCTGGCCATAGGAACCCCAACTTCCCCACGCTGGCCTACAAATCTTTCAAATCCTTTCAGTGCATTGTATGGTAGTGGGTGGATTGGCATATACTTTATTATGATTTCATTATTTATACTTACCATTGCTCACTTATTTCATTAAAAGTGAACTCTTTTTTACCAATAACTTGCTGTATTCAGAAGGCTTCATTAGAAATGTATGCTATTTTAAGCTCAATCAACAGGAATTTCTGGTTATGGAACAAGAGTCTGAAGGTGTAATTGCTCAAAGTTTTTATCTTTGGGTTGTGAACATTATATATTTCATACAACTCTAGTTCAAATCTCTGTCTGAAAAAATTATTATGACCTATACCTGTTTGATTTGTTAAACTCAACTAACATAGCTTTGATTTTTAAAGAGCAATACTCCTAAAATTGTGATCTCTAAACTGGACCAGCAACCTCTGGGAACTTGTTAGAAATGCGAGTTCTCCAGCACCACACATACCTACTGAATGAAAATCGAGGGATACACCCAGAAATGTGCTTTAACAAGCCTTCCAGGGGAGTCTGATACACCCACAGTTTAAGAACCACTGCTCTAGGTAACAACTATTACATCCTTTTCTATACTGAGCACTATATTAAGTATTTCAGATCAATTCCATGTTAAGTTGCCATATTGGTTAATGCCAAGTGGTAATTTCTATTAGGCCTAATCATTTACTGTCTAATCAATCTAGTCATCAGATCTACAAAACTGAATTAACCATCTAATTCCTGAGAATGGATCAGACCACCAACCCACCAAGGGCCAGTATGACTGAACATAGAGCCTTCATTCATAAATCATTTAAATCTTGAAACAGGAAACTGACTGGAAGCAAAATTCTTCATTCTTAAATAATGCATAGGATGGATTCTAAGAGGATTCTAGCTGGACAATGTACCCACTGAAAAAAAGGTCAATTCACCAATATTCACAAATATTCTCTTAAGAGCCTCACAGTTTTTCAGAGCTTTGCAGTGATTCAGTCATCTAAATTAACACCTCTTTTCATTTGTTTTTCTCAGAAATGCAATATAAGGAGCAGTGGTAGCATGACTGACCTCCTAACAAATGTTCTAGAGAGTGCACGTACAAAGGAGTTCTCGCCTCTACCTTTGCAAATGGCATCTTCAGAGACCTATACCTAATTCCCACGTTCCCATAGTGTTTAAATTCCAGCTGTCTGAGATCTACGGTTAGAAGAGGTCATTCACAGCCCAAACATATTTGTTTAAATAATGCATCAGTGGACCAATTCTCATATTTGAGGGACAGTTTACTTTTTTAAAAAGTCCATTTTATAACAATCTGAGTATGGTGAATAAGGTTAATGATCAAAGCTAGGTGATAGCACTTGGGCATTATAGCTTTACTTGATCTAAATGTGACTGGTTCTGTCTTATGTTTTAAAATCTGGACCTGAAGGTCATGTTGACATCAGTGGGGTCATGTATAGCTTCTGTTAAAGGTGACTCTTGAGTTTCTAAGTTTTGGTACTCTGGCAAAATGCACATGTTCACTCTTTTAACAAATCGTTTTTGAGCTTCTACACTGAACCTGACACTGAGATGCAATAGCAATTGAGATTGACATAGTATCTCTCCTCACAGACTTTATGTTATTTTTAGTAACACCTTTATCATTCTGTTTCAGGTAGCCTGGAACTGCTGACATATTTTAGTGATTAATGGTGAAATTGTAATTGTACAATTGTAGTCATCCCCCTTTAAGTTAAAAAGAATTGGCTAAACCTCATTCCCCTTTGTATCTAGTCATTACATAGATAATAGATTGAAGCAAGCTGTCATTTGCAGCCTAGAAGTCAAGGTAGGAAACATGGACAGTGAAGTCTGTACACACTTAAGTATCATGCCAACCAGTATTATGATGTTTCCTAAATAGGAACATAATCATAAGGGATTAATAAAAATAATGATCTAAATACTTTAAATTAATTTACATAAATTAATTTAATCCTCATAACCCTAGGAGATGTGTGTTATTATGATCCTATTTTACAGATGGGGAAATTGAGGCACAAAATGATGGAGTAACTTATCAAGGTTACCTAATTAGGTAAGGCAGAGCCAGGTTTCTAGTTCAAGCAGTCTGACTCCAGAGTCATGCTTTTAACTGTTAAATGATTCTCTATTTCCTGAACTAAATGATAATATAATACAAACATAAAACATTCATAACTAAAAAAGTTCTTTTTACTGTACCTAAAATTAAACTAGGCAGAATCCCTCCCTCCTCACTCAGGGAACTGGCACAGCGATTGATAGCCCATGGACCAAGGAGAGCTAGGTCTGGTTAGTCCTTTGATTTTAACTACCACGTCTCATGAATCCATTCTCTTCAACTGCTTTAACCTCTAACTCCCATAACCTTGATTCCTACTTGTCCTGAGAAATTATCTGTCACACTTTTGAGCCCACTTTCTCTGCAACTGCTTTCTTGTTCTGAAGCTTTAAAGCAAGTCTTCTGCTTACTCTGCTTTCCACTGTGACATTACCCACTTCATACACTATCTGGACTTTACAACTTCTCTTGTTTGAATTCAGTGTAGCAGGCGCTATCTTTGTACCTCATCCTTCTGAAAGAAAAGGCTTGCTCACTGAGAGTATTATTAATAAGATCAGCCTCCTAAGAAACTAATTTTCTATATCTATTGTCTTTGGTTTCTGGAAACAAGAAAAGTAGGTTTCTTTACCACAAATCACAAATCCCTAATCAAAAGCAAACAGCACAATAACCTTACCCTTTCCTAATCCATTAATATTTGTGACAATATAACTATCTTCCAGATAGTTCCATGGGAACTATTTTCCAGAGATCATCGCGGCTTGCTCCTTTATTTTCATCAGCTCTCTGTTCAAATGCCACTTATTCAAAGATTTCCTTGTATAAAATAAGACACACCCCTCTCCAGACACTGTCTAGACCTCTCACCCTGTTCTTTTTTTTTCAAAAAATACAGCATCATTTGAATGTTTGTGTTTATGTGTCTTCAGTTCATTGAGGACAGGGAATCTTCCTATTTCACTTAGTCCTCAGGTGTTTAGAAAAGTGCTTGGAACTTTTCATTGACCAATACATATTTATTTTAAAATCAAATAAAGAAGATATTTTTCTTATCGTCCAGAATGTTAAAAAGCTTCACAAAAATTAGTTTTAAATATATTTATTGAGTGCTATGTTCCTAACATTCATTTGCTGAGGATTTAAAAGGTAGAAATATGAAAAATTACTTAAGTCAATTTATATTAATTTGTCAAATTAAACTACTTAATATATACGTATTACAAGAGTTCAGAAATGGGAGTAATTGTTCAAGAGGATTTTCTTATAATAGGTAAAATCTGAATTATATCTTGAAGGACCGAGAAATTTTGGATAAGTTGAGAGGAAGGTGAAAATGAATTCTCATGTCAGAATCAATATCATTGCTCTTGCCTCACACTTTCTATGAAGCTAGTAAAATGATCTCTCTTATCAGAACCATTGGATAAAAGAGAGGACTATATTTCTAAGGCCTACATTCTATGAGATGTGATTCCAAATAGGAAAGTTGGTTTTTGTGCTGCATTTCCTGTACTACAGTAAAGATGAATTTAGAGAACATGTACTCTAACCTTCAAAAAGTCCTTGAGCCAAAGAGCTCTGATTCCTTAGGACAATTCAGTGGTGAGAGTAAAAACTGAGCATGACCCAGTAAAAGGACACTAGTGTTAAAGTTGACACCGCGTATCTTATTCCAACTCTTTACATATCCCAATGTACACAATCCACAACTCTTTAGTACCCCCTACCTGTGGGCATGTATCTGTTTATCTCTATCTCTACCCACTTCCCCTTGTGTCTTTCTCATAGCCACATCAATGCACATAGTAATTAAAGTAGAGTCACACACTCAGTAGCATATGACATATCCAGCATATTTAGGAGTGGTTCAATTAGGCCTTCTGCAAGAAACAGAGACAATGCAACTCTGCATTAGAATTCGGTGTGCTGAAAATGTTCGACCTACTTCCTGTTTCGGTCTAACCCCATTCTCTTCCAAGAAAAACTCAAATTCCACAACTGAGTACTCTGCTTGTACTTAGAATTCAATGCTGAAGTATGTAATATTGACTTCTTCTCGAATTGTCTTTGTTAAATGATAATAATAATATCTGTACTATAATTATGTGGATAAAGGAGATTAATAAAGCATTACTGACCTTACACTAGATTGTGGACCACAGAATTCTAACTGAGCATCCTCATTTTACCGAGAGGAAGTTGAAAACCAAGAGGTCCAGTGACTTGCTCAAAGATCATTCATCTAGAAAATGGCAGAGTTAGAATCATGACCTAAGTCTAGACAGCTGAGAATAAGCTTTTGTTTTACCCACGTAAGAGTATTCAATCAAATGTACTAAGAAATAATTTAACAAAGTAATTTCAAATAAATTCCCAGCCTGATTATAGCTCAGTTTCTTGTTGTAAACTAGATACTATAATGAAGCCATAGAAAATGGCCTCATTCTCAACCAATGTTATCCAAAGTGTATAAAGTGCATAAAACAGAACACAGTCCTCATAGAGAGAAGATGTCAGTCCAAAACAACACAGACTTCTGACTTCTGGCTAGGGTACAGAAATTCAAAAAGAACCAAGTTATTCCCACAATAACAACAACCACAAAAATTTAATGTATAAAATCATAAATTTTCTTTAGTCTGCCAGAAAGGTTGGGTTGCAGGGCAACAAAGTTCCCTGACTACCAAGTACCCAGACTAGAAAAGTTAGACACTGATATATCTGTGGCATAAGAGGGAGACAGGGCTACCATATAAATGGATACAAAGAATTTAGCTAAATGAAATAGTTAATGAATTGCTAGATGCTGAATGTGGAATAGTGTGAGGGGTATAAAAACCCTGCTTTGAGGGAGCTTCAAACACAAAGTGAGCTGTTACTCATTCTCTGGCTTTTCTCCACAGACCTTCTTTGGGAGCTCATGAGAAAAGCTGGAGGCAAGGCAAGAAACCAGAAAAATCTCAGTAGTGTGAGCCCCATGGTGGGGAACAAACACCACTGTGACAGGAAAGTGGAAAAGCCCTATTTGTTCCCTCTTCGCCTCAAAACCAAAAGCTTTAAGCTGCTGTGGGAAAAGCATAAAAAACTGTGGCCCCAGAACACAGCTGAAGACCTTTTCCAGCTGCAGGTAAAGAATGGGAGAAAGAATGGGAGACAGGTAAGAAACTATCCTGGGTACAGACTGTTGATCTACTTCCCGGGGAGAGGCAGAATCAGTGAGAAACACCTGCTCCTGAGTCCCAGACACAGGGTCTCACTGAGGCTGAAGCTGGACCAAGATAACCAAGAAGGTCCCTGTCCCAAAAACCAGGCTAGCAAGTACAAAGTATCGACCAACAGCAGCCTATTGCCAGTGGAAGGTCAGGAGCAATGAGATCTTTTATGAGGGAAGAGTACAGGAGAGGCCTAAAATCTGAGGGTCAACAAGAAACACTGAGGGCAAACCTCCAGGAAATCAGATTCCACCCTGACTACAAAGCAAGGATTGAAAGCTGAATGTTAGTGGTACTGAAGATGAGCAGAGCAGCAACAAAATCCAAATCCAGCTCAACTATTCGCTACATTCAGTCAATATTCCACAACAGTCGCCTATTAGAAGAGATCTGCCCAATAGAAGGCATACATATTCTTACTGCAGTATCTATTATAACTACTATTATACATAAAAAATCTAGCATTTTCTCAAAAATAACAGGATATAAAAAGGACAAGTGCAATCAGCCCTCTTTTAAGAGAAAATAAAACCAAACTAACTAGAATAACAGATGACCCAAATATTGGAACTACCAGACATGGAATTTAAAAGAACAATTGTCAACACAATATCATAAATGTCAATAGAAAATACACAGAACATGCATGAATAAATAGGAAATGTTAACAGAGATAGAAACTATAATAAAGAGTAAAATGAAAATAGTAAGCAAAAAATAAACCATGGTAACAAATATCAAGAATGCTTGACACAGGCTGATCAGTGGATTCAAGGAAAGAATCAGTGAACCTGAAGACATCAACAGAGCTACAAACTTAAAAAGGAAAAAAAAGTATGGAGGAAAAACAGAACATAGCATCTTAATTTTGTGGTTGTTTTTATTGTTAAGGGGCAATACCAAACACATAGTAACAGCAATTCCAAGAGAAGAGAAAAATGAATATTTTAATAATTATAGCTAAACATTTTCTAGAATCTCAGTGAACCACAATCCAGATAAATATCAAACAAAATTTAAAATGCTTCACAGTTGAGCTACTAAAAAACCAAAGAAATTTTTCATGGCAACCACAAGCATTTAAAGCACAAAAGAAGAAATAAATATAAGAAATACAGAAGACTTCTTACCAAAATCTTTGCAAGCTGTAACACAATTGTGTTCCTCTTTATGATGCTGAATAACAAACTGAGTGAAATTATTTTTCAAAAATGAATGAACTCTTTTTAGACAAACAAAATTTTAGAGAATTAACTACTAGGAGACCTATACTACACATACAGAGATTTAAAATTAATAAAATTATTGTAAATATTTCAAAAGCAGGTAAATATAAAAAAACCCATTTGTCTTATTTTAAATGACTCTAAAAGAAAATTAAGTATGTCAAAAATAATAGCAATGTATTTGGGGTATCAAGGGATATATAAAAATGAAATGTGATAAGAATAACAAAAATTAAGAAAGTGGGCAATTAGACAAAATAATCTAAAGTTAATACACTACATGCGAAGCGGTATATTATTTGAACACAAGCTATAAATATTTGAAGATACAAGCTACACGTATGTCCAGCCTCAAGACTCAAGCAGGCCCTGTGTCTGGGACTTAAGGGTAGGACTTTATCCCTGATCCTGCGTATATATTCCAGGCAAACTACAAAAAAGTTTTTTTAAATGGGGTGAGTAATAGGCTAATATTAAAGATAAAAGAATTATAAAACATACGGGGAACAACAACAAAAAGCAGAAGGAACAAATAGACAGCTAGCAAGATGATCCATCAGCCATGATAATAGCTTTAAATGTTGAAACATAGTTAAAAGATTTTCAGACTGAACAAAAATGCAGCACCCAACTATATGTCATCTATAAGAAAACAACTTAAAATATAAAGAACAGTTTGTAAATAAAAACATAGAAATACACATACATAAATATAAACATTAATTAGAGTTAATATGGTATGTAATGTTCACACACATTAACTCTGAAACACATATGCCAAACAAATCGTTTTGTCTATAATTTCAAAGTAGATTTGTGAAACACACCTACTTGGAAACCAGAATAAATTTAATTTCTGTGAATCCTTCCCTAATTTCACTAATTACATTTTCTCTCTTCCTCCTTTTAAACTCTCATAACACCCAATTTCAAACTTTATTATAGCTTTTATGGCCCCTTTGTGGTAAGGTGGGGATCTATGACTAATTTTTAGCCAATGAGTAGTGAGCTGAAATAATTTGTGTCTCTTCTGGCTCTAAGCACTTAATTGCTAAGGCAAGTAGAAAACCCTTTCCTTTCCCTCTATCTCTACAACTACCAATATTCAAGATCATCTCAGCTACATCCACTTGGGTTTCAGGAAGAAATGTGGGGAAGAAACCACAGTGACCCAAATGGATAGTTAACACGTCTTGTAAATAAAACTTTATTGAAACACAACCATGTCCATTCATTTACAAATTGTTTACAGATGCTTTCATGCTACTTCAGCAGAGCTGAATAGGTGCAATGAAACTGTATGGCCTACGAGCCAGGAAATACTTGCTGGCTAGCCCTTTACAGTAGGGCTAGGACTAGGGTGGGGCACATAAGGTACCTACAGAACAAAATTTAAGGAAGTCACACAAGTAGTAACTATGTTCTTGTATTTGATAACTGGAATTAACCGTTTCAAAGCAATACTTAGATTCAGAAGGAATGACCTGTACATACCATGTTTAAATATTATAAGGGTCATGGGGATAGATCATCATATGGCAAAAGTATTTTAATTTCAATGAACAATTCACTATGACTTATGCCATGTTTTTCACTATCACTTAAAGCAGCATCTAAGCCCATACAGTAATGTAAAAAAATCAGTATCATTCATCATGCAAATTACCTTTAAAGCTACTTTAAAATATAAACTGTCCAATATTATAAAGTGTTTCTTTCCATCATGAGTGACTGTCAAGGATGTTGTATTCACCTTTGAGTACTTCTAGATGTACAGGTCAAAACATGAAGAGAATTTTAAAAAATGGACACTTGTCACTCCTAGGAAATGAAGGTTCATTATGCAAGAATTTATTGCATTCATGCTGAGAGGAATGATTTGATAAATTAATTTGTCTTTTCTCTTAGCTAAGCACCTCTGCTCCAATCCTTCCTGCATGCCAAAACAGAATCAGTCTATGAAACCAGCCACCAGCCAGCTAATGCCTTCAAACATTCCTTCATAGTCACCTTTGTTTTGAAGATATGCTGCAGAAGAGGTGGAGAAACTTTTCCCCTTGCCCTTGCTTCTGAACAGTGATGTCAAAGAACAGGTTTTTAGAATTATAGATCATTACAGATCTTAGAATTTGGCAGAGGAAACAAAGTATTTCTAAAATGCTTATATGTAGAGGGGTGGCTGTTTGTGGAGCTCATTTAAGTGCAGATTTGGGCAGGTGCCTCTTTTGCCTGAATTTAAGGATTGTACTGGAGGAAGGGATTGGTAAGGAACAGTGACGTTTACCAGTAGAAAGGGTTAGGCACTTACTGAATAGCCAGAAGGAGCTAGATCTCTTGACAAAGGCTCACAGTCAAACAAACTTCACAGACAACAGACGTTGTCCCAGAAGGCTCTGGGAATGGACCTCTAGTCACCAGATTTGGCAGAGCTAACTCACCATCCAGATGTAGATTTCTCTCCTGGGATTATTACCCTTCAAGTTTATGTGCACTAGAGTCCTTTAAGACTGCACAGGGAAAAGCTCTGCTTTCTGCCTATGTTCCTAAGTCTGACTCCACTCCCTCTTTGCCCTGCCTCTGAAAATGGAGGACTTTCATTCATTTACTCATCCAATTTATTCATTTGTTTTGATCAAGAAAGACTTTTTTACTTTGTGCCTTCCATGTGCAATGCTCAGATGAAGGCAAAGGAAAAAATGGCAACCATCCACCTCTAGGACAAAGGGAAGGATGCGGAACACACATTTCCTGAGCACCTGTCTTGCTGCTGCATTGAGCTGTTTCATTTAATCCTCAAACAGCCCTTTTACCTTATACTTAAGGGAAGGAAGGCCAAAGAGGTCAAGGTCACACAGCTAATAATACTGATTCTACAGTTTGACTTGCAATTTCTCTGACTGCAAAGCTTATTATATCATATTTATAGCTTATTAAAAGATTTAAAAAGACATGTAAATATTACAATGAAAATCTATGTGTGAGGGTTGTGGAATTTGGGTGGTAGAGACTTCTTAGTGAAAGCAATTTTTTCTGACCTTCCAAATATCTACCAGTAGTAACAAAAGGAAAGAAAGACATGTTTGCCTCATCAAATAATGGGAACAATCTGAGGCCAGGCACTCACTGCAACACAGTTCACCTTGCTAAGTGCTGAGCAAATAAGAGATATTCCATGTGTGTTGTAGAAATGAATTAAATGCCGAAAGGGCCAAAGGAAGAAGTGGGCAGAAGGAACCACTGGAGACAGAAAATGCTCTGGGGCTTGACCTCTTCAGGCTCAGCAAGCAGAGAAAGGACAAATGCACATAAGAAAACACCGAGCTGGGACCAGGGGACAAATTATGCTGGTTAATGAGTCTTCCCACTCTCATTTTGTGGTTTCAGTGACTGAAAATCTGCCAAAGGCCCTTATCACTCCTTCTCTCTGGACGGGAAAATCTCTGTTAGGGATATATTCAGTTTATACCTAAGACCCACCCCCAACACTGAAAAAGAGCAGAGCAGGGGGTATCCTGTTGAACTGCTGCTGATGAAGCCACTTGCCAGGAGGATGATGAGGGGACTGTCAGCAGGGTTAATTATAGAACAGCCAACTGCATGGTTCCACCAATCACCTGGGCAAGTTTGAAGAGCAGTTGTCTGGAGATGCAGGCAGTCCCTCCCACTGTGAGCTGCACTCCTCAGCCAGGCAGAGGGCAGGCTTTGATCTAGAATTCTGGACAACAGACCTGCTTCCCTGGCCCACTCACCCGTTGAGTCAACTGGGGAGGGAAGCCACAATGCAGCTGGATTCCAGTTCAGCTTTAGAATCCCTGTTCAGGGTGATCTCTCGGCCCTGTATTTTTTTTTTATGCCTTGTATTTTAGTTAAGTGTACACAGTTCACCAGCCCACATGATCTATTGAATTTTGTGGGGAGTAGGAATTCTGTGTCCTCATCTCTATTTCCACTGTGAAGCCTAGCACACTGCACAGGGTACATACTGAAGAAATGATTATTGAATGAATGAATGAACTACAATGTAGCAGCCATATTTTTCATAAAACTTAGGTCCTGTGGTGCTTTCAAGGGTTAAATTTGGGGGATTGTTGACACCTCATTAATATCAATATGAAGGAGATAGTGGATAGAAACCCCACTAATCAATACTGTGCTCAAACATACAGACGAATTTTCCCAAAACTCAGTAACTACCTCTTCTTTTTTTTTCTTTCTTTAAGAACAGACACCTTTGTCTAGCCCTGTATTATGTGGATCTGCATCTGTATCCCATTACTCCCCGAATATGCACATAGGTCCCACTCTTGAGTCCAGGGATAGCCAGGTAAACATACTACCCAGATATGGTGGTATCCACAGTGAGTAGGTTCAAGTCTCCAAGGATGCATGGTTAAAACAGGGTAGAGGCAGACAAAGTTCCATCTGGGAAGGAAATAGTGAGTCTAATTCAAAGGCAATGTGCAGACATAGAAAAAAAGAGAAGCAGAGTTGGCATCTATGAGTGTCAAGCACAGACAAGGCTATACGCTAAGAATAAGCCAAATGGGGCAGCTCAGAGATTTCGCCAGGGCCAGCGTGGATGAGCCAGGGCACACGTGGCAGATTTGAGGATGCTGATTAGGAATTTAGGCCCAAACGAGTAGCATCTTTTAATCCACCGGCGGTAGAGGACCATGTGCACATTAACCCACTCTGCTCCTTCCTGCCCCCAGGCTGTACTAGGACCTCTGAACTGCCCTTTATCCCCTGAGTTGAAAACCTTCACTGAGCACTTGCTAAATTCTGATTCTGCCCCACAAGGGGGCCTCAGCAGTGACCACAGCAGATCCTGTCCCTGTTCCCTCAGACTCCTTGGGATCCACTGCACCTTTTGTGCTCTTCTCACAGGCCTATAGCACTGGCCCAGTACTACACTGCTCTATAAAGCTGCCTGTATCCATCTTATTCCCTGAGTTACCTGTCCAACACTGTAGTAGGAATCTTAGTCCCCATTTCCCCCATCATGAACTCAGCCCCTTTGCTCTTTAAGGTTTTACTGGCAAGCAATCCTTGAAAATGCTAGTTACTATTCTTGGCCTATTATTTGCTAACACTGTTCTTTAGGGGATATTTTGTTGGAATTTTACTTTCATATAATATACTTGTTTTAGCCTTTATATATCTTTCACTCCACCAGAGAGATGTTGCCACCCTCTGTTTTAAGAGTTCAGTTTTGGAAGGTCAAATTTGTTGCCAACCAAGGAGGCCACATACAAACCCCAGGTATCTGTGGCAACCTGTCCTCCCTAGCCCTCCCTATCTATTCCTCCCTCAACTCACCCCTCTTGGCTGCTGGGTATACCAGCTGAGCTCAGTTAATCGCCTTTCTGCTTCACTCCACCCAGCTCCTGAGTAAATGAACAAAATCAAAGAAGGTCATCTCTCAATGGTCTGTAAGCCAAATCACTGAAAGCTTCCAAAATGCTCAGTGACTCTACTATTGTCTACTCCTTTGGTGAATGTGTCAGGTCCTCCACTTCTCAAAATGCATCTAGTATTCCCTTTGCATCTGTCCTGCCTGTCGTCTGCTGGGCCTGAAGGAGGCAACTACTCAACAAAAACTACTCAGGACATAGTGACCCTTTGCTCCAGCAGAGGCCTCTGTCCAAACTCCCCTCCTTGCCATTCTCATTCTCTAATATACTGAGGAAACTTTACATGAATGATAATTTTTTAAATACCTGCCTCTCATGTTAGACTGAGAACTGCGTTTCCAGATCTGTAGGGGATTTATTCCCCAAAATTCATGTCCACCTGGACCCTCAAAATGTGTCCGTATGTGGAAATAAAGTCTTGGCAGAAAAAATTAGTCAAGATGAGGCCATAGTGTATTATGGTGGACCCTAAGTCTAATGACTAGTGTTTTTATAAGAGAAAAGAGAGGGCAACTCAGACACAGAAACACAGAAGCCACACACAAAGGGAAAACACCACATGGAGACAGGCAGAGGCTGGGTGGGATGCAGCTATAAGCCAAGGAACGAGGAAGACTGCCAGCATCAACCAGAGCTCAGAAATTCCCCCTCAGAGCCCCTAGGACGAACCCACCCTGCCAACACCTTGAACTCAGACCACTAGCTTCCAAGCAGTAGAGAACAAAGTTCTATTGTTGAAGCCACCTAGTTTGTAGCAATTTGTTCCAGTAACCCTAGGAAACTCATACAGTATCTAATTCCTAGTATCTAATACCGCAGACGGGATCCGCCAGAGCAGTGTGACTTTGGGCAGATCACATTATCTCCAATACAAAAATGAGGATAATAATAATACTCTCTCTAGAACTGCTGTGAGGATCAAATGTGGTAAAGTTATGAAAAACACTTCATAATATAAAATGAGCACCATAAATATTAGCTGTTGGAATTACATTATGATTTCAGTTCTATTATGAGGAATGAAGGGAGGAAGATGAGTGAGAGCAAGAAAAGTTTATTAGTTTTTTATTAGTTCTAAAGGTTTATTAGTTCTAAGGTAAGACTGTTTCTGTCAACCTGAATATTTTTATTATTTCAGAAATGTAGCACTTTCTTAATTCCAGAGAATTTTAAAGACACAAAAAGGGAGCCAACAAAGCACTAGGTTAGACTTGACTCTCCAATGTTAAGGAGTTTAAAAAATTAAGAGCTAAGGTCTAGTGTATATTTTTCTAGCTGCTAGAACCCTACTAAGCATTTTTTCTGCATCATCTTATTTAATTTGCACAGAGGTGTGGACTATATGCTATATTAACATGAGGAAACACAGTTTCCAAGAGAAGGCTTCCCCATCTGCCCGAACACAGTCAACCCAATTCCATCTGTGTGTGGAACCACTTGCCAATAGAACGTTGCTCTCACAACCAGAAAAGCCAGGAAGCACACCTGCCCCCTGCCAGTGTCACCTCCAGCTGTGACAATTACACAATCCATTCCTTGGCCTCCCCATGAGGAGTCACGCCTTTCCTCAAACTCCCAAGTTCAATGGCAGGTGCATCACTGTCCTCTCACTAATGTGTACTTCAAGGATGTTATTAACCTGCTGGAACCTGAACTGCTGCCTCCTACTTGGGCAATTTTCCAACCATTTAGTGGCATAATCATCAGACGCAGGATGTAAACATTTCCTCCCCGCAGCCTGGGAAGGGGGCCAAAGGACTCAACCTCGGTGAATTCCCTGTAGGAAGCTACTCTTTGGGCATCTCTGTGGAATTGAGCTTAACAGATGACATATTTGGAGAGGCTGAAACCCGTTCTTGCTCCCCATCCACTTTCCTGTTACATCAGTAGAACCTATATTGAAAGTCAACATGGATTCAGCAATAAAGAGAAGCAAAACACTGAACATGCTATGACATGAATGAACTCAAAAACATGCCGAAGGAAACAGGCCAGACACAAAAGGCCACCTATTATATAAATTCATTTATATGAAATGCCAGAAAAACCAATCTATAGAGACATAAAATAGATTACTGGTTGCCTAGGGCTGGGGATGAGAAATGTAAACCACAAATAGGTACAAGGGATCTTGATAGGTTGATAAAAATGCTCTAAAACTAGATTGTGGTGATAATAGCACAACTTATTACAAAAAATCATTGACTTATAAACTTAAAAGAGGTGAATTTTATGGTAGGTAAATTATACCTCAATAAATGTCTGGGTTTTTTTTAAGCCAACTCAGGCTTTCTAAAATTCCTAACATGATTACTAACTGGAAATTCTAGAAACAGAGCTCAGATATCAAGTAGTGATATCCCAAAACCCAAAAGGGGATATTTGATTTGATTTGGGAAGCTTTGCCAATACTACAGAATATTCTTAAAACTCAGGAAATGTAAATGTAAAAAGAAATTTGTTGCATTATGCACTATTTACATGATTTATCTGCTCACTGACAATAAAATATTAACCTCTTTTCCTTAGAATTTCATGTGAATTCCGTTATTTGGAGTCCATTTCTAACTCAATTACTAGTTAGGTAAAAATTCTGGGTTAGTTTTCTCATCCCTCTGGACCTCAGACTCTTCATATGCAGAATGAGAAGATCGCTCTACATTATTAACTCTAGATTCCTTCTAGGTCAGACATCATAATGTTTTCTACATACCAGATACCAGGCGAGGCAACATCTACACTCATTTAGTATTCTGAACAGCCTTAAGGATGAAGAATTATTAAACCTACCTTACTGGTGAAGAGACTGAGTCAAGTGACTACATTTGCTGTGTAACTTGTAACACACTAGTAAATAGCAGAGCCAAATTTAAGTCAGGATCATTCAATTATAAACCACAATGCTCCCCAATTCCCTTTCAATCTCAAAACAGACAATGGTGCTGTGTCATTAGGTTCCCAGAATGGAGGGAAATTTGAGACTAAGAATGTTCTCTTTAGAATACCATATGCTTGTCATACAGGCACAAAATACAAACACTGCCTTCTAGACGATGCACACACTACACTATTATGCAATGTTTAATGCAAATGCAATAGCGCTCTACAATAAAAATCCAGAATCTAAGTGTAAAGTTGAAGTCCAATGGCTAAGTTGAATATATCAATAGCAATATATTTATATAGCAATAATTTTATGCATGTAAGATATATTTATATACATATATAGCTAAAATTAGGAATATTATGCAATAAACAGTTTTAATACCTTATATAAGGTATAAAAGTTTATAAGATACAGATTGCCTGGCAAAAGACAAGAATTTTTCAAGCTGTTCAGTTAATTTATTATGGAAGTAGGATTTTTTTAAACTCATAATTGTCCTAGAAAGAAGTATAGCCTCA
Organism: Manis javanica; assembly: GCF_040802235.1. NCBI lineage: Eukaryota > Metazoa > Chordata > Mammalia > Pholidota > Manidae > Manis > Manis javanica. Next base: position 105,084,952 of record NC_133164.1, on the reverse strand, counting down.
TAACTAACTCTGAAATCCACAAAGAAGACCTATTTCTACCAGTACATACTAAGCCACTGTGGTGCCATTATTTAAGGAAATTTTCTCCAGGGATTTTGTAAGTTAAGTCATTACACTGGTAAGATCTCTCACATATATTCCCAGATGTCACCACTGCCTCTGCCAAGGCCAGCAACACAGCTGTCACCACAACCCCCGACAGTGCTCGCCCCACAAATTACTCCAAACCGTCTAGGGCACCTGTCTACCTCTGACCTGAGAACCTATGTTTCTTAAATGAGAAATGGTGGTTGCTACCCTCTATCAGTCTTTGGCTTTTTCAGGCCAAATCTCAGTAGACACTGTACCTCCAGTCACATGCAGCCTCAAGTCTCAGTCCTGAGGCAATCAGCATAAGCCAGACAAACCAAACCGCTAGTACAGTGGGTCTAGAAATAGTCAATGGAATGGTTAGTAGTATGAGCTGCTTTGTGCTGGGAAGGTCTGTGGGTACTGATAATAACCTGATACAGTGGCTGGCTCATTGAACAGACTGCCTACCTGGTCTTTTTTTTTTTGAGCCAGGATGTGGATTTTCTTCACCTTGTAGCAAGTTCAGTGATAAGAGGTGCATCCAATATTCCAGACATGAACTCACTATAGTCTTGACAACTTAAAGAAAATCTGTTTTTCTGCTAATATTGTCTTTGAAGTTTTTACCATTCCTAAAGTTAGAATCTTTTGACTTGGGGCCAAATTCTCAAATTCCATATTATTTCCTCTGTTCTGGCCCTCCTAGCCCTTGAGATTCAAATCATGACCCAGCCTCATATGAACTGGACCTTTCTCTTTCCTACCTTCATGACTTTAGGCAAGTTAATTAAACCCTATTAAGCTCCATTTCCTACCAAATGGAGATAACAGCCACAGAGCTATTAAGAAGAGTAAATAAAAGAATGTGTTTAACACCCAAAAAGTGCAAAATGTATGCTCCATTGATGCTGGTATCTCTCTTTCTCTGCTCTTCAGATTATATGCAGTCTGAGGGCCAAGTAGTGAGTACTCTCCTGTGTGTTTCTCCTACAATTCTTTATGATAGCCTAAAGAAGAAACAGATAGGAAACAATAAACACATATTGTTGAATGAATAAATAGCACTGTCCCATGAAATCCAGCAAACTTAGCAGTCATGAACCAAAGGTGACAATTAAGCTCTCAAGACACAAGGTAGCCACGTAGAAAGTTTTACAAGTTACAAAGATAAGATTTAGCATCCTTCTGTTACCAGATTTTCTCTCAGAGTACAGATGTCCCTCACATCATGTGTATTACATATTTTTTATTTTCAAGAGCTTGCTCTGTGTCCAGGTACTGGCTGGGTAAGTGCTTTACAAACATTACTTCATCATATTTCTAAAGAAATCTGGGGAGATCTTCAGATCTACCCCATTTTGAAAGATGAAAATGATAAATACTCATTTTTTCTGTTGCCACAGGTAGAGTATGTGCAGACAGGCCAGGCTTTTCAACCATTTTCACCCATGTCAAACTGTAATGGGAAGCCGTGACAAAGCAGGGAATGCTGCCTAGAGTGGCAATTCCTTTGCCACTTTCCCAAGACTGCATGACAATGGCACTAGCAACAGGGCTCTATGTCAGTGGGCCAACTAGCATGTGAAGAGCAATAATACAATTTTTACATTGTTCCTATCTGTTGCCATTAAGTCTGGTTCCCTGAACCTTCTAGAGAGTCTCAGTATATTTCAGTTAATTATTCTGGAGCTTTAGTTAGCTTATATTGATTTATAGTGTTTGCAGTAAAGAAACCTGATTGATATAGGCCATAAGTCTTCAAGTAAAAGGTAAAATAGGGCCTCAGTGAAATGGTGATTCATAAATCTGGCAGCCCACGGCAAGCAGTGCAGAAATAGAAATTATCTCCTAGGGTCTCTTGAAATCATGTGCCAACTGAAGGCAAGAGTTGATAGAACCACGTGAGTTCTATTTTTAATAACAATGAAGAGCTTGAGAAATCTAAGGATGGTAGGATTGGGGGAATCCTTCTAATAGCATTGGACAACTTAAAGAGCATGACAAGCTCAAAATTCTAAATTCTTGGCTCAAGGCACAGGCAAAGAGAAAAAAAAATCAAGAACTCTCTATGGCTGCACTGAAATAAGTCCTTACAAGCAAGGGTAAGAGAGTTGAAAAATCAAACTCAATGTTTGATCCTGCTGGTTGCCGGATCAAATATGAATTCACAGGTTTCTTTAGGGAAGTTTAAATATTGATAGGAAAGAATGAAATCTAGAAAATTGGAAGGGGAAAATATGGAAGGATATAGATGACCCACATAATACCTGCCACTCCATATCTACAAGTCCCTGACAGGAGACTTTCTTCCTTGCCATTTTAGTGGGTTGAAGTAGCTTGAAGACTTAGTAATGGTCCAAGCTGTGGCAGCTGTCTTAACAAAAGGGGCGCAATTCTCTTCACGCTCTGACCAAATGATCCTTAATAGCTCCCAACACTTAATTAAGATGACACAAGATAAAACAAAAATTAGACCCTGGAAGAAAGGTTTAGTCACAGAAAGAAACTTGTAGAATATTGATAATTTTAAAACCTGAAGAACATTCATGGGAATGGATTCTGAGGACACTAGACAAAGGAGTAGAAAGCTGATTTGAAATTGGGTTGAATGCATCAATATTGGTGCAATTATCAGATGTTGGATTCAATGTGTTGGCACAAGCCACTGGGAGTTGTTCAAATTACTTGCTCAGTTGAATGACCAAAATCTGGATCCAGAGTGCCCCAGGGTAAATAAAGTTGAGATGCCAAAATTTCATTAACATATAGTATACAAAAGCAATGCAGAATTCAAATAGAAATGTTGGAGTGAATTTGTCCTTTGTAAGCCAGTCACTCTTTTCTTATGTTTCTAGATGGACCCAGAAGACATTCTTCTTTTCAACAATGCACTGAAAATTACTTCATTGTGGAGGCCACCACAATCTTGGAAATTATAGCACTTTGTGATTTCCTGTATGTCAGGGATGTGGAAAAGTCACAATTAATGTTAGCTTCCTTCTTTCAGAGGAAATTCTAGGATCTCATGGGTCCAAGGCAAGGTATCATCACTTATCTTTTAGAGGCAAGACAAGCTAGATACTGGAATTGGTGACAGGACCGGAGAAGTAACCATAGGTGATTTCCCATTTAAGGTTATGTCAGCTATCTGGTTCTGTGCCAGAGTTTAGTTTGCAGGGATTCTGATCATCTACCCATGCCCACAGGGCATCAAGGTTGTCCAGTAAGGTGAGAAGTCTACGTTGAGAGATGCTAAATAAACTGGAACTAACAGTTCCCTAAGTGCCTTGGTACAATACATACATGCCAGCAGTTGGAGATGATCCCATGAAAATATAGGGGTCTGACACTTCTAAAGACTCTCCAGAGGAATGACCTGGCCAATGTTAAAAAATATACTCTGAGGGGAGAACAGTTGGTTTCTTGCACACTCTGCGATTTTAATATGTCTCTGGATTATGGTGGCAAAATATACCACTCCTGGACTTGTTTTTCTTACACATTTACCAGATAATACAAAAAGCTAACAATTTTTAATGTGCTCTAGGCCAGTGATTTTCAAATTAAAGCATACATTCAGGATCACCTGGAGAGTTTATTTAAATAGATTTCCAGTTTAAAAGTTTCTGATGCTCCCTTCCACTAGAGTTTCTGATTAAGTAGTTCTGGAGAGTGGCTCAATAATTTGCATTTTTGGTAGTAACCTTTCATATGATATTGTTGCTGTAACCCAGGGATCACAGTTTGGAAACCACTGTCCTAAAAGAAGAGAACATTCTTCAGTGTATTCAGATTCTAATGTAAATATCTCTGCTACTTATAATCTAAGAGATCCAGTGATGTTTCAAATATTTGTGGCTAGAATGCTGTCCAGAACATGTGGCGAGCCATAACTGGGGAATCAAAACGGTGGTACCAGGGGTTTGGATGCTCTCTTCAGCATTTACTAACTCTACCATTGCGAGAAAGTTCTTGGGCCCTGATAATAACTGTACACTTGACCAAAAGAAGAAACATGGTCAGACAAGTTAAGTATCTTCATTTAAGTTAATAAGAAATAGAACCTGGGCTTGATCCCATGATGTCATCAGTATCATCTTATGCCTCCCTAGGATTTCTGCAAGCTAGGTTTGGCTTTAAATTCATGGTTGTACTAAGATAACTGTTTTATATACATATATTTGACCATGAAATCTTTCAGATTTTGAAGAAGTATAAAGGGTTTACATCCTTGGGGCCAGATAAGAGTTTTAGCTCTGGCTCATGTCTGGGATCTACTTTCCTTACCTATAAAACAAGAAGTTAAATTTAATAATTTCACCTTTGTTCTAGCACTAAATTTTTATGAGTAAACTTCCCAGGTCTATCCTATACCCCAACCCAACGAAAGAAATCTTAGATTCCCCATCAATATTTGCAATACTTCTAAATGCTATGAAAGCACTTTATATTTAATTCATGCTGTGTCATACTCAGTAATAGTGAAAAACTATGAAACGGAAAAAGGGGATATTTTTCCTGTAGTTTTCAATTGCACTAATTACCTTTCTCTAAAAGCTCCAGTAAGTTTTTCTATATTTGAATTTAAGGTAATTTATACTTTTTCTTTTCCCACATACTTCATAATTTGGAGACTAAATCCATTACTTTCTCTAGACTGCCACAAAAGACCTTCCCCACAAAATGAGCTAAGCAATACGACAATGACACATTCTGTTCTTGGGCTGTAAACAGTTGCTAAGTATTAACAAGACCCTTGAACGTCTTGACTCAGTAAGACTCAAGACAAACTCAGATTGTGACATTTTCCTCTGTAATTCTTTCATTTCTGTACCCATTTAAATGATTTTCAGAGCCTGCTAAATGTCATCTAAGTTACCTAAAGCTTGAGAAACTATTTTGAAGGGAGTTCTTTAAATGCAATTATACCTCTATCTGACAACACCATCTGCTGCCAGCATCTCACTCTGTCAGCTTCCGGTTCAGTTAACTACTTCATTGCCTATCTGAATGCTGACAGCTCTTTTCAACAAGGACCAATGGGATCACCAAAGAGTAGGAACATACATACACTTACAGGGGCCAAAACTGGCATGGTGCTCTATTCGACCAACTAATAGAAAGGCCAATATTTCTGTTTCTAGTGTAAAAAGATACTAATTTAGATATCCATTATTTAGTAATTAAGGCATGGCTTTATTTCTGCATTTTCTGAGAGGTTGATGCATTTGTCTAGGAAAGCCTACATGAAATACTACTTATTTTTGCAAGAGAACTCTAATAAAAATTTCTTACTTATGTCTATAATAATAAGAAGTAGAGCAGACTACCACAGAATTATCTTCACAATAAAGAGTAAATTCTCATGTCACAAAGGGGAGAGAATAATGAAAAGTCCCGTTTGCCCCAGAACACATCTTCAGACCAAGGGATATCTGAATCTTTATCTACTCACAGGGGAGATGCCAGGGCTTAAAAGAGGATTAAATATCACAGACCCAGGATGAAAGGTATCTTTTAAGTAGCCCTAATAAATAAATTCACCATCTTTAAGTACAAATAATAGTGAAATAATAATTTTTCATGGACAGTTTAAGGTATCAAGATTATCTATTAGAGTTAGAGACTATACACTAAGAGATGAATATTGAGACATGACTTTGGGAACCTGTAGCAAGCTTAATTCCAGAAAAAAAATAACTCACATGCTTTGAAAAGCTATAGATAGAAACATGGCTGGACCAGGGTTGCTTAAGCCACTCTAAGGTAGATGTCAGACCCTAATGCACCTTTGACTCATGGCATTTACTCAAGGGTTGAGTTGGCATGAATGATGAATAAAGTTTACATCACTGAGAAAATCACCTTTCTCTCATTTATACAACAGAAACACAGTAAGAATATCCTAAGAGATGAGAGGACTCAGAGAAATAGCTTAATTATCAGGAATTTGCAAAGTAGTCCTAAGGGCTTTCAAATTATGGAAAAATAGACATCAACAACTAGGACCATGTGATAACAGGAACATTCATCACCATAAAAAAGCCCCAAATTATCCAGCAGGGCCCCACTGCTGAGCCAGACACAAAGAGGGGCCTCCCAGCTAAAAAAACAGAAAACAAAACATCAAACTCCCTTTCTCCAGGATTCTATGGCACTAACATACACTGGCCATTTATGATCTAGAAGGAGCCATCCTAGGGCAGAGAGAACTGAAAAAGTTATGAAGTACCCAAAGCCAATGTTCAAATTTTCTTCAGGTCTCCAAAAACCTTAACTGGGAATTCTTACTTGTGCTGTATTTTTACCCTCTTCTTGTCTTGGTTTAATTATGGCCGACCCTCTACTCTGTGTTCTGTCTGAGACAGTGGAGATCATGGCCACCTAATTCACTCTTGAACAAAACTTAACATAAAAATACAACCCGCCAAGATGTCACCTCCAGGTACAGTGGGCCACACTCTCTCTTGTAATCATGGGGAACCATCTACACCACCATTAAGTGAACAAGGGCCTCAGAGCAAGTCATTCCAGGGTTTAAATCCAAACTACAACATATGATGCCCATGTAACCTTAATTTTTTTAGCATATTTTCCCAAATGTAATATTCAACATGGGCACACAATCTGTGAGCCTTAGATTTTGTCTTAAAAAAACATCTATGAAAGACTTTTTCAGGGGGACAATTGGGGAAATTTGGATATGGAGTGAATATTAGGTGATATGGAGATATTAGTATTAAATTTCTTAAGTGTGATAATGGTAATATAACTAGTAGGGGATAATGTCCCTATTTTTAGGACATGTATAAGACATATTTAGGGATAAAGTATCATAATGTCTGCAATATATTTTTAAATGTCCCAGCAAAAGAATAAATGGTAGGTGGGTAGAGAAAAGGGAGATATGGGGGAGACAGAGAGGGAAAGAGAGAGAGAAAACAAAATGTTAATTGTTGATGTTAACGATTGTGCAGTTAACAATAACTGTTGGAACTACTCTAGTGGGGTACACAGGTAAAAATTAAGAAAAACTGCACTAATCCTTTCCAAGAAGTATCATCACTTCAGGATTATGTTCCACCCCATTTAGGGTAGGCAACTACCACCTACATCCTGCCCACTCTACAATGTTGAGCTTGGATCCCAAAATGGGTGGTTAAGAAATATATGCATTCACTACTAAGATTAAGGACCAGGGCATGTTGAAAATTCAAAGGCAAAAATTTTAATTACGGATTCAACCAATAATTTCTCTTCATAGATCTCTAAATTTACTTTTAAGTGGTACAGATCTCTACATTTATTTTTAAGTGGTACAGAACTCCATCTTTTTTAACAACTTCTGGATATTCGGTCTATTCAACAGCCTAATACCCAACTTAATAGAAAAAAAATTATTAAAAACTAGCTATCATTTACACCTAAATGTATTTCTTAAAAATATATAATTAAGGCAGAGCCAAGATGGCGGCGTGAGTAGAGCAGTGGAAATCTCCTCCCAAAAACACATAGAGCTATGAAAATATAACAAAGAAAAATCTTCCTAAAATAGAGACCACAGGACACAGGACAACATCCAGACCACATCCACACCTGCAAGAACCCAGCGCCTTGTGAAGGGGGTAAGATACAAGCCCCAGCCCGGCGGGACCCGAGCGCCCCTCCCCCCGGCTCCCGGCGGGTGGAGAGAAACCGGAGCGGTTTTTTTTTTTTTTTTTTTTTTTTGGCGAGCGCTTTTTGGAAGCCTTAGAGGGACGGGCCCCCGTTGCTGGGGAGGCAGGGTGGCGGGACCGGTGAGGAGGTGCCTGGGAACGGCGCCGGAGGACAAAGAATATCCCGCCTTTCTCCCTGCGAGACCTGGGGGCGGGTGCCTGAGACCAGTGCCTGAGGACGGAGGAGGTCGCGCGTTTTTCCCCCTTTTTTTTTTTTCTCTTTTTGGCGAGCGCTTTTTGGAAGCCTTGAAGGGACGGGGACCCCAGTGCTAGGGAGGCACGGTGGCGGGACTGGTGAGCGGGTGGCTGGGACCGGCGCCTGAGGACAAAGAATATCCCCCGTTTTTCCCTGCGGGACGGGTGGGCGGGTGCCTGAGACCGGCACTTGAGGACAGAGGAAATCGCGCGTTTTTCCCCTTTTTTTTTTCTCTTTTCTGCGAGTGCTTTTTGGAAGCCTAAAAGGGACAGGGACCCCGGTGCTAGAGAGGCAGGGCGGCGGGACTGGTGAGCGGGTGCCTGGGACCGGCACCTGAGGACAAAGAATATCCCGCATTTTTCCCTGTGGGACCGGTGGGTGGGTGCCTGAGACCAGCACCTGAGGACGGAAGAAATCGCGCGTTTTTCCCCTTTTTTTTCTCTCTTTTTGCCGAGTGCTTTTTGGAAGCCTTGAAGGGACAGGGACCCCGGTGCTAGGGAGGCAGGGCGGCGGGACTGGTGAGCGGGTGCGTGGAACCAGTGCCTGAGGACAAAGAATATTGAGCATTCCTTCCCTGCGGGACCGGTGGGTGGGTGCTTTATGGAAGCCTTGAAAGGACAGGGACCCTGGTGCTAGGGAGACAGGGCAGCAGGACCAGTGAGCGGGTGCCTGGGACCGGCACCTGAGGACAAAAAAAAAAAAAAAAAAAAAAAAATCGCTTGTTTTTTCCTTTTTTTTCCTTTTTTTTTCTCTCTTTGTTTCTGTTCCCTCTCTCATTGTTGCTGCTGTTGTTTTGGTTTGGAGAGTGCTTTTTGGAAATCTTAAAGGGGCAGGACAGGTCACTTAGACCAGAAGCAGGGAATCTGGGGATCTCTGGGCACTCTAACCCCCTGGGCAGCAGGGAGCACAGAGGCCCCTTACGGAGATAAATAGTCTCCTGGCTGCTCCCCCTCCAACGGGGCTCCACCATTTTGGAGGAACAGCCCCAGCCAGGCCAAGCCCACAGCAACAGCGGAGATAAACCCCAAAGCAACTGGGCAGGAAGCAGAAGCCCTGTCTGCGCACAGCTGCCCAGCACAAGCCACTAGAGGTCGCTATTCTCCCAGGAAAAGGCTACAAAACAACAAGAAGGGAAGCTCTTCCAGCGGTCACTTGTACCAGCTCTGCAAACTATCTCTATCACCATGAAAAGGCAAAACTACAGGCAGACAAAGATCACAGAGACAACACCTGAGAAGGAGACAGACCTAACTAGTCTTCCTGAAAAAGAATTCAAAATAAAAATCATGAACATGCTGACAGAGATGCAGAAAAAAATGCAAGAGCAATGGGATGAGATGCAGAGAAAAATGCAAGAGCAGTGGGATGAAGTCCGGAAGGAGATCACAGATGTCAGGAAAGAGATCACAGAAGTGAAACAATCCCTGGAAGGATTTATAAGCAGAATGGATAAGATGCAAGAGGCCATTGAAGGAATAGAAGCCAGAGAACAGGAACGTATAGAAGCTGACATAGAGAGAGATAAAAGGATCTCCAGGAATGAAACAACACTAAGAGAAATATGTGACCAATACAAAAGGAAAAACATTCGTATTATAGGGATACCAGAAGAGGAAGAAAGAGGAAAAGGGATAGAAAGTGTCTTTGAAGAAATAATTGCTGAAAACTTCCCCAAACTGGGGGAGGAAATAATCGAACAGACCATGGAATTATACAGAACCCCCAACAGAAAGGATCCAAGGAGGACAACACCAAGACACATAATAATTAAAATGGCAAGGATCAAGGACAAGGAAAGAGTTTTAAAGGCAGCTAGAGAGAAAAAGGTCACCTATAAAGGAAAACCAATCAGGCTAACATCAGACTTCTCAACAGAAACCCTACAGGCCAGAAGAGAATGGCATGATATACTTAATGCAATGAAACAGAAGGGCCTTGAACCAAGGATACTGTATCCAGCACGACTATCATTTAAATATGATGGTGGGATCAAACAATTCCCAGACAAGCAAAAGCTGAGGGAATTTGCTTCCCACAAACCACCTCTACAGGGCATCCTACAGGGACTGCTCTAGATGGGAGCACCCCTAAAAAGAGCACAGAACAAACAACACAACATATGAAGAATGGAGGAGGAGGAATAAGAAGGGAGAGAAGAAAAGACTCTACAGACAGTGTATATAACAGCTCAATAAGCAAGCTAAGTTAGGCAGTAAGATACTAAAGAAGCTAACCTTGAACCTTTGGTAACCACGAATCTAAAGCCTGCAATGGCAATAAGTACATATCTTTCAATAGTCACCCTAAATGTAAATGGACTTAATGCACCAATCAAAAGACATAGAGTAATAGAATGGATAAAAAAGCAAGACCCATCTATATGCTGCTTACAAGAAACTCACCTTAAACCCAAAGATAAGCATAGACTAAAAGTCAAGGGATGGAAAAACATATTTCAGGCAAACAACAGTGAGAAGAAAGCAGGGGTTGCAGTACTAATATCAGACAAAATAGACTTCAAAACAAAGAAAGTAACAAGAGATAAAGAAGGCCACTACATAATGATAAAGGGCTTAGTCCAACAAGAGGATATAACCATTCTAAATATATATGCACCCAATACAGGAGCACCAGCATATGTGAAGCAAATACTAACAGAACTAAAGAGGGAAATAGACTGCAATGCATTCATTGTAGGAGACTTCAACACACCACTCACCCCAAAGGATAGATCCACCGGGCAGAAAATAAGTAAAGACACACAGGCACTGAACAACACACTAGAACAGATGGACCTAATAGACATCTATAGAACTTTACATCCAAAAGCAACAGGATATACATTCTTCTCAAGTGCACATGGAACATTCTCCAGAATAGACCACATACTAGCTCACAAAAAGAGCCTCAGTAAATTCCACAATATTGAAATTCTACCAACCAATTTTTCAGACCACAAAGGTATGAAAGTAGAAATAAATTCTACAAAGAAAACAAAAAGGCTCAGAAACACATGGAGGCTTAACAACATGCTACTAAATAATCAATGGATCAATGAACAAATCAAAATAGAGATCAAGGAATATATAGAAACAAATGACAACAACAACACTAAGCCCCAACTTCTGTGGGATGCAGCGAAAGCAGTCTTAAGAGGAAAGTATATAGCAATCCAGGCACACCTGAAGAAGGAAGAACAATCCCAAATGAATAGTCTAACATCACAACTATTAAAACTGGAAAAAGAAGAACAAATGAGGCCTAAAGTCAGCAGAAGGAGGGACATAATAAAGATCAGAGAAGAAATAAACAAAATTGAGAAGAATAAAACAATAGCAAAAATCAACGAAACCAAGAGCTGGTTCTTTGAGAAAATAAACAAAATAGATAAGCCTCTAGCCCAACTTATTAAGAGAAAAAGAGAGTCAACACAAATCAACATAATCAGAAATGAGAATGGAAAAATCACGACAGACTCCACAGAAATACAAAGAATTATTAAAGACTACTATGAAAACCTATATGCCAACAAGCTGGAAAACCTAGAAGAAATGGACAACTTCCTAGAAAAATACAACCTCCCAAGACTGACCAAGGAAGAAACACAAAAGTTAAACAAACCAATTACAAGCAAAGAAATTGAAACAGTAATCAAAAAACTACCCAAGAACAAAACCCCGGGGCCGGACGGATTTACCTCGGAATTTTATCAGACACACAGAGAAGACATAATACCCATTCTCCTTAAAGTGTTCCACAAAATAGAAGAAGAGGGAATACTCCCAAACTCATTCTATGAAGCCAACATCACCCTAATACCAAAACCAGGAAAAGACCCCACCAAAAAAGAAAATTACAGACCAATATCCCTGATGAATGTAGATGCAAAAATACTCAATAAAATATTAGCAAACAGAATTCAACAGTATATCAAAAGGATCATACACCATGACCAAGTGGGGTTCATCCCAGGGATGCAAGGATGGTACAACATTCGAAAATCCATCAACATCATCCACCACATCAACAAAAAGAAAGACAAAAACCACATGATCATCTCCATAGATGCTGAAAAAGCATTTGACAAAATTCAACATCCATTCATGATAAAAACTCTCAGCAAAATGGGAATAGAGGGCAAGTACCTCAACATAATAAAGGCCATATATGATAAACCCACAGCCAGCATTATACTGAACAGCAAGAAGCTGAAAGCATTTCCACTGAGATCGGGAACCAGACAGGGATGCCCACTCTCCCCACTGTTATTTAACATAGTACTGGAGGTCCTAGCCACGGCAATCAGACAAAACAAAGAAATACAAGGAATCCAGATTGGTAAAGAAGAAGTTAAACTGTCACTATTTGCAGATGATATGATACTGTACATAAAAAACCCTAAAGACTCCACTCCAAAACTACTAGAACTGATATCAGAATACAGCAAAGTTGCAGGATACAAAATCAACACACAGAAATCTGTAGCTTTCCTATACACTAACAACGAATCAATAGAAAGAGAAATCAGGAAAACAATTCCATTCACCATTGCATCAAAAAGAATAAAATACCTAGGAATAAACCTAACCAAGGAAGTGAAAGACTTATACTCTGAAAACTACAAGTCACTCTTAAGAGAAATTAAAGGGGACACTAATAAATGGAAACTCATCCCATGCTCATGGCTAGGAAGAATTAATATCGTCAAAATGGCCATCCTGCCGAAAGCAATATACAAATTTGATGCAATCCCTCTCAAATTACCAGCAACATTCTTCAATGAATTGGAACAAATAATTCAAAAATTCATATGGAAACACCAAAGACCCCGAATAGCCAAAGCAATCCTGAAAAAGAAGAATAAAGTAGGGGGGATCTCACTCCCCAACTTCAAGCTCTACTACAAAGCCATAGTAATCAAGACAATCTGGTACTGGCACAAGAACAGAGCCACAGACCAGTGGAACAGATTAGAGACCCCAGAAATTAACCCAAACATATATGGTCAATTAATATTTGATAAAAAATATTTGAAAAAAAATATTTGATAAAAATATTTGATATTGAAAAAAAAATGGGGGGGATGGACATACAATGGCAAAATGACAGTCTCTTCAACAGATGGTGCTGGCAAAACTGGACAGCTACATGTAGGAGAATGAAACTGGACCATTGTCTAACCCCATATACAAAGGTAAACTCAAAATGGATCAAAGACCTGAATGTAAGTCACGAAACCATTAAGCTCTTGGAAAAAAACATAGGCAAAAACCTCTTAGATATAAACATGAGTGATCTCTTCTTGAACATATCTCCCCGGGCAAGGAAAACAACAGCAAAAATGAGCAAGTGGGACTACATTAAGCTGAAAAGCTTCTGTACAGCGAAAGACACCATCAATAGAACAAAAAGGAACCCTACAGTATGGGAGAATATATTTGAAAATGACAGATCTGATAAAGGCTTGACGTCCAGAATATATAAAGAGCTCACACGCCTCAACAAACAAAAAACAAATAACCCAATTAAAAAATGGGCAGAGGAACTGAACAGACAGTTCTCCAAAAAAGAAATACAGATGGCCAAGAGACACATGAAAAGATGCTCCACATCGCTAATTATCAGAGAAATGCAAATTAAAACTACAATGAGGTATCACCTCACACCAGTAAGGATAGCTGCCATCCAAAAGACAAACAACAACAAATGTTGGCGAGGCTGTGGAGAAAGGGGAACCCTCCTACACTGCTGGTGGGAATGTAAATTAGTTCAACCATTGTGGAAAGCAGTATGGAGGTGCATCAAAATGCTCAAAACAGACCTACCATTTGACCCAGGAATTCCACTCCTAGGAATTTACCCTAAGAACGCAGCAATCAAGTTTGAGAAAGACAGATGCACTCCTATGTTTATCGCAGCACTATTTACAATAGCCAAGAATTGGAAGCAACCTAAATGTCCATCTGTAGATGAATGGATAAAGAAGATGTGGTACATATACACAATGGAATACTACTCAGCCATAAGAAGTGGAAAAATCCAACCATTTGCAGCAACATGGATGGAGCTGGAGAGTATTATGCTCAGTGAAATAAGCCAAGCGGAGAAAGAGAAATACCAAATGATTTCACTCATCTGAGGAGTATAGGAACAAAGGAAAAACTGAAGGAACAAAACAGCAACAGAATTACAGAACCCAAAAATGGACTAACAGGTACCAAAGGGAAAGGAACTGGGGAGGATGGGTGGGCAGGGAGGGATAAGGGGGGGGAAGAAGAAGGGGGGTATTAAGATTAGCATGCATGGGGGGGAGGGAGAAAGGGGAGGGTGGGCTGCACAGCACAGAGAGGACAAGTAGTGACTCTACCACATTTTGCTAAGCTGATGGACAGTAACCGTAATGTGGTTGTTAGGGGGGACCTGATATAGGGGAGAGCATAGTAAACATAGTATTCTTCAGGTAAGTGTAGATTAAAAATTTAAAAAAAAAAAGAAAGAAAGAAAGAAAAGGGGGATTACTCCTTAACAGGATAAAACTATTGGTAAATCAAAGATCAACGCATGCTTTAAATATCCTTAATGTTGATCACTTAAAGGGTGTCAGATGATCAGCTATGGAGGTACTCTTTTCTGATAATATTCCTTTCTCTTAATTAAAAAAAAAAAAGAAAGCAGTTACTGTGTGCTGACCTCCAATGAGTTCTGCACAGTGGTATAGAGGGCATGTCAAAGTGTGGGCAAAGGGTCTGTTTGTTTCTACGCAGAAGATCAAGGCCTAGCTTGGATACCCAGAAAATGAACTAAGATACGATATGAGGAGGAGCTTCCGGCATCAGCACTCTCTGGAGGACTCGTGCCAGGGGATGATCATCAAAAAGCCTCCACAGGGATCCGGACGATGCTGCGGTTGTGGCTGCATCCAGCCCACCGTCTCCTGGACTTGCCATAAGAAGGAGGAGGGAGATGTCTAGGCTGGCATGTGCATACAGTGAGACAACGAATTTGACTGGATCTGTACTGTTGGAACTCAACCAGGAGTTGGGAGGGGTGCAAGTTGTAGCACCCCAAAATCTCATGACTATAGACTATCTATGGTTAAAAGAACATATGGGATGTGAACAGATCCCAGAAATGGGCTGCTTTAATTTGTCTGATGGTTCAAGTACTGTTGGACAATATCCATCATATCATAGATAAATTTTCACAAATGCCTAGGGTGCCTAAATGGTTTTCTTGGCTTCACTGGAGATGGCTGGTAATTATAGATTTGCTTTGTTTATGTCACCGTATTCCTATTATGTTAATATGTGTGTGCAAATTAGTTAGTAGTTTAAAACCTATACATACTTAAGGTACTATACAAGAAGATACGTCAAAGAAATAATCAATCCTCCCAAGTTTCCTTCATATGCTACATCTATAGCTTTTCTTCTTCCTTCCTAATTACAAACCTTAAATAGAATTCGTGCCTCATATCGAATTTACCGAGTATCATAATTCCTCCAGGTGGTAAAGATACCTCGAGACAAGTGCTGGGCATAGAAGCCACAGGGCATAAATCTGCAAAGAAGTAAAAAGCTAACCTTTGCAAACAATATGGCTTCTCTCTCACTTACCAACTTTACATTTCCCTGTATGGCCCCGGAAGATGACTGGTTAGCCAGAGACGGGTAAGATTCCTCAAGGGAGGAACAACCTAAGACAGGCACAGTCGCAGGGGGGCCATCAGGTGAGAATTTGGGGATCAACAGAGGTGAGGCTCAGAACCTCACCCCCCCTGCTTTGAGAGATATCTTCTGCATCCGTGGATGTCTTGCTGCCCTTGTCTAGCCTGGATTAATACTTAGTCCATAGGCACACACCTGATCATCTGATCATCTATATTTGCCTTCTTACAGCACTAAACTATGTTTTCTACCTTTATCTTGCATCTACCTACCACTTCAGCATTTTATTAAAAATAAAAATAATAATAATAATAGGAGAAATGTGGGATCAACATATAAATCAAGTACAAAAATCAAATGAATATTCATATTTGACCTGATGGTGTATAGGTCATATTGCATGATCAAAACCGAAAGTTTCTGTGATGAATGCCCTTGTACTGTTCACCATGTAAGAATTTATTCACTCTGTAAGAATTCCTTCACCATGTAAGAACTTGTTCGTTATGCTTCAGAAGATTGGAGACTGACGAGAATTAGGCTTGAGATGGATTAATGATTGTACATTGAGCAATGACCCCCCTATACTGAATTTTATTGTTGTTAACAACCATTTGATCAATAAATATGAGAGATGCCCTCTCAAAAAAAAAAAATATATATATATATATATATATATAATTAGCTTCAGAAAAGAGACATAATTTAGAGGAAGATTGAAATTTGTTACATGATAGTCCCTTTAAATATACCATAATGTGTTCAGTTTCAATAATATAATATAGGTATTTCAGCATTTCATGAATGATACATTATTTGACCTTTTAGACTGCTACATAATTGTGTATCTAGAAGACATTTTCATGTATCCTAAGACCCTGAACAAAATATTGCTCCTATTTGCTTGGTATTGGCCTGTCCCCAAGAATGGTGACTCTACTCCAAGCTTAAAAGATGTATATTTGATCTAACCCAGATAGAATGCTGAGACACTTCATCTTCCTTCAGGGTGTCTAGATGGATTCACAAAATTTCATCCTTCTAGTCCCTTCAATCCTTTCTGAGATTATTCAGGGCCTAACTATCACCTCATTGTGCATTTTCTCAACTTAATCGCAACTGTAACTAACTTACATATGAAAATCCAAGCATATCATTTATCCAAAGAAGATAACAAGGTCTCCAAACCTTAAAAGCCAGTTTTTGACTACCCCATTTGTACTTTTCCTGTGTATATGTTTGTGTGTGTGTGTGTGTGTGTGTGCATGTGCGTGTGTGTGTGTGTGTGTGTGTGTGTGTGTGTGTGAGAGAGAGAGAGAGAGAGAGAGAGAGAGAGAGAGAGAGGTAAAGAATCTTGCCCACCATGGTCCAGCAATACTCTGGTAACTAGCACCAAACAAACAGCTTATAATTGAACTATTTGTCAATTTTTTATGTGATGTACATACTTCCCATAACTATCACCATCAGATTACAATTCCTAAATATTTAAAAATTGCCTTTCCCAAGGTTATACAAAATAGCTCCAGTATCCAATTAGTCCTGACCCTACTTCATATGACTATCAGTGTACAACCAAACCATATAATTTAGCAGCTGTTGTCACTAAATGTCAAAATCATATTTTAAATATGTCTACAACAACTAGGAAGACCCAGGCACCCCAGTTTATATTCATTTATTCTCTCATCCAACAAATATTTACTGAATTTTTGGGTCTCAATATAGTTAGCATTAGTAATCGATATGGAGTCCCCATGAATGAGCAAATCTGTCACAGATGAAGGATTCTTTTCCCCTCTTCTCTGTCAAGTTCCATATGTGGAAGTTAAATATTTAAGTAGCCTCAGTTTCATTGTATGAAAAATAAAATACATTAAGACCTATTACAGAATGATGAACTAGAAAAGTACATGTTTTCAAATATGGCCACATTATACCCCATATTATGTACTCATTTGCAAGGTGATCTTTCCACTCAAGATCACGTCATCAATATGT
Organism: Manis javanica; assembly: GCF_040802235.1. Lineage (NCBI taxonomy): Eukaryota > Metazoa > Chordata > Mammalia > Pholidota > Manidae > Manis > Manis javanica. The sequence continues at coordinate 105,067,301 of NC_133164.1, read as the reverse complement.
AAGGTCATGTTCCCTCCTCTTGATTCTGAAAAGAATTGTGAGCTGCTTGGACCAACAGACTATGGTGGAAGTGACACTGCACTGTAACTTCTGGCTGAGTTTTTATTACTTCACTTTTCCTCATTTTCATCATCATAGCTCTTTGAACATATATGAGACTTAATGGTTATATTGATAAATGGCCAATAGATACAGAAATCCTTTCTACACACTTCAAATGAATAGCTGTTAAGTATTGAAATGACTCCACCTTTAAAGGACTATTTGACCCCTGACCCTAAAAGATCATAGACCTGTTTGAGAGTGCCAGTCCTCTGAGGTGGAGAGCTTCAGAGGACAAAATGGCACATGCCAGTTCACCATCCTATCTCTAGGGTTTAGCAGTATGTCTGGAAGTTAGTAGGCACTTCAGAAATATTTGGTGAATAAATCAGTGAATACATCAATCCAGGAAGCAGATTCTAATAGGATAGGCCTACAAGGCCCAAATAGGTACAATGCTTTGTTTCACTGTAATTCACTCAATGGGAGCTCTCCTTGATGCTGAAACTTATATCTTGCCTCCAGTAATGGTAACTACCATTACCTCCAGTACCTTCAGTATTGGTACATGGAAGAGATGGGTTCCCCTCAACTTCTATAAATGGAATTCTGGAGCTATTGCAGAGGTTTCTGCACTGCTGTCAGTCCACCCACCCAATGCCGCTATGGATATGTTAGGGAGGGAGACTGAACAATATGACTTTTTCCCCTCACCCCAGGAAAAAGAGTGGCTGGAAGCAGGGTGAAAGCAATATAATCTTCCAGAAAAAACATCAATGGCCGGAAAATAGAATATTTCACTTCTAGTATACACATTCTTGACCAGAGGACCATTACACGGGTCTAAATTTGAATTTTATGGTTACCCTTTCCCTGCTTCAGGTAAAGTGCTATGATACTACAGTCAGACACTTGCATATCACCTACCATAAGGCATTTTCCTTATATTCTTCAGTAGTATATCTTCAATCATAAAAACAGAAAAATCCTTGAGCCCTCAACAAAGAGTTATGGCCTTACTTAGCCAACTCAATTCCTCTTCCTGAAATATAAAACTTAATATAAAATATAAAAGTTAATATAAAATATAAAAGTTCTGCTGTTGTCATTTAATGCAAAAGTGTTCAAACAAAAAGGAATGTTATCATATCTTTGATGGGGACCTGATTTTTTTTTCTATTTACACCATTTAAACAACCCTAAGCTACCATAATACCCAGGGATTTTTATACCTCCATCCCCAAACTCATTACTCTGCCATCTTTAGCATAAGTCTGCAAAACTGTAAATCAAGGGCTAACCTTTTCATATTCCAAAAATGTCTTAGAACTTCAAGGCAATGAGATAGTAAGCATTGTGTTGAACACTAGTAGAGGAGGAGAACAATAACCAAGGGAAATACAACACAAAGTCTGTAAAATGTTAACTAAGTAAGTCCACCAGCAAGAGTAATAAGAGCAACCACTTAATGAAAACATACATACATACTACTTTACATAGCAGGTTCCCATGACTCTGTATGCATTAACTGACTTATCCTCACACCAAACATACAGAGTAGTCTTATCATACCTAACTTCAAATACAGAAACTGAGAAATATACAAGTTAAATAATGTGCTTTTTTCTTCACCTATCAGTGAAAAGGGGGCTAAGTTTCAGAATCAAGCAAACTGATTCTAAATTCTGTGCCTTACGCCAGTAAGCCTAGCCATAAAAAAGCAATACAAAATTCAAGTTTCCAATACAGATAACCGGCAGTTTTCTACCAATTTTCCATTTTTGATCCATCCAAGTAGAATTTAATTTCAAAATTAATGAGTTTCCTGTTTTACACATGTCTTACTACTCAATAAGGACTAACTGGTTAATAGGCTTGAAAGCAGTCCAGTATTGTTTTGTATTCCCTTGATATCCAGAACTGTATATGGTCCCTAATGTGTACTTAATAAATATTTATTAAATTAAATTCCCAACCAGATTTGGGTCCAGTTATTCTTTATAAATTCTAATTTTTAGAACTAGGACTCACTCAGAATCTTAAGTTCAACATTTCAGATGTGGGAAACACCTGAGAGAAGAGCAGGCATAGAAAAAAGACATGACTTGCTCAGGGTCATACAGCCAGCCAGTCAGTGGCAGAGCCGGGAAAATCAATGGGGGACCAGGCCACTTTGGCAGGAGGTGAACAATTTCTCCTTTTGCAGATGAGAGGGGGGTCAGGAGAGCATCAGGGCAAAGCAGTAAGCAAGAAAACAAATGGTCACGACTGGGAGCACTTGAGGAGAGACAAAATGGGGACCTGGAGGAAATGTTTGCTAGCTGGCATGTCCCTGTCATGGAAGCAGCAAAATAGCACAAGAAAATGACAAGCTAATGGAAACCCTGGTGGGAAGCAGCTGGCATACATTGTGCCTGAACTGCAGCTTAAATGATGATTGCCATTCTTGTGAGAAGGGCCTTGTGTATTCAGACAGCACAAGTCCCCATACTTCCCCAGTGCCCTGAGTGGGAAAAGGGGTATGTCCTAAGCCAAGAAGAGTTGATAAAGATGGCTGAGAGAGAAACCCTGAAGAGTCAGAATAGATGATTTTGACATGGATTCCAGAGTACGGGTTGGGGTGGTGGTGGGAGAGAACTACTGCATAGAAGTCACAGGAAAGCAGATATCAGCTTTTCACAGATAAAAATGCTCTAGCAACTATAATACTCATCACTAGTAGGGACTGACTTAAACAGTAACTGAGTCCCTAGCCACTTCGAGTACTCAAGCAGAGACTGGATGTCAGGAGTGTGCTCAAACAAATTTAAATATCAAATAAGCTGTTAGACTATGTAACTTCTAAGTTATTTTCAAATTCAGATTCTAATACTTTAAATTAGCCTATACTACAAAGTGTATACCAATGTTACCCAGGAAATTCCACCTGCTCTTTTAAATTCAAGGTAAAGTTCTCATCTAGAATCACCTTTACCATAGGCCAGAGGTAATAATACACCTCACATTTGTCTATTGTACTCTGTAGTTTATGCAACACTTTCACTTCTTGGATCTCATATGAGCCCCACAGAACCCTAAGGAAAATAAAGCAGAGGCATTACTATTATTTCCCAGTAGATACAAGATTATTCAATTACCAAATGGGTTATTAAATTTGCATTACATGGTAGGCATTTTTCTAGGCACTGGAAATACAGAGGTGGGAAAACAATCCTAGTCTCTCCCTCATGAAGCTTATTTATTCCTGTGGCAAGAGACAAGCAAAGAAAAAAAACAAATACATGTTACATCCTGAGGAAATAAATGTCATAAATAACAATGATTCAGGGTAAGGGGAATGAGGACTAATGGCAGGAGGGATGGTATTTTATACAGGGTGGTGAGGGAAGATGTGAGACCTTTAGGAAATGATGGAGCAAGACCTGGGGCTCACTACAACAGAGTATTAGAGACAGAGAGAATGGTAAGGGCAAAGACCCCCAGGGCACTTTAGGCAACTGCAGAGAATGGCAAGGAGGAAGTATAGCTAGACCATAGTGAACGGTCAGAGAAACCTAAGAGAGTGGATCAGATTTTATAAGGCATTACATATGATTTAACAGATTTTGGTTTTTGCTCTGGGTGAGGTGAAAAGCCATTGAAAGTTCTGAGCATAGAAACCTATGATCAAACAGACAATTTGAAAGGCTAACTCAGACCGCTATGTAGATTAGAGGCTGGAGGAAGAACAAGAGTAGAAAAAGTGAGAACTGCTAGGAGTTAGTTGTAGTGAGAACTACAAAAATGCAGGCAGGAAGAATGATGCCTTAGACAGGCTAACAGAGGACGAAATGGTGGGAAGTGATTGGATTTGGGGCTTATTTGAAAGGTGGAACATTACAGTGAATGCTGGATGATGAATATTATAATACAAGTCTTTCTGTCCTAATCTATGTTGTGTAGTGCAATCATTGACCTTAGCAACTTATTTAATTCTGTGCATCCTCCTCATCAATTTAGAAGTGAGATGCTCATAATGCTTGCAAACTTAGTGCAGTACTTTTTCCAGTTTAATATTCTTAAGTGCTAGCTCTGGAGCCTCTTTTTATAGAGAAAGGGGATGAGGACATTGGGATTATTTTGGTAGACAAGACCTGTTTCTTAGAGATTTACAAATGTCTGCCTGTTCAGAAAGAAGCTAACACCTCCCACCACAACACACATATGCACTTAGAGGCACATGATTAAACACAGAGCTCTATATATGCTTGGCACTGAGGTTGCCTACATTTGTCTAAATGTGTGTCTGCAATACTCACAGAATCCCTAGAAAGTAAACTGGCTTATGGAGAGACTGAGGCAATGAGACATGAAATCTGGCCTGCAGTCACTGAGATGTCAGTGGGAAATGGTTTTAGTCTCATGTTCAGTACTATCCTCTTAGTCAGTTAGTAGTGCTTTTCCTAAAATGCTCCCAAAATATTCATGGAGAGGGCCAGATGGATTCTACAAAGCTGACATTTTGGGAGTTTAAAAGTAACTGAGAGACAATTTACTCATTTCATAAAATGAGGAGGCATTGTAATGATTGCAAAATGCTTTGCTGGTGGCAGTTTGCTTTCTATGCAATTAGAAATAGTTTTTATCATTCCAAGTGAGATCTACAATCCGTACTTCTGAATACTGTTTCAAAGAATTATGCAGGCCCCAGTGCAACTAAGAACTCATGTTAGCAAACTGGTAGGTGGAGTTTTCCTTGAGTGGTTGACTGCTTCTTCTATCCCCTTTTGTGAAAGCTTCGCAGGAGAATATGCTCTCAGCAAAACCTTTACCTAAACTACAAATTAGAATTTGTGTTCAATTCCTCCCTTCCCATCTGCCCTTTCTGTGCCTCATCTTCACTCCCTGCCTTCTTCAAGGACTCCTGGTTTCCATCGTCCCAGAAGAGGCAACTCCAAAATACAGTCACAAAGTCTTCCCTATGAGAACCTGATTGTTGAAAGATGAGTCTGTACAAAGCAATCCTAAATCCAAAAGAGTAAACCCTAAGTGGCAAGTGCAGTGTCCTGTGACCTTACATAGAAACAGGGTCTTTGCAGATGCAATTAGTTAAGGATCTTAAGATTCATCGTAGACTTAAGGTGAACCCTAAATCCAATGACTGGTATCCTTAAAAATGAGAGAACACAGAGACGCATGTGAAGATGGAGGCAGAGACTGAGCTATGATGCTATAAATCAAAGAACACCAGGGGCCATCAGAAGGTGGAAGAGGCAAGGAAGTCCCTGAAGCCTACAGAGGAAGTATGTCCCTGCTGACATGTTGATTTCAGACTTCTATCCTCCTGAGCTATGACAGAATAAAACTAATGTTCTAAGCTGCCAGGATTGTGGTAAACTGCTATGGGAGCCCTGGACATCAGTACAGTGGTACTGCGGCCATCAAGACACTTGCAGAAGGGATAGTTATGGGCAGGGAGATGGTCACTGAACCTGTCACATCATGTCATCGTGTGGAGAGCTACCTCTATTCCTATATTCAGGAACTCACAGAAATCAAGTTCATAGTACAGTTTCTGTTGACAGACTGCCTGGATTGGATCCTAGCCCACCACTTCTTAAATGTGAGGCTTCAGATAAATAATATCTGTACTCCCTAGTTTCTCCATCCCTAAAATGGGGTTAATACTGTGCCTCTCTCAATGAGCCATTGTGAAGATTAGAGGTTGCATGTTAAACTCTTAAAACAGTGATAGCACATCTAAGTGCTCAATAAACATCAGCTGATTTTTATTAAAAGAGGCTAGGCACTAATCTTTCAACTACTAGTTTGCACTCTGGAACCACCTTATTTGAAGTGAAACATTATTATAAAAAGCATATTATTTTTTCATGAAGAAGTGGAATCCTTCTCTTTGTTCCTCTCAAAGCATGGCCATTAAAGGACAACAAAGAAAGGAGAATCAAGAACCTTCAGATTAGCTAAATAAGGCTTCTTGTCTCCCTTTCCAGGAGGCAGTTTCACTCTGCTATTCCTCTATAAATTACACCTTAGTTTTCAAGGCAAGCAGCAGTTCACATTTTAGGTAGGTGAAGCATTTCAACTCTGTCACATTTAATCTCTTTAAAAAATAATCGAAGCAAACAGGGTAAACATTAATACTTGATAGCACATGTGTCCATTCTATGTTCCTGCATGTCAGGAATATTTGTTCCCCTTATTATCTGAAATAATCTAAGTAAAATTTTAAGAATAGCAATGGAAATAAATGAAACAATATGAAGCAGGATAAAAATACAAAAAGTCAAGGCAAATCTCCTTGGTCAAAATTAGTTGGGCAATTAAAAAAAAATCAAAATCACAGAAACTGGTTGGGCAGAAAAAAAATAGGTAAGACAAGAAAAGAGTCTACATCAGTGCCAGGACTACCTCAGATTTCCCCATGAGGAAATTGTCATGGACATCTTTCTAGAACAGTAATTGTTCTCAGACTATGGCCTTTTTTAAGGTAGAAGCAGGAAAGTGATGGACTATAGACTCCTATTGTCAGGGGCTTTGACTAGCACAATCTTTAGGACACAGTTGATCCTAAATAATGTTTCTTGAACTGAAGTGAGTATCTATGAGAGTAGACAGCAAAGTCTAACATGGGACATGGCACCTAACAATGCCAACTCTAGCCAGTGCCTTACGCCTTGGCTGATAAAGGCCACCTCATTCCCTCTTGCTCTGGAGTATTACTGTCTGCTCCTGGAGTTTTGCAGCAGAATGGCATGCAATCGCATTGCTTGCTCATAGGTCTTTAAGATGATCTTCAGCTTCTAGTCCCCAAACTTGGGAGCATCACAAGCACTTGTTAGGGTTCCTGCTGTTTCTTCTCAGAGCAATAGAATTGTGTGTAGGAAGAGGCATGGCCTTAGGGTGTGGCGCCTGACTGCAGCCAGGGCTCTGACCAGCAGAAATCCTTTTTTGCCATATCCTATTAAGCATAACTTATGAGCGATGCTGTTAAAACTGCTCCAGAGGCCAGATGGTATGTCTGTAGCAAGCCAAAACCTTCATCCACAAGACTCAGCCAACTGGGGGATTGCCCTGGGCCTGGCAGCATGGATGGTTCTTTACTCAGTGAGCTCAACCATGTGAAGCCCATGCATATACTGATAATCAGCTTCTCTCCACTTTCCAATGGACTAAAGATTTGTCTCTTCTCTTCCATATCCTGCAATGATTTTTATGTGTAAACCTGCCCAGATCATCCATTGAGTCTGATTTCACCGTGTAAAATGCTGGGCCCAGAAATACATGGTACAAAGCCTTTCACCCTTCCCAACGTGCCGACATCTGAGGCATCTGAGCAGTCCAGGATTTGAGAATCTACAGCCAGTTAACTACCACCAAGGCCTGGTGAGGTATGGACTCTCATACTGTACTATGTTGAGCTTCGGCCTGTGCCTGACACAGAAGGGCCTGGGCAGCTGATTATCCCCATGGATTCTCCAGTGGGCAATGCAGAGCACAGGAATGCGCCCAGGGCTAGAACATGGACAAGAGGAAAAAGAAAATCTCTTAGATGATAGCGAGTAGCCGATGACCTCTACCCTAAAGTCTTCAGTAACTTGTTTATCTTAGCTTACCTTTTTCTGTTCTAAAGCTTATAGCAGCTTGGTTTGCCTCCATATTGATGAGGCGCTTGGAGTTCAGGAAATGTATGTGACCAGATCTATCCATGAGGCAGACGACTTGAGCAACTTACCCCTGAGTGATAGATGATCCACCGGCACTTCTGTCCAGACCATTTCCGGGGTGGGAGAATCATCCTTTTAAGCAGAGCAACTTAATTTCTGCAGTCAGGTTTGTAACCAGCTCAGAGGGTCATTGGACAAGACTCCTCAGGGCCATCTGCTTTCTGTTTGCTGTGCAAACCCAAATATACAAATTTGCCTCCTGCTTTGATATAGCTGGAGCCAAATGCTACACTTCTCTCCCTCTCATGAAGCTCTTCCACTGAAAACAGCCCCTGGGCATTCAAATCTTACCCCTTCAGCTGAAAGGTACTGAAGTCCTAGAAAAAGAGCCGGTGGTCTGTCAAGGCCCTACGGTTTTCATTCCGTAATATAATCTACTTGTAAATAGCTCATCTAGTTACAGCATATCTGTTTATTAAAGTGGACTCACAGATCCCCCTTCCAGAGGCAAAAACTTTTAGCATAAGATTTCAGAGTAATACATAATATGTAAAATATACTCCTACAACTGATCTCTGCTCCCAAATCAGATGACTTTGCCCAAGATGGTGAAGTATGGACTCTTATACTGTGCTATGTATGACTTCAGCCTGTGCTGTACTCTTTGTGAGACCAGGGACAAGAAGTACTGTTTTATTTATGCTGTGCCTAGCACATCTTAGCACTGAAGTATAGGATGAACAAAGAATAAATGCATGAACAAATAAAACAATAGCCTAACAATTTTAGGTTGAAATACAGAGTTAAATTTGGCTGGGTTTTTTTTTGTCTGTTTTGTTTCTGTTTATGGGTTTCTTTTAGTTTGAATAGGTGATCCCAGGGCAAAACTATACTGTAATGGAAGTTCTTAAAGTTTGGGAGGGAAGAATTGAGGGCCACCTGACTGCAGCCAGCATTTGCCTGCCAGAAGAAGTCAAAGACATTCCTCTATGCTTCTCTCCACCTGAGAATACACCTAAAAATAGTTACTCTGCAAGGGCCCTGCGGAGCCCCAGATGCCCTTGCAGCTGTTCTCCATCCAAACCCCATGACTAGCCATGATGTATCTTCCTATGAAGGATTGTTTCTGAATGTCTTCTTCAAATGCTAAGGGGGTGTATTTCTCTAACTTCAACTTCAGCAATTCTTATGTGGCCTAAGGCTAGGGATTACTGGAAAAATCTTCAAAATACCTTTTTAGACTTTGGATTTATTTATAGCTTTTATCAGAAGATAGTCTAGCCAGAGAAACTATGCATGGGTAAAGCCCTCCATGAGAAAGGGAAGTTCAGACTCACTAGCACAGCATCGAGGTAGATACAGGCTTAGGCCAGCTGTTCCTCCAAATGCACAGCTGGCTTGTGGCTCCAGTTCATCTGCTGGGATGGCAGGAGGGCAACGTATAAAAGACAGATTGAGGAGATTCGACTCCTGAGCACAGGGTGGGAAGTTAGTTACATTCTGCACCCTGCCCAATGGCACGCAGCTCTCTCCTAGAATGGGGGCAGGAGACAGGTGCACACTCATCTGAGGTTTAGGTTCCAAGCCTGCTGGGCAACTTGACACCAATGGCAATTAATGATACTGATGGAAAATGCAGCCTCAAGGTGAGGGGATGTGAGAAAGGTCAGGATGGGTGAGTAGAAGAGGGGAATAAGAGAATGAATAGAGAAAAAAAGAAAAGGACTCAACACCAATCAACTTTTGTCCAGTTCTTTACCCACACACACACACTTTAGGTTCCAGGGGCATATCACAGGTAAAAGCTAACCTAGGGAAGTCACAATAAAGCTCGCTTTAACACTTCCATTCAGCATTTTCATTTCAGCCTGTGGGTGAGTCCTTCCCTCCCACCAGCATTCATTAGATAGGTACTTCAGAAGTCTTATTCTTTATAGTTAGGGCTTTCTCATACATTATTTCTTTACCTCCCCTTAACAGCCATGGAGATCACACAGGAAAGAAAAAAATTATATCCCTTTCAAAGATGAGGAAACTGGAAGTTAGAGATGTAAGTTCTTACCCAAGATCACATAGCTGTGGCAGAATGAGGAATACAACCCAGGTTTCCTGGCTCCAGTCTGGACTAGTCTGCATTAAGTTTACATACAGACAAGTGAATTCAATGAATCTATGCCGGAGTCCTCAAAGGATTATCAGAATGCTCAAGACATATTCCTCAGTTACTGTCATTTGTGTCAGTTCTTGGCTTAGACCACAAAGGTACCTGCTAAACCATCTGTCACCTTAGAGATAAAGGGAAGGACAAGATAGAGCACCCACCCCTTCTCTATCCTTTGCCTTCCTAGCTGATCACTCTGTTACAGTTACATTGTCACTCGGATGGTTCAAAGAGTGAGAAAAATATACTCCTTTATCAAGGTCTTGGTGAAAGACAGAATAGGGGTATATTCAAGGGAATATATTGGGGCTACATCTAAAAGACCCCACAGATAGGCAGTCAGGGAAGGACTCTGTGTGCATGGAAGAGAAGGAGAGGGTAAATGCCACAAGAGAACCTCAGGGTTCTGCCTCTGAGCAGCTGTGCTGGGGAAAGAATCAGAGCATATGCTAGTCTTTCCTCCTCCCCTTACCCCCAGGGCCATGAGATGGGTTCTCTTTAAATATTAAGTTTTCATCTTTAATTCAATTGTTTGCTACCTATATTTGTGTGTGTGTGTGTGTGTGTGTGTGTTATATCCTAGAGAAGTGGCACCAAAACACAGAGGTTAAGTAACTTGTTCAGGTATATTCAGTGTATCCAGTAGAATGCAGATAAGAACTTTCACGCTTATAAACATTAATTATATAGTTTGTTATTATACTATGTCTCCAATGATCTTGTAGGGTCTTTAATGTCAAGGTCCAGATCATATGCATCTGTCCCATACTGCCTTAGGAGTTACAGGACAAAGAACTGTTCTAAGTGGAGTTGGAATAACTAGCCTCCAATTAGTTAAGTATCCATGCACCAAGCATGCCTCCTTACGGATGTCGGCTCCATTATCAATAAGATGATTAGACTCATTTCTAGCACCTCCTCCAGTTCTAACACTCAGTGATCCTATTATAACTTGTTCCTTTATTCCCACCCATCTACAGAGCAGAGCAAGAAATAAGCCTCCTCTTCAAGTCACCCCTCGGGTCCCCTCTCTTGGGCAGCACCACCCACAGTGCCTCCAGTAGACCAGGAGAAGGCTGGCTGTAGGCAATGCACCCCATGCCTCCTCCTCCTGCTCCCTCTTCCCTGACATTTTTCCCTTCCACACCTGTCTCCAGGCCTCAGCTTCCTGTGTCACAGTGGGAAGCTCCCACCTACCAGCTGGGTTGGTTTTATTTTTGAGAAAGAGAACAGCTGGGTGATTTTAAAGATGGAACTTAAGACCCACTTAACTAGTCAACTCCAGTTGTTGTCAGGCCCCGAAGCTGCATTTAAGAACAGGAATTGTGGATGTGACATGAAAGCAGAGAGACACAGATGCTTTGTTCCCCCCAGCAAGAGAGACTGTATACTTTATGAGATTTTCCCAAAGAGCTTCTCTGCTGGATTGGTTTGGTCTTATTCTTCTCTTTATAAGAAGTATTCACTACTGTCTGGTCTTTTGAGCCTTTTGGCTGAGGGAAGAAAGACGGTCAGCAATTTAACAAATTAGACATGTTCCACCTAGCCAGGCCATCGAAAACTAATTTTACCTGATCTCAGCTTAATCCATCTTCAGATCCTGATATGTATCTAAATGATGGAAAGCTCTGTTCAAATTCATAAAATATTTTACAGAAGAGTAAAACAGATCTTATAGACCCATTTCTCATTAAAAAGGTCAATGCCAGGAACATCTGATGCTAACTGTCTGATTCAATTTAGCAGATCAAGCCTGACTAATCCTATCTTCTGATTGGGGTGAACTCATTTTCCCTGAAAATAATTTTCCCACAAGCTGCTGGATTATGTACACTAAACCTTTATTTTTATAAGACATTACTAGAATGTTGATCAAACCTAACTCATCCATTAAACAAACAGGAAAAAAAATCTATAGCACAAATTAACACTTAGAAGCCATAAGCAATGAATCCTAAATACTATTAGAAATTGGACGGTGTCCTCAGCCAAAGAGCAGAGTCAGAAAGAACAGTTGGAAGCAAATCTGTTTAAGTTCTCATATTCTGAGTCCACAGCTGGTACAGCTGAAAAATAGGAGAACCTACTTTTTCAAACTTTCATTAGAATAACTTAAGATAAATAATACTACACTACATAAAGGCCACTGGACCAAAATCAGAACTCTGTTCTATATTCAGTCCTGCCTCTTACTGTATGATAATGAGGTGGGAAGACCTTCACCCCTTTGAGTCCCAATTACTTCATCTCTCATATGAGGGTTTCAAAGTTGTCTTTTTTACTGCATCCAGTATTCTTTGGTTCTAATTTTAAGTGTTCATTATATAAACAGAGTTCTAATGTGGGCCCTAAGTATTTAGGTCTCCATCCCTGAGGTCTATGCACACTCCATTGTTAAGCCTAAGGTCATCTTTGGGGATACTTGCTGGTCTCTCATTTCAGAGGAATGCTCTTGTAAATGTTTATCTGTCTCCTTTTAGCTGTTTTTTGGTTGTAATTCTCAGTTTTCTTCTGAGTTGAACTGCTATAATACTCAAAATAGGATTTCTTGCATGTTCCCAAGTCTCCCCATTTCTCCTACTGGACAGAGGTAGGGTCACATGTGTCTATCCCTTTGGATTAGGCATGATCATACAGTATTATTTAGCCAATGAAATGTGACAAGTGATAACAGAGCAGGCCTATAATTTTGAACACTCTCCCCTCTGCCACAACTACTGGCAATATTGTATCCAAAGGCTGCTCCACTGCCCTAGATCCAGGAGCAGATGAAGCAGAGCCTTCAGTCAACCAACAATCAACCTGGACCATGAGTGTAGGGTGAATATTTGTTTGATTAGGCTACTGAGATTTGGCTAATGGAACACTACTTCAAAAAGATTATAATTTGGGTGGGCTGTTAGAAGAAGTAGAGTAAGGAATAACACAGATTCCAGTTATTTGAAATGGAAATACCATGTTGTTAAGGGATTACATTATGATATTGCTTGGCAAATATTTGCCCAATAACAATAAGGATAAAGACTTTGGATGTTGCAAAATCAAGTACCTGAGACAGATTAGGGTAGAGTTCAGGAAGGCCAACAGTTAGGGAGAGACCAAATATTAAAGCCATAGCAGCTGAGTCACAAGAGTAGGTTTAGGAACTGATTCTGAGAAACTCTTTGTTCTGATTCCAAAGGAAGCCCAGACTGAATGATGAAAATAAAGGAATGCCACCGTGGGTTTGTCTCACTGTTACCTTCTGCCTGGTTTGCAGCTTTGCCATGCCTCAGTAAAGTGATCATAATTTTTAGTTCCTTTCTCTCAGCTGTAACCCACTGAGCAGTCTTGGGCAGCAGCCACACATAAAACTAGCTAAAAGGAGGCAAGTCAAACTCATCAAAGATATGTTCTTAATTACTAACCTAAATATTTATTATCCTTACTTTGTGTTTCATAACAATGCAACAGCATTAATTTTCCCCACCAGTGTAAACACCGTTAATTCCTAAAGTCAAAACAGAAGGAGCAACAAGATGTAGAGGCACTGCTTTCCTTACCAAAGTCAGCACCAAGGACAACACAATGAAGAGTGTGGGCTGCTTCTGTCAGCACTTCCTCGCTGCCATCCTTTAGCATCTGTGGTCCACTTCCTATTTACCAACCTATGTATCTGTGAGACCTATAACCAAGGTTATGATACAGTTTGTGAAAGGGTAAAACTTAGGGCAGGTGCATAACTGAATTCCTGCATCAGACAAATTAGTACCAAGTTTCAAGGCTGCAAAATGAGGTCATATTATCTGAATTGCAGATTTCCCCACCTGCTTCCTATGCAGTCTTGAAGTTACAACTCTCCATTATTGCCATGGATTTTCAGTTGGTAAAGAATTATTCTGTGAACCAGAGAATGAGGCCACTTCTAGGGCTGTGCGGCTCAAACTTGACTGCATATTAGAATCACCTAGGGAATTTCTGAAACCCCTGCCACCCAGTCACATCACAGACCAATTACACCAGCATTTATGAGTGTAACCCAGGCATCAGTATTGTTTATATTGTTTAAACCTCCCCATACCAGCTAATTGCTTTTTCTAAAACCTAATTCTGGGTCCTTTCCCCAGAGATTCTGACTTAATTGGTGTAGGGAGCAGCCTAAGCATCAGGATTTTCTCAAAGTTCCCCCAGGGGATTCTAATGTGTACCACAGATTTGAGAACCACTCCTATAGAGGAGAGAGACAAAAGTTGAAAGTGTTATCTCTCTAACCATTGCTTCTGAAGATAAGGTAAAAAAGGCCCTTGAGATGATTATAAAGGCAAAATGTCTGGATTTGTTTATACATTCCAAACATTACCAGCATGTAAGCATGGGTCAAACACTAGTTCCAGGGGATACAAAATACTAAAGACTAAAATCCTGGAGCTCAGAATCTAGTTCAAGTACTATAAAAATGTAAGTGTGACAGAAGGGATTATAATGAAATATTACCTCTACCTGAGAAGGGTTTCAGGGTAAATTTAACTCAAACAGAAGATGCCTAGATGTCTGAAAGAAATCAGGAGCAGCAAACCAGTTAGGGTATGGCATTCCAAGCCATAGGAACAGAATGTGCGAAGGCACTGAAGCATATCTTGCCTGAGGAAGTTTTGGTTCCAAGTACAAAAACTGACAAAAAGATCTTAAGCAAGAAAGGAAATATATTGGTGATAGGGGAGAATATAGCAGTAAGTCGTAAAATCCAAAGAAAAGAATTATAAACTTCAATAGTCTTCCCTATTTCTGTCTTTCTCTCCAAACCAGAATATTTTCTCTTATCCTTGCAATGGCTGAAATTGGCTGCCAAATAATCATAGTCTGCTCCTGAATTGTTATGTTCTCACTTCCAGCAATCAGCACAAACTAACTGGTGTCTTTGAATCTTAATTTCACATTCCTGGGAAAGAGGATATGCTTGTTCCAGCTCAGGTCAGGTGCCCACTCTTGGTCTAATCAGCTATACCTAAGGTCATATAATACAAACATGGCTGTCAGGGTCTCAACCTTCTTGAGAGAGATGAGGATACAATTCTTAATGGGTAAGGGATTTGGAGGGCTAAGCAAACACCCCAGAAGTTATCTGACAAAGATGTGAGACAGCCCAGGTTAAGGACCTAAAAGCATGGCAGCGAGACCTAAGCATAGCCTGCAGAGTGGGAAATGAAATTAAAGAGAAATTGACCTCAACAAAGTATTACTAAATCAAAGCCAGGAATATATAAAAGGATAACAAATCATGACAAAGTGGGGCTTATCCTGTGGATGTAAGACTGATTTTTTTTTTAAATCAATAAATACAATTTATGATCAGACTAAAGAAAAAACCATGTGATCACTTTAGTAGATGGACAAAAACGTTTAGGCAAAATTCAATATTCATGATAAAAAAAATCTCAGCAAAATAGGGATTAAAGGAAATTCAATCAACTTTATAAAATTAATCTACAAAAATATTTATAGCTAACATCACATTTAATGGTGAATGCCTGAATGCTTTCCCCTCCAAATACAAAACAAGGTAATGATGTCTGCCTTACTGGTCCTCTTAAATATAATTCTAGAGGTCCTCATCAATGCAATAAAAAAAAGAAAATGCATACAGAATAGAAGTAAAACCATCTCCATTACAGATGACAAAATTATCTATATAAAAAATCATAAGTAATCTCCAAAAACTAATACAATTAAAAGTGAACTTAGCACAGTTGCATGATATCAATATGTAAAATCCAAATGTATATTGGCAATGGTTACAAGTAAAATTAAAAATCAAACACCACCGTTTATAAATCATCAAACAACATGAAATGCTTGGGGATAAATCTAACAAACTGTGCAAAGTTTGTATTCTGAAAACTCTAAAACATTGGTGAGAGAAATCAAAGATCTAAATAAATGGATAGATATACCATGTTCATGGACTAAAATACTTGGTATTATTAATAATGTCAATTCTTCTCAAATTCACCTATAATATTTATAACTTTTAAAGCAATCCCAATTAAAATTTCACCAAGCCTCTTGTAGAAAATGACAGATTCCAAGATTTATATGGCAGAGGAAACTGAATAGCCAAAATTATTTTAATAAAGCTGAAAAACATCTACTGCCTGATTTTGAAGTCTTATGTAAAACTACATAATCGAAACAGTGTGCTGTTGATGAAAGGATAAATACATACACCACTAGAATAGCATAGGACCCTAGAAACAGAACTCTGTGAAACTGATTTTGGACCAACATCCAAGAGAGTTCAATGGAAGAGTAGTCCCTTCAACAAATGTTGCTGAAGTAACTGAAATTTGTAGGCAAAAAATAAAACTCAAGATTGGATTAAAGATGGCGGCATTAGAGGTGAGACAGAGGCCTCCTCCTAAAACCGCATATAATACAAAAATACAATTAATACAACTAATCCTGAAAGAGCAATGGAAAAGAAGGCTATGCCAGACTGAATACACCTGAAGAAAGAAAAGACCTCATGGAACAGGGTAACATACCAAAGCCATAACCCAGCAAAACCAAAGTCCTTTGGAAGAGAAATGGAGCACGGATTGAGGGCAGACCTAGGATTGCTGAATGACTAGCTCTGGAGATCTGCTCTGGCAGCATAAATCTACATTGCATTGTGCTCTGATGATTAGGGGGGTTGAAAAGCTAAGAAAGGCAGAATACCTGTAGAGACTGAAATTCCAGCCACGTGTGGAAAACAGAGATCTGGCTACTCTGGGACAAAAGAAAGGCAGGTGGTCTGAGAGACTAGCTAACAGCGAGAGGGCAGCTAAAGGGGCAAGCATTGCACAGAGCTTACTGCTCAAGAGAAAGGACAGTTAGCCAAAACTGTCCAGGTGCATTCTGCTCAGCAGGTTGGGAACATTCATGATTTCAGGCACTCCAGGCCCTGGCTGGCTATGCAGCTCCAAGACCCCCAGTGTGATACGCAGCCAGCTGCACCTTCCTCCCAGCCAGCACACACCTGGCTCGAAAACCAGCAAAACCTTCCCTGGCATCAGGCCAGCCAGAGGGAAGCCCCACCTACAACAGCTACAAATGCAAAACATAGAGGGTTATACCTGTGTGCACAGCCCATTGGTTCTGGCAGTGGAGACAGGCATAGCAGCCGGGACGCAGGAAACAGCAATTTCCTCCCCCCAAGTACCAACATCGCACCCCTGAGACCCCCGACTTGCCCCATGGGCTGAGAAGCTCCAGAGAGTAGAGCCTCTGGGCACCAGAGGGCGCCACATACAAATATGAAATGTCAAAGGAACCAGATTAAAAGCAAAATCATACATACACCAGACAAAGAGTCAAATGAAACTGATCTCATGAATCTTCCTGAAAGAGATCTCAAAATAAAATCATAAACATGCTCATGGAGGTACAGAAAAATATTCAAGAGCTCAGGAATGTATTTCGGTCAGAGATCCAATCATTATGGAACAATGTATCAGAAATGAAACATACAATGAAAGGTTTTAAAAACAGATTAGATATGGTGGGGGAGACAATAAACTAAATAGAATTAGAGAAGAGGAATACAAAAAAGCTGAGGCACAGAGAGGAAAAAGGATCTCTAAGAATGAAAGACTATTGAGAGAATGTTTTGACCAATCCAAATGGAACAATATTCATATTATAGGGGTACCAGAAAAGAAGAGAGAAAAAGGGATACAAAGTGTCTTTGAGGAGGTAATTGATGAAAACTTCCCCAGTCTGGGGAAGGAGATAGTCTCTCAGGCCATGGAGGTGCACAGATCTCCCAAAACAAAGGACCCAAGGAAGATAACACCAAAACATACAGTAATTAAAATGGCAAAGATCAAGGATAAAGACAGACTATTAAAAGGAGCCAGTGAGAGAAATAATATCACATACAAAGGAAGGCCCATCAGGCTATCATCAAACTTCTCAGCAGAAACCTTACACACCAAAGGGAGTGGCATGATATATTTAATGCAATGAAGCACAAGGGCATCAAACCAAGAATACTTTATCTGGCAAGATTATCTTGTAAATTTGAAAGAGGGATAAAAAAATTTCCAGGTAAGCAAAAGCTGAGAGAATTTACCTCAACATACCATCTCTATAATGTATTTTAGAGGGAATGCTGTAGATGGACATGTTCCTAAAGTTTAATAGCTGTCACCAGAGGTAATAAAACCACAGTAAAGAAAGTAGAACAGTTAATTACTAAGCAAATGCAAAATTAAATCAACTATCCCCAAAGCCAGTCAAGGGATAGACAAAGAGTACAGAATATAATACCTAATATATAAAGAAGGGAGGAGGAAGAAAAAGGAAGAGAAAAAAAGAGCCTTTAGATTGTGTTTGTAGTAGCATACTGAGTTAAGTTAAACTCTTAGATAGTAAGTAAGATAACACTGAACCTTTGGTAACCATGAATCTGAAGCCTGCAATGGCATTAAGTACATGTCTATCGATAATCACCCTAAATGTAAATTGTCTGAATGCACCAATCAAATGACACCAATCAAAAAAACAAGAGCCATCTATATGCTGCCTAGGAGAAACTCACTTTAAACCCAAAGACATACACAGATTAAAAGTGAAGGGATGGAAAAAGATATTTCATGCAACTAGTAGGGAGAAAAAAGCAGGAGTTGCAGTACTTGTATCAGACAAAATAGACTTCAAAACAAAGTCACAAGAGACAAAGATGGACATTACATAATGATAAAGAGGTCAATCCAACAAAAATATGTAACCACTATAAATATCTATGTACCCAACACAGGAGGACCTACATATGTGAAACAAATACTAACAGAATTAAAAGGGGAAATGGAATGCAATGCATTCATTCTAGGAGACTTCAACACTCCACTCACTCCAAAGGACAGTTCAACCAGACAGAAAATAAGTAAGGAGACAGAGACACTGAACAACACATTAGAACAGATGGATCTAACAGACATCTACAGAACTCTACACCCAAAAGCAGCAGAACGCACATTCTTCTCAAGTGCACATGGAACACTTTCAAGAATAGATCATATACTAGGCCACAGAAAGAGCCTCGGTAAATTCAGAAATGCTGAAATTGTACCAACCAGCTTCTCATACCACAAAGGTACAAAACTAGAAATAAATTACACAAAGAAAATGAAAAATCCCACAAACACATGGAGACTTCACAACATGCTCCTAAATAACCAATGGATCAATGACCAAATATAAACAGAGATCAAGCAATTTATGGAGACAAATGACAACAATAATTCAACACCACAAAATCTGTGGGACGCAGGGAAGGCCATGCTAATAGGGAAGTATATTGCAATACAGGCCTACCTCAGAAAAGAACAACCCCATATGAAAAGTCTAAACTCACAATTAACAAAACTAGAAAAAGAAGAACAAATGAGGCCCAAAGTCAGTGGAAGGAGAGACATAATAAAGATTAGAGCAGAAATAAATAAAATTGGGAAGAATAAAACAATTGAAAGAATCAATGAAAGCAAGAGCTGGTTCTTTGAGCAAATAAACAATAGATATACCCCTAGCAAGACTTACCAAGAAAAAAAGACAGTATACACACATAAAGAGAATGAGAATGGAAAAATCACTACAGACACCATAGATATACAAAGAATTATTACAGAACACTATGAAAAATCATATGCTAATGGACTGGAAAACCTAGAAGAAATGGACAACTTTCTAGAAAAGTACAACCTTCCAAGGCTGACCCAGAAAGAAATAGAAAATCTGAACAGCCCAACTACCAGCAACAAAATTAAAGTGGTAATCAAAAAATTACCTAAGAACAAAACTCCTGGACCAGATGGCTTCACCACTGAATTTTATCAAACATTTATTGAAGACCTAATACCCATCCTCCTTAAGGCCTACCAAAAAGTAGAAGAAGAGGGAATACTTCCAAACTCATTCTATCAGGCCAGATTCACTCTAATACCAAAACCAGAAAAAGACACCACAAAAAAAGAAAACTGAAGACCAATATCCTTGATGAACATAGAAGCAAAAATACTCAACAAAATATTAGCAAACCAAATAAAAAATATATCAAAAAGATCATCCACCATGATCAAGTAGGATTTATTCCAAGGATGCAAGGATGGTATAATATTAGAAAATCCATCAACATCATCTACTACATCAACAAAAAGAAGGAAAAAAAAACACATGATCATTTCCATAGATGCAAAAGCATTTGACAAAATTCAACATCCATTCATGATAAAAACTGTCAACAAAATGGTTATAGAGGGCAAGTACCTCAACATAATAAAGGCCATATATGACAAACACACAGCCAACATCATACTTAATAGCAAGAAGCTGAAAGCTTTTCCCTTAAGATCGGGAACAGGATAAGGATGCCCACTCTCTCCACTTTTATTCAACATAGTACTGAAGGTCCTCACCACAGCAATTAGACAACACAAAGAAATAAAGGGCATCCAGATGGGTAAGGAAGAAGTTAAACTGTCATTGTTTGCAGATGACATGATATTGTACATAAAAAACCCTAAAGAATCCACTCCAAAATGACTAGATCTACTATCTGAATTCAGCAAAGTGGCAGGATACAAAATTAATACACAGAAATGTGTTGCATTCCTGTACACTAATGATTAACTAGCAGAAAGAGAAATTAGAAAAATGATTCCATTCACAATTTGCATCAAAAAGAATAAAATACCTAGGACTAAACCTAACCAAGGAAGTGAAAGACCTATACTTTGAAAACTGTAAGACACTCATGAGAGAAATTAAAGATAGCAACAAATGGAGACACATCCCATGCTCATGGATAGGAAGAATTAATATTGTCAAAATGGCCATCCTGCCTAAAGCAATCTACAGATTCAATGCAATTCCTATCAAAATACCAACACCCTTCTTCAATGAACTAGAGCAAATTGTTCTAAAATTCACACGGAACCACAAAAGACCTGGAATAGCCAAAGCAATCCTGAGAAGGAAGAATAAAGTAGGGGGGATCTCACTCCCCAACTTCAAGCTCCTACTACAAAGCCACAATAATCAAGACAATTTGGTACTGGCACAAAAACAGAACAATAGACCAATGGAACAGACTAGAGTGCCCAACCATATATGATCAATTAATATATGATAAAGAAGCTATGAACATACAATGGGGAAATGATAGCCTCTTCAACAGCTGGTGTTGGCAAAACTGGACAGCTACATGCAAGAGAATGAAACTGGATTATTGTTTAACCCCATACACAAAAGTAAATTTGAAATGGATCAAAGACCTGAATGTAAGTCATGAAACCATAAAACTCTTAGGAGAAAACATAGGCAAAACACTCCTGAATATAAACATGAGCAATTCTTCCTGAACATATCTCCTCGAGCGAGGGAAAGAAAAGCACAGATGAACACATGGGACTACATTAAACTAAAAAGTTTCTGTATGTACGGCAAAGGACACCATCAACAGAACAAAAAGGCATCCTACAGTATGGGAGAATATATTTGTAAATGACATATCCAACAAGGGGTTAACATCCAAAATATATAAAGAACTCACACATCTCAACACCCAGAAAGCAAATAACCCAATTAACAAATGGGCAGAGGATATGAAGAGACAGTTCTTCAAAGAAGAAATTCAGATAGCCAACAGGCACATGAAAGAATGCTCCACTTCACTCATCATCAGGGAAATGCAAATTAAAACCACAATGAGATATCACCTCACACCAGTAAGGATGGCCAACATCGAAAAGACTAGGAACAACAAATGCTGGTGAGGATGTGGAGAAAGGGGAACCCTCCTACACTGCTGGTGGAATGTAAATTAGTTCAACCATTGTGGAAAGCAATATGGAGGTTCCTCAAAAAACTAAAAATTGAAATACCATTGACTCAGGAATCCCACTCCTAGGAATTTACCCAAAGAAAACAAGTTCTCAGATTCAAAAAGACATATGCACCCCTGTTTATTGCAGCACTATTTACAGTGGCCAAGATATAGAAGCAACCTAACTGTCCATCAGTAAATGAATGGATAAAGAAGAGGTGGTACATATAGACAATGGAATACTATTCAGCCATAAAAAAGAAATAAATCCTACCATTTGCAACAACATGGATGGAGCTAGAGGGTATTATGCTCAGTGAAATAAATCAGGTGGAGAAAGACACATACCAAATGATTTCCCTCATTTGTGGAGTATAACAACAATGCAAAACTGAAGGAACAAAACAGCAGCAGACTCACAGACTCCAAGAAGGGACTAGCGGTTACCAAAGGGGAGGGGTATGGGAGGGTGGGTGGGGAGGGAGGGAGAAGAGGATTGAGGGTTATGTTTAGTACACATGGTGTGGGGGGTCACGGGGAAGACAGTGTAGCACAGAGAAGGCAAATAGCAAATCTGTGGCATCTTACTACACTGATGGACAGTGACTGCAGTGGGGTATGGGTGGGGATTTGATAATATGGGTAAATGTAGTAACCACATTGTTTTTCATGTGAAACATTCAGAAGAGTGTATATCAATAATACCTTAATAAAAATAAATAAATATAAAAATTAATAAATAAAACTCAATATGTTTTGTACCCTGAACAAATCTTAACTTAAAATGGATCACAAACCTAAAAGTAAAGCCTTTAAAAGTGTAAAATTTCTAGAAGAAAACCAAAAATATTTGTGCCCTTGGATTAGACAAAGAATTCCTAGATACAACACCAAAAGCATAATCCATAAAGGAACATTAGTAAGTTTGATGTATTTTACAAATAACATCTCCTGCTCCATAGGTTGAGTTCTCATATACTTAAGTGTCTTTTAAGTTTGAACTCAACGTATGGAGTAGGAGACGTTACTTGTAAAATACATCTAGGAAAGGATTATATCCACTGTATATAAAGAATTTTCAGAACATAGTAATGTCAAAACAAACATTTTAAATGGGTGAACAATTTGAATAGATTCTTCAGGGAAGAGATAATGAATGGGAAAAAACACATGAAAATATGTTCAACATCGCTAGTCACTAGAGAAGTATAAATTAATACCACAATGAGATACCATTACACACCTATCAAAATGGCCAGAAGTTTCAATATCACATAATTCTAGCTGCAGAGGTGGAGCAACCAGAACTTTCATACATTGCTGGTGAGGATGTATTTGGAAAGCAGTTTAGCAGTTACTTAGAAGTTACACATAAGTTTACCATATGACTCAGCAATCCCACACTTATTTACCGAAAATAAATAAAAATATAGGTCAATACCCATGCAGTATATGAATATTTACAGCATCTGTTTTTATTTGTAATCTCCCAAAATTGGAAACAACCAGCATATACTAGTTGCCTATTGCTGTGCAACAAGCATAACAAGTTAACCCAGATTTAGTGGCTTAAAAAATGCACATTATATCATAGTTTCCATGGGTCAGGAGTCTAGGCATGGCTTAGCTGCTTAGGTTCTTACAAAGCAATACTCACGGTGTTGGTTAAGATGCAATCTCACTTAGAGACTGCAGGACTGGAGAAGAATTTACTTCCATGTTCACTTTGCTTAACAGCAGAATTCATTTCCTTGCTTCATCATGACTATGGCCCCAACTCTTTGCTGCCTGCTGGCTGGAGGCTGTCTTTAGCTCCTAGAGGCTGCCCTCACCTCTTTGTTCTACAGACTCCCTCAGTATGACTGACTTCTCACTTTCTCAATCCAGCAAAGTGAGCCTCAAAAATGAGTTTTCTAATTCAGACATAGTATTATATTAGGTAGTATAATCTGGAGAGTGACACTGCATTGCGCTTTGCCATATTCTATTGCTTAGAAACAAATCACACAGTAGAAATACAAATCCTGTATTTCCTTGGCTTTCTTGACCTAACAATGTAAATTTCCATTCAGATTTATATATTACGCGAAAATAGCTCAGGGGTTTAGGTGGGGAAACGTTCATGATATCTAAGCTAATAAACCAGGGTGGGATAAAAAAAGTAGGAAGTAGCAAGTTATCCATACAAATTTTACGTGTAAAAGACAGTGGAGATGAGTCAAAGACAGGAACACAGAAGGCAGGGGGATCAGAGGGACCACCTGAGAGTCTGTCCACCATAATATATGTCCATTAACTACAGAATGGATAGTATGTGGTATATGTATGCATATACCAATGAAGTATGAAATGCACACAAATACTACTTCATAATGAAAAAGAACGAACACCTCCAAAGCACAGGTAGTTCTCACATGGGTTATGCTAAATGAAAAAAAAAAGGCTACATGCTGAATTATTCCATTTATATGATTCTAACGGAAAGGCATACTAAAAAAGACAATAAGATTAGGGGTTGCCAGGGCTCAGAGTGTGGGGAGGGAAGTGACTACAAAGAGGCATGAGGGAACTCTTCTGAGTAATGGAAACGAATGTTTTATATCTTCATTGCTGAGTAATTACACAAATAGATGCATCTTTCAAAACTCATAGGATTGTATGCCCAAAGGGTGAGTTTTATTGTATATAAATTATACCTCAATAAACCTGACTTTAAAAAATAAGGAGACAGGGTGACAGGGAAACTGGCAATAGATAGTAAAGGTCCCTCTGATCTGGTTCCTAGTGCATGTCCTGGAGTGCAGCCCTGGAGAAATTTTAATAAGGCAAATAATATAAGTTATATGTTAGTACTCTTCTAGGAAATTTTCTATTAGAATTATTTTGGTGAGTTTTGAATGCTGACAAGGTTTTTCGTTAAGAAAGCTTGGAAGCACTAAGGAAAATGGAGAGCATATGATAAGAAAATGCAGCTCATATCCAAGTGGAGAGAGAAATTACTCTAACTGGAAGTAGGTAAAAGAACACACCAATGAGAAAAGATGACAAATGGTCCTCAAAGGAGCACCACAGCATAGTTAAGAGAGGATGGTGCTAATAAGGCAGCCACATCTTTGCCTGGTGGCTGCAAGGAAGCTGAAGCAATACTGAATAACCAAAATCTGGAAGTAATCTAAATATCTATGTTAATTAAAGTTTACTGTTGGTTCTGTTACTCTCCTAACTGTTGGTGCATCCTTGCAAGTGGGGGCACTGCTGTAACTCTGAGGGGAAAATCTGTCTCTCAGCCCAGGGCAAATTACCTTTGAAACCAAAATCAGTCGAAGGGAATAAAGTGGGAGAAAGTCGTTTATTGCTAACAAGCAGTTGTCCACTTCTGATCGCCAGTTGCAAAAAGGGACCCCAGCCAACCTCTCTGGTTCAGATATGCCCTCGCTCCCCCTTGTAACCACCTATTGATATGGAGATGGACTACTTCTCTCCACCCCCTGGAAATACCTATTGATAAAGAGATACACTAAGGCCAGGGGAGATACTGGAAATATTGAGATTTTACCCACAACTGCCCATTTACTGGAAAGGAAAATGACAGTGTTTTCAGATTTTCCAGCTGGTTTGAAAACACTGTGCTAGAAAGGGATTTGATAAACCATCTAGTTCACCCCTTTGCTCCCAAGGAAAATAATGCTGCTACAAAGGCATATGAAACACGAGTAGGTGGTCTGAAGAACCAGCTGGCAAATATTACCTGGTGGGCAAAGCAATGACCTGTGAGTCCTGCGTGGTAACAAGTCTG
Source organism: Manis javanica (assembly GCF_040802235.1). NCBI lineage: Eukaryota > Metazoa > Chordata > Mammalia > Pholidota > Manidae > Manis > Manis javanica. Next base: position 105,041,796 of record NC_133164.1, on the reverse strand, counting down.
CCACTGACTGGATGAGGTTGAACAAACCACTGACCTGCTCTGCTGTCAGACTCCACTTTTACAACAAAGAACGTTGGCTGGTTTTGACAATTACTAGTTCTTTCTGTATCTAAAATTTAATTGAGTTACTTCTGAGTTTCCTACCTTCCTTGGGCTTTATTAACTCTACCCTAAGACAAGTGAAACAGAAGAAAACTATGTCGAGATGGCAGAAACAAGAAAACTAGTTGTGTTATTTGAGTTCAATTCTTAGAGAAATCACAGGTCCAGAGAGGAGCTGTAAAACATCGTACCCAGACTCTCAGAACATCTGTGGGGCTCAAGTCCTGCTAACCAAGAGAGAGAAATTCTTGCACCTGTGTCCTGCCCAGACTCTTGGGAACATCTGTTTGGCTAAAACTGATCACTATATATATTACAGTATTTCCAGAATATCTTGCCTGGCTTTAGTGCATTTGCATATTCTCAGGAGTGGAGAGAAGTTCATCTGTCAGTGCATAATTACCTGGGCAATGGAGGGCTTATCTGTACCTGAGAGTTGAGATGGAGGGCTGGTTTTGCTTCTGCCAGAGCAGGAGAGAGAGACGGCCCTGGACTGCAGTTTGTAAGCAATAAATGGAATTTACACTTTATTTCTCCCTTTGACTGATTTTGGTTTTTAGAGGTATTTTGCCCTGGGATTTCCTTTCCTAGGACTTATAAAACCCAAAACCTTTTTCCTTTCATCGCTACAGTCTCTCCAACTCAGCCCTTCACTCCCTCTGTAGTGAGGTCTTCTATTAACTCTTGCTGTCACCAATCTGGAATCCTGTATTTCCTTAGCTTTCTTGACCTAACAATCTAAGTTTCCATTCAAATTTATATATTACGCGAAAATAGCTCAGGGGTTTAGGTGGGGAAACGTTCATGATATCTAAGCTAATAAACCAGGGTGGGATAAAAAAAGTAGGAAGTAGCAAGTGATCCATACAAATTTTACAATGAGAACAAGCCAACAGAATCTTGCACTATCAGTGACTCATTAGAGAAAATGGGTTCTTAGCTAGGCCCATTTTAGAGTGTTATTATTTGTAGGATTTTGCTTATTATATCCACTTACCCATTCCGTTGCAGGTAAAGTGTGGTTTGAGTATCTATGAAATGAGTAACAGTATATATTAAGAAGGCTCTATGAATTAGAATAAAGTTAATACCAGACTCAACACAGAACTACTATGAGAATCGAGAAGATTAGGATTTTGATAAAAGCCATCAAAGTGGAAAATATAAGGTTGACTTAACCAATGAATATGAATGTTTGTTACGTATCTTTGTGGTAGGTATTACATGATTTCAATTTCTAGTTTGTTAGTATTCTTAAGGACATTTTAATACATTGACTTTTTAAATTGAGATCATTCCTATACCCCCTATGGAGGTTAAATTTTGCTCCATTATCAGGAAGTACTATGAGCAGCAAGCATCTTACATTTAGGCTACATTCTGATAATATATAAGACATTTTTATCCAAAATAGAAGGTTCCAGCTTCAAAAGCCTTCACTTTTAAACATTTCCTTTATAAACAAAACAAAATAAAAACAGGCTCTGCAAATTTCTCCTTGGGTATCTTCTCCTTCAGTAAAGAGTTCGTGCTCCCCTTTGGGTCAACTTCCCTCCTCAGGGCTGAGCTGACACTTGCTTTTCTTACAGTGGGAAAGACTCACTCACTGCCTGGTTTTGTTGCCTCCCATCAAAGCCCTGCAGGCTTTGCCCCTGCAAGTTCACGACTGCAGTTAGGTAACCGGGCCGATGCCACTTCCCAGGCTCCTGGTGCCCTCCCCACAGAGACGGGCTACTGAGCTGCTCCCTGAACTTGCTCCCCTGGCTGGCTTTGCTGGTGGTTTCCCAGGTGGAAGGTAATGCTTTGAGTTTAATGATGATGACCCTACTCTCTCGGATGTCTCCCCTCACCCCAACCAGACTTAGCCTGTCAGCCACACCTCACCATTCAAGGCTGCTCACAGCTTTCTACAGCCTCTACTGCACCAAGGCTACACCTCCTTCCCACCAGAAGGCCATTTAGCACTTAGGGAATCATTTGGTGAGTGGGGAATGGGAGTCGCTCTAAAGAGCTGTACAAAATTCTAAACTGTTCTTTTTAATGTTTGAACCTTAGCATGCACCAGAACACACAATGACATAGTTACTTAAAAAAAAAAAAGGAAAGGCTTTCCTTCAAAGGAATGCTGCTCTTCCTCTATGCACTCCTTGAAACTCTCAACAGATAAAATCTTATGATCTTTAAATCTGTTTCTTGGCATTTAAACAATTATGGGTCTACTTTGGGGAAAGCATAAATGTTTAACGAGCCTTTTCTAGAATTCTGATAAATGATGTCACAGAAGGAATTTGAGACTTGGACTGGAAGGACCAGGTTTCATTCTGATCCTTACTTTTTGTCAAGTATATATATCACAGTATACAAAGTATACATACATCTCACCTCTCTGGGACTTGGTTTAGGAACTGTAAAATGGGGTATGTTGTGGAAATTAAACAATACCAGAAACATAATAAAACTTGGTAGATATGCTAAGTCAGAAAAACTTTTCCTGATCAGAATGGTTGCAAGGGAGCTGCTTAGCCCTGACCTTAAGCCACTCTTCTCTCCTCATTTAGAATACTCACTGGTGGCTCACAGGATGAGCCATCATCACTTCATATGTATGTTTCTTTCTTTGCTATACTGTGATCAGTTTGTTCCTTTTTGTTGTTGTTTATTTCCCACAGCACCAAGTACAATCCTTGCACTCAGCAGGCACTCAATAAATACTAATTGGTTGATTGATTAAGCTCAAATTTTAACACCATCTCAGCACCTTCCTGAAGCAGAGAAACCCTTATGCAAACACATCAGTCATTTACCCAGCAAACATAAGTTTTCAGGAGAGCTTTGCTTTTGTTGAAAGAGCATTGACCCTGTAAAAAAATAAAATGCTAGAGTTCATATTTTGATTTTGTCACATACTGAGTAGACATTGGAAAGTTACTCAGAGTGAGACTTAGTTTCATCTTAAATGGAGGAAACACCACTTATTTCACAAAACTGTTGTAAGAATTAAACAGAAAGACCTATTGGAAAGTGGTACTTTGCTAACATTAAAAATAATAAAATTGATGAAAAAATAATATGCACAAAATATGTAAATACTAAAAAAATCACTTCAATAAATACTAATTGGTTGATTAGTGTTTATTAATTTGTATTTATTAGTTATTAATTAGTATTAATTTGCTTCAAATTGCTTATGGTAGGACATAAGACATTTTATTAAATGTAAGATATTTTATTGATATCCACAAGTTTATATTGCCACCATTTAAATACATGTATGCTATGTAATTTCACCAGCAGCATTAGAGAGGAAATCTAGAGTTATGAGATACCCTGAAATTGCTGGTACATATAAACAGTAAGGCATCAGAAGTGCCTAGAACTCTCAATAAATATTGAATAGAAGGCAGGTAGTCAGTTTTCGTTGGATTAGGACGACCACATGAGCTGGCATAACCAGTTGTGAACAAATGCTTTCTTCTAGAGCTAACTTTAAGAACTGAATAACAATTTGGGAATCAAGACTCAATGTCTACAAAGCAGTCTTTAACACTGGAGAATTCCAAAGAATATGTGGATTAAAAAGGAAAGAAAATGAAGCATTGGATACCTGCTCTCTGATCATTGTACTAGATACATAAAACTCTACCTAAGTTGATTTCTTGTATCAAAGTTAGAAGAGCTGAGATCCAGGATGAAGACTTGCCTGATATCATAGTAAGGGTTAATATCAGGGCCAGGATTACAACCCAGAGTCTCGTAATTAAGTCTTGAGTGTTTATCGTTCTCCTAGTCATTTCCTATTCATCAAGTGGGAAAAGCCCCTGGTTGGGCTACCTCCTGGTTGGGTACCTGTATGGAAAAAGATGGTTCTTCCCTTCCTCTACATCATGAAAGAAGGCAGAAAACATGACAACTACCACTCAAGTCCCCATCTCCATGGTTCTGTAAAAGATACTACACAGTACCTGATGCAATTAAAAAACACAGAAGACAATGAAAAAAAAATCACAAGTAACAAAGACAAGATCTAGCCCCTTGCCTTCATTTTATACTGGAAGAAATTGAGCCCCCAAAGAGTCTAAGTAATTTTCCCAATGACAAAAGAACAGTAGGAGAAATATGACCCCTATTCTGAGACCCATATTCCAGTATCTTTTGGGCAAGAGACCAAGAGCTCTACTTTATTCTGTTACCTTTCATGTTCTGGAAACTATAGATGGGTGGTTCTCAAACCCAACTGTATAAGCATCAGAATCATCTGGAGACCTTCTTAAAGGATAGAAGAATAGGCCCCATCACAGACTGTCTGATCTAGAGATCTAGAGTGGGGCACAAGATTTTGCCTAACAAGTTTCCAATGATGCTGATTCTGCTGGTCCAGAGACCACATTTTGAGGACCCCCTGTGTAGAACTGATGCTGACTTCAGTGCTTTAACTCTTAACTTTAGTACCACAGTTCCTCCTTCCAATTTTTGGAAATAAGAGTATAAATTCTGATCAAACTTCCTGGGATTACAAATGTGGAAAGAAGTATTCCATACAAGTACAGTATTGATATGGACTCTTGCTAGGAAACTTTTGGATATAACCTGTGCAAACAGGGGCAGAACCTTGGAAAAAGTGGAGTCCTTGATTTTGTCCATTCCATATTCTTTCAGAGCAGCCACTTGCCTGTTACAGCACCACTTCCCAACCTTTTCCATGTCAGGATATACCTAGAATAGGATACCGCTTGTGTAACACTGGGGAGAAAATACAAGCTCTACATGTGCATAAGTAGTCTGAGAAAGAGCACCTGAGGCTCTCTGGGTGTCTGACCCCCAACCTAGCTAAAGAGATTAATTTTTTCTTCTACCTCAACCAATTCCTGGCACATGATTGGGAAGCTCTCTGTTACAGAACCCAGAAAGGAAGCCAGCTGAGGCTCAGCACCAAGATTAGACCTTTTAAACATAAAAGGCCCACAAATATTATTGGTTCCCTACTTACTAATAACAATGGATTCCCAATTATCCAAAGTAATTAAAATACAAACATCTTAAGCAACGAGAAGAGAAAAAATAAGTCATTTAAAGGGAAAGCATTTTTGCTAAACACTCACTAGGCATACTAGAACTCAGTATTCCTTCTCATTTCTTAAATTCTATGAATGAATCTTACAGTACTGTCTTTCATATTATTTGAGAATAATTTTGACTCATTTTTTCATGTCATCAAAACCCTTTTGATGATTTCACTGAATCTAGGAAAATTTTGTATGTTAGATGTACCATTACAGTATGTATCACTAAGAAATACTTCTATCAATAAAAAATGTGGCTCAATGCTTATCATCTAGAAGTAGAATTTTAAGTTTACAGAAGGATCTCTTTTAAACTTAGACTTAGCTAGTTTCCATATATCACTCTGTGTATCCATCAAGAGGAAAAATAAGCTAATCCCATCACTACTTCATACTCTGCATTTGACACTTACCAATCACTGCATGACTCTTCCATAATGCATGTCCTTTTCCATTCCATGCCATGCCTTGGTTCATCAATTTAAAAAAAAAATTGCACTGTTAGTGATGAACTATTACCTCTATTACTTGTAAGCTCCAAACATTCATTCTCCGGTTTTGATTTCCATGCCCCAAAATAACCATTATAGCCCAGTACCACTAGCCTATTATGATTGCAATATGTACCCTGAATTCATAGATGTAAAAATATTTCTTAAATGTGTTAAAGTTGATGAAATATGAAAACCCATTTAATACTGCAGAGAGCTCACAGAAGCAATAACCTTGAGTTTAAGAACCGCCTCACTTTTGTTTATAGAAAGATGCTCTTCCTTAATGTAACAATGAGATTAAAAGCTCTGTTTTTTGGAGTCTCGTTTTGAAGGAAATTCTCCTCTAGAGTTTCTGGGCTGAAGTAATTGACCTCTTAAAATCCTGAACTCATCACCTGCTGCCTCTGAACAGTCACTGCTACACATCAGCTTCTTGGCTGCACAGAAAGGTCAGCAAACCATGCCTTTTAAAGCTTTCAGACTAATTTTTTATATGCCATATATTTTAATGTCAAACTCTTTTCCACTGTATATACTGAGCATGTCCTCGGTTTGCATAAAACTGTTCTGTCCTAGCTGGCTTCCAATAGGACTTCCAGCTGAGAGCCAGGCTGGACTTCACCCTCGGAGTAGCCTTTTCTAAATGAAATGAAAATCCAGGCTGCTGCTGTCCTGAGACAGTCTTCCTTCAGGCAAGTCAACAAGTACCTTGCCTATGTGCTCAGCACTCTTTTTGAGCACTCTTGGGAGTGACGATCACAAATTATTATAGTAAATAGCAGCAGCCCTTCCCTCAAGGAGCTGATGCTTTGGCTGAGGAAACAAAGCTAGGATGTGTGAAATAATTAAAGGAACTTACAAGATATTGATCCATCTCAAATCTCCAATCAAATGTCAAGAAGTACAAATGCCAAGCAGTAAAGACTCTTGAGTATTTACTGTGAATGTAGTACTGACTGGAGTTAACCAGGAAACATTTTCTACTGAACATGGACTAGCCAGCTCTTGAAGGATACATGGAATTCAGTTACACAGAACTGTTCAGAGTAAACATGAACAAAACACTGGGATGGGATACTGAACAGACACGTGTAGAAATTGATGGACACATGTAGATAAACAGGCTCACCACGTGTTACCATAAGCAAAGGAAGTATAGAAGTATAAAAACTCGACATGGAAATTACTGCACGACAGAAGAAACTATCATCCTGGCCAGAGGAGCTGGCAACGGTGTGCAGCAAAATCTAAAAAACAAGCGTCATGAAAATACAATAGTTCTGGTATACTTTCTCTTTCGGGCACAGACAACAGTTCAAGTAAGGAAAACACCTGAATGAATATGCTCTATATAACCAAAGGCAGTTACTTTTAGTTGTATATACCTAAACATAACTAATTTATACCCACAGGTGGCTGTCCTGTAGCATTCACACTCCAGACACAGTCTCCACACAAACATTTTTAGTCCATCTACAGGGGGACTGAAGGATTACATGTTGTATTTTCCAGGCAAATACAATCTGAATATTTTGAAGTCAGGCATCTCTTATTACAAAGTAAATTTATATTTCTATTAATTTTTCACAATATTATAAGAGTAGCCTGGAGGTTCTCAACTGGGAGGAATTTTGCCTTCAGGGGACATTTGGGAATATCTGGAGACATTTTTGGTCGTCACACTGGGGAGGGTTCCTAGCAGGGTCTAGGGATAGAGGCCAGGATGCTTCCAAACATCTTAGGGTGCAACAAGAATATGGCCCAAAACAGCAACAGTGCCAAGGTAGAAAACCCGGGATACAACCCTCACCAGCTAATCTGCTAACATTTAACCCTTACATGCCAGCAATCAATCGTCCCAAAATTGTAATTCACTCCCCTCTGCTTAAGAAATCTCGAGGTTGTCACAAATGTTTCTTTCAGTCAGAATTTTTAAGTCTAAGGAGCAAGATACGTGATAAAATATGGCTTTTAAAACAAACCTAAGTTTCCTCAGAAGAAACGGCCTAGCAAGGGCTCCAGTGGGCGCAGGCCCCGCTGCCACACCGCCGCGGCCAAGGCGCGGCTTCATCCCCTATCTGCGGCCGCTCTCGCTGAACTCACCCGGATGTCTCCCAGCAACTGTGGGGCTTCCTGAAGACACACAGCACGACCGTTCTCACGTTCGGCCCCTTCTCAGGAACGCCCGCCAGCTGTGACGCACTTCCGGCCAGCTGCGCGTGCAGGCGTCCACTCCTGCGTGCCAGCCCCGTGGACCGGCCCCAGCTCTCGCGGGACGACAGGGCCTGCAAGCCGGCCTGGGAGAAGTGCGACAACCACCTGGACCTTCGGTCTCCGCTGAGCGAGTCTCCACCTGCAGGTCTGGTATGAGACTGACCAGCTTCAGCCAGAACCACCTTCTACACAGGTGACAGATGCCCAGTGTGGTGGCCCAGGTGGGGGCCTGGCGGAGAAGAGGGAGCTCACTGAGGTCGTGCACCTGACCCTGAATGGTACCCAGGCCTTCGTGGAAGACTTGGATGTCCCCAAGACCCTTGGCATTGTGTCTGGTATCTCTTCATTTCTCAGCGACGGGGCCCCTGAAGTCTACAACTAGGTATACCCATTGTTGGTTGAGTCAGAAGGTCAGTGGCATTATGTTTCCCAAAACTGTTTTGTTTTGTTTTGTTTTGGCTTTCCCTTCATGGTCACTGTGGCAAACTGGAAAATTCCTCCTATCTAAATATTCACATCCTGATGCTTGGAACCTGAGGATATTTTACCTTATATGATATAAAAGAGGCTTTGTAGAACTAAGTATCTTGACATGGGAGGCCCTATCCAGGTGGGCCCTAAATGGAATTATTTATATCCTAATTAGAGGGAAGAAAAGGGAGGTGGGACAACAGAGGAGGGGATGTGAAGATGGAGCAGAGAGATATTTAGATGTTGGCCTTGAAGACTGGAATGGTAACGCCCTAAGCCTAGGAATGCCAGCAGCCACCAGAACATGGCAAGAATTCTCCCCTGAAGCCTACAGGGGCTTGGTTTTAGTCCGGGGATACTGATTTCTGACTGCTAGTCTCCAGAATTGTGAGAGAATAAATTTCTGTTATTTTAAGCCTTCACATTTGTGCAAATTTGTTATAGCAGCCACAGGAAACTAGTAACACTCACAAAATGACTTCCTCAGATCCAGGTACCACACAGATTCTAGAAGAAGAGAAAAACATGTTATGTATCAATAACCCTTTTGCTTAAACAAAACCGGAAAGGAAAATTTTTTCCAGGAGCCTCCAGCAACTTTCTCTTTCCGTCTCCATGGCCTGACTTACATCTCATGGCCTCCAGCTAAGTCAATCACAAGAAAAGGAAAACAGGATAACCATGAGTAGCTTAGATCAATCACAGTACATGCTCTGGAGTCAGAGAGGGCCAGTGTTTCCTGAGTGCACTGTAGTCTGGTCCAACTTTACAGACAGGGAGAAGAGCAGGACAGCCGTTCAGTAGGGAACCGACAGTGTCTCTCCGCTTGGTGCTCAGCACCTGCCCCAGCCTCTTTGACCTGCCCCTGTGGCCACATCCATTGTGGCAATGCCTGGACATTGAATGCTCATAGCAGCGTAGTTGTTCTTGCAGAGGCTCTACAGAATGTCAGTCCAGAGCCCTCGGCTCCTCTGTCCCAGTCACACAATCGATGAGACCATAGTGTTAGACTTCATAGTCAAGAAATAAAGTTGTCATCTTGAGGGAGCTGTGATTTGAGATGAGGATGATTTATCACCAGAAGAGAGGTGAGCGGGAAATAAGATCGATACCTTATTTGGAGTCACTTATATCTGTTTTCTACGAATCTGGATTTTCACTGAAATTATTTTAGCAGCGCCCAATCTACACCAAAGTGACTTGGACTCTTTCCAAAGTTCTCCATACCCAGAAGAGTTTAAGATTACATCTCTCTCTTCCTTAGCCCCCTTCATCATTCCCCTTCAAGTTCTCGCCCACAACAACAGCACAGTATTAGTAAGAGCTTAAAGTAGAGTGCTCTCATTTCTTGGTTTTGGTCATTGACTAGGGGGTGGGCAGATCTAGGTGAGAGGCTAGTGCAGTGTAGCCCCACTCCCACCCCCGTCCCCGCCCCAGGTTTCCCTCTGCTGCACTCTGAAGTCATCTGGGCTGGAGGGCACTGGCAGATGGCAGTACTGCCAAAGGTAAGAAAGATGCCCATCAAATTGCTAAAACAACCTGCATTTCTAAGGTTACCATGACATGGCCATGGCAAAGCAGTAAGAGGAAATAAGACTTGTTTACAAGATGATGGATTACAGGCAAGAGACTAAGACCCTATCAACATCTGTAGCATACCCATTCATTAATGTCCATTATAATAGTATAGGACCTTGATGTGTTAAAAATAGTCTTGAAAACAGACTTCCTGTACTTAGGAATCTCTAGCATGGCTATGATAATTAATGTCTGACAGGTTTATCATTCTCTGAACATATTCTGAGCACCCTGTATTTTCAGGCTGCTGTGGCAGGCGCTGGGATACAGAGAGCCTCCAGGCAGGGCCTGGAGAATGCTCTAGGGGTCCATAATCCCCTGCAGTGCTTCCTCAAGTTTTGCTTTTAAATTCATGCTTGCTCCATGCTTCTGTAGTACACTGTTTGCATATCCCCAGGAATATAATGTCAAATGATAATTTCAGTAATTTGTTTTAGAAAAACAATAGGAATACATTAAAACAGGATTTTTAATGTTTTGCCAAAGCCTACTTTCCCCCACCCTCATAGTAATTCTGTCGAGCACTCTGTGGGTGAACTGGGCATCTTCTGGAGAATCTGTGGTCCCAATGAGTACATTAAAGCTATGGTGCAATGAAGTAATTTTCTCCAGGTTACCATGCTCATTGGTTTCCGCACACGGGGAACCTAGCAGGATGCTCTCTCCATGAGGTTATGAAGGACTCACTGTGCTCCTATGGACCCACCACACTTAATTGCCAAACACGAGGCTTTCTAATCACTTTATATTCAGTCAGAGATCCAGGAAGTCCAAACCCAGCTAGACAAATGCAGAACATCTTAACAGAAGCAGTTCTAACAGGTGCCACTGGTAAGGTCTTAGAGAACCTTCCATTCCTCCCAACCTGGAAAAGCATGTGCTATAGCAGAAAGACCACTACCTCTAGTGACAGACAGTCCTGGTGTCTGCCTTGGTTCTGTCACTTTATCAGATGGGTTTGCTTGGGTAAATTAATATCTGAGGTTCATTTTCATTTTTTGATGGCTTCACAAAATAGGAATTATCATATCTACAGTTGAACACACTGGTCAAAGGCCATTTGCAGATCAACATTAATTCAAGTAGAAAGTTTGAAAGATCACCGAAGATAGTTTATATACAGGAATCTTTTTTGATTGGACCACTTGCTCAGTGGTTAACTTGACCATTTTTTTTTCTCTCTCTCTCTCTCTCTCCAGATGCAATGAAAAACCCAGGACCCTCATTCTGTGTGCTCACCACTGTAGCATGTTGGACAACCCTTTTATTCAGCTGCTTTGATACCAGAAAACAATATATATTCTAGCCCAATAATTTTCTTCCTCCTTCCTTCTATAGCATCAATGCTGGTTCAACATGTAACAGAATGTGCAAGCTTTTATCTAACTCCTTAAACTTTATAAAACCCTTTTATTATCCATCTGTGATTCTCAAATGTCATCATCCTTTCAGAATCACCTGTAAAATTTGTTAAAAGCACAGATTGTTGGGTTCACCCCCAGAATTTGATTTAGTCGGTTGGGGGTGGGGCCTGATAATTTGCATTTCTATCAGGATTTCAGGAGGTGCTGATGGCTTAGAGACTGTGCCTTGAGAACCACTGACATATATCATCTCAAGACTATTAAGGTAGCAGGCAACTGTTAGGCAAAAAGACAGAAATGAACGGGATGGAAAGGAGAGAGGGCCCCCCGAAAATGACTCAGGAAGTTGATCAGATAGAGCAAGAGAGCCAGAAATGACTCAGAGAGTTAATTAGGTGAAGCCACAGAGTCCAAGAGTGACTCAGGAAATGTCCAGGGTCTCCCCAGATAAGAAACATCAGAAGCACAGGCATGGCACAGCCCCTGTCCTCATATCACCAGTCAGAACAAGCCTAGAGACCTAAGAGCTGTCAATCAAGGACCTCTCTGCCCTGCCAAAACCGCATAAAAGAGGCCTCAGAATGAGCATCAGGGCCTGTCTCATCTTAGGCAGGCCCACCGTGTTACTCTATATAGTGTGCATTAAAACTTACTTTGCCTTCTTGACTTTGTTTTCTCATCTCGCTGTATCTGACTTCCCTGTGACATGGAGCCGAGTTCCTTCCTTCTTAACACAACTACCTACCAGCAATTTCAGGATGCCATGAATGACATGACTTCTCCCACAGTTTGTGTCCTTTGACATCAGTCTCTTGAGTTTAAACAGCAAGAGCCCTACTAAAGTGAAAATAGGCTATCTGTGATGAATAGCTCCAGGTGCCAAAATTGCCATTGTCATTTTTATCTCAGATGTGTTTCCTTTAGATTAGCTAATGGATCAGCCAACTTTTTCTTAAGCGGCCAGATAGTAAAAATTTTTTGGCTCTATAGGGACATACAGTCTCTGTTGCAACAACTCCACTCTGCCTTTGCAGAAGAAAAACAGCCACAGGCATTGGGCAAAGGAATGAATTTAGATGTTCTCCAATAGAATTTTGGGCTGCCTGGCCATCGTTTTCTAACTCCAAGGTTAACTCAATCACATTCAGGGGCCTTTAAAAAAACACAGACAGGAAGGACTGAAACCTTTTTTAGATAGGAGGGACTTGAATGGGACCCAAAAAGGGAGGTGGTCCTTGGACCACCAATAAACTTACAAGGATGAGAACAGAGTCCCTCAGGGAGGAGATTGTGGACAAATATGGACAGGACTAAATGAAAGCATCCTTCTCTTTAATTTTCCTCAATGTTAGTGCAAGTGGTTCACACAAAGAAGATTCTTGTGCATAAACTGTCTTCAGTGATCTTTCAAACTTTCTACTTGAGAATAACAGCAATCTGCAAACGGCCTTTGACCAGTGGGTTCCACTAGAGATATTATGATAATTTTCATTTTGTGAAGCCATCAAGAAATGAAAATGAAGCTCAGACATTAACTTCCTTATCCAAACTTACGAGTTGACTTTAATTTCAGTGACCTTCAAGCTCACACACTCAGTAGGAAGCTGCGTGGTTCTGCTTTGGGTACAAGTCAAAAGGGAAGGAAGCCATAAGCCCACTGCAGGTGATGGGAAAGAGGGGTCACTGTGGATAAGAAAACTCAGTCACTCAATCATGGGGCCACCTGGGCAGCAGGAGAAAGATGTGCCTGCACCAAAACAGTTGGCGGTGCTCTGGTACCACTCCACTCAACACAGGCACTAAAAAGCAAACAGCAGATATGGAAATACACAGAACAAATACCTCTTTGAAATACTAAAGAGCCCTAAAGGATATCTTCCTTGGATAAAGAAACAAAGAAGAGAATTATTGGAGAAAAGGAAGCTGCAGACTCATTTCAGCCTTTTTTGGAGAAAATACTCCAGCTCCCAAAATGGTGCAAATCAGTGGAGCCCAAGGGGGACCACTGAGGGGCTGGGCCTCCAGTGCCAAGAGTGAACATCTGCCAACAGCTTGCTGTCAATGGGGGATGTCTGCCATTCCCAAGGAAACCCATGCTTGTCCAGAGCCTGCTAGATTTAAATCTGGACTTCCAAATGTTTCATCTGAGCCTTCACTTGGTTAAGGGTCCAGAAACCTGATGGATTCAGGTGGGAGAAAAATTTTTTTAAAAAGAAAAGGATTCGAAGAATGTCATCAAATAGGACCACTCAGCTGTGTGTGTCAGAGATGAGATTGTCACTAGTATCTATCCTGCCTCCAAAGCCTGTACACCTTCCACCATCCCACATTGCCTAGGGATGGAGGCATACATTGTAACTCTTAATACAATGCTGTAGCTTCATTTTAGATTTCCATTTTTTATTCAGTTGACTGACCTGAAGAGAATTATAATATTTGTAATAATCTAAACTGTCATTTATTGAGTTTGCCACAGAATTTCAATTTTCTTTCAGATTAGTATTTGCCTACTGAATATTTAATGGAAAAGAGAAATTATTTTCTATTTTCTTGATTACAAAAAGTTCAGAATGGTGCTGTGAGAAATTCAGAAAGGCATTCTCATATTGTCAAAATGTCCCTGCCAAACTACTCAGCTGGATATTAACCCAAAAGCAAAATGGAATTCTGGAGAGCCTATTTGTATTCTTAGAATGGAAAAAAACTGTGTATTTAAGGGGTTGAGTCTCTTAGAGAAATTCAGAGACCCAGAAGATGAGTTTGAGGAAAAGATACTTGGTCACTCTCGTATCTTAGAAAGACCTTTATTTTAGGGGAGACTAAATCTGTTGGCAACTTTTAGAAGTTTAATTTAGATTAATGACCTAGTTCTAAGCACAGCAATGACACCAACGACCTCGACTAAACTGAAGCAGGTTTAATTGATGTAAGTCAAATTTTTATCCATACATACCTATATATTAGAGACATAGAAATAGATGAAAGAGATATAAAAAGAGATATATACATATATACTACATATATACATATATGATATACCATTTATATGTAGATACAAATAGGGGAACATGGTATAACCTTCAAATGTGTTACAGAGACCTACTAATTTAAAATAACATTTTAAAGAAACAATGAGTAAACAAAAATGCATAACAAATTTTTATATGAATTGTATTTTTGCCTTTCCCTAAATTATTTAACTGCAAGTCATCTGCTATTTGGAGTAATTAATGAAATCAACTTCTTATTAATTTGCACCCACACTATATACATAGCAAAGCCCTTGGAATTTAGTGATGAGAGGAAAAGAGTTTTTAAGCTACCATCGAATAAAACTATAAAAATCCCTGTGGTGATTTGACAGGAAAGGTGGGAACTGGGGGATGAATGACCTAAATATTCCCTAGCTTCTCAGGGTTCAAAAATATAGAAAATTAAGCAAAATAATTCCATATGCCAAAAGATCAATTTTATTTTTTTAAATAAATAATTCATCTTCTTTCTTACCTGAGGTACATAGGGATTGTGTTGCACGTTAGTCAAAGTCTGGAGTCTCTGGATGTGGATTTAATTATCTCTTCTGATGTAGGTTTGCATACAGTGACAGGTATTCCCTGTCCCACTTTTGAAAGGTAAGTATGGGATTAAAGATCTTTAATTGGCCAATATGATTCAGCAGCTGTGTGTGGCAGAGTGTCCCAGCTTGTCACAATTCTCAGATGTCATGTCAAGGGAACTGGCACTGGAGAAAGTGGACATACCTCTGTGTACCTCAGGTGAGAAAGAAGATGAATTGTTTGTTTTAAAAAAAGTTCTTTCCCTCCTCATCACTAAATTCCAAGGGCTTCGCTATGTATAGTTTGGGTTTATCTGTAAACACACTTTTTAAGCAAGTTAGATAGATCTCAGCCCTCAGAATTTTGGGGATTTTCCCCCAGCTTTACTGAGGTATAATTGACAAATAAAATTGCATATATTTAAGGCATATGATATGATGATTTATGCTGTGAAATGATTACCACAATTAAATTAACACATCCATCATCTCACATAGTTACCATTTGTGTGTGTGTGGTGTGTGTGTGTATGCATATGCTAAAAGATCAAATTTAAAGGAGCCCTATATCATGTTAGCAAATTTCAAAATGTTACATGAACTAACTGTTTTCCCTTGTTTAGGTTGCACCAAGAAAATTGTTGCTGGGGAAGGAATGAATGGTCTAAAGGATGTCTTACTGGTCAAAATAAATCCATTCTTTCATGTACATGATTTCATATAGGTTCAGAAAAGCAAATACACAAGTCAGATGGTGAAATAGCTAGATAGTAGCTCATAGAAAAAAATGATCTATGAGTCTGTTTACCACTGACTCTATATGAGCCAAAAAATTCTTGACTTTTTTTTCTTAAGGCAAATATGGCATTTAACAGATAAATAATAAAATGGCAGCAATAAAAGTATAGTCTCTAGTTTGGGGGAGTAATGCCTATAATTTGTCCCTAATCCCTCCTCCCCAATACACACCATCCCTCAAAAACCAGCTGCTTGTTTTCCCCAGTAGTCAGACTGAGTCTAGGTAATTGTGTTTTGTCAAATGCATATTTGAATAATTTAAGCAAGTTTAGAAGACTAACCTGGGTAGTCAAAATCTGGAAGCTGTATCATAGAATGACTAAAGCTATAAGCAAAGTTTATCATGGAAAAGAAAACCCATATTAGGATGGGATGGATGTCTCTAAAAATCTGGAAGGCCACATTGCAGAGAAAGCAGATTTGCTCTGCTATACAGAGAGTAGACTGAGGGTCCATGTTGAAACAACTTTAGTTTAATAATTAATGAATAACTAAGGTTATCTAACAATAAAATAAGGCTTTTTTGTGGAGTAGTGGGTATCATCTCACTAGAAATATTCCAAGAGTGTCTGGAAACCACCAGTCACTTATGTTAGAAAAGATCAAAATGTAGACCTCAGGACTCAAAAAAGTTCATTGCAATCCAGCTTTATCTCTTAGCCTTGAATCCTCTCCACAAATTCCCTGCCAGTTGGCCACTCAGCTGGAGTAACACGTCCACTGACAGAAAAGGCAACCCTTTGGGAGGAAGATGGAGCCAGACTTGGCTTTCTCACAGCATAGTTTCAGGCTGTCTGTCTCAGATTATGGGACAAAAATAGATTCCTTGCTGCCTTCCATCCCCAGCCTCCTGCACCAGGATGTCTGAGATGGACCCAGGAATCTACATTTTCAACAAATTCCTCAGCTTATGCTGATACTCATTACAGTTTCAGAAACACTGAAACAGATGAACATAAAGTCTTTCTAGTGCCAAGAGGCTGTGACAAAGAAGACTAGGATAGATTCTCAGCTTCCCCACAAGGATTAATTCAATTCAGGGCTAGAAACAGAGTTAAGTGAATAGACATCTTCAGACTTTGGGAGAATAACCTAATATTTAATAAAGGATTCCTTCTTTATGCAGAACAGTCCACTTTCTCCAATGCCAGTTCCCTTGACATGACATCTGGGGATTGTGACAAACTGGGACACTCAGCTTATATGGACACATCCCCAGTCCCATTTCAAACAAAAAAGATTAAGTATCACCATTACTGGAAAATGCCGATTTGCTTTCTTGGACTTCTAAAGAGAAGTTTAAAACTGGAAAATATCAAATTTGGCTATTTTATAGACCTTTGGAGAAACACCTGATTAAGTAAATTGAGAGGATCAGGTCCATTCTGACCAAGTCACAGAATCATTTCAGCCAGAATATATAAGATCCTGCAGAATCTGAGCCTGAAACTCCCTTCATCCTTACCTCCCACTTCTTCCTGTCACAAATCTTACACACAGTGACTTGACAGATACAAGAAACCACAAATCATACCCTTGAATGTTGAGGTAACTTTGCATAACTATGTGTGGGATCTTTAAGTTCAGATACTAAGGGCTCTAAGTTTACAAGGGCTTACTGAGTACACACTTTACACCTGGCATTGTAATTTTAGAGTTCAAAGGAAGAGAGATCATTGGATCAACCTGCAGGAAAATAGAAAATGGGAGTCCTTGATACTCATCCTTAGGAATCTTACCCTTGGGAGACCACCTCACCAAGCAGCCAGAAGCAGTTTTCATGCCTTAAAAATTCTTCCTCAGAGTTTCTTGTCTCAAAAGTCTGCCCCTTATCCTTCAAAGGGCAAATAGGAACCTAGTATTTAGTCTGCCCAGAACAACAGCTCCTGTCTTCTGGGAACAGTCTCTACCCCATCTTAAACAGAGGATTCAAATAGGTGGGTACCAACATGGATATACTTACTGACCATGCTCTGGGGTTACCACTGACCCAGGCTTAGTTTCTCATCAAAGATGGGTCAACTTAAGGTGTTGTTTAATGATTTTTAAATTTGAAGAGATTGCCTCCACAGAGAGGTTTAAAGCGAGGTGAGAGAGACCGGACACTGGAGCTAATGGTGGCCCTGTGTCCTGCCCTGGGAAGGAAGATAGTTTCCAACATGCAGAGAGGAAAAAAAACTGTTGGTTTCCAGATCCTATATCCAGTTACACTGAGGCATGACTATACATTCATCCTTTAACATTCTCAGTGGGTACAGAAAATCCAGTAGGTCCCTTTTAGTCTCATTTTGAGCTGGTTTTTCTTTCAACCAAACTGGTTACATTAACCAGAGAACATGAACAAATCTAATAACCAAGGTCCTGTTGTACACAGACCCCAATTCTCTCAACTCCCTATGCACTGGGTTATCCTTTTCTGAAGGTTGCTGGAGAACCCTACCAATATGTAGATCCAATCATAATGCAAGCTCAGAAATTAAGTCCTACAGCTAAGGGAATATTTTTGGTGGAAATCACTGACACTTGAAAATGCTTTTTATTTGTTATTAAATATAGATCACAAAAAAGGATTTTTGGAAGTGGTTTGGAAGAAGGGGTTAAAGGCTAATACTCTAGTCTATATTTTCTGTTGTAACTCACAGATGTATATTCAAAACCCTGTGATGTAGTGGAATCTTATAAAATCTCAATTCTCTCCTAGTCTCTGTGCCCACGTTAAAATCCATATCCTATTAAGATGTTTTCCTTACTAGGGGAAGAATATCTTTAATCTTAACAAAAAACAAAACCTAAGGAAATTCACAACAGAGAATGCAATACCAGTATTTGTCCATAAACAAAATAACAAAGTATGTATTTGTATATGGGGGATGGGCAAAAGGATGGCCAAGGGGAGGTAAAGACAATACAAGGATAGGAAGAATAAGAGAAGAAAGGAGAAAGAGAAATTGGAAAACTTTCAGAATGCAAATTAATGGTTAGAAGATACTTTATAGTTACCTGATGTTTATTGAGACCCTGGGGGCTTATTTAATGCAAGATCTTTCTGATCTGGATTTAAATAAGCACCAAACTAAATTAGCAGAAGAAAAACTATGTACGGCTTGAAGGCAGATAGCAATGGAGTGGAATATAGACCTAAACCAACATTAACCAAATAGGTGAAAGGAGTTGATACCCCTACCCCCAACCAAAAAAAGCAAATAGGAGGATTTAAGTTTCTTCCGTTTAGTCATCCATCCATCTACCCACCTTTCTCAGTACTGAATACCTATCATGCTTCAGATGCTGGGCTAAAGGCTGAGAAAATACAGACATGGATCAGACAGTCCTTGCCTATAATAACTCTCCCCGAGATGGAAAAGGAGGATATGAACAAAATAACTCAAGGCCCAAGACAGCATGAGTGTCATGATTGACTTAAAGTGTCCTCAGGACTCGGAACAGGGAGAAAACATTTCCTGCTAAGAACTTTGTGGTGAAGATAGCATAGGTCTGGGACCTTACAGGATGAGTTTACTTTCAAAGCCACTCATCCAAAAAAGGAACCCCAGAACATTGAATAAAAGGCGCTCTGCACACCCATGATGGCGCTAACATTCTGAAAGTGCCATAACTGACTCATCTTCCTTCCATTTCCAGTTGTGGAATCATGGAGATTTCAAAGGGTTTTTGCCTGATTTCTTTTCCACTGTCTGCACTCTCCTCAGAAGATGTGATTATTATAAAATATGTTTTTAAAAATTGCTTTGATAGAAAGGAAGAAAAGCCCAGCTCAGCGAGGAAGGTCTTCTTTTGCATTTAATGTGTGTATACAACAAGTCTCAGACACTAGATGCAGAAGCTGAATTTCCTGAATAAATTCTTCCAGGTGTCACAGTCTCATGAAAATACTACCCACATAGCGTTCTGACCCAGAAGAGGCTCGGGACCACAGGCAGAGCTCCGTATGCTTTTCAGAACTGTCTGAATTTGCATGACAGGAAGACACTCCACCTCCCACACCACTCTCATGCCTATTTCCCCTGGAGATGAATGTAGAGCAGCCGAAATGCAGAATGAGGCTGAGAACTCCCAGAAAAATGACAGGTGGATTTTTTTAAATGAATACAAAATTCCTTAAAACCAAACAAAAAATCTGTTGAAAAAAGGATCCTTGCCCTTAAGCTAAACAAGTTAGAGGCAGTTCTTTTCACCCCCTCACATTCTCTCTACCATCACAAAATTAAATCTTTGGTAGTAGCAATAAAGAGATATTAGATAGACAAGATAAATACATACTTATTGTGTTTACAAATAAAATAAAGACAAAATCACCTAAGCACAAATCTAAAGGAATCAAATTGGCACCAGTCTGCTCATATGCAGCCCTAGATGACTGAAGACCATATGAGCAAAAGACTCATAGGAAAATAACTGAAACTCAAGAAATCTATGCCTAGTGATACCCACTTGATTTACCTATCAGGGTAAGGTAATGTTTTTCAAAGATAAGCAAATATTCAAAGTATTTTACCCAAGCACCCCATCTGAGGAAAATACTTTGGGGGAGTGGGGAGACTAATAAAAGAGGTGATCCAGAAAGGATGTCAAAGACTAATGAAAGACTGAGAGTAGAGTAAAAAATGGTAAAGAATAAATATGGTAATAGATATGATTACATCAAAAGGGGTAAAGGATAGGCCTTATAACTGTCCAGGAGCATGTTTGTACAACTCTCAGAGACTAAGAATTTTTAATATGATTTCACACCTCTAAATTCAGAATGTACTTGGACAAGGATGCATTCATTGGGGAAACCAGTGAGAAATGAGAACTGTGTTGGGGGCTGAATGGACCTTAGTGTATTATTCTCTTTGGTCAAGTCTATTTGTATAACAACAGGATTGAAGAGATACATTCAAGGTGACCAACTCATCCTGGTTTTCCTTAGACTTTCTTGATTTTACCACTGAAAGGCTAATGTAATGTCCCAGGAATCCACTCAGTCCAGACAAACCAGATGTCTGGTCACCCTAGGTGCACATAACCTAGATGAAGTTGTCCTCAACAAATACTCAGGACAACTTATGTGTAGAACTACTTAGCCTGGAGTGAGTCAGCTAAGGTTCTTAAAAGTCTAAAGAAAGCTCAACTGGGGCGGGGTTGTGGGTATTTCCTGCCACCCCACTCCCAGGACATTTGTCAATGTCTAGAGACATTTTTAATTGTCACAAATAGCGGTGCTGTTGGCATCTAGTGGGCAGAAACCAGATGTACTTCTGAATATCCTACAACACAGAGGATAGCCTATACCACAAAGAACTATCTGGCCCCAAACATCAGTAGTGTCCAAGTTGAGAAATTAGTCCAAAAAAGCAAAAATCAAGTATGAAAACTGTACCATTAAATGGAAATATTCTCAATTATTCTATTAAAAGACAAAAACTGTCAGATTGGACTAAAAGTAGATCCTAATTATAGCTTATTTGGAAGAAAAAAAACAAAAGAAAGTGATAAAATGTTTGAACTTGGTTTACGTACTTAACTGACATTATTTGGTCTACACAGTTTAGGACCATTTTGATTTTTAAACTTGTTCATTATTCAAATTGGAAATGGACAAAAGGATGTCAGTCCACTGCAAACTGTGTGATAACAAAAGAGGCAAAATTAATAGCAAACAACTTGGTTCTAAAGATTAAAAACACTGAACAAGATACAGTCAATCTGAATATTTATTGGTCAAAGACAAACTAAAGTTTATTAAAACTATTATTCAGCCATAGAAAAGAAATTCTGCCATTTGCAACATGGATGGATCTAGAGGGTATTAAGCTCAGAGAAATAATAAGTTGCACAGAGAAAAAAAAATATCATATGACTTCACTTATTTGTGGAATATAAAAACAAAGCAAGACTGAATGAACAAAACAGCAACAAACTCATAGATACTGAGAAGTGACTGGTAGTTACCATGGGCGAGGGGTTGAGGTGGGTAGGTTGGGAGGATGAGGGGGAGAAAAGGAACACAAATATTCTCAATCATAATATAAGTTGGTCACTGGGATGGTAGCACAACATAAAGAATACAGTCAATGATTCTGTAACATCTTTCTATGTTGACAGATAGTAACCACACTAGAGGGGGTGAGGATTTAATAACATGGATAACTGTTGAACCACTGTGCTGTATATTTGAAACCAAAATAAGATTGTATATCAATGATATTTCAATAAAAAAAGAATATATCAGTAATTATTGGAAGGATTAGAAAAGTCATTGGATATCTGTCTAGGCTATAGGAAATAAACAAACTGTTCTAAACCAATGGAAAAAAAATGGAAGACTCTCTGATTCAGTTTTGAAATCAGCATAACTTTATCAAAAGTTGAAAAGATAGTATAAGAAAGAAAACTATGAACCAATGTCACTGTAGAATAAAAATTCTAACTACAATTTTATGAAACAGAATATGACAATATATGAAATACAGTACATTATGAAGGAGTTGAATTTATTCCAGGGATGCAATAGTATTTCAGTATTAGGAAATGTATTGACATAACCCACCACACCAAAGAAATAGAAGAAAAAATAAACTATTATATCCAGTGGATTCTGGAAAAGCATTTCATAAAATTCATCAAATGACTAATAAAATATTAAGTATAATTTAATTATAAATAAATGACATTTAAGTTCATCAAAAACACAAATATCTTATGCAACAAAAATGAACTATTTCAATTAAAAATTAAGAACTAAAAAGAAATCCACAGTCATTATTTATATATAAAATTAACTTGCCAGTTCAATAGATGCAATAAAGTGAGAAAATTAAATAACATATAGACATTACAAGGTAAATGGTAAAGTCTATATGATTTTATGGCTAGCAAACTCAAGAGATGCTAGTGAAAAAAATTAAAACCTCATCATACTAAGAAAAGAGTTTGGTATGATGGATGGATGCAGGATAAAGTCCATAGCTTTACTCTATTCCAGCAATAAGTAATCAAAATGGAAAAATACTTACATTTACAACCTAAACAAAACCAGCCAATAATTAAGAACAGATCTTAAAAGAAAGGTATAGGACTTACATGAATAAAACTAAAGGATATTATTAAAATAAACAAGACTTGGCATAACATGTTTATAAATTGAAGAGTCCATATAAAAGAAATGTAATTTCTTCTAAACTTAGTATGTAGCTAATTCAATTCCAATTAGGAAAAAAATCAATGTGAAAGGATAAATGCCTGAGAATAGACAAGAACAGAAAACTAAGAGAAGCTGCCCTTCCAGATAAAAAATTAAACACTTAGGTATTTGAACAGAGAATCTAGAATCAAATTGCACTATATTAAATATGTGGTAAAATCAGGATTTCTAACTTGGTGAAAAAAGGATCAACTATTTCATAAGTGGTGATGGTACAGCTGACCTTCTGTTCAGAGGAAAATAAAGATGGGCCCCATGTTAAATTAAAATTTTATGTGGAGGATCAAAGGCTTATATCTAAAAACTAAATATATGATAAACACTGCAAAAGCAAGTCAAGAGGCTATTGTACAGGATAGGGTTAAGGGAAACTTGAAGGCTGAAACCTCAGACTCTGAAAATACAGAGAAAAGTATTGGAAAATTTAAAGTTAAAGTGTTCTTCAAGAAAAATACCATAAATAAAGTCAATAGCATGTATCTGGGGAGAAAATGTAACACAAATATAAGACAGAGGGACACTTTCCTTAGTATGTCCAGAACCCTTACAAATTGCGAAGAAAAAGATAATTCAGGAGGAAAACACTATGGGTAAAGGATATAAGTGACAATTTATGAAAAAAAAAATCATAATGGCCAAGAGATATGTGAAAAGATTCTCATACTGATAAAAATCTAGTTGAACACAAAATTAAATAATGATGAATTATCATTTTACATCACATTGATCAAAAGATTCTATGTAGCTGCTGTTTATAGGAATATGGGGGAAAGGAATGCTCATAAATTGTTGGCAGAACTTAAATAACTTAAACTTATGGCCCTTCTGGATAACAGTCTGATGACAGCTGTTAAACTGTAATAAAGTCTTTAACCAAGAACTTATGAATTCTTCCTGGAAACCTTCTGCAAAATTATTAGGAATGGATACAAATTGGAAATAAATTGTTATTTGCCAGTTAGTAGAGGGGCGGCTGAATAATATAGGCACAGTCACACCGTGGAATATTATGTAGTCATTTTAAAAAATGAATTACAGACACTAGATGAAAGATCATGATGAGGTATTGTTGAGTGATACAGAAAAACATTCCATATATTCTTTAATTCTAAACAAAGACTCAAAAAATTTTAAAAAAACAGTATGTACGTGTGTATAGGCTCCTTACATGAGTGTGAGAGGATATACATCAGATTATTTTGTGGGTTACTATAAAATGAAGGGGACATTGATATTTGTAGACTGGGGAGAGGAACAAGTTGAAAATTAAAGGTAACAACAAATACCACAATTTATATATGTGAATAGAATTAAATTGAAAACTATGTACCAATGTAAGAAAAGTGAACTCCTGCTACCTTTCCCCAGGAGGACAACATAGTAATCACAGAAATATGGAGAGAATGGCTCTACCTAACAAATGATGAGGATGGTTTCCTTATATCAGACAAAATTCCGTGTTGTCATGATGAATCTTGATAGTGACATCAAAGTATTTGGCTTTTTCTAATGTCAGTCTCAAGAATTGGGTTTATCCCTCATAACAGGTAAGCTAGTCCTGATAATTATCTAGTCCAGTCCCCTCATTTGTCAGATGAGAAAATGAAGATCCAAGGAGGTTTTAGGCAGTTTTTCTACTTAAAAAATTCAACAATGCAGAAATGGACCCAGAATTACTCCCTTCTTCAGGGCTTCATCTAACACTAAGCCTCGTTTCCTATGATTCTATGAGATCCCTGCCATCCCTAGTCCAGTCCCCTCATTTGTCAGATGAGAAAATGAAGATCCAAGGAGGTTTTAGGCAGTTTTTCTACTTAAAAAATTCAACAATGCAGAAATGGACCCAGAACTACTCCCTTCTTCAGGGCTTCATCTAACACTAAGCCTCGTTTCCTATGATTCTATGAGATCCCTGCCATCCAGGATTTGGAAGTGTTCTTTCAGGACCATCCCAGCAGGGAGGAAAGAAATGGAATCATGGAGGTAGAAAGGTCTTGCCCTGTAGAAAGAAGCAGTTTCTTGTGAAAAGAGAATTGTGTCATTTTATTAAGAATTCATACACCAGACACACACACTGACTGATAAGGTGTACCAGAGCTCTATGCATTGTCACATGCAAGTTATGACTCAGCCAAATCTTTACACCCTTACCTGGTACCTTTCCACATGAACTTTTGTTCAAATGCTTATACTTCAGTCCCAAAGCCAATTAACTCCCTAACAGAATCAGCGTTTTTCACACATCTAGTAATTACTTACTATCCCTACATGAGTCATGAATAGTTGAGATTAAAATAAAGTCACTCTCTTATTCCTTGATAGAAGAATAAACCCAGTTGACATAAATCAGCTATTTTGTATAATGAATGTGATTAATGAAATCCTGTCACAAATCCAAGCACTATAAGTAAGGATCAGATTTTTTTCCCTGGAGGAGACTCAAATTTCAACCTTTTAAATTTCAAATTTTAACAGAGGTAACTATGTGCCTCTTGCACCAAAAATATCAGGCAGGAGACTATGGATCTCTCATTGCCAATCTCCTGGAGAAACAAAGTAGATGGAAAATATAACTGTTACAAGGCAAAAACATCACATTCCTATTTTCAGTTTTATAGTAAAGACATGTGACCAACATACAGATCATCCATGCTGAGCAGCTCCTTCTAATTACATCAACAAGTATCAACTCATTCCAAGTAAGTGTTCTGGATAGGATCTATATGGGTACCATGACTCTGCCCCTTGGCAAAGTTAACTTCTCCATCACTTTATCTCCTAATCTCTAAGATTGTTTCATTAGAGCACAAAATAACCTGCTTGTAAAGTGATCAGCTTAGTGCCTGACACATGTAAGCCCTTTGTAACAACTGTAGTTGTCCATTGAGCAATGCAAGGGTTAGACGTACCAACTCTCCACACAGAAAATCCTTGTATAACTGTGACTCCCCCAAAACTTAAACACTAGTAGCCTACTGTTAATGAGAAGCCTTGTTGATAATATAAACAGTCAATTAGAACATATTTTATGTGTTATATACAGTATTCTTGCAAAGAAAATGTTTTCAAAATGTTGCAAATTTTCAAAACATTTTCCAATATATTTATTTTTAAAAAATCCACATTTAACTGGACCCACACAGTTCAAACCCATGTTGTTCAAGAGTCAACCGTAGTATCATTTATGGTTTGATTTTTTCTGACAAGTTCTCAGGTGCTGCTACAGATCTGGCAACCACATTTGGAGAACCACTCCTCGCGATTATTTGCCTCAGTTTCCCATTTGCTTTGCTGATGAAGACCTGAGGAGGAGAGAATTCAAACAGTAGAGTCCTAGGCATAGAGCATCTTCACAGTCCTTTCCAAACCTTTCCGTCATCGTTTACCATGCTCTACGGGCCATCAAAGTTAAGTCTTGCAAGCAGCCTTTACAATATAAAAAGTCTCTTGAAAGGGTAGTAACAGAGACAAATGTGATTAATCTCCTTTTATTTGGGGCTTTGGAGAAAAATGACTCTGGTGCTTTGCTATAGATTTTGACGTGTAGCCAGAGTTTGGCTCTGAAAATGGGAGCAGCATCCCTGTTCCAAGAGGCATCAGAAGCAACAATTAACATTCCGACAGGCCCACTCAGACTCCACCAGGAGCCCAGTCTTGTGCCTCCAGGAATATTGATCTGAAGAATCAATTTTGCTTGGAAATTAAAGGGGGTGAAAAGATCATTAAAGCATATAAGACTTGGTTTAAATGCAGAACAATTATGCGATGTGAAGAGATCATGATAGTTTGAAGATCAATCATTTGGACAATTTTTATTAGGACTTGGGGAAACCTTAGTCACCAAAAGAAGAGATGACACCTCCTGAGGGATTATACAAGCTTTTTCAAATATGAGCTGCATGCACAGGAAATATATTAAAGAAATGATGCAATATGGATTCTTTGTAATACCTGTGTGACCCAGATGGTCCATTGGTTTAATAGCAGAACATCAGTGCGGATAAAGGGCCGCCTGGTGTTTCTGGAATTACGTACCTCTTTACCAGCCTCTTGCTTAATTTCCCCACCCCATCTGTGTCTCCCACTTGCCCACATTGGCTGCTCTCTACAAAGCTCAATGAGATGATGAGCTATGGTCAGTGACCATCATAAAAAGAATGCCAACATCCAGGTAAATAACGCTGCCTCCGGAGGCACCTTGTGGCCCCACCCTTGTGGCTGCAGGTGCAGTGGGCATTGAGATTAAGGGCTTTCTTTTCTACTCTGCACCCCTTTGTACCTACTTTGCCCATCCAAGCACATAACAGCCATTGTCTTGAACAATGGCATATTAGTCTGCTAGGGCTGTTATAACAAAACCCCAGAATGGATGGCTTAAACAACAGAACTTTATTTCCTCACAGTTCTGGGGGCCAGGAGGGCAAGATAAAGGTGCTGGGAGCTTTCATGTAGATGCCTGTCTTCTCAGTGTGTGCTCACATGGCCTTTTCTCTGCATACATGTTACATGTGCCCCGGGTGTTGCTTCCTCTTCTCACAAGGATACCAGTCACAATGGATTACGACTTCACACGAATGGCCTTATTTTAACTTAATTATTCCCTCAAAAGACATTATCTCCAAATAGTTACATTTTGAGACACTAGGGATTGGAACATCACAAAAGGGATTTTTTTTTGGGGGGTGGGGGATGGCACAATTCAGCCCATAACAAATAGCAACAACTTCTTTCTTTAATGCTTCATTCCATGGGCATCCAAAGAACGTACGTGGGACCTGGTCTACAGAACAAAATCCCAATACCTCTATCTTCCCTTCTTTCCACTAAAATTCTTAAGCTATTAAAAAATGAAACTCCCATGAAAGTGAATGTAGAAAAGAATTAGATGTTGTTGTAGGTGTGTGCTGGAGATGGGAATATTGTCTATATCATCCAAGAATAAACAGTTAGGCTGACTTAAGTTAGATATTAGCATTTGGAGATGAAAGTCTCCCCACCAGATCATCTAATCCAGACCTTTTATGGACAGGGGGGGAAAAAATGCCCAGAGTGATTATGCAACTTTTATTTATTTATTTATTTATTTCATTAAGGTATCATTGATATACACTCTTATGAAGGTTTCACATGAAAAACATTCTGGTTACTACATTCACCTATATTATTAAGTCACCCCCACACCCCACTGCAGTCACTGTCCATCAGTGTAGTAAGATGCCACAGAGTCACTACTTGTCTTCTCTGTGCTACACTGTCTTCCCTGTGACCCCCCCCACACACACACACCATGTGTACCAATCATAATACCCCACAATCCCCTTCTCCCTCCCTCACCACTCCCCTTTGGTAACCACTAGTCCCCCTCCTTGATGTCTGTGAGTCTGCTGCTGTTTTGTTTCTTCAGTTTTGCTTCATTGTTATAGTCCACAAATGAGGGAAATCATTTGGTACTTGTATTTCTCTGCCTGGCTTATTTCACTGAGCATAATATCCTCCAGCTCCATCCATGTTGCAAATGGTAGGACTTGTTTTTTTTCTCATGGCTGAATAGTATTCCATTGTGTATATGTACCACCTCTTCTTTATCCATTTATCTACTGATGGACACATAGGTTGCTTCCATATCTTGGCTATTTTAAATAGTGCTGCAATAACATTTGGGTGCATATGTCTTTTTGAATCTGAGATCTTGTTTTCTTTGGGTAAATTCCTAGGAGTTGGGATTCCTGGGTCAAATGGTATTTCTATTTTTAGTTTTTTGAGGAACCTCCATATTGCTTTCCACAATGGTTGAACTAGCTTGTTACATTCCCACCAGCAGTGTAGGAGGGTTCCCCTTTCTCCACATCCTCGCCAGCATTTGTTGTTCCTAGTCTTTTTGATGTTGGCCATCCTAAATGGCATGAGGTGATATCTCATTGTGGTTTTAATTTGCATTTCCCTAATAATCAGCGATGTGGAGCATCCTTTCACATGCCTGGTGGCCATCTGAATTTCTCCTTTGGAGAATTGTCTGTTCATATCCAATTGCCCATTTTTTAATAGGGTTATTTGCTTTTTTGGGTGTTGAGATGTGTGAGTTCTTTGCTTTTTGGGTGTTGAGATGTGTGAGTTCTTTATATATTTTGGATGTTAACTGCTTATCTGATATGTCATTTACAAATATATTCTCCCATACCGTAGGATGCCTTTTTGTTCTGTTGATGGTGTCCTTTGCTGTACATACAGAAACTTTTTAGTTTAGTGTAGTCCCATGTGTTCATTTGTGCTTTTATTACCTTTGCCCAAGGAGATGTGTTCAGGAAAAAGTTGCTCATGTTTATGCTCAAGAGACTTTTGCCTTCTTCTAAGAGTTTTATGGTTTCATAACTTATATTCAGGTCTTTGATCCATTTTTAGTTTACTTTTGTGTATGGGGTTAAACAATAATCCAGTTTCATTCTCTTGCATGTAGCTGTCCAGTTTTGCCAACACCAGCTGTTGAAGAGGCTATCATTTCCCCATTGTATGTTCATAGCTTCTTTATCATATATTAATTGATCATATATGGTTGGGTTTATATCTGGGCTCTCTATTCTGTTCCATTGGTCTATTGTTCTGTTTTTGTGCCAGTACCAAATTGTTTTGATTATTGTGGCTTTGTAGTAGAGCTTGAAGTTGGGGAGTGAGATACCCCCACTTTATTTTTCCTTCTCAGGATTGCTTTGGCTGTTCGGGGCCTTTTGTGGTTCCATGTGAATTTTAGAACAATTTGCTCTAGTTCACTGAAGAATGCTGTTGGCATTTTGATAGGAATTGTAGATTCCTTTAGGCAGGATGCTTTAAGCAGGATGGCCATTTTGACAATATTAATTCTTCCTATCCATGAGCATGGGATGTGTCTCCATTTATTGCTATCTTTAATTTCTCTCATGAATGTTCTGTAGTTTTCAGAGTATAGGTCTTTCACTTCCTTGGTTAGGTTTATTCCTAGGTATTTTATTCTTTTTGATGCAATTGTGAGTGGAATTGTTTTCTCTTGTTCTCTACCTGCCATCCTCAGAGCCATTTCCTCAGTCCCTCAGGCAGAACTCAAGCTATGACATTTCTGAAGAACCACCATCAACACAACCCTCCCATGTTCCTCCTCCAAGTCTTCACTGGGGCCAGAGCTTCAGGGAAATGAAGGGACTCCCTATCATAGATCTATAGGTTCCAGGTATGGATGATACAGATGAGAATTGTGAAGTCCATTCTAGAACAAAACATTGGCTCAGAGATTTCTTGTTAGAACTCAGTGAATTCTTTATTTTGTGAACAATAGATAAAGCTATTTAATAGGCAAAGTCTAATCAGAAAATACATTGCTTTTATCTGAAATGTCTAAAAATTTGAGGCAAGGAAGTTATTTTTAACCCAAAGCCTCAGCTAATTGCTTCCCTTGTCCAATAATGTCAATCTGTTCTAAAAGATGTTAAAGTCCTAGACACTGCCAAATAGGCTGCCAATTAGCCATGGCCGCATCACACAGCCTTTTCACTGCTGTTGCTCCAGTCCCACCCCCACTCCTTTGAGTCAGCTGTCCTATGCTTTCCTCAGATTGACACTCCATATAGCATGACTGGGGATTCAAGCTGTTCAACCAAGAATCTGAAGACTCAATTAATGACAATGAAATTATTAGATCAACATTTTCGCTAATACCATAATCCTCAAAGAGTTTAGCTAACACAAATTATATATACATTACAGGCCTTATAGGAATGGAGACAAGTTTTCTAAATTAGTTACATCAGGGAAGACAAAATTAGTTTTATAGGCTTCTGTCTGGAAACTATCAAATGTTCTATCAACTAGGCAAAATCATTTCAAAGATGTCTACTAGCACAGGGTTATATAAAATTGGTAACTCTGAAAGCTTTCTGAATAATTACCTTAGACATGTAATTTGGCTCCTAGTTGACCCCTTTCCCCACCAGTCTGCAATGTCTTCTCCCCCTCTTTCCACCAAGGGTCATTTTTCTACATTAATTCATTTTTAAATCTAATATTTATCATACACCAGGTACCAGGCATAGTTCTGATCAGCTGGGACACAGCACCATTAGCTCAAAATACTTCCTTCTAACATGTCTTAGGAACCTTGCCATGCCTGCAGCCCCATGCTGAAGGATATCTTATGTACAGGTGGTTATGGCTTATACCACAGAACCTCACCACCCTGCCTGTGGCTAATTGAACCACAGAGGTCACCACAATTGTATGGTATCAGAGGTAC
Source organism: Manis javanica (assembly GCF_040802235.1). Classification (NCBI taxonomy): domain Eukaryota; kingdom Metazoa; phylum Chordata; class Mammalia; order Pholidota; family Manidae; genus Manis; species Manis javanica. The sequence goes on along the minus strand of NC_133164.1, from coordinate 105,010,695 downwards.
TCAATACTGGGGAGTAATGTATAAACCGAGTAAGAGAGAAGAGACTTTTAGTGTAAGAGACACAAGTATGTATGCAAAAAAAAAAAAGACATTGGAGAGACATACCAAAAGAAGATACCACTTAGAAACCATGAGACCTTAGAAGCGACAGACTAACAAAAGCTTTGACCAAGCAGAAGCTCTGACACAGAGTTGCTAGCAGAGGAAAGGAGAGGCAGGTTAGAAAGACAAGCAAAGATGGGGCTGCTGCTGAGTCACAAGCAAAGCAGTCTAGAATATTAACTCACAAGAGCAGCTACTGAACAGCCAGAGTTATTGAAACCTAAATGATAAATGACATCCTAGTTCTCCAGTAGGTCTTGGTACCCAGCCACTGAAATGTTTTGTCCTCATTCGCTTCATATTCTTATAATTCCAAGGAAATCTGAGCATGCCTCTTTTACTCTTAACTAGGAGAGAGAACCTATCTAGCAGTCGATGGAAGGAAAAGCAAAACATACCAAAAATGATAGCACAGGACATAAGTGGGTGTTACAGGAGCAGAGAGGAGGAACTTAAACAAGGATTAATTCTTTCTTGGGCTGAGTCTTGAAGTCATATTGTAACTAGAGACATGAAGAAAGAATATTTGAGACAAAATGATTGGGTGTTAAGTCATGGTAGCTTAAAATAATCTGTTGGGTTCAGGAAATTGAAAATGTTTTGATCTGGATGGAATGGAGCTGAACCTGTAGGCATGCCCAGAGACGAGGTTAGGGACAGGTAGGGACTGACATACAGTCTGGTGACAGAGACAAGGTGCTTCTTTTTATCCTGTGGGGACCTATTGAAGGATATTAAATGAGGGAGTGACACAATCAGTTTAACGTTTTAGAAAGTTCCTTCTGGCTGGATTGTGAGGACAGGCTTGTGGCCAGAATGGAGATAGGGAACCTAGTTGGAAGATAGATGCTGCTCCCCATGAGTTGCTTCTCCAAGAGGGGAATAGAGAAGAGGGGATACATAGGGGGAAAATATATCAAAGAGGAGGTAAGATCAGCAGATAATTTGGCGACACATTGAATATGCAGGGGTGAACTCTAAAATGACTCCAACAGTTCTGTCTTGACCTCTGAGAGGACAGGTGTAATAACAGAACAGAATGAGTGGGTCTGTGTGAGGAAGTGGAGGAGCTCAGATTTAGGGATACTAACTTAAACTTATCTGTTAGACAATTAGACAGAAATGTTAAATAGACATATATATGTTAGCATTTCAGTGAAAAGATGTAGGCTTGTGGAACCATCATAGAGGGGTAATCAATGCTAGGAACTTGGAGATAATGAGTGTGAAATTGCATACAGAATGGCAGGAGCCAAGGATGGAGGATGGAGCCCTGGTAACACGGTATTCTACAGGACAAATAGCAGAGACTATGACAGAGTAGGTGAGGTCAACCTGAACTCCTCTACAATCCTTCCTTTATTATTCCAAGTCCCATAGACTCCTTTCTAAATTGCCACAGTAGTAACCATCTTACCTAATTTCATAAGAACAACCATGGCTTATCCTACCATTGTTGCATGTATGAAAATCTCCCTTCTGCCCTGTAGGCATTCTGTCTTATACTTCATTTAGATGGTCTTTTACACACAGCACAGTGAGTGAGCATGGAGGAAAACCCTCAACTCAATGCCTAAAGCCCTGAATATTTCTCCCAGTTCTTCCCTACTAAGATATGCAGCCTTGAGGAAAATGTCAAAGTTGGCCACCATTTAATTGAACCTGTTCTCTGAGTCAGGCTTAAGGCAAAGTGTTTTATGCACCTCTTCTTTACTCTAACAAATCTATAAGGTAGGATAAGCCTTCCTGCTACAGAGATTAGTAAAATGAAGTCCAAAAAGGCTAATTTGCCACAAATTAGCAACAATAGCCACTTTTAACCCAAAATCTCTTTTAAACCCAATGTCCTGTCCCTTTCATTGTTCAGTCATGCTTTTTGGGCAGATCACTGTTCCTCTTCTAACCTTAGCCTCTTCATCAGTAACACAGAGATAAGAACACCTGCTTTGTCTTTTTGAAAGGGTTATAAAGGTTGAACAACTACTTTATGTGAAGATACATTGAATATTACAAAGTGCTAAAGCAGAGAGCTAAAGCACATCACAAAAACCCTTTGCTTCTCTCCAATTCCCAGTTGCTATTCAACTGGATGGGAAAAAATAAGTCGTGGACAGTAAGTGTGAGAAATGACATTCAACACTTCTGAGCAGAGGCAGTGAACACTTCGTATGAGGTTCTCAGTCTCTCCTACCCTGCTGTGGGGACTGAGGCGGTTGTGTGCTCTAGAACATGCAGTGACAGACGGTGAACGCTCCATCAGCCTGGCTCCTGAGAGACAGTGGGGAGCTGGATTCTGTGCCATGTGAAGAATGGCATGAGAGTAGAAATGAAACTTTGTCATATAAAGCCACTAAGATTTGGGAGTGAATCACTATGGCATCACCCATCTGGTTCATCTTAACTGGCATAAATGCCATAAGTTTATGAGAACTTGTTGGTACACGTCAACACACTCAGTATGTGGTGAGTGAGATAAGAAGGCATTGTAATCAAGAGTGTGGGATGTAGAGCTAGAACACAGGGACTCAAATCCAAGTCCTGCCATTCATAAGCTTTATGATCATGGTGAGTAATTCAGTCTCTCCGTGCCTCAGGTTCTTCACTTGTCAAATGGGAATGAGAACATGACTTCATAGGGAGCTTGAGAACATAATGAGTTAACACATAATATAGCACTTAAAACAAGGCATATGGAAGCTTTCAATGAATGTTGGATATTATTTTTCATCCCTACTGACCTGACTTCAATTCCTCTTAGCATAAAAGGTCAACGAAAAACAGTCTGAAGAGAAAATTCTCACATGTGTGTTCTCCAAAAAAATTACAAAGTAACTCTTCCTAACTCTGTGGGAGAAGGAAAGGGAATGAGCAGTTCCAAGAGCAAAGGTAAGGCTGACAACCTCTTCCTGACAACTGTCCTCTTCTCTCAGATCTGTGGAGTGTAGCAATGAACAGCCTTTTTCTACCCCAAAGAAACAATATAGATGATATATCCCCTTAATGGGGCCACATGGCCCATTTTTTTACAGCCCACCAGCCAAGAAAATTTATTTCTAAAGGACTGTAAAACAAAACAAACCAACAACACAGAAAAGACTACATGATGGAGACTCTATGTGCCCCACAAAACCTAATATCTATCCTCTGACTCTTTACAGAGAGCTTGCTGATTCCACTGTATTGTGAACACCCCCATCCCAACCTCCCAGCTCAGCTCATCCTAGGGGAACTGAGGAAAATGTCCACTGGGACCCTATTACCACTCTACTTCCCAATCATCTTCTCTCCCCATTATCAATCTACCATGCTAATGAAATCCACAAATATGAAAGAAAGAAAACTTTTTAAAGGTCTGCCCAAAAAAAGAATAAAACAGAAGAGGCAGTCCCATCTTTTTATGAGGAGAATAACTGAAGATTTTTACTGAACCTTTTATAAATAAAGACTGGATCTGTTTTAATACTAATTAGTTAATCCACCTCTTTCTTCCCATCTGTTTATAAATCCAGGGATCCCTGAAGACAAGTACCTAAATTAGCAGACCCTAGGGAGAGCCCTGCCTCCATTTTTCTAATTGTTTTCAACTTATTCTTTATTAAACTGGGGTTTTAAGCTACTGGAATTAGTGTCCTTTCTTTTCTCCAGCAATGCATTTCCTTTCTTTCCCCAAGAATAAATTGTTAAAAGCAGTGGACAAGGAATAGGGTTCCAATGTCTGGTTGACAGTAATGACAGGAGAGAGAACCAAGACAGGCTTGCCCGTTTTCCTCACCATCTTGACATTTAAGTAAGAAACATAATGAATGACAACCTCATTAAAAATAAATTGTAAGTCATCAAGATTTTAACAAAAGCAGTAATTAAACCACATTGACCTCTGGGTCAATGGCCATCTGAAAGGCAGATACAAGACAGGCCTAAATTATTAAGCTACCATAGTTAGACCCACACCACCCCCATTTCTTTCCCACCAAGAGAATCTGTTTCCATGGTCCCTGAGTTCATCCCTACAATTATATCCTTGTTCACACCCTTACTTCTGCTAGAATGGCTTCCTTCACTCTGTCGAACCCTTTCTGTCTTCACTGCTTTATTAATACTCAACGGAGACTTTCCAACCTGGTCTGACTGATAGTTCCCAACTAAGTATTCTCACTCTAGGACAGATACCATATTGGTTGTTGACAGTGATATAGCTCTGGAAACATGCCAATGACTCTTAACAACCTACAAAGAATGAGAGCCTTGAATTATCTATCAACATTGTGAAACTGTCATTTCTGAGACTTTGTCATTTCTTGGATTCTTGGGGTGCCCTTACTTTGAATTGTCCTCTCTCCAAAAATATCTTTTCTTCTCAAACATGTTGTTCAAGACCCAGCTTAAAAGTCACTTCCTCTGTGGAGCCTTGCTTGACAACTTCAGAAGGAAAGATCTTTCCCTTCTCTAAGCCCCTTAATATTTGTCGGCTCACTTATAATTCATATACCAATTATATTCTACAATATCTCATAGTATCACCTTGTATTATTTAACTTCATCATTTTTTAGTGTTTTGTCTCCTAGATCAGTTAGAAATTCCAAGAGCCATGTCTTGTGTCCTCTGTATTCCCTATAGCCATGTAAAATGTCCCGTACAGAACAGGCACTAAGTAAATGTTTACAAACTTGATTGATTGCTTAATGAGATAAGCTAGAAATGCCTTGTGTGCAAAGTTGGAATTCTTTTAACTGTATTTATACAGTGGTTCCCAAAAGTCATTGAACATTAAAATCACTTGAGGAACTTTAAAAAATTCAGTTAAGAAGATTGTACCCAAAACCAATGAAATCTAAATGTCTGCATATAGGAACCAGATGTATGTACAGTTGACCCTTGAACAACATGGGTTAGAACTGCAAAGGTCCACTTGTACATGGATTTTCTTTCAATAAATGTAGTGGAGAACTTTTTGGAGATCTGCAACAGTTAGAAACAACATTTTCTTTTCTCTAGCTTACTTTATTGTAAGAATATAGTATATAATACATGTTAATCAACTGTTTATGTTATTGGTAAGCTTTCTGGTCAACTGTTGGCTGTTAGCAGTTCAGCTTTTGGGGATTTAAAAGTTATACATGGATTTTCACCTGTATGGGGGTCAGTGCCCCTAATTCTCCCTGTTGTTCAAAAATCAACTGTATTTTTAAAGATCCCAGGGGATGTTAATGTGCAGTGAAGTTTGGGAACAAGTATATTACCCTCAATGACTAGAGGTAGACCTTCCATTTAACTATGTCCCAACTTTCATTTCAATGAATAGTTATGGAGCCCCAACCAAGTGCTAGCCATTGTTTACCACTATATACCTACCACCAATGCAAAGTGAACACAGCTCCCGCATTCATGGAACACACAATCCAGTGAGTCTAATAAATCTGTAGCCCTTTCATTCCCACTCCTTTAGTGCGTGTCATAGATGAGTATTTTAGGATGTGCATCATTTGCATTTACTGACAGTTTCATCAGTGCAATAATGTACTTTCCCCTTTTGATATAAAGGCTCTCTGGGCAAGCAGAGCTGATTTTCTTTGCAACCTCCTCAAAGAACAGAACAGTATTACATACCCACAGTAGGAAATGATAAAGGGGATGACAACGATTGTGGTGGTGGTAGAAGTGGTGATTAAAAATCTACAAAGCCACCAAATAGAAAAATTCTTTAAATTTCAGTGTCTAATTGGATCTGGGTAAAAAAAGGGAAAACCTAGCCAAAAAATTGTGAATTTCTTTTGCATTCCCCACAGAAATAGATATTTTCTGAGCTTACAATAAACCTTGAATTAAAGCAGTCAGTATAATTTTATAAGCCGTATTTACTGTCCTTATGGGGGAATGAATTAGATAGATAAATGTTGCATTGATATGTTGAAATGTTTTGTCCCTTACTAATACTATGATATAAGCCTGCTAATTGGAAGGCTGCTCTACATTGAATCTATTGGAAAACAAAAATCATATGAGCCCAGATTCAGATTTTTCTGATCTTAGACTTTTTAATCACTCGATTCCTTGATAAATTCACCTTCCTTCAGTTCATTTTTATACTACTGGTTATTTTTCACCGCAATGTTCTTGAAGCCCATTTTAGATGCTCTCCGCACCTAGAAAGGTGGCTGCGAGAACTGGAGGAAGAATCTGGTGCCAGATCATTTTGCTAATGGAAGATAATTATTGTGATTATCTCATCCTTGCTTAAAAGCACTAATGGTAGCAAAGCAGCCTCTCTGACAGGGTGAAGTTTCAACCAAAATATGTTGACTCTCTTTGTAGAAAAACTTGTCATATACCTCTGAGTGAGGAAAGACTATGCCTAATTCTTAAGGGAAGACTCTCACTGGAAAAGGCTATGTAGAGTCACAGAAAGAGGACTTGCCTGGATCATTATCATTCTTGGTTTCTGGCTCTGGTCTGACTAGCAGGATGCTAGATGACCTTGATCAAGTCCTGAAACTTGTGTGGGTTTCAGTTTCCTCTCTGTACTAGAAGGGATATTGGGAAGAAAAAAAATGGCTTAATGGGCACAATAATAATTTGAAAAGCAAGATGTGATTTTATTAATGTATTGTGATTATTCATAAAAATTACAAAATTATATTGGGTGCAAAATTTTTAAGTTTAAGGGATGATTATTAATAGCCAGTGCCTTACTCTGAAACAAATGCTCTAAGTCTCTACTTATCTAATCAGGATAAATATATTCAGTGGGAAAAAGTCATAGCTCTGTTCTCTAAGAAATGGATAATCTTGGACAAGTTACTTGAATTTTGTAGCTTCAATTGCATCTTTAAAATGGGAATTTGTTATTCTACCATGGGAAAGGTTGGAATCCTTTGTGATGGTGTAAAATAACAAAACCAGAAAAATACAGCTACCCCACAACTGCTCACTTTCAGACAAACAAAAAAACAAAGAAAACAGCCATCCTTACCTATTATTTTTACATATGAATACTAATGCCAAGGAAAAAATTTAAATATTAATTCTATTGTACATCAGAAGCATAGAAAACAGTGATCGCATTCATTTGGTAAAGTAGATGTGACATGAGCCAGAACATTGTAAGGAAAAAATGAGTTGAACTGACTTTATCCAAAGATAAAACTTTTTAAAAGTTAAAGAATGTAGTGCTGACTCAGGAAGACAGAAACATTGAAAAGAATTTCTGTGACTATTAGAATAAGAATAGTTCAGACATTGTCCAAAATATATGCAGGAATTTACCATGTTATCAAGGCAATTTTTAAATCAGTGAGAAAAAGACACTACGTGCATTATGTTAGGACACTCACCCTACTATCAATGGGAGGTGAGATTAGAAGAGCTGCAGTAGATCCCAATTTCATCCTTTGTAGGAAAACACCTAAAAGTTTGTCAACAGTCTCAGAAATGCGAACATATATAAAGCAACAATAAAGAAATACAAAACCTTGATTGGAATTTTTTTATAGCTTTGGTGAAATGAAGACTTTTTTATCATTTAAACAGATGCCATGAAAAGTGCTGGAATTGCTGGGGAAGAAAATGCATAGAAAGTGTAACAAATTTGAGAACTATTTCTATCACATGACAAAAAGGGTCTAAGGTTTAAGGTATAAAGAGCTTTTTATAAACCAGGAAAACAAAGATGAATAACTCAATAGAAACAAAACAAGGTACCTGAAGAGCTATTTCACAAAAAAGAAATGTGACTGGCCAATAAGAAAAAAGCATATTCACCATCAAAACTTTTTAAATTTACAATGAGATACATTTTCTACCTCCTAGGTTGGTATAGATTTAAAGATTTAATGATATCCAGTATTGACTAGATTGTGAGACATAAGCCACAGAGGGAAATAGGATTGTCAGAAAATTTCTTTCATGTTAGTGGAAATGTAAAGGACAATTTCTTATGAGAATACTCTGGCCCTCCCTGTTCACCACCATTAAAAATGAGTATATTCTTCATCCCAGCAATTCTACTTCCAGCCACTTTCTCTCACAGTATTGAGAAGGACATATAGGAAGTTACGTGCTTATGAGTTGCCCTGGGGATGAATTGTAGTCACTGAGGCAATTTTGCTTGCCTAACTTATAATGTTCTGTATCATTTGATTGTTTTTCTTATTTTGTGTTCTTTTGTGTGATGTCATGTGCAAATGGGCCTGTTCTGTAACTTTAAAAGATGGTTAATGAAAATAAAACAATAATACCTGCTTTAAAAAGATGCTATCAAGATTAGTGATAATATAACATGCTCAGAACATCACTTGACACATTGTAAATGTTCAAAAGAGATGGCTCTGACTTACATTTTATTTCACAGAAAAGAAACATTCTAGCTCTTTTTCCCCACTCTTCCTTCTTCACTCTCATCTTTCTTAGGTAACCATATGGGAAAATCATAAAATGTTCTCATTTCCCTTGTCTAAGCAGTGTAACCCCATCAAATCTGATAAATGAATTATGGAAGAGATAATACTACCACTAGAAGAATCCTAGAGAATATCTAGTTCAATCGTTTGTTCTATTTAAAGATAAATAAATAAAACAGTTCACAAAATTCCCAGGGAAGGTAAGGGACTTGTAGAAGGACCCAACTTTTTAAGGCTAGGTAAAAACAAAACACGCTTCAGTGAAATATTCTGTTTGTGGCTTGGAATGATGGGTAGAATGTTTAAGACTTTTGAAGAAGATTCTTGAAAATAGGACTAGTTTGAAGGGCAGCAAGGACAAATGAAAAGAAATGCCCATCCCTTCCAAGTACATAGTCTAGTTCTGAGAAGACAGTGGTCATCAAACCTGGGGAACCCAAAGAAAGTGGCTTCTGTGGGATGGGGAAGGATAAAGAGGATGGGGATTCATGCTCAGAGGCATGTCTCTGCTGCTGCTGCTCTTCTTCCTTAGAATTCCCATAAAAGGGGGGGAAAGGGCCTGCAATGAGGATCTAGGTCCCAGGACCAAGCTCCTTCTCAACTCTGTTTGCTTTAGAATTTGCTTAGTCACTTAACTGGGGAGGAGCTGACCTTTCTACTTTAGTTCTGTTTTGAGGTTCAAATAGTTTGTTAAGATGCTTTCCAAAATTTGAGCATTATTCAGATGCAAGATACTGCCATTGGTTAGCTTTCCTTTCCAGTATTTGTGTTACCCCTACTAAGCAGCCTCATTTAAATAGCACACAAAGGGCATCATAGCATTTTTAGGAGAAGCAGATATACAGGACACACAAACTAAAGGAAGGCTGTCTGGGGTACTGAGGCTGCAAAGGGAGTGATACTCTGTAGATACTCCAACCTTGAAGACCAACTCAACCCTACATGTTCTCAGCTGGGAAAACAGTGATTTCCCAGATTTGAACAGTCCATAGTCCCTCAGTTCTTAGGGTCTAAGAAGTGTATGAAGAGATGCTACCCACATACAACCTGGCCTCTTTCGAAGCCCCAAAAAGCTAATACATGATTTGAGGCAAAAACCCTATTGCAGTTAATTCAACAGCCACCTCCATAAATCTTTGGCTGCAAAACCTGAATTCACTGGCCTAGAATGAACAAGCTCTAACGTTTTTATTCCATTCATAGTATATTTATTTTGTGCTTACATCATATTTCATGAGGATTGAAGTAGCTCCCTAATTAGAAGGGCATGATAGACAGTGTTTGAAAATGTCTTCTACGTTCTTACAAGAGGATCTGGGGAAAGAGAAGCTTAGGCCTTCAGACTTTAATTGCTGTGATGGTAAGATTCAACTCAGTTCTAATTTCTGACACACTGTAGACATTCCTTTGTCAAACTGTCGTATTTGCAGTTTCTAGTCTCTTGAAAATTTTAGAATTTTAGCATAATCACCATGTTATGAAATCTTACTATGATGTGCCTTGTTATCAATTTTCATGTAATTTTGTTCAGTCCTGGGTGAGCACTTTAAATATAGAAACTAAGTTTCCTCATCCCTGAAAAGTTTCCTTAATTTCTTTGATAATTTTCTCCCATCCGTTTCCCTCTTCTTCCTGAGTCCTATCAGTCATATGGTGGACTTTTTTTTATGATCCAATGCTTTTCTCACCATTTCTCCCCTTTTATACACCTTTGTCAGTGTCATGGATAATGTCACTGCGCTCTTCCTTTGCCAGAGATTCTCAACTTTATCTTCTTACTCTTCTATTGATTTCTTCATTCCTGCTACTATATTTTTAATTTTCAAGCACTCTTTCTTACCTCTGAAAGTAACTTTTTAATGGCACCTTGTTTGGGAATCATGGATGTATCTCCTCCTAGCTCTTTGAGAAGGCTTATGAAAATTTTTCTGGGTTTTCTTGTTGTAACATAGGTCTGCCATACGTGACGCTGTGCTAAAAGCATGACTGATGACCCCTGGCTATCCTTTCATATGGAAGAATGGGTCACTTAATCATATATTTCATTAATTATTTTCTCTTGTATTTAGATTCCCAAGAAGAATATTTCAATCTTTGCATGAAGATCACTGTAGCTGCAGTGAGGGAAGGGATTTGGGAATTTCAAGGTTCCTAACAATAATTACATGTTATCTTCTTTTTATCAACATGATACCCTGGATGTGTTAATGGCAGAGTCTAAGTGTCCACCACCCTCCTGAGGATAAAATGCCACCATTTTACCTGGGCTTGAGAAGGAAAGTCCCCCATTGGGAAGAGTGGTGAATGGGATATGGGATCTAAACTGATCCTTCAGACTTTCAGCCCATCCTTTTTCAACCTCACTTTAAGATCCTCCTAATGGTGCCAGTTGCTGTGTCTTTTAGGGGCCTGAAATCAAAATCAAAATCAAAATCTCAGCTTCTCCCACTGCTGGCATGCATTCCTCTAGGATCTGCTAAGTCCATTTATCACATGTCCGTATACTTACTCAGCTTGCAATATTTTGACGCGTTTGTCTTTTTCATGTTCTCTTTGTCCTTCATGGTTTCAATTGGTTTTGGCTTTTTTATCCTTTGTTTCTGAGTAAGGATGATCTCAGGAGGCATACAGAATGCTTGTGTTTGATCTATTATGTTTAATCAAAACTGGAAACATTTTGAAAGCAGTAAAAACGTGGGGGGGGAACCCCAAGCCTCCAGTGAGTTACCATTTCCAAATATCTCACAGAATACTCATTAGGCAATCACTTTCACTTTAAAGTACCTCAACTCTTTGCTTGGCTCTCTATTTTACCATACCCTTGCAAGCACAGCCAAATTCTAGATGTAAAGTGCCAGAATCTTGAAGGAGGTCATATCAAATGAAAGTCATAAACAATAGCTTGTTGAGTTTCTCAGATCCTCTGAGAGAGGAAGTTAAAGACAACAGTGCTTCTTTGTCAGTAAATATTTAAAGGTATTGTTAAAATGACTAAATTTAAAATGCCATGAGAAATTACATCAGGATAAGAATAGTTCCCCCCAATGGCTGAACAGTATGCTTTGAATAGTCTACTTTGGGTTTTGAATTAAGGGACAACCAAACATAAAATGTACAGCTAGATATTTAAAAATGGGTCTTTCATAATTTTACCTTCTCACCTTTAACAACACGTAGCATTGGAACTTTTCATTTTTGTTGAGGAACTGAATTTTCTTCCCTATTCAACTGATTGAAATGTTAGGCGTATAAGGTTGTGTAAGAAAACCATTCTCAGAGGAGACCCCAAACTTATAGGCTACCCTGTCCAATGTGGTGTGCTCTGGGTCCTATGGGACGTGTCCACAAATTAAAACCACTGAGAGCAGGAAATGAAATTTAAGTAAATAGCATTAAACAGCCTCAACAGACACTGGGGAATTATGAGTGTTCTTGTTCTTGTTTTCTCCCTCGTTTTTCCCTGTCAAAAGCTTGGCATGCACTTTCTACGTTAGTAAGAGATGAGAAACCATGGTGTACATGAGAGATACTGACCTTATTAAACTGCAATAGTATTATTCATTTTGCTGAGGATTCAGGCCTTAAACCTTGAGGCTGTTCAAAGATGTAAGAACAGCTCCCATCACCTGACGTCCACATTCAGTCCATCTTTCAGCTCCCATGCAGCACATTAACACCCAAGTGACACCACCTCTTCAATCACCACATCCAGAACGCCAGTAGGCAATGTCTTTCAGGAGAAGTAGCTCTAAAAGGCTACCTGCCATCAGGCTGGAAGGAGCAGTGTCCTCCAGTCAGTCTCTAGAAGAATGTTCTACAAAATATGCTCATTGCTATGAGGTCTCTCAACATCTATGTGAGGAAGTTGCAAACAGAAATTTGTTTTGACATGATGGTGCTAACTGTCCCAAAAGTAAGATATTTTTTATTTTGACAGCTAATTTGAAGAACTGCTCAATATGTCCTAGAATAGACACCTAAAAATCATTATTAGAATGAATATTTTTATCCTGTTTCTCATTATGGAGGGAGACGTATCTAAGAGGTAAAAATCTTAAACAGACTCCCCCCAAAAATCAATGCTATTTCTAAATGGAAGAACTGCTTAGTAGATGAGTTCAGAAATAGCTGTCACTTGCACATAGAGGTATTCAATCCCTGCCCCACCCTGCCCCTCTGTCTCTCATACACAGTGTACATATTAGTAACCTTTATGAAAATAGGTAACACAAATGCTTATATCTCTTCAACACAATTATTTCTTGTATACAGAGTGATGAGACACTCAAAAATAGTTACCTTTTTTCTAGCTATGAGATATAGTTGACAATTAAAACTTGTATATATTTAAGGTATACAACTTGATTTCCATGTATACGTATATCAAATATCACCACAATTGAGCTAATTAATGCATCACCTTATATAATAATCTTTTTTGGAGTATGGTGGGAAAACCTAAGATGAATCCTCTTAGCAAATTTCAAGTGTACAGTGCAGCATTGTTAACTATAGTAAAAGTGTTATACATTGGATCTCCAGAACTTATGCATTTTGCATAACTAAAATTATTTAATACAGATACATACAATAAAATATACAACTAAATCTTTGTACCCTTTGGACACTATCTCCCCCTCTCCCCAGTTCCCCATTCCACTCTCTGCTTCTATGAGCTTGATATAGGTTTCCACATATAAATAAGCCCTGTGTCTGCGGTCTTCACAGCACACTTAAGGAACCCTTGTTAACGCACTGAAGCTAAACAATGACACCTTCATTGCTTTCTCAGACATCCTTGCTCTAAAACCGTGAGCAGGCCCCAGAGCTTCAAGTGCTGGGGGAATACATTGGTTACAGTTCTGACATACATTGTTTGGCTCTCACAACAAGCACAAGAGTCTGGGATTTAAAGTTAATGGAGAACTTTGAGTACAGACTGGAGCACCTTGTTTAAGTCCTAGGTCACCATTCCTTTTCCAGGTAATGCCAACATTTCTACCCTGGGAGAGGATGAGCAACACAGGCAAAGGCCCCTTTTGGAGTTATGTTTTATAGATTTTGAGTTTCCCCAAAAAACACATAAAGGGTTTAATAGTTTTCCAGAGGCAAAAGTAAAAGTCAACTGTAACCTGTAACCAAGGTGAAAACCTAACAACATTTTCTGGTCTAGTTGTTCACCATTTGCACATGAGCTGTGGGGAAACCCCCTTTCTTAGCACAGTGCCTCACTCCCAGTGAGCAAACTAATATTCCTGTCTGGGGAGCGGAAAGTGTTGGGGCTGGGGTTGGGGGTTAGGACCATTTGAACAATGTAAGATCTATTGTTCAGGATAGGTGAAAACTGCCAGGAGAATAATAAATTCTAGCTAGTCTGGGGAATTAAATGAAGAGTAGAAGAGAGAGCACTCTTGGAAGTGTGATTTAAGGTGGAAAACCAGCAGCAGCGTGTGAACAGTATCTTGACATTACTTCCCATTACATTTGATACAAGTAGGGGAATCGGGAACCCTTCTGAATAGTCTTTGTCTTGGTTTCCTAAGATTTATACCCATTGCAGTTCAAATATTTGAAATAAAATCTGATCCAGGAAGGAAAGCTTCCCTGATCTTGGCAGATCTGAAAACAGATAACTACCAAATATTTTGGTCAGGGAATTGGCATGATCAAAACAATATTTTATAAAGATTTGTCTCTCCTAGGTAAGAAAAAGCAGGAGTGTTAACATTCCTATTAAAACATTAGATTTTAAAATGTATCTGTGTCAGTAAGTCATCTTTCATGTGCAGTGCAACTCAAATGCATTTAAAACACATGTTTCAAGCATTTATTGAGGTATTTAAAGCATCTGTCTCCTGGGGGGAATTTTTTTCTTTCTTTAATGGTGTTGATCGTCCTAATGGATTCTGGGGTATGCTTGAGCAGATTACTATTTTTTCTATGTTTCCAGCTGCCTACTGGTACGCTTAGCATCTTACCTTCAGCCTGTAGAAAACCAACCTTGTCAAATCTCATGAAGAACAGCCTCTTGTTATTTCAGTGTCTATGAGTAGAGCTAGCCAGTCCCCTCAAGAGTGATCTCTGACTCTGCTTTCCTTTTCTAGTTTTCTGTATCCAGTAAGTCCATCTTGCTCTGAAGATATCCCTCACCTCTCTCCCTGCCTCTCCATTTACTGCCCTAACTCAGCCTTCCGTAATTATCAAATATGTCATCACCTCTTTCCCCTTATAACTGGTATGTTCATCACTGATAGATTTGCTGAAGTGCAGCCTCAAGAATTTCACTCTTCATTCAAAACTTTTCACTAGTTTTATATTACTTACAAAGTCGGTAAGAGGAAAGGATTGCTAGGTCTACATATTTGGGTGTGTATGTGTGCATGTTCTAATAGTACATTCTTTTATAAAAATCAGGTCATGGATAAAATATATTACAATACACACACACACACACACACACACACACACACACACACACACACACACACAGACTCCTAATGAAGCTGGGAGGAATAGCATGAACTCTTCCCAATCATACTTCCACTGGGAGCCTCTACCCCTCCATAAACCCTTCAGGGAAAACCTCAATCATGTCTACAGAGCATATCTGAAAATCACTGGGCTTTTATATTCTATGATTTCCTTCTAGTTTTCATATTTTATTATTTTATAAAAAGCCATAATCTCTAACATACAAGACTCTTCATAACTCCAGTACTTTCAATATTCAGATACAATATCCCCAGAGGTGAATCTTCCAATTCACCTCACTTGAGCTTTGGTATCCAGAGTTTTATTGGGGCTCCATCACATAGACATAGTTGACTGCCTGCCCAGTCTCAGTTTATAGCCCCCTGGAAGTCAAGCTGATACTGAATGACTCAAAGTCTCCACCTTAAATCATACTTCCAAGAGTGCTCTCTCTTCTACTCTTAATTCCCCAGACTAGCTAGAATTTATTATTCTCCTGGCAGTTTTCACCTATCCTGAACAAACTGAAAAGTTTCTTGAATTCAGGAATGTTGCTAATCTATCCTGTAGAAAAGGACCTTCAAACTAATAAATGATTTAATTGAACTG
Organism: Manis javanica; assembly: GCF_040802235.1. Classification (NCBI taxonomy): domain Eukaryota; kingdom Metazoa; phylum Chordata; class Mammalia; order Pholidota; family Manidae; genus Manis; species Manis javanica. Next base: position 104,995,116 of record NC_133164.1, on the reverse strand, counting down.
CATAGAAGATAAACTTTTGGCGATCCCAGAATGAATCAGACATCAAGTAGGGCCCTGCTCCTCCACAATTTGGAAAAAACATTTTAATTAAATGACTCTGAGGTGACTCTAGCAGAAGCAGAGGGGTCCTTAAATAAAAATGAGACCTTCTTTGGCAAAAAATAGATAATAATGCAAAGTTAGAGAAAAGTCCACAAAACCACCTTCACTTCTGACACCAACTGCAAGCTCAGGGGTCCCCAAGACCACACCGGGATTCAAAAATTTGCTAGAAAGACTCACAGAACTCACTGCAAGCTTTTGTACATTGTAATAAACCATAAGTGCAAGTAAGGGTGCAGATTATATCAGCCAAAGGAAGAAATACATGGGCAAAGTCCAGAGAAGTTCCAAGCATGAAGCTACACGTTGCCATCTCCAAGGGGAGTCATGGACACCACTACTTTTGACAGCACCATTTTTCCCAGAAATGATGAGTGACAATATGCACAGAGTATAACCAATCAGAGAAGCTCACTTGAGCTTTGGTATCCAGCGTTTTCATTGGGGCTCCATCACGTAAACATAGTGGACTGCCTGCCGGATCTCAGTTTATAGCCCCCTGGAAGTCAAGCTGATATTGAATGACACAAAGTCTCCACCCTAAATCACACTTATTAGCTGATGAGGCCAGTCCCCAACCTAAATCACGTTGTTAGATTATCTAGTGTGATCCAAAGACCTCAGGCAAATTTTCAAGGGTTTAGAGATTATCTTTCAGAAGCTGAAGGCAGAGCTCTTGGCAAAGGTAAATCCTTTGCCTTAAAAATGTAAGCTAGATAACGGGAAAACACAAAGGGAAAATGTTTCCACTCAGAAGCAACCATTTTCAGAACTCTGAGGTTTAGCTACTTAGCGTGAAAGGGGAATGTGAGCATGAGCATCCTCAACCACACCTCTGTCAGGCAGCTGCAAGGGTAAAAGGATGCACCTTCTCCCCAGAAGTGAGGATTTGGTCTCTTCCTTAATGAGAGTAAAACATTCTTTCTGTTTCAGTCCCCTGAGGACATTGGGATGACAAAGGATTAGGGGGAGGTTGGGATAGCTGATTTCAGCCCTAGAATGACCCCGTCCAGACTCCGCCTTCCCTTCCCTTTCTCTTCACAGCTGCTGCCCTGAACGTGAACTCTGACTGCCAACAGGAGCCTTTTCTCTTTCCTCTCAGAAACCTCCCTGGAACACTTAAATTTGCTACTCCAAATAGAAATGAGAGAAGGGCACTTCCATAGCCCCTCTGCTCCCCTGGCAGCCAGTCCACACCCTGAATGCCAGAGGCCCGCCTGAGCCCTGCCCAGCTTCTGTGCACAGAGAGTTCACAGTGCACCCTGAGCTGTGATGTACTCTGTGGTCTACCACAGTGGTGCAATAGATAATCCATTGAAGGCAAAAACCACCCACAGGTACCTGTGACATCAGTGTTCAGTGACTTCCAGCACTGGGTGATGGATGCTCAAAACCAAAACGAAAAACACACTACACACAAAATCTAATAAACATGGAGAACGTACAGTTTTACTAAATGACATGCTGTGTGTTACAACATCATAACCCAAATTGCCTTGCTGGGGGGAACACTACCCACCCCCTCTTATTTCTAGGTATAAGGACCTTCCTTAGAGAAACACTTCTGGCCTCTCACCCACCCTTCATGCAGTGATTAAGCTAATTATTTGTCAGGAATGGCAGAACCCAGAGAAACCTCCCGTATCTTTTATTGAGATCTGCCTTCTTTCGGAGAGCTTGGTATATGCTGGCCTGCAGTAGACTTAGCCACTAGAAGGCAGGCCTACAATTTTCCAGCTCTTCCCAAGCCCAAAGAGATATGTGTCCTTCTGGCACATAATACAAGCCTGCCCTCTATCATCTGGATGAGGCATGCTCTCCACAGAGATCTACCTGGATTAAAGATAAGGGGTATCTCCTGACTCCCGTTCTTTCTCAGCTGGTTCTGAACGCCAGCAGGGAAACTGGGCTTGTTACTCTAAGAGGCCCCTCAGTCCCCAGGGCTACTTCACTGCCATAAAATCCTCAGCAGTACAAGGATGGGAGATGTTTCTCTACTAGGTTTAGCAGCCCCAAAGCCTCCTTCTGTCATTACTTCTCCAAGGTGTGGTGTTTGCTACTGCTGTTTTTGTTCTTTTTCCACTGTGAGGTGCCTGATTTCACTCAAAAGACCATAGCTCCTTCGATTAGCCATGCTCAACACTAGCTGCCCCCCAAGGCTGCCACTTAAAGAGAATCTCTCCCAAATAGCTTTGCATTGTGATTGGAACAGGAAAATAAACACCAACAGATTATTGCAGCTGTATCTGGCACGACCCTGAGAAAAGTAATCCAGGATTGCTTTATTTTTTCCAAATTCCCAAAGATATTTTTCTTCTGCTTTAGATCACCAAGCCCCGCTTTCATCAGGCAGTTCACTCAGGAAGGAGCCAGCAATACCTCCCCTTCTCGTCCCTCCATCACCGAGGAGGCATTAAAAATTCAACTGCCTCTTCTTAGTGAACAATTATCTCACTCATTGGCTTGATTCACTGATCTCTTAATGACAGCTTTCCTGCTGTTTCCTTTGAACATTTAAAATATGAAACAATCTTGTCTTGTCAAGCTGAAAACTGTGGCTGAGTTTTTAGTAACTGTTTTGAATAAATAATTTCAAGGGGTTTCAAATTATCCATCATCTGACATTTCTCAGGAAGATTTTCTCATCTCCTTCAGGCACAAAAAACCATTTCTAACCACCGCACTGTCCCACTGATTACCCTCAATGATTTTCAAAATTGGTTCCATTCTTCTGAAAGAACCTCTCTCTCCATCAATATTGACGGGTGCTCAGAATGAACACATGCCTAGGAGGAAGAACTATATGTGACTGTCCTTCCCTGGCCAGGGTGAATTAGTAGATTATAAAGATTAGAATAGGATACCAATCACGTTTATATAGCGCTTTCTGAAAAGATGCACATGTTAGGAAGAGGAGATCTAGGGTGGGAGGCAGAAAAAGTAGTATCTTCACAAAAGGAAGAGTCAAGCAACTCAAAGACAGATGTTCTCACTGGGAAAAAGTCACCACAGAGGCCTGTGAGCCACCTGTCACCATGGCTTCCTGCCCCAGGGAGGGGTGGGAAGGACAACAAAGAGGAAAGTTAAAAGAAGTGCAGTCTTCAGGGCCTTCATAGCTGATGGAGAAAGACTGAAATAGTAAACTCTGCAGTAGCAGGGAAAGGGTTCTAAAGATTCTTGAGAAATGAGAGCTTTACTAAGCAGAGAAGTTACAGGACTAGAAAATGTGGTCTTTAGATGTCTTCATACTCACAGGACCTGAGATCAAAAGCTGAAAGAGAAGCAAGATGGTTGAGGACAGACTGTAACCCTAGGAATTAGTTCTGACTCTAATATAGGGATTCTGGATGTTTTTTTAAAGGTTTATTCTGAAATTGAAAAATAAGATCAAGACTGGATTAAGCTCTGATGGTCCAAATTAGCAAGAAAAGATAATACCTCAAGATAGATATTTCAATCCTATACTCTGTCTTAACTGCAACTGAAGGTTATTTTTTAATATCACTGAACTTAACTTTATTTAAAAGTATTTTTTATTTAGGGAAGCCATGCTATTAGACAAATAAACCAACCTTGAACTAAGCCCAGCAAATAATGTTTCCTGGACCAAAAGAGCTTACAAGCTATTTGAGGAAATACCCATATTACCTATCCTAATGAGGGCAGGAGGTAAACTACTGAGATTCTTCCCCTTTGTACATCATCATGACCTCTAAAAAAAAAAGGAAAGAGGGTGCTTTTCCAGTGTTTCTCTACCTCACTATCTACCTCATTACACAAACCAGAGACCTAATGGTCATCAAACTCTCACCCCCAAATCTAATCTCTCAGTGTGTCTACTGAAGTGACCACCTTGCCATGTTTGAAGCCTATCTATTTGTCTGGAGCAACTGCCATTGCCCCAGCAATCTAATTCATGTCATTGCCCAGGTGACTGAAATAGCTTCTACTGCTCTGTGCCGTGCAGGCTGGCTCCCCTCTAATCTGCCCTATAGACTGGAGCCAGAGGGCTCTTTCTAAACTACAACTCTGGTTGTGTCATCCCCTCCTCTAGTCTCACTGTAAGCCAGGAATCCCCCTCCCCTGCATTGCACAGTTCCTTGTTCCCGGCCACAGAGTTTTTAAGAGAAATATGCCCATCCTTCTGCCCTTACCCATTGTTTTTCACTGTGCTCTTACTCATTCTTTAGAGGCTGATCAAATATTTTTAAAAAATATTTTTGCCCCACAACAGGTAAAATTTTACATTTCTTAATGTGAATTTTATGTGATATTATCTCTGACCAAACTAGCATAGTGCTTGACATACACTAAACACTGAAAATATCTGTTGGATGGATTAATAAGCCAATAAAAAGTTAAAATGGGATTGCAAAATGAGATTCATAAATAAAAGAGGTCAAAGGCACATGAACAGAAAGAGCCTTTTGAGTTGGGTCTTGAAAAGTAAGTGGCAGTTTATTAGAAGGATTAAGAGTATCTGGGGCAGAAGGAGTGAGCTGAGAAAAATTTGTGAACACATACAGTGCATTTCAGAACTGTATATCCCCTGCCACAGCTTCTAGGGAAAGGGAGTGGAGTGACTTGAGCTGTAGGTACAGGACTAGTCTTGAGCAAAGCAGTGATAAGCAGCAAGAGGCACAGAGGAAGTTTGGACTTTATCCTGCAGATGAGGGGGCTCCCTTATCGTGAACCAAGGAGTGGGATGATCCAGAATACAGGGGAGAAAGATTGCAGGGAGTAGATCATGCCAGCAAGAGGCCCATTAAGTGGCTGCTGAAGATTTTTACTAATATGACAAATAAACTCACAAAACAAAGTATAAAGAAAGGGTCCAATATCAGGCAGGGCATTTTAGAAAGTCAAGGGGACTCTGTGGCTGAATGGCTGTCAGGGGTTGAAGGAGAAGAAAGGAGTAAAAATTACTTTTTTTCTTAAAAAACTGGATAGATGTTATTGTCACCAACTGAGAAGAGCTTTGGGGAAAGAAAAAGAAGGCTAAGCATAGCAGAGTTAGAAAGCAAATAATGTTTGTATCTGTTGGACATCCAAGTAGGTATGTCCAGTAGGTCACTAGCTATGGTCCTCAGGGAAGAAGCCGTGGCTGTGAAGGTTGAGAGGGCAAGGGCTATGTCAAGCCCACCACAACTCACAGCCAACCCAGAGTTGGCAAATGGGCTTCAATTTACGTGGCTGTTCCAACAGATACAGTTAATGCAGTCTGATTTTGAAACCACATATGAGCTTAGAAGGAAAGAAATGTATGAAGTTATCAACATCAGCTGTGAGTGTGAGCCACAGTTACACTTATTCGCCATTTACTATGGCATTCAGATCATCCAGCTTGGACCAAATTGCATAGAAGTAGGCATTTGTGATAGTTAAGAGGACATAGCTCTAGTAAATTACCCAGTTCAATCCACACTTAGCAGCTTTGGACTTCAAAAAAGCTACTTAACTTCTCTCTGTCCCAGTTTCTTCATTTTTAAGAGGCGGATGACAATATTTCCTACCTCATAGCACTAAGTATGTTAATATTTAGTTCTATAACTGACATATAATAAATGCTCTTTAAATTATAGTTTATTTTATAAACTTACACATATGTCATTAAAGTTTATACATACAAGTCTACATATATTGAGATGCCGCTATATGCTGGTACATAGCTAGGCAATGGAATGGTGACACAAAAATAAATGTACACAAATACCCTCAAGGAGCTTGTCCACCTTCTACTGAAGGTGGTCACTGTTTGGTGTACACTAAGAGGGAAACATGACAAACATTGAAGGACAAACTTCTTAATGGACAAAATGACAAGTACAAATATTCCACCAGGTACTAACTGGTGCCCACATCCCAGCTTAGTCAAAGTCAGTACTTCTATAAAGCTCACATCACAACTCCACTCTTCCCAACCTTCATGCAGTTTGGGGAGCAGGTCTGGCCTCTGGGGGCTATCATCTGTGGAGAGAGGGCTAATGCTCAGGGTTTAGTCATTTCCCTAGTCTAGGTGCATCCTCCTGTTTAACAGCTAAATCACATGTCATGTTTTATGCTATACGTAGTTACCTAGATGAAGATTAATTAAAGCTCCTGAGGTTAAGTCAATTTGTCCAAAGACACAAAGCTGCTAAAGATTTGAAGAAGGATCATATAGCTTGAGTTTGCAGGGCAGTACTCAGGGTACCCTGGATAGCTTTCTTTACACAGAGGTCATGGGGACCTTACAGGGACAATTACCTAAGGATGATCTAAGCACGGATGGAGAGATGGAATTCTGGCATGTTTTCTGAAATATTTATAAGCTTTGCAATGAATAGTTTCACTAACATGGATAAGTGGATGATGTCAATGTCTTTAAGTAGCTATTATCTGTGAGAATCTACAGAATCCATTTAGTCACAGAATTTGGAAATTGAAGGGACCTTAGAGGTCATGTGGCTTCACCTCCCATGCCACACAGAAGCCTCTTTTTGCAGCAGTTATCAGAGAGTTTAGGAGGATAGAGTTCTTCCCCAAACTCTATAATCTTACAAGAGAATGTCATCCTAGAAATCATCTATCTAATCCAACCCCTCAACTGGCAGGGAAGGAATTTAAGGTTCAGAGTGTCCAAATGACCTCTTCAGGGCCATCTACCACTTGTCCCCAGAGGTAGGCCCAGAAAGCAGACCATTTAGATTCAAACTATACGTCCTCAATTTAAAGTCTTAAAAGGCAATGTTAAAAATAATTCACAGACAACTCTTTTATTACCTATTTTTGACAAATTATTTGGAAAATGATGTTAGGGACTAGGTGGTTATAAAAAAATATGGAATTCCACCTTAAAATTGCATACAGACACTTTGGTATCCAGAGCTTCAGAAAATATTTCCGGCTTTTGACAAGTTCAGAAATATGCAAATGATAGGAAAAGTCTAACTGAAATCCATAAAAGTACTGATAGCAGTATTATAAGGGTATACAAAATTACACAGGTATGGTTTCCTCGTTAGGCTACGTAAGTGCCAAATAAACATTCCTATCCCTTATTTAACTGCCTTTGGGGTTGAATAGAGCCAAATATTAGAGATAAAGTTTATTATGTAAGAACATGCCAGAGGTGAAGATCCTTCACCGCTCATCCTCACAAGGAACTAACCTATTCATTCTACAGTTTCAGAAATTGAAGCTGAGAAAGTTACCCTAACTTGCCCACCATCCCAAATAAGTGGCAGAGCTGAATTTTTACAGAAATTGGTGGTCAGTCTACATAGTGGTGGTCTAGAGTCAAGCCTTCTGTAAAGCTTTTTGAAGTAGATACATTTAGAAGAAAAAGAAATGGGCACCTACATCGTGGATTTCAAAGTATACCACCTACTTCCTCTCTATCCAGGGGATTCACTGAAATTAGCTTTATACCTATAAGAAATGATGTGTCTTTCCCACTACTTCATGCATTCAGCCAAATCTCCTTCTAGCATTGTCTGGACAGAAATCTCTAGAGCAACTTAACCAACTGGGAGTTGTAATGTGTCCAGTCACTCACTGCCAAGCGACATGTCAGGTTAGCTTTCTAATTTATAATTTTCATCAAAATGTAGTGATTCCCTGTCAACCATGTACAGGATAAAGTCCAAATTGCCTTATGATATGCTTAGGCTGGCATTCAAAATCTCCCACATTCTGGCTTGAATTTCCTATTTCGTGTCCTACCCAGCTATTATATTTCGCAAGCCTTCTACTAGAGCTAAATTGGCCTTATCTGTCTTCCAAACATTTTTGCTATCCCACACCTCCACATTTTTGTTGAGGCCATTCTTGCCCCATCCTCAGACACCTCTTTCTCTCATCATTTATCCAGATTCTACCCACCCTCTAAAATCCAATTCTATTTCTTCCTTTTGTTGAATAAATAACTGCTACTTTCATGCCAAGTCCTATACTATGTGCTAGGTATAATCAGGTATGCAATGGTGCTTTAAGCTCACAACCGAGTTGAGGGTCATGGAAGGAGAAATAAGAAACAAAATAACATATTAATGTGCAATAGCAAAATACAAAAATTGCTGTGAAGGTAATCACCTATGACAGAAAGAAATTTATTTCAGTGGAGTAATTGATCTTTACATTAGTGGTCAGAGACCTCTCTGAAGAGTAGCTATTTGAGATAAGTCTTAAGATATGAAAAGGAACCAGATGTCCCAAGAGCATTCCAGGTCTGGATAACAGGGTGTGCGAAAGCTTAGAATGACAAAGGACTTGGAACCAGGATGAGAGGCAGGAAGAGAGGCTGGAAATCCTATAAGCTGTCTGTCTAGTTGGCAAAAATCTGCCTTTTCTCTGAACTTCTCTTACCATCTGTCCCATCCATTAGGTTCTTTGGCATAAACTGGCTACAATTGTCACTTGTTTTTAATCTTACATAGGAAGTTCCATGAGAGCAAGAATCCTGGTTGCCTTATACACCAGTACTCATCAGCATTAAGAGCCCATGAAAACTGCTCAAGAAATAATTTTTGAAGGACAAGACTAGCTCCTTAAAGGCACGACTTCCTATGGTCCAGCTTCACAGGACAGAGTTGACTGCATGGAAGACACAGAAAGTGTGCTGATTATCCCCTTTCCTCTGGGAAAGCTGATATGTTTACAGTCATTCCAACCCTGATGGAAGACCCCCCCACCTCCTAAATCTTACTCCCCTCTGCACTGTCCCATACCTCTGAAGTTGCCTCTGCAGCCACATCAGAGCAATTTCTCCCTGCTCTAGTCACCTGACCTCCAACCCTAAGGTGAGCCCACGTCAGTAAAAAGTGTTTAACAATCCTAAATTATATATACGTATAACCGTCTTCAGACATTTCATTTGCTTATGAGACATTCAAGTAAGTTGAAAGAATTACAATTTTAAAAGTTTAATATTATAAAGAGGTAAGCCATTTTACTCCAAAGAGAAAGCAATGTGATTGGATGTGCTTCATCATATTTTTTAGTACCTCAGTTAAATACTTTGTAATAGAGTGACTTAAAAGTCTGGGTCTATGTTCAGCTTATTACAATACCTGTTTCAGTGGCCACATAGCTGAAAAATGATACCTCAAAATTATGTAAGTTTAGATGGAAAGAATACATCATTGGCTGCATTTCATAAATACTAATTTTTTTCCATCTCCCCAACCCAATGCTATCCGCCAACTATTCAGTTAATAGATCTCTATTTCTTCTGATGTCACTCAGTTGTTCTTACAACCTAATTGTTAAGTTCTACATTTTTCTATACCTAGACAAATGTATTCAAGACATTCTGAAACACTCAACTGAATCATGTGTTAGAAAATTGTGTTTAATAATACAGATATAATGTTTAATTATGACAAACATTATAATTTATAGGGGAAAAAATCATGTAAGGAAAAAAAGGCTATTTCAAAGCATTTCAACTCCTTTATCCATGGACTGGTGATGGTGGTGATTTTCCTGGTTTTTGTATTTTGTGGTTTGTTTTTTCAGGGGGTGGAGTGGGGTGTTAGTGGTAAATCCATTACTTTCTTATTGTTCAAAAAAATCACCTTGTCTGTCAGAGTTTTATTTTAATTTTTATTTACCTTCTTAGTAGCAGACCATTCAATACCAGGGAAGCAGCCATTTGTCACTACAGAAAATGTCAGCTCATCTGGAACACTCAGCTAAGAATAGATGCACAAAGTATAAGTGGGAAAAATCTAAGTAATTTCCCATAAAGTAACCCATGAAACAATATGTGACACAAGAGATATTCATGGTAACCAAACATCTTGTTACACAGTATTACAGTTATATTTTTAAAAGGACTTGATATCTAAAATTAATTATTACTGGTAACAGCCTAATTTTGTGCACCTCAGGCTTCAACTCATTTACTGGAATGTTTTGCCTCTAAGTTGTGCAACTGATAAATTTCACGTGTGGGATGTTCTCTAAACCTAACCCAGAAGTTAAATCCTATTTTTATTCCAATCAAACTAACTGTTCTATCAATGCTTATGCTTAGTTTTTTGATAAAATACTTAACATTAAACATATTCTTACTATGGAGAATAGGTCTTCTCTAGTATACCTTTTCTAGTATATCCTTTTTTTGAATCACAAATAAGTCCTTCATCCATTTCAATATTTAAACCTAATTTAGCAAATAACCATAAATACTAAAACTTGTTAAAAATGCATGTACTTTCCTTCACCTATACAACAAACCACCCATGCTCTGTATTTAAAAATTTGTCTCTTCAAACCATCAGCAATGTTTTCTAATGTGTCATCCAAGTATTAGGTGATAAATGAGTTTAGTTTGTGGTTATTTTCTTTGGATTAAATCAGCCATTCTTGCCACAACAAGAAGAATGAATGTTTCCACATTAGCATGTGGCTTTTTACCCTTGTTACTCAGTAAGTTGTATCAAATAGGGGTCCCCTTGTGTGTGCTTCAACTTGGCAAAATCTTATAAAATACCAGAGTATAGGATTTTAAAGTTTACTGAACAAAATTACAGACGTGTGCCTTTTGTTTTCTGGTATTTAATTCTCAAGTGAATTGTTAACTGTTACAGCTACGTATTATAATTAAGTCTCTTTTCTGTGGTTGTTTCTAAGATCTCTTCTTTTCATTTGATGTTCTGCAATTTCCCTTTAATATGTATAGGTTAGATATATGTCTTTCATTAATTCTAGAACATCACTGGCATTATCTCCTTGAATACTGCTTCTCTCACATTCTCTCCTTTGGAACTCTGAATAGATATTGAACCTTTTATCCATGCCTCTTAATCTTTCTTTCACATCTTCTTGCCTTTCTATAGGATATAATATGTAAATTCCTCAAATATATCTTTGAGTTCACTAATCCCTCTCATCTCTATTTTTAAAGTCAATGAATGAATTTAAAAGATTAATTTCAATGATAATTTTTTTCATTTCTAAAATCTAATCTGGTTCTTTTTCAAATCTTGGTGGTTTTTGTTTTTAAAACAATACAGAATCCTTCCCTTATGTTTTAGATGCACAGTGTCTAATAACAAATTTAATAGTCTTTCTGGTAATTCTATTAAATGAAGTATTTTATTGGGGGAGGAGATGAGGCCCAGTCAAATTCATCCGTTGCTTTTGTTAACTCTAGCACATGAAGGGCTCTTTCCTTATATGGCTCATAATTCTGAATCTGAGTTCATGTTCAGCAAGAATTTATCTTTGGGAATATTATGAAACCTAGAGTGAGGTTTCATCCCTCCAAAGATGTTTTGTGCCTTCTCTGCCATTTACTCAAGCAGTTTTCCAGCAAGGGACTTTTTAATGTTAATATCTTTGTTAATACATACATTTGAGTGTCCCTAGATAACGCAGGTTATATATAAATTTGAATCTCAAACCTGAATGATGGCATTTTATGTCCAAAAACTCTTTAGGGACATTTTTATCAAGTCCCTAGAAAGGTGGACAAATCATCTGAGAGCTCCTTTGATAGAGAACTTTTCTTCCCAGTCTGCTACCATTTTGTACTAGAAGCAACCCACGCTCCTTGGAGAAAAGGCTAATTCCAGGGCTGGGGCAAGGTAGGTATAAGATGAGCTTACAACACCTTATTGTACAAGAAAGTAAGGAAGTACTCAAAGAATAGTGGAGACAGGTAAAAAAAACCACAAGAACCAGTTTGAAGGGTATCATACTGGCCAAATATTGGGACAGTTTGAGCTTCAAAAATGATAATAATGGGCTATAGTCCACAAAATAAAAATCTGAGTTCATCCATTGTAAATAAGAAAATGAAGAGTTCTTTCTTATAGAATGCCAACTAATAAATATAGAAGGAATTAAGTTAGAAAATCAGTAAATACTAAAACAAAGCTGGTGAAAGTCTGAGGATATTTACTTAGTGTCAAAGCATCTTTCCAAAAATTACCACTTAAGTGCAAAGGGCAAAATAGTAACTTCAGAGTGGAGAAACTGGACACCAGGATTAAATTTAATATCAACAGCAATAGATCAACATCAAACGCCTCTGGACATGGTACACAGAGATATTCATATGACCATTTCTGTGGTATTCCTGCCCCAAATGAATACCAGACCCAATCATGAGGAAATAGACAAATCCAAATTGAGATACACTCTACAAAATAACTGGCCTGTACTTCAAAATGTCAAGGTCAAGAAAAACCAGGTAAGGCTGAAGAACTTTTTCAGATTAAAGAAGACAAGACAACTGAATGTGTGACATGGGTTGGATCCTGGAGCAAGGAACATTGATATAACTAAGGTTCAATTTTCCTGATTTTGATCATTGTAATGTGGTTATTTAAGTGAATTTCCTTGTTCTTCTGCATACATAGTAACATGTTTAGGAGTAATAGAGCCCAATGTGTCCAACTTAATTCAAATGGTTCAGGAAAAAAATGCACACATATATAATATACAATACAATGATAAAGCAAATTGAGGGAAAAAAATGTAAACAATTGGTGAATCTGGGTAAAGGGTATACAGGAAATCCTTGTACTATTCTTATAGCTTATTGCTTGAAATATCAAAAATTTTTCCAAAAAAATAAAAAATGAAAGAATACTCTCTTGATCCACTTATCCAAGATACACCAAATTATATTTCAATATACTAAGAGCAATCCAATATATAAGGACATACTTATAACCCTCTGAGTTCCTCCCTATACTTTGTGACATGCAACTATCTGCCATATTGTTGGACAAGAGCACCAGTTTCAACCTCTATGCCAATACTCACAAAGCTTAATTTCTTATTGAAGTTAAAAATCTAAATTCAAGTCCTAATGTTTTCTTCCTTGACCTCTATCTTGTTTTGTACAAACTCAACACAAGATCCACTTTGAACATCACTATTCTAAAATCATACATTAATAATTAGAGGGAACTCATTGCTTACTAAGTGTTGATTACTGTTCCAAGAGCTTTGCATATAATTCCTTAAATGACAATTCTATGAGATAGGTAACAGGATTAGGTCAATGAAAAACTGAGACACAGTGATATTAAGTAACTTATTCCAATACATGAATTCATAATTGCTAGAAAGAGAAATTGAACTCAGGCATCTGTACTTTGGAACCAATGCTTTCAGCTACCATAATACCTTCCACATTTGAGTCACTCAAATGACATTAGTGATGTCAGATGTTTAGCTACCATTCCCAGCAATTTGAAGGTCAGAAATTCAATGCTGCTAGTCTTTGGGGAACCTCATGATTAAATCCTGGAGGCTATTTTAAGATAACATAATTATAGAATCCTTTGACATACATTTAACCTAGTGATGTAGATGCCCCAAGTATTTTCATGGGGGACTGGTATGTTCAATGTGTATGAAACCTTATGCTGTACAAGGGAAAATAGACTATAGGAAACAGTTTGCAAACATTATTTACACAATGCTTTCAAAAGGTTGTGTTGGCAGAAAACAATCATTCATTAAAAGGTAGATTCACACCATGCATATCTATAACTGAGAGCTGCCAATCACATGCTCACCCCTGATCATTATCAATCATCTTAAAGGAAAAGCAGGTCACCCCAACATGGACAAGATTAACTATAGTGCTCACACCCAGACACACAGAAGCAACATTGACCTCTCGTGAGAGCTCCAATCACAGAGCAGAGACCTCAGTGTGCTACGTGCAAATGGCTCCACCATATACGTAAGGTGTCAGTACTGTTCATGCCTTCATTTGGTAAAGTCAGATTAAATCCTGCTCACTTTTCAGCCTTCCTGATACCATATTAGAGTCCCCACATTATTAACCCAGCTCTCCAGAGAGGTCTTTCAGCCACAAATTCAGTGGCAGCTATTGTTGCTGGAGCCCCAAGATGCACCATTGGCACCAGGTTTCACCATCTGTCCAGCACTGTGGTTCCATCTAAAGCAGAATCTCATTTGCCCAGTTTGCTGCCAAAGCCACTGTTGTCCATTTGGAGCTGGGCAGTCTTGCAGACGGCTTGACTTTCTTCATGGAGAACCTCTTGTTCTGGCTCAAAATAAATGTACTTAAGGTGGGACTCTTCTAAGCACCCACATCGGTTGCCAGCACCACCTCCAAGACGTAGCCAGGGACTCAGGAACTTGTCCTCCCCCATCCCCAGCCTACAATCCCATCGCCATAAACACATGGTGATTGGGCTGTTCTTTTCTTCAGCCTGAGGCACAAGGCCCCCATTTCCCTCTCCCTCAGACCATCTGGTTGAATTGCACCAGAGGACTTTTCATTTTATGGCCTCATGTAACTTACCTCTCAGCAGCTTCTAACAAAAGCTGGCTACATCCTCTTTCTTGAATCTCTTCCCCCTATAGCTTTAACAATGCCACACTCTCCCAGTTATCCTTCTACCTTGCGAGGTACTCTCAGTTTTCATTGCCAAGTCTCAAAGTGCAGGGATTTTTACTTACTTTAATAAACACTTAACATGTATCAGTATTTGCTAAATAATATTTCTCCTAAGTGCCTTGCAGATATCACCTCATTAATGACCCAACCTCAATTTTTGGATCTCAGTCCCATTTTCAATCTTCTAGGCTATCTCACCCAATCTCTTGGCCTTAAACACCATCTACTCACTGACATCTCCTAGTTTGTGTCCCTGGCATTCCACGTATGTTTACCTAACTCCCTCAACATTTCCACTTGCACATATGATAGACATCTCCAACTCGTGCCTGGAATTAAATTACATGTGCCACCTGCTCAGATCTGCTGCCCCCCCACCACTACCACCACGTCTCCCACTAAGCAAACAGCAGATCTATTCATTCTAAGATGCTCAAGCCCAAATTTGCAGTCATATTTGATTCCTTTCTCTGTTTCCATATTCATTATTTTACCCTCAGAATTTTTTAATGAACATGTTTTTAACCAATAATTTCCCTTTCTGGCATAAGCCAGTTGGACTTGCATGTCTGTCAACAAAAAAAATATATATATTTGCCCTAAAAAATGTTATATTGCTGTTACTTGACCACATGAAGAAGAGATACTCCCAACCTAATTATGACTCCAATGACACTCAGGGACTGTGCTAGGGAACCTCCTCCTAACAGACAGTGTGCTATTGAATTGGAAGCTGATGACTAGAACACAATTTCAAGTAATTCTGGTGGAATGGGAACAAGGCAAGTCGCTTCAAATTCAGAACTCACTCCCTTATATAACAGTTGATTGCTATTTCTCTATATGAGTTTCCAGCTTTTCCAACAAACTCTATTTTAGGCTTTGTAATTACAAAAAGGACAGGGACACAGGTGGGGTTTACTGCTTGCTTAAATTGGCCACTTATACTGGGATTCCCTAAGTTACCACACAGTTTAATGACAGGTGTTCATTTATTCAAAACATATTAAAAACCTTGGCCTTAGTGCTCAAATTATCCCTATTTGCCCGAGGATTCCCTAGGTTTAGCACTGACAGTTCCATGTCTTGGGAAAACTCCCAGTCAGACCAAGATAGCTGGTCATCCTACAGAAATTACTTCTAGGGAACCACAGAGAAGACAGTAGAGTCATTTTCCAAGATAGAAACAACCTAGGAAAAAACTGGTAGGAAGATGGAACCCAGACTACTCTTTGAAGGTGCCTACTAGACATCCAAGTGGTAGTTGGTTAAAAGAGCCCAAAGTTAAAGAGACAGAAGTTGTAAGTTTTGGACCCATCATCTTATTGACAGCATTTTAGAGTCATGGAGTTGAATGACATTAGCCAGGGGGTGAGCGTAATGAAGCACCCATGGAGACACCTCTTTGGAGGAGTTTTGCTGTTCAGGGAAGCTCTCATAAAGGAGCTGCCTGAGCACATTTAGTGCTGTGCATGAGAGGCCCTGGATATACTGAAGTAGGCCTCAGGTGGTACGGAAAACTCATTTTTTTTAAATGTGGCAAAAGGCCTTTTAAGACATATACTATCAAAGCCAACATTCCCAATTCTAGTGTTTCATCCAATCATGTCACGCAATTTTCTAAACAAAAATCAATGGTTTCTGGTTCAAAATGGCCTCTGATTTGAGGATTCCAGTGCCACCTCTATCAGCCCATCACCAGTCTATCCATAAGATATTTTTTTTAAAAGATTCACCACAACCTTGGAAACTGAGGCTGTCAGAAAACATCAGCACAGAATATGAGAGGAATTGACACTAATTATTAAGTAGACAGTACTAGAGTGGGGAAAACTCATACAGCACAGCTCGATTTTGCTGCAGGAAAAAGCAAGCTTAATAAAGATGCTTCTTCCAACTTCTGGATACAGACAGCAGTGAAAACGCATTTACTTTTGCTCCCTTCTGAATTCTTACTGAAACTACAAGACGGATTTTATTTCAGTCTTAACACCACAGGAAGAAAAGAAGACAAAAGAATAAAACAGCAGCACAAATTTTTAAAATAAAATGTAAATAGAAAATAAACAACTTACCAGACCTCAGCGTGTGAGCTCCTGAAGGAGTTGTAAGGAAAGCGCGGACACCACCCAATTTATACCCTTGCCCAATTTATACCATAGTTGTTACACCTGATTATCTTAAGTGTGGGGGGCGGGGGGCGCTCCTGGTGCCTTTGAGGTAGAGGAGCAGGTGGGGCTACAAAGAGGAGCATTAAGTTTCTTCAAAATGCTGTTAGTGCCTAATCCCATCCCCTAAGCCAGGCAGATGGATGCCTTTCCATCTCCAGTGCTGGCAAAAGAGGGAAGATTTGTTCTCTAAAGATAGTAAAATATTCTTCATACCAAGCAAAGTCAGAAACAGTTAAGGATAGGAGTATGTGCTAGGAGTATTTTTTACATCCAGAGGAAAGCATAGGCGTAAGTCTTTATAGCTTTCCAATAGACAATCATTTCTTAAATCACATGAAATATACAAGCAATCAAAGAAAAAATAGATAAATTGGAACTTAAAAACTCTGGGTTTCAAAGGACACTATCAAGAAAGTGAAGACAAGCCACATAGTGGGAGAAAATGTTGGCACATCATATATTTGACAAGGCCCTAGTATGAAGAATATTAATAAAAACTATTATAATTCCACAATAAAATCAAATAACCTAACTTAAAAATGGGCAAAGGATTTGAACAGACATTTCTTCAAAGAAGATACACAAATGGCCAATAAGCACATGAAAAGATGCTCAGCATAATAAATCATTAAGGAAATGCTAATCAAAATCACAATGTGATACCACTAGGATGGCTATAATCAAATAGAGATGAGCTTTGATGAGAATGTGGAGTGGAACCTCAGACATTGTGGGAGGAGTGTAAAATGGTGCAGCTGCTTGGGAAAATAGTTTGGCATTCATGTAAATGTTAAGCTAAAGTTACCATCTGATCGAGCTATTTCACTCCTAGGTATACAGCCAAGAGAAATGAACACTTTCGTCCACACAAAACTTGTACTCAGATGTTCAGAGCACCAGTATTCACAATAACCAAAAGGCATAATAATCATAACAAACAAACCATATGTCTATCAACCATTGAATGGATAAACAGAATGTGTATATCCATACAGTGGAGTATTACTCAACTATAAAAAAGAATGATGTTCTGATACATAATGCATTGATAACATTATACTAAATTAACAAAGTCACAAAAAATTACATATTGTATGATTCCATTGATATGATATGTCCAGAATGGATCAATCTATACAGATAGGAATTAGATTAGTAGTTGTCCAGGGGCTGGGAAAAGGGGGATAGGGTATGACTCTAATAGCTATGCGGTTTCTTTGGGGGATGATAAAAATGTTCTGGAATTGGTAGACGTGACCAATATACAACTTTGTGAATATATTTTAAAAACCACTGAATTGTAGCTAACTACAACTAACACCTTAAAAGAGTGAACTGTGTGAATTATGTCTCAATAAGGCTATTATATTAAAAACAAGACAACAAAGTTGTAAAAAGAATTTTGATTAAAAAATCCCCCCCCAAAATAACATATTTGGTGGGGGATAGACGCAGTAAAATTGTGTTAAACTTCTTACATATTAGTGTTTCTCTTTTGATTTTGACATTTGGAGAAACAGAGAGCTTGTGTAAAACAAAGAAAATAAGAAGATAAAAGCCAAACAAAACAAAAAAGAAGACAGTATAACAATATATAGAAAACTTTATCCAAGAGCAGAACAAAAATTATAAATAAAAAAAATGAAGAGTAAAACAAACCTATCAGTGGTCTCAGTATATCTAAATTGGTTCAAATTCCCTCACTAACGACAAAAATTCTCAAAACAGGCCAAATCAAAAATCTACTTATGTGTTGTTTATTATCATAGAAATCTAATATTCAAGTAGAAATGTAAACTATACTGAAGAGCAGGGAATTTTAAAATCTATTTTATCTCCCTCTTTTCCTTTATTGTATTGAGCAATCTTCATTCCCAGAGTCAACCCAGCTGAAAAACACTCTTTTCTTCATCTATTGTTCATTCTAGACCTCCTGATGGGAAAGTAATGCTCCTCTTGGGGACACTGTTAGCTGCTTAAACAACAGCTATCCCTTCTCCTTCCTTGATAAGCTACCTCTGAGTGGGTTAAGGTATCAGCCAGCCCACTGCTCAGAGGCAGCCAGGCTCTCTCCCCCTTACCTAAGGAGAGGAATCCTGATTAGTCTAAGCTAACAAATGTAACCTATTCCCTTTAACAGTAACTATATTAGGAACTGACTAGTGGCACAATTTTGGACAAAGCAACTTGAGTGGAAATCTGCTAGGGGCATTCTGGAAAAGTTTTTCTTAGTAAAGGCAGGTTTTCTGCCCCTTGAATACTATGGTACAAGATATGCACCTGGAACTGCCAGACCACGCCTGCAAACTGGGGTTGGGATGGGGGGAAGGGCATAGATAATGTCTTGCCAATGAGTTTCAGCCCCGGGGAAATTCACTATGGATTCAATGTGACCAAAAAATTGACAGCAGAACGCTCTTTGGGGTGAAAGGGTTTATACCCAACTTTATTCCCATGGTGGCAGGTTAATCACTAGATTCCTGTCCACTCAGAGTGAGTCTGCATGCAGCAAGCCAGTCTCTGCCTCTGGACCCCTCTGTCCGCACAGCCATCCTCTGGGTCTCTCTGCCGGCACAGCCGTCCCACACAGTTGTCCCACACAGCCGTCCTCTGGGCCTCTCTGCACAGTTGTCCCACACAGCCATCCTCTGGGCCTGCTGTCCTCAGTGCTGCCACCACTCCAGCCTCTGCTCTGCTATCCTGCAGCCTTGCAGCCATGCCACCGTATCGCGCCCGGAGCACTGGGCAGAGCTCTTAATATAGAGTCAACAGCCATGTATTGCCCACAGGTGTGCAGTGAGCTAGTCAACCACAGTCAGGTGAGAATCCTGGCCACAGGGACTCTCATTTTATCCACAGTGACATGTGAAGATCAGGTAGAGCAGGAAGATAAGGAAAACCTGGGTCCTTGATGATTTTGGACCATAAACTTAAAAACCACTACAACAGCGGTATTTTTGGATTTAAAAGAGAATACATTTTTGTACTTATTCAACCACATTTTAAAACAACTTCCAGACAAAATTATTTTAATCAACTCCTTCTTTACTTAATATATAAATACCATAGCTTAGGATAGCTTTATGTTGGCATAGGGGATTTAGGGAGGATGCACATGGAATCAAATTATTTGGAGGCTCAAAAATGTTTGAAATGATTGAAATGATCTGTCTAATGTTGTTGGTGGTAGTGTAGAACATGGGCAATCAAGATAAGAAAGCAAACCCTCCCAGAGTAAACCTCAGAAGTCTCCCCTGGGTCTTTACTCATTAACGACTCCAGCTGTTTGTTGTGGATTTTAGGTATTCATGATAAGATGAAAGTTGGGGGTGGAGATCAGGAGGAGATTATTTAAAAAGTGGAAATATTGGGTGGATGGTTTGATTCATCCTTCTGCAATTGTTTCTTTAAAAAAATTTAAGTCTTGAAATCAGGTAAAGTAAGCCCCCATACCTTGAGGCCAGTAAAATTCCTTAATATTAGGGACAGACTCTTCTCCAGTTTCTTTTAACATACTGGGACCCTTATGTATCATAAGCACAATGTCATTCAATTATATGATGATGAAAAAAATTAACAAAAACAAATTCAGTGACATGGAAATAAACACAACAGCAAGTGCATACTGTTAAGTCACTTCTGGTTCAAAGAAGAAATCTAAACTACAATTACAGACTATTTAGAAAGTAATGATATTGAAAATGCAACACACCATAACTTACCTGATATGGCAAAAGCTGTATTGAGCAAAAAATTCGCAGCCTAAATACATTCATTATTAAGGAAAAGAATAAAATCAACTCTAGAAATGAGAAAAATTGCAATAACATGCATCTAAGAAACATAGAAATAAGGAAATTGTAATGATAAAAAAGCAACAAACTATTACAAGGATAAATAGTATACAACCTTTACTATACTGAGGGACAGTGACTGTAATGGGGTATGTGGTGGGGACTTGATAATGGGGGGAATCTAGTAGCCACAATGTTGCTCATGTAATTGTATATTAATGATAGCAAAAGAAAAAAATAAAAATAGTATATAACCTTTTAAAAAAGGATCTTGGTTCTTTAAAAATACACAGTAATAAAAGTTCTGCCAAGGATTAATCCAGAAATAAGTGTAAGTATAAATGCATGACATCAAGAATGAAAGGTGAAAATTCTCTAGAAAAATATAAACAAGCAAAACTTAATAACAAGTGGAGAAGTTGAGTAGAGCAGGAACTATAGAAGAAATAAATTGTTTCTGATGAATTATTTCAAGAAAGATTAATCCCAGACAGTTGTCTATGTAAGTTTGAGCATATTTAAGGATCAGATGATTCCATTTCAAATGA
The DNA here is from genome assembly GCF_040802235.1 of Manis javanica. NCBI lineage: Eukaryota > Metazoa > Chordata > Mammalia > Pholidota > Manidae > Manis > Manis javanica. The sequence continues at coordinate 104,974,127 of NC_133164.1, read as the reverse complement.
AGTTCTTATCTGATTTTGCAAAGAAGGCATAACCCTTGCATAGAAATGTTAGGAAGCAAAACAAATTTGAAACAACAGACTAATTTCACCTAAACTCTAAAACTCAAGCCTATTAGAAACTATTCTCTGAGTCCTGAAATTCAATAAACTGTATTTTAACCATTTACTTAGCTACAGCTTAAATTTTCAGTCCACACCCCATCTGATTCAATCAATTCATATCCTGAGATATGACACTTGCAGTGTTCCGCTTCCATTTACCAAGTGCAAGACTCATTTGATCACAGGTCTCACCATCTTGAGCAGAATGGAAAGTTACCGGTTAATGTCATAGCAAAGTTCAAGGATATGGTGACTTCAGGAATGGCTGGATCCAGGGATGCAAGCAATGGCAACAGATTAGGTCACAGTTACTCATGTGTGGACTGCACATATGTACCCAGCCCACACTCCACTCCCCAAATCATGAACCCTGTCATGAGTTGCATCCACCCAGAGGAAAAGGTTTCTTTTCTTTGGCACAAAAGTGTTTTTAGTTTTTACCTCTGGGTATTGCCTGGGAGAAATCTGAAACTGGCCCCTGTACACAGAGGGAAAGGAGAGACCAAATGAAGAGACAGGCCACCCCAAATTGGTAGGTGGCAATTTCAGTAAGCAAGGGAACTTGCATATAAACCTTGTCATGAGCACTACACTGTGAGTAAACCTCCATACCTGCCAGAATATTAAAAGTATATAGAGAGACCTTAACTGGGTTCAGTCACATACACTGCTCAGATGGCCTCAACAAAACATTGCTCTCTCAAGTTTCTGTCCTTGAAAACAGCTCCCACTGTGGGAATAATGGGCAGAACTCACCTTCCAAGGACAGAGAAGGGAGTAAGGAGCCTTTGATTGCTAGGACCAGGGTCATCTGGCTGCCACGTCCTCTCCATGACCTCCTCCCACAGTGTTTACTTACCAAGATTGGCATACCCTGAAAGGAAACACCTTTTTCTAATTATCACTTAGGTAGGCAAAGGCAAGACTTCAAGGATTCAGTCTGCCTTTTCCTGTGTCTCAGTCTGCTGTCCTCTCTGATGGCTTTATGCAGACAGACTGTCTTTGCAGTGATAAGGATGATGCTGGCCAGCCCTAAGCTTGCTTTGTTCTTGATGCATGAAATCCAAAAAGGTGAATATCCTCTCCTCCAGATAATTCTATTGTTTTTAAAAATCCCTTGATATTTTCACATTAGCTACCTCTGAGTCTTGTTACCTGGTTAGCAACTCAGGAATCACAGAGACTCAGAGCTGGAGAAAGATGAGGTGGGGGACAGTAGGCGACAGGTGCCTTTCCTTTGCTCTTATAAATCATCAGAAGCATTATCATCTTACCTGACAAGTACATGCCACTTTATTGGCTGGGTTTTCCCTCACAGTGGTAGTGGGAAGATCAAACAAGATATCCTACAAAACAAGGCTTTGTAACAGCTGTGAACAGATACAAAAAATTGTTGACACTTCAAATTTTATATGCACGCATGTTAACTTGATTCTTACCACTGCCAGGTGTAAAAAGCTAAGTTTCTTTCTGTTATTTTGGTTTGGTTTAACATTTCTTCATATACCGAGATATAATACAGCTAACTTTTCCTCTATTGCAGATAATCAAACCTCTGCCAAGAGAACCTCATTTACTGAATTAAAATTTGTGGGGTTTTTGTTTATCTTGCAAAACTTGCTTTTTATATCTCAAACTGTTAAGTCAGACATTTTGGTGGTTGAAATAACATCCTATGGATTGATCTGGAGATTGATTTGGGGGTAAAAGCCATGAACTCAGATTCTGTTTCTTATAGCTATTCAGGAAACGCATGATTGGAATTCTAAAATGACATTACTCAGTTTTCCAAATTTCCTTTTTAATTGCTGTTCCAATATAGTCAAGACAGATTAAATTGCATGTTCCTATACTGAAGAGCCCTTGCTACACAATACTGTTGTGAATAGATTGCAAGGAATGAAGTTAAGAGGTCCTGACCCCAAATTCAAGATGTAAATGGTGTATTAGAGGCCCTTTTTCCCACACCTATGGAGTTAGGATCCACTGGAATCCCAAATTTGGAGCTGTGATCCCCTTAACCCTGAGAGGAAAAAACCTTCATAGTCAAATAAAGAAGGTAGGAATCACTTCACAGTCAGCAAGCGAATGGCCTATTCTGTGTGTGTGTGTGTATAAATTTAACCAATGTCAGAATCAGAAAATAAATGCTTGCCATCCTCGTGGTATTAGGATGGGTATGTAAATGACCAAAAAGGTAGGTATTGTCTTTGATTTATCTTACCATTTTCCTTAATTGTGTAGAAAGCAGAGATAACTGTCTAATCAAATCTTCAGTCCTGGGAAACACCAGTTAAAGTACACCACACTTTGGGGAAGGGGTTAGCATAATGCAACACAGCAGCAGTCTGACAGAAGGTGTGGGTCATATGACATTTTTCTATGACTACGCACTTCTTTCTGGGTATGAACATGTCCAGATCTATGCTGAGTTCAGGGAAGAAGGACAGTGTTGTGAAAATGGTAGAGAGTAGAAACCTCAACTTCTCAATTAACTCTGCCCCTGGGAAGCATTGAGTTACCTGGCAAACACCTGGGCTTCCTTCACTTCCTTGGTGAAACAGACAAAACGCTGTACTTGAGGTTTGTTGTAAAACGGAAATAAGCTAATAAACGACATGTTCAAAATTGCAGGAAGCTAAGACATGAGGCAGGTCAAATTACATGCTTTTCTACTATTATATTAAAGATACAGCAGCAATACGGAAGAAAGAGATGGAAGCGGGCTCACTTTAGAAAGCAAGCAAAGAAATATTTCCCTTCACATTGTACTTGTTTAGAAACTTATAATGCCCCTGTGATTTTCCATCAAAGACTCCTGCAGAATTGGCACAATCTGTGTGACATAAGTCAATTACAATCGATTTGCTGGATGAGATGAACTCCCAAACTCAGCACATTCCAGGCAGTCAGGCACCCCAGCACTGTTGCAGAGTTTCTTGGGGCTCCCAGAGTGAGCTGTCCACCAGCCTGCTTTCCCATAGATGGCATTGATGCTTTCATTGTGTGCTGTCATCTTAAACGTGCTCTTCATAAACCTGTTCTGCTTGCTTCCCATTTGCCTGGAGGTAGGTAACAGGACTTCAAAAACAAGGAAAGTGAGACTCAGAATATTTTACCCTTTATCATTTAGCTTGTGCCAGAGCCAGAACTCAGATTCTGTTTCTTATGTTCTTTTAGCTCTTCAGTAAAGTTCTAGGACTTGATTTGTTCCTCGGTTATAGTATTTACTAAGATTATCTTCTTTTTTTTCTTTCAGCGATATTGAGATATAATTGGCAAATAAAATTGTCAGAGCCTATTTTCTCATCAATGTTTTATATTATGTTAATACAGGAGAGAGCTCCCTCTCCCGGAAGGCAGGCCCGAGTTGAGTCCACTCTACATGAGCGCCTCCTTGACGTTCCTCTCAGTGCCTGGGAGTTCTGCACTCTGAGTGTGTTTGGTTATGTTGACATTTTGAATATAAACACAGCATTTTATCAACCACATCATCCTGTTACATTAGAGGATGAGAACCAGCCCACCACACTGAACATTCACAGAACTGAGACTTGCTATGAAATCTTGGACGTTGGTTGTCCGGATAGTAAGTTTCAGAGCTGAATCTTCCACTCTGCTCTTTGTCATTCCTTCTGCATCCCTCAGCCCCATTCCCCTGAGAGCATTTCCCTGTGGACAGAAAGCAAGGCTAGGAAGCAGTCTACCTATATTGAAAAAATGCCTCAGCTTTTGACATCTTGACCTTAGCACAGATTTTTTTTTTCCTCTCTGGGAGCTGCCTCTTCCCAGTTTCTCTGGGCTATCTTTGCCTAATTTCGTATCTTAGTAATTGTCTCCATAAAAGAACATCTCCTAGATCTGCAAATATATCACACTACACTTGCTTCTATTTATACAGGTCTCTTCCACATGAGGGGGAGAGGCATAATTATCTATGTCTACATCTATATGTACATATAAAGGATTTTTTTTCACACAAATCTCCCTGGCTCTCCATCTTTTCAATGGAGCTTTAAATCTCCAGGCAGATTATATCAATGCTTAATCGGACTTCCATTGTCCAGACAACAGACAATACTCTGAATGGTTCCAAAAGAAAATCACTACCTGCTGATAGCCAGGGTAGATGTCTGGCTTTCATTGCAGCTTACTTGTTTAATTTCTGCAGCCAGCAATGACAGTATTTTGATCCTTCAAAGCAGAATGTGCACTGTACCAACTGATTCCAAATGGCTTCTCTTTAGATTGAATTTTTATTTTATTTGGCTGAACGATTCTCTTTCATTTAAACCTGTATTTATGTGGAAAATTCAAATAACACATTCCACTTTGCATTTCAAAAAAAGGATCTTCGTGTTTATGAAATCACTTTTGAGTTGCAATTACAGTTATTTGTCTCTGGGATATACAACATGTAATTGGGTCAACACTGTTAATGAGCCACTAGTATTATTGTTAATGAGCTACTAGTGATGGTTTCAATGGCTCATGCCCAGCAGGTGGTAAATACAATATGTTAAGATAGATAATTATGCTAATGTTTCACATATCCACAGACCAAAGAAGTCATTAAAAACATACAACTAAGAGGTTAAAAGGGACACACACACCCAGTGGACTCTGCATTTATCCAAAGGACATTAGTTTCCCCTTCATAGAAACTTCGTTGTGTATCTCAGTGTCCAGTTCTGTTCATTCATAGCCCACCAAAATAGCAATAAAAGAAAAAAAGGAAGGCTGTTTTGGGCTTTTTGGACTGTCAACATGGGCAAGTAATAGGCTTTAGTACTTTGGGCTAGAGATGTTTAACCTATAGGATAAACATCATTTGGGTAATCAATGAGAATTTGGTCATTCCATCCTAAGAAAGTCATTGTGTGGAACACTTAAAATTACAAATAGGGAATCTGATGGTTGTCTACAAGAAGTTTATGAAACTTTTAGAAAGGCAAGATGTATATATGTGAAACAGTTGGCAAAACACAAGAACCATGTCGTAGAGATAATATGGAACTTGTAAGAAAGAAAATGTGGGCAGGGATGTGGGCAGCAGGAGTTGGAACAGTCCACATGGAGAAGGAAGCTGTATCAGTTAGAGGTGCTTTGGCTGGCAATTATAGAATGCCTAACTAACAATTGCTTTAATAGTGAAGACAGTTAAATCTCACATATAAAGTTTGAAGTTAAGAAATTCCAGCATTGCAACAGAAGTTCTAAGGTGTCATCAAAGACCCAAAATGCTTTCTGCCTTTTCCTCATTTTGTTCTTCAACACATCAGTAATATATAATATATGGTCACCAGATGGCTACTACAGCTCTGACCATCACATCCTCATCCACAGGCACCCCTAGCAGAAAGTTAGAGAGAAAAAGAAACTTCTTCTAAGCTCTTCTTAGATTTCCCCTCATATCTCATTCAGAACTGCTACTATGTTCAGCCCTTGAAGCAACCACTAGCAAAGGGGAATAGAAATCATCTGTGCCATGGGCTATCGAATCGCACTCAAGATTCTGGTCCATAAGCAGCAGAATGAAATCAGGATCCTGATTAGCAATGAAGGAGAGAACAAGAGGTGAAGAGGGAACCAAGAACTGATCAAGGTCCCCAGTCCCACACCGTGGGCTCTATGGGCAGGACAGAAATTAGAGGGAAGAGGGATCAGGCTGGGGGAGAAATCAAGCTCCAAAGACTCTGAAATCAAGTTCCCAAACAGCCTCCTCCCACACAAAACACACAGAAAACCAACCAATAAACAAAAAATGATAACTACAGGCTTGAGGAAATACTGGCTGGAAAAATAAGAGGAAGATGGGCTTTTTTTCAGAAAGGAGAAATTTTCAAAATTCTTGTCTCCACTCTGCTCATTCCACCCCAGTCTCTACCTAGTAGCCTAAATGATCCTCCAAAAATGTTAAGTCTATTTATGTCACTGCTCTTCTGCCATCCCCCCAAAATAATTCAATAGGTTCCAACCTCAGGCCAGAGGACAAAGTCATTAACATGACTCCCAAGACATGTGGTGATTTGGCCCCTACATCCTCTCCACTCGGTTCCCAGAGCTCTCCATCTTGGCTGGCACTTCTGGGTCCTTGGTTGACCATTGTCTTACGGAGATTGTGTTCTCTCTTCTCCATCCCTTCCATCTGATAAAACACTATTCATGTAACCCTATATTTTAGGTCTCTGCTTCAGTGTTGCCTCGCTTAGAAATCCTCCCTTACCAGTCCTTTAAGACCAAAGTAGGGACTCCTCTTATCTGCTCTCCAGGCACCCTAACTTCCTCCAATATAGCTCTTATCATACTGCATTTTCACTACCTGTTTCCTTACCCATTTTCCCTCACACATACCTCCCCATTAGGTCATGAACTTAAGGCAGACAAGGAACCACACCTGCACTGTTTCACTATTTTGACTTCAGAACCTAGTCTAGTACCTAGCATATAGTTTTTATTAACAATTTTTGTTTAATAAGTGCTGGAGGTATTTTGTTCTAGCACAGTAATAAGACAGAGCTGACTTGCAGCTGTGGACTTGGAAATAAAAGTTTAATATAACCTGGCAGTTGTTGAGAGCTAGAGAAAATCTGAAACATCTAACTCACGGAGGTGGGAGCAAAGCAAAACTGAATCCAAAGTAAAATGTGTGTGATGGTTTTCAGTCTGTGAGGTTAAGATGTGGGGGGACCGGGTTGGGGAGCAAAGCCAACAAGTGGCCTGAGGCAAGAGACCCAATGTAGAGGGCCTTTAATCATACTCCCCAATCTAAGCAGAAGGTAGGGTTGGATCAGCATGCAGGAAGTGTTGCAGGGTTTTGCTTCTAGTCACTGCCCCACTTCCCCTTTTTGGTCAGATTTTTTGAGGCATAACTTACAGTAAAATTGACAACATGAAGAACAAAAACACTTTGGAGCTGACATAACCATCCAGTGGGCAGTCCCCATAATCACTGCCTTTAAGGTTTCAGGTAAAACTTACATCAAATACTTTCTCCTGTGGTGCCACTGGCTTCTTCTTTTACCAAATGCTAATAGAATGAGTCTCTTGGAGCAAGAAAATACCCCTCATGAAAGATTTGTACTTTACTGGAGCACCCCCTCAAAAGCAAGCAAATTAACAAGCCACCCACCTTAACTTTTATAGACTTAATAATTCCAAAACTGTGACATGTATGTATCATTTCATTTCTTAGAAGTATACTCTGAATGGAAGAACAAATGGTGGTATATCCATACAACAGAATACCACTCATCAATGAAAAGGAATGAACTACTGGTACAAGCAACAACATAAATAAATCTCACATGCGTCACGCTGATAGAAGAAGCCAGATCCAAATGGCTACATACCATATTATTTCATTCTATTATCTTCTGGAAATGCAAAATACATCAACAGAAAACAGTTCATGGTTGCCATGCACTGAGGGCAGGAGAAGGGATTAGCTACAAAAGGGTTAAGATGGAACTTTTGGGGGTGGCGGAACTGCTCCCTGTCTTGACTCAAGCTGTGGATACACACATGCACACTGTATGCGTTTGTCAAAACTTGTAAAACAATGATAATGCAAATCAATTTTACTGTAAGTTATGCCTCAAAAAATCTGATCAACAAGGGGAAGTGGGGCAGTGACTAGAAACAAAACCCTGCAACACTTCCTGCATGCTGAGACCCAATTTTTATTACATTTCAGAATTCAGCCTCTCCCCTTTAAAAAGAAAGAAAAAGGCTGACTCAGTGCCACAGGTTTGCCATGGAAGAGGAAGCAATGCATGTCCCCAGAGGGTCTTACTGTTAACAGATCAAGGAATTTCAGGGTCTAGAACTCACTTCAGAGTCAGGGTTGCGGCAAATGCATCACAGGGCTCCTCAGCTCTGTGTCCTTGTGTACAGCTCCCATGCTCTCGTGCCAGGTGAGGGCTTCTTTAATACTATCACACAGTGAGAAGGAAACACTTTTCTTTGGGGATTATGTATTTCTTTACTTCTCTTCCCAGTGTCTGGATTTTCTTACTGCCTTTTCTCCTCGCTCCCAGGGTCTCCCCTTAAGCTCCAGAAGGCATGTCCGCAGTTGCTGGAAGGTCCTTGGGTGTGCATCCTGGGGCTGGGGAGCAAGGGGAGCAAGTGGCATTCCCAGGGCTCTACCACAGAGTATGGAATCTGCAGGAAGAGGCCGTTCACAGAAGCCACATGACAATCTATGGCATTTCTTATAATCAGCCATGATTAAAGAGTATCTGTTTTAGAGGAAGAAGGTATTTATTTGCTTGTGTGTGTGTGTGTGTGTGCGTGTGTTTAATTTAGCTTGATTTGTTAGGCTCCAGGAGAAGAAAAGTAGGAGGGAAAGAAATCTCCTCTACATATGTGAAACAAAAATTATAAATACTAATATTCCCATCTATAGAGTAACCAATGGTGACTGAGAAGTTAACAATTACTTCAGGTGACATACCTAATTAATGAAGAATCAGAAATAACATTATTATATTCACCTAGTTAAAGCAATCAGATTCATGTCACAGTGAACAATGCCCTCGGCTTAGCACCAGATACCTACCTGTATTTGATTCACAAATTTGGAATTTGTTCTTTGATCATAAGCTATTTACTCAACCTTCCTGGGCCTTGGTTTCTTTGTTCATAAAATGGGAATAAGATCTACTCACAGACATATGATACTTTATGTGAAACTGTTTCTTAACTCAGGCTGTTATAACAAAATATCATAGACTAGGTTGCTTAAAGAACAGATACTTACTTCTCACAGTTCTGCAGTCTGGGAAGTCCAAATTGAGGTGCTAGCATCTTCAGTTCTGGGTGAGGGCCTCCTTCCTGACTTGCAGACTCTGCCTTCTCATTGTGTCCTCACATGGCAGGGAGAGAGAGAGAAAAGGTGAGAGTGGGGAGAAAGGGGGAGAGGAGGGAAGAGGGAGGAGGGGGCTAGGGGAAGGGGGAGGGGGAGAGAAGGAAGAAGAGATAGGGAGGAGGGGTGGAGGAGGAGAGGGGAGGAGAGGGAGAGAGGGGGTGAGAGAACTTGCAAGTGTGAGCACTCTGATACTTTCCTCTTCTTATAAGGGCACTAATCCTATCATAAGGGCCCCACCCACATGCCTCATCTAAACCTAATTATCTCCTAAAGGCCCCACCTCCAAACACGAGCACAGGAAGGGTTAGGGCTTCAATATATAAAGGGGTGGGGGGGTTACAAATATTCAGTTCATAGCAACGCACACATTCATGTATGTGAAAGCACCTAGCACAGTGCATAGCAAATTGATGTTTCCTTCTTTCCATCCTTTTGGAGTCCAATACCAGCCAGTAGTATACAACTAGAGGGTGGACTGAAAGAAATTCTGCTTTTCAACTGAGTGTTACTTGGCCGGGAAGGGCCTCAAGTGTCATCACTCTTCCCCTCCCCAGGAGATGCTCTTTTCTGTGCAAAGTGAGTATTAGTTCTTCTCATTCTTCCCAGCCAAATGATTTTCAGATGGATTCTTAACAAGCCCTTTGCTGTTTCTCATTTGTAATGCCTAACACATTGCCTGGCACACAGCTGATGCTGGATAAATATCTGTGGGATGAGGCTGATGCAAGAGATGGCTGAATTTCTGTAACCAGTTAGTTCACTGCATTTTGTTTCTTACCTGCCATGAAATAGAAAAAATATTTCATGTTGCATAGTTCTGTGCCAGTGAACATCATTGTCAGAAATAAGCATTTAGGAACCACTGAGAAATGATTATTCCAGCATGACACAGAAAGCAAGGATAAAAATTCCCAAACTTGACATTTAGCTTACCCTAGACCATTAGAAAGAAATACTGCAATTTCGTTTTCCAGAACACAATCTTAGGACAAAATAGATGCAACAAGCAGAAATGGATATAATTAGCAAGGGTACCATTTTCTTCCTTTCCTGTTAATCTCTGCTCCTGACCTGTCTGCATTTAGAAAGGTCAGAGCTATGGCTCTAAGCAGGACTCATTCACATCTGAAAATCCTTTGTGTTTGGCTTGTTTCTCTCATCTTTTTATAATATTTTAATTTCAGAGTAGAATACACGAGTGCATCCAATCCATGGGAGGAGGTCCATCCATGTTCCTCCCTTACCCATGGGGTTGGCCTAAATTCCAATAGCCAGTGCCTCTGAGGCTGTCAGAGCGCTGCCTGGGGCTGCCAGAACTATTTGCATGCAGACAATATAGACCACAATTACCTGGGTATTAACACCCCCCCCAGGAACAGCCCCTAACCAGTGATAAACTAGTGTGAAGGAATTCTCCAGCTCTTGTCCCCGACTTGGATACTTGTGAGGTCGTTTCCAGTGCTCCCCCTTGGGATTAAGGTCCAGTGTGCAAGCATAGTGGCTGGTTCACAGTGCACCCTTCCCTGGCCACCTTCCCTGCTGAGTCTCCTCCCGCTGCACATGCTACGTGTGTTCCTAGCACCTCCCATTAAACTGCTTGCACTTGAATCCTTCAACCAGGGCCTGACTCTGGGGGAACCTAAAGACAAGGAAATAGAGAGACATGAGAAACACTCCCTGCAGAGCCCTTTTTGTGGCCACACCATAGAAACTACCTTTCCTCGACCATCTTTCCCCTCCTGTCCTGATTCCTCTCTAGTCTCTGCAGACTTCCAGCTAATTCATTTGGGAAAAAGTAATGCCACCAAAAATGATTGTCATCCCTCAGAATCCCACTTGATTCAAATTCAGTGTCGCCAAATATGATGTCCCACCTCATCATATTAGGATTTTTGGTTTTTTTTCAGCTTCTGGCAGAGCAATGGTTAATGTCGTGACTATTGCAATAGAGTCCCAGATTCATGTCCAGTTGAGACGGACACTATGAAGTCAGCAAGTAGCTCAGGGGGCATTGCTTGTCTGTAGTCCCATCCAGCGTGGAGCCCAGATGGTCGCCTTTCTTCCTTTCCTGTTAATCTCTGCTCCTGATCTGTCCTCATTTTGTTCTTTAGAACAAAACAACAACAATAAAAGTGTCGCATCAAGCCTCTTATTCCATAAATAACTAGAAGAGCAGGATCCTCTTTTTTGACATTTATCTTCTCCTTGGCAATTTTTTCCTGTGACCAGAAAATAGGATGCATGATCCATCTGTCAAAGGCAATTCCTCTGTACTCAACAGTATACCCTCACTCATCCCAAATACTGGGCTGCACTAATAGTTTCAGAATGCCAGTCTGCATGTGGGCACTACTGAGTAATGAAGTCTTCCCAAGTCCAACAGGAGAACAGAACAATAGAGACAACGCAGATTTTGTCATGACCTAAATGTGTTTAATTTTTTAAAAAAGCTATCCTCTATCCTCATGTTGTTTATTCTTCCTTTTAGGGTATCAAAATTTCTTATAGAAAATGTTGATAGAAGTTTGTTGCTTTTTAGCATTTGGTCAAAAATTATTTGAATTTTTACTACTATATGAAATCTAGGAATTTAGGAACCAGTAGCCCATAGGGCTAGCTTGAGAGAAAATTGCAGGGCCAAGTTTGACTATGTCACTCCCTGTCCAGAAACCTTACACTTTCAGGCTACTCTGGATTTCCCTCTAGTTTGGGAAGAACTGCCCCTACCTCTTTGCAACTCCCATTGAGAATCCAATTGAATTTTTCAAGGAGTATTTATTGACCAGTTATTATGTTCCAGGTGTTATAAAAAGGAATAACATAATTCTGTGTTCTGAAGACACCCATAACAATGAGGAAGACAGATCTCTATAAAAATAAACCATAAGTCAATCTAAGAACTATACTAGAGAAATAGTTATAAGGCTGGAGAGAAGGGGGTCCCTCTACTAGGAGCTAGAAGCTTCACTTAGGAGGACCCTGGTCTCTGAATAAGAATCCCAGGAGAGAAAGGAAATCATGTTTCCAACAAAAAGTTAACGGAGGCTTTTTAGAGATGTTTGTATCACTGGAATAAGCTTGCAGGAATAAATAGATACACATGTGTCGTGGTCCAGCCGCAACAATCGAACAGGGTTACCAAAGGACATGAGGAGACTGGAATAAAGGACACAAGAGAGATGGGGAAGGCTGATGCTCCTTCACATCACCAACCAGCAGCCCAGCTGCTTGCCTCGGCCACTGCAGTTGGGCTTGAACTCACAACTCTGAGAGTAAGCATCTTCTGCTCTACTAACTGAGCTAGCTGGGCAGATAACATCCAAGGATGGCACCAGTTGCCCTCAAGCTTGTGCTTTCCCACGCTGCATGGGGGAAGGGACACAGCCCTGGGTCCCAACACACATGTATATTTACACATACATATCTCTATAAATAGTGACTGTTTGGTAGAGAATGATATCATGATATCCAGGCTAAGTAAGAAAAATCTGCTTGGACAAAGATGGGTGGCTTTTATTTTGCGTGCATATAATTGAGAGTGTTTAGGGAAATGCTGATCAGCTGCAATTCACTGTAGTTGGCAAAGATGGTAGCATTGAAGTGATCATAGACTTAGGATAAATGGAGAGAGTCACCACCCCCAACCACGTGTTACTCTCACAGGAAAAAGTGTATCACAAGAGCTTACACAGAACTTGGCCAAGTTTTAAGACATAGTTGTTAATGTTTAGGCAATTATAAAAATATATATATATCAATCTAGCATGCCTTTAATTTCTGGATATAAATCATGCCTATACAGCATTAGAAATATAAAGGCACTTTGCTGTCTATGTAGGTTCATTTGTTTCTGCTTAGCTTTTAGCCCCAGAAAATCTTGAAGGGCAATGCAGTTCACAATCTCTAGCCCACGTGTACTGGGTCTAATAAACCAGTTAGTTCCTCCTCGCAGTCCTTTTAATTGGATCCATGAAGGTCAGTGTGTTGTGGAAAATCGGAGCCTATTAGGCCTCAAGAAAATATTTTTATCCTACCAGTGGCCAATGAACTTATGAAAAAAAGGTTACTTAACCTCACCAGTTATCAAACAATGCAAATAGAGCAGAAAGAGCATAAAATGGTTTACCTATCAGATTATAAAAGGAGAATGAAAATGTTAGTGTCTGCTGTGTGATGGTTCATCCATAAAAGAGGACACAATGCAGACTTTGAAACTGCAGATGCTAGTCTATTTTGGGTGATGTAAAAAGATGCTCGTGATAAATGTAGGTAAGAAAAATAGGTAACAGAACAAATATGACTGTGGTTCCATTTGAATAAAATGTATATGCTATGCACCCAGTAGCCATATTTACAAAGAGAAAAGTTTGAAGAGATATAAAATCAAAATATTAACCATAATTATATTATTATAGGGGGATTATTGGTGATTTAATTTGTTTATTTAAATAATTTCATTTTACACACTTACATGATACGTGGTCATGGGAGAGAAGGGCAGCCAGATGGGGGCTTACTGGAGCAGAAACAGCACAGTAATGAAAGAAGAGGCAGTTGGGGCTTGGGCATGCCCCTAGAAAGTCACATTCTCCCTTTAGGTCCTCAGTTTCTTCACACTGAGTATGAAAGGGATCTCCTAGATACTCTCTAACTCTATTCTAGACCATTTCAGGCCCAAGAGATTTAGAATGGGTACTGTGATATTTGAATACCACGAGAGACTCAACCCTTGTATTGAAACTGCCAGCCAGAAAGCCGGAAGATTCATCACAAAGCTAGCATTAGGATTCATCTTCTCTCTCAATGACCTAAAGAGAAGATTGGTGGGAGGGTTAGGGGAGAGCCACAGGGGCCATGGCATGTTTTAAATGATAAATTCGCATGAGGACTAAATAACTCATAGTCTCTTGAGTTGCTCTCTGTCTGGGCTGGTAAATTTATCTAGGGGGAGCAGAGTGCTGACAGAGCTAAAGATCTAGATGAAAATCCTGGTGAGCATGTTCAAGTCCATGACCAGGGATCTTTAAAATACATACATGTGGTCACAGGAAGAGAAAATGGGCTGATTACATGCAACTTAGGACCATTACTGGAAAATTAAGTAACAGTCAGTGGCTTCATCACCTTGAAGGACTACCCCTAACTGTACCAAATAGCTGTACAAGGCTTCATAAGGCATCAGCCTCTCCACCACTGACTTGGAGTCACTGAAATTCAGTGAAAAAGGATTTCCAGCACAGCAAGGTCCAGTCATGAAGCAGAGAACTGTTTAATTTAGAGGCAGCATTTGCTCACTTAAGGACACCTAAGGAAAGTCGGAGACATTCAGCCTCACTCACTTGTGAACTCCTTACAACGTAGCTTCTCTTTCCCTCTGACCATCTTCCCCTCTCCCTTTAGAAATTGAATCCAATCTATCTCAGGTGTAGACAGCAACCAACGTACCTTTCTGCTATGGTTTTATCCAGTCTCTTCATTGTCCCATGAATCCGGCATGTTTACTGCTCATTTCTCCGTGAGGAATATGTACCTCTTTTGTCGCCTGGCCCCCGTCCATCTACGCCTTTGTCACCCATTCATCAGAGCTGAGATAAAGCCCCACTTCTGGGAGGAAGCCCTACAGACCCCTTGGTTTTCATCAGCTCTCCTTTGTTCTGACATGTTTTCTACATACTATGTAAATCTATCTTCAATCATATTCTGCCTCAGCAATTCCGATACATTTCATATGCGTTAGTTTTATGTCTACAGAATGGGAGCTTTTTAGGCTAAAGATCAGGTCCTATACTCCTCTGTATTCCCTGATGCATTTAATAGATATTCCATAAATTTCTGTTAATGGGTTATTAAATGGATGATAAATAAATATATATCCATGAGCTAGTAAGGAACCATGTTTGGGTAAGGCACCAAGCCTAAAAGAAAATCAGTAACCTTCAACCCTCCAAAGAGCTGGAGACACATGAAGAGTACAATAAGAAAGGGGTGGGATTCCATGCTGGAAAATGTGGCAGACTGATACAGACTTGAGGGAAGGACTATTAGACTTTTGGTATGCCAACAATTTCTCAAACTGATGTGTCTCTTCTATTCCATATGGAAATGCAGAAGTTGGACATGACCCAGTTGACAAGCTAACTTGAATATTCTAGTATGGTGATCTATTTCTGGCCACACCTGGCTATTTACAGAGACCCTTTCCTGGGCTGCTCAAAATAACTCCAAGAGTGCTGACCCTCCTTCAACCTTCTGGCAAACTTCTGCTGATGGATGGTCATGAGGGTCTCTGGCCATACAACCCAGCAGTCCTCTCCCCACTCCTCATTAGCCCCTTTCACAGCTGACTAGGACCAAGATCTTCTTTCTAGCTAATATTACCTGAAGTAATTTTTAACCTTGTTTGGTTTTGTAAGATAAGAAGCAGAGGGTGATGCAGATACAGCTATTCTTTATAGGAGTGTTGTGGGTGCAAATTTGAAACCCACCTGGCACAAAAGAGCTTTTAGGTGAACTCTGGCTATCCCTGCCCACCCAGAAATTCTGTGATGATACTGACAACAAACCCCCTTTTTCAAAATGGCTCTAATTAAAAATTAGCAGATAGCCCAGCACTTACCACACTGTGTGTGTGTGTGTGTGTGTGTGTGGTATGTGTGTGTGTGTGTGTGTGGTATGTATGCAAAGACAGACAGAGCGAGAAGGTGATATTAACCTGTTTGGTCTTACATAATAAAACTGTTTGTAATAGTTTATTATTTGAAAAAGATCATGGAAGGCATGTTATAAGCAGAAACTCTGCAAAGATAAAGAAAATATCCAAAGGACATACTCCAAAATTTTAAATGATAATCTGTTAGGTGTAATTATGGATACTTTAGATGTATGATCCCTTTCTGTGTTGATTTTTTTACTATTAATCAGAAAATTACAGCTAATTAGAAAAAAGAAGAAAAAATCTTGTCAATTGGCTCTTTCCTGCCACAGCTCTTCTTGGATTTGTGACATCCGTTTTCTGATGTGGGGACATCTGGTGTGCTTGCACACAACAGCTTGTTCTTGAATATCAGCTGCAGCATTTCCAGGTTTCTGAGCCTGTTACCACCTTTCTTCTACCCTCCTGAAGCTTTAGTACCTGAAAAAAAAAGAAACTTAAGGCCCCATCTTTGGCCAGGATGGTGTTGAATTAAGTAGTGCACCTTCTCATCTATTACTCTCAGACATACAAACATCTAGCCAGGATCCTGCATCTTTCAGCAAAGGAATTGAAACATTGTTTTCACAATTTTCTACTTGTCTAATCCTGGAAGCTAAACCATATTTGCTTCTAAAATAAAGGGAAGTAAGGCAAAGGTCATGGTAGTCATTGTCTTTCCTGCTCCATGAAAAGAGTAAGTTGACACTGGGTGACATATAACAGCAGGGCATTAGAAATGGTATAGGAGCATCCAATTGTAATTAACCTTTGGAGCTCCCTGCCCAGGGATGGTACTGAGGCCAGTATCTCAGCTGGCTTCAAAAAATGGTGTTGGAAGGTGATATACATTCAAACCAGAGCCCACAGTTACACCAGGTGTGCTTAAAATTATTAGCCCTATCCATCTCCCCAGATGTGGCAGAGGATTTTTGGCTGGTATTAAGAAAGTGATCTAATGCTGATATATGCAACCTGGCTACAAGCTTATTTGTTGAACAAACCAGCCAGAGTCATTTGTATTATTTAGCACTTTGCCATTCAGAAATTGCTCCCTTGTGCTTTCATGTACTCTCTACAGAATTCTGTGAGACAGGTTATTAATCTTCCCATTGCACAGATATGGAAGACAAGACTCAGGGAGTTTAAGTGACTTGCCCAGTATCACACAGCTGGTGAATGGTAAAGCCCTAACTCCAACCAAGATGTGTGGACTGTCACTCTCTGGCCTCATCCTATATATTGGATCAGTGACTGCTCACTGGAATCACTCAGAGCTTTTAATAAATAATGGTATCAGGGCATCAATCTTTCACACACACACCCAAAAGATTCCAGTTTAACTGGGCCTGGGAGTTGTTATTTTTTCTAAGAGTTCCTTAGTAGACTTAAATATATATATCCAAGGCTGGAAGTCAACCTGTTACATGAAATGATGACCCACTGTGATATAAAATGCACAGAATAGGCTGAACCATGATACTAGGAATCTTTTCCATCAGCAATTAAGGAAGAATGATGTTTTCAGGCTGGTGCTATGTGTCAGCGAATAAGTGATTGCCTACATGGTATAATTTGACAACCAATGCAGGATACTTCCAATCTAAAATAAGCTCTCCCTTGTCCCTTCACTGTGCCTTAAATAGTGAAGAGATGAAGGGCTGGCATAGGATCAAAGCCTAGGAGGCCCCTGTTGGACCAGGCATTGGTCATTTAATGGCTGGCTCATGGCTAAGTCCCAGAGGGCCCACTGAAGGGACTAGATGGCCTAGGCAGCAGGGGAGCCCTTAGGATCTTGGAGCAGCAGGTTTTATTGCCAATAAGTATAAAGGTTTTCTTATAATTTACCAATCATTACAGCCATATTGGTGTATATTTGTAGAATACCATCTTTGAATATGCTCCCATCCCAATGCTGTCTTGCTAAATGTTTAATAACCAGGCAAGGAGTAAGAGTAGAAGCCCAGAGTTACAGTGTTTGCCAATTCCTATGGTGTAAGTACTCTTACCATAGCCGATTTTAATCTACCAATGTGATGTCACAAATCATGGAGTTAGGAAGAGATTCACAGTAGCACCCCCCACATATAGTATTTATATGATACAGATACAATAAATGTATAACCTCAAGAGTGCAGATAATAGCAAAATGTAGTAAAACAATTATAAAGTGATGAGTTTTTAACATAAATCTTTTTAACTATAATTTGCTTTACATGTTCACATAATTGAATTTTTACTAAAAGCTGACTTAAACAACCAGCTAATGAAATTCATGAACTTTAATAATTGACCCCCAGGAACTGGTATAATCTGACTCTGGCACTCAACTGACCTACCCCCATCTATTCATTAGTGTCACTATTTGAGAGAAAAGCTTAGAAGGTCCCTAATGAATACATAAATATTGCCTGAGAAGGGCAACACAATCACCCAATAGAATCCATAAACAATTCATGGCAGGGTAACTATGAGTCATTTTGTAATGCCCTGGGAGAAAAGGCAAATAGAGACAAAGCCTCAGTATCCTTACAGACCACATAGAGATAATAACACCAAAACTCGGTAAGTTATGCAAAGCACAGTGACCAAAACATAGTAATCCCTAACAAATGACAGTCACATTTTTACATTTTTGAAGTGGGCAAGAAAATCAACACTTGATGCACGGTTAATATGTGTTAGACTATTGCCAACACTTGATGTGATAGCAAGAAAAATGCCAAATGGAATACAAGAGTTACAAGATTAAGAACTGGTTTTCAGCCCACCCATTGGCTGTAAGTTAGACAAACAGAACAGTAAGTATGTGTTGCACCCAGTGACAAGAGAAAAAGACATGGAATGGACAATAGACCGGTGGAACACAGGGTAAGCCACAAGTGCCTGGGGGAGGGAATAAGGACAGATACACAGACAGGAAACAGTTATACCTTTAGTTTCATCTAGAAAACTAAGGAGGAGTCCTTTGAGCAAAACAGGTGGGTCTTTCAGTTGTAAAAAAAAAAAAAAAAATGGTTGCACAAATCTCAGGAAGGCCAAAAAGGTATAAAAGGTATATTTGATGGAGTCTAGGCTATGTGGTGGAGAGGTATTGCAAGTAAGGTCTGAGAGAACCTTGCCAAGGAGTTGGGACATTATCCTGCTGGCTGTATAGGCTTTAACAAGGGGAGTGAAATTTGGAAATACATGTTTTAGAAGACAATCCTGGCAACCCTGAAAGCAGTATAGCAAATGCATGTATGAAATACATTCGGAAAGTGTGGTGGAGGAAGACCCAGCTGGGAGATAATTTTAATTGTCCAGGTAATATACATGAGGAAAACCGGAATTACACTCCTATTATTGCTCAGAGAAGCAGAGCAAGAGTGGAAAGGAAGAATATTTAGAGGGTAAAATCAGAAAGACTTGGTGACTGCTGGGTGTGAGTGGGCAGAGAGGAATGGAAGATGAGCCAGAAGCTTCTAAGTTGGGTGATGTGGTAGATTTTGATGATATCAACTGAAACAAGGGAAACAATAGAAGTAACAAGTTCTCAGAAACACAGTATGGAAAAGACCAGTGTGAAACCTCTAAATGCAGTGAGTGCAAACACCTGCATTATTTCTGTTTCATCTCCCGCCTTATTTTGTGATCTCATCATTTATTTACTCTAGGTCAAGAGGGGCAAATAAAATCCTGCACAGGGAAGTGCCTGGAAAAAATTAATGAGAATATATGCAAATAAGGATCCTCGTTAGCGTTCATTCAACAAAAATGTATCGTATCATGACCCCAGCACTCCAGGCACCTGAGCCAAAGTGCCCCGAGTCCAGCCTTCTCTCCTCCTGAACCACAGCCGGGATAGGGGAAATAGAGTGCCTGACGTGCAGGGCAGCGTTCTTCCCTCTTCATCCAGGGGAGTATTAGAAAAATACTTATGGGGTCTGGAACTGGGGATAAGAAGTCAGAATCTGCTTTCTGTGGCAGAAGCAGACTGGCCAGGGTGACCATGGAGAGGCAGGCTGGGTGACAGAGTAAGATCTTTAAAAATAAGGTGACCCCTATACTGGATCGGGATGTAAGATGGACTTGTCAGGAGCACAGGGCAAGCCTGGGCCACGGACCGAGGGAAACGGCCAAGAACAAGGCAGGAAAATGAAGAGGCAATCGGAATTCAGGTGGCATAGACTTAGAGGAGAAATCCCTGAACCGAAGTCAGGCTAAGGCTGCTAGTAAACTCACAGAAGCAGTGGGCAGAGAGCCACTCTGCGGAGATCAGAGGCAGCATTCAAGATTATTCCCTTAAAAGTAGTTCTCACGGCTCCGGCACTCTTTTTAGCAGAGTGCCATGGGAATCCCCGAGAAGCTCAACTCGGCTCTAGCAAGCAACAGTCATCACAGGGGGCCTCTTTCCAGCAGAGCAGAGGCTTCCCCTCTGGTTCAGGAGTAGGGCTGACTGCAAAGAGTCACCTGTAGGGTGAGTGGACGCTGGGTTGCTCAAGTCATATTTACTGAATTCATTTCCCAACGCTGGGCCAGGAATCCTGGTACTGAGGTTTTGATCAAGACCCTGATGCCAATTAAAGTACTGACACCAAGCAGGGGTTACAGCTCTAGCAGATTATTTCTACTGCAGGGGCTCACTGCAGGCAGCAACCTGAGAAAATTTAAAGCAAAGGTTTTTTTCCAATTTCTGGAGCAATGAGAATAACTATTATTCGTAGTCTGCCCCTCCATCAACTATATCATGTTTTCAATGATGAAGAAAATACAATCAATACAAATCAATCTCAAGAATGAATGAACTAAATGCAGGCTTTTGCAGGGACCAGTTGTCCCACCCTGACCCTGAACAAGGCATTTTGCCCTCCCTGGGTCTGAGGCACAGTCGTTTAGAAAATGAAGACATTTTCCAATTCAGTCACAGCATCCCTGAGTGTCCTTGTAGTTGGTATAAGGAATATAAATAAAGCCAGCAAGATTTGAGGTAATTATAGGAAATGAAAGCAATTATATGTTGCTATCATTCTACTGCTATATGCCAAACATATGGCCCTATGTTGGAAGAGATGTTAAATCTCACAAACAAATTAAAAGCAAAGAGCCAGTGCTTTTGTGTGGGTGGGGGACAGGGGTAAAGATTTATATCTAAGAAGAAAAGTCCTCCTCCAGCCCTAGTCCACATGCAGTTCCTTGAAAGCTCCCACAGCAACATATGCTGGTTTCAGCAATGAAATCTCTGGGCAGAATGCCGCAAGGGACAGCACAATTTCTCACTTACCCAATGTCTTCAGTCAGGGAAGGAAGAGAACACAAGGACCAGAAGAAAGGCGATTTTTTTATTTCTTTGTCAGCTAGGATGCATTTGCTTTCAAGCTCTTGGTCAGTTGGGCACCAACAAGTCCCAAAATGTAGCCAGGGACCCCAGGCACTCGGGCTCCCCTGGAGTTCCAGCCCAGTGGACGAGCCTCACCTTGTGGCCTGGAATGCTGCAGACACAGGGATATGTCACTTTGAACAAGGAAAAGAAAACAAAAAGGAATTTAAAACACTCATACATTCTGTGTGCTCAGGAAGCAATACAGCTGTATAAAAGAAGAAAACAAGTTAGCAAAAGTCACTCGTAAGAGAAAAGTGAAAAGCCTGTGTCCTTTCTCTGTAGAAGTACTCAGTACTACACTAAAAATAGTAAGTTCCTCACTAAAGTACCCTCCAATATGGTAGGCCCTAAGCCCTCATAGCTATTTAAATTGAAGTTAATTAAAATAAAAACTTCAGTCTCTAGCCATTACCACACGAGAGAACACAGAGAGAAAACACCCCCATTATTGCAGAAAATTCCACCAGCTAGAGCTGCTCTCAAAAGCTAACTGGATCAAAGGACAGTAATCTACTTAGCAAGGAGTCTGCCTCCCATGTCACTTTTTTACTATTCATGGGCTAATTAATCCTCTCCCTCTTCTGTTTTCTGTAGCTTTGGTACTTTCCCTCACAGCTTACACTTAGCTGTGAGGTCATCAAAGTCACAGCATTAAGGCCCCAGAGTAGCACGTCCCCGGCGTTGGGGATGTGTCTGGACTCCTCCTTGTCCCTCAGACAACCCACTCTTGCACCCAGGCAGTTCTAAGCTCAGCTCTTTGGTGACTCTGCACACCCTGTCCTCACTTCAAGACATCTGCTGTCTCTGTCTTCAGCTCCCACTGTTTAATTACCTTGTCAGCTTCTCTCTGAATGAGTGACTCAGCAGAGTGACTTTTTAAGTGAGCTTTCATATTTAGCAATTCAGCCCACATGCAAACTGTGATGGGGTTGATTTTCTAAGTAAACATACGAAGACTTTTATATCAAATTAGTGTTTTTATTCAAAATAATCACCCTAGCAGGTAACATACTTCTTCCAATTACGCAGTCATTGCTCACATCACAGTTAGACCATTTCCCAGGGACTTGGCTAGGGCATGCCTAAGTGTATAATGGAATTTTCTCTGAGAAGGGATGTGGTTAACTTCCTGCCCTCATCTCTTTAGGGTATCTCCTTAAAAACTAAGAGGTCACAGAACTTTTGATTTAACAAAGCAAAGTCACCGGTCTTCTAACTCTTTGGAATTATAACCACATAGCTCCAAAATTTACAATCTCTCATGAGGTGCAGAGAAAACAATCACAAGGTGCATTATTTGCCTCTTACAGAGATAGGCTGTACCAATTAGTCTTTCTTCTGTTTACTGTATAAATGTGTGAGCATTTCTGTCCAGACTTCATAGCCACTTCTGTGCTACCTTACATATATGTCAACCTGATCATGCTTACCTCCTAAGTTTCTCTCTTATATTGTTACTGAGGGGTCTTCTGTCAGAGGATTGTGTTTCCTATGGCCCAACGGTCATATCCCCAAAATGCATATGTTGAAGTCTAATCCACAGCATGGTGGTATGAGAAGATGGGGCCTTTTGGAGGTGATTAGATCATGAGGGTGGAGCCCTTATGAATGGGATTAGTGCCCTTATAAGACGAGGAAGAGGTGACCTCTCTCTCCACCACATGAGGAAACAATGAGAAGACAGCCATATGCAAATAAGGAAGAGGGTCCTCAACAAACACCAGATTTGCCAGGGTCTTGACCTTGCACTTTGCCTCCAGAACTGTGAGCACTACACTTCTGCTGTGTAAGCCACTTGGTCTATGGACTTTTGTTACAGAAGCTTGAGCTGACTGAGAGTATTATTTCTCTAATACATGTGACACACGCATTTAAGTATTTTAAATGCATATGTTCATAGGAAAATTTGATTCATGAAACCCCTACAAAAGTCACCTGGAATTTGAATAATAAAATGAATGATCATGTGGAATTATAGTTTTGAACCAAAAATGAGGTAGGCTTTTTGTTAGTTTGTTTTTTAAAATGTGGCAGTTAATTTTTGAGAGTACATCTTTGAAGGGGATGGAAACTTAGGTTCATTTGTTAAAAAAATGAATGAATAGCCCCAATACTGAATACTTACAGCATGTGTATAATACATATATGTATTGGAGAAACATGGATTTTTTTCCCTCAAGTACTAAATTATCTTTTCTCTTATTTTCATATACATCCTTAAACAAGCTACTTCATTAAAGATACCAGATAATATGCAGATACAAGAGCTTCTGTCAAAGAGCACTTTTTTAACTTTAACTCTGTTCAAACCACTGTTAAGAAGTCAAAAGAATAGAAAAGGCTGGTTTTGTATCATTTCCCCCATATCCTGAAGACCCATCCTTGCCTGTGTACAGAACAAAATCAGCTACAGTTTTTGACCAACAGACTCACAATCTAAATTTGCTAATAACTTGGATGCAAACACAAAAGAGAAAGAAGCCCTTGAGAGAAAGATGTCAAGACTCAACATGGCCAGCACCCGCTCTCTCGGGCTGCAGGCAGGAAGGATGGCTTCAGTGCGGGTTGCACAGCCCTCCGAGGTGGAAGAGCACTATTTAGGAGCAGAGCATTCTTGGATATTACTGGAAAGGGAAGCCCTCTCAGAGTA
This sequence comes from Manis javanica, assembly GCF_040802235.1. Lineage (NCBI taxonomy): Eukaryota > Metazoa > Chordata > Mammalia > Pholidota > Manidae > Manis > Manis javanica. The sequence goes on along the minus strand of NC_133164.1, from coordinate 104,950,453 downwards.
AGACTTTGCTGTCCATCCAATATGGTCTCCATGAAGTTCCCGAGCACGTGTGTCCATCATGGCGATCTTCAGGTAGGAAACGTGGTCAGGCGGAGACAACACCCAGTGCCTCGCCAGGAATTTGGACACACAGGTTCTCCAGACGGCTTCTCCTCCAATAGACAGGATGAGCTGAGCAAGGTCCAGCCGCTCCCTGTACCACAATATCTGTCTCTTCAAAAAGAGGGTGAATGATGACCCATCAAGATCCTTCTACCTCAACACTCCCACGACTCTGTAAGAGTCAAGTATGGTTCCTTTAGGACAGTGTTTCCCTAATTTGAAAGATCCTAAGGATCATTTGGGCACTGGTTTAAAAATATATATATACAGATTATTAATTTTCACCCCAAAATCTCCAGAGAACAAGCCAAGGAAATTGCATTTTATCTAGAGATCTAGGTGACATTGCAGTAGAACAGTGATGAGTAACAAGCTATGCCGAGTCCCCACTGTCCTACCCAGCTTTGATCTAATATCAGAATGACAAGTAGAAAGATGTATTCCTATTTCCCAAATACGCCCAGGCATGAGCATTTCAGCACCTAAAGAACAAGGCCAATTTGCTCATTGTTTTATTCTTCTATTGAATAAAATAACGAATCTCTAAATTTGTCTTCATTAAATCTATTTTCATTTTCAATGAGAAAAATTATGGCTTGCAAGCATGTTAAATTTGTTTGGCTCTGATGCAAAAATACAAAGGTTTCTTTCCCCAGAAGAAAGGGATGAGGAGGAAGGTACAAAGGAAAGGAAAGGGAACTCAGATATTGCTGCAAATCACCTTTGTTACCTGTAATCCAGGGGCACCATAGTAGCCAATCAAATGGATGACAATCAAGTAGATCGCAGGTGTGCCCCCTTCCCGGCACTACATGATGACACAGTGGCTGTTTTTCCAGTTGTAAGGCCTGCCAGGACTTTGACAACACAGGCTTATAGGGAAAGCAGGGAAAGGCAGGACAGGAAATACCAGCCCAGCTCCAGAGGATTGTTATGGGATTGGTCCATATCAGGCTGTACAGAGGGGTCTCGCCAACTGGGGCTCAAACTCAGCCAATAGCCGCATCCAAAGAGGACCTGAACAAAGGCTGTAGGTTAACAGGATTCCCTAAGCAGTAACAAGGGTAGGCATTAAGATCATATAGCAGACTTCAAGGGCTCTTTCTAACATGTAATATGCTTGTACAAGACCACACATAAATTTTTCCATTCCGCATGTCTAAATTGATACATCCACTATACCCTTTAGAGTGTTAAATAGGCTTTTGAAAACAGAAAAATGAATCTGGCTATCACAAAGAGAGATACTGTAGAAGCGTCTCAATAAAATATTTCTTCTAAAGAAATGAAATATCCTGATATGGGGAGTAACACAAATAATCTTACTTGTTTTAGAACCCCATGCATGCACGTAATCTCAGATTCTAGTTGGTGCCTGAAATACAACCAATATCTGACCTTATTACTCCCTCTTTGCTTTCTAATGACTTGAGGAATATTTAGATCATATGATCAGACTGACCAATAAATAGATGGCCAAGAGCCAGTTTGAGAGGCAGCAAAAACCATTAAACTAGTCTACATGAGGAAACTGGCTGGAGTTGCAGGCCGTCATCTCAGCAGAAGAATGTGGGTTCTGATTGCCCTTTGGGGTCATGTTCTGGAAGGTGGACGCTGGACCCGCAGTTACTATAGAGTCGTGACAGAAGAAGGGAGGCCCAGGGAGGTGCTGGCAGCTGACTCAGCCTCGGTTGGGGCAGCACTTCAGCTGATGGCATAGAGTATTCCTAGAGAAACATTTCATCCTTTTGTTTGAGTGTACTAAATCTCCTCTTGTTCAAGTGGTAAATGGTTTGCTTTTGGCAAAGCTTTAAAGAGGAAAACTCAACACCTGGGACCCATGGAGAAGGAAGAAGTTGGTCAAACACTAATGTTATAGATCCTGCCTTCCAAGGGTGGCAGACATTTGCGTAGATGAGGGAGGGCCGGTGGATAAAGACCCCTCTGCAGGCCCCGGAGTGGAGAGAGAAGAGCAAAATCCAAGCCACGTACTGAAGTCGTGAGGCGCAAGAACTAGCCCTGGGAGAGAGGGCTGGGAGTAGCTAAACAGCATGCTCGGTAGCCATCTAGCTTCAGTTGAGGGCAAGACTCTAGTTCAAGAGACACACAAAAAAGGATTCCAGTCATATAAACATGACAGAGGTTGGATAAGGACTGAATGGAATGGGAGGAACATGCTGGTGCGCAGAGCACACCCAGCCGTAAGGCAGAAATGACCGGCAGGTGGCGCCATATGCGCTGCGTTTTTTCAGCGCCAGCCTTGGTGAGAGTTGGCTACTGGAACTGAGAATGGAAAAGCATCAGTACAACGGGGAATACTGGGAAAGAGGACCTTTCAGGCATTAAGGCATGATGCTGATACCAGCTGCTGAGAGCAACACTTTGCAGCCAATACTTTGCAGAAATAACTCCAGTTATTTCCAAGGCTGGATCTGACTGAACAGAATTTAAGAAGGAGTATGACCAAGGGAGATAGTCACCATATAAAAAAGGAAGCATTTACTTTTCAAAAGGAAGCCACTGCTCATCACTCAATGTCTGCCCACATCATCATCAATATCTTCACAAATGAACAAAAATGGTTATATTCAGGTCATAAAGTTATTAAAAATCTAACATTCTAAAGTATCAGTGATTAAAGATAAAACAATAGACCAAAAAACACAATTTGGTGTCCCAAAGAATTTCTGTGCAAAGGCAATGTAATTTGAAGTTAATATGCCCATTGGTATATATACAAACAGAGTTGTTATTGTACCCTTATGTATAACCCCAAATGAGAAAGGCTACCAGTTGTACCAGTGGTATTTATAATATACAAGAGAAGGCCCACAAATGGATGTCAAACCACTTCTTAATATGCTCAGAATACAGCTCTATCCCCTTAGTTCCAGCCCTTCTATTTCTCTAGTCTCCTGGAACCACTTTGAATAACATTTCTGGAGCCTTGTATTTTCCTGCTTCAACCTGAATGCAAATTCCTTCCCTCATGTTCACAGGGAGAGAACTGGCTCATTGGAGATCATCTCATGATGCAGACATGGACCATGTGAGGCATCAGTGCCACAACTCAGGACTAGACAGCAAGGTTTGTATCAGATCACAGAGCAAGGAGAAAGTAAAGTGTGAAGCTTTCCAATATCTGCTGAATTATTTGCAAAATACATCTCCAAAAAAAGGTATGTACCCAGAATATGCAAAGACTCTTCACACTCAGGAATAACAAAAAGCCCAAGAAAAACTAGGCAAAAGATTTGAACAGACACTTCACCAAATAAGATGCACAAAGGCAGATAAGTACATGAAAAGATACTCAACATCATTAGTAATTAGAGAAATGCAAATTAAAACCACAATATGTCACCATACTTTTATTAGAATAGCTATATTTTTTTAAATTTAAAAGATAGTATCAAATTCTGGCAGGAATGTGGAGCATTAGAAACTTACACAATGCTGATGGGAATGCAAAATGATACAATCTCTTTGGAAAACTGAGTTTCCTATAAAGTTAAGTGAACTCTTACTGTATGATCCACTGATCTCTTTTAGTTATTTACCCAAGAATAATGAAAACATGTTCACATAAAAATTGTACACAAAAACCTGTAACTGCCAAAAAACTAAAACAAGCAAACATCTAACAATTCATGAATAATCTGTGGCATGGCACATCCATACAGTAGAATACTGCTCAACAATAAAAAAGAAATAAACTATTGATCACATAGCAACATGGATGAATTTCAAATGCATTCTGAGTGAAAGAAGCCAGATTCAAAGGCTACATTCTGTATGATTCCATTTATAAGACCATCTGGAATAAGCAAAATTATAGGAATAAAAAACAGATTCTGGTTCCCAGGGCTTGGGGACGGTGTAAAGGGTTGACTACCAAGGGACAGCATGAGGAAACATCTGAGGTCAGAGCTGCTCTACATCTAGATTGTGATGGTGGTTACATAACTATATGCATCTGTCAAAATTCATATAACTGCCCACCACCAACAGATAATTTACTCTCTGTTACTAAAAAGAATTAAATAAGTCAAGGTTTTAAAGTTCATTCAAATGGTTAAAAGTAAAGATACATAATTGTCAGATAGAAAACATAAATCAGGCCACATTTTATCCCATATTAATAGTGTTCCAATAAAATGATCAAAAGCTAGCTTCCTTCTTTTAAGGCTCTCCCTTAAAAAGTCTTTGTCCAAATTATCAAAACCTTAAATTGGTAAATTGGTCAGTTCTCAGGATATCCCAGGAGAGCCTCAGGGTTCCAGACACAGTGAGGAACCAAGAGGTATCTCCAGTGGGCGCTGGGGATCCCTGCCTCAGTCTGCCTGGAAGTGGCCCAGTCTGATTTCCACCAAATCCATAAAATCCCTGCACATGTTGAAGTTTATCAAGAGTTTCTGATCCCTTCTTATGAGTAATTTACAAATACAAAAGGTGCCTACCTTTCAGGTAAAGAGAGAGATAGGATTAGTCCCTGGTTCTTAAGACGATTCTCAAAGCAACTGTAAGAAAAAAAAATGTACATAAGGACTGTAAAGATTCAAACATTTGGGGAAAATGAATTTCAAACCAGTACAACAGAAAGAATTATGACATAATTTTTTAAATCTGTATTTATGTAATAAGACACATAGTTCCAAATAAAACATCCAAGGACATATTTCTTGGGGAAAAGAACCTAAAAGCCAAAATTCCTTCAAATGTATCTTTCAAAATCTCCAAGATAATTTTCCATCCAATTAAAACAACCCCAGGCTTTTCCAATACTCTTCCATCTTCATGTGTGAAATTCCTAACTGCTCTTCAAGATGCAATTCAAAAGAAAGTTATACATTCAATCTGAAAGAATTTGATATTAAATTTCCTGGAATAGTTCTAGGAACTCGGCAAAATCCAACTCCAATAACTCTTAATCTTATCATACAGGAAATCAAAAAAATGTTATGAAATCAAAAAATGCTGCATTTAGTATGCACTAGAATCAGATGGAGAGCATGTGAAAACACAGATCTGGGTGGGTCCTACCCCAGAGCTTCTGATTCTTAGCGTCTGAAGTGGGACCGGAGAATTTGCATTTCTAACAAGCTCTCAGGAGATGCTAATGATGCTAGTCTGAGGAACATACTTTGAAAATCACTCCCCCACATACTATAGAATCAATTAAGACAGTATGTGTAATACTTCTATATGGCATACAATTCTATATTGGTATAAGTGAGTCTTGTTTTCACTTTCCACTTAGACTGAGTCCTTTAAGGCTTCTCTATCTTGTCAGGTAGATTTTTGGCACTTTTTTCTTTGAATACCTATAATGCTTTGTATTTCCTTTCTGATGCTGCCAGTAGTTTGCTTAGCATTAAAGTCATTTTTATTCTGTTTTTATTACACCAACTAGACTTCATTGAGATCATTGAGATTGTTCAGTCCCCTGCAGTGCACAGCAGACTGTCTTACACACAATGGGTATTCTGGACAATAAGCTGTTGAACTGAGGTGAACATCCCTTATTATAAGAATACTGCTTTGCTTTTTGGTGGTTATAATGCAAATACAGAAGGAATGTATTACAAAGCACAACAACATATTATTTTCCTGAATTGGATGTCTAAAATCACACTGAAACTGGCACTCTATTTAGTCTAACTGAATACATTTCGGACATTGAATAAACTGTATACCACATCTACGTAAGTGATAATTGCTAAGTAGAGTGTTAATGAGCATACATTTTTAAAGTTGGATATAAGTTTCTTGATCAATAATGTAAACCTTTCAAGTATGACCTTTATGCCATGAGTAAATCTGTTTTCAATCTCATTGCTTCTTCCAGGAATGGAATCTGCTGCACGTATGAGAACAGTAGCATTGCTTCCATAACAAAAGAGCAAAATTCCTACATAAATACACACAAGGTTGCTGATTGTGGTATGAGGGGCCACACCTGCTCACTGCAAAGAAACTGGACGTAGCCAGCCACTCTTAGGGAAGAACAAACAGCACTGACTTTAAGCCATAAATAGCCTGAGCATGAAGGTATGAAATCATCCACCGTTTTTTGCATTTTAACAGCAAAGCTTCATTTATTCAAAGCAAAAGAATTGAGTCATATTATGGAAATGCAGGCATCAGTGACCCTATGGGTTTACATATTAAGGGATGGAAAACCCTGCCCAACACCCCGAAGTGAAGCCTTTGTTGATAGTTACTTATTTTGCCCCCACATAAGGTCAAATTCAGTCTATAAGAACTGGCAAAATTGAAAAATAAAATTCTAAAGTGAGTTTTTGACCGTTTATAACTCATTTGGTTAACATAGCTCCTTAAATGTTACAAAAATAATCTGAAAGGGAAAGTCAAAATCTATGCCTGACTCCTCTTGAAAGACCTCTGGGCCCCCATCAATTTACAGGCAGGTCAATCGTGCTTATCTACCGCTGTTAAATAACCCAGCCCCTAACAATTCATAGCAACAACCACGTCACTTACTCTGGTTTCGCCATTTGGGCAGGGACAACTTGTCTCTGCTCCACGTTGCGTAAACTGAGGCAGCTCCAGTCCCAGGAAGGCTCGCTCACATGGCTGGCAAGTTGGCGCTCATTGATGCCTGGGAGCTCAGCCAAGGCTGTCGGCCAGTGGCCTCAGCTCTTCCCCACACGGATCTCTCTGCTTGGGCTAACCCGGAAAGTGGCCACGGGGCCCACGAGGAGGGAAGGAGAAACTGCCAGTCACATTAACGCATCACTTCCTCTGCATGCTATTGATGAAGCCATCATAGAACGAATCCAGATTAAATGGTGGAGAAAGAACCCACACCTCTCCACGCAGACAGTGATAACAAAGCCTGTAGCCACCTTCAAACTACTACTGCAGATTTTGGCTAAGACCAGACCTTAAATTAAGGCAGAAGAATCCAAAGCCTTTCTTCAATCTTAAAATAAGACAATGCTTGACATCAGTGCTTCTCAGTGTGTGATTCCCCAGACCAGTAGCATCATCCAAGAACTTGGAAATGCAAATTCTCAGGTCTCACCCTAGACTTACTGAATGAGAAAGTCATCTTTATGTTAAAGCTGAGGATTTTTCACCCTGACTCTGAATTTTACTAAACCAATTGTAGAAGATGAAAATGAATTTAGTTGAAGTAAACAGCTACGTTTACTCAGAAGAGAAAATAATTAAATGAAACTGAAGACCTAGATTTACTTGGAGCAATACACAGTGTTTACATATGATTTAACATTCTAAAAATATTTATGGGGGTTTCTACATAATGGATTTGTATCGCCATGGTGGTTAATCTTCAGTAAATATGTTTTTTAGTATCATGTGGTTTTTACTTATTATGCACTAACTGTCTTATTAAATTCCAATTAAATCCATATGTGAGAATATTATAAAGTGCTCCCAGAAGGACTGATTACAAAATCAATTACTGGCTTGAAGCTCTGATGTTATTCTAAGAAAAATGGTGGCCTCCACTTGTTGGTACCAAAAAAAAAGCAATTAAAAAGTTTTACAGTCACCCATCAGTTGTAAACAAGATTGTATCTATGATTGTGTCTGCCTAAAGAAAAGTAAGAAAGGGGCCATGAAGCTCATATACAATTTCAAGAAAAGCTATACTTAATGCAATAAAAATTTTCCATTCAAATTCACAGCAATATGCATTACACAGACTTCTATATCTATACACATATACATATTTACCTACTAGGCAGGGAATTACTATGGGGAGGAGACAGAAAAACTACAAAAACTGACTCAGAGACAAATAATACTGCATAGCCCTAGGCCACGAGTGGAAGACTCAGCAACCCTCGAACTTTAATACCCCTGAGGTCTTTCTAGCATCACAGCCTTGTCAGATTTTAATGGGTGTAAGAGAGTCTTGGTCCATAAATAGACAAAGAAAATGTTCATTTATGTTTCCTGTGCTCCTTTCAAGAGAAACTGAAGTGCTCAATGCATTTCACAAATATTTTTTCCTGTAGTATAACTAAGCCACCACTTACTAACTCATTCTACTGGTCTACAGTTAGATTACCTCCCCCTTTTCCCCTTTATAATTATTTAAAAACCAACTTGGCATCAAATTATGAATAGAGATGTTACCTGCTTTTTCCTCTAAACATTACCTAGTTTTTGTACATATTCCAGAGATTATTTTTTAATTTATTGAGGTATAATTGACATATGACATTATATTAATTTCACATATACACATAATTCAATATTTGTATATATTGTGAAATGATCACCACAATAAGTCTAGTTAATATCTGTCACCATAATAGTTACAAAAAATTTTTGTGTGATGAGAACTTTTAAGATCTACTGTCTTAGCAATTTGCAAATATGTAATATAGTATTATTAACTATGTCACCCTGCTATCCATTACATTGTCAGGACTTATTTTTTCTGTAACCAGAAATTTGTACTTGCTGATTTCTTTCACCCATTTTGTCATCCCCACCCACCTCATCATGGGCAAGCACCAATCTGTTCTCTGTATCTATGAGTTCAATTTATTGATTGATTTATTTTTAGATTCCACATATAAATGAGATGATATAGTATTTGACTTACTTAAAAAATATTTCTAATATAGAAATATTTTATCAGAAAAGGTTGATTTTTTTAAAAAGTTGGTTCTTAATATACAAGTCATTAATCATCCGGACATACTGTCTCTCTTCCCAGTAGTACGGGAGGTATGTTTGTCATAGTTTCGTGTGATCTTTTTAAATAAAACTTCTCTAAGTCTCCTGATAAATTCCCTTAGGGCAGCTAACTGGCCTCCTTCCCTGGGAAGGTGTAATATTTAGTCCACTAAGTGGCAGAACTCAGAACTCACAGCCAGGGCCTCCTTTGCATGAAGTATAGCAAGGAGCCCCCAAAGCCTGTCTTGCTCAAAACACTGGTCCAGGCCAAAGACAGATACTCAGATGAAATGAGACCTAACAGGAGATACCATGCAAGAAGTGCCTCCAGTCACTCAAAGAACACAGAAGCCATGAGCCACTAAATCCCCTACATTCCTCTTCACAATTCCAATTAATTCTTCTGCATTTTTTCCAACTTTTTATCCTGCCAACTCTCTCAAAGGAGGACAAGTTTCTTGGCCCAAGATGATTCTGGGCTCTGCATTCTTTCCCAGACCAGCCCCTCTAAGACCTATTCCAAAGGTCATTCTTTAGCAACTACTCGTCACCAGCAATGAGATGATGCCACAGGGAAGGCCTAAGTTTAAATAATGTCCAGTTCATAAGGAGAGCCCTAAGGGAGGAAGGACAGGCAATGGGCAGGAACACGGGACTTGAGGAATTCTGGGAGCAGCCAGGACAGCTTAAGGAACCTGGAGGTAACAGGAAGATGAAAACACATCTGGACTAGAAACACACTAAAGGCGACTCAGCACAGAGGCTGCTGCACACGGCCTGAAGTCTGCTGGAGCCCAGGCCCAGGTCTGCAGCTCACTGTTACCCCACCTCTCCAACCTCTGCAACTTCTGTGGAAAACTGGGTTGATACTGTCCTCCCCAACATGGTAAAGACTGAGTGCCTAGTGACTAGTATTTATGTATTTATCTGTTATATACAGTACATTTGTATGTATTATATTCATGTGTGTATGCATATATACAGGAGCAAGAACATCGATGAGAGCAAATTCCTGCTCCTTCACGTGCAGCACTTGAAAGGTGTGGCTGCAAATATGTCAGTCAGCCTGGCATCACCCACTCCTTGCCTCTCATTCATTTCGGAGGCTATGGGACGCTGGTACAAGCTTCCGTTCCACACTGGGGAAGGCAAAGGATACACCTTCAGTTCTTTCTTTCTGTGTTTCAATTTCAGGTAGTCTGCTTTAAATGGCATCTGAAAGGTGGAGAATCCTGAATGATAAACTACAATTAGGAATTCTATGACAAGAGAGGGTGTATACTTTCCATTCTGCCTCTCCTGTTTGAGGCTAGCCCCTTCAGGCCTCCTACCTGCTCTCAAAGCCCACTGACATATGTTTTTCGTGTATAATACAGGGCAGAGAACAATAATGTAACATGATTCTTAACCTTCAGCTGCCTAAGTGAGCATCACTACAGTTATTTAGTGCATAAAATCAAGCACATGTCTTTTCCAGGTAGAGAGACTGAGATAAGAAGGCAGGCAGAGAACAACAGCACAGAAGAAATGAAACCAGTGTTGACTTTATTTTTGTAAACCAGGGTCACTATTTCGGCCTTATTCACATTCTTGCCTAAGGGAACTCAGCTGATCCAGGCAGGTCCTGGGGGCTCCTTCCCATAATCCCTCTAAACCTGTGGAAGGATCTGGGGTTTAACCTGAGACCCTAGGTCAGGCTCACATTCCCCTTGGAAAGACGTGCCAGTTCCTGTACTGTGACTCTGCTTAGCTAGTGACAGTCAGCAATCCAGTGGCTCAGGAGGGACAAGGACCTTGTGGTACACAGTCCTACTGATGGGTTTCCTCCTATACATCTTAGGGAATGGAAAGATTTATGGTGAAAGAAAGGAGACATTTTTATTGGCAAGTCTCCTAATGCACAGGGTGACCTGGAAAACTGTGAGGTTAGAGTATCGGAGGAACAAGCAGGAAGCATGGCTGGTGACAGAGGGGTGAGGGAGACTCCCTCTGAGTAGGGTGAGAAGACGCCCAGAAGCAGGACTGGACTAGAGAGGCTTTTTCTAAAGGGCATCCCTGACGGCAGACCCTCAGCTCCACCCTGCCTCACAGGGACCTTTCCAGCTCACTGGTTCTCTTATCAGCATGGTCATCACCGGGGAGCCTGTTGGAAATGCAAAATCTTTGACCCTACCTAGACCTATGAATCAGAAACCCTGGGGAGTGGGCCCCCATCTGTGGTGTCAGCACCCAGGTGATTCTGATGCTCTAATTATCTCTGGGAGGAAGGAGTTGGGAGTTGACTTTGCTGTTTTTTTGATGGATATTTTCTGCAGGGAGCTCCTTCTCACAGCCCAGTACTTGGTCCTTGGAAGTCTCCACTAGACAGTGGACTGCTCATGCCCTCACTGGTCTGGATACCACTTCACCTGCCTCTCCTTCAGCGCAGACTGCGGCCCTCTGATGAGAGGCTCAGCAGTGGGGCCGAGCCCTCCTGACCCACGCCCACCTCACCCCCGCCAGCTAGTGTTCTCCCCTCCCTGTTGTCCTCTGCTTTAGTTCTTATTGATGCAATTCCTGCCTACTCCCCAACCCCATTTCTCTAATTAATCAAGACAGCTTAACAATACTTCAGCCCCAGGCATTGCAGAATATCAGGGGCTTTGCTCTTCTGCCCAGTTTTCCGCTGATCCTCTGGGAGCAGAAGGCTGACACTGGTCTCCCTTTTTGCTGGCTTCATCAGCAAGGTGAATGGAGACTAAGCTCTGTCCAGTTCATAGAGACGAACATAAGCCGTTGGCTGGAAGCATATGTTGGGAACCCCATCTGAGCTGCAACTGAAGTGTTCTTAAAGTATCTGTGATCAGTCTCATCTCCCTACCCAGAGGGTCTTAGAAGGCACACTAGTCCAGCAGGTTGGGAACTTTAGATTTTGTTAGGGATTTGGGAACAAGACCGCCCTGTGTAAATCCCACCTTTCCCACTTAATAGGTGGGCGGGCTCCTAATGAAATAGCGTAACCCACCCCAGTGCTTCAGTTTCCTCACCTGTAAAATGGAGATTTAAAATGCCTACCCCATAGGGTTGTGGAGACAATTAGATGTGATAGTATATGTAAAGTGTTTGGAATGCATGCTCACGTGCCATACAAGCATTTGCAACTAATAAGTAGACATTTCTACTTAATCAACCTGAAAAGTTTACATTCTTCTATTTCTTGTGAAATAATAAGCCTCGTCTTATTAGATGAAAGGCTAACTCACCTGACCTTGGCAGGCGTTGGCAAAGACCGTCACTGCTAAGGTGATTTCCTCTAACCCAGCAGGTCTCAGCCTTGGCCTTACACTGGAACCCCCTAGGTGGGAGCTTTACAAAGTACTGATGCCTGGGACCTACTCCCAGAGAACAAGGGAATCTGAGAAACTGTCATTGTCTTAGGAGCCTATGATATGACAACTAAATATAATGTGTTATCCTGAATGGGGAAGTGGATCCGAAAAAGAATATTGGTAAAAAAAAAAAAATTAAGTAAATCTAAATAAAGTATGGACTTTAATTTTTAAAATGAAAAGTAGATGAAGAGAGAGAGGCGTAAAGATGGCAGTGTAAAAAGTGAGACAGAAACTTCCTCCCAAAAGAACATATACTACAAAGATAAAGCAAATATTATGAATCCTGAAAGAGCAACCAGAAAGAAGACTGCAACAGACTGCCTACATCTGGGGAAAACAAAAGACCTCATGGAAAACGGTAAAGTAGCAAAGCCATGATCCAACAGGATCCAAGCCCTTCCCCCACCCCAGCTCACCAGTGGGAGGAAGAGAAACAGAGCAAGGAGCGGGTAGAAGCCTAGGACTGCTGAACACACAGCCCTGGAGATCTGCTCTGGGAGCATGAACCCACATTACATGGTGCTCTGGAGATTAGTGAGGTTGGAAAGCAAAGATAAGCAGAATACTCAGAGACACTGAGATACCAGCTGCTTGTGGAGAACGGATACCTAGAGCCTGCCGCTCCAGGACAAAAAAAAGGCAGGTACTTTAAAAAACTTCCCAACAGTGAGAGGGCTGCTAAAGGGGCAAGGATTGCACAGAGCTTGCCGCTCAGGAGAAAGCTCAGGTGGACAAAATCGTCCCAGCACACTAGCCCAGCAGGTTGAGGACTTTAAGGAGCTTCGGGCACTCTATCACCCTGGCTGGCATTGTGCACGGAGGCCCCCCACTGCGATATGCAGCCTGCCACTCCTTACATCCGGTAGGGACCATTTCACAAACCTGCTGCCCCTGCTATTGTGACAGGCCAGATAGAGGGTGGCTCTGCCTATGGCAGCTACAGGGGCATAATACAAAGGCTCCTCCCTGCATGCTTGGCCCACTGTTCCTGGCAGTGGAGGCAGGCACTGAAGCAGGGAAGCAGAAAAGAGCCCTTTCCTCCCAATAGGCACCAGCCCTGCCATTGCTCCAGGTACTGGAAAGATCCAGAAAGTGCACCAACTAGGCACTAGAGGGCACCACCTACACAAAGTTATTATTCCAGAGTAATCAATACAAATATGAAATGACAAAAGAACCTGATAAAAACCAAAATCCCACAAACACCAGAAAGAGGGCTAAATGAAACTGAAATCACCAATATTCCTCATAAAGATTTCAAAATAAAAACAATAAACATGCTCATGGAACTATAGAAAACTATTGAGGGAAGACTACAAGAAAGAAACAGAAACTTTGGAAAATACTGTATCTGAAATAAAACATATAATGGAGGGATTTAAAAGCAGATTAGATGAGGTAGAGTAGATTGTAAATGAAATAGAAATTAGAGAACAGAACTGCAAAGAAGTTGAGGCACAGAGAGAAAAAAGGATCTCTAGGGATGAAAGAACATTAAGAAAACTGTGAGACCAATCCAAATGGAACAATACTTGCATTATAGGGATACCAGAAGAAGAAGAAAGAGAAAAAGGGATAGAAAATGTTTTTGAGGAAATAATTGCTGAACACTCTTCAAATCTGGAGAAGGAAATAGTCTCTCAGGCCATGGAAATGCACAGACTTCCCAACACAAGGAAAACAATACCAAGATATATAATAAATAAAATGGCAAAGATCAGGACAAGGACACAGTATTAAAAGCAGCCAGAGAGAGAAAAATGATCATCTACAAAGGAAAAACTATCAGGCTACCGTCACACTTCTCAGGAAACCTTACAGGACAAAAGAGGGTAGCATGATATACAATGCAATGAAACAGAAGGGCCTCAAACCAAGAATACTCTACCTGTCAAAATTATCATTTAAATTTGAAGCAAGGATTAAACAATTTCCAGATAAGCAAAAGTTGAGGGAATTTACCTCCTACAAACCATCTCTATAGTGTATTTTGAAGGGACTACTATAGATGGAAGTGCTCCTAAGGCTAAATAGCTGTCACCAGAGAAAATAAAACCACAGTAAAGGAAGCAGACCAATTCATTACTAAGAAAATGCAAAATTAAATCAACTACACACAAAGTCAGTCAAGGGATACACAAAGAGTACACAATATGATACCTAATATACAAAGAGTGGAGGAGGAAGAAAGAAAAAGAACCTTTGGATAGTGTTCAAAATAGCATACTAAGTGAGTTAAGTGAGATGTTAGATAGTAAGGAAGCTACTCTTGAACCTTTGGCAACCATGAATCTGGAGCCTGCAATGGCAATAAGCATATATCTATCAATAATCATTCTAAATGTAAATGGTCCGAATGCACCAATCAAAAGACGTAGAGTTACAGAATGGATAAAAAAACCAGACCCATCTATATGCTGCCTACAAGAGAATCACCTCAAACCCAAAGACATACACAGACTAAAAGTGAAAGTGTTAAAAAAGGTATTTCATGCAACTAATAGGGAGAAAAAAGCAGGTGTTGCAGTATTTGTACCAGACAAAATAAACTTCAAAACAAAGAAAGTCACAAGAGACAAAGAAGGACATTACATAATGATAAAGGGGTCAGTCCACCAAGAGGATATAACCTTTATAAATATCTATGCACCCAACACAGGAGCACCGACATATGTGAAACAAACACTAACAGAATTAAAGGGGGAAATAGAATGCAATGCACTCATTTTAGGAGACTTCAACACACCACTCACACCAAAGGACAGATCAATCAGACAGAAAATAAGTTAAGGACGCAGAGGTACTGAACAACACACTAGAACAGATGGACCTAACAGACATCTACAGAACACTCCACCTGAAAGCAGCAGGATATACATTCTTCTCTAGTGCACATGACATCTTCAAGAATAGACCATATACTAGGCCACAAAAAGAGCCTCAATAAATTCAGAAGGACTGAAATTGTACCAACTGGCTTCTCAGAAAACAAAGGTACGAAACTAGAAATAAATTAGGCAAAGAAAACAAAATACCCACAAACACATGGAGGCTTAACAACATGTTCCTAAATATTCAGTGGATCAATGACCAAATAGGAACAGAGATCAAGCAATATACGGAAACAAAGGAAAACAACAACTCAATACCCCAACTTCTGTGAGACACAGAAAAGCAGTTCTAAGAGGGAAGTATATATCAATACAGGCTTACCTCAAGAAAGAAAAATAATCCCAAATGAGCAGTCTAAACTCACAATGAAACTAGAAAAAGAAGAACAAAGGAGGCCCAAAGTCAGTAGAAGGAGGAACATAATAAAGATCAGAGCAGAAATAAATAAAATCAAGTAAAACAAAACAATAGAAAGAATCAATGAAAGCAGGAGCTAGTTCTTTGAGAAAACAAACAAAATAGATAAACCAATAGCCAGACTTATCAAGAAAAAAAGAGAGCTTACACACGTAAACAGAATCAGAAATGAGAAAGGAAAAATCACCATGGACACCACAGAAATACAAACAATTATGAGAGAATAATATGAAAAATTATGTGCTAACAAACAGGATAACCTAGAAGAAATGGACAACTTTTAGAAAAATACATACAACCTTCCAAGGCCCACTGAGGAAAAAACAGAAAATCTGAACAGACCAATTACCAGCAACGAAATTGAATTGGTAATAAAAAAATTACCTAAGAACAAAACCCATGGACCAGATGGTTTCACCACTAAATTTTACCAAACATTTAGTGAAGAACTAATAGCCATCCTCCTTAAAGTTTTCCAAAAAGTAGGAGGGAATACTTCCAAACTCATTTTATGAAGCCAGCATCACTCTAATACCAAAACAAGGCAAAGACACCACAAAAAAAGAAAACTACAGAGCAATATCACTAACAGAGACACAAAAATCCTCAGTAAAATATTAGCAAACTGAATTAAAAAATACATCAAGAGGATCATACATCATGATCAAGTGGGATTCATCCCAGGGATGCAAGGATGGTACAATATTCGAAAATCCATCAAAATCATACATCACAGTAACAAAAAGGACAAAAATCACATGATCATCTCTGTAGATGCTGAGAAAGCATTTAGCAAAATTCAGTGTCCACTCATGATAAAAACTCTCAACAAAATGGGTATAGAGGGCAAGTACCTCAACATAATAAAGACCATATATGACAAACCCACAGCCAACATCATACTTAACAGTGAGAAGCTGAAAGCTTTTCCTTTAAGATTGGGAACAAGACAAGGATGCCCACTCTCCCCACTTATATTCAACAAAATACTGGAGGTCCTAGCCACAGCAATCAGACAACATAAATAAATAAAAGGCATCCAGATTGGTAAGGAAGAAGTTATACTGCCACTGTTTGCAGATGATGTGATACTGTACATAAAAAACCCTAAAGAATCCACTCCAAAACTACTAGAACTAATAACTGAATTCAACAAAGTTGCAGGACACAAAATTAATACACAGAAATCTGTTGCATTCTTAAATACTAAAGATGAACTAGGAGAAAGAGAAATTAGGAAAACAATTCCATTTACATTTGCATTAAAAAGAATAAAATACCTAGGAATAAACCTAACCAAGGAAGTGAAAGACCTATACCCTGAAAACTACAAGACACTCATGAGAGAAATTAAAGAAGACACTAATAAATGGAAATACATCCCATGCTCATGGATAGAAAAAATTAATATTGTCAAAATGGCCATCCTGCCTAAAGCAATCTATAGATTCAATGCAATCCCTATCAAAATACCAAGAGCATTCTTCAACAAACTAGAATAGTTCTAAAATTCACATGAAACCACAAAAGACCCTGAGAGCCAAACTAATCCTTAGAAGGAAAAATATAGCTGGGGGATTATGTTCCCCAACTTCAAGCTCAATTATAAAGCTACAGTAATCAAAACAATTTGGTACTGGCACAAGAACAGACCTATAGATCAATGGAACAGAATAGAGAGCCCAGATATAAACCCAAGCATATACGGTCAATTAATATATGATAAAGGAGCCATGGATATACAATGGAGAAATGATAGGCTCTTCAACAACTGGTGTTGGCAAAACTGGATATCTACATGTAAGAGATTGAAACTGGATTATTGTTTAACTCCACACACAAAAGTAAACTCGAAATGGATCAAAGACCTGAATGTAAGTCATGAAACCATAAAACTCTTAAAAGAAAAAAGGCAAAAATCTTGAGTGTAAACATGAGCAACTTTTTCCTGAATACATCTCCTCTGGCAAGAAAAACAAAAGCAAAAATGAACAAATGGGACTACATCAAGCTAAAAACCTTCTGTACAGCAGAGGACACCATCAGTAGAACAAAAAGGCATTCTACAGTATGGGAGAATATATTTGTAAACGACATATCCGACAAGTGGTTAACATTCCAAAATATATATTGAACTCAGATGCCTCAACACCCAAAAAGCAAATAACCTGATGAAAAAAATGGGTAAAGGATATGAACAGACTCTTTTCCAAAGAAGAAATTCAGATGGCCTACAGGCACATGAAAAGACACTGCACATCGCTAATTATCAGGGAAATGCAAATTAAAATCTCAATGAGATACCACTTCACACCAGTTAGGATGGCCAACATTGAAAAGATTAGGAACAAATGCTAGTGAGGATGCGAAGAAAGGTGAAGCCTCCTACACTGCTGGTGGGAATGTAAATTAGTTCAATCATTGTGGAAAGCAATATGGAGGTTCCTCAGAAAACTAAAAATAAAAATACAATTTGACCTAGGAATTCCACTCCTAGGAATTTACCTGTAGAAATCAAAATCCCAGATTCAAAAAGACATATGCACCCCTATATTTTTTGCAGCCAAGATATGGAAGCAACCTAAGTGTCTATTAGCAGATGATTGGATAAAGAAGATGTGATACATATACATAATGGAATATTATTCTTCATAAGAAGAAAACAAATCTTACCATTTACAAAACATGGATGGAGCTAGAGAGTATTATGCTCAGTGCAATAAGTCAGGCAGAGAAAGACAAATACCAATGATTTCCCTCATTTGTGGAGTATAAGAACAAAGCAAAACTGAAGGAACAAAACAGCAGCAGACTCACAGACCCCAAAAGGGACTAGTGGTTACAAAAGGGGAGGGGTGTGGGAGGAGGGGTATGGGAGGGCGGGTGAGGAGGGAAGGAGAAGTGAGGGGTATTAGGATTAGCACACATAATGTAGGGGGGGGTCACAGGGAAGGCAGTATAGCACAGAGAAGACAAGTAGTGACTCTAAAGCATCTTACTATGCTGATGGACAGTGACAGCAATGGGTGGGGGTGGTGGGACTTGATAACATGGGTGAATGTAATAACCACAATGTTACTCATGTGAAACCTTCATGAGATTATATATCAATACCTTTATTTTTTTTTAAAAGTAGATGAAATTTTGGAAAAGGAGACAGCCAATAATAAAAGCCATATTGATATCAGCATTTTAAAGACACAGACCCAGCAAGTGGAATGAACAATCCTGTCAGACAAGACGCTCTCTTGGATTTGACAACAGATGCACAGAATTCTATCTGGTGGTAGACGATGTTCTGTCACAACTGAATTTGGACTGTGATTTGGACTGTCAATTAAGACCTGAAAAATCTATTTATTTTGAGCAAATTCTCCAGCATAAAAGTAGAGCTAAATCTGCTTATCTGCTTTAAAGAAGACCCAAGAATGTTTTTGGATAAGATAAATTTCATAATGAAACTAGTAGAACCCTGAAAAAGATTAACAGTTGAGAAAATGCATCAACAATCGACTTGAACACTTGGTTCAAGGCTATTGTGTTGCCTAATCCCAGCTGAGTAAGACAAGAAATGATGGCAGCTGAAAACAGAGGAGCAACTGAAAGGATCAGAATTCTTTCTAATCATGGAAAGGTAAATTAGAAGTGGAATGAAAAGTTAGTGGCATTTCTAATGGTACCGTTGTTGTAATGAAACAGAACTCAACTGAAACAATTTAGAAGGACATCAGAACTTCTATAAGGTGGCTTCAGTCAAAATTTAAGGCAAAATATGACTAGGGACATGCATAAAACAATTATTCCAGAATATATAATAGATGCTTCTTAAAATGTATCATTACTCTTGCTCCTCAACAGTTGCTTTCTCATGTCAAATTATGTTTCATTTTGCTTAGTCTTCAAAAACAAATATAGGTCACAGAAATGGCTCAAAGGGTATAACCACAAATATTTATCTAAACATATATAAGTACATATATCTAAATATATGTGTGCATGTATATATACATATATGCATACATATATTGTGATTGATATGATTTCAAGATTTTGAACATTAATCAGGTAGTGTTTAATGATCTTTAAAAAACTTAATAATCATTATCTCAGTTGATCTTCAAAGGAATTTTGTGAAGCAGTAACACCAAGTATTAGAATTCTCATTTTACGTAAGAGGAAATAGGCCCGGAGAGGTTAAGTGACTTGCTCAAGCTCATAGAGTGACTTTGTTGTAGATCTTACAATACAGTTAAGCTAGTAAAACACATCCAGGAACATAAAACATCCTAAGAATAATTAGAAGCTTGTGATTATCTGAATCAAATACCCAAGCTCAAAAGATGTCCTCCTCACTAAAAAGAGGGCCACACAAACAAATCATCCTCATCTGCCTAAGAAATATGGTTGGTTCTTTTTGAGGATGAGAAACAAACTCTCCTTCCTCAAGCTTGCAGATGAAGTAGAAATATTGGTGCAAGACTTTTACAGGTCATTAACTGTCATCTAGAGCAGGGAAGATTTGTGGCTTGCTAAAGGGATCGTTAGGCAGGAGTATGACAAACATGTCAATAGGTTTAACTCTTTAGCAGCAGGCCATGTCACCAGACCAGGGGGCCACCAGCACCCAGACAAAGGCAATGAGGATGTCAGCCACCCTCAGAGTAGGTTTTCTTAAGTCCTCAAATTTAAAGAAAAAAATTACAGAAGGCTGTGTGTTTAAAATGGTTTTTATATGCTTTTTGGTAGTTTCCATGTTAAAATCAATATTTATAAGCCACCTCTGGAAGACCTATGTTGCTAGTATTAGATACTATAAATTGAGTGTCACAGCCATTAGCTCCACATTCCCAGTTTTTTAGATTTATAAGCAGCATCTCACATGTGTCAGAGTGAAGGACAAAAGCTGATCTAAAATCTATGGCAGAAAAGAACAGTTAACACATTTATTCAATAAAATATTCAATAAAAAAAGTGTTCTTTCAGTTTCAAAAAATTTCCTGGTGTTCTGCCATGACAGGTTGCTTACTCCAAAATAAACTTAAAGAAAAAAAAATCAAGTGATTTAGACCAAATTTTGTAACCTCCCCGGAAGGGCACAAAAAGAAAAAAACCCTGGAATTTGATTTGGGGGTTCAATCAGTCATCTTGAAAAGAAATAGTGACTGGAAATTTTCAAATGGGCTTATCTTCTGTAATTTTACTGAATGAAGTTCTAGGTGATAAAACTAGTGGTTTGGGCCACTCTGTTACTTATATTGACAACGATTGAGTGAAATAAAGTCTCCGTGTCCATTTAAGTACTCAGTGTTACATAGTAAGTGACACTGTGTTAGATTTATTTAGAAGTAAGTCGGGAGAGCCTGCACTTGACAGAAGAGATAGACAGTTACTATTTCTCCATGCTGAAAGCTGCAGCACGGCATATGATGTTATTTATGGTAACAAACAATTATCCATCACAATAGAACTAAAAACAGAAATCTGTTTCATGAATATACTCTTACTTATTCCTCCCTGCTGTGGACATTATTAGTCCTTTTTAGCCCTGGAACATATTGAGAAAGCGGGCTCTGTACATGCACATGAGTGGGTGTGCATGTTAGTATAAACAGTCAATAAAATGTAACTCCCCTCATTCTTTTTTATTAAACAAATAGCATCTAGTAAGTGTTTACCAAATGAGCATGAGAAATGCTCTGAACATTTCAATCTAGAGCTAAGATGATTACTGATACACTCTTTTTAGATAAGATTACTAATAGAATTAATCTTTCAAGGAGTGATACACAAATTATTATGGCAATCTTTTGAGGCCGTAAGTATGTCATTAATGATCAATCATTAGATATTTGTTCCAATTGGATTCAAACTGGTATATAAGATGCTTGGGTTACTTTCAATAATATAAGCATATATATTAGACCACATGTCATTGATATTGAACCTTCTGTTTCAAAATTTTTTACATCTCTGATCTTATAATCATTGGTAGAAATGTCAAGCAGGTGGCATTTTTAATGTAGCTGCTATTGCCTACTCTTCATGAAACCGGTCATAAATGTTCTATTACTATTACTTCAATTAAACTGAATAGTATGTTTAGGCCTGACATGAAAAACAATGTAGTAACAGACCAGAAATGAAGAACATTTTTCTTTTATTTGAATGTGGTCCAAGTAACCTTTTTTTAGTACTTCATGAGTATTGAATTAGAATTACTGATCATCTCCATGCTAAGATAAAAAATGTTCCTACATTTTAATTTTATTTTTGTGGTTGTCTTATCTGTAAATCTTTGCTCTGTTTGGCATTTATCTTGGTATTCTATCATTTTCTTGTATTCATTTTAAACTATTTCTAGGCTTTCAATTATTTTCCTTTAGTCCATTCACCCATTCACACACTGGTATCCCGCTATTCTAGTCACTGAGACTTAATAATAATGACTTAATACACAGCAGAACTATTAACACCTCACTTATTTTATTTTTTCAGTTTTTTTGGCTATGCTTCCTTTTAGTTGAGCTTTAAAAGACCTTGTCTGTTTCAAGAAACCATTTGTAATGTTGATTATGTTAAATTTAGAAATTAACATGAGAGAATTGGTATTTTTACACTGTTTAGGTCCACCTATACAGGACATGTGTCAAAGACAGTTCTCTGTTCACCGAAACAGCTCCAAAGATGCTACTAGAAAGTGGCTGCCTAGCTGGGCACTATATTTTCCACCTACCCTTATAGTTAGGTGGTCATGTGAAGGTGAGCAGACAGAAGCCAACTAGAAGGTGAGCAGGTTCACCGTGTTACTTCCAGAAGCACTTGCGAAGCATGTGGCTTTGTCATGTCCGCTTTCCCCTTCTGCACTCTGGAGTCAGAAGACCAGGCAATTCCTACAAGACAGAGGGAGCTTGCGTCCCAAATCACTTATGGAGGACACCCTCCAGCAACTGATACCTGCCTCAGACTAGGCAAGAAATCAGTTTTAATGTACTTAGTTTATCATTACATTTTAGGTTCAATTTTTTATGCCAGGTAGCACAATATAATTAATATACTATCACATGTCTTTCCATTTGGTCATTTGTACTTTTGTGTCTTCCAGGAATGTTTTCAGGTTTTCTTCCTATAGGTCAGCACATTTCTTACTAGTTTTACTCATAGATACTTTACCTCTTTAGTTGCTCTTGTAAATGGGGTATTTCTTCCATTATATTTTCTAATGGGTAGTTGCTTTTATACTTGAAAGCTATGGATTTCTTTACTGTATGACCTTAGTGAATTTTCTTATTGTTTGTTGCTGATTTCTGTTAATTACCTCAGATTATTCATATCAAATCCAAATTTAAAAGGTTTAGTCCCCCCCCATTCAATTTCTAATTTCTCTATCTTATCTAATTGCATTGACTAGTACCTTCAATATAATGTTACATAATAGTCACAGTAAACATCCATGTCTAGTTTCTGACTTCAGCACAAATATCTCCTATGTTTCCCCATTAAGCATGATATTGGCCTCAGGACAAGATAGATATATTGTATCATGTTAAAGACAGAGCCATTGATTGATTATTTTATTGTTTTGAGCAATAATAAATATTAACTTTTATCAAGTATTTTTCAATGCCTATTTTTCTCCCTGGGTCAGTTATTATGGTAAATCATTAATAAGTGTTACAATACTGAGCACATTGCACCATTAGAATAAAGTACATTTGCTCACATATTTGGGTCTTCTAATATGGTGCTCAAGCCTTACTAATGATTTATTTAGGATACTTACATGAATCTTCATATGTGGATTTATATAGAAAGTTATATATATCTTCTTTTCTGTATAATCTGTATCAGGCTCTGATATTGATAGTTTATTCACTTTATAAAAAATATGGATTTATTCCTTCTTACTCTTTATTCTTGAAAGGTTTAAATATTGTTCTTCAGTGGTTTCATAGACTTCCTCTATGTAAATATAAAGAATCTAGTAATTCTTTATTAACTTCTGTTCAAATTAGCATAATGGTGTGTTTTATCTCTTCTGGAGTCAGTTTTGACAAATTTTATTTTCCCAGAAAATGACTGATGAAAAGGATATGGTAAAAGTACATAGATGAACAGCCAGATGAAGAGATGCACAGGGTGAGGTCTGGGAGGGTCCCAAGCCCAGGATCTTCCATCTCCGTGGAGCTGGGGTTCATCACCTTTCTAGTATGTGGATGTGTGCACCAATCTGGAAGCTCTGAACCTCACACTATCAGGATTTTTATGGAAACCTCATCACCTATTAGTTACTTTTAGACCTCATCACAAGTTAGTAAGTTTTTATTTCATTTGACTTTGACCGATCATGAACTCCATTTCCAACTCTTATCCCTTCTCAAGAGGATGAGGTTCGGGGCTGACAATGCCAAGCTCCTAACTATAGCTTAGTCTTCCTGGTGACCAGCTGCCATCTGAAGCCCACTAAGAGTCACCTCATTCGAACAAAGACACTCCTATCACCCAGGAATAACAGTGATTTCAGGAGCCCTGTATCAGGAGCCAGGGTCAAAGACCCAACAAAAGATGCTCCTTGTAATTCTATTTCCTTATTGTTTATATAACTTTTCTGCACAGCCTTTATACTTAAAGGACAATTTGGATGCATAAAAAATTCTTGACTTACATTCTCTCCCCCTGAGGTTTTTCTAAGTGCTGCACCATGATACTTTGATATGGAATTTTGCCATAGTGGAATTTGAGACCTCCCTAATTTTTATTCCTTTGCAGGTGCTTTGATCCTTTGACCTGGATACCCAAAGAATGCTTAAAAATCTTCCCACCTAATGAATTTACTTGACTCTGTCTCAGTATTGACCATTCTTGGTCAATATTTCTTATCTCACGGTGTGAAATTTAGACATGGGTGGTTAGGTTATTTTTTTTATTTAAATAAAATTTCATGTTTCATTTTTGCTTTTCTGTTTTTTTTCATCTTCAGAGACTCCAATTATCCAAATGTTAAATCTGTTTTGCCATTCCTCTCTAATTATAATGTTCTATCTAAACCTGCATCTATTTTTTAGAGTCTCATTCACTTTTGTGCCTTTTCTCATTTCTTCCTCTGCGTCCAAAAGGGATCTCTTCACCATTGTACTTCTTACTTTCGTCCTCATATCTCTGCTGGCTGTTTGTTTGTTTTCAACTTCTCTCTTGAGATTTGACCCCTCATGTTTTGTCGTATTACCTGGCCATCTGTTTCTCAAGTTCTTATGTTTTTTGTTGAATTCTTTATTTCCACTGTAGAAGTAATTGTTTTGTGTGGGTTTCTTTTCTTTTTTTTCAATTTGTGGTAAGATATTTGGTCATAATTTTCTGGTAAATGTTCTCCATTTGTTAGTAAGTTTTGATGTTCTTTAGTTCTTTGAAAGTACCTTTGTATTGATTCAGTATTTGCTCATCTTTTCCTTAGTCATCACTGAATCCCAGGGCTGCTGATTTGCAGGAAATCCCTTTATTGGAGGGAAGAATGCCTTTTGTGGAAAGGGAGCAGGCTGGCAGGCATTCACAGCACAATCTATGATGCCAGAGAAGACACATTCTGCAAATGTGGCACATTGGTACAATTTGCCCCCAAATGGTACCAATTCACTGGGTACAATGAAGCCCCCATCCTCAGATCCTCTCTACCAAACCCATTCTGTAACAACTTCTGCCATCTCTGATGAACCCATTCCAACATCCATTACTATAAACCAAGGATGTGGGGTCTGCACTTCCGGGTATCCCAACCCTTCAGGAGATGCTGGGACTTTCTGAAGTAGCTGCATCTCACCTTCTCTAGGCTTCTCTTCACTTCTTTTATTCATATTCTTTATTTCTGTTCTTAGTTACTTCTGGTGACCCTTCACACATACTTGGGGTTCTGTGAATTATATTTGTCTCCTATAATGTCACCAGAAATAACTTTCAGGGCTTTGCTTCTTCAATTTTGCTTTAAGTAAGTTGATAATTTCCAGAATGCTGAGAATGAATGTCAACTTATGAAGCCATATTTGCTCCAGAGCTGGCAAGACAGACTTTCCCAGAGCCCTCCATTTCCCTTCTCTCTACTGGCCTGTCCATCTTGTATGTTGGGGTTAGGAGCTCATCTTTTAAAACACAGGTCTTTTTAAAAAGCAATTCATCCAACTACTCAAAAGTATACACTAACTTCCTGCTGAACTCATATTCCTTAACCTGCCATGTAAGGCTGGCTGCCAGGGGGCCCTGGCCTAAACTTGCAACGCCCTTTCTCACTATCCCATTCCTATACTGTGTTTCCTATTTGGTCTTTTCCTTCCACCTCTTAATTTTGTGCATGCCATTTCCTCATACAAAATACTCTTCCCTGCCCCCTCATTGTTACATGAATGTATCCCACCACTGAAGCACCAGCCAAAAATAATTTTTATTTTAGGCTTAACTCCTATATTATTTTTCTATTCTTACCTTTGAGACTTTTGTCTTTCTCTCTGACATCATCATTATTATATTCACATTTCTTTTCTTCCCTCCTAGCATGAGGGCTCCTGAGAAAACGATCCTGCCTGATATATCTTGGTTTCCCGCAAAACATCCATCATAATAAAAATACTCCATAAATATGTGTTGAATGAATGAGGTCACTCTCAGTAGTTAATAAGACTAGGAACATATATTGCTTTAAAGATGAACAATTTTGCTGGGATTTGGGGACATCATCATTCCACAGGGTAGAGGATTGGGAATTTACTGTGGTTTGGTCTTTTCATAAAATAGAGTTTCTAAAGAAACCATTTATCATTGAAGGTGCCAAATAATTGAGCTCTACCTCTCTGTGGTTTGGCAGGTCTACATCTATGCCTCCCTCCCTTCCTCCCCGGGTTTACCCTCCCCAGCTTCTGTTGCCTTAATCCTATTCAGGCTTATACTTCAGCTACCCTGAAAGCTTCCCCAACCTCTCAGGACTCAGGGACAGGCTTTCTTATCAACTCCCAGAGCAAATTTGTTGACATGACGCTCTTAGCAGAGATTTCGTTACTCCAATAATGCTGTTGGAGTGACTAAATTTCTCATCTTCCCAAGCAGACTGGATGCTCTGAGGACAGGGTCCATATCTCACATCTATTGTCTTAAACTTTAATAACTAGATCATGTACCATGAGGCTTCTGCGAACCTTAGTCGCTTGGCCCCATGGACAGCCCCAGAAAGAATGGCGAATAAAATCCAGTGATGCGCCTCTGATGCATCTGTTTCTGATGTCCTCCCTCAAAGACAGGCTTACCCATCATCTTTTTCCCTTTGGCCTTTGACCAGGGGTGAGCATTTTTTGAGGCTGCCCATCCAAGCTTTGGCCACTATGTAATGGACATGAATACTGAAAAGGTGGATCCTGTGCTAGGTTCTGGTAAACTACAGTGTATCAGTTGATTATGCCATTCTGACCGCTGAGGGAGGGGCTGGGCAGGCAGGAGATAAGGAAAATTGGAAAAGAAAAAGCATGGCACGATTTTCCCTTAGAGCAGGTGTGTGTGTGTGTGTGTGCGTGTGTGTGTGTGTTTCCCTTAGAGCAGGTGTGTGTGTGTGTGTGTGTGTGTGTGTGTGTGTGTGTGTGTGTGTGTGTGTGTGAATGATTCTTCCCACTCAGGTTATAATGGCCATCCCCTCACACTCTCCCTTGTCAAGTTCCCAGAGCGAAAGGATAAACTGCAGTTGGAGACAACAGAACTGAAAACATGAAAACACATGAAATCAGTACATGAATTGGGAAGCCCAGGTCATGTGTTGCTCAACAGTGATAGTTGGGCAAAATTTTCCCATCGATAGAAATAAAAATAAGCTAAACAATGAGTGCCACCTGGTGGACAGATCTGCCACTGCAGTGGTCTCTCCAATGTGAGAGGCCAGGGGGGATAAGGACTGGATCTGACCATCCGCCCCCGTCCCCACCCACTCGTGCACAACATTATGCAACTTCCCTGACACATGGGAAGTTAGGGGCGGTTGCCCAAGTCCCTGCCTTCTGAGAACTCGTGCTATGAGTAGCAGGTGACACAGGAGAGTGACATGGGGGAGAGGGTTGGTGAGAGGGAAGGGGTGAGCCATCGGCGGGCCACAGCACAAACACCTCTGGGCCTCACACCTCGGTGTACAAGCACGTTCACACCACACACACAGAGTCCTAAAGGACCCTTCGCCTTTCACCGTCTCCTGTGAAGGGAGAGACTACACTTACCCTTTTTAGACTTCATCATCGTTCAGGATTCCCCTTCATCCTTGATGTTCATTATAAATGAATTTTATAAATCTTGGGGGGTGGCTATAAATACGGCGGTCGGGCATAGCTGGTGTGATCGGTCCTGGTACAGGCAACTCTCTAGGGATCTCCCTGGAAAAGTTGTGTTATTCATTCGTTGTCCTTTTTATCCTAGCCCGTGATGGGGACCTAAATCTGTCACAGGAGTTTGAATTGCGAGGCCAGACAGCAAGAGAGGCTGGAACTGGACTCCTGGGTTCAGCTGTCAAAGCGTTTCAGTCTAGCAGCTGCCGTTTCGGACAAGCTCCTTGGTGAGGGAATCAATGAGGCAGCATTTCTCTTCCTGACAGAACGGCCCCCTGAGAGGCTGTTTGTTTCTGAGCTGGCACTGCAGCTGAGCAAGAGCGGGCCTGCCTCAGGGACTCTGCAAAGGCGCAGAGTTCCCTCGTCATGTTGACCAAACTGAGACCGCTAACGGGGCAGGAGCTTTGGGGTCACTGGTCCCTCTGCTGGACAGAAGTACTCAGCAGAGGCCAGACTCGAGAGGGCTTCATGCTGTTCAGGAGGGGGCCTCCTTGCCGTGAGCTGCTGTTGGCCGCCTTCCACCTGTGCTGCAAGGAGGAGCCGTGTCTGTGGGAAGGGCATCATCCGAGTCAGACGGACCTGCGTGTCAACAGCCACTCACTGGCAGCGCCATCTTTGTTCAATCACTTAACCTCCCTGGTCTGTCTGTCTATCAAGTGGGGATAATACTATCTTCCTCAGAGGACTATTGTAAGAACTCATGAATGCAACTGCATCTAGCACAAACAGACTCCATAGAAATTCCCTTTAAAGTTGTTATCTCTGGAAAACGAGATGGTACTTATTTATGATTGATTGCATATGTGTGGTTTCCAAACTCTTTTCACACATGCTTTGTAACAATGAAGATGTATTTCTTTGGACAATGGCACTTTAACTAAAATACATATTTAACCAAAATAGTTTTATTTTGGATTATTTTAAATAATTAGCACCTAGCTGTAATGTCTTCATAATTTTCTCTTTCATTATTTTAAAGATAAAATGTTATCCCTAGAAAGCATAAATACAATTGGAGATTCCACAAACTGGAAAATCTTTTTGCAACCATCTTCCATTTTGTCCAGGTACTATTCCATAACTAAATTAATTTTTGACATTGATATATTCCTCATTTTCTACAAAGCAGATTTTTTTCCCCTTAATAATGGAAATGTTTATTAAGCAGTTATATGTATTAGACTGGTTCTGGGTTTGCTTTTTATTGGCTTTTTTCCCCCCTAAATTTACTTTCAGCATACAAATAGTAGAGCTCACTGTTCTTGGCATACAGTTCTATGAATGTTGACAGATGTGTGGAATCAGAGGTCCACACCACAGTTGATATGGAACAGATCCATCACCCCCAAAAATTCCCTCACGCTGTCCCTTTGTGGTCAACACCTTCCTCACACTCAACCCTTGCAACGACTATCTATTGTCCATCCCTGTGGTTTTGCCTTTTCCGGAACATCACATAAGTGGAATCATGGACTGTATCTCTTTGGGGGTAGCTTCTTTCACCCAACTTAAGGCCTTTGAGATCCGTCCTCACTGTCTTGTGCTTCAGGAGTTCATCCCTCCTCATCACTAAGTAGTCAGCAGGCTATTTTAAGAGCCAAATCCCAGTTCGTCTACACTTTCTTTCCTAGCTTGATACAGAGGCAATGCAAACTGAATTCGAGCAAAATTTATTCACAGGTATGCCATCCTGAGGGTCTTTGGGAAAACAGAAACAAAAACAAAAGGAATGTCCCTGTGCCTCTGGGACGTTACCATCCTGCTGGCTGGTCAGCACCAAACCAGCTCTGTCACTCAAGCAAAGACCAGGCTGCTTCTCATGCGTGAGCAGAGGAACACAACGGCCAAAAAATAACATCAGAGTCCGGAAGAAAAGGAAGATCACTGAAGTGTCGAGGAAGTCTCCACAGGAGGAAGGGAGCCAGAGGCGAGCGCTAAGCTAAGAGGAAGCTGTGGGCCTGGGGGAAAGGACCCAGGAGAGAACACGTGGAGCCCAGATTGCAGAACAGGGCAGGGAGCTCCTGCTGGAGGCAAGGTAGGACTTAGAATGTAAGAAAAGAAAGAAGTCAGTGTGGCTACAATGCAGTCAGTTGAGGGGAGACTGGCAGGAAAGAAATGAGGAAAGTAGCTGGAAACCAGATTAGGAGGCCATGAGGCCACTGGGAGGACTTTGGATTTACTGTGGGGGTGACGGGAACTGCGGGAGGCTCTGAGTAGAGGAGGGACACAGTCTCACTTACATACTCACAGCTTCACTCCGGCTCTTCTGCTGTGGCCATTCTGCAGGGGGCAGGGGTGGAAGCAGGGGAGCTGGCAGGAGGATTTTGTTGGCAATCCAAGTGATATGATAGTGACGTCATGCCAGAGTGGTGGGGCAGAGGTGGTAGCAGGGATTCCAAATCAGGATATACTCTGAAGGTGGAGCCCACAGAATCTACTGACATAAGCAACCAGAAGGAAGGACTCACTGTCAGCTGAGATGGGAGGATTGCAGTGAGAGCATGTTTGGGGTGTAAGATCAGCGGTTTGGTTTTGGATGTGTTCCGGTAGAGATGTCGCTTAGCTGACTGTCATGATGTCGAGCAGAGTGCTGGATGTATGAATCAGCGAGTTTCGGGCTGGAAATATAAATTAGGATGTCATCAGTGTATAGATAAGCGAGCAGTGGGACGCATAGGGTGGTGAGAGAGGACATGGAGTGAAGAGGGGGAAGGCCACAGGGAAGTCACCCAACGGCCCAGGAGCACAAGGACGGAGGTCTGGGAGTGAAATAGCAGAAACAGAGACCCAAAGACCATTGAAAGGACGAGACTCTGATCTTGGGGATAAAAACAGTCCCTGTTTAAATCCTGGATGACTTCAAGACTGGTATTACCTTACTGAAAATACTTAACAGATTTTATTGAAATCTTATTACAAAAATATTTTTACAACTATGAAATCACATGCTTTACATTATCAAAAAGGAGTAAGCTCAATTTTTTTTTTGCCTCAGTAGAAAGCACCCAAACTTTTGTTTTGTGATATTTTATCACCAAATTCTGGCATCTGTTTAACTTCAGTGCCTGGAAGGATCCTATTTCTTCTGCATCCCTCAAAAAGATCTTCTCTTAAACCGTCCCAATCTGTAAAACTATTGCAAGTTATTTCTAAAGTGGGTAGCATGCAGAGTTGGAATAAATTCAAATTCAAATGCCCAAGTTCACTTTCATGCTTTAATGAAAATAACTGAATCTTTCAGCCTTGATGATGATTCACAAGGCGTCAAGGTCATCATCTTAAGTATCAGTGGTCTTTATCTCCCATGGAGAGAGCCGATGACTGGATACTCCACTGAGCATAGAATTTGCACTCACCATTGTGGGCAGCTTGTTTATATCTTTAAAAAAGTTCTTTTAGTTAATGCAAGTTAATTCTGTTTTCTAGGAGTTCTCTGAGGTGACACATATTCTTCCAATATGGGTCTCTTTCTCCTACATAAGGAACCTCCTCAAGATCTTCATCTCAGGGAATGGTCCATCCACCATCCAGTCAGCAGACTTGAAACCTGAGAGCCACCTTCTGTCCCTCATCATGTCAGTCATGGCCTTTCTGCTAGTTCTCCCTCCTCAGTGACTCACTCTCTGGTTCAGCCCCTCCCTGGCATCCCTCTTTCCCAGCATCTTCACTGGGTTTTTCCCACCTAGACTGCTGTCACAGGATCATAACTGGCCCCCTGATTCTCCTCTCCTGTCCCTTTATCCAGCCTCCACTACTGTCAGAATGATCTTACAAAAGCATGCTGTCTTATTTAAAATCTGCAGCAATTCCCCATTATTTAAAGCTTATCTTCCCAGCCACAACCACCAGTATTGAGTTGGATGCTTTTAGTCTCTTCATTTCCAAAATACTCTCGCTTTCCTTCCATTCCTACCCTCATCCCAGTGAATTATAACTGTGGGACTGATGTCATGCAACACATGTGCGCGCACATATGTGAGTGTAGGATACATACACACACCTTACAGAGTTTGTCCTCTGTTTTATCTTGTGCACCTAGCACTGTGCAGGCGTGCAGTAAATATTTACAGTTTTTATTTAATTAATCAACCAAAAGCTTTAGGTTACTGGACTCTGACGATTTGAGATGTTTCTGTGAGGAGCTAAATGCATACAGAAATATATTTCCCCTTCAAATTTTTAAGGGAGCCATTCATCTTCATTTTCCTCTACAAAAGCCCTTCATTTAAAACTTTCCTTATAAGAACTTCTATAGACAGAGCAAAGCCAGAACCCATGGCAGAGCTGTGTGAACTCTGCCTGTCACCAATCAATGGCAGAAGCAGCTGCTTTTAATATTCCACTTCAGACTCTTAGAACGATTAACATCTGTAGTCTTTAGAATCCAATCTGAGCATAAGTTAAGATGCCTCAAAAACTGAGTGCTGTCCAAAAACTCTAATTTACCTCTGGGAACTACTGGGAAGCATGTGGAATACTAGTGCAGAAAAAGAAGAACCCGAGGGTCTAGCTCCCATTGGCCCTATGCTGAGAAGGGGTTGCCT
Source organism: Manis javanica (assembly GCF_040802235.1). NCBI lineage: Eukaryota > Metazoa > Chordata > Mammalia > Pholidota > Manidae > Manis > Manis javanica. Next base: position 104,918,110 of record NC_133164.1, on the reverse strand, counting down.
TCTCTCAGTTTAGGAGGGTCTAAATTGTAAAGGCAATATGACTTAGAGACTATAGGATAGCCATCTGGTCCCCCAAGTGTCTCCCCATCCAAGAGCCACAATACTTGATCTCCATCAACATAAATAACCCAACTGGGGTTTAACTTAGTCTTTCTGACAGTAAGTGTCCCTAGAAGAGACAGTTTGTCAACTTTTACAGTCCAGTGCATAGATCACTTTCTCCAAGACAAGAGGTCCTCATAGCATGAAGGGAACTTTGAACAGAAGGGACAGGCTAAGAAAAGGAAGGACAGCACCAAAGTCGCACTTGCCTTACCCTCACAACCATGTCTGACCCTTCTGCTCTTCATGAATGTCCTTAGATTGGGGGAGTTCTCTACAATAGCCTTTCTATCTCCTACTAAGCACTGACTGAAGGTTTGTTTGATGCCCACAATTCTACCATGACTTCTGCAGGATCCTTGCCAAAGTCTGGGTCTCAGGAAGATTTCAAAACCATATGAATCAAACCTGGTTGAGGAGTTGCCCAGCCTGGCTGAAGAATGTGCATTAAATGGCAAATGAAATGGCTGCATGATTTCTTTCAAAGGCATGATTGTTCTCAGCAGTTCCATGAAACTGCCATTTTCCCCCAGAAGGCAGAGCCAGCCCGCTTTTCAGGAAAGGATACCATGCAATTTATAAGTACATAGGACTATACTGCAGTCTCCGGGGTGCCCAATGAAGCTGATTTGCACACTGATCTCCAATAATGTCCATGAATAATACATGAATAACGCACATTTCAAACATGTCCTGAATAACAGTGTAAGCAGAAATAGATGGTGCTATGTCATGTCTTCCAAGGGAAGGGTTCAAAGTGCCCAGCAAACAAATTAAACAGATGAAGAAAGCAGGGCAAGGGGGACCTCATCAGAGAAATGGAGTTTTAATGAAGGGATGTGCTCAGTGGGAAAAGACTCAGGGCAGCTGAGGCAGTGGGTTTGTGAAAGGTGTTGACAAGAATAAGGTGCTAAATGCATCAGCATGAGGTTTGATAAAGCCATAGTTGAAACGTACTTCTTGACAAAGGCAGGGTCTAGGGGAGAAGTGGGGGGCACAAGGGTGGGAGTGGAAGGCATGTGCTATATCAGAAAGGATTAGACATGACCCCCGGGTAACTTAAAGAATCCTAGCAAAAACCTGCCAGCATCCTAGCACGGTGGGATTTCTACTGACTGCTTGTGGAAGCCAGTGAAGCCTGCTGGGCAGCTTGGATGATCAAAATTGGCCCATTTGCTCCCTCTGGATGCACAATCACTGCTCTGGTGCAAGAAAAGTGCGTAGAATCATCAGAATCATAAAGCAGTGTACTGTTCCTTAAGTATATGCATTTTCCCTGTCAGTCATCACCATGGCTTCCCACAAGCCCACCTCCAGTCCCCACAAGGGCCTGGCCACCTTTAGCCTCAGCACTGACCCACACCAATGCCACCTAGATGCTATGTTCAAGATGTGCAAAATGGATACGCAAAAGAAAAAAAATTAACAACAACAAAAAGTAAAGCAGAGAGCCAAAATAGATGGTCACTTTCCATTTGGTTTTCCATATTAGAGGGTCCAACTTTAAATAGTCGCCTGCAATCAGACAAAGGAGACAGGGCTGGATGTCAAGCAGACACTGAATGTCCCTAAGTTAGCAAGCAGCCTCAGCCGGGCGCTAGGATAGAGCCAGGACTGGGTAATGGGTAGAGAGTGGTCCTCATGTGCTCCAGCCAGTTCCCTGGAGTTCGGCAAAGCCCGAAGGGAGGAGAGAGCGAGCAAACACAAAGACCAGGTATTCATTTCAGGCAAGGACTAGATGGTAGGCGATTCTAAGACAAGCTTCCCAGGAGTCATATCCCCTGAGACCCCACACAAAGGAGTGGGAATGCCTGATACACCAGAGCTTTGACACAGAGAAGTCTTGACCATTCTCTTCCCTACTCAAGCTTCCTGCTCAGGGTATCTTGTGGTCCGCGAAAAAAGGCAGATCCTCCGGGGCCCAGAACTGGAGATCAGGGCCAAGCAGAGAAGAAGATGTCTGGAGAGCTCACACAGGACCAAGAGGCAAGTGTTTCTGCTACACGCTATGGGCCAGCACTCTGCTTGGGGAGGGGGACGGAGCACTGTCTCTTAAGGCTTAACAGTAAGGGAAGAATAGCTGGGCTACTTGACCGGGCACCACAGTTACCCAAGCAAGATGCAAAATTTTTATTGCACAACTACTAGCAAGAACGTCAGTATTCACTGAAACCCCTTGATTATGGGTCCTGAGAAAGCGTCACTGGGACCATGGGTATTTGAACTTCTCCAGTGCTGGTTGGCACCCACAGTGTGCTAGCCCCCATTCTCAAACTCAGGGGTGGGGCTGGGGGTGAGTCGGCTTATCTCCTGGTGGGAGCAGCAGTAAGGAAGTGACTGATTTGTGACCATTTAGGTTTTACCCATTCAGCTTCTTGTGACGGTACAGACAAACTGAAAATACTATTTTCACTACCTCCCCAATGATGAGACCTGCATTTTATATCATTGAATTTTCAGAGCCTAATTATGGCAAGGTCTTAGTCGATTCTGGCTGAGGAGGTATCTCACTACTCTACTTGGAAGAGAAGAGTAAGATAAATTTAACATCAGCCTAATAATATACATTGAATATAGACACAGGGCTAGGTACAGTCGTGAGCAAGACAGGTAGTTCCTAACTGCTCAGAATGCACAATCCAGCGAGGAAGACAAGCAGGAAGCAAGTAATGGGAATACAAGTGTTGTGAAAGGAAGCAGGTAGGGGGTAGCATTCTGAAGGATAATATTAATATATCTTTTTTGTCCCATTTTTGCTAAAATAAAGAATAAAGGAATAAAAGAAGCAAGGAAGGAAGGCAGGCATGGAGGAAGGAGAAAAGATTTAAAAACAAGCATTAAAAATAAGTGGCAGCTGGTACCTGGCCTCAGGGACAGGAAGTAATAGGGAGTGGTGAGGACTGTGGTAAATTCAGAGCTCACCAAGGAAACTCCTCCAGTTAACCACTTCTAAGTATAACTGCAAGGCCATTGTTTCCAAATCTACTTTTTAAAGAAAAGCAAAAATTTCTGATATGGTTTAGTTGAACTCTCCTGATTTTTAAAATATTGACGCATATAAAAAAATTAATGAATTCTATGCAGGCTAAACTAAACATCTTGACAGGTGGGAGAGAACCCTTGAGGAGCCAATTTGCAGCCTCTGCTTTAAATGGGCTCACGGAAGGTTATAGATCTCAGAGCGAAGGGCCAGACAGATCCCATTATTTCAGAACCTGGGCTTTCTGTACAGCATGGCAAATGCCTCATCCCAATTTCATATTCCTCATGTGTTTCTGCCTTATAAACTGATTTAGCATTTTGCCTCAGCTTTTGGTAAGCTGAAGAGCTATCTTTCAAGTAGGACATTGGACTAGGTGACCTCAAGGGTCACTTCTGAATCTAATTGACAGCCCACATCTTGAAATCATGAGAATAATGACAGCATAACAACGATAAAGCCAATGATGCATTAAGTACCTCATTTCCAGTGAGTTCATTTGTGCTCTCCTGTTTAAATTACTCAAAGTATTCGATCATCTCATTTATGGAGGAAACATTATCACGGAATTAGGCACTGTGGATATAACATAAGCGGACCTATTTATCTCTCCATCTATTTTTGGATGTTTGTGCTAATAACTAGTGGCATTTTACTTTACTGACCATAAATGTTATCCATGGGGTGAGCATGTGCAAAGTAGGACACAGGCTATATGAAAAGATTACCATTTATTCTATGGGTTTTACCAGATTAAATCAGAGTGGCCCTGAAGTGAGCATAGTTTCTCTGTTCTAGCCAGAGAGAGAAAGGATCTTCTTATATTAGCAGAAAAGCAAGTGCTCACTTGGAGACAAATTCAGCAGGAAGACAGAGGAGAGGTGCGGGGGAGTTAGATTTTTCAGGGCAGAGGTGGATTGAGCCGGGCCCCCAGGGACATGAGTCAGATTTGAAAATGCTGGGAGGGAGAAAGAGGGTGAAATACAAATTGCTCCCCTCTTTCAATTTCCAGGTTTGATCTCCATTTGGCAGCCTGGGAGAATGACAGTATTGGGGGGCAGGGTGCATGCAGAAAAGGCAAGGGGAGGAGAACCCAGGGAGGCTTGTTTTCTATCCCCATGTGGTCCTGGTGGCTTTTGCCCCAGGCCCCAACCACTGCGGGCAGGATGCAAACCTTGCAATATCGGGGTAGCACATGGCAGTGTGGCAGGGCACTGGGGCCGCTGCCCTTTGTGTTGGCACTGGCTGACTTCATTTCTCTGGGCTTTAAGGGCGGGGCGGGGGGAGGTGGGGGTGCCGGGGGGGTGAGGAGCAGGTCTAGAGCAGGGCTTTGAAGACTGTCTGCAGAGGCACTGTCTGCCAGTGAGCCTGCTGGGTGCCTTGGGCGCCTGCCATGGGGGGCAGGTCGGAGAGGAGGGGAAGTGGGCTGGGGAACTGGAGGAAGCCTGGAAGCCCCCTCCTCCCATTTGCCTGAAGGTCTGGGCTCACTTTACTGAACCAGTTCTGGCAAAACAATTAAAGTTGTCTGCAGGCACAGAAGCCCTGTGGGGTGCATGCCGAGTCCTGATGGGGAGGCGGAGGGAGGAAGGAAGCGAGAGAAAGCGGGAGGAAGATCCCATTTGGAAATAGGGAGAAGGCTTTGAACTTGCAGATCTCTCCAACTGAGGCAAAACCCACACTAAACCAGCCCCAGCTGGGTGCCAGGAGTGTGTGAATAAATGCATTCGCCCCAAGGTGCTGCTGGGCATCTGTGCCATAATTAAGCGGCTCTCCCTCCATCACCCTCCTCTTCCCCCTGCATCCCTCCCCCTCGCCCCCCTCACAGTTGCTGAAACATTTGCCATAATTACTCCCGTGTCTCTAAGAGCCCTCTGGGAGGAGTCTGCAGCTCGTCTCTCCCCGCCTCCACCCATTCTACGGTGGGGGACAGACAGCCCCCCACCCGGCGAGTGGGGGTTTGGGAGCACCCCATTTCCAGAGCTGTTGCAGACCCATCCTGCCCACCCTAGTTCATCAGCACACATCAGTGCCCCCCTCAGCGAGACTCAGCAGGGCAGCCGGGAGGAAAGGGCATCGCAGGGAACCCCAGAGCACATTTTCAGTCAGCATATGGACGATCCGCGTCACGACGTCTGGAGCCGTGACCTGAGGGCCCGTAGGCGGAAAATCACTGCAGCTGTGAAAGCTGATGGGACCACGTGACACAAAAGAAGTGCGGAGAACTTCATTTCAATAATTATATTACTAAAAACAATAATAGCAATAATAATGTCATTTACTCCAGATAGAAGAGCAAGAGAAGGTGTCTGTCTGGTTTATTATTTATCTTCAGTATATCTGTCACCATGTGCTACCTACTGGAATTTAATATATATTTTTTGAAATAACTGATCACTGCTTCGTCACATACTGGACCAAGTTGTCTCCAAGCATCACAGCCCATGTGAGATGTAGGTACTACCCTCTCCATTTTCAGGTGAAGAAACTCGAGGCACAGAGAGGTTGAGCAGCTTCCTCAAGGAGACACAGCTAGTAAGAGACAAAGTCAGGGTGTACGCAGATTGATGACACTAAGACTGTGGAGCCAGGCACCTGCATGAAACATTTCAGTAGGTCCCTGAAAGTGGTTCTGCTGTTTCTTGTAATGTCTATCTGTAATGTCCTTATTTGATTCACACTCACTGTTCAAGTTCAAAGACTCAGTGAAGATACCCATTAATTGATCTTTTGTTGGCATGAATCACATTTTCTTTAACTGTGTCACTACTGCATTTCACAGGTAGGTATCATGTGGTAGGTAGTCGACAAATATTTGTTGAATTCCTATTTTACAGATAACACTCCTGAGATTCGGAGATGGAACTTATTCAAGGCCATACGGCTAGAAAATTAAGAACCACAATCTGAATTAGAGCTTTAATGTGAATTCACAACTCTTTCTACTAACCTACCTACCACCAAGCTCCATGATACATCATTTCAGACTGTATAATAACCAGAGTTCTATAATTATAGTTATTTTCATTTTTCTGACAGCTTCCTAATATACTACCAACTAATAATGATAAACCTGAGTTATTTCAGTTTCTGTTATAATAAAAGTAATATAAGCTTATTATAGAATATTAGAAGGGAACAAAGAGAAAAAGAAATGAAGTCAATAATCCCAAAACATTTAAAATAAATATTTTCTTCCAATATGTTTATCCCTTTTTACATATTTGAGACAATAGTCTCTATATAACTTGAGATGCTGGGTGTTTTTAACATAATAATATAATATAAACATTTCCCTACTTCAATGATTTCAATAAATTGCTATTTAAATGACTTAAAATTGTCATTTTATATGCTCAATAATCATTTTTTAATGACTAAAAAAATCCATTGGATAGACTATCAATTAAACATTCCCCCCAACCTGAACAATTTTCCACTATTAAAAATAATAGTATAAGGACACTTTCTTTAGTTTTTTTTTTACTTTCAGAACACTTTTTAAAGTAGTTTTATAGGAGAGAAATTATTGAGTCAATGGGTAGGAACATTTTCAAGGCTCTTGAAATAGATTGCCAAATTGCTTTCCAAATGAGTTGGGCTAATTTTTTCCCCAACTAACTGATTTGGATTTTCCCATCATTTAAAACTTGATAATTTCTTTAAAATACACACACAACCATAATGTTTTGAATTACAATATAAAAGACATGTTAAAGAGGATGTAATTATCCCTCCCTCTCCTATATGTTTGGAACCTGAGGTCTGGCCAGTTTATGGCCTGCCCAAGGTCACAGCAGTTTGGGGAGTGAAGCTGGGCTAGAGCCAGGCCTGCTGCCCCCACGTCCCCACACTGTCTCCCAGAGATCTAAAAACAATTTTACAATCTATTTATCTCTTCAACAGCAGTGTTGCACAGTTGCCATCACTTGACATCTTAATTTTGATTATACCTTCAAGGGAAGCAGCTTTTGAAATATCTGGACCTGGCAAGTTAACGATCTCCCTTCAATGGTGAGAAGGGGGTATTTCCTGATAAGACTTTTCTGCCTGCCAGGGTTCTGCAGGGAACTTTGTATCTGCTTATCACTTCCTCCTCCCGGCTCGGGCCCGGGAACTCTGTTGGTCCTGCCTGACACGCACCTTGGCAGCTCTCTCTGCAGCCTTCCTGCGGGCCTCTGCTTCCATCCCCGTTCAGCCTGATGGCAGCCTACCTCATCTTCAACCTCAGGCCAAGCACAAGTGTTGTTCCCGCCCATCTGCCATGTTGGCCAAATTTCCCTGATTGCTAAATAATTCCAGGCTCTTCCCAGGAGGGCTGAGTGAGCTGCCAGTTATGCCTCTCCTCCAAGGCTCTGCCTCATTCTCAGTCTTTACTGCAGCTGGAGCTGAGTATGCAGATGAAATTACTCCTCCAGGGCCCACTGCACACTCACCGTTCGGCCTGTTCTGTGCTAAGGGAGGCAGAAAGTACATCCTCAATACAATCTCCTAGGTGACACGTCAACACCCGGCCTCTTCCCTCCAATTCATGTTACATACCAGGGCCATTCCACAATGTTGCTTATGTGAACTTACTCCTCCACTCAGAAACCAATCTATGACCACTGGTCAAAAATGGTTGGCTTGGCTCTCAAGCCCCTCCCTATATTATAACACCTATATTCCACTAGTTACTCAGTCAAGCTCATTATATGCCAACCTAGCGAGGAAATGCTCACAAAGGAAGGCGAGCAGCAGAAGTTGGCAAATGATTTATGGGTGAGGTGAAGATAGACTGAACTTGACTGTGGGAAAAAAAGGCAAGTAAGGGGCTTGTGCTGTCCATTCTGCCTAAAACGTTCCTTCCCATTTTCTCCCTGGTAGACCACTCATCCTTCACAGTCCAGTTAATAAGCTGCCTTTGAAGTCTCCTATAACCTGGCTGGCTTCCAAACTTCGAGCTCTTTCCTCACTAGTCCTAAGTTGGTCCATATCTCTGCTATGCTGTTTATACACTGAATTGATAAGTTTTTTAAATGCCTGACTCCCCCACAACTAAATATGCCTGCTGTCTTTTTAAAGTGCCTATGTCTATCCTTTCCATCCTCAATATCCAATACTTCCCTTGTACTCGGTGCACAACTGAAATATCTGTTGAAAGAATTACTACAATGCATAAGACAGAATTAATGCTGGATGGAATGAATGATTGTACCATGGAGGTATGGCTAGATAAAAATTGCCTGAGAAGTTCACCAGGTGGTTGTAATAACCATAATGCCTGACATGGGCACACACACATTTGTGACACAAATTGGCACCTTTAAAATCAGGATGTGGGCGTGCAGCTATATGACAGGAAGTTTCGCAGGGCATCAAACATGGGAAATTCTCAATACATATTCATCAATAAATGAACTTTCTCTTAGAATAGCCCCAAGACTAAAATTGCAAAGCTTAAACTCTGCAGTTGGAATACTCGATCTACCCTTGGCCAACCAGAAGCAATTCTACACTTTCAGATGACGAAGTGTACATCATGAGCCACAGCTGGTTGCTGCTAGGCTCCAATGACAGCTGCCTAATCAGGCTCGTATCTGTTAAGGAGAGGAAGGCTGGAGGCAAAGGTGACCATTCAAAAGTCAAGAGGAAGTCCAAAGCTATGGTTCCATACATCTCTTGATCACCCAATAAAATGTCAGCGCTAAAAACATCCAGAAAAGAATTATGTTTAGTTGGGAATCTGACGAAGGCTTTGTGCCCTCTAATTTGAGGAGATTTGGGGAAATGTGACAGTATATTTACCCACAGTTCTTAAACAGGATAAAGCATTCTTGCCAAGTGGCCTAACTGCTGCTGGTGGAACGTCAGCCACTTTTTACCCATCTCTTCTTCTGCATGTATGTCTGTGCTTTGTAATTGAATCTCAATATGGCATCGGGGTATTTTTAAAATCTGGAGATTGGTAATACTTATTGGTAGAGGCTGGTTTAGAGGTTGGGGGCTTGGCACTGGCAGCAACTAAAGGGCTCAGAGAATATGGCAGGTTTTAAGGCTGGCCAGGAGCAGAGGGAGTGTGAAAAGGCCAGGTTTGGCTTAAGAGCCTTAGCATCAGCTGCTATAACCTGGCAAATGGATAAGTAATCTCTTCACAGCTAGCAGTAAAATGAAACTTATGGAAACAATAAAGTAAATGTTCTGTCTAGCCAGTGAGTCAAATTAGAGAAGTGTAGATTTTTCCATCCAGGCCTGAAAATCAGTGGAGTTTGGTGGTCTAAAGACGCCAGGAAGTTAATGGCATTTAGGTTCTGAGTTAATGCTATACATCAGAGGCCAGCAAACTATGGCCCACAAGCAAAATTCAGCCCATTATCTATTTTTGTAGCCTCACCAGAGAAGAATTGTTTTACATTTTTAATGGATGGGGGAAAAAAATCAGAATAATAATATTTCATGACACATGAAAATCATATGAAATTCGTATTTCAGTATCCATAAATAAAGTTTTATTGACACACAGCCATACTCATTCACTTACATAGGCTGCTCTCCTGCTACAATGACAGAGTTAAGTAGTTGCAAAAGACACCAGATAGCCTGCAAAGCATAAAATACTTATTTACCATTTGGCCCTTTTCAGAAGTTTGCTGACCTCTAACATACATCATCAGAAGAGACTAGTGCAGGCCCACTCCTGATGAGGTAAAGGCAACATATAACACAGTGAAGGTACAAAGCCTGAAGTTGGAAGGGAATCTGGAAGACACCTGGTCCAGCCTCCCACTCCACAGAATGCCCTGCAGAAGTGAGGACTCATAATTTCCAAGACACTAGCCCTTTACCAAACACCTCAACTCCATCTGTTATGTTTCTGATGTTGAACTAAAACAATCCTCACGCCCACCCCCACCCCAGTATGGCCTTTCTTGTATGTAAATGTTTCCTACACTCAGAGGACATTAAGAACAATCCTTTGTAAATAAAGAATGGACCCCTGCCACCTTCCATTGGTTAGCATTTCGTATGTCTTAAGGGACTTTCACAGACACTGCCCCCGTTTTGCCCTACTAATATCTCCCAGGGAACAGACCTACATAATCATTCCTGTTACAAAGGAGGAACCCAGAGTTAAGGTTATGGACCGAATTGTGTCCCCCCACCAAATGCATATACTGAAGTCCTAACCCCCAGTGTGAAAGGATTTGGAGATGGGGCCTTTAGGGAGATAATTAAGATTAAATGAGGTCATATGAGTGGGGTCCTAATCCAAAAGTACTGGTGTCTTTACAAGGAGAGGAAGAGACACCAGAAATCTCCCTCTCCATGCACAGAAAAGGCATGTGAAGATGCAGCCAGAGGTGGCCATCTGCAGGCCAAGGAGAGAGGCCTCATGAGAAACCAACACTGATGGCACCTTGACCCTCGACCTTAGACTTCATGATCCCTGCATATTTGATCCCTGCACATTTGATCCCTGTATATGTAATAGATAGATTGAGACAAGGGTGACATTTATTGAGATGTGAAAGGGTACAGAGGATGTCGATGCCCTTCAGCAAAGACCTCCAGGAACACACCTGCAGCTGAACGAAGTTGGGGGTACTGACTTGATGTTCCAACAGGGTGGTGTGCACCCAGTGGGGAATCACAGGGCACCGCGGTAGGTCGCAGTAGAAGGAACTATTATAGAATCTGGGCTTCTCTCAGGCGATTTGGGGATTATACAAGGAATGGGCTTTGCTCTACTTTGGATGCTGTTGGGAAGCAGGAGGTAAATTCTGATGGGGTAACTTCGTAATTCTGATTCAGAAGGCGAAAGGAAGGAGTGAGGTGAAAGCTGTGACAGGCAAAGATGAATCAGACTTACAGAATCCAGGGTGGGGTGATGTCTGGCCATTTTTGTGGTATGGACAATATTTATGTTTTTGTCTATGTTCAGACATGATCATAGAATGAACTCTTTGTGTCCTGTCTAAGATGCCTTGCCTGATGTTGGTGTTCTTTGAAATTACTTTTTTTCAACGGTGGAAGACCACAGCCTAGCTACAAATGGCAGGGGGCACCTAGCAACACTACTAGGCCGTGTGAGCTCCCAGCTGCCAGGGCTGCTTTCCTTTCTTAGTCACCCCATGTGGCTGACGACAGATACAGTTAGGCTGCAGGACATTCATCTAGGATGTTCAGATTGTCACCATCGCTGAGCTTTTATGGGTTAGGAGGTTCAACAGAGCACAGCACATGGTCTGTAGTGGGCCTAGGGCTTGCCTCTACTATTCCCTTTGTGGCAGGATAGTTGCTCAATATCTGACCCAACATTGCCTACACGGTGGCATATAACACTGAACAGGGTACATCAGTCAACTACAACTCAGGCAATTACCAAAAACAGAAACAAAGATGGTTATTAGCTCTCATACTAGACTTTGACAATGGGGTCTAGATTACCAAATCTGTGCAATGGAAACATCTCCCAAATTCCAAATGGTCTCTTCTTGAAATCCAAATGGTGCTTTTCTTTTTTAGCCTAATGATAGATTTCTGCTTAGGTTCAATAAAAAGTGTTTGCTATAGCATCAGTTTCCCTTGGTTAGCTAAGAAGAAGTGAAGAGCTATGTGATCAGCCATGACAATTAGCTAACAAACTTAAATTTAAGCTGGTTTGATGTATTTCCAAAGTAGAAGTTATATCAATTTTGAGACCTGATGGGACCAGAGGCAAGTTCCAAACTACCTTTTCCATCTCTATTATCCCTACTCTGGAAATTGCAGCTGGCATAGGGAGTTAATTCTCCCAAGTAGCCTCTACTTGCCTCTTTTTGGAAGTTTCTGGGTATTCTTTTCAGGGAATCACATAAATCCACAGCCTGGCACCCCATTTCCTCCAGCCAGGGGAAGATGGGGAAAAGTGTGGGGAGGGAATAGTCAGTGCCAGGAAGAGCAGGTAGTGACCCTCTTGCCGAAGAAGGACTGACTGAAGCTGTTTCAGTTCAGGGTGAATTTGCCAAAAATTATCCCCTTTGAAATTATATATTCGAGTTTCAAGTTTCAAACCCCTCATGTTAGAGCTGTGATAACAGTGGTTGGTGTTCTTCAAGAGGCTGAAAATGCCAGCTCTTGGGAAAAATGACAGTTCTTTGAGAAATAATCAAGTTCACTGCACCTCTCCCTTCAATAGGAAGATTATCACTGGGTTCACAGCATTACCTGTGACGGTCTTTCCCCATTGCGCTGAAGGTCCCTTACTATTAGCTAGAGGTCCTGTGAAAGAAGAGGAGGCATTTTATTTTAACTTCCTGTCACTGTCCATTATCCTTTCACTAGCCACCTCATCACAAAGAGTGTTTTTCTTAAAAATAAATTCCTTCTGTATGGTTTGGATATTTCTTTTCGGGAAAGCAGAGATTTGTGTTAGATGACCTCCTGATGTCCCTTGATGACCTTGGAATTCTCTGAATCTAGGATTCCTGATATTGAAAGAGTAAGAATACACATAATTTGATGCCATGTCTGCTGCCTGTGAAATTAATCAATGTCAGTGGGAACGGCCTTAGAGCAGGAAGATGATAGTAATAATGGAGATGTCACTGCTGCTAGTAAGTGATGAGTGAAGACTTCTACTTTGGTTGGAAGGGGACCATAGGGTATAAGAATCATTTGAATTCAATTTCCAAAGAACTTGATGAATTTTTATTCCTTTTATTGGAAGTTGAAAATGAAAAATCACAAATTCATAGAGGAAGCAGAGATGGCTTTATAAGGGTGCTATGTTTCAATAGTTGTAAAATTGGGATTAGAGTCAGGACCTCTTGTGCCTATTGATTTATTGAAATCAATAAGTTCTGGCTCCCAGAGAGGCTTACCTTATCCTAAAGAATATTGTTGGTAGGAGACTAAAAGCTAAAAAAAACTTAGCATTTTCTTTAAAATGAGGGGAGCATTCACTCTTTCCAGACACAAAGGCTGCATCCATGTAAATGAGTTGACAATTGCACGTGGGACCATATGGATATATTTATAATTGGTATAATGAACAGCTCATTTCAGATATTAAAGGCAAGATGACTTCAGCACATGATAAGTGAGCACAAGGATAGACCTATCTAGCCAAATGATGGAAGTAAATTTAATAATAAAAACCCATCAGAAGATGCAACTGCTCATCTGAATTTAAAGGAAATTTTCCTGCCATCTGCTGTTGTTAGCATTTTATATCACCATTATTTGCCTGCTCTGTTCCAGAGCCCAGCGCTGCTAAGCTCTTCACACAGAATAAGCTACTATGCAGGAGAACAGAGTGGTTGGAGGGGTGGAAGTGAGTACAGAAGGCATTTTGCCACCTCCAGGCTCAAAGCACCATTTTCCCCAGCAGTGTAGACCCCAGTCGTATAGGAGTCAATGCTGGACTGCTTCAGGACAGCTTTCATCATAGCAGTAAAGGACAAATGGGACCAAAAAGGTGATGACTTGGGTGGACTCAGAGATCACAAGGGCCATCAAATAGAGCTTCTTGGCCACACCAGTATCCCACCTCTTCTTACTCACCCCAGTAACATGCAACATGAAACCCAGAGATAATCAGGTCTGACGACTGGGACAGAGTGTGTTCAGAGGAAGAACACATGCATGGAGGCGTCATCAGCAAATACCCTGAGCCATAGATACCCAAAGCTGGGACAGTGTCTACGGCTGTTGGAGGGGAAACAGGATTCTCATACATGGAGAATTAAGATTCTCATAAATGCAGAATTGTTAGTGTGATGGTGGAGAGATGTTTGATGTTTCTCTATCAAGAACTTAGGAGACATCATTACTTAAATGATTTCGGGTCCAGGTGGATACTACTCCATAAGCTTAGGGCAGAGAAAATGGAATTAAAAGGACTGAATACAAGCAGCGAGCAAAGCTCTTCATCTGCCAGGGAACTGTCTTATAAAGAGAAAGAAAAACTCTTACCTTAGATTAGGCCCAATGACCCAGGGAGCTGCCGTGTGGCCAGATTCCCCTGACACAGGGGCTCAGAATGTCCCCAGGGTAGAAGATTGGGACCCATGTGGAGATACTCCATGAGCAACCTGTGAAAAATAGAACTCCTGGTAGTAGACCTCGGCAGACAACTTGCAATCCAGAGCAGGCGTGATGGGCCACTGCCATTGGGCACCTAGTAGGGCCCTCGGCTGGGTTTCAACAAGACCTACGCTCAGCAGGGGTGTAAATCAACTGGAGGACATTTAAAGATAGGCCAGATCAGCCACACCTGCACGTCCTCCTATCCAGGCTTGCAGCTGTGCCTGGCAAGGAAGAATCCCCTGTTGGCAGCAGAAACCAGTGAGGTGTTTGGTGTGAGATCAGTCCATGGGGGACAGGCTAGTTGCGGACAGAGCTCTGTCAGGCTGGTCACTGCAGAAAGACAGATCCTGGGGGTTGGATGGAAAATGGATGGAAAATTTGTTCTGTCTTCTTTTCTTTTTGGCAGGAAAGGGCAGTGGCATACAGGGTTCATTGAAAGCTATAGATCAAACTTCTCCCCAAACACATATATAGAAATGTGATTTACCTTCAGTTTTGGGGAACTGCCAGGGTCCTGAAGTCTCTGCATGCATCCAAGTTTAAGAACTCCTGCTTATCCCTTTTGGGATAGAACAGATGAGGAGGTGTTTACAGGACCTAGAAACGCACCAGCAGTTTCTCAGTGTGGTTCCTGTAGCACTTAAATCATAATCCCCTGGTGCAATCACCTAGCATATGCTGAAAATGCAGATTTTTGAGCTCCTCCCTGGAATTAAAGAATCAGGATCATTCAGAATGGGGTCCTGGAATTTGCATTTTTAATAAATACTCAGGTAGCATTTATCATTATACAATTTAAGAACCCCTTAGAGTTGAAAATGGCCATAAAAAAAGGTCTTGGAAGTCCAACCAAAACCCAAGACTGATACAAAAACACATGAGAAACTGATCACTAAATTGGGCTGCCAACCAATTAAGGATCCAAGGGGGTGGATGGAGCTCAAAGCTGTCTGACTGATGGAGACAAAGGGACCCCTTGATACTGATTACGAACCAACATCTGTCCAGTACCTACTTTAGATCAGGCCCTTGAACATGTGTTTTATACTATTTAATTCCTCTCAATTATTTTCATATTATAGATGAAAGAAATCAAGGTTCAACAAGTTTCAAGAACCTGCATAGGGTCATAGAGCAAAATAAGGGTAGAAGGCAGGTCTTAAACACAGGCAAACTGACATGATGCTTAATGCATTTTTTTAAATGACACCACACAGTTTGTCCTTTATATACCACACTCGGATTACACCAGAGAGATACACTCATTACATTAAAAAATATAAGCATGTGTTGTCTTCAACGATCTGACAACATACTTCAGAACAAAAGATTTTTTTCTGGTGAAACAGGAGAGAGAAATACAAACTGTGATGTAAATTAATTGGCAAAATATGAACTTTGGGTCACATGTGCAATGGACAGCTGAGAAGGGGACTCCTCATAATTCCAAGTAGCTGGAGAGGCTTCCTAGAGGAAATGGTGTTTTGAATCAGCTCTGAAGAGTCAGTAGAAATTTGAATTAATTCAACCTCACATAGAGTGTGGGTTTAAATAGACCAGAATCTCCCAAAAAGTCACCTCAAATATTTCTCTTGATAAACAAGAATATTTATGGAACAGAGAGAGGCGAGGTCCTGAACAAAGAAAGTTTCTCAGTTTATAATCACCAATTCCTTGACAGCTCTCAAAGGATAAAGCTTATTTTGAGGACTTACTGTGTGCCTGGCAATTTACTGACTCATTTAATCCTCATAAAAACATTTTGGATTAGGTGTGATTATTACCATCGCCAGTTTTAAAATGACATAAATGTGGCCACAATGTAATAGGTAGGAAGTGGTAGAGACAGGATTTAGACCCTAACAGCCAGCTTGATCCCTTAACCACAGGCTATGCTGATGAGTTGGGGAGTTGGTGCATCTGGCTCAGCCTTCCAGATTGAAATAGAAAAGTTAGAAAGATGTGACAAAGGACTTGCTGGTATTCACTGTGGTGTATAAATGATCATGTTTTGAAAGTAAAGGGCATCAGAATATCAGTGTTTGAGTAAACCACCTAAGTAAGAGATTGAAGGAAAGAGAGGTCTGTTTATCTGTCTGTTTCTGTCTGGCAAACAATCTCATTCCCTGAAGAGAGTTTCTCACATTTGAAAACATGTTTATCCAAACTCTGAGCAGTGTTTTGTTCCTTAGAGTCTGGGGAGTAGTTCTGAAGGGCACTGACCTTGTTTTAAGTGATTCTCCTTTTTGCAGGTCTCTCTGACTTTAATCTCACAATTTAGCCTTTGAGGGCCCATAGTTTAAAAG
Source organism: Manis javanica (assembly GCF_040802235.1). Taxonomy (NCBI): domain Eukaryota; kingdom Metazoa; phylum Chordata; class Mammalia; order Pholidota; family Manidae; genus Manis; species Manis javanica. The sequence continues at coordinate 104,901,676 of NC_133164.1, read as the reverse complement.
CTGGATTGACTTTTCAATTGCCAAAAAATCAAAGTGGAAGAAGGATTTATAAAGAAGTATAACTGCCCACCCGTAAGTTCACTCACAAACCATCCTGGAGAATGGCACATACTTCCAGCTTCCTAAGAGGGCAGGGGGCACTCGCAGAGCCCACTCAGATGAGGGCTCAAAGATCCAGCAAGATGCACCCAGAATGGATGGTACTGTTCAGCTGCCCTTATAAACTAGGCTTGCACAGCATCATGACTGAAACCGTTCCCTGCAGGTGTCTGTGTGTTTCCCAGTAGGAGGACTTACCAGTCTAAGCTTGCTTGTCAACATTTTTCTGTAACTTTCTTTTGTTCATTTCTGTAGGCTTGTTTATCTCCAAGGGTTTCTCAGTTTTGTTTCCAATCCACTGGTTGGAAATGCTGGTGCTCCTGGCATTCTCAGCTCTGTGTTCGTAGAGTTCTATCTGCAGCGTGACAATAATAAGAGCTAACATTATTAAGTGCTGACTGTGTGTCAGGTGATGTTTGAAGCAATTACATGTGCTTATTCATTTAAATCTTTGTAACAGCTCCATAATATAGGGTTGGTTTATGGATAAAGAAATGGGAACACAGAATGTTCCAGCCACTTGCCCAAGATCACAAAGCTAATATGTGTTACAGCAGCCCTTTAAGTCATACAGCTTAGCTTCAGAAACTGCTCAGCCAGCGTGCTCTTTGCCACCAATATGTCTATATTCAGCCCTAATGTGGCTTTTAACTTATTCACACTACACAATCAACTCATACACATATATTAGCACATATGCCAGGAAAAAGAAAATTTCCCAAAAGATACACAGGCAGTAATAATACTGGCTACCATTTGTTGAACTAATGGTGTTTTGCATTCTTTGATTTTAAAAGCCTCCCTGCAAAGCTATAGAATTAACTTATTTTTTAACCCTGTGAGTCAGACAGGCCAAGTAGATTGCCCAACATCACCAGCATGTCTGTGGAGATCTAGACCCAGATCTGCCAAATTCAGAGGCCCCTACTCTTTCTTCTACACCTTGCAGCTTCATATTAACTGCTTGGCACAACCAGCGTAGCATATAGTCAAATAAACATGGATAAAGTGACTACCATCAGTGCAAAACTATTAACAGCCAGAGGAGGAAGGAAACATAACCCAGAGTCAGACATAAATTCTAGGTTTTAAGAAAGAAGAGTTTGCAAAAGTTCAGAGAAAAAGTAGGTATGACTCCTTGGGACACTATAATAGTTGAAATAGCTAAAAGAGGAAAGAAGATTGATAGAAAGGAATTCTTCACAATTCCTTGCGAATGATCACAAATGCTTTAGTCCATCTGCACTGCTATAACAAAGTACCATATACCAGCTAGCCTATAAAAACAGAAATTTATTCCTCGTGGTTTGGGAGCCTGGAGGTCAGAGGTCAGGGTGTCAGTGTGGTCAGGTTCTGGTGAGAACCTCCTCTGAGCTGCAGGTGCCGCTTTTCACTGTATCATCACATGGTGCAGATAGTGAGCTACTCTCTGGCCTCTTCTTATTAAGGCACTAATCCCATTCATGAGGGTCCATGCTCAGGACTTAATCACTTTTCAAAGGCTCCATCTGCAAATACCATTATGTTGGGCATCAGATTTCAGTGTATGAATTTTAGGGGAACACAAATATTCGGTCCATAACAACAAGTGGCATTTGTCAAGAACCAAAAACAACAAAACCAAAAAAATTATGCAGAGAGCTTCCTAATGACCTCAGATTTTAAAAGAAATGCCTGAACTATGAAAAGTAGTACTTATAACCAAGGAATACTAGGCAGTCAAAATACTAGAAAAGACAGAGTCCAAATTGCCGAGATGCTTAAGAAGATGGTGTGAGGGCCCTGGTAGGGGGCTTTGGGCAGAGTTCAGAGCAAGAGAAACAATGAGGCCTGGAAGGGCCCACTGCTCAGAGCAAGTGGCGTCGTTTCGGAAGCTAGCAGAGAATAACAGGAGAATTCCACTTTCATATTGCTTTCTCTATCTAGGAAAGGGATCTTCAAACTGGGAAGGGGAGAACAAATATGGTTACTAGGAAACTGAAACCTGAGACTGACAAGGAGACCATAAGAAAACACCCAACCACTCAAATGAGTTCAACTCCAAAAGCCCAGGTGAGTGACACCCCATTCCACAGACGAAGGTGGAGGTACAGAGCAGCCGCAGGGAATGGTAGAGGACCCAGGGGGATTGTAGGGAACAGGAACATACTCCAATTTTTAAAGACAGGAAATGGATGGATTACAGAAAGGTGAAAAGTACCGAGACCTTGGCAGTATTTTTTATGAATATGTAGACTTTTATTAGAGCAAGCATTTCCATAGCCATAAAAATCTCTTTAAAACAGAGATGTCCCAAGTGTCTTTGTTAAGTTACGATCTAAAATGGAGTAAAAATCAGTAAAATTAATTACAAATGAACGTGTCTCATCATATTAGCCAACAAGTCTCCAGAAGTATTTTTTTAACACTGAGACATAATCACATTATTTTCTGAATTGGAATAACTAATAATTAATGTGAAAATTAATGCCAATGACACAGATGATAATTTTCCAAAGTAAAGAAATCTATTTTATCAAATATTTTTATGAATCACATTTGGTATCACAGAATCAATTTTACTGGGCAAAAGTGTGTTAAAAAATAGCAGAAGAAATGGATACGATGAAAAGACAGACATTATATATAAGTAGTGTTAAAATATTATCACAATTATGGAATTGTAACATCATTTGAATATAATAAAATGTTATAAAGCAAAGGGTTGCCAAAATACAGAAGAGATATTATCAAATAAATAAAACTCAAGATCATGAAGTAGTGGAAACAATTTCTAATGTATACCAGATACTGAAATGCCATGGGGGAAATGAACAGAGCTATCTCCTGGAGTGGTGGTGACAAAGGACAGAGGTGGCTTTCAAAAATGCATGGTCATAGCTAATTAACTTTCCACTTGAGATAAAAGTGAGAATCTCTTGGGAGAATCTAAGCCTTTTAGCACACATCTTACAGCAGTTAATGAAATGCTTTGTATTTCAGTAGAAAACTATTTCAATGGTGAAAGTGACATAAGAATCCAGAGTGAGTATATTCTGCTATGATGTTTGGAAATTGACATTTCCCCAAGCAGCTACCACAATTCTGAGATACTCATGAGACTGATGTCTCCCACCTGCATGACTATCTGTACTCTTATTTCACAAAGAACATGAGCTCTGCTGGGGGATACATATTCTGGGTGGACAATTCCCATTAGCTCTGTGTAGCCTAAATTAATATGGGTATCAATTGCTCTTTTAAATGCATCACCCCACAGAACTAGCCAGGTTTCATCTGAAAAATAACTAGTCCCTAGACTCCTTCTGGACGTTTTTCTATTTTGCACCATGGTACCACATAAGTTATCTCAAACTCTTATTTATCAATGAGAGCCAAATTTGGAATGTGGAATTATTTTTTGCATATTTTCAGCCACGCTTTTCCAAACTTCAGTTTCATGAGCAAAACTATTATACTTCCAAACATGAAACACTTGGTTCATTCAGCCTCCAAATTCTGCACCCGAGGATCCAGCCAATTCAAAGGGAGCCATCTGAAAATGAATGTTTTTCTTAATATTTTCCACAGATTCATGTATCTTCGAAGGTTAGGACAATAAGTGTGGAACTCACAGAATATTTCATCCTATTGTTTGGTGCCCTCATTGCAGAAGATGAACACATCAGAGGGGCAAGTGGCTGTGTGGCCAGACCCCTCAGAGGACAAACACGGGTGGGCTTGCAGCTCTGAGAAGGGCGACCGGTCAGCACTCTTTCGGACACTCCTCCTCCTATGCCTTCCCTGCTGGAAGCAAAGACCTGGCCAATTTTTAAAAGACTAAATATCTTTTAATATTTAAACTATAATTATTAAGCATAATTACTTTGTGCCAATGTGATTCTTCTAAAACAAGCTTTACCAAACTAACCTTGTTTCTGTGTTGAGAAGTTACCAAGGGAAGTCAGCATTTTCCTGGATCAAGATTTCAAGAAATAATTATCAAACAATCCCTATGGACAATCAGGATAAACATGGGCTGAATGATAGGTAGGCAAAGGTTTCTTAACTAGTAGAATAACCAGATGTATACACTGTTGATAAACTCCCTTCTGTCCTCTTGGAAAATAGTGTGTAGTGATGGGTGAGGGGCAATGCTTTCCTTGCTATTCTTGCAAAAACCATATATTTGGCACATTTTTGATGAATCATACAGATATATAGAAATCAGATACATGCTATTTTGATGAAGTGCTTTGAAGACATTTTGACAGTCCTGTAAAACAATTTAATTTTAAAGAATTCTTCTAAAGTGTCAATTAACATAATTACATACACCTTCCTCATCTTAATCCCACTTCTGAGTGAATTTAAGAGGTGCAATAAGGTCAAATGCAGGGATGGGATGAGGCTCTGAGAGGTTTGCTATTCACATTGCTAGGAAATGAAAAAAAAAAGCTTTTATATTTGGATGTACCCATTTTGATAGGACCCAATCAAAGCAGTCCCATCAAAATCTTTTTCCAAACCTGATTTCCATGCATTCACCTGAATCACAGATTTTGTAACTGCATGGCAGTAAGGATAGATCTCTTCAGCACACCATGAGAAGTTTGCCTTCCAGGCTGGCAGTAATTCACTGTGCTTCTGATATTTGTGAAGACAGAAAGGTGGAGGGTTAGCTGGTGTGCTGGCTTTAGAGTCAATATTTGATAGATCTCCACCAAGCCAGATGGTGTCTTCTTGCCTATGGGGAATACAACTAAAGATGGCATATCATTCCAGGTTCTTTATTGTAAACAGTTGAGACAGACCCTGGCTAACCTAAGCCAGCAGGACTTTACAGGAAGGTTACTGGCCAGTGCCTGTACTGGCAGCCAGCATGAACAGCCAGCTCTTGGGAAGGCCCAGAATCAGAGAACTCTGGGGACGTCAGTAGAGAAGGCAAACAGTGCCTCTGAAAGGGAGCGCCATTGACAGCCTCTGCTCCACCAGCCATCTGCCCCTCAGCTTGTCTCATGCGCCCTCCCCCGTGATCAGGCTGTTGGGTCATGTGACTGACAGCCCAGCCACAAGGACGAGGATGGCAATTTCCCCAAAGGAAAAGAGGGCCGAAGAAAGGCACAATATTCGGGGAAAGAAAGAAATAAAATAGACCCATTAAAGACCTGAACTTCAGTCAAACACTGCTTTCCAAAGATATAGGTTTGGCCTCCCCAGCTTCATGTAAATGGGGGCTTCATTGACGGCAAGCTCAGCAGGGGCGCCAGCACAGCCTTGGTGCGCCCAGCATCAGGAAGGTGATGCCCCTTCAGAGGTCCCAGCACCAGCACCGCCGGGGCCCCTCCCTGCCCCGGGGAGGCATGGGAGCTGCTTCCTGTATTTACTAATGTCTGGATTTTCTCACATTTGCCTTCTCACTTCCTCTGTCCTTCTAGAGCTATGTGAAAAGCCCCTATGTTAATCTCCAGCACCGGAGATGTCGGTGCTTCTATCCTCCTTTCTGGATCCTGCCTGGTGAAAATGCTAAAAATGCTGATGATGTCCACAGCAGGACGGTGAGGGAGTCTGACACCACGTCATCCTTGGAAGGTGTGCCTTGCATAAAGGAAAACTTAGGGTATGTGATAACCAGCTTCACCTCTCTGAAATGCTTTCATCTGAAAGGGGATTATATTTACCCTGTGTAGTTCCACAGGGCAGAACTAGGATTAGTGAGCATAAATTTCAAGGAAGCAGGTTTCAGTTCAAAATAAAGACCAATCCTCTAAGCACTTGAACTGCCCACAGTGGAATGCACTGGGCAAATTTTTGTGGGGCTCAGTCAAGTAGAGGATTGGTTTGCAGCCCTCAGAGACACTGGAGAGGTGCCCACCAGAAGGCCATGCTGGGCCAGATCAACCCTCAAAGGCCTCCAGGTCCCCTGTGGGATCTATAGGCTTTAATGAAAGGTTCGGTCATTTTCTATTAGAGCTCGAGGAGAAAGCTAGCATGCTTAATGGCCTGCAAAAAACCAGTGACAATTATCTTCTAGGATTTATCCTGTCCCCCAGAGTAATTTAAAGCAATGACCCTCACTCTAAGACTCAGGAAATGCAACTTCCCACCATTCTACACCCAGCTGAAAGCCAACCCCATTAGCAGGAAGATTCTCCTCATTTGTCCCCCTCTCTGCTTCTACTGGGCCCACTGTGGACCTGGCATTTCTGTCCAGGGTCCTCTGGAGAGGCCAAAGATGACCACAGCCTGTAACTAACAGAATCAGAGCCTAGTGTTCTGAAGAGGGTGGTGCAACCTTGTGAATTTTGTGGAACGGATGCAAATCTCTGCTCTTTCTACTGCAGGCTGTGACTTTCCACTTCATCTCCGGATTCACAAGGGATGAGCAGACAGTCTTGAGGAAACCAGACAAGACTTCAGCATCTTAAGGACGTTATCTTCCTGCCACCTTGAAAATCCCACCACCCTTCCCATTCTTGCTACAGCCTGTCACCAAATTACACCCACCTGTATAGTCCACCCTTCCGATGCGTGGGGCACACAGCACGAGTCTTGACACCACCATTCCCTATCCACTGGTGTTCCTTTTCTGGAGCAAAACTGCCTTCAACAGCACTGTGGCTGTTTGGGGGAAGGTGCGAGCAGGCCATTCTCTCTTGGGCCCTGTTAAACCAAGTACTGAAACATAAAATTCTACCCTCTAATAGGCTCAGAAAATGGTAACTTTCAGCACTTTAAAAGAAGCATTGTCTTGCATTTGCCCATGGGAACCCTGGAGGAGAGAGGAAACGCAATGATTTCATACCCCAGATATAGCAGGACCAGAAATTAAATGAGACTTCATTTTGACTTGGTCCAGGGACACCATCCCCACAACTGCAATCTAATTGCTTCAACTGATCCTATATCACAAGAGAGAAAACCATGAAATTAAGTGTCTGTGGCTCAGCCCAGCTAGCAAGTGAGGGTTCAAACTGCCAGCAGTACATCAGTGACCTGGAGGTCATGTCTTTTACCAATGAAAGTCCTTGTGGACAACTGTACTTTCCATTCTGCTTCCTCTTAATTTGTCCTAATATTCCTCCCATTTGTCTCATATTATGGAGCAATTTCCCAGAAGACAGAGCAAAAATGCCCAAGAAAGGGTGTGCAGAGCCTGGCTTGCATACCACCGACATACACCACCTGTCAGTGTTTAGGGACACTAGGGTGCAAACACCCTAAAATGAAAACATACCCACAGCCCTAAAAGTCCAACAAGAGCAAAGAATAATTTTAAGTTAAATAACATTCTCTTCCTAACACCTCTCCCCAAAATAAGGGCTCTAAGGTCATGTTCTTCTAATGGAAAACCATAGGTTACTCCCTAGACTGGAGGAGAAAGTTGGGTGGAGGCCGGGGCTAGAAGGGACGGGAAGGGCAGGAATACAGAATATCATATTGGGGTGGGAGAGCTTGAGGGCGTGTTGTTCTCCTGGGTGGGCCCCCTCTGGGATCAATGCCCCTGAGGTGGGTCAGGAAACCCTCCCCATCTTCCCACTCAGATGTGAACTGTGATGCTCATTGAACTATTGAACTCTGCTCAGTTTCTTCTCCCTCTGACCCCTCTCTGAGCCCCTCTCATACTGTTCCCCCACTGTGCCCTTATGTGCCTCAGCCCTCTCACTGCCCGTGCCCCTCCAGTCGGAGGCAACCACCTGGGGACCTGCTCTCCAATAATTAGCCAGGGCAGCTGCTCAACCAAACGAGCTCCCGAGATCCACAGCTGGGAGAGTGGAGTCCTGCCTGGAGGAGGGGGAAGCCGGGGGCACCCACTGAGCCTTCTCAGGTGGCCAGATGACACCTAATTAGGCCCCCTACTCGGGAGGCCTCGCCAGATGGGCACATGCCTGGAAGTCTTAGGGGGCCAGCAAGGCACTGTGGGAACTCCCAGCACACAGTTCCCTTTCCAGCTGCCTCTGGGGCTGTGGGGAAGGGTGGCCGAAATAGGAATCGGTGCCTCAGGTCAAGGGGCCTCCTGTTCCCTGCCAGAAGGGGAGGTGCCCAGCCCCCAACTCACCCCCTTGGTCAGCCTGGAGTCTGAGTTGTGGATGCTGTTGATTGATTTTTTTACATGCACACCAGAGGAGTTGGCACTGGGAACATTTTTCTAAATCTACACAATGCACACCATGAATTCACAAAAGGCAGAATTAAACTTGAAGGGAAACACGAAGAATGCGTGGGTTTCACTCTTTCTGTGTTCCCAGCCTGCAAAAGGGAACTGCAAAGGGCATGGCAGAGGGAGGGGGGGCAGTTAATGATTTAATTTTGACAGATTGCTGTTTCTGGGCAAGGGAGAAGCCAGGAGGCAGAAGTAACAGGATGGGGACACTGTGGGGCGGAAGATACAAGTTTGATATTTCAGAGCGTGGCCACTGCCTGCAAAAGAGAACTGTACTGTGATTCCTCTAATCCACCCAGCCATTGCACCCCTCACTGCCCCTCAATATGGCTGCAGCTACAAGTAAAAAGGTGATAAAGGGACAGGCAGGGAAGCAAAACTTTATGGCTCCCTCCTCCCCTTTCAGGACTCCAGCTGGGCATTGATGGAAATGGTGGTAATGACGGTTACAAAGATTACGAGAAAAAGTGCAAGAAGCAGAGTTAAGAAAGGGCCAAAAGACCCCCTCACCCGTTCCTCTTCCCGACTTCACTAACTCCTGATGTGACAAAGAACATCTTTGCCTTTTGATGAAGGGAGTGATACCCACAGGACTGCAATCCTTGACTCAAACGGCTTTATTATAAAATAGTAAAGGTCAGGAAAATACAAGAAATCTTTTCTACCTACCGTCCCACCCCTGCACCCTCATTTGCGATACCCTATAAATGTCCGTGTGAATTCAGATCAGAAACCCATGTGTCTCCTTCGGTGGTTTCCCTTCTTAAGCTGTTTGAAAGCAAACTCACATTAGCATTGGTTTTACTTTATAATCACCCTCCAGCCCAGTGGTGATTGTTTTCTAACTTTTATATCCATGGAAAACTTCCAGAATAAAATGTAATAAAGCTGAGAAAATAAGCATACAAATCATTTATTGTAATATCCTTATTTACCCTTGTTATTAATGTTCCTTATTTGTGGGACCAATTTGTGGATGGAACGGGCTGTGTATGACTACATTTTTGGCCAGCAAAGGACCAAGTTGGCAGCAGAAGGTCTTTGAGCAATCTCAGCTCGCTGTAGTTTCTGGAGGATGACATATTTTCTGCGGGCTTTGGCTGGTACAGTGGGCGTTAATTGTTAATTCTTCAACAGCCATCTGCTAAAATGGAGACTCCCTGGAAATCTGGGGAAACAGCGCCATCTACAGCCGGTGCTCTCAGTCCTTCAAAGCTAGGTTTATTGTTACTGGGCCAGGTGGAAAAAGGCCAGACATGCTTTTGAGGTTGACCAAGTTGGAAAGTAGCTTTCCACGAACCCACCCAAAGGTGCTTACAAAGGCAAGTCAAAGATGAAGGTAGGAATAAGAGAATAAGAAACAAAAATGAGAGTATCCGTCAGTATGCAAAGGTATGAGTCTCTTTCTGAACATATATAGTGATGACAGTGGTACGGTTAAGGCACATATTAATCAAAAGGACAGATTTTGGCCTCGGACACAGGCACACACGGTGGGCAAATCTCGGAGCAGCTCTCCAAAAGATCATTGAAATTGCTGGAGCAAGTACTCGGTCTGTTCCCCAATCAATCTCTCTGAGGTCTGGCCAGTCAAATTTCTCCCTCAACAGAGAAATATCGCAATTCTTCCATCACTTGTGTCAGTTGTGTCAGACTCCCTGCCTCTCTGTGAGGATCACTGTGGAGACTCAGCCTGTCAGAGCAGCAGGGGACCTCAGGAATGCGTTCCTTCGGTGGGGCTCATCCTGAACGCACATTTGAATTGCCAAAGGGGATGTCAAATATGTCGATGCTAGGTCCCCACCCCAGACCAATTAAATCAAAATCTCACAGGTAGGACCTAGATATTAGCAATGTTTAAGTGTCCTGAGTGATTCCAATATGTGGCCAAGGCTGAGAATCCATGGCTTCTAGCCTGACCTTTCTTCTTAAGTGTGAGAAAACCAAGACTCAGAAAGACAAAGTGACCTGCCAGGTGACACACAGGGAGGTAATGGCAGAACTGGGACCACCATTTTCTTCCCTGTCCTCAGCCTGCCAAGGTCTATGACTCATGCTTGGTCACATGGCACGCTGGGCCTCAGGAGCAGACAGCCAGGTAGCCAGCGTAGTGACCCCTGCAGACACAGCCCGAGGGACAGCCGTCTGTAAGTGAGTGGGAAGGGCTCTGAGCACCAGGCAAACAGCACTTAGGAACCTGAAAGGAGATGCTTTTATCATCTAACCAATGGCAACCAGTGGGAGGGTGCTGCCAGCTATGATTTTGAAGCTGAAGAAATGACCACAGAGCAGGTTTGGAGGCCCCCTGGGCCCGCTGTGAGATGCATCAGAGCCAAACTCCGTTAATCACCTGATTGCTGAGTGATAGTGGCACTGTGGGTCTCCAGCAGCCACTGGTCCCCAAAAGTCTGGTTACACCCCTTTTCCCCATGCACAAGCACCCTAATATGCAGCCACAGGTCGCCTTAGGTGAGGTTAGGAGTTAGGTTTACACCTTGAATGATGGGCTGTGCAGCAGGATTTCCTCAGTGGGACTTGCCTTCCCTGACATTCAAGGCACTCCAGGCCTACAGACCGGCTCCAGTCCGGGAACTGGTTGAGGCACCATCACTCTCCATTGGGTGATTCTGTTCACCTGATCTAGAGCTTTTCTATTTAAGCAAATAGGTAAATCTTCAGTAGCCCGTCCATCTATTTCTGTCCAAGGAATATTGTGGCCAACCAGTCGGTATGGCGGCTCTGTGGGTCGTAGTGTTCTGATCACTACTTTGGTCCTTCTAACCCTCGCAGGAACCACAACCTCCTTGCCTTAGGGGATTAAATACCTCCTCTTGGTCTCAGATTCCATGATCCCCACTGAAGTCAGGAAGTCCAGTCTGATGGTAACTCCTGGCCCACAGAGAAGAGCCACCACAGAGTTCTTCAAGGATTCTGTGACTCACCCCGCAGCATGCATCTCACCCAGCCTTGATGAAGGGAGTGCCCTCAGGGTCCTCTGGAGAGAACAGTTAGGAGGCGGGTGGGAGGTCTCAGATGATAAATCTGCTCTACCCTCCCCAGCCCCTGACACCTTTGGATGCCTACCTCTGCCTCACTGAGCACAGCCAAGCGCATCCTGCCCATATGCCACTTGTCAGAATGCTGTGGCCAGGATGCATCACCTTACTGTCTTCATGACAAATCAAAACGCTAGGGATTCCACCACCAACATTTCGCATCCAAACCACATATCCCAAGCTGAGTCTCAAACATTAAAACAGTTCAAAAATCCTGTTAAACAAAGTGCCCCAGGTTTGACAGAAATTGCTGACGGTAAGCCATGAAATAAACAGTTGCATTAATACCAAACGTTTAGAAGGGAAGACTGATTGAGACGATCTTAGCACAGACTCTCTAGGATGAGGTCCTCTGGGAGCAGGAATGGCCAGCAGGGCATTAACATGACTATTCCAGCCTGGAGCCCTGTCCACTTCCCAGTTTCCTCCTCTTTTAATCAGGGTGCAAAGCATGAAGGGTGTGTAGAACCTTGACCTTGTGGAGCCAAAACGGTTCTGGCCCTGGTTTAGGCTGCTTGCATTCCTGCGAGGAGCGGAGGCGATAGAGGGCTGCACGTGTTCACAGGCCCAGATTGCCATCTGCACCAGGCTCCTTGCTACGCCCAGGGGGGACTTTACCTCGGGCCCCTTCTGGATTCGGATGTTTTGACCAAAATAACACAGGCTGTCATTTGCCACAACATAGATGGATCTAGAGAGTATTATGCTCAGTGAAATAAGCCAGGTGGAGAAAGACAAGTACCAAATGATTTCACTCATTTGTGGAATATAACAACAAAGTGAAACAGAAGGAACAAAAAAAGCAGTAGACAAATAAACAACAAGAAGGGACTAGTGGTTACCAAAGGGGAAGGGTTGGGGAGGGTGGGTGAGGAAGGAGAAGGGGATTAAGGGGCACTATAATTTTTTTTTGGTATAATTAATGTACAATTACATGAGCAACATTATGGTTACTAGACTCCCCCCATTATCAAGTCCCCACCACATACCCCAATACAGTCACTGTCCATCAGCGTAGTAAGGGGCACTATAATTTGCCATCAAAACATAGATAGGTCACTGGGACAGTAGTAAAGCATGGAAGATACAATTAATGACTCTATAACATCTTACTAAGTTGATAGACAGTGACCGCAACAGAGGGGGTGAGTTCTTGATAATATGGGTGAATGTTGAAACACTGTTTTGTGTATGTGAAACCATCATAAGATTGTATATCAATGATACTTTAATAAAAAAAATAACACAGGTTGTCAAAGAATTCAATTCAGGAATGCTTTTACCCTGTGAGCATATTATGCCCCTCTTCTGTGAAAGCCCGCTTGCCTTCATGTTCCACCCAGTATAAAGCCCAAGAGTCCCTCCAATGGGCATAGGCCCTGAGTGACAGGAACCCCCTTTCCTCTCTGGCTCACCTATTCTGCTCGCTTGCTCACTGTGGTCCAGACACACTGGTTTCTTTGCTAAACTTATAACAAGTTCAGAATTTCCCACTGGCCATTCTCTCTGTTTTGCATGGCGCTCCCCCAGCTAGCCTCCTGACCTCCTTTAATCTCTGCCCAAATGTCACCAAAAGCTCTGTGACAACCCCATTTTACAATGTGTCACCATCCCCTTTTCTGTCTTTTCTCCAAAGCAGGTGTCACTTCTGATATAATGTATACTTCATTTATTTCAGTATCATCTGTCTCCCCAGTGAGAATGCAGGGACGGTAAGGGCTCCCCAGCCAGCAAGCACAGTGAGGGCAGACATGCTTGTCGGTTTTGTCACTGCTGAACCCCAAGTCCTAGAAAATGTCTGGCATGTGGTGGTGATCAATAAATATTTTGTGAGTGAATGAATGAGATTGCTATGTGCCTGGCTCTGTGACTGAACCAATCACAGCTTCATAAAGGGATCCATGAAAGAGATAGACATAGCTAATCTGCCAGCTTTTCCTCTCTACCAAAGTGGAACAATCTCACAGCAATCAATTCAATTAATTAGAAATTGCCCAAGCTTGAGAAAACATACAGACACAGCAATTAACATTTCTACAGCATTTCTTTTTCAAATTCTTTAATTAAAAATACAATATGGATGTTTAAAGCAAAATGTTTTCACTCTACCTAAGCTTACCATATGTCTGCAGTTTAAAAAGTGAATCTTGTCCTACTAATAATGGCCTTCACCATTTGGTTGGGGAAGGAAGTTTCAAGTAAAAGGAAAAATCATAACTGTGACTCCTTTGGCACTAGATTAATAATGCATTTACCAAAACAGCCTGTGTTTAATTCCACAGTCATCGAGGGTGTGGGAGGAAACCTAAAACACCTGGAGAGAAACAGCGTCAGTTCATGATAAGAGGAGGCCGTATGTGCAGACTTCATCTGAACGTTACTCCTTTTGGCCAAATGAAAGCCTTAGCCAAAGAACCCTGCCCCCAAACTGCTCCCAGAACAGTGGATTCCCCCATAAAAGAAACTGATTACAAAGTAGAGATATTGAGCGATTGGGGGTTTCTGGTATAAAATTTATTCTTAACTGTTAATTTAGAACCTCATAAACTTGCTGAATATATCAAGTAAAAGACATAAAGGCAACATGGCAGATAGTGAGGGAGAGGGCATTCGATGCTGAGAGACAGGGCCTCCAGGAAGCCTCCCAGACCACATGGCCTTTGGACAAGCTCCAAATGCACCGAGGAGGAAGCCATACAGATTCAGAAGGAGAACATTCCAGGGTGAGCACACAGAAAGGCTCCGAGGTGGGGATGAGTTCAACATGTTAGAACAAGGACAACTCTCCTTCTGGCTCCTCTGTCCCCGCCTGGCTAGAATCCCAACCCCTCACCCTAGCCCAGAGGCCAGCCAGCCTGTCTCTGGTAGACCCAGGGCCTTGCCAGCCCTTAGTCTGAAGCAGACATCTCAGAGTAACCCTGCCCCCAAACTTGTGTTGCCAGTGGCCCTAAGACTAGCTCTCCCAGCTAAACAAAACCCGTTTGTCCCCCTACAGACAGGAAGCTACAGATTCCTGGCCTTTCAGCACAGGCTTTCTGTTCCTGAGAAACTCCATTATCAAGTAGAGGTGTTGGCAAGACTCCACCTGTCCCCAGGCAGACACTCTCCCGCCCCACTCCTGCTCCCACAAAGGGGCCCAAAATGTGACAGGTAAGGACCAGCAGGGCTGCAGGGAGGACAGGCTGGTGGGGTGCTCACCCTGCCCCATTTCTCACAAGCCTGACACACACCCCTCATCCATGAGTGAGCAGGACGCCCCATGGGCATCCCCACCCTCACCCTGCAGCAGTGAGGAGGAGGAGAGAAGCGATCTCCCCACAGCCAGGCTTTGGTTACAAATGAGGGACATGGAGTCCAGACCAGACCTGTTCCCAAAGGCTCACCCGACCAAGGAGCCTGCTCTCCCCTCCCTGCAGAGGAATGACAACGGGAAGTGGGGAGAAAGAAATCTGGCCATGGGGCTCACTAGCTTCTCCAGCCTGAGATTATTGGTGCTGCAAACAGGCTGCAGTCTCTGCTGAGATGGCTCCAGGTTTATGAATGTATATTGTTTTCACTGTGGTTTTCCATTTGTCTAGTCTCCTTTCCAGCAGCTCCCAGTTCCATGCTTATAAGCAAGAGCGGCCATCTATTTGAACAGAAATAGTGCAGAGTGAATTTGAAGGAGGCTAGAAAGATAAAGTGGGTCAAAACACCATTGAGTTGCCCATTGCCGGCTGGCTGCAATCTTTCTACTGTGATGTCAGTGGGCTGGGTAACTGCTGTACTCTACCTTATTCAACTGCCATCTCCACAACACAAAGTGCAGCTTACCGCCCTCATGTTGCAGATGGAAGAACTAAGGCTCAGAAAGGAAGAAATACCTGCCCGAGCTCATGCAGCTAGAAAAGAGTCACAGTTGGGCAGAGGTGGGCATGGTTCTAAAGGACATTACTCAGCTTGAAACTCCATGCAAAGAACACTTGCAAGAGGAATAACTATATGCTGAATACTTGTGGATGAGTTAAATTTTCTAATTCCCCCTGTTAGAATGAGAAAACAGGGCATCCGGGGTCCATTAAGTTCCTGGCAGAAGGAGTGGCAGCAGTGGGGGGAAAGTGCAGAGAGACACAGAGCCAGAAGACAGCACTGCTGACTTGGCATGTCTGTTTGCCCGGGCAACCTGAGCTGGCTTTTCTTCCCGGGGATAAGAAGAGAGATGCTTGCATTAGTCAGCACCTTCATGCATCCAGCTTCCCATCCGGCCTAGCAACAGGCTGGTCTGATGCATAAACACAGTAGCAAGCCACCCAAACTGTGGGAACTAGAGGGAGCCAACAGGCCTGTCCTTAAAAATCTGCCCAACCCCAGGCCTGAAATTTCCCCTCACTTCACAAATGCAAACACAGAGGCACAACAAATGGATGAAACTGGCCCATAAGACATCGCCAGTCAGGGCAGAATCAGAATCAGAAAGAAATGAGCAACTCGCCCATGGCTCCTTAGTTCATTCACTGATCCATTCATTCATTTACTCAGATTTACACAACAGCGAAGTCCTTGCCCTCACGGTGCTGACATTTAAGGGAGGAAGACAGATTATAAATTAACAAATACACAACACAGGATAAGGAGATAGAGAAAAATATAGAGGAGTCAGGGTTGGCCTCCCTGGGGTAACTTAGAGCAGAGACCTGAATGCGAGGTTACTGAGAAGGGCACACTTTATGCGTGTGCCAAACAATGAGCCCAAAAAGCCCAGTAGGAATGAACAGGGCATAGCAGGAACAAAGAAAATTGAGAGGTCCTAGATCACAGAGCCTAATATGCTAGGGACAGGACTTCAATGAAAGAACTGGGGCTCAGAAAGGTAGAAACACCTGCCCAAGCTCACACAGCTAGAGAGGAGCCAGAGTTCTTTTTTTTTTTTAATAGTAATGCAAAACCATGGAATTGCTGAAAAGAAAGGAGCATATGATCTCCATTATGTTTTTCAAAAATCACTCTTGGCACCATGTAGAAGAGAAGCTGCAGGGAGATGATGAAGGCGTGAGCTAGAGGTAGGATCTGGAGCTGGAGAGGGTTCTGGAACCAGGAAGTGTTGCAAAGGTGGAGCAAAAGTGATCTGTGCATGCATTTTATATGGATGTGTGACAAAGATGTGATTCAAGGATGACTACGTGGTTTTCATCCTACTGAGCATGCGGCCAAATCAAGGCACCATTGACCAAACTGGAGTCTCATACATACCAGAAGCTGTGTCAAATGTTGCTTTGTATCTCTAGCTCCCAGAACAGTGGATTCCCCCATAAAAGGGGCATAATAAGTTCAGATGAACACAGTGATGAATGCATGCTAATATATACAAACACAAACACCTGACTACCCTGCTTCCCTTTGGCTTTTGCTGTGGTTTCTGATTATTTTAGCTTTTTTCAAATGAAATCTTATTTGTAATACCAATATGTAAAATAGGTAAACTGCACCATTTTATTAACAGACATTTATAATTTGAGTTCAAGTATGACATTTGCTTATGACAGTCAACCAATGAGGCCAAATGATTCTGATAAATACATTTGAAATCAGATGTTATGGATGACAAGGGCGATTTTCTGTATGCTTTAACTTCTAATTTATTTCTATTTTGTTGGATTGCACCTTATGAAGGAGTGGTTACAAATTTTCAATGCATTGTATGCCAGTTTAGTAATGCCTTTGGCTGCACGTAAGAAAAGAGTTAAATGTCAGAGGCTTAACCATAACGATATTTTTTGTTGGTTAACAAAGCCAAGAATACAGAAAAGTGTGCCTGTTACAAGTGGTGGCCTAATCTTACTATGCTGATGGACAGTGACTGCAATGGGGTGTGTAAGGTTGGGGGTATTTGATAATATGAGTGAATGTTTTAACCACAGTGTTGCTCATGTGAAACCTCCATAAGATTGTATATCAATGATACCCTTAAATATATATAGTGGCCTAGAAGACTTGAACAAAGGTAGGTAATGGAGAGCTAGTTCAATAGTTCTACAATGTCATGAAGGACTTAGATCTTTCACCCTTCCATTCTGCCATCCCTAGACTGTCCTTTCAACTCCTAGGAAGTCACCTGATGGTCATGAGCCGTCAAAAAGGGTGGCCAGAACAGAAAGAGACCTCTCTTTAGGACCACCCTCTCCCTATATCAGGGAAACACCTTTTCCAGAAACTCCAAGAGAGGTCTCTTACGGCTAATTGTCCAGAACTGGGACACATGCCCATTCATACACCTTCACTAAGTAAAAGGACTTTCTACCTCATAGCTGAACAAGACCAAGGAATAATTTTAAGAAACTTTTCAATAACTGATCTGGAAACCTCAAAAGACAAGTGGCAGAAACATTTTGTATTAAGTGAAATAAATAATTATACATACATAAAATGGGGCCATCTCCTGTTGTTCTCAGTGGTAAAGGCAATTTTGGTCAGATTTTTTCTGAAGATTTCAGAAAGTGGAAATAAAATGACACAAAGGAAAATATACCAAAGATTACGTTTTCCTATTTATCTCCTCAGAGTCCCACTCACTGCGGCTGCTGCTCTCCCAGAATCTCTCTTCTCTTCCCCACAAAACATTTGTAAGAACATCCTCCTCTCCAGACTCCCCCCTCTTCTCATCTCTCCTCATCCCCCATCCTTGTCATCCCTGGTACAATTTCTTGATTTCTCCATTTGTGCTCCCCTGCTATTACCCTGGTAAGTGCAAAAAGCATGCAGGGGAACATGTCATTTCTCTGAAAGTGAAGAAGGGTAACAGCCACAGCACCCACCCACGCTTCAGTATTTTTACCTCTATCACATGATAATATTGAACACCAGTTTCTGTTTCCTCTCATATATGTTAGAGTCAGATCGGAAGTGCTTCACATTTACAACAAGGGCAAAAAATTATCTATCATTCAACATTATCAGTATGTGGCTTAAACCAACTTGTTTTTCCACTATTGACTAAGCAACAAGACATGAATTGTCTCTTGAGCATCTACCTCACTATGACCCACATATACTTTACAGCACAGCTGTTTTGAACAATTTTCTGTGGTTAGATGCAGGCCTGAATTTTTTGTAAAACTGATAGTATTTTTTTTCAAGTTAAACAATGTGCTCAATAACAGAAAAAGCTTAATCCTGAAGGCTAAACTACACACACACACACACACACACACACACACAAAGTAAACCTGACAACACAAAGATAGTAATCTCCAGTGTTAAATTTAAAATGGAAAATACTTGATGTGGGTCCTTTTCCTGAGTCTATAGCTTTTAAATGAACTAAAGATAATATTACTTCAAAAAAATCTCAATTCATCCCATGGTAGGGTAAATGAGTTATGAACAGATAGTTTTCCACATTATTTTCCCAGAGACACCTGAAAATACATAAATGCATTAGCCAAGAAAAGTATCATGTTAACATGTTAGCAAGAAATATAGGTCTCCCTATAAACTTCCAACCCCGTCTGTGTACAATGGTTAGAAAGAACCCAAGTGATTTAGTCTGTGAACTCCATGTAGCCATTCTCTCTACAATAAGTATGTCTTCCCTGTACAAGAATTTTTTAAATGTAGAAATTCAGCAAAGTTCCCTTTGCTTGATTTGAAAAGGACCATGGCTCAAGGCAGTGGAAGACCCCAATCCCCATTATGCACAGGCTATTTTGAAAAAAGTGTTTGCTGGGACTGCAGTTGTCTACCTTGAGGATAAGGACTGAGTCTCTTGTCTTCCTCCAACAGGGACAGGATAACCTACTACTAATAATTACACAATAAGGTGGCAGTGGTTGAACTACAGTAAGAGTCCCAGTTCAATTTTCAGTATCATAAGTTCAAATTATGGGGCATCACCTGTGATAAAATTGAAAACTGAAAGGCTACCTGTGATTTCAAACCAACTAGAACTGGAATTTTCCGCCTTGAAAACTCTTTGGAATTCTTTATGCACGTTTCACTTGAAGTAATAATACCTTCATTTTAAAATAGAGCAGACGTAGATTTTGAGGTTTACTTGCTTTTAATGACTATGGATTTTCATAACCCAAGGCAGGAAAAGTCTGGCCTTAATCATTGAATCAAAGAAGGTAACCAACACTATAGCCACTGTCCCACCCATTTTCGATACAGACAACCGATAGGAAAAGGCCTTGGCAACAGCAGCACTAAGTCCTATCCTGCCTGCAACCCTGAAGCCCCTTTGACACCAACATTCCAGAACTTACTGTCTGATCCAGCCTTGCTTTCCACCTTTTTAGCTAAGCTACTCAACCTCCATTATAAGTTTAGCCCTTACTCAAGTCTCTAAAGCCCAGGGGTCTTTCAGGAAGGGAAAATGTATGATTATGGATTTTCTCTCAAAGTCTACAGTTGGTTTTGCTTCTCTTGCATAAAATTATGCCTTTGCTCACTTTTGTTCTTAATCTAATACCTTGTCTATTTAATTTTCTCAGCACGAGTTCTTAGCACATCAAGGAGTTGCTAAAATGCAATGTGGTTTTAACAGCATGTTTTAGGAAGCAAATAAGAGAAAACCTAACTCAAATGGTTTGAACAATGAACAATTTTTTTAATCCCCTAACTGTAAAACTGGGGACAGATTAGAACATTATTTTTAGCTCCCTCATCCTGAGTTCTTTGAGAACTCAGATTTTTTTTTCCTTCTCTCCACTCTGTTTAATTCAGTAAGTCAGCTTGTAGCTCTCCTCATGGTCATAAGATGGCTGCAACAGCTCCATGTGTCACAGCCCAACATCACAACATCCAACAGTAACAGCAGCAGGACAGAAACTGTTAACTTGTCCCAAATCTCCAGTTTCTTTTTATCAGTCAGAAAATCTTTACAGAAACTCCAAAGCTCATTAAGCCCCTTTACCCCATTACCTCACACTATCTAGATTTATGCCACATTCCTTCATCTCAACCAATCACTGAAAAAAGAGAAATGAGACCACTTAGTTATCTATAGTCAATGTTTATTTGCCCTGGGCTGACTTAAAAACAAAAGAAAACAGAATAACATTAAGCATTTAAAAACAGTAAAAAAGAAAAGAAAGGAGGATATTTGGGGCAAGAAGTGTGCTAAAAGTGTTACTGGGGACCAAAATGTAAATAAAAGCACATTCATCAATTACTATGTCCCCAAAGCCATTATTTAATATGGTCAGATTTACTACTCAGAATCACCCTCATGGTAAAGGCAGAAATGTTAACAGAGCCGTAAGAAATTCATTTACTACTGTTGATAAAACAGTATCTCCATTGTAAAGAGATCCATAAATGTGCATTGGTATTACCTAGAGATATAAATACATAGATACTCAATATATGATTTCAAGACTTATTCTCTAGCTATAGCAATTAAAACAGTATGTTATGAGCATACCAGTAAGTAAGGAGATCAATGTAACTGAACAGAAAGTCCTAAAATGGATCTACATATATGGTTGGTTGGTTTTAAACAGATGATACAAAGTATCAAATGAAGAAAGAAAAGGAATTTTTTTCTCAACAATTAGGGCTGGAACAATGGATAACGATGGGGGGAAAAACTAACCTTGATCCCTACCTCACACTATACATAAAAATTAATTTGAAATAGATCATAGACACAAACCTAAAAGAAAAAAACAATAAAGCTTCTAAAAGAAAACATGGGAAACTATCTTTATGACCTGGGGCTAAGCAAAGATTTCTTAAACAAGATACATATTTCAAGAAACATGTGTACAATAATGTTGAAAGCAGTTTTATTCACACATAATTCTTAAGTGGAAACAACTCAAACATCCAGCAACAGGGAAATGGAAAAACAAATTATGGTATATTAATAAAATAAAATATTAACTACTGGTACATTGAACAATTTGGACGAATATAAAAAACATAATGCTAAATGAAAAGCCAGACATAAGAGTTATATATTCTATTTATAAGATGTTCAAGGACAAGCACAACAAACATAATGTGCTATAATTAAGAACAGCTGGTTTTCTCTGGGGATAGAGGGGACCGTTGAATGGAAAGAAGCACAAGGAAACTTGAGGTGGTGATGGAAATGTTCTATATTGCAGTCGGGGTCATAATTACTTGAATGTATACATGTATCAAAACTCATTGAACTGTATACTTGATATCTCTGCATTTTTTGTTTATAAATATTCCTTAATAAAAATATATAAATGCATGGATACATGGGTACTTAATTGCACATTTTTGTTTTATCTATATTTTAGGATTTTTGTGATGTCTTTTTATTGTGACCTATAAAAACTTTCCAGCCATCTGGCACTGAATTTTTAAAAAATAATATCGATATTTCTCTCTTTATTCTTATAGTTAGTAAACTTTTTACTAAACTACACAACAGTCACAGAGATCTTCAGATCTTAAGGGACAGAGATGCTGTCAGGAACCAAACTCCCAGTGTGGTGACCCACAAGTGGCAGGAATAGCACAGGTATGGAGGGCCTCCTTGAGGGGCAAGAGGAGCAGGCCCCACACCAGGACCTCCACCCTGGGGTGCAAATCACCCCAGCTTTGGAAATCAGTGGGGCTTAACTCCCTGGAGAGCCAGATGGGCTATAGGAAACCAAGACCCTATCCTTCGAGGGCCAGTGCACTATGCCAGTTGGCCCAAGACCCAGCACAGAGGCAGCAGTTTGACAAGTGCCTGGGTTATACAGGAAAGAGATTTACTGACTAATTTTAGGGCACAAGCCTGGAAAGCAGGGATCTGCAGAGCTTTCTCTGGGAGCAGGTCAGCATGCTTCCCTGTCACGGGAGAAACCAGCCAAGCACACCCATCTGCCATCCCCTGTGTCTCCCCTAGAGCCCGAGCTACAGACAGAATGTGAGTGGGTGGGATGCAAGGGTGTCCTGGTCTCCTCTCCACCCCATCCTGCACACTACATTCTATTTTCTCAAACAGCTAGCATGAGATGATCTGGAAAAGAACAAACACTCTCAGGATTCGGTTTTTTAATTGGTTACTTCTCTCCCAGATTTGTGAATTCATTAAAGGGCATTGTTCATCCATCTAATCTCCAAAAAGAGAGTCATCAAGGATATCAAATTCTATTTAATGAGGGACTGAAGAAATATTTTAGAAGTGACAGATTTCCAAGGGTATATGAACCAGGCTGTTGGTTAGGTCTAGAGATTGAAATGCCCAACAGCCCGATAGGAAATACCTGTACTAAATGGGCATCTCCATTAGAGATGAGATTCTCTTTGAACTACATAACTGTTGATAAGGATAAAGACCTCCCAGTCCATCGACTAACAAAGAGAAGTGTTTAAGTGGTGCAATTATGCCTTAAGTAGCAAATCACCTCTATAAGAAAGCTAATGCTTTTTGCCAACGTATCAACGATCCAACTGTTTCTTTGTCTTCATAATGATTGGGTTAACAAGGCAGGAAACACCTTTAAAATCACGTTTGTGAACATCTTGATTTATTGTAAGCTGTCTGAAGTAGAAACCATTTCCCAATCAACAGGAAAAAAGTCGCAGCAACTTGAATCAGGCAAAACAGAACGTAGGTTTCAGAAGCATGACAAAAGAAATGATATCCAAAGATTTGTTTTCAACAGAGGATGATAATCTCTGCAATAAATTAAGTTTCCAAGCTTCAAACAACATGGGAAAATGAATAATGAGGTTCTAGCTTGGAGCTTCTCTGACATTAAACAAGTCCTCCTTGACCAGCAAGGAGTTTTGGGAGAAGACCGCTGGTAGAGTGAGAGAGGAGGCAGCCCATTTCTAAAGCTAGATATGCCCATCACCCCAATGGGGTTCAGCGGGGTAAGGCAAGGGAATCAAGGTCGCAATCTCAACGAATGGGTAAGCAGAGGCATCTAAGAAAATACTTCTAAAGGGTAAGGCTACTAAAAGGCTAATAAATGCTGCGGAACTTAGAGAAAATTGTTAGGCCACTGTCTCCAACTCTCCCTCTTTAAAACAGACTCTGGGAAGAATCATTTGTAAAATGAAGAATTCTACAGTTATATGACTACCTCCCCTCTCATTTTTTTATGCTTCTATATGTTTGGATTTTCATTTACTGACTTCCACATAAGGCTGTATTTCAGAAAATAGAGGGAAAAATCATTACATGGAAGACCTTACTTTCAATAAAATCAAGAAAACTCACTTCCAATTATTTGGAAGCATTCTCTTTGGTAATACAGTTGCTCACAAGCAATAGTCTCTCCACTGAGAGGAGCAGAAGATTCCTGTTAGCAAACAGGGAAATAGAGTAGTTTTTCAGAAAATGTGGATCTTCACCGGGGCCCTGAAGAACATTGGGTTTGGTGGATCTTCCAATGCTTGCCGTGGACTCTTTTATTACGGGATTCATAAAGCTGAAGGAATTTTGGTGAACACTAACGTCATAAGATGCGCCTCAAAAAATGATTTTCAAATAAATATGGGAAAAGCTTCGTTTTAACTCCCTTATTAGAAGGTCAAAAGCACACCAGCACAGTAGAACCTAGGAAGAGCTCTGTAGTAAAAACTGTTCACATTGTTCCAAACTATTTCCCAAACATTTAACCGTGGAATCCTTTTTTCTTGTAACACCTAAAACTCTTCAAGTCTAACACTCCTCAGAAAATGTTGTTCTAGTGAGGAAAATGATGAAACAGTCCAACTTCCTCATTTACTTTGTGAGAAAAACAAACAAACAATAACAAACACCACTTCGGGCCCGGGCAAGGGAAGGGAGTTCTTCAAGTCCGTCCATCAATTAGGATTGGCAACCTGATCTAACTTCCAGCCAAGGTGTCCCTCCCCTAAGTGACCCTGAGAACCACAGGGTCAGTAAGGAAGCTTCCCTGACCTGCTGCCATCAGTGAATGGAGATGTACACAAGTAAGGGCAATGCTTTCTCCTTTGCGGGGGGCCAGAGGGGGGGCATGTCACAAAGCTCATCTGCTGATTCATCTGTCAGTATGGTGCCTCTCCTCTGGAAAGATACGCTCTGGTCCCGTTCCAGGTCATCCCAGGTTAAGACAGTGAATGGGAAAGAATGGCAGGTGTCTGGCTATCTGGCCCTCGGAGTCACAGGAGGTAACGTCTAGGAGCAGTTCTTACCCAATACAAGAACCAGTTGGTATATAAAATGGCTTGGATGAGAAAATGGCCTCTCAACTGTCCAGCTTTCTTGAAGAGAGCCCTAAGCAGCCAATGACCGTAGCTCCCCCTCCATTCACATGGCAAAGAATCATACCTGAGGAGGTACCATTCAAGTCAATGATCGAGGGAATTAAAAGATAGTCTGGCTAAGAGGTTTTGTGCAACTGAAATTAAATTGATGGGTTAAATACAGCAAAGTATTTTCTTAGATTTTAATTAAATGTAAAACCTTTCCAAATTTTATGTTATTTTAAACCCAAAGGAAAAGGAGACCTGATCTAGTACATGAGAAGAGAGAGGGTGCCTGGCATTATATAGTCCAGCTCCATCATTTCACAAATAAAGAAGCTAAGAAGACTCAGATAAGCTGCTTACACAACTGTTAATGAGGCATGACACAACCGACAGACTTACAGCCCAGAATTTTTTCTATGAACACTACCTCCTGAAAGTCATTTACAGTTAAAACACACCCTCAGAATTGCACCCATGTTAGTGATCTTGTATTTATCATCTTTTTATTTCTTAGAGTTTTTTTCTTGATTCATAGTGTGTTCACTTTTTCCTTGAATCTAAGCTTTCAGAGGTTCAAACTCTGTCTGAAAAAAACAAAGGTATAAATCACATACTAAAAACAAAACAAAACAGGTTTGGGCAATTGCTGTTAGTGAATATTTTTAAAGAGCATCCCTAAGTTTGAAAACAAAAATTTTGGAAATGCACAAAATTGGTATAATGATGTTTTAAAATAGAACATTATGTTTGCCAAGTTTAAAAAAAAATGCTCTACTGGTAATTTTTCTGCTTGCATAGAACTACTGTAGAATTCAAGTATTAACTGAGGCTGTGGTGGTTTCCCTTCCTGCATCACACGAGGGAAGCTTCCTGGTACAGGCCTAGGAAGGGGCTAATTTCCCTCTCCATTATCACCTCCATCTGCCCCATCTGCTCTTAGACCTCAAGCTTTCATCACAGCCAAAAGGAAACTTAGCCCTGTTCCTCTCCCTTGCCCCAGTCCCACCCACCCAGTCTATAATTTATGGAACCTCTGACTTCCCTGATGAATCAAGCCCTGGTATGGCTGATCAAGAAATGAATGGCACAGGAACCCGACTGCAAATTCTGAACAAGCCCAGCACCATTGATGTCATCTGGAGTCTCTGGAAACACACTACCCTTCAGTACTCTCCAAGACAGGATTCTCTTCCCATTCCCAGACAGATGAGGTCAGACCTTCTTTCCCATGGGGAACTGAGTGGAGTGATGAGGGCTTTTCAACAGGATTTCGGACTCCTTATGTCTTTATGAGCTGGGCAACTTGGGACCCATATTCTGCTGTGTCTAAGCCTCTCACTATTGGTGTTTTTCTCAGACATCCCCATGGAAGTCTCCTAGAGCAGATTCAGCCTCAAAAAATCACAGGAAACTCTCAGCATAAAAAGTCATGTTCTACTGAAATCCACAAGACCTGCTGAATATTTTGATCTGCTGGAATCTAAGTAAAAGTGATATGATGCTAGAAATCCTATTTCCAGGCTGAGATGCTAGAGAGGATAAGGAATTAAACTTCTTCATCACCTGCTGTCATGAATGAGCAAGAGAAAAAGCTGTTTCCAGAACTCTCCAAGGGAGAGAGAGATGTGTTAAAGCTACACCAGTCATATTTTGGTGTCCCGTGTAATTTTATGTTTCTCCTGATACAGATTAAAGGCATCGTGATAACCTGTGAAGGTACCATCAAGAAAGTAGCAGTCAGCCTCAGAGCCCTCAGGCCTTTCTGTGTCACTATCCTCTTCCCCTGCCTTCAAACACAACGTAAAGAAAGGATAAAATACATTAGTTCACACTGGCAGGTAATGATTGTTAAGACTTGCTTGCAAAAGTATCTCGGATATTTGTTGATTATCATTGCTATTAAGATTAGTGTCTTATGGTAGCAGTTTTTGATTTAACTAAACTTCAAGCAAACTTAGAGCCAAACAGAGCTAAGATCCAGTCCAGTTTTGTAATTTACTGTCTGTGCAGAATTAAAGAAGAAGGATAATTTATATTTTCATAATTATTATTCACAAAGAGAATCTGCCTGCCAAAACACCTGTCAGATTGAACAACTGTGGAATCACAGACTGATCAATCACAGCCTAGGGAACTAGAGTATAAAATGAGTCTTGAATTAGGACAATGGTATGATTTATAATAGAGGAAATCATTTTAAAATTCTTTCAGAATAAATTGATTGCTTGGAGATTTTAATGGTTGGATTCCCAAACAAAGTCTCTCTTCTACCTTCTTCTAAGCACTCAGGGTGTTTGCAAAATATCTTTTATTTTTATTTTAACATAAATTTTGGGGCCTTTTTTAGATTTTAAGGGATTCCCTGTGTACAGAATATGTGATATCAGAATTTTGAGGTCATTCATTGCTTTAGCCTCAACAGATTTACCAGGAAATAGGGAAAGGGCATTGCTCCTTAGGGAGATGACTTCCTGGTGGGTCACAGGACGTGCAGCATTAGACCTATGGGCCATTTGATGGAGTGCTCAACGTGGAGGCAAGCTGGCCCTGGGGAGGAAGCCAGCTCTGCTGGCAGGACTGCAAACTCCATTTCCCAGGACAGGATTGGGAAGGTGAAAGAGCCTGTGAGCCCGAGAGTGAGCTAGAAAAGGTAATTTCAGATCTACATTTTCAAACCTGCTTTTTGTTTCCAATATTTTCCCTTTGTGTCCATGTTTGTTTCATTTGTAAATGAATGGCCCATTTTGAAAACTGACTCATCTCAGTTGTGATAAAAAGAATAGAAAGAATGAGATTCAGCTCTGTTCTGACTACAACTTTAGAGATGCCGCCCACTTGCCAGAGGCCAGCAAGAGAAGGGGAACAGCAGTGGGTAGAAGGAGGGGCACCCCAAAGGGAAGTTCTGACTCAGAAAGACAGCCAGGAGAGAGACTTCAGCTCTGCAATGCCCTTAGCAGGATGTCCTGGGTAAGGATCACTGAGAGCAAGTAGACCCTGGTATATGAGGCCTGGCTCCGGGAGGTTGGCACTCGGGCTGTGCCACTCTGGGCATAAAATGGAGATATTTCAGCAGGAGGATCCCTGTCAGTCCCACTCAGAGACCTCTATCCTAGGCCAGAATCAGGAAAGGAAGGACAGAGAAGCTGCCCTTGGTGCCCCAGAGCAATCTAGCTTATGATTTTTCTATATTCCAGAAATGAATTAGTAAAACTGGATACGGAATAAGGTCTTCAACTGGTGCGAGTCTGGTTTGACAACCGCATCCTGTGTGAGAGTTCACAGACCACAGGCATGATCAGAGGCCCTACAATGTGCAAGGTTTGGGATTGATTTTGCCTAGATCCTGAGGCAGAGGCCTAGGTTTGCATCTGGGCTATTCTATTAGATGTGCATTTTAGATTCTAGAACTCAGTATGATCATGATAGTAGAAAGGTAAGAAGATGAATCTAAGAGTTTCCCTCCAAAGGAGAATTGCTTCTTCCGGGAATCCTACCATCTCTTCTTTCAAAGGAAGTTAGAAGAGCATGTTCACTCTTTCTAAGTCCATGCCATGGCCTGCGTGGGGGACACTTTGAGGCCCCAGCAACAGGCATGCAACATTGTCATTCAGGCATGGTTGGTGTTCGGGGACATATGCACAGGAGCAGAAGACCTAAAGTGGTAAAAGTAAGGGAAAGGGAGACCATTTTTCCCCCAGGGAATCTCTAGACTTATGGACTCTTAAATTCCATATTGCAGTAGCTGTGCCATTTTAAGTTGAATTTTAAAGAACCTACCCCCACAGCAGAAACAGCCTGCAAAAATGTTGTCCCTTAATCTTTGCAGCTCATGCTATTGCCTCTCCAGCTTGTTGATGTTTCCGAGGAAAAATCTGAAGTTCCGTGTGTTGAATCAAACCACTTACAAAGGACTTAGGGGATGAATCGCTCCACTCCACACCTGAGCTCATTATTCCCACCCCATTATTCCCACCCCATGTTAGTCCAATGTCAACAGGCTTTTATACTCCTTTCTTCGTATAATCCAAATCTGATCATGACCACCAGTAACACTTTGAGGATCAAAGGAACAAGGGGAAAACTGGAGAGGAAGCACTGACTGGCAAAGAAGTAGTTTTCCTGGGGTGGTATGAAAGAAAAGAGAGATGGAACACTGCACGGGTTTCAATTCCCAGAGAAACCCAAGCAGGGCTGATGAATATCTTCTGTTTAGGAGCTCTTCCCAATACAGTGAAAAAAATCCATTCTCTTTAATTTGGTCCCAACAGGGAGACATCACTGAGGCCACTTTCAACAGATGGAAACACTCCACCTACCTCAAGGATATGCTACAGCATAAATAGCCACTATTTCTCGTGTGCCTTGTTAATGTTTTCCGTACACTGAAGTCCATGCAATTACACAGTGTATTTCCTTCTAAGAGCTGAAGGCCCTTTACAAAGAGCTGAACGCTTTACAAAGTGATTTCCTGGCTTCCTCCAAGAAGGTCAGGTATTAAAAGAGCTGTCAGATCTCAAGTGGACTATTCTGTTCTTCTTTCTTGATTCAGACACATCTTGTGCCACATTCTTTCGCCGTCCTATTCCAGCCATTGCTGGAAACCAGCATCCTTTGAGTGTTCGTGGACTGGTCTTGCCTCAGCTGCACTTCCTTTCTACCATGGCTTCTCTGACAGGCAGTGAGGGCACACTAGGGCAGGGGCAACCTTAAAGAGGGAGGCAATTAACCCATTACCCCGCTCAGCCTGACTATAAGGACATGTGAGCCAATCGATAAATGCCCTCTCTGTAGAGCAGACCTCTCGTTCTCAAATGCGAACATGCATAAGAATCCCTTGAAGAGTTTGTAAAAGTACAATACCCTGGTCCCCTCCGTACCCTACATTCTGATTCAGGAAGTCAGGTGGGGCCCAAGAATTTACATGCATAACAGTGACAGGTGATGCCATGCAGCTGGTTAGAGTGCCACACCTGGTAAACAATTCCGCTGTGCGCTCTATATGCTCCTCAGAGGCTCCCCACAGAAATGACCAACTCCTGATATGCTTTGGCATTGCCTTCCCACCTTCATTTCACTCAAAATACACTTCCTAAAATGTCCTGTCTAGACTCTACTTTCAGAGAAAACCCAGACAAAGGCATGAACCTTCAACCCCCATTTGCCTTCAACACCATCCAACAGGATGTCATCTGACCTTGGACAATGCGGTTTTGAAGCCAGCCTTCCTATTGTAGCAATAAAATGTGATCAGAACTAATAACTTAATTCAGCACTTCAAGCCAGCAGGGCTTCTCTGAGATCAGATATTTAATGGGAATGTGTTGTTATTGTTGTTTTGTGCACTTAAATCTAAGGACTTGGTTTTCTCACTTTTTTCTGCTGCCTCTATGTTGTCCATAAGCTATCAAGGTCTCCCAAAATTTCCCAAGTATCCCTCACTGCATCATAGAGGAGCATATAGCTTTGGGGCTTTTAATATGGACTTGTTCCTCTCTTCTAACCTCTCTAATAGTACCTGTATTCACACAATGTGCCCTGTCGCAGTGCATGAATCATGATTGCCTAATCTAGTCATGACGATAAGATAGTATACCATTCCCTAATGCTCATTTTCCCAGGCTTTCTATTGCTGGTATATATGTAGTACACCTAATTCTGGGCAACAAAAAAATAAAAGGAAGTTTGAGAGCACTTCTAAGAAATAATTTTTATCTCTTCATATTGTCTCCCTGGTTACCCCCACTGCTTTTTGCCTTCGAATGCAGGCATAGTGCTTAAAGCAATGACAGCCATCTCGCAACCATGAGGTTTTAAGCACAAGCATGAAAAGCAAACTGCTAAGAAGGGCAGATGTACTTAGTAAGCCATGGATGGCCTGACTCTGGATTTTTTTGTTTTATCAGATAACCAATGTTGTTAATGCCAAGGTCACCAGGTCACCACTACTCAAGTTCTGTTATGTGTATTCATTAATATTTTTGGCTTATATGTGACAAAGGATTTGTATCCAGAATATATAAAGAACTCCTACACATCAATACTAATGAAGCAACACAATAAAAACAGGCAAAATATTTTAACAGGCACTTCACAAAAGAAGATCTACAAACAGCCAATAAACCTATAAAAAGGTGTTTGCTATAATTGCTCCTCAGGGAAACACAAATTAAAACCACAGTAAAATAGCACTCACTACATATACATTAGTATGGCTAAAAATGATAAAGACTGACAATAAGAGTGTTGGCCTGGATGTAGAATAAGTGGCACCCTCTTACATTGCTGGTGGGAGTGTAAAAGGGGAGGGGTGCAGCCACTTTGGAGGACCAATGGCAGCTTCCAGCAAAGCTGGGTACCTGCCAATACTGCAGGACAATTTTAACCAAACCATAGCACTTCAACACACTGCCTAACACCAGTCACATTAGGACTGGACAGAAGCTCTGCTAGTCCAGGGAACCCGATTCATCTACCATCAAATCCTGTCCATTCAGGCAGAACTTTGCATCTTCTATTCTTTAGCATTTTACACATAATATCCCCAAATGACCTCAAAGACAGAGATAGTTCTTATGTGATTTCGCTATTTTTGAACCCACATGATTGGTTACTTAGGCTGACATAGTTATGGAGACACTGGACAATATATTTTATATCAGAAGTTTTATGGATAATCTAGGACTTGTGATCAGCACTCACATTACTTTATAACCTCATTACTCCTTAATAAATATGCATTTTATAGATCATAAATAAATAACTGTTGATTTGAATTACTTTTGCAGTTAAGACTCCAGAGAATACCAAGATTCAGATAGCTCTCCCTGCTGTGCATGCACACGTGCACACACACACACACACACACACACACACACACAAAATCTATCACTTCTGCCTTATCAAAACAGAAAGCATGGAAAAAAGGGGAGGAGTGACCCCAAGAGGGAAAACAATGGTGGAGCAAGAGGGTGTAAGTGAAGGAGCATCACCTTTGAACCAGGGCTGCGGGAGGAATCCAGTGCGCAGGCTCTCTCTGAGTGCTGTGGGGAAAATAATGAGTTCCTATGATCAGGAACCCCACCTGACCCTAAACCACACCTAATGGTGTGATCGGCCTACTGCTGGGCTAATGCTTCCACAGCCTAGGCAAAGAGATGTTACGGACTGAGTCACTATACGAAGAGCTCTCTCTGCCCAGTGCTCTGGTGGATTACAGACCTGCAGACTGCTGGATGCAGACATGATTCCAGTGCTTGACCTATCGCCATAGAGAATAAAGCTACGTATAAACCCTTTTACCCCAAGAATGTTCTGTTGTCATTTCTGTCTCACTGAATCCACAATGAACTTGTCCAGGGGCTGAAATCCTTAGGCAAGACAAATGCCTTATATACTTAGTCTACTATAAAAGGCAAGATGGCTAAGTAAATAGGTAAAATGTGAGTAGGTTAGCAATTTGGTGGTGGGAGCATGAAGGGGTTTCCCTTTGGTTGCTTCTATTCTTTAAATGAAATAAAAAGCAAGGTCATTGCCTTTGAATCAGTTATGGAAAGGAGAGGGTAGATGTTTGATGGATGAAAAAATAGTGACACCATGACACTGGGAAGAGTGGAAGTATGAATTAGGGAAATAAGTTAGACTACGTAGTTTCAAGAACCCATGTGAAGATGACGGTCTCATCTTGCATTAAAACCATTTAGTGTGAATATTATTTGAAACTCAGTATAGTTGTGAGTAACATGCAAAGATAAGTGAACAGTGTATTAACCAACTGTGTTAGTTTTCTATCACTGATATTATAAATTACCACAAACTTAGTGCCTTAAAACAACACAAACTCATCAGCTTACAATTAATTATATAGGTCAAAAATACAGAATGGGTCTTACAGGTGAAAATCTAGATGTTGATGGGCCTATATTCCTTTCTGAAACTTCTGAAGGAGAATCCACATTCTACCCTACCCCCTTCTCTGGGTGAAGGAGGATTCTGACTCCTGCCACCCCTTATAAGGTAGGGGACTCCTCCAGCACAGGAAGGGTGACTCCAGGCAGTCAAAAAAAGAGAGCAAATTTCCTATAGAGTCACCATTTCCTCCCCATTGACTGAGACCTTGAAAAGCAGCTGGCATCATCTGGGTCTTTTTATTTAACCTTATAAGACATTATTAGGAGTTCAATTTGAGAATATTTGATTAATGACATTGATCCAATCATAGTGCATTTACTAGTAATATTGCAATAATTTCACATTGGAAAGGTAACTATAAGCAATACATTCACTTCCTAAAAAGCCAATTTTACACAAATAAAATCAATTTGAAATGGATAAACTCATAGCCACTGACATTTTCCAATAAAATATGAATGATTTAAATTATTATTAATCAGCATTCTAGAAGGCTTGAAGTTTTCATGGGTTTCCCCATAAAACATTTTACAACTTCGGGCCTCACTCTCCATTTATAAATAGTGTTGCTAAGGCTCCTCCGAACTCCTGGCACACCCTCTAATCAATACCCCACAGAAGGTGCAGCAGGCCTCTCTGACTGCAGACACTGTGGGTCGGGTTTTCTTAAATACTGATAGTTGCTACCTTAAAACCTTCATGTCAGGGTTGATTTGGCATAATATCTGCAATGCAAAATTCCTTCCAAAGTAACAATAAGAGTAATAATAGTAAAACTAACAGTTCCTTCCAAATAACAATAATAATACATTCACTATGTACCAGATACTGTGCTTTATGTGGATTATTTTGCTTAAACCCCACAATCTTTTAAAGGACTTAGGATATCAATATTATTTTATAGATAAGAAAAACAAAGCTCATAGAGGGTAGTGTTTGTACAAAGTTATACTTCTAGTAACTATTGGAGCTAAATTCAAACTCAGGGCTCCTTCAGAGAAACTCAACCCTTCGGCCATGCACCTTGTTGTCACTGTATTACTGGGTTCCCAACCCAGTTTACAGAAGTAGGTGAAATACACATATTTGCAGTTTTTAACATAGAAAAATATTGTATACATTCAAAGTTTCTGTACAAGATACAAAACTCTTTAACAGAAACCTAACCACAGGCACAATTGCTTGGAGTAAACCTGTGCTCTTTAAGGGCCTACCAGCTACCCCACCCCCCAAATGCTTTCCAGGTGTTGCATGGAGGAAGGACCTCCTAATATGGGAATCACCCAATATGTAAGCCCCCAAATTCAATCACTCCCTTTACGAAAAACATAGGAAACTACATGGACACTATGGACAACTATTCTCACATTCTTTTTTTATTAAGGTATCATTGGCATACAATCTATGAAGGTTTCATATGAGCAATATTGTGGTTACAACATTCACCCATATTATCAAGTCCCCCACAGACACCCCATTGCAGTCACTGTCCATCAGCGTAGTAAGATGCTATAGAGTCACTAGCTGTCTTCCCTGTGCTGTACTGCCTTCCCCATGACCCACCTACATTATGTGTGCTAATCATAATGCCCCTTAATCCCCTTCTCCCTCCCCAAACACACTCCCCAACCTCTTCACTTTGGTAACCACTAGTCCCTTCCTGGAGTCTGTGAGTCTGCTGCTGTTTTGTTCCTTCAGTTTTGTGAGTGAAATCACTTGGTACTTGTCTTTCTCCACCTGGCTTATTTCACTGAGCATAATACCCTCTAGCTCCATCCATGTTGTTGCAAATGGTAGGATTTGTTTTCTTCTTATGACTGAATAATATTCCATTGTGTATATATACCACGTCTTCTTTATCCATTCATCTACTGATGGACACTTAGTAGGTTCATCTTAGTAGGTTCCATATGAATTTTAGAACTATTTGTTGTAGTTCATTGAAGAATGCTGTTGAAATTTTGATAGGGATTGCATTGAATCTGCAGATTGCTTTAGACAGGAGGGCCACTTTATCCATTCATCTACTGATGGACAATATTAATTCTTCCTATCCATGAGCACAGGATGTATTTCCATCTACTGGTTCTCACATCCTAATATTCTTTTCCTTATTGCCCTGATCTAAATCTTCCTTTCCTGCCAGTCACAATCTGTTGCTATTTTTTCTCCTCTGTCTCATGCTGCACAGGCTTGGGCACTGGGTGGATGCCCTCTTTGCTCCATGTTGCTACTTCCAAGTCATTCACCTCCTTCTTCTCCCAAAAGCCTCAGCTCTTTTGATCCATATGCCATCAGCTATAGAACTATCTTCCCTTTGTATTTCTGTCATCTACGCACCTCCAGTTCAGACCCCTCATCTTCCCTCATTGACTTTTAACAAGTCACCTCCAGCTTCCTCTTCAGCATAATCCTATCATTGTTTTGATGACCTCACTTTCATGTGGTTTACCTTCCAACCCTTGGCCTCTCCATTTCTGACCCTCATAGTAACATTGACTTTCAGTCCACTACACCTCAGTGACAAACCCCACTGTCATTTCCTAGACCTGCTCTGTCCCATATGGTAGACACTAGCCACACATGTCTAGGCAATTTACATTGAATTTTTAAAAATATAAACTAAGTAAAATTTAAAATTCAGTCCCTCAGGTGTACTAGCCACATTTCAAGTGCTCAGTAGCTACATGAGGTTAGTGGCTACCATAGTGGAAAGCACAGAAAACATTTCTATCACTGCAGAAAGTTCCATTGGATAGTGCAAATCTAAGCTACCACTACTTAGTCACTGTCTTGGATCATTCATGCATGCTCTAGTTTAGTCCATTTAAAAAAATAAATAAAAAGCAAACACTTCTCTTCAGTTCACACCCCCTCCTGATATCCATCCCATTTCTCTCCTCGATTTCAAGACACAACCCCTCACGATATACTAGAGCATTCAAACTATGATATATGATTCTAGGAATAGGAAATTCCTGACACTATACCCCCAAAATACTCCCTACCAACTGGCAAAACCTGGAAATTCCACTCTGACACCTTTGTATTAAAGCTTTTGTTTTGCTAAAAATACACTTTAAGGATCCTTTTTAAAGTTTTTGGTTATTTATCCCTTTGAATAAATGAAGTATTCAATGATCATGCACATGTGGGTGGGGAAGGAGGAATGCATCAGAAATACTGCAACAAACAAAAAAGTTCACCTTTGCTAATTCTGGTGCCTTTGGGGCGTCTACTTCCTAAATCTGTTTGATGCTAGATTAGGATGGGAAGTACATTGGTGATTTGCATGGGCTCACCTGGACAGACTGAGAGACAAGGAGGGGAGGACCAGGGAAAAGAGATGGGCTTCTACACTTTTTGCTCAAATCCAGGCCAGGAGACAATAAAGAAGCCTGGTGTCTAACCTGGCCTTTGGCTGTGTAGACAGGCAGGCCGTGGTCAGAATTAGACAATCAGACCAACAGAACTAAAGCTGTAAGTAGATAGGCAGGCGTCTCAGCACGGGTGGCAGGGCTGGCTGACTGTAAGTTGGGAAAGACCCAGAGCAAAGGGAAACCTGCTCCCCAGTTCTGAGGGTCAGGTCCTTAGTGTCGTCCAGTCATTACTCCTCACCTGGGTCTTTGAGTGTGGTCACTGCTCTCAATGAATCAGGCTGAATGGCGGCTGTTCACTTGTCCCTGTGCTCCACAGGACCTGGGATCAGAGTTCCCACCTCAGGGCCATCAGCTCAGCTGCCAGAGGCACAGGTGTCTAGAGAAGCATGTCTGCGAGGATCATCGTGCAAGAACTTTTCTACTGTGTTTGCCTCTAGTTGGCATGAGGAGAAAGGGGCAGGTCCTGTCTCTGGTGCTGGCTGGCCTCAGCCCAGAGTGTCTCTCCCGCAGCTTAACAGAGATGCCCAGGGCATGGGAGAGACTTCCATTTCCGTAGTTCAGTGCATCCACCTGCTGGCTCCATCCCTTCCTGTATCTGCCTACATTCTCGTCACTTTTCACAACTTAGTTTGGAGTCACTTCTCAACTGTGCAATTGATGTCTCCCCTTTGGGCTCCCAGGATTCTGGGCTCACCATGTGGAAATAGCCAGTCTATATGCCTGAATCCTATTCTACCCCTTTTACCTCTGTCCCCTGGGCATCAATGACTATTTGTTGGATAGAGCCATGGATTGTTCAGACCTGATGGAAGCCTATGAGAAAAGGGGCTACATTCAACCCCCTATCATTTCATGCACCTATAAAACGTCCTCCAGCCCTGCTTTATTTGACCTCACATGGTCAGTGGATTCCTTCCACTGGAGGGGGGTGCGGGTGCAGAGGCCAAATGCTCAGCATTAGCTACCAGGAGAGACTCACCGGCCACAGGGGACTGACGCTCACTATTGGAACTGGTCTTGTTCTGTCTCTTCTATGTGATAAAGTGTTGCTCCATCCAGTGCTTGACTGCATTGTGTTTTCCTTAGTGACTCTGATATCAAGATGCAAAAAGCATTTGGACTTCCACTCCCGGCAGACAGCATTTTGATGATCTTTGCTAATCTCTATGGAGTTGGAGTCCTCCCTCAGCATAGGAACTGGTGCACAGTACTCTGCTAGACAATTTCATCACACTTTATTGGCTAGAACTCAGTCACATGGCCACACATAGATACTAAAGAGTATGGTAGAGAGTGGATCTTGGGCAGCTACTTCCCAGTGACGAATCTGTGCTATCAAAGAAGAGCTAGCCATCTATGTCACACTCCCAGGGAAAATATCAGCAAACATTTGTAGAGCATTTTGAAAAATTTGCATAGCACTATATTTTACTTTCACAAAAAGTATATGCCCTCCCAAGCCCTGCAACATACACACCACATAAAATGAGATCTGACTCCTCCTGGAGGCATTTCTATTTTAACAAAAGCTGAAATCTTAAGCCAAAAAATATTTCAACCAGTGGAATTCAAACTGTCAACCATTCACCTAGCAAAACACATGGGTAGCTGAGGGACCTCTCTGAGGCTCTGAGACCTCACTACAGACAGCTTCTGCCAAAACACAGGGTCAGCCCTGTCAGGCACTCCCCAGGCATTTGAACACACAAAGAGAAACAAATATGAAAGATGCAAGAACAAAGTAATGGCAGACTATGGTCTTGCAACCAGTGTGCCCTGACTTCTAAGGGTATTGAGCACGTGCATGAACTTCCTGCAATTCAGCCTTTGGTTTTCTGAAATGAGAAGAATAACCCAAACCCCAGAGGAAGCATCAAACTGGGAGGAAACCATATCAACTCCAGTAATCCCACTCAGAGTTCTATGTAGTCTTGAAGTTCACTGTGTTTTGGGACCCAAGAAAATAACTGTTGCCATCCTCACCCCTCAGTGGGATATCTTCACTGAACATCTGCAAGAGCTGGCATATGGGCTGGGTCTCTTCCCAGTAGCATATGGGAAGGTGCTGAGTCTGACCCCTCTTTTTGGTCAAAGAACATCTGGGACTGGAGGATATGATCAATGAAAACTAAAGAGACATCACTGTCCAAAAGGCAATTTAGAGAAAGGATGCTCAGTCTAGACACACTCCTTTGCCCTTTTGCTGTCCTGTGCCTTCCTCCCTCACACCCCCCATTCCCCGTGGTTTTCTTTCATAGCCTTACTTTGTACCGCAGGAAAAAATGAGTATGCTGGGAAGGCAAACCCAATATTCTCGATGGACTTGCAAAGCAATAAAAGGCCAGCTGAAGACTATCTGTACAGCAGAAGGTATATAGTATCTAAAGCAAATGGCTAAGCAAGGCCTGAGTCTTCTTCAATAACCATCTTCATGCATCCCAGAAAGATTTAAGTCAAAGGTGGTAACACTGTTTTCCACTGTGAACCTCTGACCCATTCAAAAATCAATGGAGGGGCACAACAAATACAAGGCAACCTAGTTCTTTCTTTTCCTTGGAGAAATAAAAAGTATTCAACTTGCCTGCTTCCTACATTATAAATAAGGAGGCCATGGAAAAGTTCAATAAAAGTACAATAGGAGAAAGGACAGAGACGTGTAAGACTTAGGGGAAAAAAAGGAAAGAATTATCTCTTTTTAACGCTTCCCTCCAAAGCTAATTAGCTTACTAACATATTGATTTTTAGGTCAATCATAACCTTTTAGCACAGTGGCTGTTAACCAAACAGGGCACACTAGAATTGCCTGAGGAAAGTAACAAAAATGTGTATTCCTGGGCCTACCACAAGATTTTGATTGACTGGGGCTTTGTCATGTGTCCAGGTGACTGTCATGCAATATCCTGTTTCAGACCGAAGTTTTAGCTCATGCTCTCAACAAGTTAGCCCCACTAGCCTCAAAGGGATAAAGAATTCTCCTTCTCTATTCCCATCAAAGTTATGCTTAGCCATGGGACTGGATCTGGCCAATGAAATGTGGGCAAAGTGATAACGTATCACTCTGGATAAAAGAACCATTAGCCTTTTTCCTTTTGCACCACAGTTAATGTGTCCCGGATAGAAGCTGCTCTGTCCTGTTGGATCCCACAGTGAAGAGGAAGAAAGATGCAACTCACCCACGATAACCTGTCCCACAAACAAAAAGTAAGCTTTTGTTTTTGTAATTCATTGAGATTTGGGGATTGTTACTGAAACATAATCTAACCTATCGTGGCTGATCCACTACTCCCCCAAATAAAATAAATGTTGCACCTTTTTCACAAGCTGGAAGATTCCTGCCTCTGCTTTACGTAAAGGAGGAACTTAACACTTAAGGGACCTTACCTGCCTGGTGCTTTACAGACAGGATCTTTTCCATTTTTCAAAAGCCCTAAGGAAGAAAGTATTATCCTCATTTCACAAATAAGGAAGCTCTGACTCAGAAAAGTTAAGTAATCTGTTTGAAATTAACAGTACGTGATTGATCTTGGAATTGAACCCACCACCCATATCTAATTCTCAAGTCCACACTGTCCACCACAGAAAGTTATTCAAAATATATCTAGTGCCGTTATTCTGCCTTTTATTTTTCTCTTCTGCTCCACCGGGACTTCTGCTCATGATAGTATTAGAAAGGAAAGCTCATAACAAGAAGGATAACTGGGAGTGAATGTATCAAGAAATGAGAAAGGGGACATGAACTCCAAGTCAGACTCAGTGGGAAGCACGCCCTCCGAGATCCAGCGAAGGGCCTCAGACCACAACTCTGAAGCCAACAACTGCTGGGAACATGTCTTACAGGCCAGCAAAGAAAATGCTGATAAACAAATGGAAATGAAATCATTAGTGCAAATTGCATTAAAATGTAAACTAGCTTATTTCAGAAAAAGGAAGGATTGCTGGTAACTGAATATAAAATACACCCAAAAAGCTTCGACTTTTTTGCTGAGAGTTACATATTTATAACCCCTGCAAAAATAAATCATCATGCAAGTGTCATGCTGGGTTCTGAGTCTCTGTTGCTCCCAAAATAAACATGGGAGGGCGGCCCAGAGTAAGCCACAAAGGCCCCCCAGGAGCAAGGCCTTTCTCCTGATCACACCCAAAGCGGGCCAGAGGTTCACAGCTGCCCTCCCACTCTGCAGCTCTGCCTGCCTCTCCTGTTCACTCGCCGAGCCATGTGCTGTGCACAGGAGTGAAGACATACCCATGAGCATATGACACTTCCTCCCTGAGCATAACATGACTCAGAACAAAAGGTCAGTTTTTGAGATAACACCACCCACACGTGTGCACACACACGCACACGCACACTCACAGCATATAAAATGCGATGTGCCTACAAATAAATATTTACATTGCTTTTCCAGAATAAGAGTTATGAGAGGAGTAGTTTCTACCAGATCACAGAGCAGACGGGCATGGATTTGTTAGGCACCAAACACTGCTCCCCACACCACCAGCTCCCCGGCGGGTAAAGAAGGCAGCGTGTCCCTGGCCAAGCCTCCCTCCTCTTTCTGAACTCTTTCTTTCTCTACCTTAGACCCCAAGTTTCACTGCCCATATTTATTTCATTCAGTCCTTTCCTCCTCTTATCAGTCTGACCTTCCAAGGATCTGATCTCATTTACACACATCATAACATGAAAGAATTTGTCACAAAGCCCCTCTATCTTCAAATATGGGGATCAGCACCCAACCTGTTTCCATTTCATTCTCCTGCAAAAGAACGAGTAAAAGGCATGAATTAATAACACATTTGAAGGGACACGTAGAATTTCATTGTCTTCTTGATGCAACTTCAGGAATTAGCAGCAGCTAAGGAGGAGGTCTGAGGAGAGAGGGAGCCTCCTTCCTCCTAGGCACCCCTGCTTTGCTGATGGAGAAGGCTGGTCCTGCTCTCCAGTCCCTTCATCTCCAGTCACCAAAACTTCTACCATTTAATTGGTCTCAGACTCCCCAGATGCAAACAGTCCTTTGATTCAGTCCTGGGGGAGGCCAAAGGAACACCGAGAAGTATAACATCATTGGTAAATTTGCTAAAAAATGAACCCCAAAGGTGGGGGGTTGTGTGCTTCCTACCAGCCTCCGGGATGA
Source organism: Manis javanica (assembly GCF_040802235.1). Taxonomy (NCBI): domain Eukaryota; kingdom Metazoa; phylum Chordata; class Mammalia; order Pholidota; family Manidae; genus Manis; species Manis javanica. The sequence goes on along the minus strand of NC_133164.1, from coordinate 104,860,791 downwards.
GCCGTGCTGTTGCCTGGACATGGATTCTCACTATCTTGGGCTTCCTCACTCGGTTTTCCTGCCTGTGTCTTTATTTCCTTTATTAACCACCGTTTGTCTGAAATTTTTCTCTGAAATCCAGGTCAAAGAGCACTTCCGTATGAAATATTCTCATCTTTCTATGATTCCCCTCTTTTTAGAAGCTCCTTCCACACTGCCCTTCTGGGTTCATTCAGCCTTTCAGTATTTAAGTACACACTGTCTGGTATTATTTATTCATTGTTTCTCATCAGAATGTCATACTGCCCAGGGGACATATAGAGCTTTGTTATCTGTACAGCATTCCTTCCAATGAGAAATACCCTCTCCCCCATTATAAGGTAATTCGAAGGTAATTCTGCTCAATCTCTATGACTGGAGTAGGGATAACCCTGCACCCCACCACCACCATTACCCAAGGTTGGACATAGGATCCAGATTTGGCTAATCAGTGAAACTGTCTCCCTCCCCTGTGAGTGGTTCTGGAATTAACAGTATCCCATAATGCGGTGTTTCTGGAGCCATTCTCCAAGAGGGTTCAGGAGCCATAACAATGGTGTGACCCTGGGACTGCCAATGGCCAGGATGTTCACACATGAATAAAGTCAAAGCAAAGCAACCAGAGCTGAGACATGGGGAGAGAGAGAGACTATTTCTTGATCCCTCTGGATCCAGCCATACTTGGAGCTGAATGTACTCCCCATGAACTTAACATTTAACAAACTAATCCTTTTTTTCTTCTCAGTTACACTCAGTTAACTTTCTGTCACTTGAACCAGTTAGGGTCATAACTTACACATCTTTCCACTGTAATATAAACTTGTGTTATTAGTTCATGTCTTATACTTGTTCTTTTGCAAGAGAATGAAATGGAAACAGGTTGGGTGCAGATCCCCATATTTGAAGAGAAGAGAATAATCAGAACTAGTACTTCACTTTCCAGAGCAACATGAATGTGCCAGACATTTATAGTAAGTGGGATGGGGAAACGCTTGTAAGGCTAGTTAGGCCTAGGAAGAAGTCAAATTCTCCAGAACACAATAATGCAAGGGTTTAATATTTCAAAACAAGCAAATTGAAATCCATGTTAACTCTAGGACTCTCCATCTTCATGTGATATTAAATTGTGTGGCATTTTAGAACTCTCACTGTGGTCAACTGTGCTTGCTTCTTAGGTGAACAATGAAGAAATGGATCACAGTTACTGGGGCCAGAACTCACTCTTCCCAATCTACTGCAGCTAAGTCAAAGAGCACTCTATTACTACCTGATGGCCAAAGAATGAAGCATTCTTATTAACAAGAAATTGAAGAACCAAGGATCCCACCTTTGCTTCTGGGGGGTATGATGGGAAGAAAAGGCCTTTCATGAAGCTGTGGCTGGAGAGACCCAGAGTGATGAATTTAAAAGGAGAGAGTGCAAGAAAACAGGCAAAGACAGAGAGAAGAGCGGGAACATTGTGGATTATCCTCCATTCATGGGCCTAAGCCTGAACCACGCTTTGCAAGTACTGTATAGCAGACTTAATCCTGGGGCAGGAGGTCCAGTCTCTGACATTCCACCCCTCTAGGCATCCTAAACCTAGAATGGTGACGTCCGATGAGGCAGGAAAAGATCCTCACCTAGTCAAGTTGTAGAAACACAGCAGAAAACCTCAGGGCACACCGGGCAGTCAGAGCATATTTCCTGATTACTGAACCCTTTCTACTGCGGTTGGTAAAGACCACCCCTTAGAGAAAAAGGAGGGACAGTGGTAGATCCAGGTCATACACTGCAATGCCTGGCAAGGACTACTTGTTCTTCCTTTTACTATTCAACACATGACCGTAGAGTTGGAGGTCTAGGTCTTTATTAGTAATATTTGTCAGAAATTCAGTTCTCTTAAAACAATGTTGCTGAGTCATTTGGGATTTTCACTGTTTAATATTAAAATATGTTTATTGAGTGAGAAAGTACCCCCCCACATACAAATATACAGAAATGGAATGTTCTTAATCGTTGGAAAAAACCTTTGAAAGAAACGAGGCCCAATGGTTTGGAAAGTAAGAAAAATACAGGTTTAAAATACAGCATTTAGAGAACTGTTTTTAATGTCCTTTAAAGCACTACTTCTTTTAGGAGAAAATGAACTGAAAAGTCACATTTTAATGACTAGGTAGAAGTAACCTTTCTGAAAACAACAAAATTCATTATCTGAAGACAATTTTTGCTCAATGATACTAAAAAGGACAGGGAATTCAGGAAAATGACAGCTAGCCCAGAAATCATAACCAGCCAAATCAGACAAATGGGTCATTCAAAAGCTCCAACTTGGAAACTCCACTACTAGTACATTTAATTTTCATTAAATATGATAGGAAGGTTTGGGTAGTGCACTGAACCAGAGGTTAAAGACTTAAGGTTAAGTCTTATCTCTGCCACTAATTACCTCTCTGACCTTGAATAAGCCATTCAAATTCCCCAGAAATCAAATATGATGATCTCCAAGGGCCTTCTATAACTAAGTGGAAACTAATTTAAGTTACAAGAAAAAAAATCTCAAACTTAAGGAAATTGTGAGTTTGACAGTAATGTTAACTGATAAAAATCCATTGGCAATGATTTTATTGAAATTAAAATAAAAGCTATGCTTTTGTAAGCATTTATTATGCCAAGTCCTTTATAAATGTCATCTCCAACCATTATACTTATAGAGAAATTATATTATCCCTATTTTACAAATTTGGAAATTGAGGGTCAAAGAATTTAAGTAAATTGCCCAAGATTAACACAATTATTAAATGTTGCAGCCAGGATTCGAATACAGATCTCACTCAAAAATCTTTGTCTCTTTTTTACTGAAGTTAGCTGCCAATTTTATTTTCCATTATATAAAACTTCAAGCAAAGAGTAAAAGGAAATTTCTGTGATATGAAATTTCTGAGAGCTATGTGAGGGACCACAACAGAGATGGATAGCTGAGCACCAAAAATTGTGCCCACTGTGCAGTATTACTGGAAAGCAGACATACAGCCAGGTACTACATTTCTTAGCACAACCCCACTTGCTTCCAGGTGGAGCCATGGGGCTGTCTTTGCAACAGAATGTGAAGGAAGTGGTATTTTTCACTTACACACCAATGCTTTTGAGAAGTACATGGGATTCTCACAGATATTCTTGCCTCAGTGGACCAGACCAGAGAACTGTAAAACCATAGAAGATGTAAGCTGTAAGAAGGAGGAGGCCTGGATCCCTGAATCACTGTGTGGAGAGATGCGCCTGCTGTCTAGGAACAACTCCATGAAACCATTACATTAGTGAGAGAGAAATTTCATTATGTAAACCATTAACATTTTAGGGCCTGTTGGTTATATAATCTATCATTTCCCTAGCGAAGACAGGGTACCAGATGACCTATGCTTCTCTCTTTGCCCCTACATTCCTCTAACATAGTGTTTCCCAACCTGTGTGCTGGGGACAGGTCGGGAGTTGGGCTGGGAGGGTGGGGAGTTCTAATCCCACGCTTTAAAGGAAAAGGACAGGGGATATAGAAAGGGCCTATTAAATTACTCCAGCCCCTTCAAAGAGATATCCCATCTTGGTAACTATGGCACACACACATTTGGTAATAATGTCCTGGTAATTACAATATGTATCACCACACACACACTGTATCCAACTTCATGACATTCCTGCCACCCCATCAGTTGAGAACCACTGCCCTAACAATTGAAGATTATCACCCCTTTGCCAATTTGAAACCAATCATATCCTCCTACAGAGAAATAAAAGGACCAAACAAGCTCTTCAGTGATTCCACATGAGATGAGCTTGGTTACTATGCTTGTTTCCTAAGGATGTTGTAACAAAGTACCACAAACTGGGTGGCTTAAAACAAAGTAAGCTTATTATCTCATAGTTGTGGAGGCTAGAAGTCTGAAGTTACAGTGAGTTGGTTCCCTCTGAGGGCTATAAGGGACATTTTGTTCCTTGCCTCTCTACTAGCTTCTGGTGGTTTCTGGCAATCCCTGGCATTCCTTAGCTCATAGACACATGACTCCAATTGCTGCCTTTGTTCTCATATGGCCTTCTTCCCTGAGTGTCTGTGTAAAGATTTCCCTCTTCTTACAAGGACATCAGTCATACAGGATTTAAGGCCCACCTTAATCAAGTGGGACCTTCCCTAAACTAGATTACATCTACAAAGACTCTATTTCTAAAAAAGGTCACATTCACAGATACCAGGGGTTAAACTTCAAGATATATTCCTGGGTGATACAATTCAATCCATAGCAGCTAAGAAGACAGTTCTCATTTTATAGCCAGGATCTTATAACTGGCCTACTGTAATCTAATCTCCTAAAATTAAGCCTTGTTGAACAGGCTTCTTGGAAGAAGGTTCACATCTTTCTCCTTGTGCTCAGCTGCCAGCCCTTCCTTTCTGTCTTGTGTTTTTACTGGAACTAGAGTCCAGCCTCTGCAAGCCCAGCCAGAGTGTCCCTTCCTGCCTGCCCCAGAGTGTCCTTGACATAGACTACCTATGTCTTTCGGTGTCGGTCTGTTGCCCACTGCTGGGTCGCCTTACAACAACCTCCTCACTTGTCCGCCCCCAGCTATTACTAGTGGACTAGACTTCCCAATCCCTGTTGATTTGACAAACTATCCACATAGCCAACTAACCTCCATGGAGATCAGCCCCAGACCCCGAAAATTCTCCTTTGATCTGGGAGATGGAGTTAGGAGGGTATAAAGTGAGATACTGGACCAAAGGACATGTTCAAAGCTGGCAAAGCTCTTCTGGGGGAGCCCAGAGGTGGCTCCTGTCATGGGATGTACCAAAGTGTATGTACTGTTGAATATGAACTGTCATGTATGTACCGAAGAGCTCTCTGCAGAGTGTGGCACACACAGGCTGGGGAGCACTCCCAACACAGTGACAAGTCCCCAGAGTGTGGCACAAGTGCAGGATATGCAGAGGCCACAGCAGACCAGTGGTCAGAGCTGCAGGATACCCAGCGCGAGTTCAGGAGAATGCGTCTGCATTTGGTCCAGCGGGAGGGGGACTCCCTCAAGTGCAGAGCTTTGCTGGAGGCCTTCGTGTCCGGCCACATTCCATGGTGAATCTGATACCGAGGGCAAGTCCCCTATTCAGTTTCTCATGTGCTTCCTGGAGCTGAAACACAGTCTAAAGGATGGGAAGCCCTGGGCCTGCAGAAGAGGACCTGTAAGTGAAAATAGTGAAAATGGAAATACAAAAATAAAATGGAAAAGACTTATAAAGCCAGGAATTTCTTCAAGCGCTTCTTTTACAAATGAAGGACCAACTTCCATTTAACTCAGTAAAATAGAAAGAGAGAGAGAAAAGGAAACAACGCCTGCAGGCCCCTCCTGTCAGTCACTGACAAGGAGCCCCGTGCAGGTAAAAGCAGCGAACAAGGCAGCCTCACTGTCTTCCAGAGCTTTAAATACGGGGAAATGGCCTTGCTGGGAGGAGCAGTTACACGCTTAAGGCTTCTCCCTGGACTGAGAGAAACTCCCGGTCAGGAGCACCCAGGCCTAAGAGCTCGGGATCTATGAAGCTGACTCTTCCCCGTTCTTACTAGCAGGTGGCCTTGCTGGCAAGCACCTGGTTTGGGTGGAATCACCAAATTGTGTGGAGATTTGAGAGCAACGACTGGGTGAAAAAATCTTCTTGGCCCCATCACACCAGCTCCTGCTGAGCACTCTGCTTTCTAAGATGCACTTGAAACAGGAGAGTCCCCGGATTGGGGCAACAGGAGGCCCTGGAGAGGCTGGCCCGTAATCAGGCCCGTCCATTAGTGAGCCGGCCCTTAGGACAATCAGCGCGGGAATTTCCACGCTTGCTCGTTGTGTTTAATCAATCAGAGAGACACACTTGTTAGACTTGTCATCTCAGCAGGGCCCTGAGTGCCTGCCAAACCGTTCCTGTGAGGAGCTCTTGAAAAAGAAAAATAGGAGTGAAAGAAAACAAGAGCCAACAAGCTGTCTGGCCTGGCGAGGAGCCGCTCTGTGGCTCACTTTCCTGGGGAGGGCAGAGGGGCTGGGCCCAGCCTCTCAGGGTCTCAGTCCCTAAGGCGACCTGTCACCTGCACTTTAAAGGGGTGGGATGTGCAAGCCAGCTGGCCCTTCGGGAGGCACAGGGGGCATATCTGAAGAAGGGCGTCTATCTGCCATGGCTCAGTCTCCTTGCATCCTGCTCCCTGTCCTCCCTGGAGGGGAACCCCCCCCACCATTGCCAGGCTGTCTCCGTCAGCAGCAGGCTCCCCACCAGTCTCAGCATCACCAGGAGCTTTTAGGTTAATGAAATTCCATTTCTAGGAAGCAAAGTTTTATACAGGTCACTCTCCAACTCTGTGCTTATCTGACTTCACTTTTATCAAGCTTCGTTCCCAGAGGTTGCGTTAGGTAGGGTGCCACGATCAGAGGATGCACTAAAAGGGATCTTCAGAGCATCGGGTCCAGCTACACCATTTTTCAGAAGATAAAAGTAGGTAGGGTACCATCATAACGTGCTAAATATATAACATGTCCCTGACCTATTAGGCTATGTAATGAGTTAAAAACCACAACTTTGAAACATTAAACATGCACATCATAGAAGTTACATAGGAGCAGGTAGTGGCTAAAAATACCTCGTGTTCCTCAGCTATAAAATAAGGTAGAGTATTAATTTCCTAGGTTCACTGTGACAAAGTACTACATACTGGGTGGCTTAAAACAACAGAAACATGATCTCTTGCAGTTTTGGAGACTAGAAGTCAGAAACCAAGGTGTCAGCAGGCTTCGCTCCTTCTGAAGCTCGGAGGGAGACTGCTCCATGCCCCTCTCCCAGCTCCTGGAGGCACCTGGAATCCTTGGCGCTCTCCGACCTGTGGAAGCACCAGCCCCGTCTCTGCCTCCTGCATCTCATGGGGTCTCCCTGTGCGCCTTGGCATCATCTCCCCTGTGCATGTCTCTTCTCTGGACCCCAAGAGGACCCACCTATTGATTTAGGGCCCACCCTAGTCTAGTATGACCTCATCTTCACTTGATTACATCCTCAAGGACCCTGCTTCCAAATACAGTCACATTCACAGGTACCAGGGCTCCATTAGGACTTCAACATGTCTTTTCGAGGACACGATTCAACCCATATCCGCCAGCAGCATCTTTCCTGACTACTTATTCTTGAGGATAATAGATGTCAGAGGACTTTGAAAAACACACAGTTTGTATACAAACTTTCAAACATGGTAAATGAACTGTTTTTCAAAACCCTTTACTATCTCTTTTCCTTAATAGTGAAAGACGTGAAACATGTCCCCTGAGCCCCATCCGTCCCCTCCCTAACGCAGTATGACTGGAATCTGCTTCCTCAGAAACCCGATCTGAGTGTGGTCATAACTAGTTTGATTTCACACTCACCTGGGCTTTGGGCAAACACAACTGGTGTCCCACCCCACCAGTGGTGTGTCATCGTTTAGTGACAGGGAAGTCCCAAGTGTGTGTGTGTGTGTGTGTGTGTGTGTGTGTGTGTGTGTGTGTGTGTGTCTGTGTGTGTCTGTGTGTGTCTGTGTGCAACTGGAAAGTAATCTGAAGGGACTGGAAGTAAACTTGGCTTCGTTTAAGGAATTTAAAGGGCAGGAAAAGCATTCCATCTGCGCCCTTGGTACTTTCCTTTCTGAATCTCAACCCTGTTTGTCATTTCTCTTTCAAGCACCTCCTTGGGGCTTTGATGATGAGACAACTGATGTTCAGAGGCCACCTCACCTGCTCTAGGTGACTCACATAGTCACTGGTCAGGCCTGGGCCTGGGCAGTAGAACAGGACTGGGTTGTAAACCATCCATTCTTCAGGTTCTTTTATAAGTTCCAGCACTGCAGAGAACTGAGATTTTCAGACATTTAGGTGGAAACGTAGGGTCTAGATGGTTGCTGGGTTTGGAATTCAGATAAGAATGCCAAAATCTAGGGCAAAAATTCTAAGATGGATCCTGTGAGGGTTGCAATGGAGTCTAGTAATTCTAAAAGAGTCCTGCCTTTAGCATAGCCTTACTGCCCATTAAAATGAAACTTTTCTTAGGCAGAATCAGATTTTAATTTAAACTCATTGGAGTTTCCTCAGAGTGAATTGAGGTCTGAGCATCTGGTTTGACTGAAAGACCAGGAGGCCATTTGGTCTCTTCCAGTTCGCATGTAATTAAATATCTGTGGGGCGGCCAGCGTCACTACCCTCTCAGCACTGGGGAGGTTACATAAGACTATGTATGACCCAGCTTCTTCCCTCAAGGTGTTTGGAACCTCATGGGAGATCTGATTAATAGATCTGAAACAAAGAATTTTAAATGAGAGCATAAGACATTGTGGTAAATAAAATATAATCACGGGCCACAATGTACAGTAGCAGCCCCAGGCAGATGGGATAAGGAGGGATCAATATTGTCTGGAGATACAGGGAAGTTCTTCAGAGTCAGTGCTGCCCATCCCAGCTCAGCCTGGCTACAGTGTCTAAAAATCTTTAACTTGCAGCTCCAGAACAGTTCCAACCATTATTTCAGTTTTTCTCAACTTTTTGACCAAACACACTGTAAGAACAATACTTCCTATTGCAACTCAGCATTTATGTATAAAAGCATCAAGAACAGCACTAAATGGATTTGTTCCTTTTGCTCTTCTAGATCCGCTCTCCACCCTTCTCCAGCTGATGCTTAAGGACCATTTCAATGGCTCTCTGCCCTCTAGCCAACGGTGGGTTTGGCCAATGGGAGGCACCAGCAGGAGAAGTGGCTGGCAGGAGGGGAGTGGCACTGGGCATTTTTCATTCAGCTCCCGTCTGCCTGCCTCTTCTGACAATCGCAGCCCCTGTCAGGCAGTCTTCTCCTTACAGTCTGGAAGCTCTCTCTCTCTCGTTGCCTCTCTAGGCCTAGGAACCGTAAGGTCTGCCTGCTGCTCCTAGGCCCAGATACTGCACTACCTTCTGCTGCTTTGCCTTTGCAAATAGTCCTTTGATTAAACTGTCTCCAAGTTGTACTCAGTTCGAATGTCATCTGCTGCCTAACAGGGGCTCTGCTACAAATCCCTGATGTGCCCATGTATGATGCAATCTGAGGTTCTGTATTCCACTGCTGTTAAAAAATGAAAATAAAAAACAAACACACAAAACTACTGTTTCTCACTAACTTGATTTCACAATCAACTAATGGGCAGTGTCCCATAGTTTGGGAAACACACTTATTTTTTCATCAAAAACAGCTGAGCTTGTTGTAAACCATGTTCCCATCAGCCGGACGTTTGGAGTCAGGCTCCCGGCCATCCAGGCACTCACTGATCCACAGCCTTTCCTTTACACCTGGTCCCTTTGGAGTCCTCGTCCTTCTAACTGGTTCTTTCGCTCCTACTTACCGGTTGTACCTAGTCCCTAGGGGGCCTGTGAACCGGCCTGAGTCTGAGCTCCACCGCGTGGTGCATCAAGTTCCCTGGGTTGCTGTCACAAATTACCACAACCTGGGTGGCTTAAAACAACAGAAATCCATTTTCTCACAGTTCTGGAGACCAGAATTCTAAAATAAAGGTGTCAGCAAGGCTGCACTCCCTCTAGAGATTCTAGGAGAGACTCTGTTCTTTGTCTCTCCCAGCTCTGCTAGCTGTGGGCAGCCCTGGGCCTGTGGCTGCATCACTCGAACCTCTGCCTTTGTTGTCACATGGCCTCCTAGCCTCTGTGTCTTTTCCTCTGTGTGCCTCTCGCAAGGAAACTTGTCATCAGATGTAGGGCCTACCTGTATATTCCAAGATGATCTCATCTCAAGATCCTTAGCTTAATTACATCTGCAAAGAGCCTGTTTCCAAATGAGGTCATTTTCTAGGTTCTGTGGAGTAGAACAGACATACCTTTTGGCGCCGCCATGCAACCCACCACGTCTGGTAACTGGACAAACCCACCCCAGTTCTCGTTAAGCTCCCTTGCAGGACTGTACATTAAACTTGGACAGATCCTTGAAACCAGGATGCTGGCAGCCATCTCTCTAGAAAGATCAGCACGTTTCAGAGACTGTTGGGCATGACCCCAGTACACAAGTCAGTGATGCCAGAGGGCTCTAAGTTTGCAGCTAACTCCCCAGGTGGGGCCATGCCTCTGCTCTGAAATCCCCAGCCACAATTTCTTATTCTCCCAACCAGCTGAGCCAAGGCAGCAGGAGACATTAACCCGCGGAGCAAGGAAGATGGCCCTGCAGAATGGAAAAAAGGTTTTGAAATGTAAGAGGCAGAGCAGTAACACATGGAAAAAAGCATGGACAAAGACATGAGATAGCCCTATTCTTTAATCAAACCACAAATCTGATTAAAAGCTCCAACCAACAGTAACATCTTTGAATTTCTGTGAAAGTGAAGAGAGCATCTTTTCTGCACGACCAAAAAATTTCTGTGTCCTAATTTCTCTTACACACTGAAAAAAAATCTCTGTGCAAAAATAAAAAACCTGTTACTGGCTTCTTTCAAAGACCACTGCATTGAATGGGCTGTGCCTTGGGTTTTTCTCCATCTTCGGCTAGGGAGCGCTGAAGTGCAGCCATCCTGGGTGCCAGGCACCAGGCTTCCGGAGTCAGCACGCGGCATTTTACTGTCGTGTCCGACTTCGTAAAGTGTGGACAGGCAGATGAGGAACTCACAATAAATGGCTGGCATTTTCATGAGCTTTTATTCTGTATCCGTTGTTTAAATCTAAGAATGAATAAAATGAATATAAGATCTCAGAATCCCAATAATCCACTTTGCATTTATCATACATCAAGCTCAGAAGCTACGATAATGAATCCTGGCAGTGCCAAAGTATAACAAGAGGAGATAACTTAGCTGAGCCTTTTGAATGTTGGCAGTTGAAAAACCGTGGTTTTCATTTTGCTTGTCTCATCAGAAATTAGTACACTGGCCAAGCCAGAGAAGAAGGCCTCTTCCTTTACCCTGTAGCATGGAGACTACCCAGTGCTATCCTCTCTGGGGATCATCCCATCTGAAAACTGTGAAATTATAAGAACAGGATATGATAGTTTTCACAAAGAAGACTGTGCCTATTTCCAGGTTTTCAAGCCACTACACTGTTTTTTTTGAAAAGCACAGTTCTCCAGGGCCTGTATTATTTCCCTTCAAAAGCCTTAACTTTATCATCTACTCTCTAGTGAACCTGAGCCAGCTGTTCATGATCAGTGTGAGCTTCTACTTTCTCCTTGAAATCTAGGAATAATAGTAATCTTTTCCTTATGGGTTTGCTGTGAGGCTTAAATGAGAATATTCATAAACATTTATTGAGCAACAATTATGTACCAGGCACTGTCCTAGGCACTAGGACATATCAGACATAACAGACAAAAAAGCCTTGACCTCATGGAGATTACACTCTAGTGACAGAAACTAGAGAATAAACTATTGTTTTAGTTTCTTCTCATTTTTCTATTGAATAATGTGTATTTTTATTAATCAGAGTTTTAAAATGTTTTAGCTATAAACCTTTCATTTATTATAGATGTTATGAAAATATTCTCACGCTCTGTTGTTTGCCTTTTGTCTCTCATTACTCTTGGTGAGTAAAAAATCTTCATTGTAATATAGTCAAACATATCAATCCCATACTTTTATGATTAGGATTTTTTGAGTTTTGCATTTTCACACCCTGAGGGCTTTAAGATATTAACCTATATTATCTTCTAAAGTTTTTATGATTTGCCATTCACACTTAGCTGTATATATCTACCTGGAATTGTTTTTTATATATAGTGTGAGAAAAAGATCCTATTTCATTTTGTCTGTATCCAGCTACCCTAGCATTATTTATTGAAAAAGAAAAGTTCACTTCCTAGTAGTCTGTGGTCATGTTTGCCACAGATCAGGTGTCCATACATATGTCAAAAAGTATCTGGGATATTTCTTACCCTCTACCAGTCTATTTCAATTCTTTCACCAATATCTTAATTATTCTAAATTTGTAAGTCTCAACAGTGGATAGACCAAGTTTTCCTAAGTTTCTTTTTCTTCAAGAGTGTCTTGACTATTGTCAGTCTTTTGATTTTAGTACAAATTTTAAAATAAGCTTGTCAAGTTCTGGCTCACTGGTATTTTGATTGGGATTGCATTGAATCTACAGGTCCTTTGGAAGAACTGACATCTTCGATATAAATCTTCCCTAATGAATCTATAGATCTATAAGTCTGTGGTCAATTTCTGTAACTATTCCATGTGGGTTTAAAAATTAATAGACACTCTACAGTTTTTGCATGCTCTATTCTATATATGGACATTAAGTCATTTTGTTCAAATCACCTATATTGAGTTTTGTCTGCTTCTGTCAAATACTGAGATATTTTATATCATATTATGATTGCAGATTTGTCTATTTCTCTTTGTGGTCTATACATTTTTTATTTATATATTTTGAGTATGTTATTAAGAGCATACAAATTAAAAATGTAGATAATGCCAAATTTTTAGAAATCCAGCAAGGAAATAGAGACTAAAAAAGTGACAACAGATTTGAAAAATAAGAAAAAAAACCTAGAAAATTTGGAATTTAAAAAATTAAGTAATAACAAAAGTGAAGAACTCAATGGATGGCTTTAATCCCATAAGACACAGCTGAAAAATTATTAAACTGATACTTAGGTTAAAAGATTCTATCAAGATTAATCATGACAGACAATAGGATGGAAAATGCATAGGAGTAGGTAAGAGACAGAATATGTAGCAAAAATATGTAACACATAATTAACTGCTATTCCTCAGAGAGAAGCAAAAGCAGTATTTGAGACTATAAGATTGAGAATTTTCTAAAACTAATTAATGTAAGCAGCTTAGAGGGTTTAAGTAGTCCAGGAGTATCTTACTCAAATTTCAAGACTTGAGGTTTTTTGGTCTAACCACAGGACTGGAAGTCAAGCTGTGGTACATGTAAGAGCTGCTTAATTTCTTTCCTTCCCCTTCCCCTGGGATAAAAACATTAAAGTTTATTTTTCTTCACTATTTATTTAATTGAAGTATAGTTTATATGCAATATTATATTGGTTGGTTTGAAGTATATAACACAGTGATTCAACAGTTACCCACATTATTAAATCCTCACCCCAACTAGTGCAGTTACTGTCAACATAGAAAGATGTTACAGAATCATTGACTATATTCTCCACACTGCACTACATGCTCACGATCAACTTATATTATGATTGAGATTTTTGTGCCTCTTTATCCCCTCACCCACCCCACTTGCCCTAGCCCCTCCCCCATGGTAACCACCAATCACCTCTCAGTGTCTCTGAGTCTACTGCTGAATTGTTCATTTTATTTTGTTTTTGATTCCACATATAAATGAAATTATATGGTATTTGTCTTTCTCCACCTGGCTTATTTCACTTAGCATAATACCCTCTAAGTACATCCATGTTGTCACAAATGGCAGGATTTCTTTCTTTTTTATGGCTAAAAAATATTCCACTGCATATATGTACCACCTCTTCTTTACCCATTCATCTATGGATGGACAGTTTGGTTGCTTCTATATATTGGCTATGATAAAGAATTCAGCAATAAATATAAGGGTGCATATATCTTCTAAAATCAGAGATTTATATTTTCTTTGGGTAAATTCCTAGGAGCAAAGTTACTGAGTCAGATCATATTGCTCTACTAGTCATATTTTTATTTAACTTTTTGAGGAACCTCCATACTACCTTGCATAGCAGTCCTGGCTTGGTGCTGCCTAACCCACGCAATTGCCTCTGCTGTTGAAACTGAACCCCTGCATCTAATTAGCTCAGGAGTTGACCCCACTGATGCTGCAGAAACCAGCCCCAAAGCTGCTGAGCCCTACAGTCACTGTCAGACATGGGGAAACGGCTTCTTCCCTTACTAGCCCATCAGCATAAGACCACCAGGGGCACACCCATGTATCTACAAAGTCAGAGGTACCGGCCTGTCGCAACAGAGGAAACACCAGAGGAGCCACGGAGCATCTCACCAGACAACAGAAGCAATACACTTACGCTAGGATTTGGGTGACGAGTGGTGTTTTGGGGAATTTTACATGAAGAAGTGTGAGAATAGGCTCATAGCAAAGCAGGGCTGTGAGCAAAGGGATCAACATAGGGCGTGGACTGCAAAGTGGACTCAGGGTCCTGTTTCCTTAGAAACTAAGAAGTTAAGATAGATGCAGAATAGTGTGTCTAGCAACCACTGTCTTCAAAATCTGCAAATGGACTGAAGACCAAGGTTGCTTCACTACATCAAATCAGCTAAGCTTCCTCAGGCAAAAGTGAGCCGTTTCATTCTTACTGATATGATGTCCAACAACAAACGATGTTTTAAAAATATTTTTCTGGTAAGAAAACAGTGGTCACTTAAAGAAAAAGTCATTATGACACTTCACAACTTGAGCATGTCCTTGGAGAAATATTGTTTCCCATTAACTCTGCAGGCAGCTCTGTCTGCAGCTAGTCTATCAGCCTGATGAATGGCAAGGCAGAGTTTACTCTGTCTGTCTGAGTTCCATTTATATTCTCATTGCTTTCTTCTACTTTCAGTTTCCCATGCATATAGCCCAGTGCCAGAACCTAACTGGGGGTCAGTGGCACGGAAGGACTGCTCAGCCCCTGAGATACAGAGCAGTCCTGCAATGGACTCAAGAGGTAAAAGGAAAATCAACCCACAGAACAAGTTCAGCAACTGCCATCAAGAACAAAATGGTCCTGAATAATGAGTTCACCTTTTTAGTTTCTCATCTCTACCATGATCTTAGTTCATAGTTCCTAACTATCTTTTTAGTTCTTTGACATTTTAAAGAAAATAATTTTTAGATTTTCCTCCAGCTATTTCAGTTGCTTGAACAGAATGGTTATTTCCCATGTACTTTTACCCACCCCCTCTCCTTTTGAGTCAATCTTGCATATTTCTGTCAAAATAACCTTCCTAAACTCAACTCTGATCATGTCAAAAGATGTGGGAATGAAAAATATCCACAGGTTTGCCTGTGGATAAACCTGAATGCTGACCTGAACAAGGGTGTTAATATCAGGACATGGGACATTTTTTAATAGGTCACACTACTCAATGCCCGTATATCCAATGCACCCCAAAAGATATTTTTCCAAGCTATGAATCCTTTCAGTAAAATTATATCCATAGGTTTTTAATTCATGGACAATTGACTCATTAACAAACTGAATGATGAGAACAAGTTGATGTTCTCAAACTTTTCAAAGCTTACAGTAAGGGTTGTTTCTTCAGTTATTTTCCTTAGAAACATAAAGTTTATTATGAAAAAAAAATTTAAACATACTAAACCTAAACTCTACATGGTCTCAATCTGCCAAGCCATAGAAGGAGCTTAGAGTGTCAGTAGGGAGGGGGAGGGAGTTGTGGCCCAAAACAGCCCATGTTTTCTCTCTTTGTTGGACTGGAATTCTCCACTGCCTTTGACTTTGTCTTTACTGCCAGATCAGCTTTGTCAAATTTTTCATCCAACATATTTTACAGTTTGCCAAGGGCTTTCTCATCCAGCACCTCACTATATCCTCAGTAAAGCCCCATACGTCAGTACTTGTAGTCAGAATTTTTATTCCCACATACTAGAAGGGCAGTGAGGCTCACAGAAGTTAGCTGTCTTGTCCAAAGATTCAGGGTGTGACAGCCACCCTCCAAGATGGCCCTCAGTGGTCCCTGCCTCTTACATTGTACCAGAATTGGGCTATGCGACCAACAGCAATCATCAGAAATAATGGTATGTCACTTCTAATGCTAGGTGATAAAAAGGCTGTGGCTTCAGTCTTGGGGATCCTTCCTCTCTCTCTCTCTCTCTCTCCATCCCCTCTCACCACTCAATCTGGAGGAAGCCATCTGTCATATCATGAGGACACTTATACAACCTGTGATAGACCCAAATGGTGAGGAACTGAAGTCTCCAGCCAACAGTCAGCAAGGAACTGTGACCTGCTAAAACCGTGTGAGTGAGCTTGGAGGTGGATCCTTCAGCCCCAGTCAAGCCTTCAGATAACTGCAGCCCTGGCCAACAGTTTAACTACAACTCATTAGAGACCTGAGCCATTCTGGGGTTCCTCATTCTCCAGAACTGGGAGATAATAAATATTCACTGCTTTAAGCTGCATAACTTCGGGTAATTTAAACATAGCAACAGATAAATGATACCCCGAGCTACATATGTTCTGCAATAGCATGACACGATAGTGGTACTGGATACGTCTCTCTATCATCCCCAAGGTAGTGAATCCTATATTCACTAAGAAATATAAGCAGCTTTTAAACTCAAGACACACTAGAGTTTTAGGTGGAAACTTAGTGAAGAAAGTTTTGCATTTGGCAAGACAGAACACACTGCTGTCTTTATAATGCTCTTTTTTTTTTCACTCTTAAAAGCCTTTTGGCGATATTATCTATTTGATTCCAACAGAATAGTCTCAAGCCAGTACCAACTCTGCCTCTTAAAGTTCACTTTATAGGTCATAATTATGCCCTCTAGCCGGTAGCTCTCACTTGCTACCAGGGATTCTACTTGCCTTTAAGGCTTCCTCCTTCCTACACACAGGACCTCTTCAGTTGACCCCTAATAAGCCTGTAAGTCATCTGTGCATCAATCCATAAAGATCCTTATCTGCTGCAGTGATAAAGCTTGGCAAACTGGGCTACTGGCCATATCTCCGGGTCAAGCATGCTTAATCAAGATCTTAGAGTCTGTCTAAGGAGTTGCCACATCTCTTACTCAACTGATGAGGGGTCCCTGGGAGGTTCTTAAATCTTGAAGGGTTAGCGCTTTTGCTACTCACTTGGCAAGCCCTCTACCCCAGACCAGAAATGGTCTACTTTCTGCTCCACAAATCTCATCATTTGGACTCTGTGCCTTTCCATGTTCCTGAAATCCGAATGCATTCTTTACTCCTCTCTCTCGAGGTTCTACCTCATTCTACCCACTACTCAAGGCTTGACAGATGCCTGAGAAGATTCATCTGACCCCCAACCCCAATCCCCAATGAGTTCACTCTCCTTTGAAATCCAATCCATCTCATTTTTTTCTGTATTTCACTGGATAAATGGTTATTTTGTTTCTACAACATGACTGGAACTTCTTGAGGGGGGCAGTCATCAGCTTAGGGGGTGCACACTTAATGTCAGGCTCCACACTAGGCATTCCACATAATTACCTAGGGCATGGTAACCCCACTCTGAGGGAGCTCAGTGAGTACCTGATTGACTGGGAGGCTCATTAGTATCTGCTCCTCCCCAATCTCATCAATGGACTTTGATAAATGATACAAAGGCCTAGTTTAAGCCCCAGAGTCCCTAGATTAGATTTTCCTTAGGCCTCTAATAAATATGTGCATCATTATCTCACTGCCTTCATTTCTGTCCACAGCCCCTGACAGGAGTGGCTCTGGGCACTACATTCTCCCTGAACACCAGAGACTGGACCAGGGATGGATGCCTAACCCAAACAGGACCCTCTCATGTTAAGGGGGTGGAGGAAAGAGGTCTCTAAGGGTCTGAGGAAGTTGGACCATGGGAGCTGTAGCCCATTAAAGGTCAGAGAGTTTAAGCAGCACTGGCATTGTGCCAAGACAACTCAGAATTATGAGGGAGCAGACGATCCAAAATGAATTAGAAGAAACCGATCTGCAGTAGGAAATGGGAATGGCACAAATGCTAAATGAAAACAGCACTGAGAAACCTGAGGTCCCCTGAGACTGGAATGAGTCCCTGACTTTCCCTAGTCCCCTGTGGCCTGGAGAACTCCATTTCCTCTCTGGGAAGCCTTCAAGATGTCTCTTATAGTCTTTCAGTAATCTCCATTTATATCTGGACTAGTCTGATGGATTTCTGCAATTAGCAAGGCTGGAGTAAAATAATGCCCAATATTTTTGAAGTTAAACAGGGCAAGAGGGTGAGCAATTTTCAGACTCATATTGATTCTAAAATAGTAAAGTCACCCTTAGATCATAAACTATATGTGAGTTATGGATCTTAGATATCCTCTAGGAGAAGCTTCTCATTTTATAGAAGAGGCAAAAGATATGCAGAGGGAAGAAGGGACACGCTCCACAGTCACACAGCAAATAGTGGAATCAGGTCCCCTAACACTGTCCAGGGTTCTTGTGTTACTTTGCCATCATCATGTCTGCTTTTCCCAGTGACTATGTTCTCTGGAGCAGGTAAAACGGGTCACAGTTAAGGAGCAATAGCTGAGCTCATTAGTGTCTCCCCACCCACAAACTCACCAATGGATTTTTGGGGAATTTTGCTTAGATCTTAGGCAAGCTAAAGGAGATGAGAGAGATGCTGATGTTGCATATCTTTAAAGAGCTGGGTCAGAGACACAGAAGAGAGAGATGAAAGAAGGTTACTGACTACCCACTTTGAAATACTATTCCTATGCATCTTAAGAGGGCACCAAGAAGGAAAGTTTATCAATTTTCCCATAAAAATATGAGGTCAGACTGTTAATAAGAGAAAAGTATTGCAAGTTCTTAGAGGAATTGTGCTGAGCCAGCTGAACCGCCCACACAATGCCCTTATTACACACATCCTTACTATAATACACCAACTTGGTAATTCGGTACTTGGAACAATCAAAATTATTTTGTGTTACAATGTATTAGGTTTACAGTAAGAGAGAAAACATCTTCACTGGTTCCACCTCATAATGCATTTTAGTACTTAAATATTTTAATATTATTTCAATTAAATGAAAATCTTCTCCAAGTATTTTTATTAAGATTTAACTTATTTAGATGTCTCAAACAAGTGAAGTAAAGGTGAGTAAGGTGCCACATTGAAGATGGTAATTAACCTGATAGATGGGCTAAGAAGATACTAAGGAAGGGGAATGATCCACCATTAGCCCACAATCAGTGATAAGCAGACCTACATACCAACAAAGAGGCCCAGGATCACCATGGTTGAGAAAGAGGACTCTCTCTCCTGCCTTAATTATAACACTAGTCAGTACTAATATTTACTGAGCATTTACTCTATGCTGGGCACTGTTTTAAGCCCCTTATATGCATTATTTCATATAGTATTCATAAGAATCTTATTAGGTAGGTAGTATTACTTTTATTTTCCCCATTTTGTGGATTAAAAAATACAGAGCTTAGGGAAGCTTAATTAACTTTACCCAGGTCTACTGGCTAACAAACAATAGATCTCAGAGAACCCACTGTCCCAGGCCTTTCTCTCTACCTCTCATTTCTATTTCATTGTAAGCATCAACTCTATTCCTCAGCCTCCTCGATGTGTCAGCAAACATAGACAAAGTGGTTCTGGGCCACATTCATACAGTTATTCTGTACTGTCTTAAATATTTTCATACCATTAACAGTATCATGACCAAAGTAGTGCCAGTGGGGTCCAAGGGAAAACTCAGTTAGCTTATGAACAGTCCCAGGGCTGACCGACTTTGATTGGCCTGACTAGGTCCACATGCCCACCACTCAGCCAGTCATTATGTTCAAGAAGGTTCTATGATTGCTCATACCTGAGGTCACATACCCACTCCTGTGATCAGTGAAACAGATGCTATGCCTGCCAGCCTCCCCACATTTCCACTATTGTAGTAGGGAAGGAAGTGGATGGATACTAGGCAGGTAAAAAGATACTCATACAGACACTTGTTGTATCAGAGAGAGACCATGGAGAGGAGAGTCCGGAACGTTCCAGGAAGAAGATGAAGCAAAGAGAGGCATGAAGATGTTACATAACACGACATGTCCAGAAACCTGCAAGAATTTTCGGTATGGCTGGAGAGCAGGATGTGCATGGCAAGGGGGTTGAGAGCTGAGACTGGTGGTTTTGGAGAAATTCGTGTGGTTCACTCAAGAGATGGAACTTTATCCTGAGAGCAGTGGTGAGTCATGGAAGGATTTTAAACCAGGAGCTACATGACGGGTTCTGATTTTGAAAAAAAGTGCAGTCTTAGGGTAGATATGCAAGAAAGGTTAGGAGCATAAAAATCAGCATGGAGTGGGAATTCCCACTCCACGACAATCATTCAGGCAAGACGCAATGGGTAAATGAATAAAAGCAGCAGCAGCAGGCGTGGTGATGGAGAGGAGAGGAGCGAGGCCGAGGAGACAGGATTCATAAAAGAACATCTGAAACCTTCCTGGAAATTAGACTGTCCAAGCTGTCCACTGAGGCTCAACCACCTTCACAGCTGCCCCACCGGGACCACCAACAAAGCAATGAACCAAAAGTGTGGATGGAGACAGAACCCACCCGGCCGGTCTCCTAGAAGCAGCAAAAAGAGCAGCAGCCGCATTCCCACTGCCTACAAGCCTTAACCTGGAGTTGCTGGCTTCGCGATTTACACAGGCCACTGGGAGCCTGGAAATTGGATTATGAGTACAGACACTTCCTGTCGGCCCATTAACCCACGGGATTTAAGAGCTACTCTCAGGAGGCAGCAGAGTACCTGGAAGGAGCTGGGCCAGGAGGCACATAGGCCCCGTGTGGCTCCTGGCTCTGACACCTCCCATGTCTGCGGGCCAGGGCCTAGCCTTTCTGACAATTCCCTGGCAATGATGCCATTTCTCTTTCAGGGATTGGCTGAGGACTAAATAAAGTAACACACACAACAACAAAACAAATTTCACATGTGGTTAGAAACGAATCTGAATCACTAATTTGTTTTGCTCAAGGGGTCAAAGGAAGAAAAGTCAAACTCTGGGACATTCATGCTTTCTACCAACAAGTGAATTCTTGCCACTCGTATGCTGAGGTGACAGAATGAAGTTATTTAACAATGTCAAATGGTGAGTTAATCATCACAGTGTATACATGAAAACTGAGGTGAATTGTATCAATTTCTGTAAAATTTCTTATTTTCTAATGTCACATTTTCCTCTTGAACTTATAATGAATAATCAAGATTTCTTACAAAAACTGTAATTTTGCAATAACACAGCCAAAACATTAAGGGTCACATTCTATAAGAGAGAGCATAAATACTGCACTTAAATGGCAGACTACCACAGAGACCACAGAATTTATCCCTTTCAGCAAATAGTGAGAAGTTTAATCTAGTGATTCAGAATATGCATAGATATAATTTCAAAGGAACATTTGGCACACCTGGCTTAAAGGTCTTCACGGTTGGTCATTTTATGGTAATTGATTTATAAATATTCTTTAACCTCCTCTCCTATCTTCAAGGCAAAGGAGAATGAACAAGCCTGAGGCTTTGCATTCCCGTCTTTTGGGTTATGTCTTCTTTTCCATTCCTAGTTCCTTTGAAACTTCTGAGATTTATAACAATACTTCAGTCACAACTGTGACCTAAGAAAAACTGTGAATAGAAAAATATGGATTTAAATTTTCTTTTTCCACATTATGGGAAGTGCTTAGCACTGCTCCTGGCCTGAAGAAGGAACTCAGACATGGACGTTACGGAGCTCTGCTTCCTGTCTGGTCTGCATTCTCCCTCACCTGGGAAAGTCTGGCGAAGGAAGTGTAGCCATTAAGTCCCCCCTAGTGATCTCCCTGCCACGTGTGCTATGTGATTCTTTCTAAACCTCAAGCAGGAAATGAAGGCTTGTCTGGGGCCACAACAGTCAGTAATCTTCCATAAGTAACCATAAATCGACACATGGAATATCTACTTTCCTCCTAAAGAAAAAAATAAGTAAATCTTGCCTTTCCATTTACCTGGTTGGCTGAGATCCAATTACAGCAAAAGTAGATTTGTTAGGTAAAAGGTAGACATGAGCAGCCAGGGAAGGGGAAGATAGGTTCAAGGAAAAACCGCCCAGTTAGGGGGTCCCACATGAAGAGGGGCTTTGCAGGGAGATTACTTCCTTGCCTATCATGACCAGACTAAACCAGCCCCAACCAGAACACAGCCCAGGTGCAATCGAACAAAACTAAGAACCACCCAAACCACACCTCCTCATATCTCATGAACATAAAATTGCAGTTTTGGGCCCCCTCCCCCACTGCCAGGTTTTTCTGTGTACATTTTGGGAAAAGACATGTGCACCAAGAGGAATGGGTGCCTAACTAGAGCTGTCAGATCAAAGAGGCACCTCCCCCCTAGGACATGATAAATAGACCCTCCCTAAAAGTTCAGTGCCTTTGTACACGCGGTCTCTGGCCCACTCCTTCCTCGGAGTGTACTCAAATAAAAATTTCACTCTGCTTCACTATTGTGTCTCTGCCTTTCACTTAATTGCTTTGGCGGGGACAAGAACTGAGAAGAACAAACTCGACCTGTAAAAGTTGCAGGTAACTAGAAGGAAAAATGTCAACAAAATTCGTGTAATAAGCCTTCTCCAATTGCAAATACACATCTCATAATTCTAATACAGGCAACCCTGGATTTGAAGTTGTAATGCTCCCTACTTTTACGCTGTTGGAAAGACCAAACCCCATATTGATGACTTCTAATTTCTGCTAGTAACACTTCAGCATCTGATTAGTAGCCTTGTTGCTGGTCAGCTAGGTCTGGGGAGGTCTCTCCCTGCACACCAGGTGAAACCTCAACTTGGATGGGGGAGGGTTCTTGACTCTGAATGAGAAAGAACTCTCTGGAAGAGTGTAGGTCAGGAAGGAACTCATTAAAGAAAGAGCAGCAGGGAATGGCAATTTCCTTGCAGGCAGCAAAGAGCAAGGAAGAGTAAAGAGGGAAGTTCATTGAACTCCGGCTTAGCATAGGGCAGACACCTGCCAACTCCTAAAGCCAGGGTCACCTGGCATCCAGTGCCCACTTGGATCTGCACAGTGTGGGAACTCAGCCCCCACCACCCCAGGATTCTGGGGAGTTGCAGAGCACTAGATGGAGTAAGATAATATTCTCACTCCATATATGTCATCCTAAACCAAGGAGAAAGGGCTAGCTCACTACACACGTGTGGGCAATATGTTCTTATTGGCTCTATATAAAGAGCTCCACCCAGTGCTCTGGGTGACATGTGGCATTACTGCAAGGCTGCAGGAGAGCAGAGATAGACTGGAGTGGTGGCAGCACAGAGAACAAAAACTGAGACAGCTGCAGGGGCACAGAGACCCAGAGGCAGAGACCGGCTTGCTGCATGCAGACTCGCTCTGAGTGTATGGGATTCTAGTGATTGACCTGCCACAATGGGAATAAAGTTGGGTATAAACCCTTTCACCACAAAAACATTCCACTGTCATTTCTTTGCTCTCATTGAATCCACAGTGAACTTGCCCAGGGCTAAAACCCATTGGCAAGACACGGTCTGAGACTTCAAATGAAAAGGTAAGTAATTAAGAGAAATATGAAAAGAGTAAATGTCTGATAAATAAATGTTTGCTGAGCCACACAGAAACAAGGGGGGCACAGGAGGAATTCTGACAGATTTAGCCACATCCCTCCAGGTCTACCACTTAGTTTACATTATCATATTGCTATCTAAGGTAATAGCTCTCTTCCTGGAGCATGTTACTCTATCTAAATTCTTTTTATGCAGTTGAAGGGGGTGGGAGGTCAAAGTTTCTTTCTGAGTCTCTTGGGCCATGTTTGTTCTCAACTCTGAAATAATCTGCATGTCACAAAGGACATCTTGGGGCAACCTGTCCTTGGTCCCTACACCAGATAACGTCACCTGCAGGTGCACTTAGAGGAAGTAAAACTTTTCAAACTGCTCTACACTTTATCTTTTCAAACTTTCTTTAAATGTTTAAACTATTTGTTCTTTACTGTTTCAAAGAAAATTTGATGGAATACACAGAATGTCCAATCTACCCCAAAAAAGCAAGACAATCTATCCCTGTGAAAATGAACATGAGAGTTTAACTTAATGGTAGGAGAAATGCATGTGAATGAGCAAACTTGCAAGTCCAGACTGTCACACTCAATGCACAAACACAACTCTGAAGTTCAAGGAAACATATATGAAGTCTATGAGGAGCACTGAACCAATGCAATACATGGAATGAGAAGGAATTATTTATCAGATGGAAAATATTACATTGTGTAATGGGGTGGTGAAGCCATGCCTTATTTCTTTGCCTAGTTGGATAGAGCAAATCACCTTGGAAAGGGTCTTCCTCAGTCAAGGAAACATTTTAAGGGGTCTTCTTTATAGGCACTCATTGCTCTAGGATTGTATATAACACGTTTTTTAATGTTCCAACAAACACAGGTTTTTGAAGTATAGAACTGGTGCCAGGAGAGGGTGTGCCAAGTTGAATGATCCTTCTTAAGGCTTTTTGGAAGGGAAGGAACAAAGATCCCCTGACACCCGCTCCCTAAATTTCAAAGTTAAGAAAGACTATTAAAGTAGACCAGGGATGTCTGATTCAAGGGCTGCTGGCCAGGTAAGACCCCTAGGACCCTAAAAGTAAACTTACCAATATGACTGTGCTGGTGTCTCCATGCCAAGAGAAAAATCTAAGTGTTCTGGTCCAGCCTGGACCTAGAAGCACTTTAGAACTTGGCACAAGACTTTTGAACTTGGTCACCTTGGCCACCATGACTCCTCTGTTTTTAAAAAGCAATAGGTGAGCACATAAATATAATCAGCAACAACAAAAAGGCCCTAGAGATCAAGCATGTGGCACTACAGGCAGAATCTGGTGAGCAAAAGCATCATCTCATCATCAGAGCCAGTTGGAACATGCAAGACTAGCCTTCAAGTGACATACGATGAAGCAGCTACAAAAACTCCAGCAGAGCTGACCTGTCGCTCTAGTTATTGCACCAGAAACTTGAACTGATTGGGAAATTGGAGACGGGAAAAGTCCACAAGGTGGAAATATTAGCTGCCTGCTAAAAGGACTTGTCAGGAATAGCACCATCAATTAGAAAACATTATACTAAGTAAAAGAACTCAGTACAAAGGCTACATATTATATCATTCCATTTATGTGAAAAGTCCAGAATAGGTAAATCTACAGGGACAGATACTGTATTAGTGGTTGCCTAGAACTAGGTTGGGGAGAGTGACAGACAGTGACTGCTAACGAGTACAGGGCTTCTTTGATATGACAGAAATGTTCTAAACTTATATTGTGGTGATGATTGTACAACTCTGTGAATATACTATAAATCATTAAATTGTATATTTGAGATGGGTAAATTTTATGGTATACAAACGGTATCTCCCTAAAGATCTTTGAAAAAATATACAAGTACATATTTTATTCTCCCTAGACAAATGGAGATAATTTTTCTCCTATGTAAACTACATAAACTTTAAAGAATCTACTTATCGCATAGTTCTCATTTTCTCCATTCAGCATGGAGAGGCAATAAATTGTAGTGATTACCGGCAATGACTCTGGAGGCAGGTTCAAATATCAGCTGTGTTTTGTACAGTTGTGTGATTCTGTGCCTTGGTTTCCTCATCTGTAAAGTGGGGATATAGAAAACTACCTCATTGAGATGTTGGAAGGATTAAATGAAAGGTTGAGCATAGTTCCTGACATGAAGTTAAGTATAAAATGAATGTTTAATCATCAAAAGGATTTTTTTAATATGCATATAAAATATTTTATTTGCGGGGTCTAAGAAATTGGTAAGGTTTACTGGCGAGAGAATCTGTGTAGCTGGATGAAAGATGCAGGAGGGAAATGTTTCACACTGTATAAACTGTTATATCTTCAGAATTGTGAATCACATAAGTTTATTACACATGCAATGAAAAATTAACTTTAATTCATTTTTGAAAAAGAAACAGGACTTGATTTGTGCCCCAAACTCATTTAGCAGGCTAGACAAGTTATACTTGCGTGTTCTGGGATCAGATAGAGCCAATCTAACACCTGCCAATCAGGCAATGGTCTTGGCAAAGGTGTGCATTTCATCCAGAGATAAATTCAATATAAGTGTGTTAGAAGATACCCAGTGGAAAATTTTTTATTGCAAGCAGTAGATATTTTTATTGCTTCAGACAGAAAATGGTTGATATAAAATCTAAGGGGCACCATGAGGATGTGGGAGTTGGTTAGGAGCATGAAACCTGTAACTACAGTGCTTGGTTTGAATTCTAGCTTTGCCACATGTGATTTTTAACCTCTCTGTGCCTTAGCTTTCTCATCTGCAATGTGGGGCTAATACCACAGGGTTTTTGTGAGAATTGAATGAGGTCAACTTAGGTTAGAACCTAGAGCGTAGTAAGTGTTCTATGAATTTTGGCTTCTGTAATGGTTGGAATTCCAGGGAAATTCCAAGCATTGACAGAGACACAGAAGAATTATCTGAAGAGTTAAATGAAAATATTGAAAAGAAAAGCTATGGTCTGAGAAAGGGGTTTCCAATCGACAAAAAAGAAGTATTTTAGCATCAAATGTCTTAGAAATGAGGCACATCCAAGGAAGAAAAACTAATAACAAACTATCAAGCAACAAATTACCAGTAATTCAGTTGAAATTAAAGAAAATGGAAAGAAAAAAAAAGAGTAGGAGAAAAAGAAAGAAAAGGAGGAAATGAATATGTTATCATGGAAAGAGTTCTGTTATTCACTTATGAGGATGTCGGAGGCATTCACACTTAAATCAGAAATGGAAAATGGTGGGAAAGGCAACTCTAATTTTGAGCATTGTTAAAAGGTGCTTAGTGAATGAAGAATTTCCATGTTGTTGGAAAGAGATTCCTAATGAAGAGACATCTTTTGTTCAAACTTCACTGGACATGAGAATTCCCATAGATCACATCCTCATCTACACCTGGTATTAACAGACTTCTAAATTTTTAGGTTTTTATGTGTCCTTCATTTGCATTCTGGTAACTAATGATGTGTCTTATATCTATTTCCCATTTGCACTTCCTTTTTTGTGAAACGGCTGTGATCTTTTTCTCTATGAACTGAATTATTATCATTCAGTTATCTTTTTCTTTCTGATATTCAATCCTCTGCAAATTATATGCACTGCTGTGTGTGGCTTATCTTTCATATTTTTTTGATGAAGGCTTTTGATTTCCTGATTTTAAAGTAATCTAACTTACCAATCATTTTTTTTAAATCTCTTTTAAGAGATCTTTTCCTTCTGAAAGCATCCAATAGAGTTTAAAATTTTTACCTTTCACATCTAACACATTAACCCACTTGGGAATTTATTTTTGTGTACAAGATAGGAAGCTAAATTCATTTTTTCCCCCAGATGGAACATCAACTTTCCCAGCACCATTTCTTGTCTATTCTATTTTTCCTTAGTGATTTGCAACACTACCTATGTCAAATATAGAATTTCCCAATATGCTCAGGGCTGCTTCTGAACTCTCATTTTTCTTTCTCCAACTCAATACTATACTGTTTTAATTACTATAGCTTTATAACAAAGCTTAACAGAAAAAACTCTCCCCATCTTTCCACTTAACTGTCCCTGAGGGCTACCTCGGTGAATCTTGGGCCTGGCTATTCCATACAACATTCTAACAGGTAACCCTGGCCTCATAATAGGCTAGCTTATGCTCTGGTAATCAACAGCCCCCTTATCTCAGTGGTTTAAAACAAACAAAAAAAGTTGGTTTCTTCCTCACATTACATAATCCTTTGTGTCAGCTCTTTTTCAAGACACCCCACCCATAAATCAGGCTATCAAGACAGCCATACAGGGTTCACGGCGGGTCCACGGCAGAGTGAGGGAGCTCTGGACGGTGGTGCACCATCAAAGCGATGTTCTGATAAGAAATGACACACACATTTCCAAACATAATGCATTGCCCATAACTTGTCACGTTGTCCCACCAAACTCCAAGGTAGCCAGGAAATTTGATCTACCATGTATTTGAAAGGCAGACAAAATAGTTTGTTGAATAACAACTACCATATGCATGATTACCTTGAAGGACTCAGCAGGCTTCCAACAGGCTTACAGAACTGCAACAGTGCGGAACGTTAAGAGCCTGGTTTCAGAATCTAAAGAATCCTATAGCACCATTTTGCCCAGGATCTACCTAGTCATTTATTTTGTGGAATGTTAGATTCAAACTAAGACACAGTTAAATAAACCTCTGACAAATGTTGTGGAAAAGAATGGCATAAGTTACCTCTTGAAGAGTGGAAACTATTAAATCAGAGAATGGATTCATTTTGCTTATATTGAAGAAAAATTATGAAGCAGGTCACATGGATCTCAAATTTCTTTATTCCACAAACTGTGTTATAAACCCCTTCTCTTTGTTAGCTAAACAGAAAACCAGGCTAATGACACAGAAGAAAATGTTTCAAGTAAGAGTATATTTGACCATTTCTAACTTTTATCACAAATTATAAACCCTCTCTCTGTTTCCTTACATTCAATGCAAAAGAGATAAGGATTCTTTTACTGTTAAATTCTTTTAGTATAGATCTGGCCAAATCAGCCTGAAATATGAAACGTTTTAGATAATTTTGAACATTCATAGAAGGTGACCTGCAATTGTTCATTATTACACTTAATGTTAATAAGTTCATCATTTCAGGTATGATGTAACTGACAGAGATCTTACTCCAGTCATTGTATTTTTCTTTTTCCACTGTCAGTTGAGTCTATTATTACACAAAGTCTAAAAAAGGTCAGTGCAACCTGGTAATATCTGAAATAGATACGAATGCAATCTCCCTGCCCTAGTTTACAACAGGTGTGAATTTTTAAAGGTGCCTCTATTTCTACATCTAAATATAATAAAAAAGTGTTATTCTCCCATAAATGCATAATCTACACTAGGGAGTCCATGGCGACTAAGCAACAGGCTATGAATTCTGATTTGCCCCTGTCCCCAAGAAGGAATAGAGCCAGCACTCAATTCAGCACATCTGGTGGAAGTACATGTAAACACAGACAAAAATATAAGCATAGTGCAGTGAGAAACTGACGTCCTGAATCAGCTTGCCTGGGTCTGAACCCCCTTTGCTTCACTTTTTAGCTATGTAAATGAGGCAATGATAACACAATGACTAAGTTAGGAGTTTGTATTCTGGAACAGGGTCTGCAGACTCTGCCTCCTACTGGCTATGAGTCTTTGGGGAAGTTATTTAACCTAAGCCTCACTTTCCTCATCTATAAAATGGGGATAATATTAGTACTTTCTTCATATTGGTATTGTGAATGTTAGATTATGTTTTTAAACATGAACTTAGCTTAGTGCCAGACACTAGTAAGTGCTCAATTAATTTTAGCTCTTACTATAGGAGTAATTCCGATAGTATTACACACATGTACTTACTTTTACTACAAGGAAAATGTCATTGTGCTTGTCATTATAGATAGCCACCAGTTCACCAATGATGGATATATATTGTCTTCACCTTCCAAAGATCACATTTTTGTTTTTCTACCAGCTCCACTGGGCAACTTAGGCATTACCCGAAACACAGACATAGGATCCTAGGAATGGAATTAGTCTTAGTATATAAATATGTACACAAGGATCTGGAGGTACAACCCTCATGGGAAAGATTTTAAATCTTACAGAGAGGTGTAAACCTACAGGGCAAGCAAGCCAACTGCCTGACCACTCACTTTGCTTTCTGTCCCAGGCGCTCCTCTTCTCCCAGGTACCTACATGCTGTCCAGAAATAGGTTGCTCCTCAAGAACACAGCCTGGATTCCAGCAGACCAGAGTCCTTGATTGCTTTGTTCAATGATATGTGGTTGTAGCACAGTGAAAAGAAGTTTGGGTCACCCAAGCAGAACTCCCAAGTTCAAAGGGAAGGCTTATACTGTGGGGGGAGGAAAGAATCTTACCCAGTCTTTCCTACAGCAAGATATTGCCATGTCTCCAACATAGAAACACTCCCTCAGTTAACAGAAATCTCCAGAGTTTCTATTTCCATAGAACTTGGGTGTCCTGAGATAGATGCTAAAGGCATTTAAGAATTTTACTGTTTTATTAGGTATTACCAGTGCTAACTCTTTCCTTCCACTGCTGAGTAACAGAGGGAATGTTAGTAATGGTGCTGAGTAGAAAGAAACAATAACAAAATTGGCCTCTTCTAGGCCAAGGGTCACAGAGACCAGTCTTTTCCATGGAGGGCTCAGTGCTGAGTATAATAGAATGCTTATGACCCGCAGCCAGCGATCTGTGACTTTGCTGGGAGAATCCAGCTAATTGGTAACAGGTCGCAACTCTTCATTTCCTTCTCACTCACCTACATGCACCTCTGGCCTTCTCTGTCATCCAGCTGATGCTCATTTGTTGTGAGGACAAATTTCCCTTCAACTCTCGGGGGCTAGCCTGGCTCGGTTAGCCACAACTCCCCCATTTCCTGCCCAGATGCCCTTTCATGAATAAGCCCATTCATCCCACACATGGGAGAAACTGGCTGATCCCCACATGCTGATTAATGCAAACTCCAAGCTAGTTTCTTTCCAACAAAGTAACTGTCTTCCAACAGACCAGCCCATGAACTCTGAGGGGTGTGCATATGGTTTAACACACAACACAAGGCCAGGAATTTCTCACTTAATAACTTATTTGGTAACTACTTGTGCAACTTCCTTTTCTGCCTTTCATTTGGTTGATTGGCTAGATTTTTTCCCTTATTGGGGGAAATTCAGGTTACAATCAATTAAGAAGATTTTATTTGATTTCTATATCAAGAGAAAAGATAAATCTTATGGTCCACATATGCTTGTGGGTGCAGTTAATTCCTGAGGGATCCCAGCTCCTGAAAATGGGAGAAAGTCTCTCCTTCTAACTCTGTAAATGACAATGGGCCACAGTGATGGTCACAAACTCAGGAAGACCACAGACTATGAAGGGGATGCATCAAATTGTCATATTGAAAAGTCTCCACTATTAGAACCAAGACCTGGCTTAATTCAAGATATTTACCAATTTTCTAGCAATAATCAGGCACTCTGTTAGTTGCAGTTGAGAAAGAAAAACCAGCTCATTGCCCTTGTTACCACTATGGGCTCATGATGTATGGTGGAGAAGGAGAAATCCATAAACAAATTCATTTCAAGGCAGAATGACATAAATGCCTTGAAAGTTAAAAATAAAAAGAGCTTTGAATTAACAGAGAGGGAAAGACGCAAAACCAAATGGGGAGACCAAGGATGATCCCCTGAAGGAAGCTGGAGTACAAGTAGGAACCAAACAGGCAGAGGCCCCCCTCACCTGCTCTATTTAACCTCATGACATGAATCAAGAGAAGTCACGTCATACATCTACTTGTTTATCGGCCTCTTGTCTCCCCACCCCAGTAGAATGAGTTCCATAAGGACAGAAATGCTGTGTGTCATCCTCACTGTCCCAGCACCAAGAGCAGTGCCTGCTACAAAAGAGGCACATGATGAATACTTGTGGGTAAATGAACAGATGACTGGAGCATCAAAACATTCCAGGTAGATGGAACAATATAAGCGAAGAAGGACTGGGATAGAAAACTTGCACTTATCAGTTATCTACTCTGTTAGCAATTATATAAATGCTTTTAATGTATTCTCCTAAAGCAAAGGGCGGCAAACTTTTTTTATAAAGGGCCAGATAGTAAATATTATAGGCTTTGAAGGCCATACAATCTCTGTTATCACTACTCAACTCTGCCATTACAGCTAAAAACAGCCATAGACAATGTGTGAAGGAATGAGTATTGCTGCATACCAATAAAACTTTATTTACCAAAATACACAGCAGGCCAAATCTGACCTACAGGCTAGAGGTTGCCAATGCCTAGCCTTTATAAATCAAAGGCAAATAAATTATTGCACTATATATTATTAATCAGTTCATGTGTGACGAAAAGGTATATTTTCAGTATTTGCATCATGAATTGGTTACCCAACGGCATACATTTTAGACCCCAGGTTATCCTAAGGAACAAAGTTTGAACTCAGTCTCATTGACTTTCCTAGGCCTGTGTTGAAAACTTGGCTCAGTTCCCTCCAGCGCATTTTGAACGGTTACCAAATATGATGAGCAAATTCCTAAACACATGGCAGAAATGCTGGAGAAGATGTTTCCAGGAGAAACTCCTTTCATGATTCAAATTTAAATTTTATTTGAAATATCTGCATGACTAAGCACTCTTCTCATCAAAGGCAAATACACATGGGATAGAATACTGTGCTCTTCTGTGGCGATTTCACACAGAAATCCTGACTATTTGTATGCCATAACACATTGAGATGTGGAGAGCAACAAAATAATACTAACCGGATAAACCACAACCCAGAATTCAGCTACTTAGGAGGCAGCCGATCACTGCTTCAAACAAGTTAGAGGGAAAACTTACACAGGCACAACCAGGATTGAGACAATGAGGCAGAGCAACGAAGTCCAAGGAGGGTCAAGAAGTGAAATCCAAGGAAATTACCTAAGTCATAAAGGACCAGGCAAGTCTCAGAGGAGTGGGGAGGTCAGGGGTAAAATCTCAAACATTTAACCAAGACTGGAAGATTCAGACATCTAGGTACTGGCTCGGAGAAGTCAGGGACGGTGGCTGAAGAAGAAAGTACAAAGCTGATTACTGCCCCTGAAGGCTACATACCAGAATATTTTTCAGGTGAAGGCTTGCTAGGCCTTCCAGTTCATACAATTGTTCTGTTCATGTAGCTTTGTTTGTTTTAGGATCAATGAATGTTCGTGAGAAAGACTTTAAAAAGACAATCCAGGTCTTTATCCAACTTCTGGTTAAATACATCAAATACATCAAGTTAAATTAAAGGTATATTTCCTATTGCCTTTATCGTTCCCCATTTCTATACTGATTATGAATAAGAGATCAACGTAAACAGATAGATATTCAGCAGGCCTATCTCTCCACCCACCTGAGCATTTTGATACATGTTTCTTTCGCCAGCCCTCTCTCAGCCCTATTACTGAACTCTAGCCAATGGTATGGGAATAAGAAAAAAGTGTAATGCTTCCAATCTTGGCCCATCAAAACTTTTCAAACATAGTCTTCTATGTTCTTTATCCCTTCCAGCTGGCTGGTATGGAAAAGGCCCCCAGGACCAATTAAGAGTCATGTATATAACATGACAAAGATTCAAGATTGAAGGAAACTGGGTTCCTGAATGACTGCATGGAGGAGAACCAGCAGACCAGGAGAACCATTATTGTACTGTGATGTGAACTTGAAGCCTCTGATATTGGAGGTATATCTATTACAGCAGTTGGCATTATCTTATTTAATGTCAAGTACAAGAGGATACTTTGGCATTGGAAAATTTTTGCAAATCTCTCCTGACCTCACAGAGCCTGAGCACTGTAAAGATCAGTGTGAAAAAAAAGGAATAAGAAAAAAATAAATAAAATTAGGTTTAAATAGCATTTTCCTCATTTAAGTAAATACAATCTGTATCTCCCATGCATATGGAAAAGAACAAAGTAAACGGAATAGTCCTGGGGAACTGGGATAGGACTGGAAGCTCTTGACTGGTGCTAATCCCCACAGACCACTGAAACGATGGTGAAAACCAGGGCCTTCAAAGCCTGGCCACGGAGGAATGCATCTGAGGACCACTGGCAAACACCAAACATTTATTTGCTTTTTCCTTTCTTTTTGCCTTAAAATTTTGTTACTTTTTCTTTCTTTTTTTTTTCCTCTCTGTTCTCTGTCAAGTACTTATTGGTACGTCCTAACACATGAAAATATATTTTATTTATGTCATGCATATAACTCCAATTAAATTGCAACTACATAAAGGCAGATACAAGCCTTTAATATTTTCCCTTTTGTCCCTAAGAGGCTCAGAATTGAGCCCATCATAACAACTCAGTTCGAGGTCCACAATCATCACGGATCTGTGGCAAGGTCCTTGTTTGGTTTGTTGTTTTTCTCCTTTATGCCCCATCTCTAATCTCAGCTTCCCTTCCTCCAACATAGGCACTCACTTTAATCTATTTAATGCATATATTTCTAGTCCATCTTTCATACTTTCATTTAGATATGAGAGTTAGACTTGAAAAATAGGTAGCATTGCTTTGTGTATGCATGTTATATACATAAATGGTATCCCACTGTCGATCTCATTCTGTGCTTTACTTTGGTCTTTTGTTTTTGAGATCTATCCATGTTGCTACATGTAAATGTACCTCATTTCTTCTGACTCATACATAGTATTCTCTAGCATGATAATTGACTTTGAATCCCTCAGCATGTTATAAAAGTAAATATGATGTAAGAATTCAATGAGAAAGTTTCTAGTTGGCCGCCAATTGTCTGGATTAGTCTGAGATTTTATTAAATTTGCCTACTTGGTTAATGTCCTAGAATCAGAATTGGAGTGTGTTCATTTCATTCATAAATGAAAACAGTTTGAGAATGGCAGGATGACACACCACCATTCCCCCCAACTCCCTGCTGGCTGTCTCTATCCTAATGACTTCTGTCTTTTTCTGATTATAAATTTGTGAGAAATTAACCATGCAGCTTCCTGTTTTGTATAGCTTGTAGAGAACTGTGGCACGTTTGGGCAGTTCTTCAGAACAGGGAGTCTCCTCACTGGTGTTTTTATTTCTTGATTTAGATATGAAGAATACCATCTTTATTTTCCCTCTACCCCACACCCTTAACCACTCCCCCCTTCATTCAAAAGATCTGCAGTTACAATCTCCTGAAACACAAAGTGCTAGTTCAGTGCTTCTTAAGGCACAGTACACAGTCATACAGACACCAGAATGTCTTAGGCATTTGCTAAACATGAAGATTCCAGAGCTCTTCCTATAGGAATCAGAATCTTGGAGAGTGGGACCCAAGATCTACACTTTTAACAATCTCCTTTGGTAATAGCCAAGCACTTTAAGACTTGAACTTCTCTGTCATAATTATTGGTTATCTAACTCAGAAATTAACAATATTTAGTGTGCCCAGATAGTAAAAGACTTCATGGTTATGGAATGCTGAAATGGAATCAGCTAACCTGACTTTACCTGCCTGGGCACCTGATCTAAAATGTTTATAGCAAGAAGGGCCCACCTAGTCCAAGTATGTACATAAAACAATAACCAAAGAGGGTTATTTCACTCAGGATTTTATGAAAACGACAGAATAGTTCAAGATATTACATATAGAAAACCATATCCCATTTTCTACATATACTTGTAGGTAACTGAGGTTTTAACATAAACTCCTAATGGAAAAAAATGGTGACTTTCCTTAAAATAGGCTGAAGCTCGTCCAAGCTGCATTCTCTTCTCCTGGGACACTGATGCTGTCTCTATTGCTAGAATTGTGTACACTCATCCCTGTGCACATTTTTGCCAACACTTGACTTAAGAAAATAGAGGTCAGCCCGTGCCTGAGTCCTCTCTGACTACAGCTGGAAGGGTTATAGGCATAGGTCCTTCCTACTGAAATCAAAGCAGAAATGGGAGCCCTCATTGCTCAGAAAATGGAAACCCTGCTACTGTCATTTCCTATGCAACATCATGAAACACAGGCCTAATGATAATGAGATTCATTTAGGCTGGCACACATGAGGAAGCAGGGGTGTATGCATGTCTGCCTCCTGCCCAAGGGCCACCTTTGGCAAGCAGTGGGGGACAGGGAGGCAGTGCTGTCACTGAGGCCTAGACACAGAACCCCAGGTCCAGACCTCATGAATATAACCAGGCGTGTACCAAGCCACAAAGCACAGGCTGGACACCTAGTTGCTCCTGGCTGTCATCAAGCATCTGGCACCAAGGACCTAATGGCTCACAATTTAATGAAGTAGTTTTAGAACAATTTGGTGTAGTTTACTTCATCAAACCAAGGTTCAGACTGGGGCATCATTTTTTGGATGGCAGTCACTTTGAGTCAGGGACCATGGGCTTAGACAGATCCTGGCCTGAGCCAGGAGCTCTGTCCTCTCACTTTCTCTCTAAATAAATGCCTCGGCCTTGCTCTCCTACCTTAAGTGTTTGCGAAGTTCATTCTTTGACTCCAAACAAGAACCCTGGCATCAACTTCAAACAAAAGATTACAACCACCATTTCTGATTATCAACAAACTAACTGGAAATTATTAGAATGATTTGATGAGCAATTTGTACCTCATTTTAAACCACTCAGTAAACAATGTCATAATACATATATTTTATACATGTATTATATATAACATAAATCCGTCATTTTACTTTCTGAATGTTAAATATGCTGAATATCACCTTTGAGTGCACATACATATATGTGGGCCCTGGGGAAGATCAAGCATGTTTGGTGGGGGAGCTTGGTGAAGATTAGTGTTTCATTTCTTTATGCTCAGTTTTATGTAGAGAAACTTGACTTTAGATTACAGAACCAAGCTCGTATTTTGGTATAGGGAGGTTCTCAAACTGATCCAGATTAAATAGATTGGCAGGGCTTCTAACTGCTTTTTTTGGCCCAAAGGTGACAATAGTGGAGCATCTTATTTCAGCTTGTAACTCTCAGGACAGTATCTGTCCATTCATCCTAACATTTGAAGACACCCAAGACTGACATAAGCTCCCAGTTACCAGAGAATGTAGATCCAATACTATGACCACTAAGAGCCTCTGAAGTCAGGGTCAAACACAGTTCACTGCCCAACCACCCATCAACACACATCTTTACTCTGTTCTAATGCAACTCATTGTCTCCAAAATGTGCTTCATGCCATGTGCTGCCTTGCCTCTTTCCTTTGTCATCCCATATACCAATTTCTCTATCCCGTTTCAAACTAAATCGCTACCTTCAAGCGCTTTTCCAAATCCTGTCCATTCTTTAGGATCTAAAATCTACCCCAGCTGCATAACATGTATGATCTTCCCCAGGTCGAGCTTTCAACAATCTCTGCCCCATCTGAGCTCCTATGGCATACACCAGGCACTCATCTCACATGGAGCATACACTATTGTGATGTCTCCTATCTGTCCTTATTTTTATTTGCCTCTTCCATCACTTTGAATTGTCTAGACCCTTCATGCCTTCCACAGCTACGTAGATGGTAAGCTCCTGAGGATGGGGCTGTGCCTCATTATATTTGGATTCAACACAGCCCTGAGTTCAGGGCCCTGCACAGAGAAGCAGCTCGTCAAAATCGTCTTACCAGGTTTCCCTTGAAAGGCTTCCTGCCGTTCAGCTGATCTTTTTGTCAGCAGGTTTTCAGGCTTGAAGAAGTTGTCTGTCTTTGCGATTCAGCCCCTCATAGAGTGCTCAGAATTCTCTCATCATACATACCTTTCTTCTCATTCACAAATTTTTAAGTAGAAAAGATGTGAACTATAGCTACATCACTTAAAAACGAATTTAATATAGCCTCTTTGAGACAGGGAACAACTGTTATTCTTGGTTAAAATATATTTTGAAAATGATTAACTAAGGTCAAAGAATCTGGATTGAAATACTGGATATAGTGAGTATTTTGAAGATAAAAGTCACCCCCCAAAGTGATACCTTTTAATTCATGATCCTTTTTTAGACTAGCTCTCACAGGGAAGATTCAATCTGTTGCAAAGGCACTTGAACTTTAAGAACAGCAGTTTAGCAAAGCATT
The DNA here is from genome assembly GCF_040802235.1 of Manis javanica. Lineage (NCBI taxonomy): Eukaryota > Metazoa > Chordata > Mammalia > Pholidota > Manidae > Manis > Manis javanica. The sequence goes on along the minus strand of NC_133164.1, from coordinate 104,823,419 downwards.
CCCAAGGATGCTCACACTCACTGGAGTAGTTCAGGAATTCATGACAGCTTTAATCTGCTTTAGGACACTTTGCAGCTCTATCTGGAATGCAAGTTTCTCATTCAAATTTCTCTTAATGCGAAGAGACTCAGAACAGAATGATTGGGAAGCAGTGGTTGTCTCTGATACACTGAGGATTGATACAAGCCAAGGGAAGGTTTGCATCATCAAAAGCTAGGTCCTTAGTGAATTTTCCAAAACAGTATACCACTCCCAACTGTGATGGTAAGAAACGAGCAGAAGTCAAATGGCTTTTCCATTCAATCCTATTTTCATCACCTCTGCAGTGAACAACTAGTATTATCCCTGCCTTATGGGGCTCTTGGGCTAATCCCAGAAGAGGTAAACATTATCAGCAGAATCTGGGGAGTAAGTTAATGATTCAGTGACTGAACTCTGTTGTTTTTGAAACTATGCTAATTTGAAACACACTTTCCTTTGAATTACAATGTGTTTCCTTAAAAATTTATCTCTCACGAAAACTCCCTCAATGCCAATGTAAACTCTGTTCCAAGCCCAAAATTAAATCACATTCTAGTGTAATTCAGATGTCATAAAAGTAGATAAAACTACAGTTCAGTGAATAAAGGATGCCAGTTCTCCTTGGAGGGAAATACAGTTTGATATATATATATATATATTTTACTCTGTGATTTCTGAGACTCAGTTCTTATCATCTCTGAAATGTGCAGCCTAGAAACTTTCAAGAATGGAAAGAAGGAAAAAGCCTTAAAAAAAATAGGAAACACATTTTAAAATCTTAACCATTGACTTAAAGGCCTTTGGGTATAACACTACCTGATCTGTTGTCTATGGCTGCGTAAGAAACCACTGAAAACTTACTGGCTTAAAAATTACAGTCATTTTATTTGTTCATGATTCAGTGTGTCAACAATTTGAGCTGGGCTCAGCAGGGTGTTTTTCTGCTAGTCTCACTTAGGGCCCCTCACATACCTGTAGGTAACTGGAGGCTCAGCTGCCGTGGTTCTGTGTGGCCTCATTCACGTGTCCAGTGGCTGGGGTGGCTGTTGCTGGATCATGCGCCTCTAGCAAGCTGACCTGGGCTTCCTCACAGGACGGCTGATTATAAGAGGGTGAGACCAGAAGTCTGGGCTCAGAAATTACACAATGTCCCTTCTGCTGTGTTCTATTGTCAAAGCAGCCTCAAGACCAGTCCAAACCCAAGGGTAAGGAAATGGAACCCACTCTCAACAGCAGAAACTGCAAAGGATCAGTGTCCCTTTTTTAAAAAATTAATTAATTAATTAATTTGTTTGTTTTAGGAGAGCAAGGCAGAGGCTTTTATTTAGAGAGAAAGCGAGAGGACAGAGCTCCCGTTGCCTAGGGGTTTTATAGGCAGTTGAGAGACAAAATGCTAGGGATGTACACCTGCTAAGTGGTCCCAAATACCTTTGAAGAAACACTAAGTTTCTTATTAGTCTTCCTGCTTATTTAGAAGAATTTTACTGCTCTGATTTCCTCCCAGGATAGCAGTTTCCTGGTCTGGGAGCATATCACTCAAGACTGCCTGCTTTGCTCCCAAGGTGGGCTGAGTTATTGTCTTACTTTTTAACTAATTGGGTTTCAAGATGGAATCCTTCTTGTGTTTTTTTTTTTTTTTGAGAGGGCATCTCTCATATTTATTGATCAAATGGTTGTTAACAACAATAAAATTCTGTATAGGGGACTCAATGCACAATCATTAATCAACCCCAAGCCTAACTCTCAACAGTCTCCAATCTTCTGAAGCATAATGAACAAGTTCTTACATGGTGAACAAATTCTTACATAGTGAGTAAGTTCTTACATGGTGAACAGTGCAAGGGCAGTCATCCCAGAAACTTTCGGTTTTGATCACACATTATGAACTATAAACAATCAGGTCAAATAGGAATATTCGTTTGATTTTTATACTTGATTTATATGTGAATCCCACATTTCTCCCTTATTATTATTATTATTATTTTTAATAAAATGCTGAAGTGGTAGGAAGATGCAAGATAAAGGTAGAAAACATAGTTTAGTGCTGTAAGAGGGCAAATGTAGATGATCAGGTGTGTGCCTATAGACTAAGTATTAATCCAAGCTAGACAAGGGCAACAAAACATCCACGGATGCAGAAGATTTCTCTCAAAACAGGGGGGTGAGGTTCTAAGCCTCACCTCTGTTGATCCCCAATTTCTCACCTGATGGCCCCCCTGCGACTGTGTCCTGTTGTTGTTTTTTTTTTTAAGGATCAGTGGCCCTTTTAAATCAACCACAGTATCTAATTTCCAAAACAGAGATGGAGGCAAACTGAATAGTCTAACCTCAGCAGTTTTCTCTTTTTTCATTTCTTCATAGAAAAGAAACATTTATTTTTTGACAATATCAAGACCAATTGATATTTTAAAAACTCAAGGTTAAGGAATATTCAACTTGGAATCAGAAAGCAAATAATGAAAATTAATATCCATGAACTGAAACTATAATGGCTATTATATATTGACCATCAGAATAACTTGAAAAAAATATTGCAAAATATTCAAGTCTCACCTCAGATGTACAGAATTAGGCTCCGTGGTTCATTATTTCTTCTTTTGCTTTTCAAACTTTATAATGGAAATGTTTAAAGGTACCCAAAATGGAATAATACCAAGAATTCTCATGTATTAATCCCTCATCTTTAATAGTTGACATTTCGCTAACTTTCTTTCATCATTCAGTCCTCCATACTTTTTTTTCTTTATATGTTAAAGAAAGATTCAGGAAATATGGTATTTTGCTTGATATGTGTATTTATTAAAGGAAATATGGTATTTTGCATGATAGGTACATTTATTAAAGACTTCTTGGATGATTACTCTGTAGGTGGCTGGGACAGAAAGGACTGGTGTCCACTGTATCTTATAGGAGCTCCTCTACGATTCCCAGTCTTCTTTATACCTGGGTCAGAGCCATGTGATCTGTTCTGGCCAATAGCTATGGGAAGAAATAATGGGTGTTCTACCATGTCAAGGGATTAAGAGCTTGGGTCCTTCTCCTTTGCTGTATTCTCCTGCTTCAGTGACCTTGGTATTCTGATGTCCCAAGTGACATAGATATAAGGTGGCAGGAGGCTGCTATTTCACAGCAGATTTTATGTGATAAGTAACCCTTTATTTTCTTAACCTACTAAAATGGGGGAATTTATCTTTTATCTCAGCAAAGCCTAGCCTGGCTCAAATGAAACACAATTAGGAGTCCCATTTGCTACTAACTTACCATGTGATCAGAGACAAATCAGATAAACTCTTTAAGTCTCAGTTTCTTCATCCACAGGGTAGATAACAGTAACACCTGTGATCGCTACCTCACAGGGTTATCATGAGAGTGAGGCAGTGGAGATAAAATTGTTTGAAAAGTTACAAATCACTGTGAAATGTAGTGATTGTTAGATTATTGTTCAGGCTATCAAAACCCACTTCCCACCATCAATAATCAAAAAGCACAGTAAAGGGGCATGTTTTTATTAGCTCATCTACATTGTTCCTATTTTTAAATTACTACCACATTGGAATTGGATGTATCCATATCCACAATTTAAAAACCTCAGCAGTAGGACATATGGAGAAAGGATCATTTTGAATTGATTCATCCATTCTCTGCCACTCTTTGTGGGACATGCTTAGAGGGGTGGGAGGTCGCTACCCATAGTGTCCTACCCATTCCACCCGAAGAGATCAATGCTCCCAACTCCACCACATATTTAATAGGAACAGCAAGTTCACAGGACAGCAGCGTAGTGCTATAATCCATCATAGCCAAACACAGGCGCTTTTGAGAGTGAAAGGAGAAGTATTGGTGGCCACACGAGGATGACCAGTGCTCCTGGGACCTGGGAAGCATGGCTACCTCCACTTGAATGTGAGTAGAAGCCAGGAAAAGAGAGTGGTAGGAATGATTTCCTAATTTATCAAGACGTGAATACTTGTACCTAATTTTTTGTAAGGAAGCAAGAGAAGAGAGAACAGAAAAGAAAAGAGGAAGCTGGCAAAGGAGAGGACGGGAGAAGCGGGGAAAGGAGAAATAAGGAAAAAGCACCGATGCCCTAACCTCCATCTGCGATAGGAGTGAACTGTTTGCCCAGACTGGCAGGTCTTTGGAGGTAGTAAGTCACACCCTTGAAGGTCGGGGGCCATCCTCACATGACCACCATGACTGGGCGCTTCTGAGAAGTAGATGGATTTGGAGAAGAAAATGTAATAGCCAGGAGGGGGCTTGCTGGAGGCCCTGACAGCCAGGCTAACAATCTGGGTTTTAATTCTTTAAGTTCCGTTACTCAGCATTACTGCTTCCCTGGGAATACACAGTGGTGGGCCAGAGACTCTAAGAAGCCACAAAATAAATTAGGTGCCTATTTCTAATAGGTCGAATTTTTTAAAGAATGATAGTAGGGCACATACAGAAACCAGAAATTTAACTGTAATTATTTAAGTTGATTACGTGAAAACAATCAGAAGTATGGTATCAAATGTAAAACCTTTATCTCTTTTAAAGACCAAACACAAGATCTAGTTTGAAAAATGTTTGTTTGTTTTGCAATTTTGCAGAATTCACTTATTTGAGCTCTATCCTCAGGCCACAGAATTTTGTATTTACTCTTTTTTCCAGAGACCAGCTTGGGTGGAAAGGTTGAAACAACCTTGCTTAGGCAGCAGCACATGAGCACAGAAAGAAGACAGCAGGGGTGTGTGCCACAAATGCTGTCCTACAAAGATTACCCTGGTGCTTATGGGGAGGATGGAGTGCAGTGTAAGCAGAGAGAAATAGACAGTCAGGCCCACAGGCGGCCAGGTAAGGGCATGTTTGGACCTGGCTGATGAGTTTCACTGGACTGAGAGCTGGAGGAATGGCCCAGGCTTCTCTTCCACTATCCCCGAAACTAGTCCTTCGTCAGTGCTCTCAGAAACTTCATGCTGTCTTCATACAAACATACAAAAAATGCACTAGACATAGGAACTTCCTCTGTGGCCACAGCACCCACTACAGGGCCTGGCACTTAAGAGGCACCCAACAAATGTTTGTAGAATGGGATGGGGAGGGATGGAAGGACTTATTGACCAGATGACTAATTATGTGAGAAAGAAAATCCAGAGAAAATTGCTGGCCTGCCTTATAAGGAGCAGCAGGTAATTTAATTTGAAATGAAATGCAACTTGCATACTATTCTTAGAACAATGAACCTGTACTGTGCAAATTAAAAAGCTCCTAACACTTACAAATAGCTGTATAAATGAATACAAGATATTGGTGCTGGTGGAGCTCCTGTATCCTGAATGAAGGATCAGTAACACCAGAGGGATTGGCTCTGGGTGCAGACCCCAGCATGCTCACAATCGGCCAACTAGCCTTTGGAAGTTGCTAGAGGAATGCAAGCTTGTGAAAGGCCAAGCAAAGTAGGAGGAAAGTAAGGAACTCGGCAAAACCTCAGCAACACACTTAGCTCTGCGCTAATCCATGCCCAGATTCAACAATTGTCTTTACGTCAGGTCTCTGCCGCCATGGTCACTGGCTGCTAGGACTGCCGGCATGAGGGCTGGGCCAGCACCTGCTCACCTGGCTCTGACCTTAGCACTCAGCTTCACACACAGCATGTGGAAAATGCCTGCCCTGAGGTTAACTTCAGAAGTTTGGTCTCTATGGAAGGACATCTATAATCTCTCCCAACAGAAAATGGTATCATGTTTCTTTGTTTCCTATCAGCAAATACAAACTTGAATCCATTGTCCAAGTACACCAATTCGATTGCTGAAAGTACTTCGTCATTTTATTCCCATTTCACAAATTTGTTTAAATGCTTTGATGTGGAATCAAGACATGGAAGATTTTGTTTCCAGCAAACAGTCTGTTCTGGTACCTGCAAGTACCTGGCCCTCTGGCACCTGCCTCTCTACGGGAAAATACGGGGCAATAGGACGCTAGCTCCGGGGGCAGGGCATGTGACTCAGGCTAAGCCAATCAGAGCACCAGGACCTCTTAGCCACAAGCTCCCATCAGAGCCAATGAGAGGTCAAAGCTCTTTGACCACAACTGTCAGAAGTAGAAAACATGCTGTTTTCCTGCTGAAGCTACTAGGATCTAACACACAGACTTAAGAATTAAAACTAACAGAGCAGAGCCAAGAAGTAGTGAAAGTGAAATTCATTCTTAGTGATACCATGTGAGCCCTGAATCCATCTGTGCCTGAAGACAGAACCATTCTTGAATGCTTCCATTATGGGAAATAACAAATTCCAGTTTTATTTAAGCTGAATTGTGGTGTTTCCTTCCCTCACAGCTGTAGGAGTCCTAACTGGTGGTGAGTTGTACCTTACTACGTAGACAGGACATAGACTCTCTCACTTCCAAGCAGGAAGCTTTCCAAGTCTCGAATGCATTAGGTAGATATACATAGTCCCTGCTGCAGTGGCTGATAGAGTTAAACACTGGTTAAGGTTGACAGTCCATCACTTACCATGCACTAGCACTGGAAAATGCCAGAAAAGACATGTGAAGGCAGGGCATATGCAGCTACATTCAAGAAGTTGGGAGAAAACTGTAAAAAATCCATTGCATCTGAAGCTGGTGGACCTCATGTAGGGTAGAAAGAGTGCCTAGAATGAGAGAGGACCACAGAGAAGACCAGAAGGTCACAGGCTCAGAAGGGCAGGTGGAGATTCCTGGGTACATGCTCTTCTCCTAGCTTCATTCAGCACTGCCTGGGCAGGGACTTCAGTACAGACCCTGGCCAGATGGGGCTAAGCTGAGCCTTTCCTGCATAGTCAGGGTCTCTACAACACAGTCTTGACCAAACAACCTGTCTGCCCCAAGCCTCAGCCCCCTAAATAACACAGCCTCAATGAAGGGTTATAGATGGGTGTGTAGGTGAACAGCAGTGCCAGTGAGAGGCAGAGTGACTCAAAACCCAGTCCCACACAAGGGATCAGAAGAGACCTTCAAAATTTTAGGCCCTCAAATGTAAGGCACAGAATACCCAACCTTAGGGAGAAACACACACGCTTGAATCACAGCTTTTACAAACATATAATATTTCAAGTGAAAAGCAGAGGCAGCCATCAGTCTCAAGGTCACATAGAAAGACCATGAAATGTTAAGAAGCCTGAGTTCTAACTATGAAAGGCAACAAATAAAATGCCCTACACAGAGCAATAAAGCTAAAAAGATTGAAAGTAAAGTTAAAACCCAGCCATTATAATACACTCAGAGGGATGATTGATATTGAAAACACAAAGCAAGAATAGATTATTGTACTAGGATAATTTAAGGGCCACTAAAGATAATCACATTCCAATGCCCAGAACCTGTAAATATGTTATCTTACATGCAAAAGGGATTTTGCAGATATGGTTAAGGTAACAGATTTTGAGATTATCCTGGATTATCCAAGTGGGTCAATCTAATCACATAAGCCCTTAAAACCAGCTGAAGTCAGTGAGAGATAAGGCATGATACAGACTCAGCTGAGTTGCAAGCTTCAATGACAAAGGCAATCATGAGCCATGGAACTTAAGCAGCCACTAGAACCTGAAAACTATTCCTAGCTGACTATCAGCAAGGATACAGGAACCTCAGTCCTACACCCACGTGAAACTGGATTCTGCCAAGAGCCTATCTGCCCCTGGGGTCAGATTCTCCCCCAGAGCCTCTGGTAAGGAACACAGCCCTGCCCACACCTTGATTTTAACCATATGGGATGTAAGTCAGACTTCTGACCTACACAATTGTGAAATAATAAATTTGTGTCTCTAAGATTGTGGTAACTAGCATGGGTAGTAATAGTAAAGAGTGGCCATGAAAATTTGTCAAAATAAACAACTTGATATACATATGAAAGACAGACTAGAAGAAGCTAAAGAGTATGTTTGTAATCTGGGAGAAATTAAAATAGAAAGGAATAAAGAGATGTAAAGTCTACAGTGTTAAGAGAAATGAGGTCAGAAGTAGAACTGCCAACAAAAACTTAATTAGAATCCCAAAGGACAGGAAAAGAGGCTATAGGAGAGGCAATATTTGAAGATATATAATAACCAAGAAATTCTCTAGTAATTATAAATAATTATAGTACAGATTGCAAAGGATCATAGAATGCCTACCAAGGATAGAGAGTAATATTTTTTAATAATTATAAACAAATAAATGCCCAGTCAAGAATATCAGAATTTAGGAACATCAAAAACAGAAAAATCTAAAAGTTACAGAGGGAAAAAGCAGACATACATCTCCTCAACAGAATACTTTTAGTAGAAAACAAAGAATAACTTTTATAGTTTCATTTACTTGGGGGAGATGAAATAAAGATATTTTCAATCTTACCAGGACTTAAAAGTATACCAATAAGAATAAAAATATGCCCAAAGGGAAGCAATGAGATATAGAAATAAATATGTTAAAGAAAGAAAGTATCTAAATAAATAACTACAAAAATATGTTGATAACTATCTAGATACATAAACCAGCAATTCAGCACAAGAGACTTCTGTTTCCAGCCAATATGAAGTGAAAGGGACTAGATTTACCTTTCCCCCACCCGCCCCAGAAACAATTTTTTTAAAAAAAGAATGAAATACCCAAGACAATACTGGGCACCAGGCAACAAAGGACTGTAGTCCCTAAAAGAAGAGAAACCAATGACATGGCCCTAGGCTTGCCCCAGATTATTGCCTGGAGAGAGTTTGCAGACCGCTGTTTGGAAGGAAGAACACTGATGGAGTCCAGTGGTCTCCCTGAGTTGAGGAGACAAAGCTGGCAGTCTGAGACCATGATGACTAGAGTTCACAAGGCAAAGGACCTGAGAAGATAGAGCTGCACAGACTGAGCTGAAGAGATCAGCAGAGTGTCCCTGCCAAGTCTTCAGCTGAGTACATTGCTATGTATGTATGTGAGCAAGTTACCTAATTCGGAGGAAAGAACCAGCCAGTGAAGCAGAGGGAGTAATTCCTGAAGCCTGCACAGGCAGAAGTGGTGTGCATTCCCGCCATCCAGAGTGAAATCCTTGTGATTCATAAGGCTCTTAACTAGAGTACACAGTATACAGAATGGTACTGTTTCAGTAGTGGGCTAAACTTATACCTGGACTAAAAGCTTATCTAGTCCTGGCTAGCAAAAGTTAAAAGAAATCCTCAAAAGAAACCAATTATTTCCAAGTACCTCATCTTCATCCTAGAACAAAGTTCAAGTATATTTATAACACATTTTAAAATTCAGTGCTAATATTTTACTGAGGATTTTTGCATCTATGTGCATCAGGGACATTGGTCTGATGTTTATGTATTGATATTTTTGTAGTGTCTTTGAAAATTTCTAGTACCTATAAAGATAAAATTATGAATATATGGCATCAAATAAAAATTTACCAAGCGTGCAAAAAAAAAAAAACAGGCAAATATGGGCCATATTATGGGGTATATTATGGAATGGAAACTGGTCCATAAATGAAACCAAATTATAGAATTGGTAAAGAAAAAACATTTAAACATGTAACTATATTTTATAGGTTCAAGAGTATAGAGGGAAGATTGAGCATCTATGTAGAGACATGGAAGAGATTTTGTTTAAAAGATTCAACTTAAAATTTTACAGATGAAAACAGTGACTAATGAAAAATACACTGAATGGAAGTAATAGTATTTGAGACACTGAAGAAGAAATGACCAGTGAATTTGAAAATATGGCAATAGAAACTGTCTAAAATGAATCAGAGGGAGACAAAAGATTGAAAAGCAAAAGACCAAAGCTTCAGTGAGGAGCTTCAAACACATATAATTGATGTCTTGAAGGATAGGAAAATACTTGAGGAAATCATGGCTGCAATTTTTCAACACTTGAAGAAAATAAGCCCATATATCTAAGAAGTTAAACAAACAAAATAAATATATATATGCACACCTAGATGTAGATATATGCAAACACACACACACATAATGAACAATAATAGCACAATGGCCATGAGGAGGGAAAAGAACATATGCTGTAATAAGGCTGTTATGCCGCACATAAAGTGACATGATATTAGTTGAAGGCAGGTTATCATTCACTGAAGATGTGTGCCATAAACCCTAAACCTACCACTGAAAAACAAAAAAGAGGTATAGCCAATTAATGAAAGTGGAAAAAGAACAAATGAGGCCCAAAGTCAGCAGAAGTAGGGATATAATAAAGATCAGAGAAAAAATAAATACAATTGAGAATAAAAAAACAATATAAAAAATTAATGGAACCAAGAGCTAGTTCTTTGAGAAAATAAACAAAATAGATAAACCCCTAGCTAGACTTATGAAGAAAAAAAGAAAGGCTACACATATACACAGAATCAGAAATGAGAAAAGAAAAAACACTATGGATACCACAGAAACACAAAGAAAAATTATCTGCTAACAAATTGGATAACCTAGAAGAAATAGACAACTTTCTGGAAAAATACAACCTCCCAAGACTGACCCAGGAAGAGACAGAAAATCTGAACAGACCAATTACCAGCAATGAAATTGAATCAGTAATCCAAAAACTGCCCAAGAACAAAACCCATGGACCAGATGGCTTCACCACTGAATTTTATCAGACAATTAGAGAAGACCTAATAACCATTCTCCTTAGCATTTTACAAAAAATAGAAGAGGAGGGAACACTACCCAATTCATCCTAGATGAGATCACTCTAATACCAAAACCAGGCAAAGACACCACAAAAAAAGAAAATTACAGACCAATATCCCTGATGAACATAGATGCAAAAATACTCAACAAAATATTAGCAAACTGAATTCAAAAATACATCAAGAGGAACATACATCATATCCAAGTGGGATTATCTCAGGGATGCAAGGATGGTACAACATTTGAAAATCCATCAACATCATCCACCACATCAACAAAAAGAAGGACAAAAACCATATGATCATCTCCATAGATGCTGAAAAAGCATTTGACAAAATTCAACACCCATTTATGATAAAAACTCTCAACAAAACAGATATAGAGTGCAAGTACCTCAACATAATAAAGACTATATATTACAAACCCACAGCCAACATCATACTTAACAGAGAGAAGCTGAAAGCTTTTCCTCTAAGATCAGGAACAAGACAAGGATGCCCACTCTCCCTGCTTTTATTCAACATAGTTCTGAAGGTCCTAGCCACAGCAATCAGACAACACAAAGAAATAAAAGGCATCCAGATTGGTAAGGAAGAAGTTAAAGTGTCCCTGTTTGCAGATGACATGATATTGTAAATAAAAAGCCTTAAAGAATCCACTCTAAAACTACTAGATCTAATATCTGAATTCAGCAAAGTTGCAGGATACAAAATTAATACACAGAAATCTGTTGCATTCCTATACACTAATGACAAATTAACAGAAAGAGAAATCAGGAAAACAATTCCATTCACAATTGCATCAAAAACAATAAAATACCTAGGTATAAACCTAACCAAGGAAGTGAAAGACCTATACCCTGAAAACTACAAGACACTCTTGAGAAAAATTAAAGAAGACACCAGTAAAATAAAAATACATCCCATGCTCTTGGCTAGGAAGAATTAATATTGTCAAAATGGCCATTCTGCCTAAAGCAATCTACAGATTCAATGCAATCCCTATCAAAATACCAACAGCATTCTTCAATGAACTAGAACAAATAGTTCTAAAATTCATATAGAACCACAAAAGATCTCGAATAGCCAAATCAATCCTTAGGAGGAAGGATAAAGTGGGGGGATTACACTCCGCAACTTCAAGCTCTACGACAAAGCCACAGTAATCAAGACAATTTGGTAATGGCACAAGAACAGATCCATGGATCAATGGAACAGACTAGAGAGCCCTGATGTAAACCCAACTATATATGGTCAATTAGTACATGATAAAGGAGTCATGGACATATAATGGGGAAATGACAGCCTCTTCAACAGCTGGTGTTGGCAAAACTGGACAGCTACATGCAAGAGAATGAAACTGGATTACTGTCTAACCTCATATACAAAAGTAAACTCTAAATGGATCAAAGACCTGAATGTAAGTAATGAAACCATAAAACTCTTAAAAGAAAACATAGGAAAAAATTCTTTGAATATAAACATGAGCAACCTTTTCCTGAATACATCTCCTCAGGCAAGGGAAATAAAAGCAAAATTGAACAAGTGGAATTACATCAAACTATAAACCTTCTGTACAGCAAAGGACATGATCAGTAGAACAAAAAGGCATCCTACAGTATGGGAGAATATATTTATAAATGAGATATCTGACAAGGGGCTAACATCCAAAATACATAAAGAGCTCACACACCTCAACACCCAAAAGCACATAGCCCAATTATAAAATGGGCGGAGGATCTGAACAGACACTTCTCCAAAGAAGAAATTCAGATGGCCAACAGGCACATGAAAAGATGCTCCACATCAGTAATCATCAGGAAAATGCAGATTAAAACCACAATGAGGTATCACCTCACATCAGTTAGGATGGCCAACATTCAAAGACAACCAACAACAAATGCTGGCAAGGATGTGGAAAAAGGGGAACTCTCCTACACTGCTGGTGGGAATGTAAATTAGTTCAACCATTGTGGAAAGCAATATGGCGGTTCTTCAAAAAACTAAAAATAGAAATACCATTTGACCCAGGAATTCCACTCCTAGGAATTAACCCTAAGAAAATAGGATCACTGATTGAAAAAGACATGTGCACCCCTATGTTTATCACAGCACTATTTACAATAGCCAAGACATGGAAGCAACCTAAGTGTCCATCAGTAGATGAATGGATAAAGAAGATGTGGTACATATACATAATGGAATATTTATCAGCCATAAGAAGAAAACAAATCCTACCATTTGCAACAACATGGATGGAGCTAGAGGATATTATGCTCAGTGACACAAGCCAGGTGGAGAAAGACAAGTACCAAATGATTTCATTCATGTGTAGAGTATAAGAACAAAGCAAAAACTGAAGGAACAAAACAGCAGCAGAATCACAGAACCCAAGAATGGACTAACCGTTACCAAAGGGAAAGGGACTGGGGAGGGTGGGTGGGAAGAGAAGGAGAAGGGGATTAAGAGGTATTATGATTAACGCACATAATATAGGGGGGCACGGGGAAAGCAGTATAGCACAGAGAAGGCAAGTAGTGACAAAAAAAAAAGAGGTATAGCCAACAAGACAACACGAGAGACAAAATGGAACCATAAATTTAATTTAATTAGCCCCAATTAAAAACAAAGAGGGAAGAGAACAAATAACAAATGGGAGAAGCAGGTAATAAACAGCAAAATGGTAAACTTAAACCCAACCATGTCAATAACAACATTCCATATAAATGGTCTAACTACTCTAATAAAAAGATAAATTGTCCAAATCGATAAAAAAATTAAGACTTGTGTATTAAAAAATTTGTTTATAATTATCTGAACCTAGACACTAAATTTAATATACACATAAACAAACTAATTTTTCAGGGTTATCCAAAATGCAACTACTATATAAATCAAAGAAAAAATGGTAATTTTATATTAGTTCAAAACTTTATCATGAGATGTTCAACATTTTGTAAAATATCATTGACAGTGCCACTTCTCAAAGCATTTTGAGTCACTTTTCCACATACACATTACAGCTGCACTTGTAACTATTGTATTCCCAATAATTCTCCAAGTAAGTGGAAACATCTGATTACTTAAGTTCTCTTTTTATATAGCCAATGACCAGTCATTGAAAACACATCACTTTATGATTATTTACTTTTCATTTCTCCTATATGTCACACTTAGGATAATATATAGATGTTTTAAGATTACGTGTTCTGGTAGCTTATACTACATATGAATTTTATTTCAGGAGAACAAAGATGACATTGAAGCACAATCATATCAAGGAGAAATTCAAAATATTTACTACTTAAAGATGTTGTTCCATCTATTAGAATGGAGACTATTGCCATAGACCAACTTCTATAAATCACAGCTGAGACACCTGAGGCCTGGAAAGCAAAAATGACTTATCCACTGTCACACAACTGATTTCATACTCACTGTGATCACATATACTGGATTTTCCCTGTCTCAATTGAAATATTATGTCTCATTGTCACTACAAATCACTGAAATACCTTTACTACAACTCCTAGATTATCTGTTGAAACCCAGTGAAGGACTGAACATCAAGACACATGGTCACCAGTTCTTTAAAAACTCTATAGATAATGTCTTAAGCAATAGTTAAAACCAACAAAACTAAGCACATTAGGACAGATAATCTTTTGTGCACATTAAAAATTCTTGGTGGAGGGAGATGGAGTAGGGAAAGGCTTCTGCCAACTGAAAAAGAATTTTTTTTCTAATATGCATTGCTGTATTTTTAAAAAGGAATTTATTTTGAAACTACAAAATTTCACAAAAATATTCTGGCTAGTGAATATAGAGAATAATAAAAAATGCAATGATTCTCAACCAAAAGGATTCCTTGCTAGGGTGAATATATCCAAAGATCAGTACAGGGTGATAATAAGGTTTTTATCTTTATTAAAAGGCTGTTTGAACTTACAGAAACACTAATATAAATTCTCTCTAGTGATTCAATTGCTGAGTGCCCAGTTTGCCAACAGGAGTACCCGACCTGCATCCCCAATATGGTACCATGACCTTGGTGGCCAACACTGCCACCTGGTGGCATCTTGGGTACACTGACGCTCTCCCTTTAAGAGGGGGATTCTCACTGAAATAACCACTTTATTCTGCATTTATATATGCTTTGCGGCTCACCATGCTTCTGCCAACACCATTAGCCTTGAATTTACTGAATGCCTATTCACCATCAATATATGCCACAACTTTGTTTCTGACCAAGGAATGAATTTACAAGAGATGTAAGGATTTACTGGTTTGACATATGTCCTCTCCAGAAGCAGCTGATCTTACAAAATAGATTCACCTGCTGAAAATAGTTAGACCACTATCTTGAAGAAAATTCCTTGCAAGGATGAGATGCTATCCTGCTATCCTAAAGGATGTGGAATATTCCCTGCCCAGCAATCAATATATGGTGCTGTCTCTCTCATAGTAGGAAACCCAGGTTTGGAAACCAAGAGGTGAACTTGGGAGTGGCATCTCTCTTAATCCCCTATAGCTCCGATCTTTGCTGGTTTAGTAGTAACAGCCCCCATGGGGAAAATAGTACCACTAGGGGACGCAGCAACTGGTTCCACTGAATTGGAAGCTGGTGTTTTCCTGCATCTGGGAAATGTTTGCCTTCTCTCCTACCTGGGGCTGTAGTTGCCTACTCTGAGGAGGCCCCTTTGGCTTTGAAAAGGTAAGGCAGGGACCAGAGGAGAGGAAACAAACCAGTCCTTTCCTGAAAACAGCTCCTGTCAATGAAGCAACGTAACAGATGGGAAAGCTCCTTAAGAAGCTACTGGAATATAACAAGTACAAAATTCCTTTTTTTCCTTATCTGTTGGTATTTAGCCTTTTAAAAACTTACTTAGAATATGGCAATATTTCTATTGTCCAAAATGAAATATATTTATTCAGTCCTTGAAGCCCCAGGATTGGGATTACCCAGGCTCAAATTTTTCTCTGTATATCTGGAAAACAAACTCAGAAAAATGTAATGTAATAAATTATAATTTACTCTGTAGCCAGGCCTTTGACACTCAAACGGGCCCAGTCTTGGCCTAAAGCTAGGAAATAAATGAGTCAAAGTCATACTTAGGTCTGTTTGGGTAGGTCCAGAAGATTCAGACAAATCATATTTTAAGATATATTTATTAAGAATTTAATCATGCAGTAGTTAAAAAGGAAATAAATTTGTATCTACTAATATGAAGAAAAGAGCATATGATTGAGTCCAAAGGAAAGTTAAGGATGAATAATGTGGTGGACATCTGCCAGTGTTCTGTCTGGCACAACAAAAACTTCCTACTTGAGAGAATTCTCTGCTTCAGAGGGACAATGGGGAGGCAAGGCTGCATCTTTCGTCGAGAAGCTGAGAGGGGCAGAAATTCCCTCACCCCAACCCTGGCCAGGAAATGAGCCAGGTCTGACCAACAGGAAATTCCTGCCTGGACGTGTGATCTCAAGGGAACAAGGCAAAGGTGGAGCGACAGTCAGTCATCTGATCCAAACTCTCGTCCGCCCTGTTGCCACAACATGCTAACTGATGTCCCCAACGGGTCACACCCTCCTCAAATCTCTCTTCACAATAACCGGACCAATCTGTTGAGAGGGCAAATCCAGCTGCCAGCCTACACAGAGTGCCGCCTTGGGTCACCCACATGCACAGGATGTAATCCAAGCCCCTAATGCATATCCTGCCCCCATGCTCTGGCCTCTGGCCAGCCCTCTGGCCCCATCGCATACAACTCCCCACCCCACGTTCATGTTAGACTGCAGTGCTGTGGAACCCACAGGATTTTCTCAAGACATGTGTTCTCTCCCCTTTCCAGGCTTTTGTCTAACTCTTACTGGTCTGTTCTCAACTCACTGGGATGTTTTCTCCTCCAAGAACCCCTCCATAACCATCACCAGTGCCTCCCAGTACCCAGACTGACTTTCCTTCGCCGCCTCCCCTTCTTCCACAGTTCACTCCGCACTCTTCTCTTTTGGCATTAATCACATTTAAATTATGTGTTTGTGGCTGTGACTCCAGTGAACAACTTGACAACAAGGAATATGTCTTAGTCATCTTGGCATAGAACAGGGAGCATTTGTATGAATAACATGCAAAAGAGTTTGTATTTCCTCCCCAGTGTCTCTAGGGAGTTTCCTCTCCATCCCCCACAATGACTATTCTATCCCTTCTTCACCCTTCTCAAAAGTCTGACAGGTTTACCCAACTGTTCACTTTTAGAGACCCTCACCTCTCCCTTCATGGGGAAAGCAAGCAGAAGTCTACCAGAAGACAATGCCTCCCCTGCTCCCCACGAAGCCCCTTGCCCGTCTGTGTCTTCACCCATCTTCCTGCTTCCTCCTGTCAGAATGTCCAGCCTCAAAAAGCCCAGCCCAGCCCCGGGCACTCTGCATCCCTCTCCTTCCCGCCCTGCTGGGAACCGATTACATCAGTGTCGCCTCTCACACCTTCAGGGACCTTCAATCTGCTTTATCAGCATCCAAACAGGCTCCGTTCTCTCCAGTCATAAAAGCAAAGAAGCCAAAATTAAAACTAAAGAACTCCCCTTCACCCAGAAACTGCCCTCCCTCTCTAATCCCCCTGACAGCCCAGGCACTCAAAGGAATTGTCCACACATCCTATCTTTAAGTCCTCATTTTGCCTTTATTCGTCACCTTACTCTAGTCCAGCACCTAGCTCCTGCGTTCTATGAAACCTGCTGTTATCGGGCACATCAAAAATCCCACTGCTACCCAAACCCTACTGGTCCTCTCCGCGGCTGCACTCACCTTTTTGAAAACCCGTCTTCTCATGGCTTCTGTGACTCCACGCTCCACTTCCCCGGCTTCCCTCCTGCCTTTCTGGCTCTTTCTTCCCAGCCTGCTCTGTGGGCTCTCTTCCTCCATCTGAATGTTATTGGCGTTAGTCAGGGCCAGGACCTGGCCTTGTTCACTCTCCACCCATCCTTCTCTCCCTGGCAATGTCAAACGCCCCAGAGCCCTTCATGTGCCAGAGACTCTCAAATACTTATATCCAGCCGAAGCCTCTCTTCTGTGCTTCAGATAAGACTATCCAGCTGCCTATCTGCTCTCTGCTATGAGATGCTATGTCTCAGGGACATCTCAGATTTGAAAAGTTCAAAACTGAACTCTGACCCTCCCAGGCCCAAATCATCAGTTAGCTCCTCCTCCAGCTTTTTCCATCTCAGTAAATGGTCCTTTCATCCATGCAGTGGTTCATTCCAGAAAACTGGGAGTCATCCTTAGCCTTTCCCTCACTGCTAGTATCTGATCAGTGACCATAGCCGTAGGTTCTGTTTCCAGTATAAACCTCAAGCTCACCCTTCTGCACTGCCGCTACCCTAGTCTGACTACCGTCAGCTCTCCCCTGAATTACTAAAACCTCTCCTATTTGGCCTCCCTCCTCCACGTAGACTCCAGAATGATTTTTTATTAATAAACATTGACTCTTAACATTTCCCTGCTTAAAACACGCTAATGCTTTCTATTGCACTTGAGATAAAATTTTAAAACCCTTAACAAGACCCATAAAATGTTATACAATCTGACCCCTGTCTAATTCACCAGCCAAAATAACTCATCCACATCCCTGTTCACGATGCCCCAGATGCAGTGGCCTTTTCTCCTTCCCTGGAAATTACCATGCACATTCCTATTCCTGCCACTGAGTCTTCAAGTGCTAACCCTGTAGTCCTCCATCCTTCCCTGGTTATCGTCAACCGATCTTTCAGGACCAGTTCCAAATGCTCTCTTACCAAAGACTTCCCTTTTTTACCAAGTTATATATGATCTTAATTTTTGCTTCATCTAAGATCTATAATTTATCATTATTTGGTTTTCCATGTGATTAGTTGTCTAATGACTATAAGCTTTATAAGAACAGGAACAAATGCTACAACATGGATAAGCCAAATGCAAAAAAGCCACAAATTGCATGTTTCCATATATTTGGAATGTCCAGCATCAGAAAACAGAGACAGAAAGTATATTAGTGGCTGTCAGGGGCTGGAGAAAGAGGGTAACAGGGAGTAACTGTTCATGGGTATGGGATTTCTTTAAGGGAGTGATAAAATTGTTCTGAAATAAACTAGTGCTGAGGGTCACACAACTCTGTGAATATACTAAATACCACTGAAGTGTACATGCTAAATGAGTGAATTATATGGTATGTAAATTATATATCAATAACAATTCTTTAAAAAAAAAATACACACTGTCCTTGCCTTGCCCTCCCGAGGTCACGGTGAAAACCCTCCCAAGTGCAAAGCAAAACACGGTCAGTGCTTGGGGAGACGGGACTGCTACGTCTCCCTAGGATGCTCTGACCCAAGGCTTAATCGGGGTCACCTGGATCACTCATGCCAGGAGTGGATCTGATGGGCACTCTAGGCCTGACCTAAGGGTAAACCTTTACTGTGGGGAGAAAGGAAAAGAGATGCAAGACAGTGAGAATTTCTTTCCACTCCACAAACCTAGACAGCCTTCCCTTAAACAGATAGATGACCCCCTGCACACACACATCAGTGCAACATTGGCTTGTGAACAGACGCACAGCCCTGTGCACCGCCCCTCATGCTCCTCTCACCCTCTCTTTTCACCCCAGAGTGCAGGCGGGCATACACATCAGGGATGGTCTGGAGACCCCAGGACTGCCAGTATCAAACAACAACGAACTGGAAAGGCTTCACCTCAAATCGGTCCCTGATTGCTTGATACAAAATTGTATATGATCATTTCCCTTCATTGTTAACAGTATATGTCATTCTAGTCTTTTCCATGCAAAAATTTTAATATGTGTATATAATTTAAAATTCTGTATTTCTACATAACATGGTATGAGTACTTAACATGTTATTACCTATTTTCTTAAGCAATTGTACAAGCTTATGATGTTTCATTAAGTAGATATTTAACAGTTATCTTAACTAATCCCTCATGGTAGGACATTTAAGCAGCTCCCAGTCTTTCGCTACAATGAAAATGCAGCAATAAACGTTTGTACATAAGGCTTATTCCACACTCAGCTTTATTTCACTAACATAGATTCCCCAAAGTGAAATTTCTATTTTGATTTCTTTCATTTTTTTGGTCCCTTGGTAAAGGCACATTGTTTTGTTTATGTTGGGTTGAGTCCTCTGATCCGATCTTATGGCTACTTTCTCCATCAAAGAGCAAATGCAAGAATTAAAACAGTGGAAGCAATATTCACACTTTCTGAATACATTTAATACAACTAATGATACTGAGGAAAAACACCCCTTTGACACTTATATTGGACCTACAATGTGCCAAACACAGAACTAGGTGTTTTAAAAATATTGACTCAAGTTCAGTCTTTTCAAGAACTCTAAGAAGCCGTCGTTCTCATTAACTGTTTCTCCAGTGAGGACACCAGGCCAAGGCTGCACAGGCAGCAAGTGCTAAAGCCATGGTCATGGGCACTGCTGGTCTGGCTCCAGACCCTGGGTTCTTGACCACAGTGTGACCCAATGTTGGAGTCAGAGGATCTGAGTTTAAGTTCGAGCTACACCACTCACTGACCTATAGGCAGGCCCATAAACCACTCCAGCTGGTTTATCATCTCTTATTTAAACATAAGCACACATGATTTTATATAACTACATGTATGTTACCATCCCATGCATCTTTAATGCAATCTTTTCCCCTCCTTTTTACTTTAGCTTCATACTATAGGCACTTATCCCCTCCCCATATTCCAAGTTAATGACTCAGTACTTATCCTTCATGGTTTTCTTCATGCTCACATGATCAAACACACATACATACACCACACACAGACTCATTTCACATAGATTATCATTTTTTACACAGAAAGGTCATGTTTGTTTCCATTAGGACCCAATCAGGAACACAGAATCCACTGTAAGATATTTCAGAGAGAATCTAATGCAGGATATTGGTTATAGTGGTAATGGGAGAACTAAGAAGCCAAACATGGAATGGTGGGGCAGCCCAGGTTTCAAGAGCAGTGAACTGCTGACAGCCCTAGGGCTGCAGGTGCAAAGAAAGGAGGCGATGACATGCCGTCAGAAGCCACAGCTACCCGGTGGAGGCCAGCACCTCAGTGAAACGCCCCAGTGGGGCCAGAGCCAGGGAGCAGAGCCATGACTGCCAGAGACACTGCTCAAGGCAGACGCCCTGGCTTCCCTCTTACAGATCCACCAGACTCCCACTGGCTGAACTCAAGGGGAAGCCAACTGACACAGGAGCCTGGAAACTACAGTCTTCAGGGATCTGTCACTTGGCAATACAGGGAAAAGCAGGAGAGGAGTGAGGAATGAATCAGGAAGCAAATATCCAAATAATGTTGTGCATACTTCCCCGTGTCTGCTATTCAATAAAGATTACTGGGGTGGGGGGGATCCCTCCAAATCAACAGGTATTCCTCTAGAACACTCCTTTTATGGCTGATTAATTATTCATGTAACTATTCTGCTAAGTATTCATGTTCTTAGGCTCCTAAGTGGGAATAATACCACCTCTGCTACAATTATTGTGAGCATTGTGCAAGCAAATGGATATGAAGCTACTTTATAAACTGGAAACTTGAGTAGTAGAATATAAGTTTCATTAGAATTCGTGTCACTGTAAGGTGGGATTTATGCCAATTGCTAAAAACTTGATGAAAACAGAGCTAGGTTGGAAGTTATCATCTAACCAGAGTGGAGTGACATTCTGGCCCCAGGGAAATGCCCACTAGAACCTTGGGGCAGGTAGGTCCTGAGACCTCCCTCTGACCTTTCATCCTGCTCTGCTTCCCAAAATGCTGCTTCTCCACTTAGAATACACAATAGCCAATGTTGGATTCATGCTTTATAGCAGCACTGTCCACAGAATTTCTGCACTGATGTAAATATTCCATATCTGCACTATTGAATGTAGCCACCAGCACATGGGGCTATGAGTACTTGAAATGTGGCTAGTATGACTGAGGAGCTGTACTTTCAATTTTATTTCATTTTAATTAATTTAAATGTAAATCACCACATGTGACAAGTGGCTACTATATTCAATAGTGCAGCTTTAGAACTCCACAGTCATTATCTCACAAAAGCAGTATTGTTATCCAGGGTGACATGGGAGAATAAACTGAAGCTTTTTAAAATTCATATATTTAACCCCACTCCAGATTTGCTGACTCAGAACTGTTGGTGGTTGGACTAGAATGGTCTGGTACATGCCTTGCAACTGTACATTTTCCATAAGAAGGAGAAGAAACGGAGAAAGGTGCCTGTACCATGTTACCTCAAAAGTTTAATACATTAGCTTACCTACTCATTAGTGGAGATTAAAATTTTTTAGACTAATTTATTGCCTCATGATCATCTAGCTGAGAATAAGACACTGCAGCATAGAAAAGAAAAGGGGTAGGTTTTAATAGAGAAGAAGGCAGCCAAGAATGTCCCAAGAATTTGGCAAGGCCCACACCTCTGGGGGCTTTGTGTTGGGCATTTCTGAGCAGCCTAGGGTCAGCAGGAAGGCATTATTAGAAAAAGACACACAATGTCAACTACTTTTACCTGCTTAAAATTTTTCCAGGGTCCGCCTGGCAGCTCAGGGGTTAGTTCCAGGAGATCTGGAACTCAACAGACCCCCAGGACAAAGAGGGAAGGCAGTCCATGCCAAGATGGATTTCTGGCTAATGAGGCAGTCGGCTGCTCTAACTGCATGATGGGATGGATAATGGTGCTGCTGAAAGACAATGATGAGGTAAAGCAACTATTAATATAAACACCAGGGTGAAGGTGAGGTGTTAATTTTCAAGGCAATAGACAGCCATTGAGTCCTGTCACATAATTCCATTTCACATTAAACTTATTATGGGCAATAATGTAATACTGTCAGTGACTCACCTCTATTCCTCAACAGTAAGGAAGCTGACAATGAGTTAAGAAAAAAAATCTCAGCCCTGAAGTTAGCACATGACTTGAGGGGATAAAACTGGATTGGGGAAGATATGAAAAATTCAGAACAAATGCTTAGAATACTACCTTGGGTCCAATTGTTCAAAGTTGCTAAGAAAGCATTAGCATGCCCTTCTCTGTTCTGAATTCTGACAACAGCAAGTGGGAAAGCTTCCTGCTTCTCATTACAGTACCTGTAATAAGGGCAACTGTGGATTGGTGGAGTCTTAGGCACTCTCCCTTTCCACATTCCCCCTGGAAAGCAGGTACAACCTAATAAACAAATTAGGGTCGGCAGGAACTAAAGTGAAAAGCTCACACTTCAAAGATGAGCTAAGGGATTTACAGCTTCCAGGTCAAAGCTTCCTAACACCTCTTTTATTGTATCATAAACCTCATTTCCCCAAGTCCCAAACTAAAAACTTTGAATGCCTCTCCATTGTCTCTAAGATGAGTCTATCTTCCTCAGCTTGACATCAAAGCCTTTATAAATAGCCCCAATCTCACTTCCTGTCTAATGACACTGAATTGTTCACCTTTGTGAGCCTTCACAGAATAATACATGGGAAAACACAGGCTATGTGAGTGATGGGAAGTTAACTTTTATGAGCAGCTTCATTATCTGTAAAATGGACTGAACATCAAGGACATAATGGAATTACTGTGAACATTAAGTAAAGCACCTGGCATGGTGCCTAGCTTATGAAATGCAGGTTCCCTTCAACTTCTTACCCTTGCTCACAAGTCAGACTTGTCTTCTCATTATTTCTAAAACATGTCTAGGAGGTTTTGACTTCCTTCTGTGTCCTACACCTCCTCCCCACGATCGCCTCCATGCCCCTGCTAGAATCGGCACTATCTCCATCTCCCAGTTCTGCACTAACCCAATTCTACTCTCTAAGGTCCAGGCCCACCTGCCCCCTCCCATGAAGGCAGACTCAGTTGGTTCATCAGGAGCAAGGCTTAAGGCAGTCTTAAATATCTTCTCCAACTCTAAAAGGCCATGATGCAAAGATTACATAGATTCTGCTTTGAAGATAGGACAAATTGAAACTTTAAACTCTCTCAAGACTATAAGATGACTTCCCCAATTAGTGGGCAAGGGGGAGAAAGTGAAAACACCTTGTAAGCTATTTAAATATCCATATGACTGTAAATGGCTGTCATTCCAAAGTCTTATGTATCTTTGGGCCTGTATCGTGCCAGATAACAACCTCCACCATGTACAGAATCTTAATCTTCCCTACAAAGTCAGTGTTATCACCCACAATTTCAAGGTGATGAGAATACTGAGGCCCAAGGTCATTCACCAAGAAAGTGGATGACATGAGATCAAGAACAGGGCCTCTGGCTGTGGTCTTCTATAGAATTCTGGAATCACTCAGTCCACTAGGCTTAACTTCCACAGCCCACCCATTTATCAAGTGCTGTTGTTACGTACAGGAGCCTCAGTTAGCTATCAGGGAAGATGGGCACTTGGATATATATAAAATGTGCTTCCCTCTAGTTTAAAGTTCAGAATCTAGAAAGAAAAATAAAGCACAGGTATGAATAGATTTGGGGGGAAGGCACAAAGGTGTAATACTAGCACAGTATTTGAAGGAAATCAAAGGACATGGGGATCTCTTTCAACCTATGTAACCAAAGAGCTGTGTCCAGAGATCTAATGTACCACCTGCTCCAACCAACTCCAAAGAGTGAAACTTTAAAATTCTATAAGTTCTTTGAAAAAAAAACCAGAAGGCCATTTTTTATACCTCCTTCATGCTCACCCATTGGAAATCTTGATATCTCCTCCCCAGCAATAATTCTTCTATGATTTCTCATTGGAAATGTGCTTGATAGAATATTAAATCAAAGCAATAAAGTTGGAATATGTGACTTCAGATTGGGATGTAAAAGCTAATCATTCCTCTTAAAATGACTATTATATGCAAGAAAAGATAAAATCTTTTCCCCACATGGACTATGGAAATTCCTATTCGTATTGAAAATTACTTTTGATCCCTTTCTTGGGACTCAGAAACTAAGACAGTAATAATTTTCCTCAAAACCCCTGAACTGATCATCCTCCTTTGGTAAATTTGAAGTTCATCTTTTGGAATCTAATGTGACTTGTCAAAGTTCTACATGAGTCACATTTACACATCAGTTCTGTCCCTTTGCAGCCACAACCTTTGTGCTAAAGTCACCCCGACAGGTCAACATTGTCTATTACAGTTAATAGAAATTTTATTTATTCTTTACCTTGTTATGAAATATATCCTTAGAGCTGGTCAACATAAAAACAATTTTGAGAGCTGGGTCCACCTGAAAGCTTTACTCATTATGGAAAAGAATAATAAAAATAATAATGGGTTATGTTTATGGAGCACTCAGTATGTCTCAGACATGTTATAAGCACTTGACACATTTTGTATTATTTAGTAATGTTGTATATCATTTAATGATGTTTAATATCATTTAATCTTCATAAGTAACCTCATGATAGCACTAATATTATTTTACTCATTATGCAAATAATGACACTGAGTTTAAGGTCTCCCGGGGTGAAGGGCAGAGGTAGGACCTGACCGTGGAGCCCAGCTAACTATTAACCACTGGGCACTAGAGCCAGTGTCAGAATGTGAAAGAAGAAGGCTTATCTGCTCATACATATTAAACCAAGAAGAGATTTCCTCTCCTACTTTCCACACTCACCACCTCAATTGCAGAAATAATTTCATCAACCTTTCTGTCTCCCAGCACAGGAAAAAAGATGGTAGGGACTAAAGTGCTGATGTGGGTGAGGGTGGACCTTCTGGGAAGTCAGGGACTGAGAAAAGGTATGACTGAAGCAGGCACAGGAGGACAGAGAGAGAAGGAGAGAGAAGGAGAGAGAGAGAGATAATGCGCAGAGTATGCATACCTGTAGAGTAGATCTGCAGCAACAAGGGACCTCCAGCTCCTGTCACAGGTGGGACCTCCCTAACCTGGTCTGAATTGGCTCAGGAAGTAGAGAAGTTCCAGAAATGTAGGAGTTAAAAACTTAATGGTTAGAAACTGTGGCTAAGTTCATTACTGTTGACTAGATGGTCAGACTGACTGACAGAGACAGACATAGACAGGAATGAGAGGGATGGTGGTGTAAGACCCACATCTGCCCCTTCTTTCTCCTGAGCTTCCTATCGCTCAAACTTCTGTGTGCACACATGTATTCCTTTGCTGGCTCTTCTGCATTTATTTTGCTTCAGCTTCTCATTCTCGTGCTCAGCTGGTCTCTCTTTCTCCCCCACAACAAGGTCTCTTGCCTCATAATTCAGACACTTGTTGCATGACCTTTACTGTAGGAGGTGCACATAAGGCACCCAATTCCTGCTCTTAGAGAGCCTGCAGTCTATTGGTAGAGGCATAATAAACAGAACATATGGTACTTATGTTATACATCACCATATTAGCCAGAATTCTTCCCTTTGCAAGTGGTAGAAACCCAATTCAACATGGCCTAAACAACTAAACCTGGACTTCTGACACAGAGAACTGTGAAATAACAAATTTGTGTTATTTTAAGCTGTTAAATTTGTGATAATCTATATGGTAGTAATAGAAAACTAACACATGCACCAAGCCACTATGGAGAGGAAAAACAGAAGTATTTCCACAAATTCTACAAGTTCTCTAAGGAGAAATTAAGATGCAATGATACCTACAGCAACAATATTAACTCCAGCTCTGTCACTGATGGGGCCTCCCTGACCCATCAGAATTGGTTCAAGAACAGAAGTTCCAAAAAGGCAGTAGCTAATCATCTGTGGTGGTGCCTAGAGATTTTAGCCAGGTGGCCATCGTTGTTAGTTAAATCAAGAATTGGTAAACTATAGATCACATTTGGCCCACTGTTTTTGTACTTCTCCAGAGCTATGTGTTTTTTTTTACATTTTTAAATAGGTTTTTAAAGCAAAAGTTGAACAATATTGTAACACATGGAAATAAAGATTTCAGTGCTCACAAATAGTTTTATGGGAACACAGCCATGCTCATTCATATATGTATTACCTACGGCTGCATTTATGTGACAATGGCAGAGTTGAGTAGTTGCAAGAGAGACCATATGGCCTGCAAAACCTAAAATATTTACTATTTATCCCTTTAAGGAAAAAGTTTGCCAACACCTACACTAGAGAATGTTGAGATGCAAATAACCCTGAGAACCTTAATATACCTGAACATGCATTCATTTTGACTACTGGTATGGGAGTCAGTAATAAGTTCAGGATTGTTCAATTCCCAAGGTCTGGGTCATTGCTGGTGAGGGCTCTGAGGACCTCAAGGACACACGGCCAAAGCCTAGCTCCTCTGACTCCGTAATTGTGTGCAAGGTAGACCCAGAGTCCCACATGAAGAGCTGTTCCCTCGCTTCCTGCCGTGAATCCCAGAACTATACACAATGCCCAGGCAGACAACCTTCCCTTCTGGGCAGGCAAGTGGGGCTTCATATTTCTACTATGTTACTCCCTGTGCCAAACTAAGTGGGGCGTGATGAGGCAGGCTGGCTTTGCAGGGCTCAGGTGGGCCAAGGATAGTCCCTAAGAGAAGGAACAAGAAGGATACAGTTTAGAGTGAAAGGGCTCAAGACCAAAGGTAAGATGACAGAGAGACACCCCCTCCTCTGTTGCCAGCCAGAAGTAAAAGCTGGATTATTAAATGGAAGCTCTGGGTGCCCTTCTGACATGACAAAAGCTGTCCCAGGTTGATGGCTTTTCTTCATGGAGCTATGGTCTGGTTGACCAGGTCAGCTCCTGAATGTTCGAGGCCTTTACCCTATAATTAGGCCTTCTGCCCCTATTAAAAAACAGGTTTACCTTCATTGGTGCGAAGCAGGGGCCTCTGGTATCTGTCAAATGATGGAATTAGGACTGATATGAGATAGACTGCAGTAAAATGACTTACCAAGTGGAGCTTATTACTTTAATAAGCGAGACTAGATATTCCCTAGGTTTCCATGGGGTCAGATTGTCTAAACTTGGCTTCACTCTTTTACTACTTCCTCTTTGAATTTTTTAGGCTTTTTCTTTCAATTTCTCCTAAAATAAGAATCAGAGCTAGAACAGATCTACTAGGTCTTCGTCAGTAACTGAAAGAAAGGGTTTCTTTTTAAAGGAAGCTTTTGAATAGATTAGAGAATTGGTCAAATTCACCCACATTCCCCAAGCAGAATTATATTCATTCCCAGCCCTTTAATAAGTCAACATGAGAACCTTGTGCTCTGCAGCACTGACTGTCTTGTGTTACAACTGATGTAAACACAATAATGACTATTATCCAGCAGGTCACCTGCAGGTAGAGGACACCTCCGGGAAGACGGCGCTATTAAAGAACAGCAGTCAGGTCAAAGAAAATCCTACTGTACTTTCTCCCCAAAGACAAGCTCATCTGAAGCACTATGACCAATTGCGGTGCTTGGGTGAGAGCAGAGGATTCGGGCCTAGGAAGAGGATCGCGTAAGAGCGTTTAGCCTACTGAGGAGAGCACGAAGGGGACTGGTGAATGCTGGCTAAAATATTTTTCAAATCTGTAATGGGAAAGAGAGACCAGAGTTAGAAAACCTAGACATGTGAGAGACGGAAAGACCATATAGTCTAACAGAGACCCAGGAGGGAACATTTCCAACAGTCTGGAAGAACCCAGGTCTCTGGATGCCCTGCCTGTGCTCCTCGCACGGTGCCACAAGCTCCACAGCGGTTTCTCCTGTTCCTTCTTCTGCTCCTGAGCCTGTCCTAGGGCCTGCTCCATGGCCAGGGAAGCGGAACTATTTTCTTGGCTGAATTCCATCCACCCCCGCCATCCATGTCAGGCTGACCCAGCAACTTGGCTTTCCAGGGCCAGCTTGGGTAGGTATTCCCCTGGGTCATTCTCTTTACCACAGAAAGAACAATACTGAACATTCATGGACCCATTTTTCAAATTAACACACAAATTCCCCTTCCTGACACTGCAGGGAGGTCAGGCTAAATGACAGCCGTCCCATAACTTAGTGTTAAGGAGCAGTGCTGCATCACACACTGAGATCAGATGGTCTCTCCCTTGCTTGGGTTTTCTCTTTAGAATAAGAAAAGTTACATCATTCATCCACAGAATGTCAATGCCACAGCACATGATGAAAAAGAGTCTCTTATGGGAGTTACAGAAGAAGAAAGGCAAAAGAAGCTCTAGATCTGGGGAGGTGGAATGGCGCCCCAGGAAGCATGGAAGGCGTCAAAGCAGAGAGGCCTGCTAAAATCTGGGCTCCTCTTACTAACAGGGTGTTTGATCCTCCTAAGCCTGTCTTTGTCTGCAAGATGCGGATGATGCCTGCATCTCAGGCTGGGAGAACTACACGAGGCAAAGTGCTCAGAGAGGGGCTGTTAGTTGTGCACAAATATGAAGTAGGTGTGCATAACCAGGGAACACCAGAGACTCCGTGCTTATTAAAGGAATCTCGTACTGCTTGCCCCTCTACTCCTGCCTCAATACTGACTGTGTCAGGAGTGATTACTTTTGCCAGGTTGCTGCCTCTGCCCTCTCAACTACTCTGGCATAAGAGTGGGCCTAATTAGAAAGGGGGCATCAGCAAATAAAACAGGGTACCAGTGAGTGAGTGAGTTGGGTTAACAGGCTTCCTTCTGGTAGGGTTAAACATGAATCATGGATTTATGCCACCCACTGAATTATTCCAGTCACAGAACCCAGCCAACCATGTAGCCGAGAGCTGCTCTGCTGGGGAGACCCATAGAGGTTCTGAGCCAAGACCCATGTGGCAGATGAAGAAACGGTGTTTGGGCATCTGAGCACTGCAGGGGAATGGACGGCTGACCAGGTGACACTGCCCCTGGGCATTCAGATACTGGGCACAGCATGAGGCTGGAGGAGAACAAGAGGAAAGCAGGCACCAGGAAACGAAAGAGGGCTTGGAAAAGGCAGATGAAAGAGCCCAAAGGAAGCCATAACCCACTCTGTTATTCTGCTATGGGCCCTGCTGATTATCCTTTGCGGCCTAGCATTGATATTAGTGACGTTTTAGATCAACCTTGAATCCCAAGACACCCCGTAGTGAGGACACTGCTAGACTGGAAAGCTCATGCAATTTCAAACAGGAAGACCTGGTTTTGATCGGTGTTTCTACTTCTTGCTGGTTTTTGACCCTGAGTGAGTCATGATCCCTCCTTTGCACATCAATGTCTTCATTTGTAAAATGAGGATTAGAGCATGTGAACTTAACCCTTTCTTCAAGCTCTGATTCAAAGAGTCAGAGTCTGCTGTGCTCCTTGTTTATATTTCTCTGGATGATGGGACAATAGTGTTCTCTAAAATTCTCACTCAGTCAAGAGAATGACTTACCTAAGAGTCTTGATGGTCTAGGAACTCAGGTTATAAATTCAGTCCACAGAGGCCCTGTGCTATAATAGTGTCTTCAGACTCTCAGTACAAGGGTATGTTTGCTTCAGCTTCTTTGGGGTTATATGAGAGGGTGGGGGGCCATAGAAGTAGGGAGTGGGCAACCCCGCACACACGGTCTTGGAGCTTGGTACACCTGTATCCCTGTGTATCACCACCATGTACCTCTTGCCAACTTTCATGCCTTTTAGTGTGCATTCTTGGTTCCTGGCTGTTTCTTTTGCCCACAAGCTGCCTCAGAACACACAGCCCTGCTGCCTGTCCACCCACCTCCTCCAAAGCTGCATTCTTTCCTCAGTAGCACCATGCCACCCAGCTTAGGTGATCCCACTGTCACAGAGGGCCAAAGAGCATGGAGCCGGTTCTAGTTCCCGTCTTCTCCTTTTCATTGCACACACACCAGGAGATGGGTTCGCACAGCCCATGTTTCTATCTTTCCTCTTCCTCTGACACACTTCTTTTCAGCTGGTTTCTTCTCCCAAATGTGTGCAGTACAGTTATAAAAGCAAAGGACTGGATGTTCCCTTCTATATAAATGGTAAGTCAGTGCATTAACTCAACACAAATTTGTGATATGCGTACCAAGTGTCAGGCATTGGGCTGGTAAGGATTCATGCAGCAGTGAATCAGACATAGTCGAGAGGGTGTGATGTGTGAGACATCCAGAAACCGGTCCTTCAATGGTGTTAACCAACACATTCAAGTTAATGATCTTCCTAAGAGTCTTGTCAATAACTCAGTTCTGCTGTTGTTTGAATTGCAAACATTCTTCACAGCATCTCCACCAAGGTTCCCTACTCTGCCCATCACTCTGATGTAGCAGGAGGTGTGTGATATGTTGTCAGCCTGCAGAATTGTGGAAAGAACACTGGGGAGAGGTTAGGAGCCCTACAGACTCATCCCATCTCTGCCACTTAAGCAGTTGCGTGACTTGGGCACATTCCCTCTCTGTGTTGCAAAGTGACTTCAGGAGATTGAAGTCTATTGCTTCCAGCATCCCCTCCAGTTCAAAAACACTTTCATTCTGTTATCTGCTGCATGTGATTCATAAGGAAAGAGAGAAAGGCATAGTATGAGACCACCTAGCAGGAGAAATGACATGGGAAAGTACTCCACAGAGAAAGAGGGCCCAAGAGAGGTCTGTGGTTTTCAAAGGGACCAAGGTGACAGCTTCCCTAAGGAGAGGAACTGGGACAAAGAATTGGGGCAATTAAACTAGCAGAGAAATCCTGCCTCAGCAGCTTAGGGTTACATCAGGAAGGACATTATCTTGCCCCATGAAAAGCCTAATGAGAATATGGCTTTTCCCCATAGCCAAGCCTACACCATTCTTTCATGGACCTTCTATTTGTTTTCTCATTGTCTTCCACTCTGATCCACTTTTATTTCCCCTCCCCCTTTCCTACCTTCCTCTACACTCCTTCTCTTCCTTCCTCCCTTCCTTTCTCCCTCTCATAAACATGCATGGTTTTTTTTTAAAAAAAAAAAAGCATAAAATAGTATAAACTGAAAAGTCTCCCTTTCTTCCCTCCCCTGACTCCTATTTCTGTGGTTCCCTTCTCTAGGGACACTCACCACTGCCATTTCCTTAAATCCACTTCAAAAGGTGTTTTCTGCACAGACCTACATGTATGCATTTACAGAGCCTTTTTAGAAAAGGGTCTACCTCTTTGTTTTTTAAAGTTTTGTTCAGCCTCAGTATAAGTATACCGAGTTTATATAGTATACATGTACCCAGAAAGTTGTATTAGTCAAAATCATTGTGAAATGTACAAGTAGAAACAGTTACAAAAGTTATCGAAGAGAAAAAAATGTTCTACACCTTGTTAGGCATTTTTAAACTTTAATTAAAAACATTTAAAAAATCTTTCTGTTCATCAAATATTCTTTCTTCCCTGTCCCACCATTTAATCAGTTATGTGTATACTTTGGTATTAGGGGTTTCCTTAAATTAAGCATTCCAGTATTTGAATTGTTCTCATAATTTAAAAAATACATTATGATTTTTTTGGACAATGTGCATTTTAGAGTTTTTCATAATGAACCAGGAGAGCCTATCAATATCCAAACCCCAGCAGGGTAGTTGTGCCCCAGAAAAGTGCACTGCAAGTGACCCAAATGAGAGCATCAAGTTTACATCAAGTACTGTGTAGCTGCCAGCAAGACATTCACAAGCAGTGAGTGGCCACTGGAGGCTCAGGACTGCCTCAGGCTGTGAGAGAGCCTCAGAAGGTAAGCTGCTTACACCTTAGGTAAAGCCAGATCTTCAATCAATTTGAGGGAAATCAATAAACATTGATTCAGAATTACATACTGAAATTACACAGAATTGTGCCAGACTTCAAGTGTCACTGGAACTTACAGAAGGAAGGCAAGGAGGTCAACGTGAGCAGGGAGTGGGAAAGGCTTGCGAGAGGGAATTTAGGGGTATCCGTGGCCTCTATCCACAACATCCCGGTAACACCACCTCTACCCAACTAATGACAACCAAAAACATCTTCAGACAATGCTAGATGTTCCCCGGGTGGCAAAAATCAGCCCCTGTTAAAAACCACTGCTCTAGTACAATGAAAATTGCTTGGGTGACCTCTGAGTACCAACTAGGGACCCAGATCATCTGTGTGACATGGAGAAGCCACTCTCAGGAGGAGATCCCAGCACAGCCAGGAACCTCCCTTGTCAGGTGGCTATGGAGGTGGCCACTGCAGCCAGCACCCACACACATGCCCAGGCTCACCTGGAGACTCGAAAGTGCTTAGCTGCAAGGTGCGCCCGGAGGCACAGGACATCTGTAGCCATGCCCAGAACAGGGTGGGTCACAGGCGGATCCTTCCAGAGGTCTCTGGCCCGACTGGCTCAGACACACGCATCATTCTCCCATCGTTTCCTCCTCGCCACTTCCTGAACTGCCTTTGTTAGAGTACTGTCTCTCTTTCTCTCATGCTCTCTCCTTTAAAAATGTGAACCTCCCTGGGAGAACACAGTAAATCATTGATATTTTATCTTGAATTAGCTAAAACCTTTGACCTCAAGGTCCTGTGGAAATTAGACACATGTCAGCCGCCTTTGTTTTCTGTGGAAGTTTTCTATGTCTCCCAGATCTTCTCAATGGGTGGCTGTGCCACCGAATCTCCTACATGCCAGGACAAAACTGGTTGAATTTGAGTGTGTCTATTTGAGCAGAGGTTTTCTAATCCTAACCCAACAAACCCTAGAACATCTTAATTAGTGCATGGACATTGATGAGAGAGGCCTCCCCTCTGGAGGGTCCTCTGTGAGCACAAGGACCCCAGCATTGAGGAAGAAAACAAAAGCTGGTGCAGTGAAGCAGAGGACAGGGAAGAGCCCTTGCAATTTGCCCTTTCCTATCTGCTTGCAGCAAAGCCTGGTGGGGGCTGTCTCTTGCTGAAATGATTTCTCAAGGAGAAATCATTCAATAAATATTTATTCACAGTTCACTTTGTGCCAGACCCAGTAGGATTGATCTGAACTGTCTTCCTTTGCCGGCCTCAGTCTAAAGCAGAACTGGACCCAGCGGCTCCCCAGGAAGGGCTGGAGCACTGGGAGTGTGTTGCCAAGAATGAGGTCTTATGTCCTGCCCCAAATCAGTTCAGTTCTAACCAATTATAATACATGGATTTGGAACTGAGACAAATTAGATGTGGGAAGGCCAAACAGACCCTTACTCCAGTGGCTTCCCCCTAGAATTTCTGACCCTAAGTGGACAACAGAGAAGTTCTAGAAACATGTGGGCCTTCAAGCTTCTCTTCAGAAGACCCAGGGGCTGATGACATACACTTGTGCCAACCTGGCCTTGGACACAAAGCCACTGGGGAAGGTGAAGTCCATCCTTTGTAGGTCTGCAGGACAAGGTAATCAACTCATCTGAATTAACTTTCCACTCTCTAAGGTAGATTCTCCCCTTCCACATGGCTACAGACACCCAGAAAGTAATTTGGCCATTAGTTACATCCCAGTGTTTTTCAGAGTATGTGGTCCTCAACCACCTGCATCAAAATCACCCAGGAAATGTGTCTGAAATGCATGCCAAAAAAGCAGCCCCACCTGAGACTAAATAAATAAGAACACCAAGGTGGTAAGGACCAAGTATATGATTTTTTAACAGTTAACAATTGCAGGTACACTAATTTAGGAACCATTGGCAAGGTGAAAAGAACACAGTCATTGAAGCCAGACTGACCTAGGTTTGGACCCAGCCCTGCTACTTCTAGACTGTGTGACCCTAGGCAACTTATTCAGCTGCTTCTTCATTTCTAAAATGGGGAAAATTAAGCCTACTTAATGGGGTTTGGGGTAAGAATCAATACAATGTGTGAAAAATGCTCAGGCCGTTGTATGTGCTCACAAGAGTAGGTGCTCAATAACTGCAGGCTGCTGTTCTTGTCATCATGGTTTTGCGAAATTTAGACAAATGCTCCTCGGAGCTGCTGGTGGCCCTTGGAGCTACTGGATCTTTCTGGAACCTTCTAGCTATTCCCCTGCTGCAGATCACAAGAGCCAAAACTGGGAGATCTGCGTTACCCACCTCTGTTTTTCCGCACCACTGGAGCCTCTGACGCAGGCTCTTCTGAGCCCCAAGAACCCAACAGAACCATTAGCCCCTCAGAGCTATGGGAAGGAAAGGCAGGCAGATTGCTGGGGAGGAAGATCCTACTAACCCATCCCATCCTTTATAAACCCAGAAGTACCAGGACTTCTAAAGGCCCCGTCTCAGCGGCACACACGTATCACGCAGCACCTGCCTAGCCCACAGCCGCACTGTGCCAGGACCAGCACCCAAGCAGGCAGCTGACAGCCAAGGTGTGATAAGCAAGCTTTTTGTGATTCTGCACAGGAATGTTTAATATTCCAGCACTCATCCAAATGGAAGTCTGCTGAACAGTGTCAGAGAGTTCTGCTTAAGAGCGTTATGCACTTCACAAGGAAATTATTTTTAAAAGCTTTTCCACTGACAGTTTCTTCAAAGAGAGACAATTGTTCCTTTCATAAGCTTAGGCCTGCTTATGGGGTAACTAAGTGCCCCTCTACACTCTTATTTCTGCCCTGGATTACTGCAAGCCCTCAGCCTCTCAGAGAAATCAAGTCCCCAGCCTGGGCGTTAGGCAGGAGGTCTTCCTGATTCCCAAGTTCTGAGGCGAAAGAACGAGACTCGGTTTTAAAAGAGAGGTTTCTCCAGTTAGTATTCTTCGGTCTAATCCTCCTTATTTCAAGCCCTCTTACACATCACAGTCCTAATTCATCTAGGGGCCTGCAGGCATTAAGGCCCTAATATAGACTGAATATTTGCATCCCCCACCAACCAAATTCACATGCTGAAACCTAACCCCCAATGTGATGGTGTTTGGAAAGTGGGGCTTCTGAGGTGATTAGGTCATGAGGGTGGACCCCTCAGGAATGGGGTGAGTAACTATAAGACAGGCCCTCAGAGAACTCCTGCAAGGCCCCCACTATGTGAGGCACAGCAAGAGCAGCCATGCATGAACCAGGACAGGAGCTTCACTGGACACTGAATCTGCCAGCACCAGGACCTTAGACTTCCAGGCCTCCAGAACAGTGAGAACACAGTTCCGTTGTTTATAAGCCAGTGTGAGAGCACCCCAGCTAAGACAGGTCCTATTAGACAGAAGTTGGCCCAGCTAGGATTTTAAAGACAAGTTGAGACTTACTGAAATATCTCAAGAATGGTTACACAAGTCACTCCATCTGGTTTATTTTTATTTTTTAATTTGGGTGGTGGGCACATAAATACCATTATTTTATCCTTTATGAACTTTCATATGTCTGAACTATTTCATTCAAAATGTTCCCAGGGAAGCAATGACTATGCCCAGGAAGATGTCTTACCCACAGTCCCTCATCAGCCTGGGCATCACCCAGCCTGCGACATGTGTCCCTCTGTCCCCCTCTCTGATTATCCTAGTACAGGGCTGCTATAAAGCCCTACCAGGCAAAGTCATTTGAGAGCAGAGACTTTGAGTTTCCAGCATATTGCACAGGGGTGGGCACCCCATACGTAGTATTTATTGTGTTTTCTGTTCATTAGATTGAGGTCTCTCTTCCCCTAAAAACCTAGCCCTTAGTATCTTAGCTTTTCCCTCTTTTCTCCCCAAACAGGTCCTCTGCATGGCAGCTAAGCCATTCCTGTGCACATATACTTTTATGACAGTATGATGGAATCTTGACTTTTATGATAAATTACATGCATCCATGCTCATATTTAATGAAGTCACTTGGCAAGGGTGTACTGCCTCACTAGTTTTCCAAAGTTCATTCTGTTCACATGCCTCTTCGGTTACCCCTCTGATTCTTCTGGCCTAGATACTTGAGTTATTCTTTTTTCAAGGTCACCCTGCTTCCTTCCTCCACTTCTAAAAGCACCTGACCTCTGGTCAGAGACGTGTCCTGCCTAGGCTTACTTCTGCTCACTGCCCCCAGCGCCCCCAGCGCCCCCAGCACCCCTGTCTCCCGAGCAGGCGGTCTCCCCAGCAACCCGAGTTCCTGTCTCCTTTCTCCCCACCCGCTCCTGGCCCACGGCGTGTTGGAAAGCGCAGGATCGCTCAGTTTCACCCTCATGTCGCCACCCAGCCTTCCCTCCAAGCCCTTCCCACTCCCACACACCCCCTCCTCTAGATCGGGAGGCCACCTCGGGGATCTCACCGCCAGGCCACTCTTCCTGCTTCTACTTTGCCTCACCCACCTGTGGGCGGCAGTGAGCCTGCACCAGAGGAGAACGGATTTAGATCTCTGGGATTTAAAATTTAACACTAACATTAACTTGAAAATGAACTCAAGCAGCCCCAAAAACTTTGCAGCCACTAACAGGTGGCAGTTTCTCTTTGTTCCCCCTGTTTCCTGAGTCTCGGGGTCAGAGAGAAGGCAGAAAGCTGATTTTGCAGAACCCAGGCCATCCTGTCCCAGAGTAGTGAGGAGAAATTGATAAGAAAAACAAAAAGCAACTGTATCAGTACAAGAATGTCTGCTTAGATCCTTGAGAGTCGCTACTGGATGTGTCTGTGAACCCCGCAGCCTCTCTCCCACAATTTCCCCTTCAAAATCCCAAACTGCTTGCGCTTCAGGAGAACTGTGGTTTTTTAAGGCACGAGCTTGCCACTCCCTTATTTGCTGGCAAATTAATAAACTATTCCTTTCCTTTCCTCAAAACCTTGTCATTGTGTTTTGTGCTTTCACTTTGTTGACAAGGACCAGTTTTCGGGAACCAGCCAAGCCAGGATTCTACAGGAAAGAGCCTCTCTTGGCCTTCAGAACCATGTCCGCAGCTGGAGCCACGACGACCCTGCTGGCCTGCTCACACCCAAGTGCGGTCAATGACGCTCTTGAGAATCTATAAGGACAATGCTCTTTCCTCTGACTTATGCTGTGTTTAAAATGGGGAAGCACAGCGATCTTGCTGAAACCCCACAGTGCTCTCAGCTCTTGCTATTCACTTGTACACAGGGAGGGTCCCTGGGCCCACCAGCATCGTGAGCGCAGCTGGGTAAGGACAGCTTGAGTAACAGCCCGGCATAACCCTGTTCCTCTCTGACCCACAGGCCTTGTGGCAGGGCCTGGCTTACTCTCTGGAACAATTTCTTCCTTTATAGTACACCTTCCGTAGGGCACACCTTGCCTCCTGTCTGCTGTCTTGGTTGCCCACACCCCTCCCCCGTACCATTCCCACTCTCCATACCCAACAGAAGCCTCCGTGCGCATCTTCAGCTCGATCTGTGGACAGAGTTTATGTTGTTGTGGCCGGCATTGTTGTCGTTGTTCACCCAGGAGGCCACTCGGTGAATGTAAACAGATACTTGGAACTGGTAACTATCTCCTAGGTGTGTATCCCACATATACCTCAGCCCAGCTGATACCCAATTATCGAACACGGCCTTATGGAGAGGTGATTCTATATCACCTCTCTAGTCCCAGGACTCCAGCCAAGGTAGATGTGTCCTCCAAACCAAAAGTCATCTAAATAGCTTTTCTGCTGCAGTGTGGATTAGAATCAACATCAGAAAAATAACACCCTAATCATCTAACTCTTAGTCGACCCTCGATTGGGTAGTGCTCTTCAAGGACTAGGAATCAGAGCAAACAATTTTTCTAGAGATACATTCACTGGTAGCTTTGCCCAACTGTGAGCTTAAAGTGCCTCACATTTGATCATTTTTCATCCCAAGGAGAGAAAGCAATCTCAGGAAGGGCTCAACTCACTAGCTCTGCATCCTCCTCCTCCTCTAAGACTCTCGGGAAGAGCCAACACTTCTCAAGGCTGGACGCCCATGACTAATAGGACTCCACGCAGGAACATGTCCACCTCTACTAGCCTCAACTGTTCCTTCCTTCCCTAAGAGCT
The DNA here is from genome assembly GCF_040802235.1 of Manis javanica. NCBI lineage: Eukaryota > Metazoa > Chordata > Mammalia > Pholidota > Manidae > Manis > Manis javanica. The sequence continues at coordinate 104,785,027 of NC_133164.1, read as the reverse complement.
GTGTCACTGTCAGACTGGTCTCTCATTAAGAGTCACCCAGTCTTAAGAACGAGAGCCAAATTCCAACAGAAAACATTCAGTATCTGAATAGACAACAACTGTATAATTGATAAACTCCAATTAAAATAAACTTATGCCGAGTATGCAAGGGAGAAGGAAGAAATAACAGATGTATTTACTCATTACTAAAATCATTTAGTAACATTAAATGGTGACTATGACATTTACCACATACACACATTAAATGGGGTGCTGGCCTGCCAGTTCCCAAATTTTCTCCTAGGTTGTTTCGTGGTTCTTACAGGCTCTCCCCTGCCCAAGCCCAGGCCTGCCCTTTTCTACTACCCTCTCCCTGTATCTGAGTCCATATACCCATTGGAAAGGGGAAGTACCCGAGAAGCACAAGACCTTGACCCTTGGATAGCGCAGGCACTAGGACTCGAGAGTCACACAAATAGTTTCCCCAAAAGAGGTCCAGTGCCTGCCTCCCTCCCAGAGTCTGAACCACTGCCTTCTTGGCCCCTCCTGCCCTGAGCCCCTGCAGGCCCCCCAGCCCTTTATGCCTTTGCTGCTCTTTGGATTAAAGCCTCTGTTTGTCATCTGTTTTTAGAAAACCTGAACTTTAAATGAACATTAATAGTGAGTATAATACTCATTCACTAAAGCTATGAATTCACCAAAAGTTTTATTTGGAGAAATTGAGAATTAGAATTGTTTATGGTGAGGGAGGGAACAAAGACTAATACCACCAGTTACTTTAAGTGATTAGTATTTGGATGGCAAGAGAGGTAAAGGGCACGTCTTTGACTGAGTGCCTAGAAGTTGACCCTGAAACAAAGATTTATGTGAAAAGTGCTCCCAGGAAAAAATCAGTAAGAGGATAAACTAGAACATGTAGCTATTAAATGTACATGATTAAAACATCAGAAATATGTGTCTTAGATTCTTGCTATTCTAAAGTGGTGGTCTTTGACCAACCATGTTGGCATCACCTTTAAGACTGTTAGAAATGCAGAATCTCAGGCCCTGCTCTAGACCTGCTGAATCAGAATCCTCATTTTGAAAAGATCTCCAGGCAGTCAGGATGCATATTAAATTTTGAGAAGCATTTCCTTATAGGAAGCTGGGTGACAACTAAGAACAAGAGATGCTAATGTCTACTGCCAGAAAGATCCATTAGTCAATTCATATGTCCAAATTTTGACTAAGTTCCTGTTGTGAATAATAAATAATTATCTACTAAGATTTGTTTTCCTAGTACATGGAGAACTCTGAGAAGTCAGGGACTGTAATATGTGAAATATGTATTAAAAAAATTATAAGCACATGGCTAAGTACATAGTTGGGGTTCAGTGAACATACTTGAGCTTCACTTCTTAGTAGCAATATAAAACCAATTAAAATGAATATTTCAAAAGTTGTGACAATGACACAACTAACTTCTTTAACAAACACTTACGGAGTATCTATCATGTTCCAACCATGTTACAGGTGTTACTCATTCAAAGATAAATAAGATGCCACCCAGTCTGCTAGGCTGGGGAAAGAATCTAGCAAGGAGACAGATGGATTTGCAGACAACCTCAATATAATGTAAGGAGTTCTGTGATATGTAAATGGGCTTTGAAAGCAAATAAGGGACCCCAAACTCAGACTGTAGTAGGAATAGGGGTCAGAGAAGTAACTCTGAGCAATTCTTACATGAAGAGCTCACATAAAGATTAAAGGTCAAATGGTAACCACAAGAAACAACTGGAGAAGGGTGTTCCAGGTAGATGGAGAAGCAATGAAAAAAGTTATAGACACAAGAAAATCCATGACTTTATCCATAGAAGTGGAAATAGTTCAGAATAACTGGATGGTATATATAGAAAAAGGAATGGCAAGATATGAGCTGGTGAGAGGGGCAGGAACCAGACATACAGATGTTGTGTGTTGCAATGGAATTACAACTGTGATGGGCCACGACAGCCCACAGTTCAGACTCTCCATGCAGGACCAACATGCTTATTCTACCAGCCCCTGGGAGTGCTGTCTGCTCATGGGTCACACTGAATCCCACGATGCGACGAGTGGATCACTACATCTGAAGGGGGCCACACACAAGGCCCTTCTCCAGAGATAGCCTCCAGTCTATGACTGGTGAATGGGTAAAAGGTTCTTCTTCCTTGCCTTAATATTGGATGACCCTGAAGGGCCTCCTCAGTTCATTAGTTTCTTGTGGGGTCAGTGGAGGCCTCTGTTGTTACTGCCCCGCCATTCATCTCCTCCCACTGCCTAAGGCTGCTTCCTCTCTCACGGGTACTATTCCCTAGAGTACGCTCTATCTCAGAGTCTGTTTCTAGGGAACTGAACCCAAGACCATGGGTACTAGAAAGTGGTCCCAAGAAACAAACCCTACAGTGAGATGTGGGGCTGGATCACCCACCAGATGAACAATGAAGACTCTATACTGTTGGCAGGCTGAACGCTGATAAGCCTTCACCGTGGTGTCATGGTATAATTGTCAAATTTTCACTGGTGGTAAACTGGGATAGGACACCAGTAAGAAGGAATATACGAAGGGACATGAGGGAAACAATATATCAGGCTCAACTCAACCTGTGGGCTTGGATTTTTTTAACTACTTTATTCTGGGATTATTGACATAACAAAAAGTTGTACATATTCAATATACACAATTGATGAACTTGGAGATAAATATATACCCATGAGACCATCACCAGAACTTATGCCATAAACATATCCATCACCTCCAGAAGTTTCCTCTCATTGTCTTTATTTATATGGGCTCGAATTTTATCCTATAGACATTAAGAAGCCATTGAAGAATCTTTTAAATCATAGTCTTAGTGGCTGAATGAAGAATGGATTTAAAGGGAAGACAGAGGGTTGAGAAATCAGTTCTGCTATTATTATAGTAACAGAAGCCAGAAATGAACCACAAGGGACAGTGGCCTATCCTGGGGCTAATTATAGTAAGTTGTGATGCTACCCGTAGACCAGAAAGGGCAATGGGGGAAAAGGTTACTAGAACCCAGTGACAGAGAGGACTATGGGAGGAGGACCTCCTGACAGACTTCTAATCAAGGGCACAACCTGGGAACAGTACCACAGGAGGGGGTTGGGGTAGTAAATATCTCAGCATCACTATCCTTACTCCCCCAATCTCTTGTTGGCACTCACCATCCATCAAGCCCACATGAAAGGCTCAGGGAACCCACTGATCAGTCCACAGAGGTCAGCCACTGAGGCTCAGAGTGGAGTGAGGAGGAGACTGGGTTTTGAGAAGCAAATGGAAAATACTCAGCACTCCACATGGAAAATAGAGACCAAGACACAGAAAATAAAGAAACCCAGGGGCAACAGACCTGTTGAGCAAGGAGAAACACTGTGATTATTATTTTCACAAAGGCAGATGTTGAATGTATGCAACAAAAAAATATTAAAAGAAATATTCAGAAAGCAAAGAGCTCTTAGAAATTAAAATTTAGTAGAAAGACTGAGGGGTAAAGTTGCAACAATCTCCCAGACATTAAAGCAAAAAGATGAAATTATGTTAAATAGGAGAGAAAAGATCAAATTAAGGACATGCCCAGGAGGTTCAGCATTTGAATAATAGAAACATATAAAGATAGGCCAGCAAGTGGGTATAGAGGGCAAGTACCTCAACATAATAAAGGCCATATGCGACAAACCCACAGCCAACATCATAGTTAACAGTGAGATGCTGAAAGCCTTTCCTTTAAGATCAGGAACAAGACAAGGATGCCCACTCTCCCCACTTTTGTTCAACATAGTACTGGAGGTCCTAGCCACAGCAATCAAACAACACAAAGAAATAAAAGGCATCCATATTGATAAGGAAGAAGTTAAACTGTCCCTGTTTGCAGATGACATGATATTGCACATAAAAAACCCTAAGGAATACACTCCAAAACTACTAGAACTAATATCTGAATTCAGCAAATTTGCAGGATACAAAATTAATACACAGAAATCTGTTGCATTCCTATATACTAACAATGAACTAGCAGAAAAAGAAATGAGGAAAACAATTCCATTCACAATTGCATCAAAAAGAATAAAATACCTAGGAATAAGCCTAACCAAGGAAGTGAAAGATCTATACCCTGAAAACTACAAGACACTCTTAAGAGAAATTAAAGAGGACACTAACAAATGGAAACTCATCCCATGCTCTTGGCTAGGAAGAATTAATATTGTCAAAATGGCCATTCTGCCTAAAGCAATCTACAGATTCAATACAATCCCTATAAAAATACCAACAGCATTCTTCAATGAACTAGAACAAATAGTTCTAAAATTCACATGGAACCACAAAAGAGCCTGAATAGCCAAAGCAATCCTTTGAAGGAAGAATAACACTGAGGGGATTAAGCTACTCTACTACAAAGCCACAGTAATCAAAACAATTTAGTATGGGCAAAAGAACAGAACCATAAACCAATGGAACAGACTAGAGAGCCCAGATATAAACCCAAGTATACATGGTCAATTACTATATGATAAAGGAGCCATGGATATACAATGGGGAAATGACAGCCTCTTCAACAACTGGTGTTGGCAAAACTGGACAACTACATACAAGAGAATGAAACTGGATTATTGTCTAACCCCATACACAAAAATTAAAGTCAGAATGGATCAAAGACCTGAATATTAGTCATGAAACCATAAAACTCTTAGAAGACAACATAAACAAAAATTTCTTGAATATAAACATGAGTAACTTTTTCCTGAACACACATGAAAAGATGCTCCAAATCACTAATTATCAGGGAATTGCAAATTAAAACCACCATGAGATATCACCTCACACCAGATAGGATGGCTAACATCGAAAATACTAGGAACAACAAATGTTGGCGAGGATGCGGAGAAAGGGGAACCCTCCTACACTGCTGGTGGGAATGTAAATTAGTTCAACCACTGTGGAAAGCAGTATGGAGGTTCTTCAAAAAAACTAAAAATAGAAATACCATTTGACCCAGGAATTCCACTCCTAGGAATTTACCCAAAGAAAACAACTTCTCAGATTCAAAAAGACATCTGCACCCCTATGTTTATTGCAGTGCTATTTACAATAGCCAAGATATGGAAGCAACCTACATGTCCATCAGTAGATGACTGGATAAAGAAGATGTGGTACAAATACACAATGGAATACTCTTCAGCCATAAGAAAGAAACAAATCTTACCATTTGCCAAAACATGGATGGAGCTTGAGGGTATTATGTTCAGTGAAATAACTCAGGCAGAGAAAGACAAATACCAAATAATTTCCCTCATTTGTGGAGTATGAAAATGAAGCAAAACTGAAGGAACAAAACAGCAGCAGACTCACAGACTCTAAGAGGGGACTAGCGGTTACCAAAGGGGAGGGGTGAGGGAGGGCAGGTGGGGATGGAGGGAGAAGGGTTTGAGGAGTGTTATGATTGGTATACATGTGTATGTGGGGTCACAGGGAAGAGAGTGTAGCACAGAGAAGACAAGTAGTGACTCTGTGGTATCTTGCTACACTGATGGACAGTGACTGCAATGGGATATGGGGGGAAGACTCAATAATAAGGGTGAATGTAGTAACCGCAGGGTTTTTCATGTGAAACCTTCATAAGAGTGTATATCAATGATACCTTAATAAAAAAGAAAAAAAAAGACCAGCAAACATGAAAGGAGAAAATTATCAATAAAAGAGTTCAAGAAAATTTCCCAGAACTTAAAGATACTGAGTTCCCTGATCAAAAAGGTCCACTAAACTTTGACCACAATGGATGAAACTACACCATGGCACTAGGACTGAGGACAAGTCTCAAGAGAGAAAAGCGAGTCACATGGAGAGTCTGAGAGGTCAGGATGGCTTCAGTCTTTTCAAACAACACTAGAAGCAAGATAACAATGCAACGATGCTTTTAAAATCATGAAGGAAAACCGTCTCCAACTTATCTCCAGTTTATGTCTAGCAAATTATCAATCAGATATAAAGAGAAAATAAAGACATTTTAATATGGAATATGTCTCAAAAACTGTATCTCCCATGTGCTCTTCCTCAAGATATTACTAGATGATACCTGTACAGAATCACAGAGTGAATCAAGAGAACATCAAATGCAACAAAGAAAGAAGCGAAGGGAGTTCCCAGGAAGACAATGAGCAGACATCCTAGAATGATCACTGTGTACTAAACGGAGAAGGCAACAAGAGATTAGAGCAGAGCGCCTCGAGATCGACAGCACAAGATGGCCACCGCCACTGCACTTTCTTGTTAACTTAAGAACAGAATGCCTGAGTGAGTCTGGTGCTGATTCTAATCTGTATGTCTTGTCTTGACCACGTGTTGACGAAGATGCCTAATATCAACAATCATCTGGAAATGAAAATTAAAACCACAAATACCTCTGCACACCCACTAGAATAGCTAGAATTAAAAAGACCAGTAATTCCAGGTGTTGCCAACAATGTGGAGCAACTGGAATTCTCATACACTGCAAGTGGGAGTGTAAAATGGGACAACCACTTGGGAAAGTTTGGCAGCTTCTTATAAATTTAAACATATATATATATATCGTGTGATCTAGCAATTCCATTCCAAGGTATTTACTCAAAAGAAATGAAACTATATTGTCCACACAAAGACTTTTACACACTTGTACATAATAGCTTTATCCATAATAGCCTAAAAATTACTACCAGTGGACAATCAGTAAGTCAGTAATTAGTAATAGCAACAATTGACCATTTCAAGTCTGAGCTTATTATTTTCACTAACAAGGGGATGCAATCAACATTTTTCCTTCTAATTCTAATTCATTAGAAAAGTTCAGCTCACTCCACTTTCTGGTTGGATAAAGAAACTCCTTGAAGACGGGGACTGCTTTATTTAGTTCTGCATACATAGTATCTAGTTTAGTGCCTGCCACATAGTAAATTCTGACCAAATGCTGGTTGATCGTGATATAATTTGGCACATTTTAAGTTGTTCAAAAGACACAATACTACTTTAAATCACAACATTAGTATTATTTATAATAAACGTGTTTCCCTTCATCCTTAAGTTAGGGACTCTGCTGAAAGCTCCCAGGAGCCACATCTTTCACAGTGATTGACATTGCCACTCAACAGCAGCTCTGGGAAGAGAGCCTGGGTCACGATGGTGAAGGCAGCCTTTCCTTTTCTTGTTGCCCTAAGCTAAGTTTGTGCAGCCCTAACTGAGGAGAATATTAAGCACTATAATTCCCAAGTCAGAAAGGTTCTAGATCAGGTGTCAAAAGCAACTGACAAGTCAGTTCTTCCCTCTTGAGGGAAATTGTACTACCAGACGTGAGACCCTCAAGAAATAAATAAAAAGAAAATGAATCAGGTTCCTGGGTTCTCCAGTCAGGTTCGGAGGAATTCAATAACCAGCTTAACTTGGGATAAATTCCCATCCACTATTGGGTGAGCAGACAATATAAAATGAAAGTGCTATCAGGAATTACACTTCACTCTGAATTTACATTATTCTTTTCCAGCTCAAATAAACTATAAAGAAAATCAAAAGATAATACTCAAACAGCTTCCAGAAAAATAATATAAAAAAAGAAACCCAAAACTGCTCTCACATAAACACCAGAGCTGGCTCACCCCTTTGTTTGCAATCATGAAGTGGCACGGAGTGTCAGCAGGTAAAGACATTTCATTGTTCCATTCACTGCAGCTAAGAAAGTCTCCTCCTCACAATGGCTACCCTTGTAGAGAAAAATGCCAAAGTTCAAAAAGTGTTTTAAGATAATACCCATGCTCCAAACTCTCTGCAAAGATTCAGGGTCATTACTAAAAGGGAAATATAAGATGAGCTATGGTTTTTCCAGAGCAATCACTACATTTTCTTATGCTTTTTATTTCCTAGTCTCTTGTATCATAATTGTTGTTTCTTGCCTTTGTGGAGATGTTGGTACTTGGCAAAAAATGCCAAAGGGCCCAAAAGTTCTTTCCTGCAGACTTTGCAAGGTTTCTCAGATAATTATATCCATTATAAAAGAAGACACAGCCAGTTTAATTTTCAGAAGCTTGTCTGAAAAGTTTCAGGCAGACTTAATTGACAAAAGCAAACTGCTTCGCAAGGAAGACGTACAAGCTGGATTTTGAGACATCAGACTGACCTAGGTTCCTCCTGGAGCTCTGCTCCCTTATTCTGTGACTTTGGCCAAATGACAGCATCATCAAGCCTCAGTTTCTTTCTCTATAAAAATATTGTTTTTCGTATTAAATAATGACCTCTATAAAATAATGATCTGTGCCTAGAACATATTAACTCTTAGTAAGGGTACCTGTAAGAGGATGAGGGAAGTAAATTGGTCAAAGAGTAGGAAAATGGAGGGAAAAGAGGGAAAGGAGAGAAAATGGATAAAAATTAGAGAAGTCAGAGGAGGGAAGGAGAAGTACTGGGGGTTTAAAAAGATGTGAAATAAGGCTGCTCCACCCTGAAATTACCCTAAGAGCACAGCAACCACATGCACGATGGTGGGCGGGGAGAGGGCATGGAAATCCATTGAAGGTTTCAAGGACTCCACATTCTTTTAATGGGCTTTTTTTTAATTGAAAATACCATTCACATATCATAAAATTCACCCTATTAAAGTATACATTCAGTGGTTTTCCATATAGTCATAAAATTGTGCAGCCATCAACCCCGAAGTTTTAGAAATCAACTGAACATGCATATGACCTATGACTAGCTCATCAAGACGGCACGAGTGTCAAGATTTTATAAATCATCCTTCACTGTGTGAGTGTTTGATACATTTTCAATAACTGATATGATCTTCGCTCTTCTGTGACCTTATTATATCCCTTCAAAGATATTGGAGAATTATTATTTAATGGGTTGGTAGGGAAAAATCAGTAAACATTTTTTTAGGGCCTCAGGTTAGAAAAAGTATTAAATGTCCATTTAATTAATCAACCAACTGCCAGGTATTTGGTTCATTTGCATGGATGTCCTATCAATTAGACAGTGGTCCTCAAGGGAAATTTTTATCTGTGGACTTCAGTACCTGCCACTCAGGAACTCTTAACAAAGATTTCTTGAAATTAGTAAGTCTAACACTCCATGAGACTCAGTGCCAAAAAACAAGGAAAAGTTAAAATATAGGTGTTCGTCCTCCAGGAATCAGTACTCTAGAATTGGAAAGAACAAGATCAGTGCAGACTGGATCGGTCTGGTAAGACTTCAGATTTTTCAGCATGGATGACCTGCAGGAGAATCCTCGTGGGAGAGAGGGGGAGCATCAGAATCTCAGCGAAAAATGCAATTGCTTCCTGATACTGACTCTCAGGAGTTGAGGTTCCCTAATGAAGCAGATGTTCAAGGAAGCTTGAAAAATCACTGGCCTAAAAAAATCATAGGATGAGCCGACTAACCCTTAAAGGCTTTCATGTCCAAGTAGTTCATTTTTCAGGGAAGATGTTAAGATCTAGAGAGATGAAGTGATTTCCCCAGGGCCACACAGCGAGTTTATACCTCAGAACACCTGTCTTTGAGTTTTGGCAATGGTTGCTGGTCCGTGGAGACTTCTTGTCTGCACAGGAAAGCTCCAGTGATCAACTGGGGCAATCCACTGATCTGCAGTAGTCTCTTCCAGTCCCTCACGGTGCCACTTCTGATGAATTCAGAACTCTATATCCACTGTTATCTTTCCAAAACACTTCCTTTCTCTTGGCATTGGCCTCAGCACTTTCAGTCCATTTATAGGAACAGTGTTAATTATATTGTCACATTAATCATTTCAGCAGTAAGAAATAACACAGAAGAATGAGTATTATGCTCTACTTCAGAAAAAAAAAATCTTAATGTTTTGTAATCCCTCACAAGCCCAAATAGCAGCCCCATGACACCCCACCACAGTCCGCTGGGCTTCCTCTCCCTAAACTACTCACGCACTCTAATCCACTGGCCTTTGTGCCAGCTCTTTCCCTGGCCTACAGTAGCCTACGCTCACTCCCACCCCACCCCTTTCTTCATCTACTCAACCATCAAGGTTTCACTTAGAAGCTTTCTCTTACGAAAGGCTTTTCAGATTACTCAAAATCATGACCAATGGTTCTTTTCTCTGAGGCCCCAGGCCCCAGATGTGCAGTCTCTGCCTCTATTCTAGGTCTCAGATCCTCAGCTCTGACGTTGTTACCTGTCTAGCACCTGCTAGAGAGCAAACACCAGGAAGCAGGAATAAGACACACCCTTCTTCTTAGTGTTTCAGTAAATATCACAGAGTAGATGCTGAGAACATCTTTGTTAAATGGAGAGGTAAATGAAATATCTTTTCCTATTTGCATAGTTCAAAATATTTAATATGTCTGAGGAACAATGCATATTACAATATTTAATCATTTCTAGTGATGAAATAGTTATAGGGTGATCAAAAACCCAGCTCAAAAATAATATTTTAGAAAATAACACTGGTGAGTCTTTTTTAAAGTAAGAAACTTCGTTTTTAAGTAAGGCTAAGTAGGAAAACAGAGGAGCTAGGATTTGAGGCTTTCAGTCAAAGTGCCCATGATCCCATGTGGTGGGGAGGAAGAACCCAGGAAGCCCATCCTGACAGCACCGCACAGCTGGACAGTTCTGGATCCACAGCCTTAGGGAAGAAGGGAGAGAGACCGGAAGCTGGCTATGGTAATGTCTGTTTCAGGTCCTACATGTCAGTGCTTTGAGAATACATGCATTCGATATTTTTATGCCCACTTATTTCCAAATAAAGTTTAAGGAAGCTGAAAGTAATAGCACATGGAAGTGGGGTACATAACAGAGCAATAATATCACTTTTCAAATTTGGGTCTTTGTGTATGAAGGATGAAGAAAAAAAATGCACAATAGGCACTTACCACACAATTTTTGCACCATGGATGTTAAAGGAAAAACCACAGCATTCAAAAATGACCTCAAATGCATATGATCACTACAAATGACTAGCAGGGGCTATGAAAATGTCCCATCAGAAGTGGAGTCATCGGTGTCTATAAGGGTGATGAGCACCTGGCAATTTTGGGGAAAGCAAAGACAAATGTCCCTCAGAAAGCTCAGTGATCACAAATCATTCATATAACAAATTCTAATTAACAATGTATTAAGCATCAAATAGGTATAAGGCACAAAAAGATGAATTCCTAAAAGATCTGTCCTTAAGCTGCTTATACCTATAAGGGAAAGAAAAAAATCTGTATTACAACTCAGCAACTGTTCATTAAGCATGTACTACGTCCTAGTATCCTCTAAATACTAAAGTTGGATACACAAAGGAAGATGACTCCTGACCCCAAAGCACTCATAATCTAGATAAGGAGATAAGCAACCTATATGAACAATTTATGAACCATATAAAACATTTCTAAGCAAATGTTTTAATCGGGTAGTATGGAAAGTGAATGCTCCCTGATTTTTTAAAAGGAACACTTACTTATAAGCCTAAAAACATCAGGAGATGCTTGTAGGGATTAAAGGTAGCCAAGAAACTGAGGTAGACCTTGAAAAATGACTTGGAATCAGGATCCAGGGAAAGATAGGGTGAGGGATTTCAAAACAAAAAATAACACAGAGAAGACTTGGGGTTAAGAAATCTGCTCGTTATGAAAGTTGTATTCTAAGACAAGGTGGAGGGAGACTTTTTTAAGTTCCAGACTATGTGTCCTCCAAGCGTGTTTGTCAGGCACCTGTTGGCAGGTGGCACTGTATCAACCTGCACAAAGCCATCCACTTAATCCTCAAGGCCAGATCTGCCACGTCAGAAACCACCAACTAGGATGCATGCCAAGTCTCTCTCCCCAAACCAAGGGTTTCATATCTATTCTCTAACTCCAGGAACCCAGGATTCCAAAGACACAATGATCAAGACAAAGCAGAGGAAAATGTAAAATGTGAACACTGGCTGAGCAGATGCTGAAATCATGAGCCGCCCATCCTCAGCACGCTTAGAAGTGATTCAGTAATGCACTGTCCCCCACCATTTTTTAGTGATTCTATACAGCTTTGAAAATGAGGTCTTTCTGCCTCTTTTTCACAATTTCACAACACAGAGAAGAGAAATATCCAACTCTTTTGCAGACTGGAAAAGGAGTAAGTTACATATCTTCCTGTTCAACAATAACTTGGAGGCAGCTAATGAGATTTTCTTTTCTTCCCTGTGCTCCCAGAAGCCACTCTACCAGGCAGGGTGTAGCCATGAAAATGTCCACCCCATTTATAGTTTTTCAGACAGCAAGCTGAGAGATGAAAATGGTTTAGTAATGGGAGTTGCCATAAAACTTATAATTACAGAATTTGCTACAGTGAACACCATAATGGACTGTTTGTTTAAATCAAATATTCACTGACTTTCTTCAAAGATAAATGATGTATTCTATATCCCATTTTCCCCAGATGCACTAAGAGAACATTTCTGGACAACAGCAGTCCTCCTAGCTTTCTTAGGCACACCAGCAGGAATGGTTACACCAAGTACACTTAGGAGCCACTGAGCACAGCCCAATATCTAAGCCCAGCACTTAAACAATCAATTAATATATTCTTACAAGGCATTCAAGGTGAGCAAACACCTCATCTAACAGAAAAGCCAAGGGTATGCCAAGGACAAACCAATCTAGCCCTGGGCTGACTTTAAAATCATCTAACCTTTCTCTGCCTTAGTTTTCACATCTGTAAAATTGAGTCAAATCTGTTTTTCCAAGGTCTGACTCCTCTAACATGCTGTGATTCTAAATCAGAAGGAAAAGTTGAATTAGAATTAAGCTCTTACTCAAGCCCTCAGACAAAGCTGGCTCCATATAGTTTAGCCCCATCAAGGACTTTGAAGGAGAATTTCATGAAGGTGACAGAGGGAATTGCCTCTCACAATTTCTCCTCTCCTTCTCTCCCCTATTCTGTATTCTGGCAAATCATGGGAAATGTGTTTGAAGCTTGAAGTCACTTACTAAAAGAGTAAGAATCATTTTCCTTCTCCTCCCTATTGTTAGCCAACTATTAACTGTCCCCACAGGACAAGGGGTGTTGAGAGGATTAATTAGTTGATCTCTGTAAAGTGTTCTGCAGGGGAGGAATGCTATGCATCACATTAAGGAACATTCATACGCAACCAATTTCACAACAAAGAAGAAAAGCCCAGGAAGAAGAACCATTCCAAGGTTTAAAATAACTGAGAGCTGGGAAAAAAAAAGGGGGTCAGGGACAGAGTGGGATGATTCTATGTCGCTCAGTTTGGAAGGCAGGGAAACCCAACCAACAAAGATAGGGCATGAATCAAAAAGATGCAGGACAAAGCACATGAAAGCACCCGTGCTTGGAAAGAGGAAATGGGAGAGGAGAGGAGCAAGGTGGCTGGATCCTGCAGATTAAAACCTCCATCCTATAAAGGACAGGCACCCGGAGGCCAGGTCTTTCACAGAGGCTGTGTGAAAGAACAGCTTTGTGTTCCATTCTCCAAAGCCTTCTGTAAATCTCTCTTTCAAAGAGCATTGCTCCCTCAGACCAGCGATGCTGTAACCCGCAGCAAGAAAGGACATTTCTACAGTGGCTTCATGACTCAAGCCTTGGGGGAAATTCCATGCCACTGGAAAAATCCCAGCCCCACTGGAACCAAGAAACTTAGGCTGCTCCCTTATAATTTTTCTTTTCTTCACAGCAAAGAATTAAAGCATGGACAAAGTGGAGAACTGAGGCATTTTATCCTGACAATTCAGACCAAAAACAGTAAGATACTGGTTTTCTTCCCAGAGATTAAGGGAAAAGCCTGAGGCCAGCCCTGTCCCTCGGGATAGGAGATGCAGCAACACCTCTGTATTCCATGGAATGTCATAAACAGCCCGACCACATGAGCTAGAATTCTGGTCAACGCTGCCGGTATGCCTGCCGAAGACCTGGGGTTGGCAGCACACTGAGAGTCACCTTTCACAGCAGCCCCTGCTAGTATGGACCCTTGTTCTGTGGAAGTGCCCGGAAATCTCCACTTCTTCATGCATTTCACCTAGTATGTGTGGATAGTCCAAAAGAGGAGTCCCTGAGTAACTAGGACCTCTGAATGGCTAATGTCTGTCAATCAACTGAAGTTCTTCCATGATGAGACAAAAGAGTTTGTGCAGACACATCAACTCGGAAGATGAGTTGGACAATTTAATGACCAACAGTCCCCTTCACAGGGCTCATATTGAAGGACTGCTGGTATTTAGGGTTGAAGGAAACAGCATGAGCCCAAGTGCTCTGATCTTGACTTCCAGCTTTATAACCTTGGAGAAGTTATTTCATCATCCTAAAACATGAGGTTCTCATTTACAGAGTGGAAATTATAATAATATTTAACTCATGGAGTTGTGATCAAATGTAATTATCAAAAGCACTTCAGTCAGTGTTTGCACTCAATAAATGTCCATTTTTATCAGTATTTGGATTTAAAATTTATTGTTAATTTTTTCTATATTAAAGGAAAAAGTTATCAAAATTCAATTACAAGCCCCTTAACATAACTGTCTATATTTTTTCATGTTCTCTTCCAATTTTTATCTGTAAGTACACAAACATTACATGTCTGTAATCATGCTATGGCTATAACATTTATGTTATAACAAATTATGCCATAAAGACTTTTCATCCTGTTTCTTTTTTTTTAATCTTACATATCAACCTTTATTATTTATTTATTTTTACAAATTAAAGTACCATTGATACATAATTTTATGAAGGTTTCACATGAACAACATTGTGGTTTCAACATTCACCCATATTATCAAGTCCTCACCCCCCATTCCATCTGGTTTCACAGTGTCTGTAATTATAGCATGGAAGGCTTCCACAGTGTCCAGTTGGCACACCATAGGTTAATATGAAGTTCCTCCACTGGAGAATGATGTGGTAAAGAGAACAATGAACTTGGAGCTGAAGACCTGGATTCACCCCTGCCTCTCTCTAAGCACATGTGCGTCCAGGTGCTTTGTTGCAGATCTCTCTGACAAGTGCCCTATCTTTCTCGTTGGGTTTCCCTGCTTTCCACACTAAGCAAAACTTTCCAAACTCTACCACTCAGCCAACTGTGCAGCCTTAAGGAAACCACACCATTTCTCTAATCCTGTTCTCTCATGTATAGAATAAGAAGAACAAATAAAACCACCTACCCCAGAAGTTGGTGTGAAGATGAAATGAGATAATATGTGTGGGAAGGACCTATAAACTATAAGTTAATAGACCCTTGCGTGTTAAAAATACACCAGTAGCAAGTACCAAATGATTTCCCTCATTTGTGGAGTATAACAATGATGCAAAACTGAAGGAACAAAGCAGCAGACTCACAGACTCAAAGACTAGTGGTTACCAAAGGGAAGGGGGTGGGGAGGGAGGGAGAAGGGGATTAAGGGGTATTAGGACTCGCAATATAGGTAGGTCATGGAGAAGGCAGTACAGCATGAAGAAGACAAGTAGTGACTCTATAGCATCTTACTACACTGATGGACAGTGACTGCAATGGGGTCTTGTACTATGGGTGAATTGATAATATGGGTGAATGTTGTAACCACAATGTTGCTCATGTGAAACCTTCACAAGATTGTATATCAATGATAACTTAAAAAAAAAAAAAACCAAGGCAGAAAAAAATATGCTGAATGACCCCCAGCTATTAAAGCAGGTTTAAAAGTCAAAAAAAAAAATACAAGAGTATATTTTATAACTTCCTCTTTCTTTTAAATGATTTCTTTGGTCATTTCCCAAAGAAGAATTACTGTGTGCAAGAGTATGTCCATTTTTATGACTCATGATAGGAATGGCTAAATTGCTTAAACTGAAAACTAATGGATAAATGTATGCTCAGTCCATTACTCCAGCACCCTCAGCACTATATCCCAAACACAGAAGCATGTGTGCATATGCACATAATGCATGCATACATGGATGTGCACATGTACATGTATATACATAATAACAATGGTTTGTTTTGAGGAGTGTCAAGCCTGACATTAGAGACTTAGAAATGAAAACAGAGATGTAAATAAAACCTTTCTGTTCACTTTATTCTTATTTTACCAGTGGATTATTAATATCCACCAACCTCTGCCATCATTTTAAAAAGCCTTTAAATGAAAAATGAATAGATATACACTTGTCCTGGCAGATGTTTCACCACCCTATCTGCAGAACCACTGCACTGGATGGGATAGGCACCCACAGGAGAGAAGAGAAAGGAGAAACTTCCAAGGACGGGCTATGGAGGAGGCTCCCGCAGACAGGACGGGAATGAAGAGAAATGAACTGTACCCAGCAAGCACACTGGCAGCCAGAACTCCCGCAAAATGCACCTCTCTTTCTTTTTTATCTCTGATGCCTTCAAATCAAACCTTAAGTTGATTTTTAATTGTAATATAGTTGATATAAAATATTACATATTGTATCGGCTTCAGATGTTCAACATAGTGACTTGATAATTATATACATTACTAAATGCTTACTCTGGTAAGTGTAGTTATCCCTGTTACCATACTAAGATATTACAATATTACTGGTTAATATTCTCTATGTTGTACTTCCATTCCTATGACTAATTTATTTTATAATTTGAAGTTTGTACCTCTTTACCCCCTTCACCTATTTCACCCATCTCTCCACCCCCTCCCTATGGTAACCAAGTCTGTTTTCAGTTTTTATGGGTCTATCTCTTTTTATAATCTTCATCTTTGTTACATCTCTCCCATCACTTAAGTAAAACCTCTTTGGAAAAGTCCAGCCTCCTCTCAGAGCTTGGGAAGCTAAGGGGAACCAGGGCTGTGCTTGTCTGTGAGGCCAGGTCAGTGTACCACTAGTGGCTGGGTGTGCAATGGTGGCCACAGTAGGAGGGTAGGACATGTCCATAGAGGCATCCGCCAGGGACCAGGTAGATAGCCAGGAGGACAGATATCTGAGGCCAGTGTCCCCTTTGTTTTGGGGATGAGTATGAGACTGCACACAGCACCCATATCCACAGCAAGACTGAGCTCATGGATCCTCATATTAATCAGTGTCATATGCATGCACTAAATCACAGGGGCCTGGCACCCCCCACAAACCATGTGACCTCAAGCCTACAGAGCAATCTTTTCAATCTGAGCCTCATTTCTTTACTAAGATATGCCTGATTTTACTCACTTCATGGAGCTTAGCACTAGCTTAGGGTATCCTCTTAAAGAAAAGGAACTTCCACGGATCAGACAAGATGCAGTTTGAATCTCAGCTCTGTTGGGGGAATGGTGGACGAGTTCCTTAACTCCCCTGACCCTTTATTCATTTATAAAAAGGGGCTAGTTCAAACCTTCCTTATCAGATGCCCAAAGTCCCCTTAAACAATCAGAGTTATGTTACTAAACACATTTTCTAAAACCCACACTGAGAGCCCAAGAATGCAGTGCCTGTTTTATATCACCACTTAAAAGATCTGCATGTTCATACATATTAAATACATAGCACAGTAACAGAATTGGGACTTTCATTGTTCTTTCCATGAAATCCCTAATTCAATTTAGCAGCATTGTGGACAAAAGGAGTCAAGCTCTGGTTTTAATTACCAAAATACAGCTCTTAAATGGAGAGGGACAGTTGCCTGAAACCTACTTGGGCTCCAAAATGCAACATCCCAGAATATCATCCCAACATATTTTCAATAAAAAACCAGAAAGACTATGAAAAAATTGCTCTAAATTGATACTTTTCCAGAGAATGGCAGCAGCAAAATCAGAAGAGTTTTTATGACCAATTTCATATCCCATACGGCAGATGATTTCAGTTCAGTGAAGAGTCATCAAGATCCTTATTGTTTTACCTCTTTTCTTAATCCCAGACATAAATGAGTATTTAAAGAAGACTCAGCACATAACTGTCAAGTTAAGTCTCCAAGATCCATAATCCACCCTCACAAGTGAAAGTCTTAAACCTTGTGCACATTATAGAAAACTCCATTTCCCTCTCTTGGTTCCTTTCATATCACTAAAGCACAGTACAATACCTCAGTCAAATTGTGTGACCCAAGGCTGAGGGTAGGAAGGAATATTCTAGCAGTGAGATATGGGATAAGGCTTTGGAAAAGCATTTGCATTTCCTGAAAAAGTTGGTGACAACCTTCCTGTTCCCCTATTCTCCTTTACCCTGCTCTCTTTGCTCTTCTTTTTTTCTTGAATACTGACATGCTGAATGGAGCTGCAGCAGCCCTCATGTAACCATGAGGAAAAAGTGAGGAAAACTCGAAAGATGTAGCCCTAACATGATAAAGCGCCTGAATTAAACCTGGAAATTGCTCTCTCTCAATTTCTTGTTAAGGGAAAAATAAATAAAACCCCATTTGTTCAAGTCCCTCTACTGGAGTGTTCTATTACACCAATTAGGTGAAATCCAAACTGATACACCTGACAACGTCTCTCCCTCAAGGTGCTTTTAGAGAAGATGTTCTCCTTTACAGCTGCAGAAGACAGGCTTCCAGACTTACCAGGCCCCTATTTACACCAAGCCTCAGAGAATGAGAGCAGCCGCCTCTCAGGAAGCTCCAGGTTCCTTGGGTCCTTTCCATCGACAAACATGTGGGACATAAAGAACTGCAAACTCACCAGCCAGTAACCTAGGTCTGGTCAAGTTATGTTAGAAAAAAGCAGACCAAATAGTATCAGGGGCCTACAAAGTGTAGCATTCTTTATAGTAAAACATGTATTATCAACTTAGAAAATAAAGGCAAAGAAGAGAGAATGTCAGAGAGTAACAAAATATCTACCAAACCTCTAACTTTACCTCCATGATTAACAGGCAACATAGCTGAATACAATCATTGCTCTTTACAAAACACATAGGAAAGGTTCAATAAGGAAAGCATTTAAAGATGTACCTTCATAACTGCTATTGTTTATTTCTTTACTTCATGTGTTCCACTAGGACCACCAGCACTTCCTTCTACCTCTTCTCTCTCCCTTCTCTCTCCCTCTTTTTCCTTCCCCAGTCTGGGAAAGACAGCAAAACCTAGTCTCTCAAACATTCCAGCTCCTTTATGATATTCATCTAAACGGACTCCTCGAGTCTGAGTTAGGAAGAACTTCAGTGATCTTATAATAAAAATCTTAATTTCAGAATCACCTGTAAACCCCTCTTGAAATGTGGTCATTCTGCCTTTGTTTGACTCCTATGTACTGCTCTCATGGTGGCCAAGTGTCAGTGTTTTACAGCTCTCCTTGCTAGAAAAAGTTTCCTGGAGTCAGACCCAGGGAGGAAGTTTCTTGTACCTGCCCCCAGTCTCCCTTACCTACTGCAATGACACAGAATAAGCCTAACCTGCTTATTGCATGAGAGACCTTTGGAAATCACTGGGAAAAGTCCAATTTCCCTTCAGTTCTATAGTTTTCCAATATACTGCTTAATAATAGCCCTAGGAATGCAAATCTAGCATGGTCAGGGTACAAAAGAGTACTTTGGGCCAGTTCACCCATGTACACCTTTTTCCAGGGCATGCCACTTACAGAAAATTCCAGCTTGATTTGTCTGAAACAGAGGAACAAACATTTTCTAAAATAAGTCTATTCTTCACCTTACTTGCCAGTAAAAAATTGTTAGGAATACATGAGTCTATACATGTGATATCACTTCAGGAATTATACAAACACACACACACACACACACACACACACACACACACATACACCCCAATTAATTAGTGTAAAAACTGGTGAAATGTAAGTGTACAGAGTGTGTACAATTGTCTACTTTCTGGTGTTAATGCTGTACTGTAGTTATGCAGAACAATACCACTGGGAAAATCGAGATGAAAAGGTACATGGGCCTCTCTGTACTCTTCTTGCAAATTTCTGTTATGACTATCATTATTTCAAAATTAAAAGTTTTTTAGAAGTTGTTGAATAGTCCAGAAAGAACCTAAGACCTCACTGACTTTCTTGGTATTCCTAGCACACCATTAACCCACAGAGCTGGATCTTTGGTGTGATGTTATTCACATGCATATCTGTTATCTCAGGTCTTCCCATCTGTCACTGTAGGCTCGAACTTTTAGGAAAACACGAATCTTTGATTTATCGCTTTTAAATTTGCCTTGCTGTTTTAAACTCATTGTTCTGGCCTGTGAAGATCTTGAATCTTGATTTTGTTATCCAGAAAATTAAATATCCTATCTTGACCTTCCTTCTGTCTGAAAATATGAGAATTATGTCTTCTATCTTCATCAAGACCAAAGGAATCCAAGTTGAGATGGACCCATTGGTCAGCATTTTCCATGTACATTCATTGAATAAACTATAAAGACACTTTGATGTACACATCATCCAAATCTCATTTCTCCATTTTGTCCACAAGGATGTTTTGGCAAATTTCATAAACACGTGGATAAAGTCCTTATAAAAGGGCTTTGTGGCATTTCCCTAATCTGCCAATCTAGAAACTCCATTTAGAATTCTTTACAATGAGGAGCTCCCAGGCCACACAAAAAAAAGGACAATAAATTTGACTACATGTTTTTTTCTTTTTAATCAATGTGACAAAACAAAAATCCATAAGGAAAGTTAAAAGATAAATCACAAACTGGAAAAATATTTGCAACATAAAACAAAGTAATTCTCCTTAATTTATAAATATCATTCAAATCAATAATAAAAAGTTGAGTAACTTTTTAAAGAAACTATTTAAAGCAACTACAAAAAGTGAACAAAGGATATGAGGAGTTCATAAAAAAGAAAAACTTGAAGAGTGAACAAACTTTTGAAACAATACTTAAGTTTATGAATGCTTTTTCCCCCATTAGATTAGCAATTTTTTAGAATGTTAAAACCTAGTACTGTCTAGTAGTATCAATGATGTGTAAAATCAAGCATTCTCATGTCCTTCTTGTGTATGTAATAAAGTGACAACCATATTAGGTGGTACTTTGCAGTATTAAAATACATGCACATTTTGACTGAGTAACTCTATACCTATAGGAATTTATCTTACAGATATACATGGAAATACATATAAAATACATGTACAACATTGTTTACTGAATCATTGCTAGCAATAACAAAACAAACAAATAATGGCAATGTTTTTTAAAAATCCATATAACAGTAAAAAAATAGGGGGGAAAGCTATACATCCATGAAAAATATGAGGTGATTCTATGGGTATTAACATGGAATGATCTCTAAGGTAAACAATTAATCTTTTTAAAGCAAAGTGCAGAACAGTGTACTTGCAAAAAAAGAAAAAGAAAAAGATCCTTTCCTATGCAATTTTCTTTTCCAGAAGAATACAAGGAACCTTTACGAAAGCTTCAATGGGTGATGGAGGAGACCTCAGTTTATGGACCAAATTGGGATTATGGACAAATTTGCTTCCTTCTTTATACTTCTCTGAATTTAAACATAAGTAATGTTCTTTAATAGCACATATGAAATAGTGCAAAATCTATTTTGGTGTATCTGGATATTAGTGAACCTCTTTTGGCTCTTGACACACAATTGTTTTTTTTGGTAAGTGCCCAAAACCCAAACACCTAATGAAGAATTTTAGATTTTTGCCAAAGATCAATGCCAAGTTAACCAAATTGTAGTTTTCAGGACCCATCTAACTTTAATTTTAAAACACTAGATAGACTTTATTTGCTAACATCCGAGTCATTATGATATCTGAGTCCCATCAGCAGTTTTGTAACATAAGCAGTGAGTTCTTTCTCCATGCTAGAATGATTCTAAAACTTCCAGGGTCTCAAATCCTTTTGAGAATCTGATGAAACCCATGGACCATCTTCCATACACACACACGCACACACACACACACACACACACACACACACACACATACAGCACACTGACAAAAATATTTGTCTCTTATACCAGAGGGTTCACTGACCCCCTGAAATCCACCTGTGAGGTCCTGATTATAAATTCCCACATACCACAATCATTTGGAAGGCTTGTTAAAATACAGATTGCTAAGCCCCAGGCCCAGAGTGCCTGATTCAGTGGGTCCAAAGGATTTCCAATTCTGAGAAATTCCCAGGAATTCTGACACTGCTGGGGGACCACACTTTGAGAAAATAATCCATCTGGCCCCAGAGATGTGAACATATTTGAAGATTCCTAGGGGATCTCCTTGCTACGTTCTCACCTCACCTGGCTTTCACCTCTCCTTCGATCCTATTTGTCTTCCCTGTACAACGTGACCACTGCTCTCCACGATAGGGCAACACTGGCTATTATGATGGTGCCTGGCCCAATGCCTGGCAACCCTTGATTCCTCTTCAGGATCCACCAAGACATCATAAACAGTTTTTCTTCTCAGCATTTTTTCACAAGTCCCAGCCCATTTTCCTCATTACTTTCCCAAGCACATATCTCACACATCACACACCATTCTTTTGTATTTATCTTCAGCGTGTATTTGCCTCTGTACTTTGTATGCTTTGGTTTTTGGGGATGTGTGTGTGTTTTCCATCAGAATTCACCAGAGCACTCCCCAGAGAGTCTTTTTAAATCCTCACTGGGGTAGTTTTTTTCAGTTTGAACTGCTGCCCTTTTAGAGCAGGCTGTCTGCTTATTTTTCCTTTTCCTCTTGAACCCTCCTTTAGAAAAATCCAGAGTGTGTGCACAGCTGATCCAAAACTCCGTAACTTGGCAGTTGCAGAGTTTACAGTGACACATTTCCCCAAGATTTCCTGTTATTTCACTGATCAGTCCCCTCCCTTTGGTAAGAAGTCAGTCCAGCAGTTCCTTTATTAGCTTCTCTCTCCTCTTAGAGATGACAATGTGCTTAATATGAGCCAGTCAAGAACTGGTTGTGGAAAACTTGGGAGAAATGTCTAACATGAATTCCTCATTATGCCTGTGTGTCCTTTATGCCTGTGGCAGTTCATGGTCTGCTTTAGGAAAGCATCACCCTATCCTCTGGTGCCCACATGAGATCACATGTAACGTGCTTCAAAGGATGCCCCAAAGCCCAGCCAGACTGTCCTATACTTAAGGAAAGAGGAAGCTGGAAGGAAAAGCATCGGTCATCTGAAAGAGAATGTGGACAAGCACCTAAACCCCAGCAGAGCCGCCCGCTCACAGTGAGGTCGGGCAGTCTGAAGGCACAGCACAGGGTCTTTCTTCACCCCCATCTGCATCAGCTTCCTACTGGTCCAGGGACCACACACTTAGAGGCTCCCAACACTGATTTATTCTACTCCTGTTCTGGAAGTCAGATACCTCAAGTCAAGTGTCACAAGCGCTATTCCTTCTGACGGCTTCAGAGGGACTCCATTTCCTTGCCTTTCTAGCTTCAAGAAGCCTCCGGTGTTCCTTGGGTCATGGCCCGCCCCTCACACCCCTCTGACCCCTGCTTCCGACATCACGTCTCGTCCTCTGCTTCTGGCCCTCCTGCCTCCCTCTCGTAAGGACCTGTATGATTACACCGGGCCTGGCTGGAAAATCCAGGTTAATCTCTCCATCTCAAGATCCTTGATCATGTTTGCAAAGTCTCTTTTGCCATCTGGATTAACACATTCACAGGACCAGGGGTGAGGACATGCATATCTTTGTGGAGACATTATCCAATTTACCACAAGGTCCCAAAGTGAAACGCTATGGCTCAGGGGATATAAGCGCCCCTCATAAACAGGGTTAAAACAGGACAAGGATAAAACAGAAAAGAATTTTTGAGCTAGAAGAGACCCTCAGGTCCATAGGAGGCTGCCATTAGCCCACTGAGAGCCGCTGACTGTGTGGATACATTCCTGAGGCTGGTGGCTTGGGCCTCTCGGGCCACACTGGACCTCCCCACCTGGAATTGTAGCAAGTTTCATTCCGACCAACACACATCATGTTCTGTGGAGAGCTCTCCTCACCCAGTTCCAGTGCAGCACTGGCAGGTAACAACTGCAATACCAGAGCAGGTCTATATAGAGCCTTATCCTTTATGTCAGGAGGTCACACACATTTTTAACCATCTTTGTGGGTACTGAAAATATTCCTATTCTATAAGGAAAGTCAGGATCCAAAAGAGATGAAAAGTCACACCCAGTCCCAGCAGATGAGTTCGCTTCTGGTGAGCAAGTACTCTGTGCTTAGCTCTGTGGCAGATTTCAGGAAGAGCCCAGAGACGGAGAAAACAAGACCCAGCCTGCAAAGCTCTTGCCATCCAACTAAGCAGACTCATGCAGAGTCATTCACTTACTGAACAAATGTTTACTGAGTACTACTATGTGCCAGTCACCCTATAGGCACTGGATACAATAGCAAATGAGAACAAGGTGCTTGACCTAAAGGCGCTCACCCTCCAGAAGAGAAGACAAGGGTTAAGAGAGCGATTCAGTGCACCTCGGTCAGTGCCTGGCACAAAGCAGATGCTCAGTAAGTACTGCATGAGCAAGCATGGTGAAGGTAAGTGAGAGGGTGGAGAAAGCATCGGAGTACTTGTGACGGGCTTAGGGCCTCAGGAAGGCTTCCCAGAGGAGAAGATGTGGCAAAAGCAATGTGTCCCTTATTGTTAAAGAATAAACCACATGATATAAGCTATGCATTAGTTTTTCTGCAAAAACAAATAAGCCCAGAGTCTTCGGACTTACTACTACAGCAGTTTTTCCTGACTCCTGTTATATGCCAGCTCCTGCTGTTGTGGCTTTGCTCCACGTATCTTCACATTCTGAGACCCAGGCTGAAGGGGCAGCAACTATGTGGGACCTGCTGCTCTTTCGGCAGAGGGGGAAGGGCAAGAGGCAACCACACAGCGGCTCTTCCTTAGAGCTTCTGCTGGACATGGTACACACACACCGTGTCCACTCTCACCACACTGGTCAAGCAAGTCACATGGCCGCACCCAACAGTGCCAGGATTACTTCTTCCATGAGTGTAAGTAGGGGCACCACCAGTCATGGCCAATAGCAAGGATGCATGTCCTCACAAATAACAAGGGCCAGCACGTGCCAGCGTGCTCAGGCTGCCATGACAAAGTACTACAGCCCAGGAAGCCTGAGAAACAGAACTTTAGTTCCTCACAGTTCTGGACACTAGAAGTCTGAGATCAAGGCAGGGTCAGCCTTCCCTGAGACCTCCGTCCATGGCTGGAAGCCGGCCACTGGCTCCCGTGCCCTCACCTGGTCTTTCCTCCTTCCCTAGTGTCTCTTTTGTGCCCAAATTTCCTTTTCTTGTAAGGATGCTGGTCAGATTGGATTAGGATCCATCCTAATAGCCTCCTTTGAACTTATTCCCCTCTTTAAAGGCCCAGCTCCAAATACACGGTCACATGCTGGAGTCCTGGGGGTTAGAGCTTCAATCTACGACTCTACGGTGGACGTAACACTCCTATAACAGCACGTGAGGCCAGAGGCGTTCTGAGGAAAACAGGAACATGGACCCACCAGGAGAGGCCCGGAGCAGGAGAGCCGGGAGAATGGCAAGCCAGGACATGGGCCCAGTAGAGGAGAGGAGGGAGAGGGGACGACCTGGGCGAGGGGTGGGACTCAACCAGAGCCCCAGAGCAGACAAGCAAGATGAGCTTGTGGGCTAAGGAGGAAATTGCAGTTTTGAGACCAAAGAGTAAAAAGTGAGGCTGTAGAAATGGGAGGGAAGCAGGTCCATAAAAGCTTGGGAACCCCAACTGAAGAGGCAGCTCTGAGGTGGCAACCCCACGGGGAAGTAGTGCAGATGGTTGAGAAGTGGACTGGCAGGGATGAAACTGCTATTTGGGGAAGATTTCTCTAGAACTCATGCTGGGAGTGGGGGCAACGGTTCTTAGAAAGGACACATAGAACAGACGGAGTCATGGACATCTTCATTGGCAAAGAAATCGTGATTCAGAGAAACTAGTTACCTGCTCAGGAGAAAACAAGCAAATAAGCAGAGTCAGAGTAGCAAAACCTCAGACCCTCATCAGCCCAGGCTCCCCAAAACCATGATGGCATTTTTCCACTGTCTCTTGCAGATGTGAATTCCAATTCAATGAATTCTGGTTTCTTCAGAATGTTTAGACCATTACAAAAATGTTGCCTGAGCAGTCCAAATTCTGCAAAATATCATAGCATTGCTGTAGGTTTTCAGTAAGAGAAAAAAATTAATCCATATCAGAGGGGAGAGATACAAGAGGTATTATCTGTCCCCCAAAACCAAGAAACAAATGAATTAAATTTTCCTGTGCCAAACACACCCTAACACCACCATCCTAACCTCCTGTTGATGAGTAATCTTTGTTTAATTTACATTGAGAGCCAACTGGGCAGTAAAAAAGAAAAAAAAAAGAAAGAAAGGAAGGAAAGAAAACTAGGTCTAATTCTGTTCTCTGACGATGCCTACTGCTGTCTATGGTGCACAACTGATGTTAAAAATAATAACGATAATAGTAATTATTCCTGCATGTCACGCTCAGTACGGGTCACACCACCATGCAGAATGAAATAATAAGCAGACACAGAACCCCTTACTGAACTACACAATCATCAGAAAAGCTGCTTGGAACCAGGAGAATGGAACACAATGTGGTCTCGCATTGGGCTGCTCAAACTTGCAGAGCTCTGACCGGCTCTGCCAAGAACTGCCCGCTGGTTGGTCGCTGTGGCAGGGAAGGAATGTGAAGGGAGGCAGCTGTCAGATCACCACCCTGTGCCTCTCACAGTGTGCACGTGCTGTGAACAGGTGTTAAGTGGTTATGTCACAGGAACAGCCAGGGCAACCCCTTCTCCCCCAGCAGCTTGGACAACGCTGCCAGATATGGCAAAGAGCACCCTCCCCAGGAAAACTGCTGGCATCCAAGTGGAAGGATTTCATTTATTAGCTCCCTGGAAGGCTCTAGAAGGTGACTGATCTAAGAAGAGGTGCATAGGGGTGGCCTTAACTTTGCACGCTAGCTGTCTTTACAATGTGAAGAGAAAGGTGGAAGAAAGCATGTGTTCAGAGCAGCAGAGATGTCAGTAACGTGAAACTGATTAACGAATGCCAAGAGCCATCGTAAGGTCAGAGCTAGCATAGGGAGCTTCCTGCCAGGGGAGTATCTGAAACAGACCTCCCAGCACAGGCTGGAGGCAGTAGCCCTGCTAAGAACACTCCTCGTCCTTGCTTCCTGGGCATCCCCACATCTTATTTCCCACCAGGAAAGCAAGATGGCATAGTGGCCACACAGATGTGCTCAGCAGTCAGATATCCTGAATTCAAATCCGTGGTGTGTGAATTTGAGGGTGAGACTTTGCATCTGTTTCAGTGGATTGAAATCCTGAATCCACCCTTCAGTGCAAGGCTGGCAACCACCTTACTATAAGCCTGTAAAGCTGGGCACAGCACTTGACTGGCCTCTAAGTTGATGGTGATGCTGTTAGTTCTGAGATGGTGTGCCCAGCACACTTAGCACCAGAATGGATAAGCCCTCAATTGGCAATATAAGTTTTCTATTTCTACTAAATTCTTATCAACCCATATTCTAATTTTATGATATGTTCCTACTTTGCCCACTGGTATCCCTTTAAACAAATAGGTGAGTCCCTCTTGGTTTTCACTACATCCCAAGATTGTGTGACTCCCTCTCCAAATAAGAGCCTTTACTTTATATTTGTCAAACAAATAATTATTTCCTGACCTTTTTCTTTCCGGGCTGATCATCCCCAACTGTTTTGATTGCTCATTGATTCACCAGGTACCTGTTTCTTGCCAGCTGAGTGCCTTCTATTCTGCTAGGTGCTGGGATGTATCCATTAATGAAATGCAGCCCTGGGAACCAGATAGAAGATGGAAAGTGACAGGGACACTAACGTGGTGTCTGTACAAGGGAGAACTTCTTCCGATCAGACAGGTGCAGGGAGGGAGGAGCCTTGGGCACAGGGCAGGGCTGGGCCCTGAAAACCCCTGTGCACGGCTGGCAGTCCTGCTTCCTGTGGGCAGGGAGGGTGGAACAGATGCGCCCAAGGCTGAGACTTGATGGGTCTCTGACAGAGTATCAGCCGGGGTACATTTGTGTTCACTGTGTGGAGTGCAGCAAAAACAATCATGCGCTCTTATCTTCCCCTCCCAAATTCAATCCAAACACATATGCGCGCACGCGCACACACACACACACACACACACACACACACACACACACACACACACAGAAGAGAAGCTCTGGGGAGGGTGGCAAAAATAAAAAATAGATGTCCCCGTGCAGGAAACGAGCAGAGGAGCCAAAGGTGGGCCTGCACGGGGGAGAAGGGCCCGAGTGCGCCAAGGCGGCAGGAAGACTCGAGGAGGACCAGGCCTCGGGGAAGCTCTGCCCTGAGCGCCGGCCGAGGCAGTGCCCCTCCACAGCAGGGCTGCCCAGGAGCCAGGGAAAGCCAGCCGTGAGGGACGTTGGCCCAGACAGACAAGAGGTGGTCCAGGAACCCTGGCATTAGCCTTGCTGGCTCCGGGCGCCAGGCCGGGCGTGAGCAGCCAGCAGGCGGTGCTCCTGGAGCCCCACAGCAGACGCTGACCACGAGGCCCACCTCCAGCTGGGGTTCCTCCCGGGGCTGTTCGCACTCCTGTTTCCATGTACTGGCTCTGAACTCACCAACCTCAGAGTAGGGCCCTTTTTAGGCTACCGGTGGGCGCCAATCAGCCTGGGCCCTGTGGCTGCACTTCCCTTCTCACAGGCCAGGAGCAGAGCTGGGCTGTGTTGTCGCGCCTGTGCTGGTCACTGCGGTTTCCTACGACACACGGTGCCCCTGTCCTTGGCTCTTAGTTAAGGTGCAAAGCTACAGGTGCCCTGGGCTGCCTCTGACACAGCTGCTCCCCCCTCTCTGCCTCCCCACTTCCTTCTCTCTCTCCCTTTCTGCCTCCTTTCCCTGCCCTCACACTCTGTGTGCCTCCTCCCTTCCCAGCCTTCCCCTCTGACCTCTACTTACAGATTGCATTTTTGTTTAAAGACAGTGACGATGCACCTGGTCTGAGTCAGGCACTGTGCCTTCCCACACTGTGTGTGTGGTCTTCCCAAATTCGCTAGAGGGGTGTGGTCCACTTCCCTCCAGTCACGCCTGGAATTGCTCAAATTGGATTTACATTCATGCCCTCCATCTTTCCAGAGTAGCCTCTCAAAATACAAAAGAGCATCCCTTCCCTCTCATCTTCTCTGCTCCTTTGCTCCAGCAGTCATCTCCCCCTCTCCTGAATTAACCATCTCCCCCTCTTCTTGATGCCTCCTCTCAACCTACAGACATGCTTTAGGGATTTTCCCCCACTGAAAAAAGAAGAACACGCTGGACCCCACATCCACGTCCAGCTGTCAGCCATGCCACTGTGACACTTCGCAGAAAACTTCCTGAGAGAGTGGTCTACGCAGCCTCCATCCCCACACCTCGCAGGGGCCCCACCACATATTCCCTCAGGCTTCTTGTCCCTGCTGCTTGGCTGCAGTTGCCTTTCCCAAATCACAAATGACACCGACTTCCTGGTCTCCACGGTCCCCCTCTGCTCTCCCCTCGGTCCTCTCAGTGGTAGCTGATGGAGGCAGGGGCTCCCCCTCCTGGAAGCTCTCTTCTCCCATGGCTTCCATGAGCCCACGGGCTGAGTTACTCTCCCCAGCCTCTAAATACAGGAGGGGGCCTCTCAGAGCTGAGTCCCAGGCCTTCCCCTCTCTTTTTTAAGGGCATCTCATTGTTCTCATGACTTTAAGCACCCTCTATGCCAACTTTTAAATAGATATGTATAGCGCCATTGCTCTATTGAGCCTCAGGCTGATACCTAAGAGGCATCTCAGAAGTATCCTTTCTAAATCATAATTGTCGAAACCCCCTTCCAGGTCACTTGTGAAGTGTCTGCCCTGTCAAGAAACAGCAGCTCCATTCACTTCACTACTTGAGGCATAAACCTAAGCCTCCTGCTCCTTCCCCGCACCTGTATTTAGCTCATCATCAAGTCCTCGTAGCTCAGCCTCCAAACTGTAGCCCAAATCTCCACACCAGCTCCACCGCCTCCTTTCTAGCCTAGGCCACCTTCCCCTCCATTAGGACAAGCGCGATACGTTCTCTCACTCCCTCGTTCTTCCTTGCTCCATCTTGCCAGCCTCTAAGCCATTTCTCACAAGGCAAAGAAGAGGAGTTTTGTGACGCATTGTCAAAGCATATCACTCCTGTTTGCAACCCTCCAGTGGCTTCTCATGGCTCCTAGATCAGAACCTGACACACAGTAAGAGCCCCCTAAATAACTGTTGTATGAATGAGTGAGTGAATACTCAGCCAGGTTCACGTGGTCAAAGCACAAGAACGGATGATTTTAAATGGCCAAAGGGAGTTGCTTTTGTTATTCTTTGCACAGTGTTCAGGCTTGATAATTATTTGATGGATAAATAATAGCCACCATTTATTAAACGTGTCCAGGACTAAACTGTAAAACTGGGTTTATCCATCTCCCTTATTCACAGGACAACACAGCTAATGAGTGCAGAGTTGGATGTAAGCACAGGACTGCCGGATTCCAGAGCTCACACAGACTCGGCGCAGTTAGAGCAGCAGTTATAACGAGCACTCTGCAGTTACATCAGGCACTGGGAAATAAGAGAGGTATGGTCCTATCTTCAGGGCACTTATATTCTGAGGCCCATCCTCTTCCCAAAAGGGAATGGGTAAATGAACAAATAAAAGAACTAAGTCAACATTTTTAAATGACCAACTATATGTCAAATGCCACAAAGGCAGTGGATGTGATGACTATACCAGCAAGTTCTTGCCCTCAAGCGGCTCTACTAACCAGTCACTTAGTAAGTCCCACTTGACCTACCATTTCTGACTATGATTTCCACCACCTTTTGTGTCCACCACACCTTTAAATTATGAACCATACCAATATTATTTAATGATTGTTATTCACATAAAGTGTCTAAACATCAAATACCTTCTAAAATTCTGTTTCATCTCTGCCCAAGTCAGCATTAGTGAGCTTGGCTTATAACAGGGGCCGTCATAAACCCTAGGATGGCCTGGGGCAACCGGAATGTGCTTGTACTTCCAGATGAGGCTTCAGGGAATGGCACTGGATATGGGCCTTAGTGAATGGATCAGATTCAAACAGAGGTACGATGACTTTATTCTATGTGACAGGAAGTGTGAAATGTGATCTTTTTGGCTGATAAGGCGAGAAGCCACAAGGAGAGAGACATTTCAAAGGGTACATGAGATGTTGCACCAGAATCCTTTAAAGTTCTGCATCCATATGGGGAATTACTGTCATTTGCTTATTCTACCCCTGCAACTCACCTGGGAAGGTTGGCAGGCAGCGGGTCCTGAGCAGAGTCCCAGGGTGTGGAGAGAAGGAGGGAGGAATCCTGAAGGCCCCTAAAGAGAAGAACTAAAGCAAAGAGTGCATGTAAAGCACAGGGGAGATGTCTCACAAGAACATGAATGACATGGATCAACAGGAGCTTGGTGGGTACAAGGAGGGAGCGAGACACACCCTAACTAACTTCCCTCAGACTGTGATGAGCGCCTTCAAGGTGGGAACCCTAATGCTATTAGTTCAGAACTATTCAAGCCACTCATCACAGTGATGGCTTCACATGTCTGTGACCTCATACTGATAACTCACATATGGTCATTGAATTGGTCACGTATGTTTCCCTTCTCTTCCCATCCCCCTCCTAACTTTTTAAAGAGCTCGGACCCTGACTATTTATGTTTATCTATGTACTTATTAACTACCTTCTCTACTGTCTAATATAGCACCTCAGCCGAGCAGGTCCTTAATAAATGCAAGTTGCTTGCTTGCTTGGTTTTTTAAATTCCTCAAGAGAGTATCCATTTAATACAGAGACTACAAAACTTCTGCCAAATTCAGTTTTCTGCCACTTAACTGTGCAACTTGCCCTTGACATCTTTGCTAAAAGCTGAAAGATGGTTCCCTGTCAGCCTTTGTCAGGAACCTTCCTCGCTAATGTGGACAGTGTATTGTCAGCACTTAGCCCAGGTGATCAGAGGGAAGGGGAATGACTGAGACAGCTAGGCCAGACTTCAGTGATCTTTTATGTCACAGGCCTGGGATTTGTGCCTGGAAACTGTAACTTTCCACCCTCATCTTT
Organism: Manis javanica; assembly: GCF_040802235.1. Lineage (NCBI taxonomy): Eukaryota > Metazoa > Chordata > Mammalia > Pholidota > Manidae > Manis > Manis javanica. Next base: position 104,753,016 of record NC_133164.1, on the reverse strand, counting down.
CACTTACATGTATGGGGGCCTTAAAGATACAGAATTAAGTTTGAAGTTCTTACAACATGTCCCAGTAGCCATATGCTACTAGTTTATAGTTGTCCCATGAAAATGACAATATTTGTAAACTATTTTTGATGTGAGAGACTGATTAAGGAGGCATGTACATTCCAAGACTTAAAGTTTAGGACAAATGAGACTTAGAGCAATTATTTCCCCAGAAAGTGGAGGAAGCTGAAAACACAGGGGAAAAAAATCAGGGAAAGTGACTTCATCAATGATCCATGCACTATATTGAAAGCACCATTTAGTGGCTATGTATGAGGACACTCCTAAGCTTCGAGTCCAACAGCCTGAAGGCCAACCACTTTTTCCGACAATGTTTCACTCTGGGCCCCCACGGGACAGAAATCTGAACTGAGGCAAAACAGTGTTCTTGGATCTTTCCAGAACAGAATTTCCTCCATCACAAACTTGTGCCTTTGTATCTTTAGAGAGCTGGAGCCTGGCCATCTGGGCCCCCACAGGAGTGACAACTGGTGGGGAATGGAATGAAAGACTGTCCCTGTTCTGGCATGTGTGTGGGTGTATTCAGAGGTAAGTGCATCTCAGTACTGCTGCTGGGAGTGAATACCGAAAAACTAAGGAAGGGAATTCACAACATTTACCAAAATTACAAATGCGCACACCCTTCAATCCAGTGCTTTCATTTTAGGAATGGTTACTCCAGGTATGCTGTCACATAAATGCAATGATGTATGTACAAAGGTATTCATTGTAATAAGGTTTGTAAAAGCAAAATAAATGGAAATTTCCAGTGGGGTCCACCCTGTGGACCCTTCTTCCATTCATTTACTCATTCATGCATGCAGCACACCTTTATTGAGTATCCAGCCACCATTGGCAAACACTGTGTCCTTCGTTCACAGACTGGTCTTTGGTTTGGAAACCATAAACAGAGGCACTGCTGGCCTGAGTCCAAACACCTTGGTCTGTGACCAGAGCTTCTCCCAGTCTCATCCCCCAACTCTCTCCACAGGGATTCCACCCTCAGTCTGAGCTTCAAGCTCCTGAAAGACAGAGACCCCAGTTGAGGCAGCTCCACATGTACCTGAGCAACACAGTGGTCAGCCCAGAGCTGCCACGTGCAATATCTGTGGCTGGATGGTGCCTGAATGGCCAGTGCCGATGCCCTCTATGCGCCATCAAGTCCCTGCTGCATGTTGCTCCCTCTGTCTGGAGTGGCCCTACTCCTTCTTTACATCCCAGTTTAGTGAACCTTCCCCAAGCCAACACGCTTCTCTCTCTCCTTCCCATGCCCAGAGCCCTTCACCCAGCCTCCATCACAGGGTTGTTCTTCTGTTCTCATCAATCTATGTATCTACCACCCCAACAAATTACGAAGTCCTTGAAAGCTAAGACTATTTCACATTGATGTCCCTGAAACCTGTCATGATTCGTCACACATGTTAGGTACTCAGTAAGTATCTGTTGTTGAATGAATCGTGAGAAGAAGAAGAAACTTGGAGAATCTTCACTCATCATCTCCTATTAGCTCAGAAATGTAAATCAGCATTTCAACTCAATTAATTGCTGCTTTGCAAATTCAGAGATCCCAGCCTTTGGGACTAAGACAAAGCAGCAAAAATGTTTTAAAGGGGAGGAGGAGGCATGGACTCCTTAATCATTTTCAAAATCCATTTATTCTTTCAGAAGGATCTGAATTCAGAGAATTTTCCTTATCAGCAGAGCTTCCCACAGTTCTTTACTGAGACATGACTTTTGAGCTCCATAGCCACTGACTCCCCATAAGAAAACTTACCAAGTGAAGAAATCCAGGCCAAGAAATTTTTTTTTTAAATCAACCACACATAGGGAAGACCTGAATTTGGAGCAGCTGCCCCTGATTGCCACAACCACGGGGACTGAACAGTGACTCTTTCTGCCCTCTCCTCCTTGGGTGAGGAATGTCCTCAAAGAGGCGGACGTTGCTAACAGGAAGCCCCAAGCTGAGCAGAGACAGTAATGCTGGAGCAACGTCCAGCAACCAATATCCTAGCCAGGTGAACACCAGAAACCTGCTCTGCTGAGGAGCAGACCTGCCCTGACAGGTTACTGGCAGCAATTTAATTGATTTATTTATGAAGTGCCCCTATGAATGTACTCCCTAAATCACTGCTAGCTACTCCAAAGTTGCAGTTTTAATGTTATCACTGCCCGCTCAGCCAGAGAGACAGAGAGAGTTCCCCATAACTAACAAAGCACCCAGTCCCCAGAGATTCATCACACCTTGATTTACAGCTCCCTGCGCCAGGAGGGAACAACGGTGCTATTCCAGTCCCCACTCTCTTCACAGGGTCACTCTCTTCTTCCATTCATTTGCTCATTCATGCGTGCAGCACACCTTTATTGAGTATCCAGCCACCATTGGCAAACACCGTACCAGCATTATAAGACAAACAAAAATGAGAAAAGTATACTTCCTGCCTTCAAGCAAGTCTTGTAGTCCAGTAAGGAGGATAAAACATGCACATAATTCACTCTAATTGATGGCAGTACCGCAGACTACAACTGCTTCCCATGATTTAAAAAATGCTAAAGGCAATTGGGGGATGCAGAGTTCTCTTACGATTGGATCCATCTCTCAAAGCATTGTGAAGGAGATGGCATTTGGAGAAAGCTATGAAGGAATCCTGGGCTCTTCCTGAATAGCATCTTAGAAGTTTCTGGGGTCCAGAAAATAACTCAAGTAAGCAGAGGACATAATGAAAAGGCTGCCAGACTGGGATGGACATGATCTGGGATCTTGTTCCACAGCTGTCACTATCGATCTGTGACCTCAAATAAAGCTGTTTGGGCGTCGGTTTCCTCATGGAGGGTGAGTCAGACCATTTCTGGAGCCCATTCACTTCTACAGTCTGCATGATCCCTTGGGCTCCCAGGTTAGCAGGAAAGAGGTCAGAAGGAAAGGCAGGCAAGTAGTCATCCACCTCTCACCAGCACGCTTTGTTCAGAGACACAACCACTGAGAGCAATAACTCAGGAGCACATCTACGAATGCATGTACTTAGGAGGTATTCTGGTCAAATGGTGATTGATAGGTGTCTACAGGGAGAGCTGGAAGGAGAATGATGGGCTTATTTAAGCAGATTTTTAATAATTTATCAGGCTGGACATCTCTCAAAAGGGAGATGTCTGAACTCCACCACTGCAGGAGCAGGAAGGAAAGAGATTTGACAAAGCATTTTTGCCTTTTCCCAGTTGTCCGAAGCCGACAGGGCTGTAGGGTACAGTAATGGAGGGAGCTGGACAAACCCTATCTGTGCTCCAAGAACCCTGGACAAGAGGCATGGAGAAAGCACAGCCCATAAAAAAGACAGCGAGAAAGGGCAGAAGGGTTATAAGGGGGAAAAGAAAACAAGGGCTAGGCATCAGAGAGGAGGAAACAATGAAATAACTTAGTTTCCTCAAATACAGTCAACACTAGCGATGGCCCTCATGCTCTTAGGCAGGGTGCTTAGAGCACAAGCAACTGCTGGCCTCTTCCTTCTTTTTTTTTAACAGCAGGATTTTTATCTTTGCATCTTCCCATAGTATACAGGCCACTTCATGACAATATGCCGGGGTCCTCCAACGTAAACCCAACACCTGCTCGTCTGCCTAAGTTACCTTCCACCCTCTGCACATCTGGGAAAGGCAGGCGATCGACTGATTGCTTATTCTGTTCCCAGACACTCTGGGAAGGAGGCAAGTCACAAGTCTTAATGTGGATGACTTTCTCTACTAACACCTGTCACAGACAGATATAATTCATGATTCTGAGAATGCTCGGGGCCACACATAGCAGTGTGCCTAACTAACTAGGGGGTCTGAGTTTGGAGATATGCAAACATAATTTGATGAAGGTCATCTGTACATCAATTTTAGAGGAAACAACCCAAATGGAAAGCATTTGATAAGAGGAGACAATAAAATGGAGAGGCAAGTGCCTAGCAAGCAAGTTAGTTTTTCTTGATAACCTAGCTGGCAGTAAATGACACTATTTACCTAAAGCGGATCTCTGTCTTTTGAAACATGTTTATTCATATTCTGGGGTATTTACTGCTCACTTAGCTTCAAAACTTGCAATCCTGCATTTGGTCAGCTCCTACTGGGGGCACCTTTGACCAGTCATGGGATTCAGCCTTCAGTCTCCAAGAGGCTATCTGTACAATATACACTCTTCATTTTTAAAGTGTTTGAATCTCAGTTGATATGTAATTTTACATTCTGCTTTCCTCCCCTTAATATGACATCATAACATTTTTCCTTAATGGTCTTAGGAATCCCCTTTTTAATAATGACATAAGCATTCATCAAGTGGATGTCTGTATTTGCCAAACTGCTCCTTTTGATTAAACAGTCAGATAGCTTGCTCTTTTTTATTAAAAATAACATACATTGCACTGTGGAGTATTGGGTCTAAATGAGGAATAAGAATTATTTGTACCCAGCATGGGAGAAAAATCTCCTACTGCCTCCCACCTAGATCAGAGCAGAACTAATGATCAGTATTTAATTGAGCACCTACTAAACATCACAAGAAGAACTTATTGAGCTTACTAACCAAATTTACATGGATGAAGACCACCCTGTCAATTTTCTTATCTGTCAACTTCTACTGAAAGTGGTTTTAGGGCCAAAAGTATTCCAAGAGAATGAAATGTTGCTGTGTTTCTTAATGTTTAATCTTGGCTGTAACATAACAAAAAATATTCAGAATGCCATCTATGGCTCAGTACATGTATGTACATTTCCTTTTTCAACACAGCCATAAAAAGGTGAGGAAAACTAATTAAAACTTAAATTTGGCAAAATTGTGATGCTAAACTCTCAAAAGCTGCAAAGCAAATGAAACCGCCACATGTAAATAGCACTGAGAGGCCATCAAGAAGAGCCAAGCAAAACAGTGGGGCCTCCATAAAAAGGGGTCAGCAGGGGGCACAGGGTTCAGAAACCGCTTTGCGGTGGCCAGAGAAGCTCCCGAGTTCCCTTCATAACAGAAGAAGCTGGGAGGCACAGATCTAACTGCAAACAGGCAGATAAACGAGAGAGCTTTGCACCAAAGTACAGGCAGCTTTCAAAGACTGAACCTCTCACAGAACGAAATCCAAACTCCTGAGCAAAGCAAGCAAGCAACTACCCCTCCTCACACTATTCACTCCAACCCCAACCACTCCTGGCCCTCTCTCCCACCTCTGCTCACCTGTTTCCTCCACCATGAAGGATGATCCCCTGGCATCTGGTCAAAATCTTGCCACATTCTTTTTACCCTGTGTGGATAAAGTGAAGGTTCCTGTGGCCAGGATTCTCACCTGGTCCTGGATGGCTAGCTCACTACACATGTGTGGACAATTCATCATTATTGACTCTACATGAAGAGCTCCGCCCAGTGCTCTGGGCAACACGGTGGCACGGCTGAAAGGCCACAGGAGAGCATAAATGAGACTGGAGTGGTGGCAGTGCCGAGGACAGAGACTGAGATGGCTGCGGGGGGCACAGAGGCCCAGAGGCAGAGACCGGCTTGCAGCATGCAGACTCGCTCTGAGCGGATGGGATTCTAGTGATTGACCTGCCACTGTGGAGATAAAGTTGGGTATAGCCCAATCCATTGTCATTCTTTGGTCTCATTGAATCCATAGTGAACTTGTCCAGGGCTGAAACCCACTGGCAAGGCACCCTGTAAGCCCAGTTCTAAAATCACACAGCTGAACCGTTCCCGGGCCCTCCCAGCTGGAAGCCATCTCTCGGCCCTTGCACAAGGCTGCTGTCCCGATCCTGCAGCCCCTACGTTCACCAAGGTGGCCTCTCACCACACTGTGACTTCTTGTTCAGCTCTGTCTTGCTCACAGCACCAGACCCAGTTCTGCCACAACAGTCTCTCCAGAAATGTTTGCTTAATTTTCTTAAACCAGAATGCAAATAGATAGCTATCTTATTCATTGAAATGGACAGTGCATCCCAGAGCTTGAAGAACTTTCATTGGTTGAGAGAGAGAGAAGGGCAATGGAATAAAATGTGGGACCACGGTCTAAGGTCACAGTGACTTTGTGAGGAAATTACTAGAAGTCACCACCTTATCAGGAAAAGGAAATTGGGCATGAGACCAGCCACCTTACTCCTTGGGTCTCCTTCCCCTGGACTCCCTCCCTGGCCTCTCTAAGAACTCCTCCTGGGCCAGATAACAGGAATCAGCCTCAGGCGTGTGTGCTCATACCTGGACTCTTGTAAGGAGTATGTGGACGGAGATTTCATTTTCTTTCTTTCTTCTTTTCTTTTCTCTTTTCTTCTGGGTTTTGTTTCCAAGATCACAGAGTAAATTCTAAATTCATAAGGGAGAGTATGTAAAGCCAAAATCATGTCAACTGAGTCTCAAGAAGGTTCTTTCAACGGGAGGAAGCAGATGAACCATGGAGAGGGACCCACAGGACAGGGAGGCTGAAACAAGCTGGGCCCGGGATGCTGACTCATCACCCCCCCACCCCGCAGGCCTGAGCGCCTGAAGGGGTGCTGAGTGGGGGAGTCCAGACAGCCCCCTACCTGAGCCCTGCACGTTTTACAGGTAACAAAAGGACCTGATGCTCACTCCTCCCCCGACACCGCTGACCCCACGTCCTCCCCCTTCTCCGCACGTTCTTGAGAAACAACTGACCTGTATTCACACTGCTTCTCTCTGGTTCCCTGACACATACCCCGTTGCACTCACACAAATCTTTCCCTTGCTCAAATCTCCACTCCAGCCTCTCCCCACAATTCAGTAAGATGATGGCCCCCTCCTATATTCCAAAACCAAGGTCACGTACCAGAATTCCCTGAGTTCTCTCTTCCCAAACTCCAAGCACATGGCTACCATTTCCATCTCTCCCTTCCCAGAGGAAGGAGCCTCAGCAATGCAGCCCCCACACACTGCCCCCTCTCACCCTTCCCCAGCCCACTCCTCTACATCTTACACCCCAAATCTGATTTTTCCATTTTTTCTCTGTGTGCTTTTGGTTGTTTAATTGCATGATTTTTTAATACCGAAAATTCATTTGGATTGATCTATTTACAGTCTTTTCCAATTTTCATCTCCACTGACCAAACATATTTCACATTAATGTTCACCATGTCTTGAATTTATTACTAATTACGAATCAGCCAGAGCATGGGGCTTTCGGTCCACTCCACCACCATTCTTAAAGACTCTGATCTCAATGTTATTTTAACAGAAAAAGTAAACTAATTTCATCCCTTCACCATGTCACTGATGTAATATTTTGCAGTACTTTTTAGCATTTTCTCCATCTTATGAACAAAATCATCAATTTATTCATAATGAATACTGTTAAATCTTCATACATTTCACTGTTTCTTTTCTAACTTATTTGCAGATAGATAAAATTTCCCTTCAAGCCTTCTACAACTTACTGTACATGCCAAATTTGGCTTTTACTATCTTCTTTCTAATTCTGGCATAACCAGATTTTTTTACTTGACAAAACTACTCTCTTCTTCCCTCTTTTTTAAAGTAGTACCAGTCTGTTTGCCTTCCCTCTTGCTTTTCAGACAAAGATAAACCTTTCCATGAATTTCTTAAGGCAGTTTCTTTCAACAGCCTAGATATAGTAAGTCATTTCACGTACATTCATCACCCCAAAATGTTACATCTTTTACAAATTACTTTTCTTAATTGGCTCAAAAACAATAGGGCTTAATTTCACTTGCTAAAATTGAAGTGCTCAAAGGCACATACACACATTTTTAAAATTTTGGTATCATTAATATACAATTACATGAGCCACATTGTGGTTACTAGATTCCCCCCAATATCAAGTCCCCACCACATACCCGATTGCAGTGACTGTCCATCAGCATAGTAAGATGCTAGAGAATCACTACTTGTCTTCTCTGTGCTATACTGCCTTCCCCGTGCTCCATGCCCCCCAACGTTAAGTGTGCTAATCATAACGCCACTTTTTCCCCTTATCCCTCCCTTCCCACCCATACTCCCCAGTCCCTTTCCCTTTGATAACTATTAGTCCTTTCTTGGGTTCTGAGAGTCTGCTGCTGTTGTGTTCCTTCAGTTTTTGCTTTGTTCTTATACTCCACAGATGAGTGAAATCATTTGGTACTTGTCTTTCTCTGCCTGGCTTATTTCACTGAACAAAATACCCTCTAGCTCCATCCATGTTGTTGCAAATGGTAGGATTTGCACATCCATACATTTTTAATCAAGGAAGAAAACTAAAGATATGCCAGCTGAAAAAGCAACAATAAAAAATAAAGTAAGAGCAAATACCAAAATCTGCTTTACAATAAAAAATAATAATTGGCAGTTTAAATGAACAAAAAATGAGGAATGTGCAATGGAAAACAAAACAAGGCAATCCAGTTGATAAAACGGAAAAACTATTACATTTTATAGTCTATTTTCCAAACAAGTTGTGTTTCGATACGAATTTTGAAATATGACAAACATATATTCTGCATCTCATTCAGGTGCCAATGTTGAAACTTCAAATTTTGCATGCAAGGTTTATTAAAGAAGCAGCGGTAATAACCTAATATTTGCAAAGTTCTAAGTTTTGGCAAATATTGTGAATATCACAATTCATTGGTATTATAAAGCCATGATGAATCCAGAATTAGGAGAAAATTCATTTAGTAAATATTTCATTTGATTATAAGTATCAGACTCACATGTTCTAAACAAACTGTAGAGGCTGTATCTTAAAAAAAAACAAACCATTAACAGAGTCCATACACCTTTAGCTGCCATTAAAAACAAACAAACAGAAAATGCTATCACTGGTATAAAGTAACTCAATAACACTCTCTCGCTCACATTACGGAGGCCCAGGGCTTCAGCTCTGTGGCTGGGCTTCAGCTATAGCTTTCATTCTGAGAATCCCTTCCCTCCACCTCTCCTACTATCCTCCTTTCCTTCACGGCTAATCATCTTGAAAGAGAGCCTCCACTCATCCTCCTCCCATTCTCTGGTCAATTCCCTGATATCTTATTCCACCCTATCTCCTGCAGTGAATATACACTATATTCTCAAAGGTTATGAATTGCTTAATATTGATGGTCAAAATCCAGTGATCAATCTTTGAAACACGTGATTCTCTGCAACTTCAGAAGAGTGCTGATCACCAACTCCTCAAAATTCCCTCCTCCCTGGCCTACTAAAGGGCCCCTATCACCATCTTTGAGCCCTCTTCCTCCTTTAAACACATTCATGAATTATCTGCCTTCATTTTCCTCTCTTCCCATACTGTCTTCTCTACACAAACTCTACACTGTGTTATTTCCATTGTCATCTTGATAAAGACATTGCCCAAACCTACTCCTGAAGTTTCCCTTGAGCTACAATTCCACATGTCAGTCTCTTCCTAGGAAATATAACGGCAACACTTTAGTCTCAGTGTTTTCAAAATTGAACTCAACGTTTTTATCCCAAACTTGCTTCTGCTCATGGATTTCATGTTTTTGTTGGTATCCTTTTATTCTCCCCACTCCCAAGACTCAAAATTTCAGAATCATCCTTTACCCTTTCCTCCATACAGCCTTTTAATTATGATTCATTATTTAATATCTTTTACACTATCAATCCAAACAACCTCCAATGTCCTTTTTCTGCACCACTGTCTTAGTTCACATGTTCATTAACACTCACTTATATTGTTGCAATAGCCTTACCAGCTCTTCTTCCACCTCTGGGACCTTGTCTCTTGGTGGGGAGCAAACCACGTGGGGCACACAGAGGTGTCTTCTTTCAGCACAACACTAGGACTCCTAAACCGTTCATGAAGTCACAACTAATTACTAAATGAATCCACAACTCCTAACCACGACATTCAAGGCTTTCAGAATCTGGTGCCACTTTATCTTTTAAATAAGAACATGTGTCTTTCTTGCATACCTGAGGTTCAGCCCAAGCAGACACACCATGTTCTCCCTTCCCTCCAAAGTGCTGCTCATTCTCCAAATTCCCACTTCTTCTCCTCCAAGAAGCCCCTCTCTTTTGATTCCCCTTTATCTGGGCCTCTTTTATGACTCTTATCCCTTTTTTACCTTATATACTAGGATCTATGTTCTCCTGGAAAAGTCTTGGTCAGTAAGTCCATGAATTCATTTACTAAGCAATTATTTAGGGAACACCTACTCTGCAGGGAAATACAAAAGAGAAGGAAATTTGAGTAGACAGAAAATTGTGTGCCAGGCAGAAGAAGAGCGTTGACTTGTTGGTTCAGGGAGTAGGAAGCCAAGAAGACGATCTTTTACAAGGGACATTCTACAAAGATCCACGAGTAACATGGTCAAATGCAGTAAGAAAGGCAAATAGGGAGGGCAGGTTCAGTGCCACAGACTGCTTTGTCGATTCAGGTGCAAGGCGATGAGGTAGAAGACTTCAGAAGACACAATGAATACCCCATCACGACCATCAGGAAGGCTATTACTAAAAAAGATTGAAAACAAGTGTTGGTGAGGATGCACAGAAATCATAACCCTCATGCTTTGCTAGTGAGAATATAAAACAATGCGGCTGCTATGAAAAATAGATTGGCAGTTCTTCGAAAAGCTAAGCATAGAATTGCCATGTGATCCAGTAATTCCACTCCTTGGTGTATCCCCAAAAAGAACTGAAAAAAAGGGACTCAGGTACTTGTACACCAGTGTTCAGAGCAGCATTATTCACAATGGTCAAATGGTAAAAACAACCAAAATGTCCATCAACAGATGAATGGATTTTTTTGACTGTAGTATACGCATACAGTGGAGTGTGATTAAGCAAAAATAGGAAATAAAATTCCAGTATGTGCTACAACATAAATCCTAAAAACATTATGCAAAGCCAAATAAGCCAGGTACAAAAGGAAAAATATTTATGATTCTATTTATATGAGGTACCTAGAACAGGCAAATTTATAACGACAGAAAATAGAAGTTACCAGGGGCTAAAGGGAAGGGGAAATGAAGTGTATTGTATAATGGGTATAGAGTTTCCATTTGGGAATATGAAAATATCCTGGAAATGGATAGTGGTATGGTTGCACATTGTGAATGTATTTAATGCCACTAAATTTTACTCCTAAAAATGATTAAAATGGTGAATTTCATGTTATGTATATTTTATTACAATAAAAAATTTGGGCCCTCATCTGTCTCGTGGGAAATAACCTCATCTGGGCAGGATATTCCAAAATCATAGAGGTTATTTCCCAGGGGCCAGGCAAGGGCCAGTCTTTCTTTGAAATGTGCAAGGTTTGGACAACACAGACCTGCTGAGTTAATCCTTTAATGCACTGGGGTGAAGGGAGGAAGCGGGGGCAAGTTAGGTTTTGTCAAGGCCTCTTCAAAAATCCAGGTAAGAGATAATAAAGGTTTGGGCCAGGGTGTTAGTGGTGAGAGGTGGGCAGATCTTGGTTGCATTTTGCTGGTGCAGAGCCAACAGGGTTTGTTACTGGACAGTAACAGTAAGAGAAGAGTCAGGGATAACTCCAAGTCTTCTGGCCCAAGCAATTAGAGACCTGGGGAAAGATGAGAAGGAGCAAGTCTGGAGCAGCATGGGGAGGAGACCGAAGTTTGGATTTGGCCATGTTAAATTAGTCTAATTTCAGATCCCACTGGAGAGGGACAGTTAGCAGTTGGATTTAAAGTGAGGAGAGGCTGGTGCTGGAGAAAAATATACGGGGAGTCATCAGTCCGTGGATAAATGAAGGGAATGAAGAGAAAATATCCAATGACTAGACCCTGGCTCATGCCAATACTAAGACTGACTAACAGAGACTTAAACGGGGCCCCCAATGAGGAGCAGAAAAACCCAGATTTCATGCTGATCTGGGACAAGGGATGAGGTTTTCAGGAAGCAAATGGTCTGCTATGTCAAATACCTCCTGAGGGGTCAAAGAGAAGACCTCTGAATTTATCATTGAATTTGGCAATTTAGATGTCATTGGTGACCTTGATAAGAGCAGTTTTAAGGAACCACAGAGACAAAAATCTGGAGTTGGTTCAAGAGAAAATAAGAGCAGGAGTAAGGACGGTAGTAATTGATGGCTGGTGCCCTTGCCATGCTGCCCTCCCTGCCCTTCCTTGGCATCACTCACCACCCTGTGGCCCCTGCCTGGACTTGGGTAAGCTCAGCCTTTAACTGACGCTGTCTCAGACAAGGCGGCCTCTGCACTGGGGTGGTACTAGGGAAGCCACGCTTCCTTTTCCTGCTATGCCCCTAATTTGCCCCGTGACACCAGGGAAACCACATGGTGTGTGTACCAGAATTCACTGAAGTGGGAGTTAACCTGGATGTCAAATATAACTATCCCCAGAGTCCAAAGGGAAAAAGAGCTAAAAACTCTCCATAGGGGTCCCCTCCCTTGCACACCTCTTGTCTTTCTTCCCTGTCCCGAGATTTCCCCTCCCCTCCCTTCTCCCAGTGAGTGGTCACAGGCAGGTCTTACCCTAAGATTCATGCCCATCACCAGTACAGCAATTCTCCAGACACAGTACTTCCCCTGCAATACAAGATGTAGAGTTATCGCCTTTCTTCTCCCAGGAAGCATCTCCTCCTCGTACCTCTTCCACGGCTCACTGTGACATCAGTTACCCTGACAGCCAGAGCCTATGAGATGTCCTTGAAAGAGGAGATCCATTCTCAGACCCAGGACAAGGTCAGCTCCCACCCCAGCAGCTTTGGGCCTCCTTGTAACATCAGGCTGAAGAAATAACTTCTGCAGGACGATTTCTAACTTTTTAAATATCTTAGCAGCAGAATGCTTTTTCTCTCTCATATGTCACAGAACCTCCCCCATCCAACACTAATACAAAAACCAGATAAATGTAATTTTTATGGTCGAAGCATTGTTTGGAGCTCAGGCCCAGCCAGCTCTGCCTCTATCACCCCGTGGCAGTGCTCCAGGAAAGCAGTTTATCACACTAGCTGTCCGGCATGGTAAGTGTGGCTCAGAGAAGCTTCACAAGTTTGCACTCTAGAGCTTTCCAGCTTTGCACCAGATCTCATCACAATGAATCTACCTGGATCCCCATGTTCGCTCTGAATGAGAAGGCTTGCACATTCTGTGAGGCCTGATACCTTCTGTCTTAGTACAGACTCATTACATTGGACCCTGGGTAGACATGGTGCTCACAGGGCCCGATGCTCACCTCCCAGATCTAGGACCTTTCATGCTGGGACCAGTACCACCTGCCTCTTGCACCTGCCCTAGGAAACATGCTCGCTGGCTTGTCAGAAATCTGGTTCAGAGCCCACTGCCTCTTCTTGACCCACTATTTGCTTCTCTTCTCCCATCCCCCCTCCCTAGACCTGTTTTTCTTTCTCTTATCTTTGTCCTTCAGAGCTTTGCCCAAGCAACTATTTCAGAAGTTAGGAAAAGAATGGATGCTAACATTTGTCTGCAAACAGTGGTAACACAGGCCACTGGCGGTGGGGGTGTGGAGCAGCATTCCAAAAGGTCAGGAATCTCCACCAAACATGTAGAATTATTATAAATGCCAAGATGTCCTTCCTACAGCACACACCCATGCAGAAAGATAGTAAAAGGGGTCAGGATTTTTTTCATGCACCTGAATAAACAAGAATATTTGTAGTCTCATAGATTTTAGGGTGTCAAGACCAAACCTTTTCTTTAAACAGAAAATAGATGAAATGTTATAAATTAATAATAGAGTAACTCTGCATTTGAGGTTTTTTTTAAAGTACTCAATGCATGCATAAAATGCTAAAATGTAGATTTAAAGCAGAAAAATGCTCTGCATGCCTGAGATTTCCTCCTGTTTCTATTTTCAATTACTTATTTCATGATACTAAGCAAGTCTGAATGAGAAGGAACATCTATTCGTTCAAACCACTGACATGTGGAGGAAAGGTCTGATTGTGTTCAATACAGGCATGTGCTATGTAATGTATTTTTTAATGATTGAAAAAATACACGTAAAATGTGTAATGATACCTCATTAATGTGAACTGAGAACCTGAGTTTGCTCATGGAAGACATCTTCAACTAATATAAAATACCTAGGGTGCTAAATATTAGTGTAATTAATCAAGGTCAGAATTATCCATGACAATGAAGCCCCCAGAGAGAGCTAACCCAGCTTGTGAGCCCTCCTGAGACACTTTAGATACTGTGATCACGCCCATATCTGAATACTGGTTGCAGAATATGCAGAAACGTGTAACAATGAGCCCTACAGACAACACAGGAGGGCCAGGGATGCACCTGGGCCTCAGGCAGAAATGGAGTCAGAAGTGTGGATGCTGCCAGGTGTCCTGAGGGGGACTCATCTCTCTGTGGGTTTCAGGCTCCTCTGCATGTACCACCTTCTCCCACACAGCAGCAGAGATGACCGCCTCACCCTCACCTCCAGAGAAAGCATAGGACCTATGTCTTGATTCTCAGTTCTGAAACCCGGGGAAGGATCGGCTGGGTCAGGTAGCCATCCCCACACTGACCGCTGAGGGGAAAGGGCCTGTTGAAAGACCCCTTCAGACGCTCCCCGGAACCAGGATTGGAAGCAGCATTTCCCAGGAGAGAGCAGTCTGTTCCGGGCCTACAAATCCACAGATGTCAAGAGTCCTGAAATGTTTAGGGTCTATATGGTGAGGCAAGATATAGAAACACATAGAACAATGAAATACAGGAGCTATTCAAAGACAATACATGATCTCTTATCAAGAAGCAGCCTTGGAAACAGTATACCAAGTGAAAGATGCCATTCAAAAGAGTAGATTTTGTATGATTTCATTTATACAAAATGTCCAGAATAGGGAAATCTATAGAGATGATACGTAGATTAGTGGTTGTCTGGAGCTGGGGTGGGGTTGGGGAGAAAGAAGTAGTCATTGCTAAAGCATATGGGGTTCTTTTGGGGATGATGATTGTGTTTTAAAATTGGTTGTGGTGATTGCTGTGCAACTCTGTGAATGGACTAAAAACTGTCAGAGTGTACAATTTAGATAGATAAATTGTATAGCATGAATATATCTCAATTAAAGCTGTTCAGAAAAGAAAAAAGGATCTCACAGGTGGGAAATATGCACCCACAAACTAACAGAATCTGTCTTAAAAATTATAATATTTCAAGCAAAATGGTAAGGTGTTAATAATGTTAAAGAAAATCATATGAAAACTAAAATATGCTTATAAACAAAATAAGGATCTAGACATAATACCCATTCTCCTTAAAGTTATCCAAAAAATAGAAGAGGAGGGAATACTACCAAACTCATTCTATGAAGCCAACATCACCCTAATACCAAAACCAAGCAAAGACCCCACCAAATAAGAAAACTACAGACCAATATCCCTGATGAACGTAGATGCAAAAATACTCAACAAAATATTAGCAAACCAAATTCAAAAATACATCAAAAGGATTGTACACCATGACCAAGTGGGATTCATCCCAGGGATGCCAGGATGGTACAACATTCAAAAAATCCATCAACAGCATCCACCACATCAACAAAAGGAAAGACAAAAACCACATGATCATCTCCATAGATGCTGAAAAAGCATTCGATAAAATTCAACATCCATTCATGATAAAAACTCTCAACAAAATGGCTACAGAGGGCAAGTACCTCAACATAATGAAGGCCATATATGATAAACCCACAGCCAACATCATTCTGAACAGCAAGAAGCTGAAAGCTTTTCCTCTGCTATCGGGAACAAGACAGGAATGCCACTATCCCCACTGTTATTAAACATAGTACTGGAGTTCCTAGCCATGGCAATTAGAGAAAACAAAGAAATACAAGGAATCCAGATTGGTAAAGAAGAAGTTAAACTGTCACTATTTGCAGATGACATGATATTGTATGTAAAAAACCCTAAAGACTCCACTCCAAAACTACTACAACTGATATCAGAATACAGCAAAGTTGCAGGATACAAAATTAACACACAGAAATCTGTGGCTTTCCTATACACTAACAATAAACTAATAGAAAGAGAAATCAGGAAGGCAATTCCATTCACAATAGCATCAAAAAGAATGAAATACCTAGGAATAAACCTAACCAAGGAAGTGAAACACCTATACCCTGAAAACTGTAAGACACTCTTAAGAGAAATTAAAGAGGTCACTTACAAATGGACACTCATCCCATGCTCTTGGCTAGGAAAAATTAATATCGTCAAAATGGCCATCCTGCCCAAAGCAATATACAGATTTGATTTAATCCCTATCAAATTACCAACAGCATTCTTCAATGAACTGGAACAAATAGTTCAAAAATTCATATGGAAACACCAAAGACCCCGAATAGCTAAAGCAATCCTGAGAAAGAAGA
Source organism: Manis javanica (assembly GCF_040802235.1). NCBI lineage: Eukaryota > Metazoa > Chordata > Mammalia > Pholidota > Manidae > Manis > Manis javanica. Next base: position 104,736,689 of record NC_133164.1, on the reverse strand, counting down.
ATAAAGTGGGGGGGATCTCACTCCCCAACTTCAAGCTCTACTACAAAGCCACAGTAATCAAGACAATTTGGTACTGGCACAAGAACAGAGCCACAGACCAAAGGAACAGAATAGAGACTCCAAACATTAACCCAAACGTATATGGTCAACTAATATTCAATAAAGGGGCCATGGGCATACAATGGGGAAATGACAGTCTCTTCAACAGATGGTGCTGGCAAAACTGGACAGCTCCATGTAAGAGAATGAAACTGGATCACTGTCTAACCCCATACACAAAAGTAAATTTGAAATGGATCAAAGACTTGAATGTAAGTCATGAAACCATAAAACTCTTAGAAAAAAATATAGGCAAAAATCTTCTAGACATAAACATGAGTGACCTCTTCTTGAACATATCTCCCGGGCAAGGGAAAAAATTCAAAAATGAACAAGTGGGACTATACCAAGCTGAAAAGCTTCTGTACAGCAAAGGACACCATCAATAGAACAAAAAGGTATCCTACACTATGGGAGAATATATTCGAAAATGACAGATCCGATAAAGGGTTGACATCCAAAATATATAAAGAGCTCACACACCTCAACAAACAAAAAGCAAATAATCCCATTAAAAAATGGGCAGAGGAGCTGAATAGACAGTTCTCTGAAGAAGAAATCCAGATGGCCAACAGACACATGAAAAGATGCTCCACATCGCTTGTCATCAGAGAAATGCAAATTAAAACCACAATGAGGTATCATCTCACACCAGTAAGGACGGCTACCATCCAAAAGACAAACAAAAACAAATGTTGGTGAGGTTGTGGAGAAAGGGGAACCCTCCTACACTGCTGGTGGGAATGTAAACTGGTTCAACCATTGTGGAAAGCAGTACAGAGGTTCCTCAAAATGCTCAAAATAGAAATACCATTTGACCCAGGAATTCCACTCCTAGGAATTTACCCTAAGAATGCAGCACTCCAGTTTGAAAAAGACAAATTTTTTTGTACCCCTATGTTTATCGCTGCACTATTTACAACAGCCAAGATATGGAAGCAACCTAAATATCCATCAGTAGATGAATGGATAAAGAAGATGTGGTACATATACACAATGGAATATTACGCAGCCCTAAGAAAAAAAAATCCTACCGTTCACAACAACATGGATGGAGCTAGAGGGTATTATGCTCAGTGAAATAAGCCAGGCGGAGAAAGACAAGTACCAAATTATTTCACTCATATGTGGAGTATAAGAACAAAAGAAAACTGAAGGAACAAAACAGCAGCAGAAGCACAGAACCCAAGAATGGACTAATAGTTACCAAAGGGAAAGGGACTGGGGAGGATGGGTGGGAAGGGGAGGAGGACGGGTGGGAAGGGAGGGATAAGGGTGGGAAGAAAAGAAAGGAGGCATTACGATTAGCATGTATAGTGTTGCAGGGGCACAGGGAGGGCTGTGCAACACAGAGAAGACAAGTAGTGATGTTACAGTGTCTTACTATGTTGAAGGACAGTGACTGTGAACTTGGTGACAAGTAGTGATTTTACAGCATCTTACTATGTTGATGGACAGTGACTGTTAACAGGGATGTGGGAGGGACTTGGTGAAGGGGGGAGCCTAGTAAACATAATGTCCTTCATGTAATTGTAGATTAATGATACCAAAATAAAAAAAATAAAAAACAAAATAAGGATCCATGCTATAAGCAACAAGGTGACTGAAATATTAATTTACCAAAGACTAAATATTAGGGTGGTAAGTGTGAGGATGAATATTGAATTTTGAAATAAATTTCAAACTTGCTTTTTCATTTTTACATTGGTTACCAAAGTACAGTTAACAAAGAGAATAGGTTTTTTAGTCTTCAATTACCTATACACATGCTATTAACTCTCTGGCACACACTCTGACAACACATAAGAATGAGTTTCACTTATATGTGGAATGTAAAAAATAAAACCAATGAACAATCAAACAAAACAGAAATAGACTCATAAATACAGAGAACAAACTAGTGGTGTCATAGGGGAGGGGGCTCGGGGGATAGGTGAAATAGGTAACGGTGATAAAGAGGAACAAACTTCCAACCATAAAATAAATAAGGCATGAGGATGAAAAGTACAGCATAGGGAATATAGTCAATAATATCGTAATAATGTTGTATGATGACAGATGGTAACTACGCTTTCCGTAGTGAGCATTTCATAATATATATAATTATCAAATCACTGTTAGACATCCAAAACCAATATAATATTGTATGTCAACTGTACTTCAAAAAGAATTTTTTTTAAGAAAGAAGGAGTGAAAATGAGAGTGTAGTCTGGAGAAAAAAGAAAAATAAACTGAGGTAAAAAATCATATAGTCTACAAGAACTTAAAATATAAAAAGCTACCTCCACAGAAGTATCTAACACCTAAGTCCACTTGTGAAAAAAACTGCAGACTCCCAGCCATTCTTTGAGGAACACTAGCAGGACCCAGAGGTCATCCGGGGCCCCCTGCCTTGCTGAGAATGAAATTCCTATGCATGGTGACATTCCCTGGTGTTGGGATTTCTCAGTTTGCAAAGCAAGTTTTCATACATTTTCTGACCCGCTATCCTCCTTTCAGCCTAGTGACAAAGGAAGAGAAGATACTGTTTTTTCTACTGTACAGATGAATTAATGGGGGTCCAGAGCAACGGACACTGGCTGCAGAGCAGAAGCAGGTTCAGGAAACCCTGTGCTGTGCCAGACGTTAACTCTTCAGTTGCTGGATGGTATGGAGAGATGGAAATCTCAGAGGAGGGGGTAGTTTCCCATTGAGTACTGGCCCCGTTCCCATGGAAGACAGACTGAGAACACCTGATATCAACAGTCAACGGTATGACCTCTGAGCTATGTACATATGAGGATCTAGCTTTCCATGGGCTTGAAGTATCAGCCAACAAGAAGTTATCAGAGATTCTCAGCAGAGTTAATCATCTTTGCATGGCAAAAGTCTAATCAATCTTGAGAATCATAAGACTTAGTTATTTGCATATAGAATAGCACAGAAGAGCTCAGCTTGTGGAGTCAAGCTGTCTGGGTTCAAACCATGGCCCAATCTCTTACCTGCTGTGCCTCAGTGTCCTCATCTATCAAATGGGGATCACAGCATTTATCTCACAGGATTTCTCTGAGAATTAAGTGAGTGAGTATAGGTTAAATAAATGCCTGAGACCCAGTAGAGGTACTCAATAACTGTTAATTATTACTATTAACTGTAAGGAAAAACCCACCAAAAGTGAGGAATTTCTGGACTGAGAGGACAGAAAAAGAGTGCTATTCTGCCCAGGAAAGCTATTTAAATTCATCTCATACTAATCTCTTTTTCTTATGTATCTCCTAAGGGCCAAGGGAGCATTGGTGAATATCTAGTAAACTAGATGACTAGGCATTTTCTCTAACTCATAAAATGAGGGGATTTCCACAGGCTTACCCTCAGGTTTGTTGACGTGATGGTACATTCCACTTATTATTAAGCAGAGGGAAAAACCTATCAAAGAGTTTAGAGGCATGCAGCCTTCCTGACTTGGAAGAGAGGGGGTTAAATTATGTGATGGATGCAGCAGGGTGGTATAATCTCTTATAAATACTGGGTGCTTCTTTATGAGGCAAAATTATTCTGAATAAAAAAAATTAAAAAGTCTTTTGATGACTGCTGAAAGATGATATGCCCAAACAGATAGTTTTAAAACCTGTAATGGATTACATGCCTAAAACTAAACCGTAAAATAAAACAGACATTGTAAATTCTAAATGGGAGCATACTGGTAGGGAGAGGAGGATTCCTACAGCAAGTTGGGCCTTGGCCCCGGGCACAGCCTGACAAGCCTCACTCACGTGGCCAGACGGAAACCACACACCCAGCCCGTCATCCCCTCGTACTCTTCCTCCTTGGTTCTGCTAAAGGAATCGGGTGGAACCAAGATAGGGATGGGAAAAAAAGGCCTAACTGATGCTGAAAGACATTTCCATGCCTGATTGGTTTGCAGGGACTCATTTTGATAACTAAAGTGTTATTCCTGCTCTGTCCTGCCCTGGTGACCAGGAATAATTTCTTTCCACACATAGGACAATCAAGGTATTTCCTCACTGATTTGGGCATATATGGAGAAGCTGCCTCTGATGGAACTGAAGTCAGCTCTAAACAGCATGAAGGCACTGTGCCTCAAAGCACCAGAGGAATTCTGGAGGCATATTAGGGCCTTTATATGTACCATGGGTACCATTTAAAGAATTCTAGCTCCAATAACAAATAAACCCCAAAATTAGTAATGCTTTCAACACAACAAAAGTGTATTTCCTTTTCATATAAACTCTAAATGGGAGTTACTGATTGGACACAGTTTCCTTTATCTTGCACTTTTTCACTATCTTTAATATATGACTTGCTAATTTTCCTAGCTTATCTGCATCAAACCAAAGAAATGTGAAATAACACACAGAGTTCTCTTTAGACTCAAGTCATTTCTGCTCACATTCTATTGGTAAGAACTTAGTCATGCAGCCAAACATTACTGCATAAGATGCAAGGAAATAGAATCTGGCTGTGAGTACCAAGAAGATACAGCTTAGTGAATAAGTAGACAGCTTCTGTGTATACACTATGTCATTGTCCCTTATTCATCTCTGCTATACATGTCCTTTTCCATAAAACCTTGCAGTATCCTCTCACATTTGTGGCATACTTCCCTTGTCTTTGGATATGGTGGGAAGACTTGCTTTGGCCAATAGAATGAGGCAGAAGTAACAGGGTATCCATTCTTGAACCTTGGCTTCCAGAGGTCTTACGTGTATTTACTTGCTCCCTTTACCTGTCATCACCATGAGAAGAACATACTAGGCTAGCCCGCTGGTCCCAGGAGAAGGATGACAGGCCTGTGGAGCGGAGCCCAGTCCCTCTAGTCTGGCCCAGCCCAGATCAAACTTCCTGTGGCTTATTTTCAGGTCCATGAGAATAATCACTGTTTACCACTGAGTTTTGAAGTGGTTAGTTATGCAGATGTTGGCAATAGCTAACCTTCACATTGTACAACATCACCTTTCAGTAAGTTCATTTTTTAAACTCTGAAACACAAATCTACAACAGTTTCACTACAGATATTATAATTAAGATGGTAACTCCTCCCTTCAAGTCTTATTTAAAAAGCATGCACTACAATTCAGGATTAAATTAAAATCATTCTAACTTAATTCTAAATTACCTAACAAACCTTTGGTCTATGCCAAATTGGAACACAAGTATCTACTTTTAAATACATCAGTGCCTATATTGGCAGTTTATGATTTGGTTGGAGGAACTAACACATTATTGGTATGCATTTATAATATGATTACCTTTACTATCACTTTTAAAATATAATCTTAATACATTTGATAACGGTAATTTTTATAGTGGTAATAATAAAGATAAGAACATTATTCTGAAAACTCCAAAAATGTACTTTAACTTTGGTTCCTAGGGATGAATTTGAGGAGTGATTATTTGTTCATTCAGCAGACAGTGCTTCAATTGCTGTGCCTCATAATTCAAATTCTCTAGAGAAATCAAGAAGGTGACACAATCTAGTTAATGTCCAGCCAACAGGGTGGACAACAAGGGTCCACCCTGGTGGCAGTGAGGTACAGCCCGGGTGGAGGAGGGAGAGAAGCAGTAAAGAAGAGAGGGACGGTGAGCGAGGAGAAAGGAAGAAAAGATAGAGGTGAAACAACACAGCTTGGTTATGGGACCAAGGATTAAGCAGATCCCAGAGAGTGTGTGAGAAGTACAAGGCCTACAAAACATGCCTGCCTCAGGAGGCGCCGCCTAGAAGGACTGCTATAGGACTCCAGGCAGAGGCCACAGGATACCCAAGAGCCTGAAGCAGAGAGAACATGCCTCTGTTATTTGCCTTCAATGCTTTCTTCAGTTCCTGTATTAGTTCTTTATGTCACACTCTATAATTCTCTGACACTCAAGACTGAATGAAGTGTCCTGCCTCCAAGCTTTCTGGTCTCCCCGGATTTATCTCATGCTGTTATGGGGCACACCACGGGATAACTGCCTGTCTACACATCTATATTCCCCACTAGGGCATAAGTTCCCTGAGGACCAGAGACCCTGTCTCTTTTGTTTATCTATTGTATTCCCAGCACTAGAACAATGCAGCCAGCATTCAGCAAGCAAGGTCAAAGTAATGAGCAGGATTTACCTATGACCCTATGTACTTGAAAACCTATGTAATGTGCACGTGGTGCATTTACAACGAATATTTGCAATATTTACATGCTGCCTATGCAAACATCTCATTCACTCTCTTTCTCTCAGGAGGATTCTATTTTACTTCAGTTTCTGAAAATCCTTGGAGATTCTGAGCCCAAATATTAAAAGATACTTAGCAAAGTACATTTCTAAATGGATAACAAATTGTCAGGCTTGAACTGATTCAAGTGACTTTGAGAATATTTCCTGATATGATGAACATAATTGCCATTTCATTTTCATACATTATTTATCCATGCAATTATGAAATGAATAAAACACCATATAGGAAATTAAGTTGCAATGTGTTGCCTCCAGAGATTTCATGAATTATAATAGCTATGTGTCTTTCTGAAGTAACTAAAAGTTTATTTCCCTGAGGGATGAATGGTTTACAAGGCAAGTAACACAATCTTTGGGGGAATCTAGCTTTGTCATTTTCTTCTAATTATAAAATAAAGTCCATTTATAAAAAACTTTGGGGGAAAACAATTGTAAAGATGTACATAGAAAACTGGATTAAAATACTGAACTAAGAACATCTCCATTCTAATTCAAAATCCCTTGAAGTGAAAGAAATATACTATTTTAAAAGAATTAATGCATATAGTGCTAGAAAACCAAAGGCATGGCATCAAGAGGGTAGAGAAGAATTCCTGAAAAGTAGAAAGCATGAAGATCAGATCGGCAAAGAAGTACACATCCAAAAATGCAGGTCAGGAGAAAGCCGCCACAGAAAACAGAGCGATTTGAGGCCACCCAGCTCAACATCCACAGATTCCAAGAGCAAACAGAGACATGGTGGGGTGGGAGGGGTTGGGGCAGGGGGGTTAACCTTTAAACTGTTTTTAGGACACCAGAACTGAGCAATGGTCAATCTGGGAAGGGCTCCTGGCACCAAGGTTGGAGGTAGACGGGGAGAAACAGGTCTGCAAATATCCCCCAAAGCCCACAAGGCAGGCAGCAGGTAGAACGAGCAAGGAGCACATCCTGGTATCGGCTCTCCTGCTAAACCAGTGCCAACACCTCTGTGGATGCGCCCCCTGGCTCAGCTCTGCAGCCTCCAGCAACTCAGCTATTCCTCTCCCCAGGGACAATAGCTCCTACACCCCAAGACAGGCTTCCTACAAAAGCTGCCTAGTCACAGAGGACCCCCAGTCAAATAGGATGATATTTTTTCAAAATTATAGACCATCTTATCAGTAAGAATCCAGTCAGGAAGGAGAAATCATACCACTTATTTGGAAAGAGAATTTAATATGAAAAATTGCTAACTAAACAGGAAGAATTATTAAAGGTAATTGGAAGGGTCAAAAGAGAATTCTTACCTAAGTGTCCATGGATGGGTGAATGGATGAACAAAATGTGGTACAGGCATACAATGGAATAGTAATCGCTCTTTAAAAGGAAGGACATTCTGGCACATTATATAACATCAGTGAAACTTAAGGACATTATGCCAAGGTAAGCAAGTTACAAAAAGGCAAGTATTGTACAGTTCCTCTAATATGGGTGCTCAGAGTAGTCAGATTCGTCCAGACAGACGGTGGCTGGCGGGGGGCTAGGAGCAGGGGAGTTATTATTTAATGGGTACAGAGTTTCAATTTTGCAAAATGAAACGAGTTCTGGAGACGGTTGCACAACAATGCGGATGCACTTAACCGTACCAAGCTCTGCACTTTAAAAGGGTTAAGATGGTAAATTTTAGGTATGTATATTTTACCACAATATTTTAAGTTTAAAGTTTTTGTTTTAAATGTTGTCAGAGAACTCTAAGGTATCATGGAGCTAACTAGGACAAGAAACAACCACTACCCCTAGGGCTTGGGGGAACAAAAGAAAGTTGGAATTATTAAATCTTAGGAATTTAAAGGAGGGGTTCAAAGGGCATGTAACCCAGATCCCAATGAAAAGGGCACCAGACAACTGGTGCTGGCCTATCAGCGAGGGGGCATCATAAGGCTGGTTCTGCAAGGTTGGAAAGGTGCACAATGGCTTCAGCTGAGAGAGCTTCTATTGCCAGAATGAGGAAACCTGAAGGGACTCTCCTAGAAAGAAGCAACAGGCAGGAGCCTTCCCATCTCTCTCTGACAACCCCAAACAGCACAGACTAACATGGAGCCAGCGGGACAAGCAGAAAAGTGGTTTGAAGAGTTTCAGCTCCAGAATCACCAGCCAAATACCAAAGCATAGGTTTGGAGCTGAGGGACACAAACACTGACACAAACATTACAGAATAACAAGAGTGTAGGGGAAGAAAAAGTTTTCCTCTGCTCTCTTTGGTTCTGTGACTAGGACCTTCAAATTAGACTGCCAGAAGACAGAACAGGAAAAAAGGCATACAGATTTTATTTGAAGTTAGTATTTTAATTTTACATGCACAGAGGCCCAAAGAGAAGAGGAAATGAAGACACAAAGAGGCAATAAAACTCAGGAGGGGAGAGAGGAGCTTATATACCAACTTAACAAAGGGTGATAAGTTGTGGAGATGTGACAAGACCAAAGAAAAGAATTTGGGTTCTTTGGGAGTGGTCAGTTGTGGGAAAGTAAATACATGGGGGAAACTAATGGAAGAACAAGGGTTATTTGGGTAACATTGGTTTGTGCAGCCCTATCTCAGTGCTGATTTTCTGTCTCCAGTGATGGAGTCCTCCTCCTGGTGCAGGATAGGAGAGAGGGAACACCTTCAAAAAGGGCAATTTATGTCCTGCTTTTAGGCAGTAGAGGACGGCAAAGAGCTCTTTCTGATTTGCTGCTTCTTAATTGCCTCCAGGTCAAAATAATCCTTAAGCCAAAGTGACATATTCAGGAGTAGTATATTCTGATCCCCTTCAACAGCAAAAAAGAAAGGCACCAAATTCACTTATATTATTATATCACTTATACAGTGCTACATACATACTATCCATATTTCTTAAGTTCTACTAAAATTCATCAATGCTCATGTTATAAATAAAACCAAAATAGGAGGGAGAACCAAGATGGCGGCGTGAGTAGAGCAGCGGATATCTCCTCCCAAAACCATATATATCTTCGAAAATACAACAAATACAACTAATCCTAAAAGAGAGACCAGAAGATAGAGGACAACAGCCAGACTACATCCACACCCGCGAGAACCCAGCGCCTCGCGAAGGGGGTAAGATACAAGCCGCAGCCCGGCGGGACCCGAGCGCCCCTCCCCCCAGCTCCTGGCGGGAAGAGAGGAGTCAGAGCGGGGAGGGAGAGGGAGCCCAGGACTGCTGAACACCCAGCCCCAGCCATCCGCACCAGAGCGCAGACACAGTGCATGCATGGGGTGCTAGAAACTAGGGAAACAGGACAGTAAGACCTGTGGGTGGGTCCCTACAGCCAGCACACCCGGGACAAAGAAAAGTGAGTGCTTTTTGAAAGTCTTAAAGGGACAGGGACTCCACAGCTGGACAGAAGTGCCCCAGGACACTTAGCCCAGCAGCTGCGAGTCCCAGGGAATTCTGGGTACCCGAACCCCCGCAGCGCAGCTCGGAGGCCCCTCAGCGCGATAAATAGCCTCCCACCTGTTTCCCCTCCAACATGGCTCCGCCATATCAGTGCAGCAGCCTGAGGCAGGCCACGCCCACAGCAACTGCAGAGCTAAATAAACTCCACAGCGGCCAGGCAAGATCAGAAGCCACGTCTGCACACAGCTGCCCAGCACAAGCCACTAGAGGCCGTTGTTCTCCCAGGAGAGGAAGGCCACAAACTGGCAAGAAGGGACTTTCTCTTACCCAACACATGCGCCAGCTCCCCACAAATATATCTATCGCCATGAAAAGGCAGAAGAAATTCATACAGACCAAGATCACAGAGACAAACCCTGAGAAGGAGATAGACCTAACCAGTCTTCCTGAAAAAGAATTAAAAATAAAGCTCATAACCATGCTGATGGAGCTGCAGAGAAATAAGCAAGAGCTAAGGGATGATGTCCGGAAGGAGATTACAGAAATGAAACAATCTCTGGAAGGATTTATAAACAGAATGCATAAGATGCAAGAGGCCATTGATGGAATAGAAACCGGAGAACAGGAATGCATAGAAGCTGACAGAGAGAGATAAAAGGATCTCCAGGAATGAAACAATATTAAGAGAGCTGTGTGACCAATCCAAAAGGAACAATATCCGTATTATAGGGGTACCAGAAGAAGAAGAGAGAGGAAAAGGGACGGAAAGTATCTTGGAAGAAATAATTGCTGAAAACTTCCCCAAACTGGGGGAGGAAATAATCAGTCACACCATGGAAGTACACAGAACTCCCAAGAGAAAGGACCCAAGGAGGACAACACCAAGACATATAATAATTAAAATGGCAAAGATCAAGGACAAGGACAGAGTTTTAAAGGCAGCTAGAGAGAGGAAAAAGGTCACCTACAAAGGAAAACCCATCAGGCTATCATCAGACTTCTCAACAGAAACCTTACAGGCCAGAAGAGAATGGCATGATATACTTAATGCAATGAAACAGAAGGGCCTTGAACCAAGAATACTGTATCCAGCATGATTATCATTTAAATATGAAGGAGGGATTAAACAATTCCCAGACAAGCAAAAGTTGAGGGAATTTGCCTCCCACAAACCACCTCTACAGGGTGTTTTAGAGGGGCTGCTCTAGATGGGAGCACTCCTAAGACTAAATAGATGTCACCAGAGAAAATAAAATCACAGCAAAGAAAGCAGACCAACCAAATACTAACTAAAGGCAAAAAATAAAATCAACGACCCACAAAAGCAGTTAAAGGAAGCACAAAAGAGCACAGAATAAAATAACCAACATATAAAGAATGGAGGAGGAGGAATAAGAAGGGAGAAAAATAATGACCAGACAGTGTTTAAAATAGCTCAATAAGCGAGTTAAGTTGGACAGTAAGATACTAAAGAAGCTAACCTTGAACCTTTGGCAACCACGAATCTAAAGCCTGCAATGGCAATAAGTACGTATCTTTCAATAATCACCCTAAATGTAAATGGACTGAATGTACCAATCAAAAGACACAGAATTATAGAATGGATAAAAAAGCAAGACCCATCTCTATGCTGCTTACAAGAGACTCACCTCAAACCCAAAGACTATAGGAACAAAGAAAGACTGAAGGAACAAAACAGCAGCAGAATCATAGAACCCAAGAATGGACTAACAGTTACCAAAGGGAAAGGGACTGGGGAGAAAGGGAGGGAAGGGAGGCATAAGGGTGGGGAAAAAGAAAGGGGGCATTACGATTAGCATGTATAATGTGGGGGGCATAGGGAGGGCTGTGCAACACAGAGAAGACAAGTAGTGATTCTACAGCATCTTACTACACTGATGGACAGTACTGTAATGGGGTTTGTGGGGGGGATTTGGTGAAGGAGGGATCCTAGTAAACATAGTATTCTTCATGTAATTGTAGATTAATGATAACAAAATTAATTAATTAATGAATTTTAAAAACCCGAAATATTATTACATTATAACAATGTATTACTCAGTTTTTCAGATCTACTTTAATTTGTGACTATACCTTATCTATAATACTCAGTAACTAGTCTCTATAGAAGTTGATTTCAAAATTGATAGTAACTCTTGTCCCTCATAGTTACTGACATGTTTTTGTTTCCTATTCTAATTTCCTTATATTTATTGCAATATCATTTTTATTGCATATTTCTCATATCATCTTGATTTAGGAAAACTGTTTTCTCTAAAAGTTTCTACAACATTTTTAATCCCTTTAAAGTAAATAGCTACACTAGGCTCTCTTTGGCTCTCTTGTGACCTTTTGCAAACATCAGCTCATACTCAAGAGCAATCAGAGTTGAAATTCAATATGTATTTCTTTTTCTGCCAAAGTCTATCATTTGCTCTATTTGAGGATCTGCTGCTGCTCTGCCTAACACTTCTAATGCATCTTGTATCTAAATTAAATTTAATTGCTTTAACATTTTCCAACGATGTTATCTGAGAGTGGTTGCAAGATCAAATTTGATAGGGGTTTTTCAAAATAAGCTATCATTACACTGGCCCAGAGTTGATCATATCTAATCTCTGAATTGTTCACCAAAAACTGAAGTTGGCATAGTTGAAGCTGTATCTCCTAGTAACAAATTCTGACTATGCACACTAAGAATTTAATTAGACACAAAGGATAGTTCTGAATATTTCAGACAAGAGTTCAGCTTGTACATCTTTTTCCTTACCAACCATGTCAGCACTATTGCTTTAGGCTGTCCTCCTCTGTCTTTTACATTAATGTCAAATATCTAAAGGAGATTTTTCAGTTCTTAATTTAAAAAAAGAAAAATCTACTTTGATAGGTATAAAAATTAATGAAATAATTATTAATTTCGATCTCCTAGTTTCTGTCTTGTGGTTCAACAATATGTACACATTTTAGGTGTTGAACACAAGTTTTGTCCCTGCCACAATCTGATGGAACTGAACAATATAGGATTCTTTAATTTTTTGCACAGTATTTGGTCTCACTTAATTACCTACTAGGTCAATAATGATATATTGAATTCTCCATCCTAGAGTGATATCATTTGTTTTGCAATTTATTTGCCATCTGAGATACTTGGTCCTTCCAGTACTAAATTTTTAAGTTACTTCTGCACTTAGAAAATTTTCTCTTCATTTTTCGTAAATAGTGCATCACAAAAATCTTTGTTATGCTTTGTTTTTAAGAACATCAGTGAAACTTAAGGACATTATGCCAAGGTAAGCAAGTTACAAAAAGGCAAGTATTATACAGTTCCTCTAATATGGGTGCTCAGAGTAGGCAGATTCATCCAGAGATGGTGGCTGGCGGGGGGCCAGTGTTCTCGGTCTCTGTCAATATCCTGCACTTACCTGTCTTTGTGGAATACTAATGTTTGCTATTTGTTCAGCCTGTTTGTTCCAGCCTAGTAATTACATGTGAGCTTTTTGTGTGCAGGTGACATTTCATGATCATAATGAAATCTTCATTCAGGAAAGAATACGAAGTTACAGGAATTTCTTCTGATCTGTTCAAGTTATGAATTTAATTAGAAGAATTTTATGACTCATGTTATTTCTTTGACCAATAATTAAATCCTCATTAAATAAGAAATTTATAGTGCCTGCTTACAAATCTTACATGGGTAATTTTAATGGAAACTGGTTCCCTTTTATTGTTTTCAAATTATAAAAACTTAAGCATGCTATTTCTTTGAAAACTTTCTCTTTTTTAGCCTTTTTTCTTTTTCTGAGCTACCCTTTTAACTGTCAGTGTCAATTTCTATACAATCTTGACTTGTATTCGCTCTCAGTGATCTAAGAACTATTGCCCCTCAAATCCCCCCTATACTGTGAAATGGTACTCATCTCCAATCTAACACACACCTTCTTAGAGGTTGCCTTTTTCCTTGATGTACTTCATTAATTGTTTTTTGTGGTTTTATTGTGGCAAAATATACACACATAAAATTTACCATATTAACCATTTTAAGTGCCACCAATTCAGAGGCATTAAACAAATGCATAGTACTATGCAGCCATCACCACCATCCATTTCCAGAACTTACTTATCAGCACAACCTAAAATGCTATATCCATTAAACAATAGCTTCTTACTTTTCTTTCCTCCTCCAGTCCCTGGCAACCACCATTCTACTTTCTGTCTCAATACATTTGGTTAGTATTCTAGATACCTACCATAAGTGAAATCATATAATATTGGTCCTTCTGTGATGACCTTATTTCACTTAGTACAATGCCATCAAGGTTCATCCATGTTGTAGCATGTATTAGAGTTTCCTTCCTTTCCAAGGATGAATAATACTGTATCACATCTATCTAACACATTCTGTTTATCCAGTCATCTGCTGATAAGCACTTGGGTTGTTTTCACCTTTTGGTTATTGTGAATGGTGGTGCTATGAACGTCAGTATACAAGCGTCTGTTTGTGTCCCTGTTTTCAATGTGGAGGGTATATACCTAGGAGTGGAATTTCTGGATCATATGTTAATTCTCTTGTTTAACTTTTTGAAGAACTCCTGGTTGACTTTTACATCAACATCTTCTTCTGTTTTTTTAGTGGACTATTTTAAAAGGTGAAGTCCTTCAATTCACAAGGGAATTTTTTTCTGGGCATTACATGTGGGACAGAGATAACTCTAGTTTTATATGAGTGTATATTCAATTGTCCTACACCCATTTACTGTATAGTTTGTTTCTCCCCCATGGCTTTGAAACTCTAACTTTATTATACACTAAATTTTCCTATAAACATTTAGTATTCCTACTATTTCCATTGAGTCAATGTCCACAACTATGCAGGAGCCCACACTGTTCTTTTTTCAAACTATTCTTAGTTTTTCTCACACATTTTTTTTCTCCTAGATGAACATTAGACTCAAGTTTGGAAGCTTAATTAAAATTTTGTAGGGAATTTAATTGGAATTTTATTGATTGATAGTTGAAAAAGAGAAGAAATGACATTTTTACAATATTAAATCCCTGCATGCCAAAAACATGCTATTTCCCTCCATTTATTCAGGTCATCCTTTCCATCCTTCATTAAAGACCTACATTCTCTTTAACTTGCTTCTAAGTTTTGTTGCTGTTGTAAATGCACCATAAGAACTTCTGTCTTTAAAATTCCTTAGGAAAAGATCTATTTAGTAAAAACAATATCATACTTTAATCATGCCTGTATTTTAAAATATTTAAGCTTTTTTGGCCTTTTGCTGTTATAATTTTAAGAAAAAGATATTATTATATATAAATCTTTGATGACATATCAGTATATCCTCAGGATTCTTTAGAATCTTTAGAATAAATTCTGCATATTTGTGGCTCAGAGAATAGGGACAGTTTTAAGGTTCTGAGGGCATATTCTTGACACACTGCAACATTACACTACAAATAAAATTCAAACTCTTCACATTGTCGACACAGTTCTGCCTGATCCAGCTTCTGCCTCCCTCTCCAACGGAATCTCCTGCCACTTTGTCCCTAGCCCACTGTAGGCCAACTCTGCTGGCCCTCTGTTTCTAGAATACACCAAACATTGCCAAAATTCCAAGGGGCTAACACAATAAAAGTTTATCTCAGATTCACATAAATCCTCCATTTGCAGCTGCAGCATCTAAAACACATGTCTCCAAGGTTGCTGCAAAGGGGAGACAGGGCTGAAAGGAGGCACACTCTTTCTTAATTACCTTGGCCCAGTAACCACGTATGTTACATCTGATCCTAGTCCACTAAGCAAGACTAGCCATATGAACCCAGCCTAACTTCAAGGAAGGCTTGAATATGTCATGGAAGGCATGGAACATTTAGTGAGCACTACCTGTCTCGGTCACAATGGCCACAATTTGCCTCTCCATTATTTCTCTGGATGTTGAATATTCTTTTATAGATTTAATAGCTATTAACATCACATTTTCATGAGTTGGTTGGGAATGTCCTTTCCCAATTATCTATAGGAATTCTTGCTATTTTCGTACTTGCTCATTAGAAATACTTACATCCTAAAGCTATTACAGAGTTTCTAAATGATTCCATTTGTCACCTGTAATGATGCACTTCATGAATTCTTTATGTTGTCCTTGCATAGGGAAAATATCAACCTTCTCGGAATTATTTCAGTTCCAGTATTTGGGCTACCCAAATGAGCACATGAATTATACTTAAAGTCTAAATCAAGGCCCAATGGGCAAATGGAAAAAACCCACTTCAGCGCTTGTGTTCACAAAAATAAAGCTTTATTGAAACACAGCCACTCCCATTCATTTACCTATTGCTGTGGCTGCTTTCACTTTGCAGTGACAGTTGAGTAGTTGTAACAAAAAAATTCCATAGGGCCTACAAAACCTAAAATACTTATTTTCTGGCCCTTTACAGAACAAGTGGGTGGCAGAGCGGCAAGATAAAAGGAACCTGGGTCCCCAGCAAGCTAGTGGAGGAGAACCCCAGCCATCCTGCATGTCTCACCTTCAACCAAATATACTTCTTAGTTGTGCCCCTGGATTTTTCTGGTATCAAAATAAACTATCATGTACCCAAATTAACCATGATATGATAAGTCAGTTTGGGAGTGGATATGTATCAATCAGGTCATGCTAGGTTACACACACTGATAGTAAGCTTACAATCTTAGGTGTTTGTAAGAACTCATGCTACATGTCAGTCCCCTGTGAGTGAGCTGCCAATTCTGCCCCACATCTTCTCACTCCAGGGCAGAAGCTGAGGGAGACCCCTCATCAGAACAATCATTGTTGCTCTGGCAGGGGAAAAGAATATGGAAATCATGAACTGTCTCCTAAAGCCCCCACCAAGAAGTGACATTCATCACTTTTGTGCACCTTCCATTGACCAAAGAAAGGTATGTACTGTAGCAAATACAACTGAGGCCTTATCCTGCACCTCCTCAGTCACTTGAGTTTACCTGGAACTATAGTATGATTCTAAGCAAGCTGACAGCTTCTCACCTCAAATGCCTGTTTCTCTCATCTTCTTTTCCCTAGAGCTTTCATCAACATCAGAGCTTGTTCCGCATATGAAATTGGTCCAGAAATATAAGGATGTTAATGTCACTGAGAAAACCTTCAGCAACTGGAGGACTGGAGTTGGTGATAGGACCCCTTTGCTTTGTATAGCACAATCCACGTATCTCTGAGGATCCTCAACAAGATTGAGCACTAGTCCACAGCTTTTCCCCCATTCCTATCTCACCTCCCCACTTTCTCCTTTTTGTTTCACAAAATCACTTCCCAAATAGTCTATGCTGAACTCAAGGCTTTGTCTTAGGGTCCAGTTTTATGGGAATTCAAATTAAAATATATGGTCACATTTTTTACAGAAATTTTTTTAAATTCCTAAAATTCATATGGAACCACAAAATATTCCAAATAGCCAAAAAAATTTTCAGAAAGGACAAATCTGGATGCATTATACCTCTTAATTTCAAACTATATTACAAAATTATAGTAATCAAAACAGCATGGTATTGACATAAACACAGACATGTAGACCAACGGACTAATATTTGACAAGGAAGCCAAGAATACTCAATGGGAAAAGATAGTGTCTTCAGTAAATGTTACTGGGAAAACTGGACAGCCACATACAAAAGTGAAAATGGACTCTTCCTATCCTACACCAGTCACAAAAATTAACTCAAAATAGATTAAGGACATAAATTTAAGACCTAAGATCATAAACCTCCAAGAAGGAAACACAGGGAAAGGTCGCTTGACATCAGCCTTGGCAATAATTTTTTTTGTATATGACATCCAAAACACAAATAACAAAAGTTAAAATCAACAAGTAGGACCACATCAAACTAAAAAGTTTCTGCATAGCAAAAGAGGCAATCAACAAAATGAAAAAGCAACCTACAGAATGGGAGAAAACATTTACGAACCATTTATCTGATAAGGGGATAATATCCAAAATACATAAGGAATTCCTACAACTCAATAGCAAAAAAAAAAATATATATATATATATATATATATATATATATATATGATTTAAAAACAGGCAAAGGATGTAGACATTTTTCCAAAGGAGACACAAATGTCCACCAAATACATGAAAAAGTGCCCAACAGCACTAATCATGAGGGAAATGCAAATCAAAACCACAGTGAGATATATCACCTCACAACTACTATTATAACTACTACCAAAAAGACAAGAGATAATAAATGCCAGCAAGGATGTGGTGAAAGGGGAACCCTTGAACACTGTTGGTGGGAACAGATATTGGTGCAGTGACTATGGAAAACAATATGAAGTTTTCTCAAAAAATTAAAAATAGAAATACCACATGATCCAGAAATCCTAACTGTAGGTATCAACTCAAAAGAAATGAAATCACTATCTCAAATAGATATCTGCACTTCCATGTTCACTGCAGCAATATTCACAGTAGCTAAGACATGGAAACAGCCCAATTTCTGTCAGTGGATGAATGGAAAAAGAAAATATGGAACTTATATACAGTAGAATATTATTCAGCCATATAAAAGAAAATCCTGCTATTTGCAACAAAATAGATGGAACTTTAGGGCATTATGCTAGGTGACAGAGAAAAAGTCAGACAGAAAAAGAGAAATACTGTATGAACTTACTTATATGTGGAATATAAGAAAACCAAACTCATAGAAACAGTAGAATAGTGATTGCTAAGGACTGGGGGTATGGGGCAACACTTGAGATGTTAGTCAAAGTGTACAAACTTTCAGTTACAGGATGAATAATTTCCAAGGATCTAAAGCATAGCATGGGGACTATAGTTATAAATACTGTATTGTATACTAGAAAGCTGCTGTGAGAGCTTTCATGTTCTCATTATAACAAGAACACCAACAAAATGGTAATTAACTAACCTTATTGTGTTGTATGTTTTGCAATATATGCATTTATCAAATCATATTATATATACCTTAAACTTACACAATGTTATATGTCAATTATACCTCAATAAAGCTGGAAGAAAAATATGGACTGAAGTTACATCTCACGTAAAGCATAAGTTTTGAAGTGGGAGAGATGGAATATTTGTGGAAACATGGTGGGTAATTAGGGCAAGGAGGTATGGGGAAATTCAGGGCTCGTTGTTTTAACTACCCTACCCTAAAGTAATCCCTTAGAGGCAACACTTGGCTGTCTGTCCCTAGCATCTGTGGAAGGTCCTTTTCTAATTATTTTTCCAAGAGTTCATCTTTAGAAGATCACAGTGGGGAATATTTTTAAAGTATTGGTGTTATCTGAAGGAGAGTGCAAAAAAAAATACACATATGCTTATCATGGGCAGTTTCCAAAGCCACAGAGAAGATACATATGCTAGAGCAGTGCTTCTCAGCCCCCTTTTTTTTTCATTCTTGTCCCCTTAAGGAGAGATAATTCATTTAATTTAAAATTAATTTAAATATAATTAATAAGATTTAAATTAAGTACTAAGGACTATGATTTTGGATTGAGATTTGGAGGGCCATGAACTATTGTAATATCCAAGGGTTTTTTAATCCTCCAAGAACCAATTTTCACTCCTCCAGGACTTCATCTGTTGAATGCATGCTCTAGAAGAGCAGGGAGAATTCTTAGGCAGACTGAATAACACCCCCCAGGACTCTCCTACTCACCTTTCCCACATCCCAAGCCACCTACTGTCCAGATGCCTTAATACAACCCTGAACATAAGAAACCAAGGAAATGGCCCTGTGGGTGACAGATATGCTAAGTGACAAAGGGAAATAAATACAAAATAAAATATTCCCTAATCCTAAATGAAATTAGGAAAAGAATAACAGTTAAGTCAGCAATATAAAGAGCTTTCACAAAGCAATTAAAGTTTAAGTGTCTTTTTTTAAATTTATGTCTATTCTGTGCAACACATCTTGGATAAGACATTCGACTGGATGTACTGATCTTAACAGTGCCAGGCTTTCACTGGCTATTTGGAGCCAAGATATTAGGAAGTTCCATGAACCTGAAGTGGGAGGTGGGAGAGAGCTCTATGGTCTTCACAAAGGAAGCCCTTTCCATCTTCACATACAGTTATTCAAAGTGGATCCAGCAAGTCATTTCTCTAAAACATCTTACTTTGCAACCCTGAACTGAAGAAAGTCCTCAGGAAAACAAAGGTAGGAAACTCTTCTGCATTCCAGAAAAGTCTAACAAGAAATTAATCAAAAAGTACAGCAGATCTTATTAAATTTCTTTTGGAGCCTGGGCATATAGTATTTCACATAGCTGGGCTAATAACATTCTGGTTTAGGGGACCAAATGTCCTCATGGCTTACAATGATTTGTCTCTTTATATACATTATTTCTGAACTGAACTGTTGTTTCTTTGTCTTTCTGCCTTAGTCTCTCAGGGAAGTTTTATACTTTTGCCAGAGATCTGATAGGAGAAATTAAAATCAGCAGAGAAATTAATGGACCAGATTCTTATGTAACGATGGAACTCTGTTGGAGAATTCTTCTGTGGAGAAAATTGGACTACTTGAGGATATAATTATAGGTAATTCAAATCCAGATGTGAGGCAGAGAAGATGGGGACAGACGCTCCATGTCAGATCTCATGGCGGGGGTGGGAAGGAAAGGGAGAGGGGGATACCACCCGGAAAGGTGATTAAGATGATAAATACTTAAGTGTATGATGTCACCAAATCCACCTTAACCATATCAGATCTTTGTTTCTATCACTGGGCAAGACAATTTTAAATTCATATGCAATAAAAACGTTGGGGGTAACCAGAGTGTCCAGATTATCCCAGGTGGGTCTCGACTTCAACATTTAGGAATGAGGCAGGCGGCATTTCATTATCACAATCAGATGCATGTCAAACAATAGATAACATCTTCTGGTTGAGATTTCAGCTGTATTTTATTAGGAACTGGGCTGAAATATTAACTTGCACAGACTTGAGAATTATTTAGCATCTTCAGCTAGTAGTTATTCAAAATGCCAAAGGGGAAACTATCAGGCAGCTTTTCCAAATGAGCAGAACAGCACATTGGAAAATTATAGGTATCTGTACATGTGGGAAAGCTAAAAAGCACAAAGGAAAGAAAAAATTTAAGCATGCATTTATATATGGGAAGCCGGGTAGATTTATTTGGTATTCCATTTATATCTAAGGAGAAATAAATGTGATCTGGCTGGCTTTTAACCATCATTGAACAATCAAGACTTCTTTGAAGCATTTGGGTGCACTCTGAATGCCTCCTCGGGCACTTCCTGGTGGTGCCTTGGATTTTCTAAGCAAGAAACCTTGAAATTATTTAATTTCATTGTTGGTGTTGCTTCTATAGTTCCATCAACATTATCATTTACATGGGAAAGAGAGATAGAAAATTGTCAGATCCAATTCAGTTTTGTAATACATACACTTGGAATCATAAACAACTCAAAAAGAATAATTTATAAGACACTTCAGCTGTTTTGACACCGTATCAAGTGAAATGAATCCTTTAAACAATTTGATTAGTGTAGAAAGTCAGTCTGAATAATACTTGAATCAGGAAGTGTTTTTAAACTGAATATTTTCTGGTCTACTTGTTTCAAATCAACTAGACACTTGGCCAAATCTCTGCTTCAGTTTGTTTTATGAACATGCTGTTATTTAACTTCACCTCTCCAGTTCAGTCCGTCCAGGGTGAAGTAAGGTAAAAAGATAACACTGACCATTTGCCGACAGTTATGAGTTTAGGTTTGCAAGAGCACTTCTATAAGCTATACATCCTAGGTTTTCCAAAACAACTGGATTTTAAGCCATTTCATTAATGGTGATCTGTATAGTGTATGTCATCAAATGTGATTTTAATTTTATACATTTAATTTATAACATAAAACATGTTTTAGAAATATGCATGTACAAATTGGGGCAGGGGGGCAGAGGGTAGGGTTGGGGAGGGGGTAATATCCTTTATCAGACCAATGCCCTAGCTTTTGGTTTAGAAAATAGTACATTCTTAAACATTATGTAAATAGTTTAGGAAGTTGCAACCTGGCAAACATCAGTACATTGGATTATGGCAGGGGTCTCAATCAGGACATCTGGTAATGTTTGATTGTCACACTGGCAAGGGGTTGATTCCCATAGGCCTATAGTGGGTGGAGGACAGGAAGCTGGTAAACACCCTACAGGGAGCAGGACATCCCCCACCACCACCCCACCCCACCATCCCAGAAAAAAAGAATTAACCAGACCAAAATGTCAATAGTGCCTAGGGCAAAAAACTGGATTTTTGCAAAGAAAAGCAACTGATAACAGATCTCTTTTAGCATAACTGCTGAGTTTGACAGCACTTATCCTTATGATCAGGAGGTTGAGAGAAGGAATAAGCACAGAGCTTGGAGTCATGAGGTATTTCTAGTCCTCACTCTGCCAAGATGATAAAGACGTAGTGACTCAGAATTGAAAAACAGTGAACTTAAACAAGGTCACTATTTAGAGCAGGCTTGTTTTCCTCACATATTAAGTAAGGACTCCTAGGCTTTACATTTTCCTAGAAGCCTTTCAATTATGTTTTTCTTTCAAGTTAGAACTTGATGTCTTATAGTATTTTGCCATTTATAAAATTCTTAAATCCATCATTTCATTTGTTGAAATACCAACCTAAATATCAATTATTTAGTGACAAGTGACATTTACGTAAGTTTAAGTTCAGTTCTTTGAAGAAAATCATACCCCTATCATTGCTTGGGATTCTCCAAGAGGTAAGCTGCTTCTCTTCTTATCAAGAGGTGAGGCTACATGCCCTGCCCATGAGTCTGGGTTGGTCTTGTGACTTGTTTTAGACAATAGAATGAGTGCCATTACTGTGCTAGTTTTGGTCCAGGCCAAAGAGGTCTGGCAACTTTCACTTTCACACTCTTTGAGCCAGCTATGAAGTCATAAGGAAGTCCAGACCAGACTAGGGAAACGTTAGAAGCCATAGGAGAGAAGCCCTGAAGGATGAGAGGTCACCTTGCATGTTCAGCCAAGCTCTCCCGTGAATGCAGCCGCTGCGTGACCCATGCAACATCGGACAGAGCAGAACCACCCGAGCACGCCCTGCCCCAGTCTCTGACCCACAGAACGTGAGAAATCATCCATCATTCTTTAAGCCCATTATGTTTGGGGATTTTGTGTTTCACAGCCTCATATAACTGAAACAGAGCTTTGCTGGCAACTCAGAAATCCTCCTTCAGCCTCATCTACTAGCGAATGTATCTTCTCTTCCAGGCACAAAAAAAACAGAGGCACAACTCTGCTCCCAGACTGTTCAGGGCCCCATTACTTTTTTTTTTTTCCCTAACCGGAAAAAATTAAAATTATAACCCAGTTACTAACTTTTCTCCCCAAATGACCTGCTTAGCTTCACTGAGGAAGTTGGTAGAATGTTCCTAGAGAACTCAGGGAACCAGGCGCTGGACCAGGTCTCTGCTTTCTCAGCTCTGTCACAAGATGAGCAGAGTTTTACCTACTTCGTCTGATGTGTGTGCAAAATTCAATCTACTCACAAAAGTCAATCAACTCAGTATAATCAACTCCCCAAATGGCTCAACAAAGCCTGTGAATCCTTATTTGTTTCCATATAAAACACAGGTATTAATTGCTGGGATACTCAAATTTATCACCTGTTTTTCACTTGACTAATGCTGGGAAAAATTAAATCTGGAAAAAATGTGATAGGATTCTAGGTATACTTTTGTCTTGATTCAGGTTGTTTTGCGCAAGAGTGTAAAACTCACGATATAGCTGAACAATGGGTGGGCCTTGAAGATATCCCACCAGCCCATTTGTGTTTTCCCATGATCTGCCTTTTGGTTTCCTGCTTCTCTCAGAGAAAAAATTTACTAGCCAGACTGGTGAGCAGCCACCCTGAGGGAAGAGGGAATGGAAGAACCCTCTCCCCTACTAGTCACATAGCTTTGCCCTGTCCCTCTCATTATTTTCTACTGGAAATTTTTGCTGGGGAGATATAATAATTGCAACATTGGTAAAGAGAGCTCTTAGTCCCATCAAAAACACCTTATCTAATTAAAAAAAAAAAACCTCAGCATTAAAATAAAAGGCCCTGGCCCTTCTCCTAGAGTCTATGAAGCCCCACCCCAAGCACAGAGAAAATCTAAATATTATGTCTGAACTAGCCCAGTGTTACAATGTCTCATCCCCCACTTCCCTGTCCTTGTATCCAAACAGCTTTATTTTCTTTTTCTGAACAGTTTAAGGACATTCAAACATAGTATGATACATCTTGCATTTCAACTGTAAAATCACCTTTTTGATGTTGCCAAATTGCTTTCTAAAAGAAGTATTTCAATTTACACTGCTACTGGTTTTACCAAAGTCCTACCAAGACAGAAAATAACTATTTTAATACTTAAGGCTGGCTTAACAGATGAGCAATGATATTTCATTATTTTAATTAGCCTTTTTTATATAGGAATATATACAGTATTTACCTAAGAACTACCTCAGAATCAAATTATCTAGACACTGAAAACAGTCAGTAATTAAGACCAGAAGAAATCAAGATCCTACAAATTTTACACCTTTCCATTTAATAACTCTTAATTGCCATACAACTGAAAATTTATCCACATGAAATAATTAAAAGGAAAAAAGTTATATGGGCAAAGAGTTCTGATAAAGCCAGCATAGAGCTGTTTAGGAAATGCAGTCAAAATGTGAACAGGTCACTCTTCACTAAGTTCTTTGACGTGTGACAAGAATTTTTGATTGACTACTTTAACTAGTAGGTGACTGCAATACCAGGCAGAGATAAGGGAGCTGTGTGAGCATTTCTGGAATCCAAAATCATGAGAGCAGATGAAATCACACAAAAGATTACACAGATGGAAACCAACCCAGGATTAAGCCAGCACTAACCAAAACACAGTGTGAACTGTCTTTTAAAAGATGTTGAAAGACCAGAAATAAGCCTACAAACAAGGTCAGGAGAGGACAGGGCTCTCCGAGTCGCAGTAAAAGGGATTTGAGATAAGACTGGAGGCAGGCACGACTGCTCAGCCTTAACAAGCAGAGAAGTTAAGGGGCTTTCAGAGAAAGAGGGAGCTTTTGGATTTGGGTGTGAAGGAGTATTACTGAGGGTGAGAGGTGGGAGGTGGTATTTATTGCAAGGCAGGGTGGAGAGTGCAGATCCCTGCATCACCCCATCCTCAAGTAACTTACAGTGACTGGGAAACAAATCCAAACCATGCCAAGGTCAATGGAAGTGAGTGTTCTCAAGAGGCAGAAGGGCAGGAGCTCTGTGAGCACATTAGTGTTTGAGGAAGTTGTAAAGTAGGAGTGCAAATGGGGAGGCAGTGGAAACAGAGAGTCGTTCCTCTACATCAGACGGCAGGGTCCTCAGCCCTAGCAAGATGGGTGACCTCAGCCCTCCTGGAGAGAGGGGGTTGGGAATAACCTCTAAAGCCTCTCTTAGCTCCAAAGATCTGGAGCTGTGTAAGAGAAGTGCTAGGAGCTGGGGGTGCCTAGACAAACAATTACATAAACTTGTAAATTAACCCCTTCCCTCTTTTAAAAGAGATAGTAAATAACTCAAACTACCACTTAAATTGCCCTTGTGGCAGTCACAATAATCATAAAGAATTCTCTTCCTTCACATCTGTGCATCTAAGGCACCGCATATGAGGATGCTGCTGTTGAAGAGAACTGTAAACTAACCTAACCCATCCTCTAAATCAGAGGTTGCAAACTAGAGGCCACAGGCCAAACCCAGCTGTAGGCTGTTTTTTATAAATAAAGTTTTGTTGGAATACAGCCACACCCATTCATTACTTATTATCTGTGGCTGCTTTCCAGCTATAAAGACAAAGTTGAATAGTTGCAACAGAAACAGTATGGCCCAAAACACCACAGGTATTTATTAAGGGGCTGTTTTCAGGAAAAGTTGCCAAGCTTGTCTCTATAAACATATTGGAATCACAAGGGGAAGTTTAAAGAATACTGATGGCTGGGCCCCACCCCAAGAGATTTTATTCAATTGATCTGAAGAATAGCCTGGCAACTGAGTTTTTCAAAGGTGTCCCAAGCCCCTTGCTTCTAATGTGCAGCCAGAGTTGAAAAATCACTGCTACAGGTTCCCTGAGAAAGATCCTATTAGATCTTCAGAAGGAAACACACCCGTATCAAATCTTAGTCCCCCATGAAGACAAGCTAAAGGCTGATAATAGTATTTATTCTCTATTTTCACAGAGAAATGGTATCACAAGTGTCCACTTTAAAGAGCATTTCTTTCTCTTTTCAGCAACAAAAGCCAGGCATTGACTATTCTGTTTCTCAATGGCTATGATGAAAGGACCCATTCAACAGTCTTCCTAAGCCTCAGTGTCAAGGGGAAAAAGTGACTCCAGATACATTTGTAAACTTCCTTTTACTGAACAGCTACAACTATGAACACCAAAATACCAACATCCTTCATGTTTTACCTTCACTACCAGGAAGTAAACATGGTGCTTAGTGGAAGGAACTAGAATTACTCCAGGTGCCCAGTACATGTGTCTTCATCCTTTCATTGTTTTTTGTTTTAATCTCATTTTTCATTGATAAATTACTAAGATCATTTTTTTAAAGAAAAAAATTAATAAATGCACATGTAAATACATTTTATTCATAAAAAATAATGTGGTGGTTTTAAAACATGTCTGCAAATTATTTGACACTTATGCCATGGAGAAGTGGGATCTATGCCCTTTCTCCTTGAATCTGGGCCATGTTCAATGGCTGGTCTACTAAGATATTAGTGAAGGTATGTGGCCTCCAGGGCTAAGTTACAAAAGATGATGCCACTGCTACTTCAGTTGCTGGAACCACACTGGAATTCTGAGCCATTACATAAAGAAGTCCTTCCACCCTGAGGCCACCCTCCGAGTTAGAAATCCAAACTAGCCCATGCAGAGAGAGAGCCAGCCCCCAGGTATTCTAATTTCCCACTTTTCCAGCTCCAGCCCTGTGAGATGACAACTACCTAAGATAGAGACTCTGAGTTAGAAGCACCCAGTCATGCACTTCAAATCCCTGACCCACAGAGACCATCACAGGTCATAAAAGAGCTCTCGCAGTTTTGAGTCACTATACCTTGGCATGGTTTATGCGGCTGCACTAGATAACAGTTAGTATATCCACATTAAGAGTCACGTCCATGATGACCTCCAATAAAGGAGACTTCTCAGTTGGCCTTGTAACCTCATATATTGTCAGAAAGCATTAGGTAGTGAGACAGTGTATCCATTCAGAAAAGAATCAACAATGGATACTAAAATCATTAGTATTAATGAAATAATTAGTTACTATTAATGAAATCATTAGTATTTATCTGGATAATTACAAAATTATCTGCGCTATTGAAAGGTACTAATGAAAGGTTAAGGGAAAACTGGATAGTACCACCCACAGTTTATTTGCTCATCACAAAAAGAAGTATCTTCCTTTACAACAGACAGATCTGGCTGCCACCATCTTTAAGAATAACCAATGTGGGACCACAAATAGTGGGCCAGTTGGCCAGACATTTTGTGCCTCCTGATGCAATTCAATATGAAGCACATGTCATCACCACCTATGAGTTACTGTCACCAAAAATGGTTAACTTAAATCCAACCTGGCCTTCAGTTAACTTGCTTTCTGGGGAACTACAGGCAAGAGAGAAACTAGGTAACTAGATAAACAACACTATGGAAACCATCAGGCAACTCTGGAATGTGGGGCAGTCAGTCTACAACATATCTGGCCTAATTTCTTCATTAAAAAAACAGGGAGAGACTGTTCTAGACACTGAGAGACCTAAAGGATATAACAAGCCAGTGCAGTGTCATCTTTGTTTGTATCCTGGCTCAAAACATCTAAAAAGACATCTACAAAAGCGAGGACAATTGGCAATATTTCAATACAGGCAGGTTATGAGAGATATTAATAAATACTGTCAGGTTGGTGATAAGTAAGAATGGCATCACGGGTATATAGGAAAACATCCTCTTTTGGAGAAAGATGCTGAAATATTTAGGGGTAATGTGTTGTAATACACGTAATTTACTTTAAAATGGTTCAGTACCCCCAAAAAAAGAGAGAGTCAACAAATACGAAGAAATGTTAATAACTGTTTGATCTGAATGGTAGATTGATGAGGCTTATTCAATTATTTTTTCCACTTTTCTATATGTTTGAAATTTTTCATGATCAAAAATATTAAAAGGCTTAAAATCTTGCTAAGAAGCAATACTTTTTTGTTTTAAGTTCATGCAGCTACTCTAAGTTATGTGACTCCTCCTGGAGTTAAAATATATATCCTCTGGACAGAAACACAGCTGAGAACCACTTGCCTCAGTGTCACCTATTCTATCCAAGCTAATTTGGTTGGAAGGAGCAGAGACGCCCTTCTCCCTCAAGCTGGGTCATTAAAAGTGGGGTTTATTTTTAGACCTAAATGATCTCATGAGGATTCCAGGAAAGGCACAGAGGAGACCCCATATTAGGGAAAAAGAGATTATTAGCTCAAGAGAGCTTGGATAGGGAGCTATCAGTGTTGCTCCAGAGAGAGATATTCTCCCTATCCCTCTGCCAGATCTATCACTCTAGTTCTTTCTCCAGCCCGTTCTCTTGTTCTCCCCTGCTCTGCACTTCAGCTTCTCTTTGCCATTCCAGCCCCCCTTATCCTGACTCTGCTTGCAGGATCTTTCAGCTGCAGCACCCATATCCAACTAGCAGCTATCCTCCATGTTCTTAGTCCTAATTCTCCAGAGCAAACTCTGCGCCCTTTGATCAGTCCAATCAGCTGTGGCCTCAGAGAAATTGGATCAGTGAGTTTAAAAAGATTTTTTTTTAATGGCTGCTGAGGCATCAAGGGCTTTAGATGGGTAAATTCCCTGCATGGGGTTGTAGGTAGGGGAGACAATGATAGTATCTCTTAAACATCCCCCTGTTCTGCCCCACAGAGATGATTCCAAGCTGCAAGATGTTTGCAAGGATCTAAAGAAGATATCCATGGGATCCATCTCTAGGGAGGATCATTGAGTCCCATGAGACCACTGTCTTGCTCATTAATTAAAGTAGGGATGTCTCAGAAAACAGGGTTTATCCGTGACTTTGCTCTGAATTGAACATGTACCTGGAAAGACATGAAACATGGAGAGCAATCCCCGACCTAGGTTTGAACCACACAAATCAATCATGGACTTCCATCAAAATCTAGTATTACCTGGACTTATTTGGCCAGTAAATATGTACCGAGTGATTGTCTACTGTGCATCCCACTTTGCTAAGGGAACACAAGAGCACAGGTTGAAGAAGGCCAAAGCCCTGGATGGATGGATATGACATGTCACTGGGGAAGAGGACAGATACACTCCAGAAAACATAAATAACAAAGTTACTTCATAATACAGAAGCTTCATAGGTGAATATATGTTAAATGCAAAGTAAGAGCTATTACTGCAAAGAGAGGTCAAGGAAGTTGGAAAACTCAGAGAAAAGGTTTTCTGGAAGGAGTGTGTCCTTGAAGGACACACTTTAAGGTGAGAGAAAAAGAAAAATGCAAGAAATGTATCAGGCAAGACTGGAGGACAGAAAGTAGATAAACATGATTAGAGAAGAGGACTTTATTGAAGGCAAAGGGGAGGTCATTTTGAAGAGGAAGGTGGAGACCAGGTGGCAAAGAAAGAGCCCCTGGATGCCAGGATAATGAACTTCATTTTATGAGTAAGGTTTTGGAGTCAGGAAGGGACAGGATGAGATCAGTGCTTTAGGAAGTGCTGGTGTCAGGGGTGTGTTGAGAGGCCAGAGATCTTAGCAATTTACAAAGCATCTTCACATATGAGTCATCTAATTCTCTCCTGGCAAATGGTTTCTTAGGCGGCTTTTAGAGACAGATGCAAGGCAACATTCAGAAGTCCACACAGACTATAGTTAACAGCAATTTTAAAAAGTAAGTTACTGGCGCCAGAATGGTCAGACAGATCAATGAAGCAGAATGGAACATCTGGAAACAGACCCAAATATTTATATGAACACATATATATTTATAAATTTATCACAGTGGCATTTTAAATCAGTGAAGAAAAGAAAACAATTTAATAAATGATCTTAAGAAAGTCGACTAACCACTTAGGAAAAAAAATTAGTGAAATCCATGCCTTATAATTTATGTCAAAAATTTTTTGAATGGAGAAAGCTGTAGATCTCAAATTCTGGCACATATTTAATTACTTGGAAAGTCTGATATAAAGAGAGACTTCCACAGATTCTGATTCAGTAGTTCTCATGTGGGCCCCAGAAACTGTGGTCTGTAGGCCATCCTTCGACAAATACCTGCTTAAAGATATAAATATAAAAGATGGAACTATGAAATCACTTTAAAAAATTAGTATCTATATAATATTTAGGAAGCATGCCGGACATATAGAAATTTTTTTAAAAAGTATTTGACTCTGAAAATGTAAACACTCTTTATTATACATTAACGTCAATAAAGAGACCTCATCTCTGACAAGATGAGCAGACATTCTTTCCTATTCTTCCCATTCAGTCCAGCTAAAAACTCTAGACATTCTGTATAAATCACACATAAAAAGCCTCTGAAAGACGGAGAGCAGAAGGCAAAATGGCTAGTGACCGTGGGACCTGCAGTGAGCTCCCTGGGGTTCCTCTTTGCCTCAAAGAGCCCAGACTAGGGGGTGATGAAGCCAGCAACCCAGAAATACCAATGAGTGAACACAAAAATGCCAGAACAAACGCCTTTTCTCTCTAACCAAAGGACCAGGACAGGGGCAGTCTAGCAGGGCAAAAACCTTTAGACAGTAATGTCTCTACTCTTGTAAACACCACTGAGAAAGCTGCAGACCCTAGACCCTACCCCTGGCAGCAAAAGCCAAGTGGGAAATGTAGACTTCCATCCCCACCTGATGGAAACTAGGAACCCTCCTCCCTTACCTGTGTCGTGCCCAAGGAAACCTAGGTGGGAGTCAGCCCCACTGTATTGAGTTGTCCCTCCACAATGTCAACTGTAGGGAGCTCCTCCCAGATAGGAAGATGTCAGGAGGCCTAGTGGGACCTTGAACTCCCACCCCGGCCAGCAGTAACGAGGAGCCTCCTGACCTAGTTGTCAACAAAGACCAGTGGGGCACCTGCACTTCTAACCACACTGGCAGTAAGATGGCAGTGCTCCTCTCCCGCCACAGTGGTGTCAAAAAACCCTGCTACAACAAGATCCAGGATTTAAATAAGATCTAGAGTCTTATAACTATATCCAAAATATCTAGGTTTCAACTGAAAATCCACCATCATACCAAGACCTGGGAGGATCTCAAGTTAAATGAGAATGGAAATCAACAGATACTGTTTTCAGGGCCAGATGGTGGAATGGGAGTTCCTAACACTCCACCCCTAGAAACACTGATCTAACCCTGTGACCTGTGACCTCATTTGGAAAATGGGCCTTTGCAGTTGTAATTAAGGGTGTTCAGAGATCACCCTGGATTACATGTGGGTACTACATTCAATGCCAAGTGTCCTTGTAAGACGCAGAAGACAGCAGGTGAACACCGAGGAAGAGCAGGCCATGTGAAGACAGGCAAGGGTTGGAGTTGTGCAGCCAGACTGCTTGGGGTAACACTAGTGAGCTTAACAACAGTTTGGATGAGTAAACTTGAATGACAAAGAATGAGTAAACTTGATAATAAAACGACAGAAAGTACCTAACAGAGAAAAAATGGATTGAAAAAGAATGAAGGGACATTCCAGGACCTCTGGGACTATTAGAAAAGATCAAACATTTGTGCCATTGGAGTCGCAAAGGTAGAAGAGAAAGAGAGTGGAGCTCTACACCATGAATAATTTAAAGACAAATGGGGTTTTTATATTTAAAACTTTTAAACTACATATTAATATAGAGTTATTTACTGTCCCTGTATTAGGGTCTTTGCTCACCCACAATCCCTCCTAGGGGATTTTTTCCTGCCTACTGGCTCAGCCAATTCTGACAGGGTAGGGATGGTCACCTGGTCTAGGGTAGCTTATTCATAGGCTGCCAATGCCCATGACAAAGCTCTCCAGACGAAAGAGGTACGTGACAGCTGAGCCAATCAGTTACTCTTTACACGGGTGCTATAAACTATAGCTTTTGAAAGTATAATGCTATTATATGGAGTTGGAACTAAAATAAGCATAATGATTTTATTATAAAACTTGCACTCTGACAAGAAATTGTGTTAACAAAATATTTTTAAGTATTAAAAAAAGAAGGTATAGAAACAGAATGTAGAGTATAATGTAATTTGGAGAAAAATATATATATATCAAAAACATGAAGAGTAAGGGAGAGTTACGTGAAGAGAAGAAATTACCAGAGATTCTCTATTCATTTTTTTTTTTGCCAATATATACCTTCTAATATTCCATAACAAACATGGATTACTTGTATACTTTTTAAAGTAAAGGTAAGAACTTGAGAAAACTGGAAACATTTCTGGTTTGCTTTGTTTTTGGTTTGGTTTCCACTGCAAATTCATATTGCCTATAAATTCCAGTCTGGGGTTAGCTGAGAAATCGGCCAAATTTTAAGTCTCAAACAGGAGGAATACACTAGTCAAAAACATCTTCCCCCCTGACCACACTGAGGCTGACTAGGGTGAAACACCTTTTTCTAAGCTACATGTCTTTCATTAAATTAATACTTTTAGACAACATAATAGTGGACAAAGAAGAACACACTTGGAAGGGTATTTACTCGTGAAAAAATAGGAAGTCTAACTATATTGATTTTTTTCTTTGACTACATCCAGTTAACAAGATTACGAGACTAAACAGTAAGAGCAATGTTGATCCACGTGTGCCCATGTACACACACACACACACACACACACACACACACACACACCCGAGAGGCCCCAGTGGAACACCCAGTGTAGTACAGATAGATGCCCAGAATAGGGCCCTCCCAAGACAACACTCATGTAGATTAAACTAAGGCAAATAAATCTGTTAAAAGTCAAGCTGTAGCTTCTATACAAGTCTCATAGAGGGTTTCTAGGAACTCTAATGACCTAGAAAATCTCTTGCTTAGCTAGAATAAAGTTGTAATTGGAAGCTGTGCCTTTAAGGCACAAATGAGCTTTTAGAAATGTCCTGTAAAGTGCCAAACCTGGTAATTCATTCAAACCCCTCTTGCCCCTCAATAATAAGCATTGGCCCAAATTACCCCAGATAAATACATGAGCCCTTCCCCTTGTCTGGAACTCAAAGCACCCATGGTGCTGTAAGAGAGAAAGGAAATAGACACTGGCTGAGGGCAGGGCTGGTGTTCAGCACACCAGTGCAGTTTTCTGCAGGCTGGATCACTGAATCCTCACTTTAACCCTATTTCCATTATACAAAAGATGACCAAGGCTCAAAGTAAAAGACGTCTGGGGAACAGAATTTAATTTAATTCGACTGCATAAAAGAGGAGCTCTCAGAAGCAATGAAATTCAAAAAAGTTTTCAATATATGCAGCTTCCACATTGATGTTCCTAAGTCAATTCTCCTTGCCTGCCCCCTTCACCATCCCCACCTTAAGCTCCAGGTATGGTTGAGCAATCTTTCCCCACCCTCATCAAAACCTACTCCCAAGAAAGACTGCTGCATTTTGCTCTTTAAATTTTAGCAGAAATTTAAACCATCACTCTCTTCCCTAGAGGAATTTGCATCTTAATCCTTAATTCTTTTTGCTTCTCAAGCAAGAGGGAGGGTGAGAGAGAGTGCTTTGAAGGAAAGGGCCCTTTGCTGTCCTTCTAAAATCCCACCAGTAGGAGGCCGCCAAAACCCCACTCTTAGGGTAGGCTGCTTAATTTGTAGGGCCTGGTACAACATAAAAATGCAGGGTCCCTTCTTCAAAACTTATTAAGAACCTCAAGACTGCAAACAGCAGAGCATAAGACAGAACACAGGTCACAGCCCGTGAGGCCGGCCCTACCCACAGCCTGGGCTCCCTGTAGGCCCCAGAGCTGCACCATGGGGCTCTCCCCTCCTGGGAGCTGCCGGCCCACACCCTCCCATCTTACTTCCCTCTGTTACGGAAAATACTGAAAAAACCTGGACTGGATCAACGACGGAAGAACCAAGTGGCACTCGGAGGTCTTGGAGTGTTGAGGCTTTATTTCAGACCAGCGGGCTCAGAGGGCAGGAATCTCCCAAAAGTCTGAGACCCGAACAAAGGCAAAGAGAGCAATATATATCTTTCTGCTTCTGTATCTGCAACATTCCTACCTGCACAGCAAGTGAGCAGGCAAGGGGGAATGAATTTAGAGAGTGAACCTAGGGAGTGGGTGCTCAGCAGAGAAGGGAGTGAAGAGGAGGAGGAAGTGAAGGGAGTTTCTGTTGTCTTTGCTAAGAGCAGCAGAAGGGAGCCACCTGGACCAGACTGCTGTCCTTGTAAGTTTGTCCCGATCACCTCTGCCTCATGGTTCCCCACTCACTCTACTCTCCATCTTCTCCCACAGTCCTGGCTACAGACAAGGAAGCACCGTCCCTCCCCTGCCCCCAAAGCAAGTGCATGTTCACCTTGAGGATTTCACTCTTCATTTCTGGGCTGCCTAAGACAAGGGGCAACGAAAACAACAACCAGAGGTGATAAGAGCCCATAAAGTTCCCACAGTAGGGCTCCTGGGTCTCCAAGTCCAGATGCTCTTGGATGTCTCAGCTGAGATGCCTTTAGCCTGTATTCCTGGAAGTGGAGCTCAGAAAACAGCCCTACAGAGGGCAGGCCATCTAGAAGGCAGCTGATGGTTCAGAACCAGCCTCCCCAAAATGTTCCACTTTGGTTTGAGGATTATTTTGAGCAGAAGACACTCAAGGAAGGCCCAAAAGACTCAACTGCCTAGAAGAATTTACACAGAAGGCCTGGTGCAGGAAGAAAAGTATCACCAGAGATAAGCACAGAGTATTGGCTGGGTGTGGTTGGCTGGGGGAGCCCCAAGGCCTGTGGGTTCAAATTCCTCTCTGGGTCCCTTTGTCTCCACAGGGCCTGACAAACATTCCTTTACTAAACATTTGCGATTCCCATCTTCCTGCTAATTGTCTTCCTACCCTTTGAAGCCCTAGAACCCTACCACTCTCTCTTTAGCTAAGGATAGTATATAAAGTGTCTATCTCTGGCTGTCATGTCTTTGTGGGGCTCCTTATGTATGAAATTTAATTTTCCTCCTATTAATCTGTCTTATGTCAATTTAATTAATAGATCAGCCAAAAGAACATAGCAAGGTGGAGGAAAAGTTTTTCCTCCCCTACACAGTGTTGCACAGCTTTATTGCACAGGATCCAGAGCAAGGGAAACCTGGATGTGAATGCTAATTCCACCACCTAAGTACCTATCTGACTCTGGGCAAGTTACTTATTTAGTCTCCCCAAGCCTCAGCTTTCTAATCTGTGAAATGAGGATAACAGCACACTGAGCTAGGAGGAGCCGACTAAAGCCTTAGACTCTCTTTGAGGAAGATACAGCTAGAACCACAGACCCTGGCAGGCTTAGCCTCTCAAAACCTTCCCACCCAGAACTCTCTCCAGAACTGTCATGGTTCCCAAGGAACAAGATAAAGGTGAAAAGCAAATAAACATGAGTTTAGGATAACCATTTCAGTGTTGCCATTTGAGGCCCCAACTCAGACAGCCTTCTGAGTCAGACTTCTGGACAGGAGCTGGTACAGGGAGCTCAAAGAGGGCATTTAATGCAAATTTCTGAGTTGGTGGTCAAATACCTTGGTAGTAGCTGCTGCAATATTTGGATAAAAGCCAACACTGGGTTTCTCCCAGTGAGAAAGTCACTGTGAGTCCTTCCTATCGGGAATGGGAATTGCCAACAGGCGTAGCAGGAACAGCAAAAAAGAGGGCTACTTGTTCAGAACCTCTGCACATCTGCCTCGCCTGTGTTCCCACCACCACCCCACAGCCCAGAGCAGAGGCTTGCCTGCAGAGAGTTCATTTGGAAAGTGATCCCAGGCAGCAGGCATGAGCGCAGGGAGAATGGAATAGGGGATGGGTGCCCATCTCACTAAGACCTTCAGAGGAGCCTTGTGAGATAGGTCTCAGAAGAGCCTGCCTGGACAAAAGGGGGAAGCATTTACCTTTTGCCTCTCACCCCCCATTGCTCAGGGCAGCCACATGAGCATTCACTTCCACAATTCTGGGTTGAGCTTCGCACCCCAAGCCCAGACAACAGAGAAGCCTAACGTAGGAAGTGAGAGGTAGGAGGCTCAGGCCAAACAGGCTCCCTCTCGTGGCATCTATGCAAAGCTGACTGAAGCCTGCTCAGCCTGTCACAGCAATAGGAGTGGATGCAAGATGGGGGCCCAGAGTATTTGCAGTGTCCAACACAACACCCATCCAAAAGGGTCCCTGTAAGGACAAAAAGGGAAAAGGGAAATGTAAACTCACTGAGCTCTGAGGCCGGCACATAGCAAGTACACAAAGAATATTGACTGTTCTTGCTGTAAGTGGCGTTATTATTTGGACCATTTCCTCCTCAAGTCCAAAGATGTGACCTGGTAGAACAACAGGTGTCTTTTTTCCCTCTTCTGGAAAGTTGACATCTTGGATTTCCTCCAGAGTTGGTGTCATCCAAAAGCCTGGACTTCATAGCTGCTCTGAAATGATGCCCCAGGGCATGTCCTTGCACAGTGTTCATTCTTGCTGTTCTTTTCCTATCTGAAAATAACCAAAAGAGCACAGAACACATGCACAGTTGTGGGGCTGGCTCCAAAGTGTTTGCACTTTATCTCCTTCTTTCCTCTCTTAAGAAGAAGGTAATTCAAACAATGAGGTCATAATTACACAAAGATCTCTCAGGTCTAAATGCAAAGCAAAATACATACTCTTCTGACTTAGGACCCAAAAGGGTATCAGTGGAAAAATGAGAAAGCTGACCAGCCCAACAGGACCAAGAACAGCTTCCAAGATGCAGCTCAAAAACCACAGGAGGCATAGTGATCATTCCTAACGCTGTTACTCTGATGGGAAGAACTCATGTGAAGCATTTGAGTTGTATTCAAAGTCAATAAAAACCTCAAGCACAAAGAGAGAACCCCAATCTTAACCAGATAATTTATCCTCAAAACCCATGGGATGCTCAAACTTCGCATTGCTCCTTCTCTTTCCCCAGAGCTATTCCCTCACTTCTTCCCTGTGGCACAGTAAAACAGCCATTAATAGGAGCGTATGGGGAATGGAGCGTTCTACTTAATTGAATTTGCTAGTTAAGGAAGGCTAGTTCCTAACAACCCTTTCTGCCCCACAAAGTTTCCAAAACATCTGAGTCTACTTTCCTACATTACAGAGTAGATTCTAAAGAGCAGAATGGAATCTTTGTTTTAGAATCCAGATTCATCTAGATTTTAGTCTTTCTTCATGCAGAACACTTAATAGTAGTACAGTGACTAGGAGATGGCACTGTTTGAGAGTCAGAATTATATTCATATTCCTAGCCTGCCACTTACTTACCTAAATGACATTGCCCAAACTACCAACCTCTCTGAGCCTCCCTTTTCTTCAATATTCGCAAAGTGGGGATAATACATCATAGATGTTCCATGAAAGTTCCATGTGCTTGATATATGTAAGACATCAAATGATGTCTTACATCATGATTTTCCTTTAGGGCTGTAGAAGAAAACAGAGACGGTGTTGGAGATGGGGCTAAATCTGTATTGATTTCAGGAGGCCCTTTAGGAGTTTCTTAAAAAAAAAAATCTTCAAAACCTGCCTATTTTTCTGTTGCTTGCCTTTTTTCTCCAGAAAAAAAAAAATACAGAGAACAGAGAGAACTACTCTGCTGAGTCGGTCTCACAAATTCACAAATTTGATGTCTTAAGTGTCTCTCTGCTTATGCTTGGTCTAGAGCACATCATATGGGAAGGACCAGAATAGCTCTTCTAGGGCCAGAGGGCAGCTTCCGGCCCAGTGTGGTTTATAAGACACCAAAAGGCCCTGCCCACTCTAAGATATCCTCCCCCCAAACCTGTCACATGACTTAAATTTCTTCCATCAAATTATCCCTTTGGGATATGACATTTCTCCAGAAGTTTCCAATGGTTGCCAAAGAGAGAAATCTCTTCTTTCAAGAGATTTTCTCCAGAATTAGTTTATCAGATTTACTAGTTACTATTTAGAAACCCTGGTTGTCTGGTCTCTCTTTAACCTATAGGTTATGTATGCCAAGGCATCTTCACTCATGCCCATGGCTTTGATCACCAACCTCTAACTCCAGACCAAATCATGACTCCAAACATCACACCCAGACATTTAATAGCCTTTATCATCTCCATTCAGATGTCACAGAGGCCCTTTATAATAATCAGGTCCATACTAATTCCACACCTGTCCTGCTCCATGGTTCTTTATCTCAATGACTGGCACTCTAACCACCCTACCATGAAAAATCCTTTATTAATGTCTCTCCTTCACATCTGAAGCACTAGGTGCTGTTGATTTTACCTACTAAGGATATTTTGAATCCATCTACCTCTCTTGAATCTTCACTGACACTCCTTAATCAAATCCAACATCATGTCCTGGCTAGATAGTCACTGTCTAAATGATACCTCCTCAGATCTGCTCACACTGGGGCCAAATCTTGTTCTTATAAAAAACAGATTAGTTCATGACTCTCTTCAATTCAGATCATTCTACAGTTTCCCACTATTGTTAGGGTAAAGTCTAAAATCCTTAACATGGAGTGTTAGGCTCTACAGGATGGGGACCCCACCTGTCTCTGCAGCCATACCTCTTGGCACCCTCCTCCTTCCCCGTGGCCACTCTTGCCATATTTTAGTTCTCACACACACACACCATGCTCCCTCCCACTTAGAGGCCTTTGAAAAAGTAGTTCCCATTACTTGAAATGATTTCCTCTATCCCATTCCTCTTCATGTAGTTAATTCCTAATCAAGCTGCAAATTTTAACTCAAACAGCATTTTCTTAGAAAGTCTTCCATGATCCCTGAAGACAATCAGTGATTTGGTGAGGTGGTTGGGGTACCAACCATTGGAGGATATATTAGAATTCACTGGAGAATTTTTTAAAAACATATTTTCAAAATGTTCGTGGAAGTGGAAAAAAATTGAGAACTACTCTTCTAGATGGCCTTCAAAGTGCCTTCCAACTCCAGATCTGTAATTCTCTGGTGCGCAAAGTGTTGTTAGGACACAGTCAGTATTCCCACCAGCACTCTGAACACACAGGGTAGGTTGCCAGAAAAACAAACAACACCAGTCAAGTATGAATTTCAGATAAACAACAAATAATAAATCTGAAATTCAAATTTAACTGGTATTCTATATTTTCATATGCTAAATCTGACAACTCTGTACTGAGGCACATCTTTGATAAATGGGAGATAGGTGGTGGTTAAATTCTTCTCCCTTCCCAAGGACTGTCCTGAGACATAGCGTTTCATACAGTACAGTGTGTCCCATAAAATCAGCACAAAGTGATTAGTTCCACAAGGTCAAGCAATCAGCAGCCCTGGACACATGCAGGGACCAGCATTCCCATATCAGCTTTTCTTCTTTTTCTGACTTTGCCCCTTTTTTTCACTACTTCCAGGGACCACACTCCCTAAAGCAGCTTTGGCTTCCATAGAGGCTTTGGCTTCCATGTAAGCTTTGGTCTTAGGTTCTGTTTCCTAGGAAACCCTATCCATCAAGAAGGAATGGGAAAACAAACTGTGGTTTATTCATGTGATGGAATTCTATGTAACAGTTAATATATACGAACTCGATTTATATGTATCAACATGGACAGATTGCAAAATTAATGGTAAGTAAAAACAGCAAATTGTCTAAGGATACATACAGCATTTTATTATTAATATCTCTTTTCATGCACAGACCATACCTACATTGTTTATGGGAACATAAGTATATAGTAAAATATAAAATTATGTTTGAGAATAAAATGAGCAACTTACAGTTGTTGGTTACCCCTGGTGAGGGAGAGAGGGAGAAAGAACAAGGATGGAAGTTGATGTAGACAGACTTTAACTATAACATTTGTTTCTTAAAGAAAAAGGCTATCTGAAGCACATAATGCAAACTGTTAATATCTGCTAAGTGTAAATGGTGGATGTATGGTATATCATTCTCTGTACTTTTCTGTATGGTTGGCATTTCATAGTTTTGAAAAACCTAATTACATTTAAAATCAGTTGCTTCTTGTTTAACAAGGACAAAGCAAGTAGAAATTGATTTCAGCTGCCCAATAGAAGACAAAAGAGCTGTGAAACCCAAATTTCAATTGCCCAGAGAGAATGTGGAATCTCCCTCTTTCTTATCCATGGAACACCTCTTTCGTGTGAGGCACTGTAATAGGCACTTTGGAAGAGATGATTGTATGTAAAACAGCCCAGTACCAAAAAGAGTTTATAATCTGCATGGGCCTACTCACAAAAGAATTGTATTCTAAATATTTACTTGTAAGTCTGTGGGTTAGAATTCAAGCCTCAAGGAAGAAAAGAAAATGTTATCAACAGTGGTTAAGTTCTTAAGTTAACACTCAAAAGGCCTATTTGTTCTATAATAGAAAATTATTGAATTCCAGGGGTGGAAGGAATCTTAACGTAATTGAAATGCCACACAGTTGCGATGAAAAATAGTGGAAAACAAGTTTTGAAACTGGTAACAGGACAGCAGAGAAAAACAATAGAGTTGAATAAGAAATAGCTTTTTTCATTATCTGGAATGCTGAAGTTTGAGGAAAAGAAGAACTAATTAAAGGCAGGTTGGAAAGCAAGGGAAGCTTGTAGAAATTCTGATGGGAGAGTTGTGGGCATTCCAAGGGCTTTTGAGGTTGATGGCACTGACTTTCTGGTCATTTATAGTTTCTACATTCACTTTAAACAAAGAGCCTTTTTCCCCTTGATTTCTAGTTTTCACTGATGATCTTATACTTACTTTTCTACCACAATTAGGGATCTATAATTCATTGAATTAAGACCAGAAAACACACTGTGTGTGTGCCTTAAAAAGATTGCCTCAGGGGGTCTTAGCTAAAGTCTGAGTGGATCAGGGAAGGAAAAGAACAAGCAAAAGTGTACCATGATTTTGGCAAAATCCTAAGGGAGAAAAAAATGAAGAAACAAATATAGGTCAGACATGCCCTGCACTGGCTACAAGGTCTGGGACTGACCAGAGATGGTGTACCCATAGTTAGAGCAGAAACCAAGTACAAAATACATGCACATTCTTCAAATTACTAAACATGGGATTACCATGTGATCTAGCAATTCCATTTCTGGGTATATATACCCAAAAGAACTCAAAGTAGGATCTTTAAGAGAGATTTGTATACTCAACTCCATAGCAGTACTATTAATAATAGCCAAAGGTGAAAGCAATCCAAGTGCCCATCAAAGGGTAAGCAAAACCTGGTCTATACACACAACAGATACACACAATGGGCATACACAGTGGATACAATTATTCAACTTAAAAAGGAAGGCCATCCTGTCAAATGCTACACCATGGATGAACCTTGAGGACTGTAAGTCTGGGGAAAGGAAATCCCGGGGCAAAATACCTCTAAAAACCAAAATCAGTCAAAGGGAGAAATAAAGTTTAAAACCCGTTTATTGCTTACAAAACTGCAGTCCGGTCCATCTCTCTCTCCTGCTCAAGCAGCCACAACACCAGCTCTCCCCCTCACCTCTCAGGTACAGATAAGCCCTCTGTTGCCCAGGTAATTACCCATTGATATGGAGATGAACTTCTCCACCCCTGAGGAAGAATGCAAATGCACTACAGCCTACTTGTTTACATCTCTGAATGACTGTTGATGCAGATACACCAAAGCCAGGCGAGAAATTCTGGAAATGTTTCAGTTTTACCCTCAGTCCACCCCTCCAGAAATCTCACCTTACAATTTACTCCATCTCCCTCTTCCAACCAATCTAGTAACATGCAATAGCAACAGCAATAAAATCCTGATAATTCTCAAGCCAGAGGATTCAGCCTATGCTGATTATGTAAATGTACTTCATAGCATAATCTCTCACTAAGCACAAAATATGTTTCTACACTTGTTTACTCATTCCTAACAATCATGCTAGATTGCTCACAAAACTTTTACCAAACATTAGACAAAGTCAAGCCTCTCTTGAAACATTATGTTCTTGACAACAGCAACACAATCATAATTCTCAAGCCAGAGGATTCAGCTAGGTTCAAAGTCTCATGCAGATTAAGTCCAAAGCTCTTCCATTCCAGCCATCACGTGGCAGCTGCAGCCAGGGAGCACATCAGGGACACAAAGACCATAGAAGCAAATAACCATGATTGTCGGGGGCCAATTTGCTGTTATTACAGGAATACACAGAAGGCCAGCTTCCAGGCCTTTTCCCCAAGGGGCCAGAAGAGCCGACCATCGCCGATCCATGTGTTGAAATGTCCAGGGCCATGTCCATTTTACTCCTAATTGCTGCACCCATCCTTGCAACACATGTCCAATAAAGTGGGTACCTCAATCATTCTCAGTAACCGGCGACCAACCATAGGCTGCAGAGAGACACTCTAGGCCCCTCTTGGTGGTTTGCTGATCTGCACAACATGCAGGGCACTCCTTCCGGGCTCGGCTGACTTCTTCAAAGGCGAAAGACAAGCCACACCAATGGGCCCACGTTGTCTTTTGAGGTGTCTGTGCCACACCACCCCGTGGCCTTTGGGTCCAGTCTCGCACCCACCCCACGATGGAATAGGAGGTTATTACCTTGGTTGGAGCTGTTCTGGTGATGGGCTCTGTAGCCAGCAAGGCATGGTACACAGCAGCCAGTTGCTTCTCTATCAAGGTGACCCGGACCTCTGCTCCTTTCCATGGTTGTGGCATGGCTCCAGGAGGCAGCAAGGGCAGCAGTGGCAGAAGCAGTAGCCTTAGGCTCAGGCCACGGGCCGGGGTTGGCATGGCCAGCAGCAGTGGTGGCGCCTCCACGACCACACGAGTGTAGACCTATGTCCTTCAGTGCGAGCGCCGCTTCTCCCCATCATTTCTAGGGGAAGCCCTCCCAAATGTCGCACCCATTATGACAGGTTTCAGGTTCACAGGAGTCCTGCTGACTATGCCAATTGTAAGTCTGGGGAAAGGAAATCCCAGGGCAAAATACCTCTAAAAACCAAAATCAGTCAAAGGGAGAAATAAAGTTTAAAACCCGTTTATTGTTTACAAAACTGCAATCTGGCCCATCCCTCTCTCCTGCTCAAGCAGCCACAACACCAGCCCTACCCCTCACCTCTCAGGTACAGATAGGCCCTCTGTTGCCCAGGTAATTGCCCATTGATATGGAGATGAACTTCTCCACCCGTGAGGAAAGATGCAAATGCACTACAGCCTACTTGTTTACACCTCTGAATGCCTGTTAATATGCAGATACACCAAAGCCAGGCGAGAAATTCTGGAAATGTTTCAATTTTACCCACAAAGACATTCAGCTGAGTGAAATAAGCCAGTCACAAAAAACACAAATGCTGTGTGATCCCACTTATAGGTAGTACCTATCAGAGAGACTAAAAATGCAATGGTGGTTGCAAGAGACTGAGGGGAAAAGGGTTGGGGAGTTGTTTAAAGGATAGACAGTTTCAGTTTTTCAAGATGAAAAATGTTCTGGAGATGAAAGGAGGTCATTGCTGCCCAACACTGAAGGAAATTAACAATACTGAACTATATAATTAAATATGGTTAAGATGGTAAATTTTATGTTATGTGTGTTTTACTACAATTAAAAATGAAAAAATAACTAAAAATAACAATAAATAAATACATCACAGTGAAGGAGAGATGCTGGTAGGGCAAATGGACTGGTTTCAAGGAAGATGAAAGAAGAGGTTTGTGAGCTATAATAACATCAGGTAAAATCATTTACAGGACAATCACCACTTCTACTAACATAGCTCCTAGTGCTTTCTCTTCTGCACACTTACAGCATTGCAATCAGTTATGTGCATGGCTATGGGTAAAATTGTAATATTCCAGAATTTCTCACCTGGCTCTAGTGCATCTCCATATGAACAGGCTTTGCTAAGGGGTGAACAGAAGTAGTTCATCTCCATATCAATGGGTAATTACCTGGGCAACTGAGGGCTTATCTGAACCTGAGAGGCTGAGGGGAGGTTTCACTTACTTCTGTGGGAAGAGGAGGGAGACGTCCCCCAGACTGCAGTTTGTAAGCAATAAAAGGGTTTTAAACTTTATTTCTCCCTTTGACTGATTTCGGTTTCAGCTAGGTAATTTGCCCTGGGATTTCTGCTCCCCGGAGTTACAATGGCAAAGTGTCCTTGTCTCTCTCCCCTCAATCCCAAAGCAGTGAAGGTAGGAGCCACATCTGCTGTGCCCAACACTCTACCTCCCAAGCCATCATATTGACAGACCCTTTAGAGAGCCGACTAGTATTTGTGGAATGAATGAATCTGTAACCACAGGAATAACTATTCCTCAATAGTCAAATTACAATGAAAGAAAGCAATAAAAAATAGATTATAACAAAAATAAATGCTGTAAGTGATAAGACATATGAGTACCAAGGTAAGTGATAATCATTGTGCCTTGGAAAAGTTTGCTCGGAGAAGG
Source organism: Manis javanica (assembly GCF_040802235.1). Lineage (NCBI taxonomy): Eukaryota > Metazoa > Chordata > Mammalia > Pholidota > Manidae > Manis > Manis javanica. Next base: position 104,692,384 of record NC_133164.1, on the reverse strand, counting down.
AGGGACCTGAATTAAGGCCTGTACCTGCCCCTGCTTCGCTCTGCTGTGTGGCACCCACCGGGACCGTGGATACTTCACTGCTATTCCGTAATGAATATGACCCACTTGCCAATAATTAAATACAGATGGTTGTACTTTCAAGGTCCTCTGATTTTATTTGCAGTTCCTCTTTTGTCTTGTGGGTCTGTGATTAAGTAAGAGAAAACTAGTGTGATTAATAGGATCTTAAAGTTCTCACTTTGAAAATACCAGTATTTCTGAACTGCACTTACTTCCTCTTTAAAATTGGCATGGCCTTAACATTAAACATCTTGGCACTCCAGGTCTGATGAATTACTAATAAAATAAATTAAAGTTCTTTGTAAATAAAAAATATGTATGGTGAGAATAAGACCTTGCATTCAAAAAGGGTGCCTCATTTATCCACCAAAAGAGAAAGACAAAAAAGAAATAAAAACAATCTTTGGGTAACAAATGGATAAATATAAATAGTATTATTACACTTGCCTATAGAATGAATACAAGAAGAAAAGAAAGGGCAGGCAACTTGCCCAAGGTCACTCTGGAAATCAGTGATGGGGACCCAGAATGGAAGCAAGGTTGCCAGGCTCCTGGCCGTGTGCATTTCTCTCAGGGCCATAAATTACAGGACTGTTTAGGTCTCTAGATTCTCCAGATGTTGCCATCTCCTCTATGTCCTTGTGCTGCCACCCAATGCTTTCACATTTTTTATGGAGTTAGATACAAGTCTCCCTCCTGCTGACAGGTTTATTACCCCAAGAAACCATTATCTCCTGCTAACTCAGAAAGTTATACTTGATTGTTGGTGCAGTAACCAAACAGGAGTCAAAGACACTTCTATGATTGATGCACCCATCCCCGGAAACAGCTGAAAACATTACTGCTTTGATATTCCCATATTTTTCAGGCCTAAAGGTTAATCAGTTGACCGTGTTACACAGAAAGTCTTTTTAAAAGTCCAACAACAAAGACTGTAAGTTGGAGAACTCTTCCCCAGGCCAGGAAAAGTTGTTAATGCCCAGAAGAGAAGTTTGAACAAAGCAGTGAAACGTAAGCATTGTTAAGTTCACATGGCAATTGGGTGGTGCTCTATGCAAGTATCGGTGTCAGAATCTAAAGAGCACCAAGTGGAGCTAACAATTGCTTGAGCATGACTGCCAGTTGAAAGAAAAGAAGAAAACATATAGGAGAAATGTAGGAAGAGAAAAGAAAAGATAGAGGAAAATGAAGGAAGAGGAAAGAGAAGAAGGAAAATATAAAAAGGAAAGAGTAAAAGAAAAGAATGAAGTACATATTAAGAATAACTAACAGTTATAATATTTACAGCTTATAAAAGATTTTTACATAGATCTATTCATGGATTGCTCAAAATTCATGCACAGTAGATAATATCCCAATTTGAAGAATGAATCTCATATGCCAAAGATCATAATGTTAGGAAATAGAACGCAGCAGACTCAAATACAGCAGATCTTGCCATCTCCACCAAGGGTCAGGATGCTTGCACTGGGTTATACATAAGGGGGCATTAAGCCTAGAATCTGACAGTGACCCGCAGGGACCATGTGGGAACCCTCAGCTGTGTAACACAGTATAAAGAACCCCAAAAGCCTTTACTACAGACCTTGCACAACTTCTACCTTCTCCAAGCAAAAAGGATGAGAAAAGGAGGATGGCAGGGGAACCCACTTCTTCAAAAATGAATAAAATTTTAAGAATGACATTCTACTCTTAGGAAGAAAAGCACATGCAAAGACATTGAGGCACAAAATAATGCCCAGTTTTAGAGAATGTGAAAATGATCAGCATGGGTGAAGCATGTGGTGAAAGATGTAAAACAAAGATGACGCTGATTAAGTGGTGGGTCTGGGAGGCCCTTATAAACCATACTGAGGAACATGAAGTTCATCCTATCAGCAATGGGGAGACTCCAAAGATTTAAAGAGAAGAGGAGTTGCAAATATGACCAGATCTCCTTTGGAAAACCCTGACTGCAATACAGAAGGGAAGAGTGTTTATGGAACAAGACATGGGGTGAAATTCATGCAAGGAAATCTGAAATAAGAGAAAAAAGGACATGGTCTAGAGACATTTCAGAAGTAAAATCAATAGATGGAACCCCGGGAGGGAAGGAGTCAAAGACGCTTCTTGGAATTCTGGCTTCCATAGCTGGGTAAAATGTAATGACATCCATCAAGACTGAGAAGATAAAACTTGTATCTGGGGAATACTGAATTTGAAGTATCTTTGGACATAGGTATCTGTGTCAACTAGGCTGATGAAATTATGGTTCTGGGGCCCAAGAGAAAGTTAGTACTAATAAGACAGATTTGGGAATTGCCAGTAAATAGATAATGGTAGAAGTCACAGCAGTAGAACCAAGTATCAATAACCAGCCTGGATCAAACTCTGAAAACTCAGCCTTCGAAAGGACCCTCAGCTATGTAATAAAGGATTGGAAATGTCCACTAGATAACTGGCTTTCATGGAAACATTTCCCAACCAGCTGATGGACTCACCAATATCTATTTTCACCCTACCTCTCTACCCTCTCTCCTGTACTTTTACGGAATGGAACATATCACTTAACATGTTTTCCAGGCTCTAGATCCTCCTGTTTTGTTTCCTAAATTCCAACTAAACTTCCTTCTAGCTGCAGAATCTCCAACGAATGATAACTCAGTCACCAAGCCATTATCACATGGCCCTAGGAATCTGCATGTGTGCACTCTTCTGAAGCAGTACTGGCCTGCCTTGGACACCCTGACACTAAAAATCTTAATAGCCAAAAGGCACAAACAACCCAAATGTCTATCAACAAATGAATGATAAACATTTATTTATCCATAAAATGGAATATTACCCAGCCTTAAAAAGAAAGGAATTCTGGTACATGCTACAAAATAGATGAGCTTTGAGGACATTATTCTAAGTGAAATAAGCCAGTCACAAAAGGCAAATACTGTATGATTTCACTCACATAAGGTTCCTAGAGTAGTTAAATTGACACAGAAAGTAGAATGGCAGTTGCCAGGAGCTGGAGGAAGGCAAATAGGGAGTTATTGTTTAATGGGAACAGAGTTTCTGTTTAGGATGATGAAAAAGGTTGTGGAGATGGATAATGGTAATGGTTACACAACATTATGAAGGTACTTAATGCCACTGAAACGTATGCTTAAAAGTGGCTAAAATGGCAGCCAAAAAAAAGATACCCAACATAAGAATAGTTGATTATTTTCTATTTGTAAAATGGAATACAACAGAGCAATGAAAAAGAACAATTACAGTATACAAAAACACAAATGAATCTTACATACATAATGTTAAACACAAAAAGCCAGTTATGACAGTGTATATTCTATACAATTACCTTATGTCAAGTTCAAGAACAGGCAAAACTAACTTGTGGTGATAGGAGTCAGAAGAGTTAGCTTGCAAGAGGTATACTGCATACAAGAGCTCAGAAGAACCTGCTGAGTGCCGAAATGTTCCACACGAGAATCTGAGTGGTGGTTACTCAGGTGTATACATAGGTAAAACTTACCGGTGGAACACCAAAGATTTGTACACTTGACTCTATGTAAGTTATGTCTCAACATTTAAAACGAAAAACAAGATGCCCTCAACAAAAATTGTTTAAATGTTTCCAAGCTTATTCAACACCAGGCTAAAGTAAGCTGCAGCATGTGAATGGATGTTCGGACTGAGAGGAAAAGAAAGAAATTATTTGTGGGATGGGGAGGGGGCATATTAGGCTTTGGAGGGATGAGCACCATAATCTGCCACTGTGGGGGTTTCGGAAGAGACAGGGAGAAAGCTCAGAAAAGATCAGGGGCTTAGCATTTTATTTCAAAGTTCAGTTCAATAAAATCCAGTGAATAAATGATTATTGAGCATTTAGTGCCAAATACAATGCGAAGTTCTAGGACAGTTTCTCAGAGAGGACCGGCCACATCAGAATCACATAAGTTGTTTGTCTAAAGTGCAGGTTCTTGGACACCACCCTAGATCTACTGATTCAGAAACTCAGGGGGCTGCACCCAGGAATCTCTCTTTCAACAGTCACTCCAAGTGACTGTAAGATGAATGACATCACTTTGTTCTGCAAGACCTCTCTGCCCTCAAGAGACTGCGGGATTGAAACAAGACATATAAACAGTGATTTACATTTCATGAGGCAACTACAGTGATTGAGATCCGCAGAGACGGCTAAGAGAGCTTGGGAGGATATCTGAGGGTGGAAGAGGGAATGATAGGTTAAATCAGGTGAGGTGCTACCTGCGCTGAGTCAAAAAGGCTGTGGAGCAATTAAAAAAGCAAATTGGGGTGAAGAAAAGGATGGAGAGGTGGTTGGTTTGCAAAGTGTGGGTTCCTAAAAGTAGAAACAGCCTCACCTGGGAACTTAGTCGAAATGCAAATTATCAAGCCCCACCCCAGACCAACTGAGTCAGAATTTCTGGGGGTGGCCCCAGCAACCTGTTTTCAAGCCCTCCAGGGGCTTCTGCTGCCTACTTAAGTGAAGGAGCCAGATCAGCGGGGGCGGAGAGGGGAAGGCAGGCAGGTAAGAATGCAGCTTCAGAGCCAAGTTGCCCGGGTCCAAACCCATGCGTACTTGTTACCTGCTGGGTGAGCTTAAGTGAATTACTTTCTTTGGGCCTCAGTTTCTTCATCCCTATAATAATAGTATCTAACTCCTGATATTACACGTAAAGTGCCCGGCACATAGTAAGCGCTGTACATGTGCTTGTTGTTAATAGTGGACACGTGGGCAAGGGGACCAGCAGGAGCCTGGCTGGGCCGTTTCACAGGCAGCTGCCAGTTGATCAGCAGGCATAAAGCAGGGAGTGGCATGAGCTGTGGGAGGTCTGGAGAGGTCAGGAGAGGACTGCTCATGGCATTCCGTGTTTTAAAAAGAAAAAGACACCAGGGAGTCTCCACTTCCAAAAAGATGGACTTATGTGTACTTTTTCCTGTTCCTCCAACTAAGTACAACTAAAATCCCCAGATATTATAAATAATAAGATTCTCAAAAGTGGAGAGAAAAAGGCACACCAGGGAGGGATCTCAGGACCTGAGGAATGACACAGTGATGAGTTCAATGTTTTTCTGGCTCACATATCCCAGAGTTGGAGCCAATGTACCCAGTAACCCAGAAATGCCAACGGGTGCAGACAAAAAAAACGCCCCAGCAAAGACATGTTCTCTCTAGCCAAAGGACCAGGAGAAGAGCAGCCTAGAAAGACAAAACTTTTAGATAACTGCTCTACTCTAGCCAAGCACCACAGAAAAAGCTGTAGTCCTACATCCACTCACACCTGCAAAGCCCAGAAGCCCAGATTCCACTCACCAGGCTGTACCGAGATGTCCCAAATCCCATAACTGAGGTGTCAGAGAGGCTAGGTGGGGATCTGGAATTTCCCTGTCCATCAGGAAAGAATGAAGCCCCTTCTACAGTGTCAATGGAAACTACTTGGTGGCCAGAACTCCTACCTCCAGCCAGTAGGAGGGAGGAGCACCCACTCTTCTTTCCCAAGCTCCCACCCCTTCTGTATGATGTGAATATCTGATTTGTGATATTGTACTTTAATTTTGCAAGTTACCATTGGGGGAAACTTGGTAAAGGGTACAGGGGCTCCTGATGTATTATTTCTTAAAATTGTGTGCACATCTACAATGACCTCAAAATTAAAATTTTTAATTTAAAAAAATGGAAAAGAAAACTGAACCAAATCACATGGCAAAGAAGAGCTACAGGTTTTAAGGATTAGACTGGTACCATAAGCAACCTTTTCTGAATGCAGTTTCACAGAAAGCTCAGGTTGTAACAGCCTTTGAACATCACTGAAATTCACCTGAGAGGAACCTTGGCATATGCACTGTAGGCTGTCTGCTCTGAGAAATAATATTCCATTTGGCACCATTAGAGCTCAAGACTGATCTTCCTTTACCTGTAAACTGTAGGAGGCGTCAGTGGAGCCCAAGGACAGTTTGAAGTTTCTAGGTTTCTGGGTGTGGGAAGCCTTGAGGGGAACATTAGGAGGGTGAAAGATGACATTACTTACTGAGAGCAAGATCTTGACTTGTGAGGAGGCTCTTGTTTCTGACAAATACGCTTGTGAACCAACTCTGTTAACTCCAGTAGGATCTGGAAATCCAAAAGGGTAAACACAACTCAGTGTGATCTGTGATCAGAGGAGGCTGCCAGACACTTTCTCAACAAGAAAGATTTTTGAAAATGAAAATCATAAGATACTCCCTGTGCAATCAGTTTGTTTCTACTTGCACAGCTCTAGCTCCAACATTTCAAGCCCCATACCTACGTGGGATAGAGCTGCCCGGACCGGCAAAGGGACAAGACCTCACTTTTAACCATTGATGCACTGCTTTGATACACTTATCAACTTAATGGAAAATGCAAGACTGGAGAAAAGATCTCCATTGTATCTACTTTCAAACCCACTTACTCGTAGTGAAGAGTCCTCACAATCCATGTGCTTAGGGCCAGCATGGTACTGCCTGCCGCTGTTCAAGTTCTTACACTGCTTTGTGCCCTCTGATCATTTCATTTCTTTCCATTCTCTTCTGTTGAAGCTTCTTCAAATCCTTTGCGTATATGACTTGCCTGGACATTATTTGGCCTTCAACTAGTACCACTGAGGCACTGAAATCTTAAAAGAAAACTTAAGCACGTACACCCATATGATGGCGTAAGCGTCTGCAAATTTAAAACTTACCATTGAAATTAGAACAATCTTGTAAAATCTGAGGATATATCCCCAAGGATAAATCTGAGAGTCTCCAGAGGTCCAGGCACCCAGTTGAGGAAGGGAACATGGTTATAGGAAAGACGGGGATGAATAAAGCTGTTCAGGGCATGGAAGGCTTTGGGCAACAATGCATTCATATCTGGATGAGAAGATGGGAAGGCCTTAGAAAGTCAAGGAGAAGGGAAGAATGCACCTGCTGGAAGCGGACATGGAAACCTATGAATCAACCGCCATCATGTGAGGCCACTCTCCTCTTATTTCCAATCCCACCAGGCTTCTTTCAGTTGCTGTAACAGACAGAACTCTCTCTTTTAAGGTTTTTTTCCTGGCATTGTTTCTCTGGATGCAAGTCTCAACACCCTACACTTTTTAAAAGGTGTTCTCCTGAATTGGTCTTTAGCCAAAATATTCATTTTTCAGAATGGTCTTCACTAACCCCCTTCATCTTAGTAAGGTTCCTCACATCGTTCTTACACAGACCCCAGTCTTTTCCTTTGAGGCTTGTATTATTTTCTATGGCTGCAACACATTACCATAAAACTTAGTGACTCAACAGTACAAATGTATTCTCTACGGTTCTGGCGATCAGAAGGCCTAAAATTAAGGTGTCAGCAGGCTGCATTCTTTCTGGGGGCTCTTGGGGAGAGTATTCATCCTTCCCTTTTCTGGTTTCTAGAGTCACCTGTATTCCTTGGCTCATGGCCCCCTTCCACCTTCAAAGCCAGCAGCATAGCATCCTCTAACCTCTCTCTGCAGCCATCACCACACCACCTTGCCCAGGTCTGACCCTCCTGCCTTCCTAAAAGTTCTGGAAGAAAATAAAGGTGGTAGGTGGTTTGACATAGGACTAGGGGATGATTTTTGGAATCTGACCTCCAAAACAAAAGCAACAAAAGCGAAAATAAGTAAGAGGGACTACATTATACTAAAACCTTCTGCACAGCAAAGGAAACCACTGGTGAAAGGAAAAGGCAACCTACTGAATAGGAGAGGCCTCCTTAAATCTTTCAGTCAGCTAATTCGCCTCCTGAAGAGAGCCACATGAGACACCCCAACGGAAACCAGCAGAAGAACTTCTAGTCAATCCTCAAACTCATGAGAAATAATAAATCATTGCTGTTTTAAGGCACTAAGTTTTAGGGTGGCTTGTTACACTGAATTATCTATGTCACACAAGGACAATGAACTCTTTCGCATTTTTCTCTGTTACACAGGAGCCTTGACTCAGTGAGATGGGTAAATGTCAGAGTTACTTAATACAAGTTAAGGGATGTATCTCCTGTAATAAAAAAGGGAAGCTGTTCTACCACAGAGTACAAGAGAATTTAGCGTGAAGTCAAATGGCACCAACCTTAGGTCTTGTCTGTGCACACAAACTAGACAGACAGCAGCAAAGATGAACAAATAGACTTGGCCATCTCAGCCTTCAAAGCAGACTGACACATGATTGATCTGGCTGCCACCGCTGGAATCTATCACAAAGGAGAAGACACAGCTGGTTTGCCATGCTTGTCTCAGCAACCAGTCATCTGCATCCCTGTTTTCCATAAGAGCTGCAGAGGTCGAGCATCTTTGGCCCCACATGATCATGGGTGATACGACAGTTACCCACACGCAGTGGACAGGAGAATGGCTCAAGGTTCACTTTGATACTTCTACCCTGTGGAATTGTTCTCAATACCTCAAACCTTCATATTTAGATATTTTTGTCTGCTCTGACCTGCATTCTATGTGAGTTTTCCTGACTTCTACATTTTTGCAGCCTGTTCCAGTCCCATCTATCTGAACTTTCAGGTTTAACAAGAATATTCAAGGCCTCTGGTTCAGGCCTGCTTAGGGGATGATCTTTTGTCAAGCCTACAGCTACCCAAGTCCCTGCACTGCTCCATTACCCCACTAAGCACCCTCTGAGCCCCCATTAAGTACATCAAAGATAAAAGAAGCATTAGACTTGATCCCTGTCCAGCCACCAGAAGCTTCCATATTGAAAAAGTCCTGTTTTCCATTTCTCCAAAAACAGAATTGGGTTCTACTTAATAAATATTCTGGTAAGTAGAAAGTTGTATCCCATACATGGACATCTAATTTGCAGTGAATCAGAAAACCATAAAATACACATGACACCAAAATTATTCTACACACAAGTCAATCACTTTTTTTGAGAATTCATGGGTGCCTTCAGAATCTCGCAGTCTCTGGAATATCAGCATGAATATCAGTTATCATTCTGCTTGCAAAGCAGACAAATACCAATTAGCAGAGATTTCCTATTGACAGAAAGCCAGCTAAGCCGGCTCTCACTCGGAGGAGAAGAAAGACATTATTTAGTAAAATAGAGGAAAAGAATAGAAATTACAAAGTGTGGGAGAAAGCATACTTTTGCCAATGCAAACTTTGACCCTTTCAGTGTTCAACCTTGGAATGAGGCAGGGATGAAGAGTAGTTGACAATACCAGTAAGTACTGTATCCTCAGCAGATCCTTCTGTCAAGACTCCCAACTGGGGTCTAGCTGGAGGAGGACTATCTTACTTTCATCTTGGGAATGAAGAATGCTGGTTGTTTGAAAAAGATGAAATCTTTCTCACATCCTAAAAGGAGCTGGGGAAAGTATTCACTGAAAGGAGATTTATGCTTCAATATCAGAAATAAAGGAGCCAGTCCAAAGAGGAGTTTATAGGTCACAATGGAACCAGAAGCATCGCATCAAGCTGTTAATGGCACCCAGTTGAGTTCTGGAAATAACGTTTCAGAGAAATGTCCAAAAACCAGAGTGAGGAATTAGTCTTCCCACAGAATTATTTAAGACCTCTAATTTGCTGAGAAAGGAATTACTGGCGCAAGACTTTGCAAGGCTGCAGTAATTAAACTAACAAATTATAAGTACATTTATCTGGATAAAAGATATTCATCACCCAGAGGGTGTGACTGCCGTATCATACATGCTCAGCATTCGTACTTCTTGCCATTCGGCATATATTTGCTCTACACTGTGGGAACAGTTTGCTTTCAAAGGAAGGATTTACCTGCAACGCCCCTCACTAAGGTCCTGTGAATGATAGGTGCATAGAAGGCTTCAGATTGCAGAGGAGAAGGCAAGGAGGGAAGGAGGTCCCATTCATTTTAATGCCTGCAGCAGCAGGAAATTAAACTGCCGCTATGCAAAGCTCTGTGGCTAGCATAAGATATGAGGAGAAATATCTAAGTATGGTTATAAATGAGAAAGGTCAAAGACTTATTTTTCTTCTTTACCTTTATGCAATTTATTGGGGGGAAACTGGCATATCATTACTCAAAAAGATAGAAATGAGACCATTACAGTTTCCTTTACTTTGCTGTCTGAGTCAAACTTTGCATTTCAGAGCAGTTCCTCAAGGCAGGGGTGAGGGCATTTACGCTGCCAGGTTTACCCAGGAGCGGGAATAAAAATGATGAAGTCTGGGCACCCTGTCTACATTCCTAGTTAATGATTTGCATGTTACTTAATGATGCCCACAGTGTTCCCAGCAAACCTAACAGGCTCACTTGCTAGTCTATCATCCTGATCACTAAGAAAATATTAAATAAGAACTTCTACTCAGTGTGTCCTTCAAGTTGACCCAAAGTACTGAAAAGCTTCTTTTTAGGTACAAATGTTGTCATTGGTTCCCTGGCTCCTGGCAGGGTATTCTGGGCCCTGAGCTCTTTAGAAATAAGAATGGGGAACATGCTCAGCAGTGTACTGGTTGGCATTTGCCTATTCAGTCCTGGTTTAGCTGATTAACCTCAATCCTGGGCTTCAGCTAGGATGTGTAGTTGCTCCGCCTGAGCTCCCCCGCCCAGGGATTGCAGCCATTGTTGCTGGTACAGACAGGTACCCACACGCACACAGACACCTTCAGGTGGTTAGTTGTGTTAAGGGCTGAATTGTGTCACACCCTAAATTCACATGTTGAAGTCCTAACCCGATACCTCAGACTGTGATTGTATTTGGAGACAGCATCTTCAGAGAGGTAAAGTAAGGTCTTTAGGGTGACCCAATCCAATATGACTGATGTCTTTACAAAATATAAAGAGGATATTAGGATATAAACATGCCCAGAAAGAGCCACATGAAGATACCTGCAGAAGACAGCCTTCTATAAACCAAGAGAGGTCTTAGAAGAAACCAACCCTGACAACACCTTGATCTTGGACATCTAACCTTTAGAACTGTGAGAAATAAATGTCTGTTGTTTAAGCCACCCAGGCTATGGTACTTTGTTACGGAAGCCTGAGAAAAGTAATGTAGCAGCTCATTTGTCTTCAACATGCCTGGATAAGTTACCCTCCCCTGGAATATAAACTGAGAAGGTCATTCCTGGCTCCTGGCTCTGAAGAGCCGGCAAATTAAACCAAAGGGGACTGGAGAGGATTGGCACTGAGGTGACATTCCAAGGTTTAAGGAACCTGGATCATCAGCTTCTTCTGGGTGCTCAGTACCTGCTAGGCTGCTGGAGGGGTTCCTGGAAGAGTCAGCGGAACTGAGATGCAACCAGACTGGATCCCTTAATTGAACACCTCAAACCATATATGAAAGCTCCTGAGAAAATTATGCTGGATGATTTCTGCTAATTGATTGTTTTAAAAACTTGGAGTACTCATCAATATAAACAATAACATGGTTATTAAAACATTTTAATAAAATCTTGGACTAAATTAATAAATATATAATGTATGGAATGAGGGAGGTGAAACAGAGTCAGATTACCTCAAAAATATTTTGCTCAGCTCTGCTCCAGGGGCCCCATTTCAGCCAGACCATGAAAAACTAGACAACAAAAGCCATGGAAAGTGTTTGGAAAACCTGTCAAATAAGAAGCAGTTATTGAAATAAGTGTTCAGCATGAAAGTGGTATGTTTCAAAGGGTAGAGACAGCTGCCTTTAGTACTTGCAAGGGCCATCTGTGGTTGTGGGATTAGAATATTTGCAGGTACCCCAGGGGAAAAAAACAGCACCAAAAGGAAGACATTACTTCAAGAGAGGGACTTCAAGAAGTTTTAACAGTAACATTCAGTAATCCTAGGATTAAGTTACTTTTTACGTATGAGTTGATTTTCCCCAAATTAAAAAGTTTTGAAACTAAAAATCAAACATTTGATCAAGAACTATTTATTAAGCATCTACCATATGCAAAATTCCAGGCTGACATGTGGAAGACTTCTGTGGTTTTTGTCTGCCCACTGTCCCTATTCTGGGGGGAGAATTCCTCCTCCCATATTTTCACTGGTCATGGTGAGGTTGTCAGATAATAGCGCCCTGGCTCTAGACAATGTACAGCCACGAAGTAGGCACATGACCCAGGCTGAGTCAGTCAGAGCACCTCACATCCATGGCAAAAGGGAATGGCCAAGTAGACGGAACAATCCAGGAAGGCCCAGTCAGGCCTCCCCCGAATGAGTTTATAGATGTGGGGAGACATGCATGTGTATGTGTACATGTGTGCACACACAGATAGTAGGTGTTCCTAAAAGGTTTACAAGCTTGGAGGGTGGGGAACTGCAGCTTGAGCAGCCATTCTTCTACCAGAAGGATTTGAATGGTAAGGGAGAGACAGTCTAACATTATAGTTTGAGGTTCTTATATCCCATAAATGATTCCCCCCACCTCTTTCTTTCTTTTCCTTTTTTCTGGGTTCTTTTTCTTTTTTTTTTGGTTTTCGGGTTTGTTTTGCTATTATTGCTATATTCAGCTGGATTTCTCTTGCTTTGGACCAGAAGAGTCCTAACACAAATTGGTATCTGCTGAATGAATAAGTTGCTTTGGAGGAAATTAAGTAATCTAAGACATGGACTCTACATCATAGATTTTATAAAATTGACTCAAAAATCCTTTTAAATTGAACAGATGAATGAATAAATAGATAGGGCAGCTGAGTAGTAGACAGTAGGTACAAAAAGAATTCAGAGAAAAGAGAAATTTCTATAAGCTGTAGCTGTTAGGGATGCTTCCAAGGAGGATAGAGAAGTTTTTTTCTCATTGTGGAAAATGCTTTTTTTAATTAAAGTATAATTGATATACAATCTTATGAAGGTTTCACATGAACATTATGGTTTCAACATTCACTCTTATTATCAAATCCTCACATACCCCCCACCATTGTAGTCACTATCAGCATAGTAAGATGCTATAGAGTCATTACTTGTCTTCTCCATGCTGTACTGCCTTCCCTGTGACCTACCTTTATTGTGATTGCTAATTATAATGCCCCTTATCCCCCTTCTCCCTCTCTCCCCACGCACCCTCCCCAACCCCTTTCCCTTTGGTAACCACTAGTCCCTTCTCAGTGTCTTTGAGGCTGCTGCTGTTTCGCTCCTTCAGTTTTGCTTTGTTGTTATGCTCCACAAATGAGTGAAATCATTTGATCCTTGTCTTCTCCGCCTTGCTTATTTCACTAAGCATAATACCCTGTAGCTCCATCTATGTTGTTGCAAATGGTAGGATTTTACTTCTTATGGCTGAATAATACTCCACTGTGTATATGTATTACATCTTCTTTATCCTTTCATCTACTGATGGACACTTAAGGTGCTTCCATTTCTTGGCTACTGTGAATAGTGCTGCGATAAACATAGGGGTGCATAAACCTTTTTCAAACTAGGCTGTTGCATTCTTCGGGTAAATTCCTAGGAGTGGAATTCCTGGGTCAAATGATATTTCTATTTTTGGTTTTCTGAGAAATCTCCATACTGCTTTCCATAATGGTTGAACTAATTTACATTCCCACCAGAAGTGTCGGAGGGTTCCCCTTTCTCCACAACCTCAGCAACATTTGTTGTTGTTTGTCTCTTGAATGGTGGTGATACTTACTAGTGTGAGGTAATATCTCATTGTGGTTTTAATTTGCATTTCTCTGATGACTAGTGATGTGAGCATCTTTTCATGTGTCTGTTGGTCATCTGAATTTCTTCTTTGAAGAAATGTCTGTTCGGCTCCTCTGACCATTTTTTTATTGGATTATTTGCTTTTTGTTTGTTGAGGTGCATGAGCTCTTTATTATATTTTAGATGTCAACCCTTTATCGGATCTGTCATTTATGAATATATTTTCCCATACTGTAGGATGTCTTTTTGTTCTATTGGTGGTGTCCTTCACTGTACAGAAGCTTTTCAGCTTGATATAGTTCCACTTGTTCATTTTTGCTTTTGTTTCCCTTGCCCGGGGAGATATGTTCATGAAGAAGTTGCTCATGATTATGTCCAAGAGATTTTTGCTTATGATTGTTTTTCTAAGAGTTTTATGGTTTCATGACTTACATTCAGGTCTTTGATCCATTTCAAATTTACTTTTGTGTATGGTGTGAGACAATGATCCAGTTTTATTCTCTTACATGTAGCTGTCCAGTTTTGCAAACACCAGCTGTTGAAGAGGCTGTCATTTCCCCATTATATGTCCATGGCTCCTTTATCATATATTAATTGACCATATATGTTTGGGATAATATCTGGACTCTCTATTTTGTTCCACTGGTCTGTGGCTCTGTTCTTGTCCCAGTACCAAATTGTCTTGATTACTGTGACTTGGTAGTAGAGCTTGAAGTTGAGGAGTGAGATCCCCCCTGCTTTATTCTTCCATCTCAGGATTGCTTTCGCTATTCAGGATCTTTTGTGGTTCTACATGAATTTTTAAACTATTTGTTCCAGTTGAAGAATGCTGTTGGTATTTTGATAGGCATTGCATTGAATCTGTAGATTGCTTTAGGCAGGATGGCCATTTTGACAATAGTAATTGTTCTTACCCAAGAGCATGGGATGAATTTCCATTTATTGGTGCCCTCTTTTAATTTCTCTTAAGAGTGTCTTGTAGTTTTCAGGGTATAGGTCTTTCACTTCCTTGGTTAGGTTTATTCCTAGGTATTTTATTCTTTTTGATGCAACTGTGGATGAAATTGCTTTCCTGATTTCCCTTTCTGTTAATTTATCGTTAGTGTATAGGAAAGCAACAGATTTATGTGTATTAATTTTGTATCCTACAACTTTGCTGAATTCAGATATTAGTTCTAGTAGTTTTGGAGCAGAGTTTTTAGGGGTTTTTATGTACAATATCATGTCATCTGCAAATAGTGACAGTTTGACTTCTTCTTTACCAATCTGGATGCCTTCTATTTCTTTGTTTTGTCTGATTGCCATGACCAGGACCTCCAGAACTATGTTGAATAACAGGGGGAGAGTGGGCATCCTTGTTTTCTTCTCGATCTTAGAGGAAAAGCTTTCAGATTCTCGCTGTTAAGTATGATGTTGGCCATGGGTTTGTCATATCTGGCCTTAATTATGTTGAGGTACTTGCCCTCTATAGCCATTTTGTTGAGAGTTTTTATCATGAATGGATGTTGAATTTTGTCAAATGCTTTTTCAGCATCTATAGAGATGATCATGTGGTTTCTGTCCTTCATTTTGTTGACGTGGTGGATAATGTTGATGGATTTTCGAATGTTGTACCATCCTTGCATCCCTGGGATGAATCCCACTTGAACATGGTGTATGATCCTCTTGATGTATTTTTTAACTCGGTTTGCTAATATTTTGTTGAGTATTTTTGCATCTATGTTCATCAGGGATATTGGTCTGTAATTTTCTTTTTTTGTGGTGTCTTTGCCTGGTTTTGGTATTAGAGTGATGCTGGCTTCATAGAATGAGTTTGGAAGTATTCCATCCTCTTCTATTTCTTGGAAAACTTTAAGGAGAATGAGTATTATGTCTTCTCTATATGTCTGATAAAATTCAGGAGTGAATCCATCTGGACCGGGAGTATTGCTCTTGGGTAGTTTTTTGATTACCGCTTCAATTTTGTTGCTGGTAATTGGTCTCTTTAGATTTTCTGTTTCTTTCTGGGTCAGTCTTGGAAGGTTGTATTTTTCTAGGAAGTTGTCCATTTCTACTAAGTTTTCCAGCTTGTTAGCATATAGATTTTCATAGTATTCTCTAATAATTTTTTGTATTTCTGTGGGGTCTGTCACGATTTTTCCTTTCTCATTTCTGATTCTGTTGATATGTATAGATTCTCTTTTTCTCTTAATAAGTCTGGCTATGGGCTTATCTATTTTGTTTATTTTCTCAAAGAACCAGCTCTTAGTTTCACTGACTTTTTCTATTGTTTTATTCTTCTCAATTTTATTTATTTTTTCTCTCATCTTTATTATGTTCCTCCTTCTGCTGACTTTGGGCCTCATTTGTTCTTCTTAGTCCAGTTTCAATAATTGTGACTTTAGACTATTCATTTGGGATTGTTCTTCCTTCTTTAAATAGGCCTGGATCGCTATATACTTTCCTCTTACAACTGCCTTTGCTGCGTCCCACAGAAGTTGGGGCTTTGTGCTGCTGTTTTCATTTCTCTCCATGTATTGCTTGATCTCTGTTTTAATTTGGTCATTGGTCCTTTGATTATTTAGGAGCATGTTGTTAAGCCTCCATGTGTTTGTGAGCCTTTTTGTTTTCTTTGTACTATTTATTTATAGTTTTATGCCTTTGTGGTCTGAGAAGTTGGTTGGTAGAATTTCAATCTTTCTGAATTTACTGAGGCTCTTTTTGTGGTCTAGTATGTGGTCTATTGGGGAGGATGTTCCATTTGCACTTGAGAAGAATGTATATCTTGCGGCTTTTGGGTGTAGAGTTCTGTAGATGTCTGTTAGGTCCATCTGTTCTAGTGTGTTGTTCAGTGCCTCTGCGTCCTTACTTATTTTCTGTCTGGTGGATTTATCCTTTGTAGTGAGTGGTGTGTTGAAATCTCCTAGAACGAACGTATTGCATTCTATTTCCTCCTTTAAATCTGTTAGTATTTGTTTCACATATGTTGGTGCTCCTATATTGCGTGCATATATATTTATAATGGTTATATCCTCTTGTTGGACTGAGCCCTTTATCATTATGTAATGTCCTTCTTTATCTCTTGTTACTTTCTTTGTTTTGAAGTCTATTTTGTCTGATACAAGTACTGCAACAACTGCTTTTTTCTCCCTATTGTTTGCATGAAATATCTTTTTCTATCCCTTCAACTTTTAGTCTGTGTATGTCTTTGGGGTTGAGGTGTGTCTCTTGTAAGCAGCATATAGGTGGGTCTTGCTTTTTTATCCATTCTATTACTCTTTGTCTTTTGATTGGTGTATTCAGTCCATTTACATTTAGGGTGATTACTGAAAGATATGTACTTATTGCCATTGCAGGCTTTAGATTTGTGGTTACCAAGGGTTCAAGGGTAGCTTCTTTACTATCTAACCGTCTAACTTAGCTCTCTTATTAAGCTATTATAAACACAGTCTGATGATTCTTTATTTCTCTCCCTTCTTATTCCTCCTCCTCCATTCTTTTTATGTTAGGTGTTTTATTCTGTACTCTTTTGTGTTTCCTTTGACTGCTTTTGTGAGTAGTTGATTTTATTTTTTGACTTTAGTTAGTATTTGGTCTGCTTTCTTGGCTGTGATTTTATTTTCTCTGTTAACATCTATTTAGCCTTAGGAGTGCTTCCATCTAGAGAAGTTCCTTTAAAACATCCTGTAGAGGTGGTTTGTGGGAGCAAATTCCCTCAACTTTTGCTTGTCTGGGAATTGTTTAATCCCTCCTTCATATTTAAATGATAATCGTGCTGGATACAGTATTCTTGGTTCAAGGCCCTTCTGTTTCATTGCATTAAATATATCATGCCATTCTCTTCTGGCCTGTAAGGTTTCTGTTGAGAAGTTTGATGATAGCCTGATGGGTTTTCCTTCATAGGTGACCTTTTTTCTCTCTCTGGCTGCCTTTAGTACTCTGTCCTAGTCCTTGATTTTTGCCATTTTAATTATCATGTGTCTTGGTGTTGTCTTCCTTGGGTCCTTTGTGTTGGGAGTTCTGTGGGCTTCCACGTTCTGAGAGACTACTTCCTTCCCCAGTTTGGGGAAGTTTTCAGCAATTATTTCTTCAAGGACACTTTCTATCCCTTTTTCTCTCTCTTCTTCTGGTACCCTTATAATGCGAATATTGATCTGTTTGGCTTGGTCACACAGTTCTCTTAATATTGTTTCATTCCTGGAGATCCTTTTATCTCTCTCTGCTTCAGCTTCTCTGTGTTCCTGTTCTGTGATTTCTATTCCATTAATGGCCTCTTGCACCTCATCCAGTCTGCTCTTAAGTCCTTCCAGAGATTGATCCTTTGGCTCTTGCGTATTTCTCTGCAGGTCCATCAGCATGGTTATGACTTTATTTTGAATTCTTTTTCAGGAAGATTGGTTAAATCTATCTCCCCTGGCCCTCTCTTGGGGGTTGTCTGGGTAATTCTGGACTAGACCAAATTCTTCTGCCTTTTCATGGCAATAGATGTAGCTGGAGGGTCGTAGTGCGTTTGTCAGCTGGGAGAACAAAGTCCTTTGCTGCTTGTTGGTCACCTTGCCCTTCTCTGCTGCCTGTGTCAGTTACCTGCACACCTGGAGCAGCCTCCGGATTAATCCCCTAAGCTGCCATGGTGGGGTCACCTTCAGCGTAGCCCAGAGCCCTGCTGAGAGAGGCAGGCATGCCGGGTGTGCTCTTCTGAGAGAACGGCGCCCCTTCACACCTTGCCCCAGTTTCCTCTGCCTGTGCCAGACAGCTGCATGCCAGCAGCAGCCTCTGGGTCTGGCCCAGGCAGCTGTGTGTCCAGAGGAGATTCTGTGTGGGTGTTTTGGGTGTGGCTGCTCCTGTGGGTGGGCACAGCCAGTCTCCTGCTACTCCGCTGCCATGGGCGTGCACAGCCTCTCTCAGGCTGTTCTGCTGCCGCATGTCACCACTCTCCAGCTTCTCAGCTGCCACAGGTGCGCATAGCCTCTCTCCAGCTGCTAGGCCACTGTGTCGGGGCCGTGCCAGCCAGAGGAACAACTTGGCGGGCTGCCTATTGCCATGAGCAACTTCATGGGTGCATTGCCACCCAGGGGGCTGGGGTGCCCAAAGTTCCTCAGAATTTCCAGCCTGCTGAGTTGGGTGTGCTGGGAAAATTCCATCCAGCTGTCCCTTTAAGACTTTCAAAAAGTACTCGCTTTCTTTTGAACCAGGGGACCTGCTCACAGATTTTACTTTTCCATTTCTCTAATATCCAGCACACCATGCAATGTGTGTCTGCGCTCCCAGTGCAGATTATTAGAGCTGGTTATTTAGCAGTCCTGGCTTCCACTCCCTCCCTGCTCTAACTCCTTTCCTCCCACTGGGGAGCTGGGGTGGGAGGAGCGCTCAGATCCCACTGGGCCGCAGCTTGTATCTTATCCCCTTCGTGGGGTGCTGAGTTCTCGCAGATGTAGATGTAGCCTGGCTGTTGTATTGTATCCACTGGTCTCTTAGGAATAGTTGTATTTGTTGTATTTTCAAAACTCTATATGGTTTTGGGAGGAGATTTCCGCTGCCCTACTCATGTCACCATCTTGGCTCCTCCTCTTTCAATCCATTTTTAAGTTTGCTTTTATGTATGGTGGACAGTAGTCCAGTTTCATTCTCTTGCATGTAGCTGTTCAGTTTTTCCAACACAATGTATACAATGCCATATTTTAAATTTTCTAGTAGCCACCAAAACTATAAAAGAAACAAATTCGTATTTGACAAGAAATAACAAGTGTTGGCAAGGATGTGGAATAAAGGGAACCCTCTTACACTGTGGGTGGGAATGTAAATTTGTATGGCTACTGTGGAAAGCAGTATGGAGGTTCCTTAAAAAATTAAAAATAGAAATACCATGTGATCCAGTATTCTACTTCTAGGAATTTATCTGAAAAACAAATCTCTGATTCAAAAAGATATATGCACCCCTATGTTTATTGCTGCATTATTTGCAATAGTATTTTATTTAACCAAAATATTATCAAGATGTAATTAATATTTAAGTATTAATGAGATTTTTACATTCCTTCTTATGTACTGTCTTCCAAAATCTAGCATGTATTTTACACTCACAGCAAATTCTGTATTGTAATTCTGACTAGCCACATTTCAAGTGCTCGTTACCCATGCATGGCCGCTGGCTACAGCACTGGATAGCAGCTCGGAAGCCAGTGGTTCATGACATAGACATTGGAATCAGAGGGACATGGGTTTGCATCCTGATCCATCACTGACTACCTCAGCTTCTCCATGCCTCCATTTCTGCATCTCTAAAATGGGCATGAATACCTCTTAGAGCTAAGGTGAGGATCTAATGAAGTCATCCAAGTAAAGCCCTCAGCATGTGCCTGGCAAGCAGCATCCTGGTCACATGTGCTTGGCTCTGTGCCATTTAATTTACATGGTTGGTCCTCAGAAATCTACAGGGGCTATCATGCTCAATGAATAGTACTGAAGGATGAAACAATTTCCACAACAAATGTAGGATGGGGAGCATCTCTTTACTAGTTAGATGGAATGCTGCCTGATTCATGACTTAATAAAGCCAATTAGATCTTCAAAAAAATAGATCTTCAGATAAATAATCTCCATCTAGGTCAGTTTTTCAACCTATAAAATGGGAATGATGGATCAACCACCAAAATAGAAAAAAAGACTACCCTAGCTTGATACCTCAAAATATTCATGTTAGTTTGGGAGTCTTCAGCTTACCACACTAGACCACAGCAAATAAAGGCAAAATGTACAGCCTTTTCTTTCCAGGTACTTTCTCATTAGGTCACTTAAATACACCCCTACAGAGAGAAATTGCTCTAGTCATTCAAATTCCTGAGCTGATTTGGGTCCTATGGTGCTCATTCTTTTTTTGAGAGAGAGAGCTTCTCCAAAATCCATTCAAGCACTCTTTTTAAATTATGAGTGTATAAAAAGAGATATACGATATACCTTTTTTTGTGAGGTCTCATAACTCACCCTCACATAACACAGGTGATAAATGCAAGCATGCAGCTCCCTATTAAAATATATGTAATAGACACAGTAGTGTATCTACTGTATATTTTCATTTTAGTATGCAATGAGCTCTCCTTCACCGCATGATAATAAATTATATAACCTCAGCAATAAAATAACATTAAATAGCAGGACACAAATAAATCACTGAAATGATATTTTATACTCTTTTCAATTTGAGATCTCAAAGCTCTTTACACACAAATTAGCTCTAGCACTATACGAAAATAGTTTTTCCACCTTTATGAGGTAAACTTGATAAAAATTGTATATATTTAAGGTGGACAACATGATGCTTTGATAGATGCATACACTGTGAAATGAGTGCCACAATTAAGCTAATTATTATATCCATCATCTCACAGTTTGGATATTTTTTTTTTTTGCAGTAAGAACACTGAAGATCTACTCCCTTAGCAAATTTCAAGTACACATTATATTATGAACTATAGTCACCATGCTCTACATTATATCACCAGAACTTATTCATCTCATATAACTGAAACTTATATCATTTGACAAACATCTCCCCATTTTCCCCAATCCCCTCAAGACCCTGGCAACAACCATTCTACTCCCTGATTTTATGAGTTTGACTATTTTAGATTCCACATATAAATGAGCTCATGTAGTACTTATCTATGTCTAGCTTATTTCACTTAGAATAATACCCTTCCGGTTCATCCACATTGTCACAAATATCAAGAATTCCTTCTTTTTTAAGGTTCAATAATATTCCTGTGTGTGCATGTGTGTGTGTGTGTACCACTTTTTTTAAAATCTGCTCATCTGCTGATGGACGCATTGTTGTTTCCATAGTTTCCATATCTTGGCTATTGTTCCTTAAAACTAAAATGAGTCTCTTATAGATACTGTTGCATCTAGTTTATGTTATCCATTAAATCTCTCTGTGTCCTTCAATTGGAGAATTTAATCCATTTATATTTAAAGTAATTACTGATAGGAAAGGACTTATTCTTCCCATTATGTTCACTGCTTTTAGTTCCTTTGCTCCTTTCTTTCTCTTTTGCTATCTTCCTTTGTGATTGATGATTTTTTTTTGTAGTCATATGCTCTAATTCCTTTCTCTTTATATTTGTGTAACTTCTAGAGGATTTTTTCCTTCTGATTACCCTGAGGCTTACACAAAACATAACAGTCTATTGTAGGTTGATACCAACTTATATTACATACAAAAACTCAACATTTTCCTATTCCTCCCTCCTCATTGTTTTTGTTACTGACATTACAATTTACATCTCTTTATATTATGTATCCATTAACAATGATTATAGCTATAGTTATCTTTAATATTTCTTTTAACTTTTGTACTATAGTTAAAAGTGATCTGCATACCACTGTTATGGTATTATTCTGAATTTGACCATATACTTACCTTTACCAGTGAATTTTACACTTTCATGTTTTCATATTACTAATTAGTGGCCTTTCATTTTAACTTGCAGAGCTCCCTTTTGCATTTCTTGTAAGATAGGTGTAGTGGTGATAAACTCCTTCAACTTTTGTTTATCATAAAAGACCACTTTATTTTGTGGTTAGGATGCTCACTGTCTAAAATCATATATGCTATGACCTTGGCCAAGCCATCTAACCTCTCCTTATCTTGGGTTTCCATTTGACCATGGAGATTATAATAGTGTCTTTCACACTCCATTTAAGGGAGGATTAAAGAACATAATCCATGTAGAATAGTGGTTCTGTTGCCCAAGGGACATTTGGCAATGACTGGAGATCTTTTTGGTTGCCAGAAATAAGGGGGTGGGGGTGCTGCTAGAATCTAGTGAGCAGAGACCAGGGCTGCTGCTAAACATTTTACATGAACAGCATAGTCTCCAGAACAAAGGATTATCCAGTCTCAAATGTCAATAGTGTTGAGATGGGGAAACCCTAATGTAAAATATTTAACAATATTTAACAATGCCTGATGCACGGACTATACTCTGTGGCTGTTAGCTGCCATATTATCATCATTATTACTGTTTTCATATAATACCAGAAAATATCTGACCACATTGGTACCTGGATGTATCTTCTTTCACCTTTTCAGTAAGTATTCAAGTCACCCCAAACACAGTCCGTACTGCAGCTGGGATGACTGGCTTTGCCAAGATGCCTTTAGCATTTAAGAGGTGTCATCTCTTCTCCTTTGCTTATAGCTCTGCTTCCCTTCCCTTCCTTCCACTGTCATTTCTTATTTCCAGTGTGCAGATCAGTCATTAAGCCTGGAAAGGGTGTGGGATGCCCACTGAAAGAAAGGACATTTGCTTTCATAGATAAAGCTGTATCATTATCAAGCTTCCTCCACGCAGCATAGGAAAACAGCCTTCAGAAAGAGCTGCTCTGGGCAAACAGTGGCAAATTATCTGTTGTTAACCTTGGGCAGTCTTTAAAAAGAAAACATTTTAAAAGGAAAGAAAAGCAAAGACAAAACAGAGAGTAGTCAGATAAGTTTTGTACCCACTAACAGGACCCAACATTAAGCTGCTGAGCTAGAATACAGTAGGTCAGTCAACTACTACATTGAAATGGTGTGTTAATACCTAATCAATTTGTCCTATTAACACCTAATCAATTTGTCCTATTTTCTATAAAAAGACACCCTTTTCTATAAAACAACAGCAAATCTTACAGAGAAAGTTGCCTCCTCCTCAAAAAAAAGATAGCCTTTTGGACAATAAATAAAAACAAAGACCTTTATAACCTTAAGAGATAACTTCAACCTCTTGTTCTCTACCTACTTCTCTCAGAAACCATAACAAAGAGCAGCCCATGGGGCTTGTACCTATGAATTCTGATTAGATAACTTTCCACTGAGATAGAAGTATTAACATATCCTGGGTTTTAAAGACAAGCCATGAGATAACCTGAGCATCAGCAACACTACTAATTAATTCTGGAAGAAATGGCTTTTCTACAATGCCCAGTCCACATCCTTCTTCTTTTTTTAGCTTTTAGAGTTGGATATTAGCAGAGGATTCCTAAAAACAGGCTAGCTCCACCCCTAAACACCAGGAAAAGAGAATTTCCTGAAAGTATTCCTATTATTTTCCCAGGGAAGGTGTCTGACACACCTAGAAAGAGGAGCTCAGAAATTCAACTTATGAATGGGAAAACGTAAGAGCGGGCAGGGTAGGTGTCTGAAGGAAGGTGAGGCCAATCCCTAGGTGGAAAATATCTCTTTAATTGCAAGGTCTACACTTTGCTTTCCCATCAGAGTTGAAGGGAACCTGTGACCACTGGATGTTCTCTTGGGGCTCATAGTCAAGATGGTCACCAAACAGCACTAGTACATCTGTGTGGCTTCTCTGTTTCTGGGACAAGAGTAGAAAGGACTCTGCAGAGCCTTCTGTATCCTGTATCTCTCCACTTCTCCCCAGATTCTCAGCCCTCCTCTCCTCTTTCCCATCAGATTCCTCCTTCCTGACTCACAAGAAACCTTCTGAAACCACCCTAGCTAAGACCATTGAGTTCTGCCTCTCTCCAACCACCAATACATTATTCTAAGTAATTATATTGGAATTTGATTATATTTGACTTAGTAGCTGCTTATATACTGACCAGTATCCTTCTCATTCATTCTTGTCAGAAAAAATTTTTCTCCCCATACATTTCCAGCTCAAGGATTATCTAAACTTTTTTCTTTTTATTCCCTAGGGCCCAGTGCTACTTAAAACACTTAATAAACATTTGATGAATTGGATTGAATTAAATATATCTGGGGTCACATGGCCTGGATTTGTCCATTACTCATTTATACTTAGCATATGAGTGGGCATGAGTATGCACAGATGCACACAGACAATTTTCCGGCTGGTGTCACAAACCCAGAATCTGTCAGATTTCCAAACCAAGAGTCTCTGCCATTAGGCTCCCTCCTCTGAAAATGAGGATATATGACTGGTTACCAAAGAGAGTCAAAGAAAAGTGGTGGGACCCAGGAAAGGAGAGGAGACAATTACCTTCTTCATCTCTTTCTTGAGCTCCAATTTGCCAGACATTTTCTTTGCTGTGATAGACACAATAATAGTCCAAAGAATGTTCACATCCTAATCCCCAGAAACTGGGAATGTATATTACATGGTAAAGGGGAATTACATTGCTTTTCATATGACTTTAGAATAAGATTATCCTGGACTATCTAAGTGGGCCCAACATAACCACAAGGGTCCTTTAAAGTGGACAAGGCAGGCAGAAGAGAAGTCAGAATCAGAGAGATTTGATGATGCTACACTGCTGGCTTTGAAGAGGGAGGAGGGAGTCATGAGCCATGGAATGGGTGGCCTCTAGAAGCTGGAAAAGGTGAGGAAATACACTGTCCCCTACAGCCTCCAGAAGGAACACAGCCCTGCTTCTGCCTTGCTTCTGGCCCATGAGACCAATGTTGGGCTGCTGACCTCCAGAACTGTAAGATAACACTTTTGTGTTTAGGTTAAGCCACTAAGTTTGTGATGATTCATGACATCAGCAGTAGAAAATTAATGTATTTGCTGACCCACCAAACTCACCATGTCCCTATCTGAACTCGAGGGAGGCTGGACACAGGCAAGGCAGTGGCTCTAAAGCCAGGGCCAAATGGCCATCAGCCTCAGCATAACCAGGGGCACTGGGCTGTAAACACTGTCCTGAGTTCACTTCAGACCCACTTCATCAGAATTGCTGGAAGGCAGGACCCCAGAATGCTCACAATGAAGTCTCATGCACACGTTAGAAAACATTGGGGGTTGAGAATGCTGGAAGACAGGAGGCCTCCCCTAACCAGCCATGTGACCATGGGACAGCCTCCTACCTCTTGAGGTCTGTTTCTTCTGCACAGCTCGAATACACTGTCTTTCCAGATTCTACTTGACACTGTTTTTGTGTAAAGTTGCAGTCAAAGCCTCAGTTTGGCAAAAAGGTGTTGGCATTTCTTTGTTTAACTGGCCTCTTCCTGACTAAATTGTGAACTGTTATTCCAAACCTAGCAGAATGTAGACCACACGCACATGAAAAGATGTACAACATCACCAATCACTACGGAAACGCAAATCAAAACCACAGTGAGGTACCACCTTCTACCCATTAGGATGACTATGACTTAAAAAAAGAAAGGAAGGAAGGGAGGGAGGAAGGAAGAAAATAACAAGTGTTGGCGAGGATGTGGAGAAATTGGAACCCCTGTGCACAGCTGGTGGGAATGTAAAATAGTTATCATATAATCCAGCAATTCTACTTCTAGGTATATACCCAAAATAATTAAAAGCAAGGACACAAAGAGATATTTGTACTCTGATATTTATTGGAGCATTACTTGAAATAGCTAAAAGGTAGAAGCCACCCATGTATCCATCAACAGATGAATGGATCAACAAAATGCAATATATTCATGCAATGGAATATTGTTCAGCCTTTAAAAGGAAGGAAATTATGACACATGCTACAACCTGGATGAACCTTGAAGACATGCTGAGTGAAATAAGCCAGTCACAAAAATACAAATACTGATGATTCCATAGAGTATTAGTCAAATTCAGAGAGACAGAAAGTAGAATGGTGGTTACCAGGGACTGAGAAGGGCGAGGGGGGACTGGGGAGGTAGTGTTCAATGGGTACAGTTTCAGTACAAAATGAAAAGAATTCTATGGATAGATGGAGGGGATGGCTGCACAACAATGTGAAAATACTTAATGCTATTGAACTGTACATTTAAAAATGTTTAAGATGGTAAATGGCATGTTACATATATTTTCAATTAAAATGTAAATGTATGTATTTAACAATTAAAATGTAAAAAAAACATAGACCTCATGAAAGGGCTAAATAAGTATTAGTTGCTCATAGGAAGTGGGAGGAAGAGAAATATTAAGGTAATATTTTCCATCCCCAAAGAATGCAAAATGTGGCTGAGCCCAAATCACACCGCTCTCCTCACATCACCGTCATCCACCAACAGGGACAAACCTCCCTCGGTTTCCTGTCATCCCCTTCCATTCTACATTTGTGAGTTATCTTCATACACAGGAACAGATACCCTTGATTCCACACTTGTGTGTGTGTTGTGTGTTGGGAGGGTTAGGGGGACGCAGCATGGCCATGCCACACCAGTGTCCTTCCAAAGCAGGGCACTGCATGGAAATCACACTGGGTAGAAATCATACTGGAAAGAGTCACTCCCCTGCCTTCTCAAACCAGACCCTGCATTTGTCAGTGAGCATGCAGGTGCAGTCACAGTTCCTTTTTCTAATTAACCTCTTAGCTAACCCAAGTGAAGTGGTAAATTTATTTAGACTCAAAGTAGACACTGATATGCCTGTTTAATTAGACGTTCTATCTATTACCTTTGTTTAAGTTTATCCTTGTTGGAAAGAGCTATTAATTTAATCACTACTTCCCAATCTCAACCAAGCAGACTTCAATTGCTTAGGCCCACAGAGAAGAGGAAAAATCTATAAATCTGCAATGACCAATCCTGAATGAGGCTGGACAGAACAGAAGGGATAAGATTAGACTAAATTAGGCAACAAATTAATGAAGGTCAGTTGAACTTATGCGGGCCATCCGGGGGCGCTGAGACCTAACTAGGATTTATTATTTGCTCCATGGCTCTGCTTCTGGCCTTGGAAGTGCATGTCGTGCTGCTTTACTTCCACCCAGTATCTGAGAACTGGAGACAATGCATGAGAGCTTTCTTAAACAATTCAGTCTCCTACAGCTGGAGCGGCCCCAAGAGATCATCTTAGGTATAGGGCAAGGGAGACCCAGAGACAGGGAGCAGCTGGTCAAAAGGCTGGACACACTCAGGGGCCAGATGTCAGGCCCCCAACCTTTAGTTCAAAGCTCTTGCACTACACTGCCCTCCTCTCTACCAACACATCACACACCACACCTGTGCACTTTAACAAACCACTATTCTGATCCTACACAGTTCAGAACAGGCAGCTGGTGCAGTCATTCCCCAGCCATCTTCCAAGGGTTGTCCCCACCCCGCGGGCCAGCAGCAGGTGCTGGCAGGACACACAGGCATCTCTGCAGAATGGCAGACAGCTCGGGTTCCTGGGTCACCTTGGGAAGCAGACCTCATAGATGCAAGACCTTTCTTCTAAGAAATAGACAGCAAGGATTTATTTTCCTACTTCGGTCAGGGGGAAGGGACTACATGAATATAATGCCCCACGTGGAGGTTAAACACTAACCTGTGAGGCAGGGAGCACTTGCCACAACCCCCACGCATCATCGCAGAGCTGAAGAAACCGGGCGGGGGCCGGGCACTTGCCCATAACTCCTGAGCACCACTGTGGGCAGCAAGGCAGGCACCTCACTGGGAAGCCAGGGTGTCAGACAAATGCACCCCCGGACTCTTCACCTACCAGCACCAAATAATTGCTTTTCTAGGCTTCATTTCAAAAAGTCGATTTCTTAAGATAGTGAATAGTTTGAGAAATCCACTATCCCAAGAATAGAGAGGAAGAGAGGGAGAGACAGTGCATGCGTGTGTGCATGTTAAGAGAAAGGGAGAGAGAGGAAAGGATCAAGGTAGCAGTTAAGATTCTAAAAAGCACTCCCTTAGAGCTAACTCACTGGCCTGAACCAAATGCTGGTAATCAAAGGGAATGCCATTAATGAGTGCTAAGCTTCCAGAGTTAATCAGAAATATAGACTTAAGGTCTTTATAATAGCCTTCACTCACCACACATTTCATGCTGCATTTTCAATTACCCCTTAGGCAATTAACTGTGCAGCTTAAATGAAATGTGTAGAATTCAGGAGAGATTAAACCTAATACAATCTGCTAGCAAAGCTTCAGCATTCACAAGTTTAATGAGGTGATAATGGGGAAGAAACCGTCCTAACCCTTGCTAAACCAGGCTGCACCAAGTCAAGTCTGTCATTGTCAAAGGCATTCGTCAATCACAGGTAGAGCTGGGTGCTGTTAGAGATCTGGAGGCACTTAACCTTCTGAAACAGCTTGTTCTTCTCCCTTCCTTCTCACTGATCCAGTTTCCCAGGCCCTCCCAGAAATGACAGGAGAGTGTCACTTTCCACAACACTTACTATCTGGTTTTCTGGTCTTGGTTGAGGTACTCATGAGATAGCTTTCTCCTTTCCTGAATTGTTCAACTTCCTCTTACTTGTTTTTTTCCTGAATTAGCCAACAAGCATCCTTAATGAGACAACCAATTTCTAAAGTGAGCTATTTGTGAACTATCTTTAAGCAAAATGGGTTTCATGATATGGTACAGAATACAGATGTCAAGATGTGGCTTCTTTTCCAACCTGGCCCATCAAACAAGCCAGATGATCTTGCAAAAATCACATAACTGTTTTTATTTCAATCCTGCAGTAGGACCATGTAATCCAAAAAATGTGTTTCAGAAAGCCGAGGTCTAGTTTGACCAAGCCAAAAGATGGAAAACTTTCAAGGCCAGGCTGAGGAGACCCCATCCCCATCCAGCATCATGTTTCAGGTAGAATAAAGTGAAGGAGACCACAGAGCAGGAGACTAGTCTTCAGGCTGATAGACCTGAGTCAGATGCAAGCAAATATGACATGAGCTAGCATGAGGGGAGCAGAAACAGAAAGAAATGGACTAAAGCAAGAAATATGGCAAAAGAAATTTCCTCCCAGTTCCAGAGTTCACCTTGAGGATAAGGAAGATATTAAAGATGCCTGAGTTTTCCAGGAAGATGTTGAGTATAATGATGGTAATGACATTAAGAATTTAAGCTGGTTGGTAAGGAATATTTGCCCATTTTAGATTGTTTGAAATTTCGGTGTTGGCCAAAACCTCCAGAGGGATGCCAACAAAAATTTAAATGAAAGACTGTAGTTTGAGAGAAATCAGAGCCTCCAACTCCTCATCTGTAAATTGAAGGTTCAGATAAGATCAGTAAATCCTGAATTCTGGATTCATATCAGAATCTCGTAGAACTTTCTGAAAGCAGAGACCATACCTCAAAACAATTAAGGCAGAATCACTGGGGGTTGGGATCTTGCTGAGCAATGACCAGAGGTATGTGCATACACAAGAAACTTCCAGGCCTTTGGTGATTCTGCTTTGTCACCTTTTTCTGAACAAGAGAGGAAACCTCAATAACTTTTACTCAAATTGATAAAGATTTACCTCAGGAATCCTCAACAGAGATTCCCCAAGTAAAGGCTAGTTTCTCCATTCTGTAGCCCTCAATGGCAGCAGGTTTTTATCTACCCAAGAGAAAGTTGCAGAAGAGAGGGAGCTAAAAAAAGAAAGAAAACTGAGGAAGTCAGTAGGTTGAAGGTGAGGTGGCTGAAGAAGTCCAGAATCCTGAGCTGCTGCAAGTTAGAGTAGGGTAGGATTTGTGCTGCCCAGATACAGTCATTCCCCCACTGTGTCCTTGCTAATGATCCCACATATTCTTTATTACTGTGGTTTGCAAATCTCTTTCCATCTCTTTTCTCATTTGATCCTATGACCACCCTGTGAGCTAGACAGAACTGGCATTATGAATGCTCTTTTTACAGATGGGAAAACAGAGTCCTGGAGATGGAAGTGTTCTTGCCAAGTTCCCCAGCTAGCAAAGCCAAGATCGGAAAGGACACAGGCCTGGAGCCAGGTTCTTCCCACTACATCCTGCTGCCTCCACAGAACAGGGAATCTAGAGAATCTAATGGAGACGTGGGTGGTGATTCTGAGGCAAAGGCTTTTTTTTTTTTTAACCTTTACCCTTTCAACAACGTTCTCTCATGACTGACCTCTGTATTTGCCATGTTGTGGTCTTCTTCTTTTTTTATTTTTTTATTTTTATTTGTATCATTAATATACCCTTAAATGAACAACACTGTTTATGCTGAGAAGTCTGATGATAGCCTGATGGGTTTTCCTTTGTATGTGATCTTATTTCTCACTGTGGATGCTTTTGATATAGTCTGTCCTTATCCTTGATCTTTGCCACTTTAATTATTCTTTGTCTTGGTGTTGTCCTCCTTGGGTTCCTTGTGTTGGGAGATCTGTGCACATCCATGGCCTGAGAGACTACTTCCTTCCCCAGATTGGGGAATTTTTCAGCAATTACTTC
This sequence comes from Manis javanica, assembly GCF_040802235.1. NCBI lineage: Eukaryota > Metazoa > Chordata > Mammalia > Pholidota > Manidae > Manis > Manis javanica. Next base: position 104,661,707 of record NC_133164.1, on the reverse strand, counting down.
CTCAAAGACACTTTCTCTTTCTCTTCTTCTTCTGGTACCCCTATAATACAAACATTGTTCCGTTTGGATTGGTCACACAGTTCTCTCAGTATTCTTTCATTCTTAGAGATCCTTTTTTCTCTCTGTGCCTCAGCTTCTTGGTATTCCTCTTCCCTAATTTCTATTTCATTTATCGTCTCCTCCACCTTGTCTAATCTGCTTTAAATACCCTCCATTGTGTTCTTCAATGACTGGATCTCTGTCCTAAATTAGTTCCTGAGTTCTTGAATATTTTTCTGTACCTCCATGAGCATGTTAATGATTTTTATTTTGAAATCTCTTTCAGGAACATTCAAGAAGTCAATTTCATTTGAATCTTTCTCAGGTGTATTAATAATTTTGCTGTGAACCAGGTTCCTTTGATGTTTCATAATTTGTCTGCAGTGCCCTCTAGTGCCCAGAAGCTCTACTCTCTGGAGCTGCTCAGCCCCTGGAGCAATGTTGGGGGTCGCAGGGGAGCAGTGTTGGTGCTTATGGGGAGGAAAGAGCTGTTTCCTGCTTCCTGGCTGCTATGCCTCTCTCCACTACCAGAAAGACTGGACTGAACACACAGGTGTAAGCCTCTATGCTTTGTTTTGTAGCAGCCATAGGCAGGGCTTCCCTCTGGCTGGCCTGACGCCAGGGCAGGGGTTGCAGGTTTGTGAACCTGAGCCAGGTGCGGGCTAGGCAGGAGGAAGACACAGCAGGCTGCATATCACGATGTGGGGCCTTCGAGATGCATAGCCAGCAAGGGGGTTGGAGTGCCTAAAGATCATTTAAGCTCCCAATCTGCTGGGAAGAGTGCACCCGGACAATTTTGTCTACCTGTCCTTTCTCCTGAGCAGTAAGCTCTGTGCAATCCTGGCCCCTTAAGCAGTCCTCTCACTTTTAGGAAGTCTCTCAGACAGCCCACCCAGATCAGCTAGATATGAATCCCTGTTTTCCACAAGCAGTTGGAAACTCCATCTCTCCAGGTATATTCTGCCTGTCTTAGCTTTCCGACCACACTAAATCACCAGAGCACCATGCAATGTAGGTTCATGCTCCCAGAGCAAATCTCTAGGGCTAGGTGTTCAGCAGTCCCAGGCCTCCATTCCCTCCCCACTCTGTTTCTCCTCCTACCACCCGTGAGCTGAGGTAAGGGAAGGACTTAGGCCCTGCGAGGGCCTAAGTGTTCAGTCACAGCTTTGGTACGTTACCCTGTTCCGGGAGGTCTGCTCTTTTCTCCAGGTGTATACAGTCTGGTGCAGCCTTCTTTCCTGTTGCTCTTTCAGGATTAGTTGCATTAAATTATATTTTTGTATTATATGTGGTTTTAGGAGGAGGTCTCTGTCTCACATCTCATGTCGCCATCTTTAATCCCCCAAGGCAAAGGCTTCTTAACTAAACTCCTCCTGGTCAGTTTATAAACCTTGTCCTACACCAAACTTAGAACTAGAACTCGAAGTATGAAGTAAAACTGGCTTGTTTTACATTTTTTCCCTGCACCTCTTCTATCCTTTCCTCTACCCAGTAGCAAAGGCATCCAGGGAGCAGTGACTGTGATAAACAAAGCCAAAGCTGTAAGCCAGAGAAGCAAGCAGCATGTATCGCACAGAACCTGGACAATCCAATTTCTTAGGAAAGGCTGACACAATGTCGTCTGAAGCTAGTGCTGATATATCCAACCGTGATTTCCGTGGCCCTGCGGCAGGCACTCAAATACTAGCTGAACATTAATTGGGGATTCTACTCTGGAGACTGCACACTATCTTGTTAAGGAAAACACAACTTCACTTTGACCAAAACAAGTTACATTGTATTTCATTTACACCAGTTAACATGCCTAGTATAAGCCCATACACACTCCACAAAAGAGAGAATCATGTGGTTAAAAACAGTGCCTCAGGACTTAATGGGTTGTGGCTTATGTTTGGTATCATTAATATACAATTACATGAGCAACGTTGTGGTTCTAGATTCCCCCCATTATCAAGTTCCCACCACATACCCCATTACAGTCACTGTCCATCAGCATAGAAAGATGCTACAGAGTCACTCCTTGTCTTCTCTGTGCTATACTGCCTTTCCCATGCCCCCCGAATGTGAGGTGTGCTAATTGTAATGCTCCTTTGTCCCTTATCCCTCCCTTCCCACCCATCCTCCCCAGTCCCTTTCCCTCTGGTAACTGTTAGTCCATTCTTGGGTTCTGTGATTCTGCTGCTGTTTTGTTCCTTCAGTTTTTGCTTTGTTCTTATACACCACAGATGAGTGAAATCACCTGCTACCTGCCTTTCTCCACCTGGCTTATTTCACTGAGCAAAATACCCTCTAGCTCCATCCATGTTGTTGCAAATGGAAGGATTTCTTTTCTTTTTTTTTGGCTGAAAAATATTCCATTGTGTATATGTACCACTTCTTCTTTATCCATTCATCTACTGGTGGACAGGTTGCTTCCATATTTTGGCTATCGTAAATAGGCTGCGATAAACATAGGGGTGCATATGACTTTTTGAAACTGGACTCCTGCATTCTTAGGGTAAATACCTAGGAGTGGAATTATGGGGTCAAATGTATTTCTATTTTTAGTTGTTTGAGGAACCTCCATACTGCCTTCCACAATGGTTGAACTAATTTACATTCCCACCAGCAGTGTAGGAGGGTTCCCCTTTCTCCACATTCTCGCCAACATTTCTTCTTGTTTGTCTCTTGGATGGTGGCCATCCTATCTGGTGTGAGGTGGTATCTCATTGTGGTTTTAATTTTCATTTCTCTGGTGATTAGCGATGTGGATCATCTTTTCATGTGCCTGTTGGCCATCTGAATTTCTTCTTTGGAGAAGTGTCTGTTCAGATCTTCTGCCCATTTTTTTATTGGATTATTTGCTTTTTGTTTGTTGATTTGTGTGAGCTCAACCCCTTATCAGATGTCATTTAGGAATATATTGTCCAAACTGTAGGATGCCTTATTGTTCTACTGATGGCATCCTTTGCTGTACATAACCTTTTAAATTTATAGTTTGATATAGTCCCACTTGTTCATTTTTGCTTTTGTTTCCCTTGCCCAGGGAGATATATTCATGAAGAAGTTGCTCATGTTTATATTCAAAAGTTTTGCCTATATTTTCCTCTAAGAGCTTTATGATTTCATGATTTATATTCACGTCTTTGATACATTTTGACTTTACTTTTCATATGGAGTTAGACAGTAATCTAGTTTCATTCTCTTACATGTAGCTGTCCAGTTTTGCCAACACCAGCTGTTTAAGAGGCTGTCATTTCCCCATTGTATGTCCATGGCTCCTTTATTGTATATTAATTGACCATATATGCTTGGGTTTTAATATCTGGACTCTCTATTTTGTTCCACTGGTCTATGGGTCTGTTCTTGTCCCCATACCAAATTGTCTTGATTACTGTGGCTTTGTAGTAGAGCTTGAAGTTGGGAAGCGAGATGCCCCTGCTTCATTCTTCCTTCTCTGGATTGCTTTGGCTATTCAAAGTCTTTTGTGGTTCCATATGAATTTTAGAACTATTTATTCCAGTTAATTGAAGAATGCTGTCAGGAGTCTGACAGGGATTGCATTGAATCTGTAGATTGCTTTAGGCAGGATGGCCATTTTTACAATAGTAATTGTTCCTACCCAAGAGCATGGGATGAATTTCCATTTATTAGTGCCCTCTTTAATTTCTCTTAAGAGTGTCTTGTAGTTTTCAGGGTATAGGTCTTTCACTTCCTTGGTTAGGTTTATTTCTAGGTATTTTATTCTTTTTGATGCAACTGTGAATGGAACTGTTTTCCTGATTTCTCTTTCTGCTAGTTCATCGTTAGTGTATAGGAATGCAACAGACTTCAGTCTGTTAATTTTGTATTCTGCAACTTTGCTGAATTCAGATATTAGATCTAGTAGTTTTGGAGTGGATTCTTTAGGGTTTCCTATGTACAATATCATGTCATCCGCAAACAGGAACAGTTTGACTTCTTCCTTACCCATCTGGATGCCTGTTATTTCTTTGTGTTGTCTGATTTCTGTGGCAAGGACCTCCAGTACTATGTTGAATAAAAGTGGAAGAGAGTGGGCATCCCTGTCTTGTTCCCAATCTTAAAGGAAAAGCTTTCAGCTTCTTGATGTTAAGTATGATGTTGGCTGTAGGTCTGTCATATATGGCCTTTATTATGTTGAGGTACTTGCCCTCTGTACCCATTTTGTTGAGAGTTTTTATCATGAATGGATGTTGGATTTTGTTGAATGCTTTTTCATCATCTACAGAGATGATCATGTGGTTTTTGTCCTTTACGTTGATGGATTTTCGGATGTTGTAACATCCTTGCATCCCTGAGATGAATCCCACTTGATCATGGTGTATGATCCTCTTAATGTATTTTTGAATTTGGTTTGCTAATATTTTGTTGAGTAATTTTCATCTATGTTCATCAGGGATATTGGTCTGTAGTTTTCTTTTTTTGTGGTGTCTTTGCCTGGTTTTGGTATTAGAGTGATGCTGGCTTCATAGAATGAGTTTGGAGGTGTTCCCTCCTCTTCTATTCTTTGGAAATCTTTAAGGAAAATAGGTATTATGTCTTCTCTAAATGTCTGATAAAATTCAGCAGTGAATCCATCTCACCTGTGAGTTTTGTACTTGGGTAGTTTTTTGATTACCAATTCAATATCATTGTTGGTAATTGGTCTGTTCAGATTTTGTTTCTTCCTGGGTCAGTCTTTGAAGGTTGTATTTTTCTAGAAAGTTGTCCATTTCTTCTAGGTTATCCAGTTTGTTAGCATATGGTTTTCATAGTATTCTCTAATAATTCTTTGTAATTCTGTAGTGTCCATCATAATTTTTCTTTTCTCATTTCTGATTCTGTTAATGTGTGTAGACTCTCTTTTTTTCTTAATAAGTCTAGCTAGTGGTTTATCTATTTTGTTTATTTTCTCAAAGAACCAGCTCTTGATTTCATTAATTTTTTCTATTGCTGTATTCTTCTCAATTTTATTTATTTCTTCTCTGCTCTTTATTATGTCCCTCCTTCTGTTGACTTTGGGCCTTGTTTGTTCTTCTTTTTCCAGTTTCAATAATTGTGAATTAAGACTATTCATTTGGGATTGTTCTTCCTTCTTTAAATAGCCCTGGATTGCTATATACTTTCCTCTTATAACTGCCTTCGCTCATCCCACAGAAGTTGGGGTATTGGGCTATTGTTTTTCTTTGTCTCCATATATTGCTTGATCTCTGTTTTAATTTGGTCATTGATTCACTGATTATTTATGAGTATGTTGTTAAGCGTCAATGTGTTTGTGAGTCTTTTTGTTTCCTTTGTACAATTTATTTTTAGTTTTATACCTCTGTGATCTGAGTAGTTGGTTGGGACAATTTCAATCTTTTTGAATTTATTGAGGCTCTTTTTGTGGCCTAGTATGTGGTCTATTTTGGAAAATGTTCCATGTGCACTTGAGAAGAATGTGTATCCTGCTGCTTTTCGGTGTAGAGTTCTGTAGATGTCTATTAGGTCCATCTATTCTAATGTGTTGTTCAATGCCTGTGTCCTTACTTATTTTCTGTCTAGTTGGTGTGTCCTTTGGAGTGAGTGGTGTGTTGAAGTCTCCTAAAATGAATGCATTGCATTCTATTTCCTCCTTGTATTCTATTACTATTTGTTTCACATATGTCGGTGCTCCTGTGTTGGGTGCATAGATATAATGGTTATATCCTCTTGTTGGACTGACCCCTTTATCATTAAGTAATGTCCTTCTTTGTCTCGTTACTTTCTTTGTTTTGAAGTCTATTTTGTCTGATACAAGTACTGCAACACCTGCTTTTTTCTCCCTATTGTTTGCATGAAATATCTTTTTCCATCCCTTCACTTTAAGTCTGTGTATGTCTTTGGGTTTAAAGTGAGTCTCTTGTAGGCAGCATAAAGATGGGTCTTGCTTTTTTATCTATTCTATTTCTCTGTGTCTTTTGATTGGGGCATTCAGTCCATTTATGTTTAAGGTGATTATTGAAAGATATGTACTTATTACCATTGCAGGCTTTGGATTCCTGGTTACCAAAGGTTCAAGGGCAGCTTCTTTACTACCTAACCATCTAACTTAACTCACTTATTATGCTATTATAAACACAGTCTGATGATTCTTTATTTCCCTCCCTTCTTTTTCTTTTCCTCCACTCTTTATATGTTAGGTGTTATATTCTGTACTCCTTGTTTACCTTGACTGATTTTGTGGATAGCTGATTTTACTGATTTAGTTAGTATTTCATTGGTCTACTTTCTTTGCTGTGGTTTTATTTTCTTTAGTGACGGCTATTTAGCCTTAGGCATACTTCCATCTAGAGAAGTCCCTTTATCCCTTTAAAATACATTGTAGAGATGGTTTTTGGTAGATAATTTCCTCAACTTTTGCTTATCTGGCAATTGTTTAATCCTCCTTCAAATTTAAATGATAATCTTGTTGGATACAGTATTGTTAGTTTAAAGCCCTTCCATTTCATTGCATTGAATGGCATTTCCTTATGGCCTGTAAAGTTTCTGCGGAGAAGTCTGATGATAGCCTGATGGGTTTTCCTTTGTAGGTGATCTTTTTTCTCTCTCTGGCTGCTTTTAATACTCTGTCCTTATCTTTGATCTTTGCCATTTTAATTATTATATGTCTTGATGTTGTTCTCCTGGGGTCCCTTGTGTTGGGAGATCTGTGGACTTCCATGTTCTGAGAGACTATTTCCTTCCCCAGATTGGGGAGTTTTCAGCAATTATTTCTTCAAAGGCACTTTCTATCCCTTTTTCTCTCTCTTCTTCTTCTGGTACCCCTATAATGTGAATATTGTTCCATTTGGATTGTCACACAGTTCTCTTAATATTCTTTCATTCCTAGAAATCCTTTTATCTCTGTGCCTCAGCTTCTCTGTATTCCTGTTCTCTGATTTCTATTCCATTAACAGTGTCTTCCACCTCATCCAGTCTGCTCTCATTGTTTGTTTCATTTCTGTTATCTCCCTTCTATATTCATCCCTTAGCTCTTGAATATTTCTTTATAGCTCCATCAGCATGCTTATGAGTTTTATTTTTAATTCTTTTTCAGGAAGATTGTTGGTTTCAATCTCACCAAGGCCTCTCTCTGGTGTTTGAGCGATTTGGGACTGAACAAGATTCTTCTGCCTTTTCTTGGCGATGGGAGTGGTAGCTGGTGAGTGGCACATGTGTCAGCTGGGAAAACAAAGTCCCTTCCTGATTGCTGGTTGCCTTGTGGTCTCTGTTGTCTATGCTGGTTACACACACACAGGGAGCAGCCTCTGGGTTAATCCTCTAAGCTGCCATGGGTGGGGCAGCTGTCAAGATGGCCTAGGGCACTGGTGGGGGTCACAGGCCATCAGCATGTGTTCTGCCACGAGAACAAAGCCCCTTTGTGCCTCCCGGTTTCTGCCTGTCTCTGCTGTCTATGCCAGTCAACCACACACAGGGAACAGCCACTGGGTTAATCCCCTAAGCTGCCATGGGCGGTGTGGCCCTCAGGATGGCCTAGGACACTGGCGGGGGTCACTTGTGAGCAGCGTGTGTTCTGTGGTGAGAATGGAGCTCCCTTTGGGCATCCTGGACTCTGCGCCTTTCTCCACTGTCTGTGCCAGTCAACCGCGCACAGGGAGAAGCTTCTGTGTCAAGCTGTGTGGTTGCTGTAGGCAGGGTTGCTCCCCAGCTGTTCCACAGCAATGATGGGTCAGCCAGTTTGCTTGCAGTGCCAGCAGGGGGGAAGGAACAGTAGGCTGCTGACTGCCATGATGGGCTTTGGAGCTGCGGTGCCACCCAGGGGGTTAGGGCATCTGAAATTCCTTAAAGTTCCCAGCCTACTGGGCTGAGTGTGCCAGGACGATTTTGTCCACCTGTTAAACCCTTGTCCCTTTAAGACTTTTAAAGTGCCTGCTTTTCTTTTGTCCCAGGGCAGCCGGCTGTGGGAACCCATTCACAGTCTTGGTCTCAGACTTTGCTTTCCCACTCCTCCAATATCCAGAGCAGCATGCAATGTGTGTCTGTGCTCCCGGAGCAGATTACTGGGGCTGGTTATTTAGCGTCCTGTGCTTCCACTCCCTCCCCACTCTGATTCTTTTCCTCCTGCCAATGAGCTGTGGTGCAGGGAGTGCTCAGGTCCCACTGTGTCACGGCTTTGTATCTGACCCTTTTCCGTGAGATGTTGGGTTCTCGCAGATGTAGCCTGGCTGGTGTACTGTATTTTCTGGTCACTCTTTAAGGAATAGTTATATTTGCTGTATTTTCAAAATATATATGGTTTTGGGAGGAGATTTCCGTCCCCTCCAATTATGCCACCATCTTGAGAATCTCCTTAATGGGTTTTGAGGAACAGAAACCCCTAAAGCAAAATGGAGTGTCTTACTGGATTCACAGAAATTCCAACACAGGAAACAGACCTCATTCCACCACTTGAAGCTATGCATTCTTTCCCAGCTCTTTGTCCCTTCTCTATTTCTCTTAGAGGGATTCCTCTGCAATATATCCACAAGCTTACATCTACTAGAACTTTGAAAACTACTTCACTCTCTGTCTTCTGTTTCAAATTCTCAAAAGAGGGAGTTGGGTGCTGGTCAGCCAGTGCTTGGCTGGACTTCAGTCAGGTATTCACCACAGGAACAATTAGGGGAGGGGAGGATGCTTGGCCCCTCTAGACTCCACCCCTCCATCAACTGAGGCTACTGGTGAGGGGATAGCAGAATCCAGAAAAGGAGACTATGGGGAGAATTAGTACCCCAAACATCTCTATTATGTTCATAATCCTATATAATTGTGCCATAAAGTCATTCTAGTTAAATTACCTGAAATAAGGACCACATTTATGGTTCCTATACCTCCGTGAATCCGCATAGTGCCTATCTGGGCATGATGCTTATGTGTATCTCCCAATATAGACTAGGAGATTAACCACTTTTTAAAAACTATTATGTGTTTCAGGTGAACTGGACCTTGAGTACTGATTGCAGTAGTTGGCTTTAATTTTTCAACATTTTTTTCTTTGAAATAAATGTTTATATTCATATGTAAATGACACACAATTTAGAGATTCTCTTTTCTGTGCAAAAATAGCTATTTTTCTTAACTCAGCAGCGAGAAGTAGTATGTCCAAAGAACCCGTAAGTCTTGTCCAGAAAATATCTGAGTGCCTACAAAGTGCCAGGCACCATGTTAGCCTTGGTATGACCACTTCATCCTCACAATCTCCAGTGAATGAACAGAGTCTTTTAAGTTTATTTTAAAAATAGCAGTTTAGTGTAGTGGTTCAGTGGGCCATAGAGTCCGACTCTTGGGGTTGTGCGACTCTGGGCATGTAACTAACATCTCTGTGCCTCGTTTTCCTAATTTGTAACATAGTGGTAATATTTATCATGTATTAATTGCTGAAAGAACTGAACAAATCAATAAATGAAAAGTGCTTAGAAGAAACTCTGGCATGTAGTAAATGTTCAAAAATGCTACCAGCTATTAAAATGTAGTTTAGAACAATGTACATAAAATATGGCAAATATCCTAAGACATGACATATTTAAGTCCTAAACTGAATGTCACATTCAAAGGGGACGGCTATGGATGGAAGCTAAAGAGCCTTTAAAGGCTTCGTGGGAAAGCTAGGACCTGAGCTAGGCCAGGTTTTAAAAAACAGAGGAAATGCAGGGAGGTGGAGAGAACAGAAAACTTACCCTGAAGTCACTGAGGTGCCACTTATGGAAAGGGCAAGGCAGGAAGGGCAAGATCAAAACCAATGACCCCCTGTGTATCTCTGTGTGTGCCTAGGAAGGAAAGGGACGTAATATACAGGTGAGGAGGGTCGGGCCAAACAGATAGTCAGAAGAGGAAATTAGGCTTCTTGCAAGCCACTCTAAGTTCTCCCACAGATGAGAAGCTGAATGAAGCAGGTGTTTGAGGGGGAAGTGGAGCATAGGCTTAATCAGAATGAAAGGGAACGGGGCCTTCCTTCCTCAGGCATGGCTACATGGGCCACATGGACAAGACGCCCAAACCCAAAGGTGGTGTATTACCTCCTTACACAGATGAAGAAATTCCCCTGTCTGGGCCTCAGTTTTCTCATTTATGAAATGTGGAAATGGGGACAGATCTGGGAAGGTACCAGAGGGGTTCAGTACTGCCTTCCTCTCCCCCAGTCACTTTTCCCCAGTCTCAGAATCTACACTGGCAAAAGCAAAAAGCACAGCTCACATTTGCAAAACCTCCTGCAGTCCTTAGTTGGAAAACTCAAGAGATAAAACGACCTTTCTCTCCTCAAGGTCTGTCATTACTGCTGTAAATTCCACGTATCTGTCAGAAGTCCCAGGTCCTCCACTTAGCAACCTGAGTAACAGGTGGATGTCCTCAAGTTTCTGGGCCTCAGTGTTGTCAACCATAAAGTGGGATAATAATACCTGAGCTGCTACTCACAAGAGAGAGTGAGGATCACACAAGGCTGAAGAAGCCCACACGCTACGTGTGGGTGTGTGAATACATGGGCTGTGGAGGCAGGAACAGCGCAATGATGCTGGAGTCAGGCATCCTGTGTTCAGGCTTCTATCACGTGCAAACTGTGTGACCGCAAATAAAACACTATTATGTCTCAGTTTTCTCCTGGTAAAATGGAGAAAAGACCTTAATCACAAGCTATTTGACAGTCCATGGAGGGACAACATTTAAAGCATCTAATTATATGTACAGTCTGAATGTAAAAGTTTAGTAGTATTAATTCTTTAAATTCAAGTTGGAAAAAATATCTGAATTAGGATTCAGAGAGAATCTTGGAATGCAACTGTAACTCATTAGCTCTTCAAAAATTCAAATGGGAAAAAATATATCTGATCTAGTAGTCAGAATCTCAGGATGTGGCTAAGCAGAATATTGGCTTCTTGGGTTCAGAGCATGTCAGCAGCTTTTCTGCCTAGCTCATGAGCCATGTGAGAGAGAAGCCCTCAGACAGTTCAAGGAGGTCAAACGTCGGTTGAGAATAGTTTGGGAGTTGTATGCAGCTTAGCAGCTGGAAGGACATGTGGCTTCAAGGCAGCCCAAGCCCAAAGGCAACTTGGAGGGTGGCTCTCTCATCGAAGGGCCTGGGCCCGTGCACCCCGTGGCTTCATGGGGAGGCTTTCAGGAGCAAATCCCTACAAAAGCACTTACACAGTGCCTGGATCACAGAAAGCACTCAATTTACATTAGCGCTGATATTGGTTTGGTTCAATAAGCATGCAGAGTACTGTGTCAGGTGCTGGATAAAAACATGAGTTAGTCCAGTGCTGGGCCTCGAAAAACCATGCACAGAAGGCACTGAGGAAGCCACCTGTGCACAAATTTACAACCTTCTTGACTTCTGGCCAACATTCTCAAGGGGTGCTATCAGGCCATCATAAGCAGAATGCTTCTCTCCTACAGCTATAGTTGTGTAAATGTAGGCTGCATTCCTGGAAAGCCCTTATACCCTAGAAATACCATATATACCCTATGCACCTACTGGTATATGCTTTTTAAGATATCAACTAAGTATTAAATACAAATACTTTATAGAATACAAACAACAAAAAAGTAATCCTGAAAAGGTTCAACATGGACTAGACCAGCTGAAATATCTTAAAATGAGAATGCCCTGAAGGTTAGACAAAATATGACATCTCTTCCGGGTCAAAAGTAAGCACTTTTTTTTCCATCACTCCCAGGATTTTCAAACTGCATTTAAAATTGCTGAGTCATGTGTCTCAAAAACTTTTTCTGGCCAGTCTGAAGTTCACGAATACCACTGAAAGGGCATAAACTGTACCTGCTGGGCATTATCCTGGAAGACTTCATCAGAGATCTCCTTTCACAGATGCTAAATAATGTCTCTAACCTCTGGCTGATTCTACCTCTTTTAAATACTTTTTACTATTATCTCACTGTCTCAGTTATGCAACTTGCTAGTTTACACAGCTGGGCACATAACACCTCTGTGTCCCTATTTCCTGGCCTATAAGATGGGGATAATTAATAGAAACTACCTCCAAGGATAATTTTAGGATTAATGTATTACATCTAAAGCATAGAATAGTACTCTGACAAAAATGCTTAGTGTCAGCTATGATCATTATTACTATCATCATTACTGTAAATTCTTCAGAATTTTTTATAGCTGTCTGTGCATGCTGCTTCCTTCAAATAGGTCATGAGTTCTGTTTCCTAAGTAAACTAACCATCTTTCCTTTGCTTCTGTGGAAAATGTCTTTTTTTGACATCTTACCAATCTACTCATAAGCATTCTAAAAGAGAAATCATATCTTTTTGCCAAAGTGTTTGCTTAGTAAAAAGGCATATGAAATTTTCTCCCTCATGAAGCAGCTCATTGCATTTTTATCACCAATGGTTACACTGAAAATTGGAGGAGTCTTACTGTGATAAGAAATGTCAGAAAATCAGAAGGCCACACACACAAGGTTGGAGTAGCGAAGGGAGATGGGCCTGCAAGGCCTCCCAGGGTCCTGTAGAACAGGGCTTCCACCCTGGCTGCACTTTAGAATCATCCATTCCATATCCTCCTGCTCAAAGGGCAGCCTCTGGGTCAGCAGCCTCGGCATCACTAGGGAGCTCATTAAAACTGCAGAATCTACATATGCACCCCTATGTTTATCACAGCACTATTTACAATAGCCAAGAAATGGAAGCAATCTAAGTGTCCATCAGTCGATGAATGGATAAAGAAGATGTACATATACACAAAGGAATATTATTCAGCCATAAATAGAAAACAAATCTTACCATTTGCAACAACATGGATGGAGCTAGAGGGTATTTCATTCAGTGAAATAAGCCAGGCAGAGTAAGACAAGCACCAAATGATTTCACTTATCTGTGGAGTATAAGAACAAAGCAAAAACTGAAGGAACAGAACATCAGCAGACTCACAGAACCCAAGAAAGGACTAACAGTTACCAAAGGGAAAGGGACTGGGGAGGATGGGTGGGAAAGGAGGGATACGGGGATTAAGGGGCATTACGATTAGCACACATATGTGGGTGGGGGAACGGGAAGGCAGTACAGCACAGAGAAGACAAGTAGTCACTCTATAGCATCTTACTATGCTGTTGGACAGGACTATAATCGGGTATGTGGTGGGGACTTGATAATGGGGGTAATCTAGTAACCACAATGTTGCTCAGGTAATTGTATATTAAGGATACCAAAATGAAATTAAATAAAAAAAAGAAATGCAGAATCTCAGGCCCCTTGAGACCTGCGGGATCAGAATCTGCACTCTAAGAAGATCCCTAAGGGATTCACATACACAGTAAAGTTTGAAAAGCACCAATTTAAGCAACTTTTTAAAAATACCAATGCCTAGACCTCAATCCCTGTATCAGTAAAGGCAGCTTCTCTGGGGGTGAGGCCTGGTTCTGCATATTTTCTGAAAGCTCTCAAGTGAATCCAATGTGCAACTAGGGTTGAAAGCCCTATAGAAGAGGAAAGGTGAACTGGGTATTGGCAGTATGACTGTGGCTAAGAAGGAAAGAATATTCTAAGTAGAAGGAGGAGAATGAGTATATATGTAGGGGGATGAAAAGGAAAGATGTCAAGGAGTTTGCTGCAGCTGAAATATAAAACAAAGACACACGGGACTGAGGGTAGACATCAGAAGACAGGCCATGAAAGTTGTCATACATTTAGGTAAGGACTTTAGAACGTATCCTGCCAGAGGAGACTTTGAAGGGTCTTAATGAGCCCTCACTTTCGGGTATCAGAAAGATCACTCTGTCTGCTGTAGAGAATAGTTTTGACAGGGGCAAGACAGGGGGCAGGAAGGCCAGTTAGGAAGATAATGAGTCATTCTTGATAAAGACAGAGGGCCTGGATAAGGCTAATTATACTGAAGTTAGAGGAAAGAGGACAGGTTCCAGAATTAGCAGAGGCAAAGAAGACAGGACTTGATGTGGGAAGAGAGTGACTTTACTAACAAGAGAACTGAAGAGCAGACATTGTAATCAGTTACTGGAAGAGAGTCTAGCATCCCAAGGAGATGGCCATGACCTGTAAGGAGGAAGAAGGGATTTGGAAGTCGTGTACCAAGACCTGAAGCTTGCCTGGGAATTTGGGGCGTGGGGGAGAAGAGGCCACTGGGAAAGTACTGGACTCACCTACGGGCCTCCCTGTATTTGATCCTGGCACCTGTGTGCTTTGTTCCCAGCGGATCATCAGCTGCCAGAGGTCCAAGTCTTATCCTTTCATGCTTGTGTCCCAGAGCTTAGTCTGGTACCTAGCACAAAGTAAGCAAGCTTGGTCAATGTTTACAGGCTGCAGAGACAGCAGCAAGGGACATGGCCAGACCAAGTACAGGGAGCCAGGCTCTCCAAACCACGCAGCAGCGCTGACCTGTCTACTCAGACTGCGGTCTGAGAAGCCTCTTTCTGAAGTGCTGATTCTCTGTGAGTGAGCTAGACTAGTGCATCTCAAACTTCCGTGTGTGTCCCAATCACCTGGTGGGGGATATTGGTAAAATGAAGATTCTGACTCAGTGGGATGGGGCTGAGAGTGTGTTTCTGCTAATGATGCTTTGGACATCTTAAGTCTCAAAAAATTACCTAAGGAGTAGACCTGGGACCTACGAATCAGGCAGCAGCAGCTGGGGTAAACTTGAAACTCCCCCCACAGTGGTGATCTCCACTTTCTGGCTCATTTTCCTTAAGAGATTAAAGATCAGACCCATGAGCACACAGGAAGCTGAAGAGACAGCGTTCCATCTCTGGGCTGTGAAAGGCAGGCATGGATGTAGGTAATCAGACCCAGAGTCTAGGGGGAAACAATCCAGTGATTCTGGGGTCAAGCATTTAGGGAGCACCTTTCAGCATAAGGCTCCCCGCAGTGGTTCAGCCAGTGAATTGCTACTTACCGCATGTCCAGGTGGGCTTCTGGCCAATGTCTTCTCTAGCAAGTTTTACAATATACCAATAAGCTTTCTTGCTTGCACTTGTGGAAAAGAAAATTAATCTTTTACTTTTGAAACTCCTCTGTTGAGCTTTCAAGGTCCTCCCTAATCTCACTGTGTAACTCATCACCTACTCCACACCCAAGCTCAAGCTCACGGCTGTTCTATGCTTCTTCATTTTTTCTTGCTTAGAATTCCCTCCCTCCCTCTGTCCATTTTCAAGGGGCAACTCAAGACCTGTCCTGTCCAGGAAACTCCCCTAACCATCCTTTTGAGAGTCCTCAATCCCTCCCACCTCCTGCACTGAGGCAGCAAACAGAACCTCAGGGAGCACTGTACTCAGAGAATTTCCAATCTGTCTATAAAACTTTCTACTCCAACAAGACTATGGATTCCTTGAAGTCAAAGACCAAGTTTTATTTCTTTTGTATTCTGTACAGCGCCTAGTAGAGTGATAATGGCCAGTAAGTTTTCTCACATTTATTCCATTAGTCCTCACTGGAATATTTTAGGTGGTGGATTTCTAAATTGCATGTGGAGTTTGTGGTTTGCAAGGACTAAAACAGCCACAGGCAAAACCTGAAGAATTAGGCTCTAAATGTAAACTGACTTGTGAATTTTATTTCCCCTTGCCATCTCTCTCTCTTTCTTCCTTATACCGTAAAATAATAATAGAATTAGTAGCAGCAGCAACAGACTCAAGCAGTAAGTAGTTCAGCGGGTCCTACCTGATCAGCTACCTTCCCCACCTTTCTGACCTCCCCCATCTGTCAGATTCCCCATCAGGCTCTGTACTCCAGACCCCTGACCTCCCTGTTGATCCTTGGACATCCCAGGCATGCTCCACCTCACCGCCTTTGAACTTGCCCCTCCATCAGCCTGGTAGTCTCTTCCACAAGTAGGCTTATGGCCTATTCTCACCCCTCTTCAGCTTTTCTCAGAGGGAACCTTCTTGGTGACGCTTTCTTGGCCACTATTTAAAATCACAATCCACTAAATTGTCTCTCTCCAACACTACCTATCTCCCTTGCCTGCATGATTTTCTCAATAATGTATTTCACCACCTTACATACCATGAATTGTGTGTGTTTATTTTGTTTGTTATCTGTCCCTCCTGGCAGAATATAAACTCTGTGACAGTAGGAATTTTTGCAGGTTAAATTTACTACTGTACCTCCATTGCCGAAATGGTGCCTATTACATCAAAATTATTGCATACTATCATAATTATTAATTAACCAAAATTATTCCAATAACATCAAAAATTATTCCATGGTTATAATTGCCTAGTCTAAAATTAAGTTTTTAAGAAGTAAATAGATGATGAACATAGACACAAAAATACTCTACAAAATATTAGCAAACCGAATTAAAAATCATCAAAAAGATCATCCACCATGATCAAGTAGGATTTATTCCAGGGATGCAAGGATGGTGCAATATTCGAAAATCCATCAACATCATCCACCACATCAACAAAAAGAAGGACAAAAACCACATGATCATCTCCATAGATGCTGAAAAAGCATTTGACAAAATTCAACATCCATTCATGAGAAAAACTCTCAACAAAATGCCTATAGAGGGCAAGTACCTAAACATAATAAAGGCCATATATGACAAACCCACAGCCAACACCATACTTAACAGCGAGAAGCTGAAAGCTTTTCCTTTAAGATTGGGAACAAGACAAGGATGCCCACTTTCCCCACTTCTATTCAACATAGTACTGGAGGTCCTAGCCATGGGAGTCAGGCAACACAAAGAAATAAAAAGCATCCAGATTGGCAAGGAAGAAGTTAAACTGTCCCTGTTTGCAGATGACATGATACTGTACATAAAAAACCCTAAAGAATCCACTCCAAAACTACCAGATCTAATATCTGAATTCAGCAAAGTTGCAGGATACAAAATTAATATGCAGAAATCTGTGGCATTCCTATACACTAACAATGAACTAGCAGAGAGAGAAATCAGGAAAACAGTTCCATTCACAATTGCATCAAAAAGAATAAAATATCTAGGAATAAACCTAACCAAGGAAGTGAAAAGACCTGTCCTCTGAAAACTACAAGACACTCATGAGAGAAATTAAAGAAGATAACAATAAATGGAAACACATCCTGTGCTCATGTACAGGAAGAATTAATATTGTCAAAATGGCCATCCTGCCTAAAGCAATCTACAGATTCAATGCAATTCCTATCAAAATACCAACAGCATTCTTCAACAAACTAGAGAAAATCATTCTAAAATTCATATGGAACCACAAAAGACCTCGAATAGCCAAAGCAATTCTGAGAAGGAAGAATAAAGCTGGAGGGATTATGCTCCCCAACTTCAAGCTCTACGCAAAGCCACAGTAATCAAGACAATTTGGTACTGGCACAAGAACAGACCCATAGACTAATGGAATGGACTAGAGAACCCTGATACAAACCCAACCATATATGGTCAATTCATATATGATAAAGGATCCATGGACACACAATGGGGAAATGACAGCCTCTTCAACAACTGGTATTGGCAAAACTGGACAGCTACATGCAAGAGAATCAAACAGGATTATTGTTTAACCCTATACACAAAAGTAAACTTGAAATGGATTTAAAGACTTGAATGTGTATGTCATGAAACTATAAAACTCTTAGAAGACAACATACGCAAAAATCTCCTGAATATAAGCATGAGCAACTTCTTACTGGATGCATCTCCTCGAGCAACTGAAACAAAAGCAAAAATGAACTCATGGGACTACATCAAACTAAAAAGTTTCTGTATGGCAAAGGACATCATCAACAGAACAAAAAAGCATCCTACACTATGGGAGAATATATTTGTAAATGACATATCCGACAAGGGGTTAACATCCAAAATATATAAAGAACTTACACACTTCAACACCCAAAAAGCAAATAACCCAATTAAAAAATGGGCAGAGGACATGAAGAGACAGTACTCCAAAGAAGAAATTCAGATGGCCAACAGACACATGAAAAGATGCTCCACATCACTAATTATCAGGGAATGCAAATTAAAACCACCACGAGATATCACCTCACACTAGTTAGGATAGCCAGCATTGAAAAGACTAAGAACAACAAATGCTGGTGAGGATGCAGAGAAAGGAGAATCCTCCTACACTGCTGGTGGGAATGTAAGCTAGTTCAACCATTGTGGAAAGCAATATGGAGGTTCCTCAAAAAACTAAAAATAGAAATACCATTTGACCCGGGAATCCCACTCCTTGGAATTTACCCAAAGAATACAACTTCTCAGATCCAAAAAGACATATACATCCCTATGTTTATTGCAGCACTTTTTACAATAGCCAAGATAAGGAAGCAACCTAAGTGTTGATCAGTAAATGAATGGATAAAGAAGAGATGGTACATATACACAATGGAATACTATTTAACCATAAGAAAGAAACAAATCCTACCATTTGCAACATGGATAGAGCTGGAGGACATTATGCTCAGTGAAATAATATACACAATGGAATACTATTCAACCATAAGAAAGAAACAAATCCTACCATTTGCAACATGGATAGAGCTGGAGGACATTATGCTCAGTGAAATAAGCCAGGCAGAGAAAGACAAATGCTAAATGATTTCCCTCATTTGTGGAATATAACAACGAAGCAAAACTGAAGGAACAAAATAGCAGCAGATTCAGAGACTCCAAGAAGGAACTAGTGTTTACCAAAGGGGAGGGGTGTGGAAGGGCGGGTGGGGAGGGAGGGAGAAGGGGAATGGGGGTATTATGTTTAGTACACATAGTGTGGGGGATTATGGGGGGAACAGTGTGGCACGGAGAAGGCACACAGTGGATCTGTGGCATCTTGCTGCACTGATGGATGGTGACTGCATTGGGGTATGGGTGGGGACTTCATGACATGGGTAAATGTAGTAACCACATTGTTTTTTCATGCAAAACCTTCATGAGAGTGTATATCAATAATACCTTAATAAAAAATTCAAAAAAAATGTTACTTTAACTGTTAATGCTTTGATACAGTAATACCGATTTCAAAACTACCTAAGTTTTACAAGAACTAAGTTAGTTATAAAATACTTGGGTATCCAGTTCAAAGTAAAGCAAAGTAAAGAAGTAACTTCAGGGATGAAAGAGGCATCTCAATGGAATGATACAGAAAAACCTCATATAATAAAAGACTTCAAATAAAATTAAAACAGATAAAAAAGTAAATGATTTTAGGCTGTAATGATAAATTGTAAATTATTATTTATATAATTAAAATATGAGGTAAATAATGAAGAAAAATAATAAGAAAAGAGAAATTAAGGTTCACTCAGATGTTACAAGATCATAATAAAGGTCTGCAGAAGGCTGACGTTTGACTACTACCAGATTAAAATGATAGGTCAACTGATTGTGTTGATAGTGTGAACTTTTTTAAACTTTCATCTCCAGGTCAACAGTAATGCTATTTTGTTCTCAGTATATCTGAGACATGCCAGTGTGCTATTTCTGTCTATTGAATATACATTGTGACCCCAATGGCTTGGAATTTATTTCCATTTGGTGTTCTATACAAACCTAATACATGGTTAGTGATAAAAATAATGAAGAGCAAAAATAAAAGCTAAAATTTAATAGTACTTACTAGTAAGCATTTTAGATACATTACTGCATTGACTCCTCACAGCCTTATGAAATAGATACTATTATAATCTCATATCACAAATGGGAAAATTGAGAATTAGAAAGTTCCATGAATTTGTTCAACATATCACACCTAGCAAGTGAAATGGAATTCAAAGCGAATCAGTCTAACTTCAAAGCCTAGTCTTTTAACCACAATGTTTTTGCTTTTCAAAATTAAAGTGATATTTATCATTTTTATTTATCATTTCTTTTAACAATATAGTTTTAAAAATCAAAGTAGATTTTCCTCATTTTGAGGAAACTTATTGGTCCTACATTACGAAAGAAGATGAAAATACCTCTCTTCCTACCAGCATTCTCCCCCTTCTATTACCCAGTTCTGGTTTTTATATCCTCTTCTTCTATTTTTGTTATATTTCTATGTGTATTATATCCTGTTGCTTGACTTGGCAGATCTAAACAATATCTTTGGATCTCATTTTCATCACCTGGTATGAAAATGAGAAAAATCCATGCATACTTACACTGTTGCCCATCGTATCATCCTCCCTACCACCTGAATTTTAAAACTAGTTTTGTACATTGCCTTCCTTAATAACACATTGTGTGCTGTAGCCATAATTGCCACTGCACATTTCGAAGGAGCACCACTCAGAGCATAGCATATGTAATGAGTAGCCATCTGTGGCAGCCATGACTGCATTCTTTGAGTTCTGTCATATTTTGAAAGTGTTTCTTAAAGTGCTTAATTTACTTTTGTACAGTTCAGCCAGGTATACATTCCCCCTCCTCCCTGAGGACTATATAATTACTGCTCTAATCATTGCTCCAGTGTTTTCTAACACTGACTAATACCATAGAGAATAGCGACATGTGAAGCTGAACTAAGTGCCAGACTTTATCTTTAAGGGTTCCTAAAAGTTAGAGGATTAAGGTTTTGCAGTTGATAGGTAAGATATATCTTCTTGTTCTATCAATAGACATTTCCCTTATAATTTTATCACATGCATATATATTTTATTATATAATACATGTTATTTGTAATTATATATATATTACATATTATATGCTTTCTTGACATTAAAAGCAAGGCTAACCATCTTTCCATGTGTTTTATTTTTCTGATAAGCTGTCTATTCTATGAACCGGCTGTTCATGTGCTTTGTCACTTTTCTATTGGCTTATAGGTCTTTCTCTTGATGATTTCTAGAAATTCTTTATATAGAGCAATTAGCCCTTTGCAGCTCAAGGCCTGTCTCCTTCAGGAAAACTTTGCTTGAATTATATAAGATAGACCAACAACTCTGGCAAGGTAGTAGACAGAAAGGGGGTTTAACTTGGGAGGCATAAAATGAGACAACTATAGCAAAGGAAGGAAAGGGTTAGCCATATTGCATGGTACTTTTTATTTGGGGACTATGAAGTCTTAGCTTGTGAGGACAAAACTAAGTTCACTCTGTGTCCTGGAGATGCTGCTCTGAGCCTGCCTGCTGCAAAGCCCCCTTAAGAGAAAGCAGGCAAAACAGTACTTTGCCTGTGGTGCCAGGTAACCCCAACCCCCAAACTGGGACATCTGACTCAAAAACACAACCTTCAAAGTCTGGCAAGCTTCACCTAACAGGAATGGCTTATATTGGCTAACGACTAACTGAATCAATTAGATTCTCTTCCATACCAAGTCTGCTCATGACATACACAAAGAGGAAGGCCGATAGAACCGAAGTAGAGAAGCATACAGGCAGGAATAGCAGAAGCAAACAGAAGCAGAGAGAGCGAGAGAGAAAACAGCTGCAGAGTGGGTATGGTATTGATGTTTGAGAAGGGAACAGCCAAATGGCCGGGTCAAACAGACAGTCACTGCCTCAGTGGTCAGGAAAGCAACTCTGCGCCCTGAGCTGTGTTCCTAGTCTGAAGAGTCAGGCTCAGTGGCAGGTATTTTATCAAAACACACCAAATGTTAAATTTAAGACTTATGGATTTCACTGTATATAAACATTGCCTCAAAGAAACAGAAAAAAAACATAAAAAAATACTGAACCCTCATATTATGCAGTTGAAGTATTGAGGGGCAATGGGTTCTGATGCCTACCATCTAATTTGAAATATACCAAAAAATAAGGTGATGTGACAAATGGAAAAAGAAGGGCAGACTGGATAGATATGTGGTAAAGTAAATACACTAAAATGTTAATGGTGGAATTTGAGTGGTAGGTATTTCACTATAAAATTCTTTAAACTTACTTATGTTTTTAAAATTTGCATAATAAAATCTTATGGGCAAAAACTCTGGGGAATAGCAACCCATGGAAGGGAAATAGTCAATTATATCTGAATGAATCAACAGAGGAGAGGAAGAAAACAACAGAGAAATTAAGGGAGAGAAAGCCCAAAGAAAATGAGAATCCTGGGTTCAGGACGGATGGGCCTCAGTCTTTGAAGAACAAAGATTTGGAACCATGAGGAGAGAGCAATCAAAGGAAATTGTATAGGTTTTAATAAAATTACATCTATATAGAAAAGCACAATTTAGAAATACATAAAAGTAGTAAAATGAAAAACATTAAAGTCACAGTTGGTATGTCCCTGAGAGAGAAGAAAGTGGATGTGATTTTAGTACAAGAAATGAAGCTTACTACCTACAGAGAATTTTATTGTACATAAAGGGAGTGGGTTTGGGGTCTTCACACAGCTCAATAATAGGGAAAGGGAATCATACAGAAATAGAATTTTATTTAATATCCAAATGGAGGATGTTTGAAAGAAAGGTAATCTCAGTTGTCAGATGTGTATTTATAATCTGCATGTGAACGGGAGCCTGGGAATCATATAATGCATAACTTCCTCCCAAAAGGAATCTTTCCTCCATACAAGAATATGTCAGTTGTGTCTTTAAAAAGGTGGACAAGTGAGAAGTCATCAAAAACCAACCTATAATAAATAGAGTCTCTGAGCAGAGTCTGGGAAAGCTGACTGAAGAATTATTGACAATAATACCCATTTAGTCAGAAATTAAACACATTTCTTCTCTCTCTTTATTAATGGTTGATAGTCAATAAGTATTTGGGCAGAAAGGGGACCTACAGCTAGCTACAAACAAAATTTTGTAAGAATGAATTTGGAGAACTTCTAAGCCTTTTGGTAAGATCTGTAAAATGGAAATAATTCTCACAGTGTCTGGCATAAGCCCTCAATAACCAGTAATGTCTACTGATTTATGAGAACATGTGAATAAAGATCATCTACTTACATACACATGCTTGAAATATACATACCAGAAAGAGAAAAGGTTCAATAGACTTTTCTGAATTATGGGAGAGAAAGAAAGATTAGAGATTATTAAGTATAAGGTGTAAGATAAAGTTTTTTTTCAACATTTCATAGTAATAGCTGAAATTAATTTTTCAATATATAATAAATTTGGCAGAATTTGGAATTATCTAGATTTTATTAGATTGAGGGAATTTTTTAAATGATCAAAGAAATGTAGAGCTTCAAAAGTCCTTGAGGATTTCAAAGAGTTTGTTATGTTACATGCTGAAATAGACACACCGATGGGAAGAATAAAGTCACATATTTGCTTGCTAGTTATAAAGTGACATATACTCATTGTTAAAAATTCAAATAATATCAAAATGCAAAATGCAGAGTCTCTACCTTCAATTAGGTAAATCAGACTTGAGAAATAAAAATAAATATTTTTCCTCTAATTCCTTGGACAGCTTTTATCCATGAACTGGTCCCTGAATTGGTCCTGCCAATTTTAATCCATGAATTGGATTTCCCAATTCAGTCAGATTTCTTGTGGGAGTGAGACCCAAGCCAAGCATCAGTAGTTAAATGTTCCCAGGTGATTCCAGTGTGCAGCCAAGGTGGGGAACCAGGGCTTTACTGCCACAGTTCTCCAAGGATGGGCCTCAAATCAACAGAAACGTCGTTTTGCAAATTCTTGGCCCCTCACCTCAGACCCAATTTCCAATGTGTGGGGAAATGTTCCCCACACCAACAAGGAGCAAGTATCCAGACACCACCTGGACGTCCCACCATTCAGCTCAATTCGGGCACTACCCAGAGATAGCATTAGATTCCACAGGCTAGGGGCTCAGTCCTACAAGACTACCCCTACCCCACTTATGAGGGTGGGGCACAAGCCCTCATTATGACACCTTTACCACTCTGCTTCTGACTGACCAGATGGGAGGTCAGAACAATCCCTCCCTGGACTTCAGATGCCAGTGACAAGTCCTGGTTGTCACCCACTGGCTATAAATCACAGGTTCCCATGAACCCCTGCTTGGGTTCAATTAATTTGCTAGAGTAGCTCACAGAACTCAGAAGCATCTTACTCGATCAACAGTTTATTATAAAAGGATAGAACTCAGGAACGGTCGGATGGAAGAGGTTCACAAGGCAAGGTGCTGGGAAGGGGCAAGGAATCTCCATCCCCCCCCCCCACCCCACCCCCCGCGACCTGGGTGCATTCTAAAAGCCACCTCCTAGCATAACAAAAGACACTGACACTTTATCACTTTCATCACTTAGGAAATTAAAGGGTTTTAGGAGCTTTATGCCAGAAATGGGAGGAAGACTAAATAAATCTATCTTATATCGCAGTATTACACACTAAATAAAAACCTTGGTAATGGGGCTCAGTGACTTGTGCTTTCACAAGCACTCCAGAAAATTTGATACAGCCTAGAGTTGAGAGCCCCATCTAAGCATGAGGGAAGAGAAGAGATGAGGGTAAGGGGTGTCCTGAGCATAGTCACCAAGATTTGTGTGATATTTTACAGTTTAAGAGTGTAACTTGTATGATGAACAAGGATAATTTGTGATATAACTGAAACACAACTTTATCTTTCCCTTTGCGTTTAAAATGTAGAAGTAAATTGCACCTGTTCCTAGAGGAAGACATGGTCATGTCATATAATGTTTTTACTCACCCTGAGGCAACATCTCTTAATTCAGAAATTATAAGACACCTTCAAAGGTGAGACTTCAACTCCACCCTCCCACACTCCTAGGGGTGGGGGTGGTGACAGTATGTTTCGGAGGGGGAAAGGAGCATCCTGGTGACTGATGGCTTTCACTCTCTGGCTAGGTAGGAGAGGCCCTTCCCGCTCAGGCACCTTCCTGGGCTCACTGGAGGCCACTGTGGGGCCTGTCTGGGCACACTCCCGTACAGGGGCTCTGCCCTCTGCCCCTCAGGCGGTTGTGCCCCATCACCCCCAGCCCTCTGAAATCCACTGCACATGGACTCTCAGGGTCTCCTTCACTCTCCCCTCTGCTTCTCCAGGCAGGGCAAGACACTAAATGGCTCCCATCCATTTCTCACTCCCATGAGGCCAACCAGCTCCAATCCCAAAAGGCCCTGAGCCCCCCAGATGCCCAGGAGTGCAAGCAGCCGCCTCCCCTGCTACCCTGGGCCTCTGCAGCTTTCTCAGGCACGTAGCAGCAGCCCCACATTGGTGGCTCCCCTAGTACCGAGACACCCACGACACTCCCTGGAGCCCAGCCTGCCCTGCAATTCAGATGGGGGGTGGGGGGATTTACACCATGGCAACAGTTCTCACCCAGGAAAAGTCCCACAAACAGTCTCTGTCCTCTCCTCTTCCACTCTATTATCTTAAAAAGGCCATGAACCAGTTTGGGGACATTTTCTTTGTAAATTGTCCATGTGGTGGTTTGGTTTTGGAATATAAATGTATCATGATTTAGTGTCTTATACAGAAACTTCCATTTTAACATCCTGTTGCATAAGGACGTCCTCATGTGACCCTAAACAACCTGGTGAGGTATATAACCTGATTAGCAGTATTGTCCGAGGTCATACATTTAAAAAGGAAACAACGCAGAGGAGACATGGGCTCAGGTCTTCCAGCTCCAAACTACACTCTTTCACTTACCCCATGAGATGGACAGAATGTGCTGGAAGAGAAAATAGAGATAGTGAGACACAGAATACAGAATCGTTCATTAAAGCTGAGGTCTAGTATGAACTGACAGCCCCAAGAGTATCAAACCAGAACGAGTGTGCTCCACACACATATTCAAGAACAAGGGAATGTAAATGAAACGGTATCTCAGTTAAGTGTGTCATGATTGCAAATATTAAAGACCATTAAGACATTTGAAATAAATTATGTTCACTACCTTGTTTGTGGTAATGGTTTTATGGGTTTATACCTATGTTAAAACTTAAAAAATTATCACTTTTAAATCACTTTGTACCTCAATGAAATAGTTTTCAAAAACTCAAACAGCTTGTATATCAACTGCGCTGCAATTTTAAAGAAGTAAAACATAAATTTAAGTCATTGAAAAAAGTGATATTGAAAAATATTAAAATTAAAACTCAAACAGCAAAACAAACTATAAAATGGGTTACCACATGATGTCAAAGATACAAGTTCGGGGAGAAAGACACTCTGGGTAACAGAAATGTGAGAAAGTCACGGGGAGAAGTAGAACAAAACTTGTTATAAAAGAAGATCGTGAGGCAAGCACAAGGGGAAGGTAAAATGTTTGGGGTTTAGGGTTCCTAAGATACTGATATTCAGTGTCTTTGGAAGCTTTATTGGCTTTGTTAGGTGGTAGGAAAAGATTTGTAAATACTTAAATAAATAATATGAAACAGATTTTACAGTAAAATTATTTTACAGACCTAAGGAGATCAAGTATATGTTAGCATTTTGAAAGGCTTAACTTGCTAAACAAATGTAAGTGGTTATTAATAATATAAAACGTTACTAGTTATTCCTGAATTCAGTTTCTCTAGCAGATAATTTCTTTTTGTACATAACTGAGTATCATTCACATCTTCCTCATTTAGAGGCTGAGAACTTTTTGAAGAAGAGTTTTCACACAGACATGGATATACAACTGCACTGCCATAAACCTCTTTAAGCCTGGCCTCTGAGCTGGCTTGCTCCCTGCATCACTCACCAGCAAGATTCCCAGCTACTGGGAGCAGAAGCAGGGGATATCTTGTGTTACGGCTGTGTCACGTTGATTTAGCTTGTCCAGCCATCTGTAACAGGGAAAACAAACTTCCCACTCACGTGTGCAAAGTCAACAGATGGACGGCTGGGGATGGCTTTAGTTCTTCGGGGAGATACAGGGCCTGTTTTCTCCCTCTCAGAGCAAACTTTCAACAGGATTGCAGACCGTTCAAACACATTTTCTAGAAGTCACCGTAACTTTTCACAAGCCATGGGCACACACCCCTTGCCTGGCTACTTCCTAACAGGAGACTGTCACTGGAGAGCCACAGTTTTTTTCTGGCATCCAGTGACCACTCCTATGTGCCTACGACATTGTCTGACACACATTAGGAACTCAAGAAGTATTTGTAGAAGGAAGGAAAAGAGGGATGGAGGGAACAAGACAGAAGTTAGAAGTAAATAACTGTCCTATTAGGAGGCTGGGGATCCTGCAGAAATGTCCCTATGCAAATACATACAGTTCTCTGGGGAAAATGGGAATTTTGCAAAATGTCCTTCACAAATTGGGATTGAGTGCCTTGTGGGAATATGGACAATGGGAGGTTTCCAAGACTCAGGCATACTGTCCTTTTCCCCAGAACACACCTGACCCAAAGGGGTGGGCTCCGATGGCAGACACTGTCGGCTGCCTACCCAGTATCCATTCTTGCTTCTTCCTTAACTAAGAACACATCGATTGCTTTGGCAATATGCCATCCTATCTCTCCTAGATTCCCTTACAGGTAAGGAAGTTGCCATGTGGCCTAGTTCTGGCCAATAAGATATACAAACTCCAGATGGCCAGGCAGGAAGACGGACAAAGTGTGAGTGCTTGTGAGCATTGTAGATACTTTGCATCAATCCTGGACTACCATCCTCAGCATTCTTTTCATAGGAGAAAAACAGAACTTCTATTTGGTTCATCACAATCAGGTTTCTGTTACAAACTGCCAATGTAATTATAACCGATGAGTCAGAAATGCACCCCAGATAACTGCATACACGCTCTGCTCTCCTGAAGGTCAACCGCTTGGGAGGAGCAGCACAGTAGTGGCCCCATGGGGAGGTCCACTCCCATGAGGTAGTTATCGTTATACACCATGGTCTCTAGACTCACATAAGGGGACTAAAGGCAGTAACCAGATGAGGTGCTAAAGGCCTCACTAGGGTTGGCCCAACAAGGCTGTTATGAGTCAGTCACCCCTGCCTGAAGACAGGACTGGTACTCCCTTGATGGGGAAGGAGCTGTAGGGATATAGGTGTAGTAGGAAGACAGCTTTTCAAGGAGACAGTGAGAAGGGGTGGAACAAGTGTAGGGGCCTCCAGTCAGGCTGCTGGCACACTGGTACCTCTGACTCAGGCTCTGGCCAACACAGCAAGTGGTAAGAGGTGATGGCAGGAGATGGTATGCCATGGGCTCCAACCAGGACCTCCACATTCAGCAACAGCTTCTAAGCCAGAAAGGAAACAAGCTGACAAAGAAAAGTGGGATTAGTTGGACTTTGGGACATTGCTGTCAATGGCCCTGATCAGATGTTTGGAGAACCAGATACCAGGGAAATATGGCAGATACTCCTGGCTGCTGATCCAACAAGCATCCCCTTTATCCTTAGTCCTTGCTGACTAGCCCATTTCCCACAGCAGATGTGAAAATGCCACTGACCCACTTTCCTAGCTTCCCTTGCAGCTGGGAAATGAGCAAATGACCTAAGTGGGGCCTCTGGAACCTGAGCAGAAGTCCACAGAAGGGCTTCTGAAAGAGAATTTCCTCCTACATAATGTCACTTGACGTAGGTTAGGATTGAGACTGAGGCTAAAATGAGTGTTGATTTGGGTTATATGTGGGTTCATAGGTGAACACTGCTCACAGGGCTTTGTCTAGCTGCCAATCATTAACAAACACTTTCTAAGTCACCATTGTGTACAAAGACAGGCGTCTCTGGTGTCCAGAAAACAACAAACATTCTAAAAATCTCACAGGTGCATTTAGGGGTTTCTGGAGGCCAGGAAAGGCCAAAGGAGATCGGCAAAGTGACTCCTTTGTGGAACGAGAAGACTCATTTCACCACCAGAGAGATGGGCAATGAGAAAGTGCAAGTGCAACTTCCAAACTGACTGCTGTGATCATTCCTGCTGGCTAACTATGGGGGAAGTTAGAACTTCAGGACTGCCACCTTCTCCCCAGGGACCCCAGACTCACAGACAGTCACATGGTTTCCATGTTCAGTTATTCCTTTCATGAGCCTGGGAACCACCCCTTGCCAATAAGCCAAGTTTACCAACTATAAAAAACAGCCCCTCTGGTTGATATCCAAAATATATAAAGAGCTCACGCACCTCAACAAACAAAAAGCAAATAAGCCAATTAAAAAATGGGCAGAGGACTTTTCCTTTTTTGTGTGTCTCAGACAAAAATAATGGAAAAGTTGATTGCTAGATAGAGGGAAAAAATAGAAATACAGGAAACAAAGGGCAGGGGGAAGATTTAGAAAAGTCAATGTAGAGAAATACAAGGTTACCAAGAAAGAGAAGAAAAATCAGATTAGCTTCAGCTTTCTTCAGAAAACAAGGGACAAAAAAAAAAAAAAATGGGCAGAGGAGCCGAACAGACACTTTTCCAAAGAAATTCAGATGACCAACAGGCACATGAAAAGATGATCCACATCACTAATCAGCAGAGAAATTAAAATTAAAACCACAATGAGATATCACCTCACACCAGCTGGACGGCTACCGTCCAAAAGACAAAAAACAACAAATGCTGATGAGGATTTGGAGAAAGGGGAACCCTCCTACACTGCTGGTGGGAATGTAAGCTAGTTCAACCATTGTGGAAAGCAGTATGGAGGTCCTCAAAATGCTTAAAATAGAAATACCATTTGACCCAGGAATTCCACTTCCAGGAATTTACCCTAAGAATGCAGCATCCCAGTCTGAAAAAGACAGATGCACCCCTATGTTTATCGCAGCACTATTTACAATAGCCAAGAAATGGAAGCAATCTAAGTGTCCATCAGTAGATGAATGGACAAAGAAGAGGTGGTACATATACACAATGGAATATTATTCAGCCATAAGAAGTAAACAAATCCTACCATTTGCAACAACATGGATGGAGCTACAGGGTATTATGCTCAGTGAAATAACCCAGGCGGAGAAAGACAAGTACCAAATGATTTCACTCATACGTGGAGTATAAGAACAAAGCAAAAACTGAAGGAACAAAACAGCAGCAGACTCACAGAACCCAAGAATGGACTAACAGTTACCAAAGGGAAAGGGACTGTGGAGGATGGGTGGGAAGGGAGGGATAAGGGGGAAAAAGGGGCATTATGATTAGCACACATAATGTAGGGGGGGCACAGGGAAGGCTGTACAACACAGAGAAGACAAGTAGTGATTCTATGGCATCTTACTACGCTGATGGACAGTGACTGTAATGGGGTATGGGGTATGTGGTGGGGACTTGATACTGGGAGGGAGTCTAGCAATCATAATGTTGCTCATGAAATTTACATTAATGATACCAAAATAATAAATGAATGAATGAATAAGTGAATAAATAAATAGGTAGATAGATAGATGAATGAATGAATAAACAAACAAACAGCCCTTCTAAGTCTGCCTGCCTGTTGGAGAGCCTTGAGCTGCACTCAGCTGTCACTGCGTTGTTCTGGAGAGCAAGGGAGAGGGGCTTCCAAGCCTCCGACCTGCCCACCTGGCTCTCTCCTCTCAGCTGGCTCACACCAGTGTTCCTCACAGCCCCTCTCCAGCAGGTCTACCTCAGGGCCACAGAGTGTCACCACTGTCCACCCTTCACACACTCAGGGAGGCAAGTCAGTGACCTCTAATTCATCTCCATGTCAGAACCATATCTTGACAAGACCCCACATAGTTCAGCCAGCTCTCTTTGTTCCTGACTTGGTAGTTAGAGGAACGTTTAATAAGTGTGAGAGAAATTTAAGGGTATATTAGTGAAAATGGCTCACTAAGCTGTGTGGATCATAAAAGTAGCAGATTAGACATTATTCTCAGCAGGCTGGTAGTTTTCCAGGAAAGAAGTAAGTCAGAGTGTTGGTGAATACATTAATGATACCAAAATAATAAATGAATGAGTGAATAAGTGAATAAATAAATAGGTAGATAGATAGATGAATGAATGAATGAACAAACAAACATACAGATATCCCAAAATCCATTCTGATGAATAAAAAGGGAATTACTTATAAGCTAAATTTAACTGTTTTGAGTACCAAATTACTCAGAATACCCTGACGGCTCCATTAAGAATAGCCTTAGAGAAGGAAACTCTTCAAACAGGCTGTTTTCTAACCTTCCTAGACCCATAACATGAGGGAGGGAGCTATTCGCTATCACTGCCTTGACGGAACGAACTCACATCAACTCAAATCCTGCCAATTCATTGGACATCTCCCCTCTACTCTGGGAAATCTCCTAAGGAAACTCCTAAGAAGTGTCTGCCCCCCATGAACCAGAAGCTCTTGTCCTGCAAGACTTTCAAACATAAAATCATGAAAAAATGACTACAGGCAGCACCCCAGGTTTGGACGGAAGACGATAAGTATGAGTAACAGCTCAGGCCCAGGCTACCAACATTTCTGCACACCCTGCCCTCAGCACCACATCTTCAGAGGCTTGGAGTTGACCATCACTCCCACTGAAGCCATTCACAAGCATAGTATGCCTTCCTCCCTCATCTCTTTACAGGATCCACCTGCTCTAAAGCCAACCACCCCATGACCATCCCTGATGCTCCAGTCATAAGAATGGCTCCGCCCACCTGACTTGCTACAGGCCACTTACTCCTGGCCCTGGAATCAGGAAAGCCTTCCTGTGGTTTAGTGGGAGAAGAAATCAGAGGAGCAACTCCCCAAAGCTCAGTTTTCTTTTCAACTTTTATTACACAAGTAATATATATTTTTATGGTGAAGAAAAAGAAAGGGAGGGAAGAAAGGAGGAAAAAAGAAAACAAAACCTTTGAATACTAATAAAGACATGAAAATGACTGCATTTCCAAACCCAGAAATAACAGGTGTCAACACTTTGGTAAGCCTTCTTTCTAGATATTTTCCTACCTGTATACAGAAAATCATAGAGGTGGAGATGTAAGTATACACAGAGAAATAGATAATGGTTCTATGAAAAAAAAATGAAGTGATACTCCGCAGTTTTGTGAACTGCTTATTTCATTGGGCACTGTATACTGAGCATCCTTCCATATCAAGAAATATTCTCCTAATGTCAGATGTTAGCAATTTAGCCTAACATCCATGTCATTTCCTCCATTGATTAGATACTAGAAAAGTAGACACCAAAGATAAAGACCAGACTCCCTGCTAAGCTGCACCCTTCTGGGAGGGGCTGTTCATGCAACCACCCCACCCAGGGGCCCACCAGCTCAGTTCCTGCGCACAAGCCCAGCCCCTGAAATGTGGGCTTGGGAGCGTCAATACCCAGGCCCATTCTTACCTTCCACCCATTCTGGCCTCAGTAAGGTTTGAATCAAGCAGGCACGGGACAGTCTCAAAGATAAAGGGATCTGTGCCTCATTCTTGGGGACTGCACAAAAGAGGTGCCTCTTATGGTCAATAAAATATCTACACAAACTAGCCCTGAATCAGGGACTTGAGTTTTAAGGAAAGCTACCCAAAACCTTTGATATTGGGTTTACTGACCAGAATATTCTATGGTAAGAATATATATTTGTGGGTTTTTTATTATTTATCCAATTCCTATTATTACATATTTAGAATGTTTCTTTATTATTATCAAGATTATTAAAAATGACTCACTGAACCTGTTTGCCAGGTTTTTGTGCATTGTCGTAAATATTCCCTGAGAATAAATTTCTAGAGGTAGAATTGCTATATCAAAGATGAACATTTTTTTTAAGGCTTTTAAAATAGTCAAATTGGCTAAGGTTGTATCAATTTTAGACTTGTGTTTCAAAATATTCAGAAGGAATGGCCTTTACCTCATCCTCACCTTTGCTACCACTAAAAAGACAAAAGACAGGGTAGAGTGACCAACCCACCTGTTGTCTTAATTCAGAGCTCTTTGTTAGGGAGAGTGAATATTTCTGAAAACAGTTATAGGTTATTTTTCTCTCTTCTTTTGTGAATGGTGAGTTTTTTATTTTTGCCCCTGGACCTCTTGGCATCCACCACATGGAACCTTAGTATAAAACAAAGGAAACCTGGTTTTCTCTGTCTGGGAGCTTGCAAGAGTCAGAAGAGATGTTCTACCATTCTCCTGGGGCCCATCCCAACCCCAGCCCACAACCCTAGACTGCTACCCAAATTTGACTAGAGAGACACAGAAACATGGGTCTGGTCTCATGAAAAGTGCCAGGTTTTTAATCTCTAGCTCTGGGACTTTGAAGCCACATTTACTCAAATGGCAAACCCTGTCCTATCCCAGGCATCCACTTACCTCTCTCCTCCACCCTCCACATCAGAGATCAGCCTCAGCTCCCACTACATGCCCCCCAAATCATGACATCATTATTCCTTCTGCCCTAATACTGCCAGATACTAGGAAACTGAGACTGAAGGTGTGTGTGTGTGTGTGTGTGTGTCAATTCAGCAGATACTCACTGACAGTTTGACCATGCAGGTCTGTGCCAGGTGCTATTAGAGAGAAGGAGATTAAAAAAGAAAAGGTATGGTCCTTGCCTTCAAGCAATTGACAATCCAGCACAAGGGATTACCTATATTCAGATAATAATAACAAATGGCACCATTTTGTAGATCCTATAACAGAGGTAAAACCAATGTGCATTGGAGGCCAACTTTAGGTCTGAAAAATTAAGGAGGTCTTCATGGAGGGGATGGTGAAAGTCAGGCCAGGGAGAAACAATAGCCTAAGCAAAAGCACAGAGGTGGGAAAGAGCAATCAGGAGCCGCTGAGTCCTGTTTAAGGGGAAGGTAGACCTTCTAAGGAAGAGGAACAGAAGGTAAGTTGGGCTTGCAAGCTGAGACAGACTCTAGAGGCCTGAATGCCATGCCAAGGACCAGGGAGTTTTAGCAACAGTATCTGAGCAAGGAAGACATGGTCAGATGTGATCAGCTATAAATTGCTCACAGCTATGTTTGTTCAGAGATTAGACAACTAATCAAGAAAGATAAGAAAGATGTAAATTGACAACTGTGCCTGAAAACATAACACTAATCCTTGCTATTGATATAGGTAGACTTCTAGGTATCATGCAGCATAACAGATAAGCATATGGTCCCTCATGTGTCACTTTGACATGCAGATATTATTTGCTTACAACCCATAAAGCTTTATGTGTGCTCCATCTTTGTAGTTCATCAGTATGGCTTATTCTGTGAGCTGGTCTCCTCTAAGATTTCCAGGCAGAAAGAAGGACAGGTGTCCCTTCTGTACCCATATCCTCAAATGCTTCTGCCCCCACTTACACCCCCTGGTTTCAACACCACAGGCGGAACCAGCCAAATCTCCCTTTTTTTCCCTCTTGATTTCTCCACTCTCTTCCTCCCAGCCCAGGAAGCATTCTTATTGCCTTCCTATGTGATGGGAAACCACCCATCTATCGCATCCTTCCTAGTTCCCTCTTCTACTGTTCAATCTTATAACTCTAAAGTCTAATCCTCCAGCACTGGTTCCCATAGAACCCACAAATCCCACTTCTTTCAAAGAAGCTGGCTCTGCACACAAAAATCCTGCAAATGAAAATCACAACTGTAGTCTCTGAAGTTCACTTTGAGAGCCTATCTTGGAAGTCAGTCACTGAAATTGGTGTCTATTCTTCAGCTAGATTCTGAGAAGCCCCATGTATAGTTAAGAATTGAACTTGTCCAAAGAGAGGTCTGGCCTTTGCCCTTGGCCATTAGGGAAGTCATCTCTAAGCCTGTGGAATATCTTGCCTGGTAAGAGTGTCTTTGCTTACCCAGGGGCTTTGGACCACACCAGAAAGTCTAACAATGTGATTTATGGTGAGGCCTTTGAGTTACGTGGTATCAGTTCAACTTCTGGAGGAGCTGGAACCTGAGGTCTGCCATGTAGGCAACTGACCATGGGAACCCAATAAAAACACTGGACACTGAGGCTCAGGGGAGCTTCCTGGTTGGCAATGCTTCATGCACATTATCACACATCTTTGCCAGAAGAGTAACACTGCCCATGAAGCTGGAATTGGACTATTGAAAGCTCCACACTTGGAATTTTCCTAGTCTCTTCTCTCAAACTGTTATCTTTTCTCTGAAATAAACCATAACCATGGTGTGTAACAGCTTTCAGTGAATCCTTCAAGAGAATTATCAAACCTGAGGATGGTCTTGGGAACCCCCTGAACTTGCAATAGGTGTCAGAAGTGAGGGCGGTCTTGGGAGCTACTCCTCTAACTGTGCGCCTCCTGATTCAATGGACAACTCAGCCTCAATGGGAGGAGAGGGCTGCAAAGCAACAGAAATTAACAGCAATGAGAATCATACCAGATAACATTTCAAGATAATATCGCATCAGGCATAAACAAAGAGAAAACTAGCAGTGCAAAGCAAAACATGGCAAATGCTAAAAGATGCAGACTCTGAGTGCCACTGAGAAGAGGGAGCAGGGACTACGGGTGGAAGTGATCAGAAAGACATTATGGAGTTGGTGGACTTGCATTGGGATTTTGAGAATGTAGGGAAATTAAACAGGCAGAATAAAGAAGAGCACCCCCGGTAGGAAGGAATGGTTTATATCAGCATGCTAAATTGTTGTATCATTTAGAAATCTAGGGAGGAAAGACCACAATAGAAAATTAGGGTACTGCTAGCCTCAAAAGCCTTCTGATGTTATTTATCTCCCTGAATTCCCTCATTAGCCAATCACCATAAAAACCTTTTCAAAATGCCAAGAATTTGCCAAGGGTAAATTTTCAAAATTACCCTGTTTATTTGGAAAACAGAGGGAAGAGTCCTATTCTTGATTCTTCTTTGATCTTTTCCATAGCCCACATTAAACATTATATATTGAAGAGTAAATTGGCCATGAAAAAATGGTGTTGGTGAAGACCCTGGTGGCCTTCACACCCACAAGAGAGCCTTGGTAATTAGCAAGGCTGCTGCACTGCCCAACTCCAAGAGGGACCACTCACACAGGATGAAAGTGAACTGTACCTCCTAGAGTGTGAGATGCAGCTGCCTTCATGGGTAAGGAAAAGCTTTAAGGCTGCAGGTCTAATACGAAATTGCTGATTCTGATATGAGGAATTACAAAACATGGGCACCCATACCAAAGGCCAAAACATAATTAAAGCTAAGGGACCACAAACAGAGACACACACACAAATACACCAGGTGACAATCAGAGCTACTAACCAATATACCTTTATGGACGCACAGCAGCAATGATAGCAGAGACTTGTTGTTTAGAGGAAGTGATCACAAGACCATAAGGAGGGTTGTAGCTGCTCTTTTCAGTTCAGCCTGATGCTGGGAACCATAATCAACAAGTGGCCTCAGCTCTGGGTGGCACAAGAATTCAGAAGCAATAAACCTGAACTTCTAAATATTCCCACATGTCTTAGTCAGTTCAGGCTGCTATTACAAAATACTATAGACTATGTAGTTTATAAACAACAGAATTTTATTTCTAAGTTCTAGAAGTTGGGAAATCCAAGATCAAGGCGCCAGCAGATTCAGTGTCTGGTAAAGGCCCACTTCCTGGCTCATTGATGGACATCTCCTCACTGTGTCCTCACATGACATAAGGGGCAAGAGGCTCCTGAGGGTCTCTTTAATATGAACATTAATCCCAATCATAAGAACTCTGCCCTCCATAACCTAACCACCTCCCAAAGGCCCCACCTCCTAATACCATCACATTGTGGTTTAGGATTTCAACATATGAATCTGGGGGGAACATAAGCAATCAGCATTGCATCACCCTACTTGGACCTTTTGCCATCTATTTTCTCCAAACACTGTCAAGAATACAATTTTCCCTTTCAACATGGCTTATAGCATTCTTAGGGAGATCATGACCCACCCTAAGAATCTGATAAAAGTCTTATCCGTAGGAGTGTGAACTCTTACTCCAGTAACACACACAAACACACACACACACACACACACACACACACACACACACACACACACACAGAGTTTTGTGCAAAACTCAAGACATCCTGAAGCCCATCCCAGAAACCCTACTGCTTCACAGAATCAAAATGTGATTATGCTACTCAATAAGAAGTATCCCTTGATGAACCCTCAGCATTCTACCCTCTGTCAGGAGCTTTTGAATTTTAACTATGCCACAGTCAGCACGGTATTTAAAAAGAATTAAGTTTGAACTATGTAATGTGCGAAAGGTGATTAGTTAGCATTTGAAAAACCCTAAGCAAGAATCCACAATTAAAAGGTAGCTACTAAGCCCCTGAAATTTGGTACTTAAATCTATTCCACAGATTTGTTAAATAGCCTTAAAGATGTTAGAAATAATTTATTTTAGTGAAACAAGCAGTATTCAAGAAACACGGTTGCTATAAAAATTAGCCAAGCTCATTGAAAACATTAATGCCAACTGAAATAAGCCAGGCACAAAAGGACAAATATGATCCCACTCATATGGGATTCCTGGAATAGTCTAATATGCAGTGACAGAAAGTAGAACGCTGGTTATCAGCGGCTGGAGGGAGGGAGAATGCTTTACAGAGTTTCTGTTTCGGACAATGAAAAAGTTCTGGAGATGGATGGTGGTGAGGGTTGCACAACAATGTGAAAGTACTTAATGCCACTGAAATGTGGGACTTAAAAATCTTATGTATATTTTACCAAAATTAAAAAAAATAATTTTCCAGGCCCTTCCATGCCTACGTGAATGAACGAAGTATAAGAATAAGGCAAGCTAGGGCCTAAGGATACCTTTGGAGAAACCTTTGGAGAAGTCCTGTCCCCATGCTTTAGGGACTCCATCAAGCACTCGTGTGAACATCCAATCTAATGTGGATGCACTGATTTATGATGGCACGGAGAGCCTAAGCTTGGCCCACTCCAAAGTCATCAGAAATCAGAGCACTCATTACGGTGAAGTAACGCTCTCAGGAAGCCAATGAGAGGAGCTTCTCCTGAGCTTACAAGAGCAGGTTGCAAGGCTGGATTTACGTCTGTATATCCGGGAGAATTTTGTCAGACTTGCCTTCCCACTAGCCAGGCTGTGGAGGACGGTATTCCCCTCTAATCACCAAAAGGGACAGTCTTTTACCAAGGAAACTGACAGTCGCTGAACAGGCCAGATTTGCCTAAGCCACTCCCCAAGCTCAGAAGAAACTCAGGGCTTGACCTCCAGCCAAGAATACAGAGAAAACAAACAGTAGCTTAGGCCTCCACCCTGGCCCCAGTAAGGCAGACAGCTGTCCACAGGCTTACACCCGAGAAGGCTGCTTTGACTTTGAGAAAAGCCACAGGATGAATACAGTCCCGCTTGTCTCCACCCAGACTCACTAAGAGAAACCATTGTCATACCAAGGCGCTTTTAAGATGCAGCTGTAATTGATTACCAGCTGCTAGAGACTCTGAGGAGAGAAAGGAAAAATAATTTCTATTTAATTAAGGAATGGAACCAATTATTCATGGGGAAACAAATGCATTCCACAATATAAATATATACCTTAGATATAAAGTACTGAATTACAACTAAGTTAAAGAAGACTCACAAAAGTCAGAAATTGATTAATTCTAAAAATTCAGAAGTACTGTATCCTAGGAGAACAAGGAGTGAACTTATGGGGATCAATACAAGGTTGACCAAATGTACTCCGGATAATAGTTTGTTTTTTCAGTTACCAGCACATATTTATTGAGCATGTGCAATATGGCAGACAGTTCTGGAATCAAACACAAAATGAGAATGGCTAGTCCTTTTACTTCCCCCCATAGGAGTTCATACTTATTAAAGGGGAAACAGAAACAGAAACAATGCTACAGTGGTTAAAGAGGTTTTTCTTCCCCTGACAGTATTTCTGACACCAAATGTCAGGGTTTTCCACACCAACAACCAAATCTCTGACACCAACTAGGTGTCCTACCATTCAACTCCATTCTGACTCTAACTACCCAGAGACGTCAGTGTCAGACTCTGTGGTTTTAGGGTCTCAGTCTCACGAGACTGCCCCCATTTCAGACGCCAGTCATAAGTATTTGGTCCCCAAGTGACCCACCCCTTTGACCAACTTGACTGCAAAGTCAGAGGTTCTGACAAGCCCTCCTCAGTTTTGATACTTTGCTAGAACCACTCACAGAACTCAGGAAAGCACGTTTCTTACATTTACTGGTTTATCACAAAGGATACAATTCAGGAAGAGCCACAAGGAAGAGACAGAGGGCAAGGTGTGGGGGAGGGGCTGCCCTCTCCAGGCGTGCCACCCACCAAGCACCTTCATTTGTTCACCAGCCTGGAAACTCTCCAAATCTCCTGTTCAGTAGTTTTTATGGAGCTCGCTCTCCAGTCCCCTTTCTGTTCCAACACCAGTGGGTGGGGCTGAAAGGCCTAATCCTCTCATCACCGTGTCAGTTGGGTGACCAGACCCATCCTGAGGTTAGGTAGGGGCCCCAACCTGTCACCCAGTAGCTTAAGCTCTGGTATCATGAAAGAGGCTCATTATGGATAACAAAAGACATTTCTATGCTCAGGAAATAACAGTTTTTAGTTCATCTTTGCCAGAAACCAGAGATAGAGCCCAAATATGTTTTTGTATTATACCACAGTAGTAAAATATTCCAAGTGAGTTCCATGGAGGCACAAAGAACTGAATGATTTTATTGGGGGCAGTGAGTCAGGGAAAGCCTCAGAAAGGAGGTTTTGGCTGATCTTAAAAGATGACAGGTATTCACTAGTTAGACAATGGAAGAAATGACAATGGGAGCCAGGGACTAGGAAAGGCCAAGCACAGCACCTGGGGGACTGGCAGAAGCTCACAGCAACTACAGAAGGTAAAATATACATAACATTTTTAAGTCCCACAATCCTCCAAGGACTTTCCATCCACATTAAATAAAATCCAGGCCCCTTGCCCAGGTCAGCAAGGCCCTATTTGTTGACCTGGCCCTTCCTACCTCGGAAGTATCAACCTTCTCCCTCCTTTGTAAGTTTCATTCTAGTCTGGTGGGCCTTAGGGCAATTCATCCAAATACCCTGTTCCTTCCCATCACCAATGGTTAATTTTACAGGTAGACTTGACTGGCCACGGGGTACCCAGATTATACCTTATTTATGGGTGTGTCTGGGAACGTGTTTCCACTTAAGATTAGCATTTGAATCAATGGACTCAGTAAAGTAGGTTGCCTTCCCAATGTGAGTGGGCACCATCCAAGCTGTTGAGGGCCTGAATAGAAGCAAGAATGGAGAGAGAATGTGCTTGCCTGCTTGAGCTGGGACACCTCATCGCATCTTCTCCTGCCCTCAGACTGGGATGCACACCATCACCTCCCCTGTCTCAGGCCTTGGGACACAGACTGAATTACATCACCCACTTTTCTGGGTCTCCAGCTGGCAGACAGCACGTCACAGGACTTCTTAGCCTCCATAATCACATGAGCCAATTCATCATAATAATTCTTTCATATATAAATAAACACACATACATAACAATATGTATATGTTTATATATTTTTATATTTGTATCTCCTATCAGTTCTGTTTATCTAGAGAACCCAAGTACACGATCCCAGTGTCTTCTCCCTTACAGTGCCCATTGGCAGCAAAGGGCCTTGTCAATGGGCTGCAGAGTAATGAAATGGTTGACAGTGCAGGCTCTGATGTCAGACTGCCTTGGTTCAAGGCCTCACCATTCCTCTTATGAGCTGTGTAAAACTAACTTCTCTGCGCCTTGCTTTTCTCATTGGTAAAATGGGTATAATAAACAAAAAATGGTGCCCATTTCACAGAGGTGTTGAAAGAATCAAATGAGTTCACTCTTGCAAAGCATTTAATACAGTATCTGGTACAAAGTGTAGATGTTAGATTTCTTATTTTCCTATGGGTGAAGGTGGAAAACATTGAAGGATTTTAAGCAAGAAAGCAGTAAGATCAAAGTTCCACTTTACGGTATCAGTCTGACTGACTGAGGGTGGAGGAGGTAGATCTGACCAGTAAGGAGACTTACATTCCTTCTACTCAGCAAACTGATTCTCGACAGTGTGCTAGACACTGGGGGAGTTACAGTTATCACCACATGGCTTTGGATTCAGAATCAAGCCCCCAGCCTGAACTTCTTCCAACCTTTGCTAAGACTGCCCTTCAAAATCTGCCCCTCCAGATGAATAGGCACAATTCCAGACCTGGGTCTTTCTTAATTACATGGCAAGTGGAAAAAGACACCGAACTGGAAGTTGAGGCCTGGATTCTGATATTCATCTGAAAATAGGGACAGTCACATCTGCCCTAATGACCTCACAGAACTGCTGTGTACATAAAGTAAGGTACTTGATGTGGAAGCCTCAGAAAAGGCGAAACTCCTCCTCTGGGTTGATGGGTTTTTGTTTTGAATAAAAATAATATAGCCATATTGACAAAAATCCAAGTAGTACAATAAGGTATAAAATTAGAAACTAAAGTCTCCTACTCACTCTACCTATTCCCTCTC
Source organism: Manis javanica (assembly GCF_040802235.1). Taxonomy (NCBI): domain Eukaryota; kingdom Metazoa; phylum Chordata; class Mammalia; order Pholidota; family Manidae; genus Manis; species Manis javanica. Next base: position 104,620,555 of record NC_133164.1, on the reverse strand, counting down.
CACAAAAACTAGTCATTAACAACTTTTCATTTATCCGCTCTGAAAAAAATGTTTCAAATATGTGAGTTTTACATGTATGTGCTTTTAAAAGTTTATACAAATGAGACCCTGGAGGTTTTAAGAGATAAATGAGAAATTATTTGACATTCATCCCATTAAAAGGTAGAGTCTAAATCACCTCCCCTTTTCTGGACAAACTGACTGCTTAACAAACAGAGTATGATAGAAGTGATGCTATGCTAGGTTCTTGCCCTAGGACTTAAACTGGCAGCCTCCGCTCCCTATCTTGAGATACTTGTGCTTGGAACCCATCCACCATTCTGTGAAAAAGCTGAGAAGCTAGAGAGAGGCAACATGCCCAGGTGACAGTCAACATCGGACTACCAGATGTGGGAATGAGAAAACCTTCAGATGATTCCAGCCTCCAAATGTCAAGTCACTCCCAGACTTTAAGCGATTACAGCTGACCCCACATGGAGCTGAGAAAAGTTGTCCCTGCTAAACCCTTCCAACCTGCGTATTTGTGAGCAAAATTAATGACTATTGTAGTTTGAAGTGAGTAAGCTGGGGATGGTTTTTAACACAGCAACAGATTTGGAACAGTAATGATATTTTACCCACTGTTACAAAATTCCTTTTCTCTGTTTAATACCTTGGAGATCTTTCAACAATCAATACATACATACCTAAATTGTTTATTTTCATGATCTAACCCTCTATTGTATGCATGTTCCATATTAAATCAATCAATATTCTATTGATGGGTATTAGGTTGTTCCCAGTATTTTTCCATTTCAAGCAGTACCTCAATGAGTATTTTAGCATACTTTTTGGGATACAACTGTAGGATAAATTTCCAACAGTTAAATGTTGGATCAAAGGGAATCAGCATCTGAAATTTTAATAGGTATCACCGAATTTCATAACCCCTTTTCCCAAAAATAATAAAGGCTACATCCATTTATACTCCTACCTGAATAAAACTGGGGTTCTCTGAGGAAGGAAGAAGAGGAAAAACCTTCAGGGTTCCTCTGGAGCCACCCTACCTTCTTAAAACCTAAAGCAGTATATAGTTATTTTCCCAAAATTAACTAAAACTGAATTTGTTTCATGTATTTTCAACAAATATAACCAGGATGCTCTCAATCATAATTAAAGGAATGCAAACAAAAGAATAAATTTTAAAATATTTATTCACTTAAAGTAATACTAATAAAACCATTATATGCTAATGTATTTTTTGAAAAAACTTTTTTTAAAACAAAAAAATGTAATGAGAAGAGACATCATTTTATATGCTTGCAAATTAATAAAGGACAGATGGATTCTCATCTCTGTTCTGCATTCAGTATGTTCCAATATGTTATTTTTGTTGAGATAAATGAAACAAATCCAACACAGGTATTAGATAAAAAATCTACTACTGGGGAAGAAGTATTTTAATAGCTTTTTCCAATACTTGTAGATATTCTTCTCTGATACCACCCTAAAACTTAACAAGTGATTTGGTCTTAAAGGTTAGCTGTGATATCTAGTCTGAAACCAACTCACAAATCTTTTTTATTTTCTGTTACATTAAAATCCATTCATCTGTCTTGAACTTTGGATGGATCTTTTACCCATGCATGATTTTGTAACATGATACATTGGTTATTTGAGACACTGGCTTACTACACTATGCATATCTTCTAAATGTTAACATGTTCGCTATACAATATCAAAAAAAAATCACAATGATTTACATCATTACCATTCTCATCATAAAAGTCCTTAAGGACTGGAAGTTGTCATCGCAGTGACAGATACAAGATTTACATTCTAATTTTTGCTTAATACTCTAATTTTATCACTGGCAATAAATATTGTCAGTTGTTTTCCTAGGAAAGGCTGACTTTGTTCACTTTCAAGAATATATCTTGCAAATACCCAAGTTTGAATAGCCATACTGTGACAGCTCTTTAAGTGTTCAAAAATGGTGTTCCATGAAGGAAAAAAATGGCTAGCTCAGCTTATAGCACAAACAATAATAAAAATGCTCTTCTTTGAGATAGTCATCAAACACTTGATTTGCAGAAGTACTTTATACAGAATATTTAAAATATACGTGCTCAAAGTTTGCAACTTAATAAAATTCAGAGTTACACCATTTCATCAGATAATTCTTAGGTGCAACTGGCTTTTTTTCTTTAAACTACTAACATAATTTGATAGCCCCACCCTAATTAGTGATAAAGTACCAGGAGCTTTATGCAACATTGATTTTGCATCATTACCATTAGAAAAGTCAATAGAGTGGAAAGGCAAATAACATATTATTATTATTGTAAAAATAGGTTTGATCTTGCAGATCCTCTTACATGATACATGTACCCACCTAGGTATGCACAGTATATCTTGAGAACCTCCAGTCTCAGCAAATCACAGCAAATTCATTCATCTTACTGTTGATTGGTACAATTCCAGCCAAGGAGATATGAGGAGAACATTTTGGGGAATTCTGGAAAAGTTCTCCTAACTCTTAAAAGGGGTCTCCAGACTCAAAGAGATATTTGTACACCCATGTTTAGAGCAGCATTATTTGCAATAGCCAAGAGGTGGAAAAAAAACCCAAATGTCCATCAGTGGATGAATTGATAAAGAAAATGATATCTATACACAGTAGAATATTATTCAGCCTCAAATAGGAAAGAAATTCTGACACATGCTACAAACATGAATGAGTCATAAAGACATTACGCTATGTGAAATAAGCCAAACACAAAAACAAATACTGTGTACTTTCACTTACTGGAGTAGTCAAGTAGTTTACTTGAGACAGAAAGTAGAATGGTGGTTACTAGAGGCTTGGGGGGAGGAGGGGAATGAAGTTTCCATTTTGCAAAATGAACATGTTCTGGAGGTTAGTTGTACAATGTGAACATAACTCTACAGAACTGTATACTTCAAAATAGTTAAAATGTAAGTTTTGTTATGTGTATTTTACCATAGTTAAACTGTTTTTTAAGTTTTTAAATAAAATAAAATTTTTAAGAATGATCTCAAGAATGGGGGAATGTATTTCTGTGTGTGGAGAAGTGATACTAAAGCCATACTTCAATCACTAGATGTCAGACTACAACACTTTGGGAATGACAGAGCACATGAAAGAAATAACAGAAAAGCCTGAATCCTTGATAACATCATTACCACAATCTATGTAAATAACAAATTTTCCTTTTTGCTCAAGGAATATTCAGTGGATTCTTCTGTTACTTGCAGGTGCCTCCTCACAGACAGCAAGAGGAAAGTACTATAAGGGCACACAGTAAGCCTGGCCATTCCTCTGCCCTTCATACATGATGTGATCTTGGGAAAATCATTCCTTTGCTCCCCTGCTATTTGAGGTAGAAGCTGTATTAGATGATATCAAAGAGACTGTAAGGTATCACTGATATACATATGCTGATACATGTATGATATACATATACATATACATATAAATCTTATGCTCAGGTTTCACATGAGCAACACTGTGGTACTACATTCCCCCCTATTATCAAGTCCCCACCACATACCCCATTACAGTCACTGTCCATCAGCATAGTAAGATGCTATAGAGTCACTACTTGTCTTCTCAAAGAGACTGTATCTTAAAGGCAAGGTATACATAAAAGACATTGTATCTTTGGTTCTCTGGCAGTAAACCTGCATGGACAAGTATGGCTATTATTGTACTTTTATGCATTAAAGTACAGCAGCTGTCAGGATATGAATGAGAAAGGAACAAAAGCTAACAGTAGCAAAAAACTAAAACAAGACATCATCTTACTGTAATACCAAAGTATAGTGTACCACCCACCAACTTCCAGCTTACATACAGAGGGTGGAGGGAGGAAGGAAATGGTCACACATGGACTCAAAACCTGAGAGGGAAGCAACGCGGCAGCAAAGGCGCAGGCTGATCAAATGTCTTTCTCCTTCAAACCAGCCTGATGCCACCCAGAATTTAAACCCTGTTCAAATTCACACGCTCTTAAACCTGCCCCAGATTATGATGAAACAGTGAAAGAAGGGGAAACAGAAAAGCTTGGGAAGGACAGACTATGGAAGAAGGAAGACATTGGCTAAACCCTCCTTCTTTACACTCTCATCTAAGGCCCAAGCCAGTGACTAAGTGAAGGGAACACTGGAGAGAAGGAAGGAGTCCTGGCATTGCAGAGATGCCAGAGAACCTGGCGACTAGCTAGGCCAGGATTTCTCAACCTCAGCACTGGGGTGACAATATGGACTAGACCATTCTGTGGGAGGGTGGGGCTGTCCTGGGCATTGTGAGAGGTTTAGCCGCATTCTTGGCCCCTACCCAGTAGAGGCAATGATAGGCAGGTGTGATGAACAAAAATGTCTTCAGACATTGCCAAATGGCAACTAAAGAGCAAAATGGCCCTAAGAGGACCACTGAACTAGTCTCACCTCTCCATTTTACAGATGGGGAAACTGAAGCCCATAGTGGGAAGAACTTTGCCCAAGACTGTGCAAGAGTCAAGACAAGAATCTAGATTGTCCCCCAAAAGTCTGATCACCCCACCAGAAAGGCCAAGTTTACAGAGGTAGCAAAGGGTGTTGAGACAAAAACACGTTTTAATTTTGTGTCAAAGTCAGAAAAAATTCTAGTGTAGTACACAAGTCAAGGAATGTTATACAGCCTTTAAAAACAAGGAAATCCTGTCACATGCTCCAACAAGGATTAACCTTGAAGACAACATGGTAAGTGAAATAAGCCAGTCATAAAAGGACAAATACTGCACGATTCCACTTCTGTTTAGTATGTAAAGCAGTCAAACTCACAGAAGCAGAAAGCAGAACAGTGGGTGCCAGGGGCAGGGGCAGGAAGGAGGGGAGAGAACAGGGAATTGCTATGCAATGAGTATAGTGCTTCAATCATGCAAGATGAAAAAATTCTAGAGATCTGCTGTACAACAATAGTTTAACAATGCCGTGGTATATATACACTTAAAAATTTGTTAATAGGATAGATTTGATGTTATGTGTCTTTACCAGAAAAAAAAAAAAACATAAGTCAAGGACTATTACTATTCTCTCTATTACCTTCAGAGTCACCTCCTATCTGGAGAAGTTTCCAGTATTTGATTGATGACAACCTGGCAAATACTGTTCCCAAATCGCAGCCCTCATTTATAAAGCTCAAGTTACCACAAAGATGCAGAATACAAACTAACTTTTAAATCTAGTCTTAATTATCACCAAAGACCCATATTTTCAAATACAATTGCAAATCTCATTTCTTGCACATAGCTGCTTTTTATAAACATCACAGAATACTTAGAGATCACATTGGTCAAATCCTTCTTCTTAGAAATAAGAACCCTAAGACTCCAAGAAGTTGCAATTTTGTCCAAGGTCATCAAGCTCAGTAGTGATGAAGCCCTGCATGAAAATCCAGGTCTTCTGAACCTGAGTCCAAGACTTCCTCTACTTTACCAAACTGCTCTCCTATTGTCTGAGGGCCCCAAATCTCCCACCTTCTTTATATGAGTTATTGAAATGTTACTGTCATCTCAGACAAGTTTAAAAGGCAACCTAGATAAGGATACTGTGGAGAGATGTCAAGAAGACAGACATGATGATAAAATAAATGAAAACTGCAAAGTTTTTTTTAATTTAAAAAAGAAAATTCAAAGGACTAGAGAAGAAAAATAGCTGAGAATGAGAATCAGGCCCAAAAAAAAGACATTCACAAAGATAAGCTTCTAGTTATTCTCAGTGCCCCAAGGAGTGTTTGAACCACTGCCAAAATTGCTTTTGACCTAAATAGAGAATAAATACTATTTTCTTTATCTATTGAGAGTAAAATCAAATTTCATGGTAAGAAGCATTACCTGCAGCACTCAAGAAATGTTTATTGTTAAAAAGATTATCTAGATTTTACTAATCCATTTTGGGGTAACACTGTACATGCAGTTCATTTCAGTCCTGCTTTTAAATAAACATCCTTCCTGTTCCCCCACCCCCATTTTCCTGCACACCCACATTTACTCCTGGTTTCCTTTAGCTTTGTGCTCTTACACACGCACAGTTCAACCCTTAGCTTCCCCCTTCTCTTGGTCATTCCCCTTCATACACTCCCCACAGTGAAATAAACTAGGAAATCCACTGCCTCTCCCACATCTGTTTACCTGGTTGGTAAATGTATTAGTGATGGTACTTTTGGCTACAAGGAAGCACAAACCCAAATAAAAGTAGCTTTGAACAATAAATACATTCATTTCTCCCCATAACAAGAAGCCCTGAGATAGCACCTCAAAGCACAAGATATCTGAGTGGACTTGAATTGCCCTGCAGCACCCACTCCACAGAAGATGAGAAACACACATAAACTGTGGTCTTGGGGGGCTTAGGGTCCAGTCAGGAGACTCAGGATCACAACTTCAAAGCAAGACAGTGTGACACACACACCACTGATCAGTCTGGACTGTATGTACTCCTGCAAGTGCCGACAGGGAAGAGAGCGCACAGGGCACGTGACCATGGGTGAGGCTTTCAAGGATGGGAAGGTTTCAGCATGTGGAGATGCTGACATGAGGGAGCATCCGTGGAGCAGGAAATTACTAAGGTGGAAGAGAAAGAGAATTTCTGAAGCCTGCAAGGAAACGGTGTTCCTCCAGCCTTAGGGGGGGAAAATGGTGGGAATGTTCACCGTTAATGTGAAGACCAGCTTAAAACAAGAGAGAACCTTCAGTAGGGTGGAATTGGGAAGGCCGTCCCCTGATGTGGCACAAAGAGACCTGCTGAGTAGAGAGGCAGATGATCTGAGAGAGAAAGCCACAGTCCTCACTGGGGAGACTGTGGTTCCTTCAACTCTGAAGTGTGAGACCAAAAAGAAAACAGGAAAACAAGCAGTTAAGTCTTTGACTAGAAGAATCTAGAATTGGACAGAATGATTTGTGGGTCTAAGTCCAGTGAACAATTCAAGGGCACTGAGTTCCTGCTACTGGGGTTGTAAGCGGGCCTGCAGAAGCAGAAACAACTTCTCCAGGAACTTAGGAATGGCAGGCAAGAGGAACAAGCAGGGAAGCAAGGAGGGGAAGTCTTTTCTGTAGTTTTAACTCTGGCCTCCATTTCTGGAGGAGTCAGCTGAGGGAGGGAGGTCCTGTTCCCCTCAAACCCCAGGCCTAGTTTGATTAAAGAATAGCTGGTGGATCAGTTAGGATACCAGCAATGGAAAACCCAAGTAGTTGCCTATCTCTAAGTTTATTATTTGGAGATGGCCTATTAGAGATGTTATCACATAATACCTTTGTATATCATATACACTAAATCTGGATTTGGGGAGCCGCAGAGCTAGTTGGGGTGGTTCAGTGATGTCTGGCTCTGGGTCGGCTTCTTTGCAATTCTTTTAGACTTCTCCCTCGGGATTGCAAATGGCTGCAACAGCTTCAGGTAGCAGGTACTCACGCTGCAACCTCCAAAACAAGGAAGAAGGTGAAAGGCTGCTCTGTGTCTACCTCTCTGTTTTAGGAGAAAATCCTACTAGAAGTAACCTTCTACCCTCCCCTGCAGACTTCCAGGGGTTCATCCCGTCAGCTAGTGCCTGCTCAAACCCACACTCTAGGTTCAAGGAAGCTGGGAAAGTGAGTACCTCGGACTTGCAACCTCTCTAGTTAGTGGTGGGCTCTGCCAGACGGAAAAGGAGGGTCTAAAATGAGCATGGGCAGACAGGCAACAGGGCTCATCACCACCACAGAGGAGGAGGGGTGGGAATGGGCGTCAGGCTCAGGCTCAGGTTGAATTACAAAGGGCCTGTAGAGCATTGCTAAGGAGTTTGGAATTTATTTTATGACCATGAAAAGCCAGAATAAGTCTCTGTGGTGAAGAGGAAGGCACTGACTGGTGTTGAGTTTCAGAGAAATAACTGGAGGCAAAGGTGGGAGAAGGTTTGAAAGGATCATACAGGTCAGACTGGGACATGACTGAGTAATCAGGCCACTCTGGGGACTCCTGGGAATCACTAGGCTATTCCTCAACCCGGGGACACTTAACTAGATCATTCAGGAATAACCAGTGTGCATATACTTGACAGAGTCAGGAAACCAGCTTTTCCATTAACTGGCTACAGTCCCTGAGGTCACTTCACACCCTGTCCCCCAGCCTCAGTTTCCTCATCTTGAAAATGGGGTTTCTGGACTAAATGTCCTCCGCATCCCGCCCTCCCCCTATAATCCCAGAATGGGTTTTGTAAGGATGTTTACTGAGGCAGATGCTGACCATGCACCTTACAAGCAAGGACGCAGAGCCAATCAGAGCTGAGTCATTTCCCACACTCCTCCAGCTGAGTGGGGCTGTGTTTTTTCTCCCAAACATCTGTTCCACACTAATAATGTCTGTACTTCCAAATACAATGGGGTTTATTGTCATTAATGATAATTATTGTTATTGAAGAATAAGAGAACTTTCATCTCATACTGATATTTTGTATCATGCTTCACATCAAATCTCTCCTCAACATATTTCTATACTTCTTTAGAATGTAGGAAAAAGAGCACAATTGTGGTAAGGATATCTGGGTATGTAGTTCAATTCTGTATGATATGGCTTCCTCTCTCTGGCATCAGAGTAGGCAGAAGAATAGCCTGAGTTTTATCTCAGTCTTTACAGTTCTTAACCATGGGCAAGCCTCAAAATCACATGAGGCTTTTTCAAAAGGCAGATCCACAAACCTCAGTCCAGATGTAGACCTAGAGAATCTGCATGTCCACAGGCCAAGAAGAAACCTGGGGCAGACTAGCTAAGGAAAAGGTGTGTGCTCTTCCCCTCTGGGGCTGGGAGCTGGTACCCTTGGTTATTTGTTTCGGTGAAGGCTAGCAATTGCTTACCTCTTCTCAGAAATACAGAGGCTGGTGAGTCCAACCACATCATTTACAGATGATGGAAAAACTTGAGGCTCAGAGTATGAAGTGACTCTCCTGAAGTAACACAAGTTAGCATAGGACATGGTACTGAACCCCCAAGGCTAAGGTACCTACACTGTGTCCCTCCACTAGGCCACATTCTTCCAAACTAACCCTATTTTTAGCCAAAATTTTGGTGCCACAAGTTACAAAATAAGATCTTCTGGGAAGATTTTTTTTTTCTTTTTCCAAAACCTTAGAACTTCCAAATGTGTGTGTGTGTGTTTGACACCTACAAGTAGTTACAGACTTGCCTTTCTCTAAGAGGGAGGGACTTCAAGAGATCATCTTGACAGACCCCTGATTGCAGGCAGAGTAGGTTAACCACCCAGGCCACAGCTAGGAGCTAATGAGGACATCAAAGGACCTTGGTATTTCTTTCAATCTCTAGTACTCTTGTTTTTACCACTTCCACCCTGAGAAAAATACAGTGAAATTGAATCAAGTTTTTCCATCATCTGTAAATAGCTTCTAGCTGCAAATCCTCCAGTCTGGATAACTGATCTTATTCCTGCCTATGTCCTCCAGTGGACAGAGAAACTTAAAAATCTCTGTGGATGTAATACTTCTAGAGTATGGCTCTGCGCTCTGGGGAATGGCTAGAAGGCCAGAACCAAGCTGTCCCAGTGGCTGGGATGGGGGAAAAGGACAGTTGGGAAGGGCCACTGGAGTGACAGCTAGGGCTGCTGGCTGCCAAGGGGTGGGATGAGCAGAGGTATGTGCAACAGGTCTGAAGAGGGCAGGTGGGAAGGAAGGGTGTGAACCAAGCTATTTAGAATGGGAAGGAGCTGCCCAGGCAGTGGCACTGGAGTCAAATGGATAATTAAGAGACAGTGGTACTAAGAGTACATGGGACAGAAATACAGATGTAAGTGAGCTCAACATTAGGAGGCTGTTTGGTCTATCGTCCTTCCTCCAGGGAAGACCACAGTACACAGCTTAGATGAGGGGCTAGATTATGTAAAGGGATGGTTTGGCAGAGCCAGGAGAAAGGCCTGAGAAGGTCTGTATGTGCAGTTGGCCACACACCCTGCCGGCCTTCTGTTGTTCAGCACACAGTCAACTTCCTGTCTGCTGCAAGGTTCAGGAACCCTTAAGCGATGGTCTAGTGACAGCCCCTGATGCACAAACCCTCAGAACCCCTGAGGGATCTTTGAGACCACACAGCATGAGGGTTCTACCTATGCATGGATCTGATGGCCTGGGTCATCTGATAGAAGCCAGACTGTGAGGAGGACAAAGAGGATCCTGAGAGAAAAGTCCCCCTGAGTGAGGAAGAAGTCTGGAACCATGGGATAGGCCAGACTGGGCAGCAGGGCTGGAGTGCTGGCTGGGAGTGCTGGGACCTCTACAGTGTGAGGCCAGTTACCATCCTTCTCCACTCCCTCCATACCTGCCGTGGCCTCCACCTCTGCTCCAGCGCCTATGCGCTATAGGGGGAGAAAACCTGAACAGTAAAACTGACAGAAGTAGGTCACCCAGGGCTCTAGCTCCTATACTAGAGCACCCCCACAATGCTTACTGCCCATTCTCTAATCCCCCTGAAAATAGACCTGACCAGTTTGAAGAGAAAGACATTTTTTAATCAGACTGAGAGAGAGAAAGGTTCACATGAGCTAGAGAGATATGATGGCCAACCCCAGAGAGAGAGAAAAAGCAAACCCTAGAGGTCCAGTCCAGTTGCCACTACCACTGGGTGATTCACAACGTGGCTTCAGGGCGGAACAGAGACGGAGTTCTAGTTCCTCCACTCACTACCCGTCTGCTCTTAGGAAGTTTACTGAACATCTCTGACCTTCAGTTTCCTCATTTGTAAAATAGGGTTCTTGTAAAGACTTGATGAAATAACTCTGGCAAAGCACTTAGCATTGCCACAAGGGACTAAATATTCATGTCCTCCCAAATTCACATGTTAAATCCTAATGCCCACTGTGGTGACATTTGGACATGGGGCCTGTGGCAGGTAATTAGGTAAGGAAGGTGAAACTCCCATAAATAGAATTATACCCTTATAAAAGAAATCTCAGAGAGCTCCCTTGCCTCTTCTCCCTTGTGTGGACACAGCGAGAAGGCAGCCATCTATGAACCATGAAGAGGTCCTCACCAGACACCAAATCTGCCTGCACCTTGATCTTGGACTCCCCAGCCTCCAGAACTGCAAGAAATAAATTTCAGTTGTTTATAAGCCACCCATCTATGGTGCTCTGGTCTAACAGCCCAATCACACTAAGAGAACAATCTCTTACTCACAATAAGAGTACCCTCTCAAAATAGGTTGTTCTCACGGGTGTTGTGCTAAACAGCATCGCTGGCACTGAGATTAGGTGACCAGAGGCAGGTTAGGAAAGTATGGAACTCCAGATGGGCCTAGAACACAAGAGACTCACTAAAATCCAGGGTAAAAGCTGGGTCAGGGCAGGGGATGCTGGTGGCCAGGCTGGGGCAGAGCACAGAGAAGGACCAGAGGGGTTGATACCCTTTGCTCAAGGAGAACCTCTGCAGACACACAAGAAGAGGGAATTCTAAGCCAACCAATTCAGTAAACATCATTTCGAGAAGGAAAGCTAGGTCCTGCCTATTGGCAGTAAACCACTGACTAAGCAGATCTATAGACAAACTGGACCTTTCTAGGATTCACAGGCCCAGAGGACATTAAGAATGCTAATTTTTAAAAACTGGATACAAATGCCCCTTGAACATCTTGAACTGAACATGTTCAGTCACACTGTAAAAGGAAAAGTGCAAGAAGCTATGATTTATCTATCAGAAGGACAAAAAATAATAATAAGTTTAAGACCACCAAGCCAATTCCATATGTTGTTTGGGGGAGTAGTTGGCTAAATTGGGTATAACCTCTATGGAGGGTGGTTTGCAACAACTAACAGCACTACAAATGCATATACCCTTGGACCCAACAATTCTACTTCTAGGAATACAATGTCCTTGTTACATATGTGCAAAATGATCTATGCACAAGGTTATTCACTACAGTATTGTTTCTCATAGAAAAATAAGAAAAGCAAAAACAAAACTAAATACTGAGTAAGTTACAGCCATTAGAATAGAATACTACACAGCCACTAAAATGAGTAATAAGATGTTCCCTGTGTTATGAGATAGAATGGTCTCCAAGGAAACAACAGATCTTGTGACTACTAAGATACCAACGTGAGAAAGAAAAATGAAAGGGACCCCCCCACACACAAAAATGTTTATCTCTGCACTAAAGCAGTTAGGACAGAAGGCACCACAACTAACCTACAGCCTAATACCACCATTTTCTTCTGAGACTGGAGGTTCAGCTCTCTAAGCTCCAGTTTCCTCAACTGTGAAATGAAACTAATAATACCTGCTTTAGAAGGTTATCTTGGGGTTTAAATTTCAAAGTATATGTGTGTTTTTACATTATATGGTATTATGTTAAATTCTTGTTATAGGAAATAAATAACAGGTGATCATTATCTACTATATAATAACCACTTAAAACATTATCTATGTAATTTTTAAAAAAACATTTAACTGAGCTATGACTGATATGTAAAAATCTGTACATATTTAATGTACACCTGTGAAACCATTACCTCCATCAAGGCCATAGATATCTCCATCACCTCCCGAAGTTTCTACTCACCCTTTTCAGTGCATATGGTAAGAACACACTCAACATAAGATCTACCCTCTTATAAAATTTTAAATATCTAACACAATCTTCTTAGATGTAGGTACTATGTTATATAGCAGATCTCCAGAACTTAATTTATCTTGTGTAACTGAAACTTCATATCCTTTGTATCCATTTCCCCTTCCCTGTGACCCTGGCAACCACCATTCTACTCTCTGCTTCTATGAATTTGACCGTTTTAGATTCCACATACAAGTGAAATCATACACTATTTGTCTTTTTGCATTTGGCTTATTTCACTTAGCATAATGCCCTTCAGATTCATCTGCATTGTCACAAATGACAGGATTTCCTTCCTCTTTTACGGTTGTATACAACTCTTGACTAAAAAGCCATTTTATGGCATTTTTCTTTTTTTAACCAAATCTGTCTCTTTTCCTCAACATCTTCTCTTTCATTGCATTGCTATACACCCGGATCAAGTTTTCAATCTGCAGAGACTCTAGAATTATGTGATTAATATGGAATAGAGTGAGAAAAATAGTGGTAAGATATGGAGGAACGCATATCAAGGGAAGGCAGTAATCAAGATTCAATAAAAATATGATCTAGGAAAACATCTAAAGCAATGCCACCAACTCAGGCATGATGGGAAGGAGAGCGTCTAGCCAATGTTCTGTTTGTGATCACAAATATACTGTCTAACCCGGCCGAGGACCAAAGTAACAAGAAACATAAAGATAACCAGGCTAACTTTCAGTGCTTACCCCTCACATGGGAGTCAACCTTCCTGAAAACACCTGACTCATCGATTCAATAAACAGTCGTTTAAGGGTCTTGAAGACCAATGAGTCAGGATATCTGAGAATAGCACCCATCTCCATTGTTCCCATTTACAACGTTGCTGGGAAATGAGGGTCCTTGAAAAAATAATAATAAAACAGGGAAAGAGATGCCATCAACTGCTCTTAGTCCTCAATCTACTGCTTTTCTCTTGCCACAGAACCCTTTCCCCTATAGAACTTGTACACTACCAATATTTTATCTGTCACATGAGGCTGTTGATTTTTAACATCTTTACTCCTGCCTTCTTTCCTAAGCACACAACTGTCTGCTTAGGAGATATTTCTGCATGAATTAAACTATCACCTTAAAATGAATGCTTTCTTTAAAAAACTCATTATCTTCTAAAATAATTTTCTCCCCAGACTTCTTATGCCCATTAATTTTCATTATTTTGCTCTCTGTCTTCTCCCAAATAGTCAGGCTTCTAACACTCGAGTCTGAACAATCACAAAAGCCCCCTGTGATAATCCTGCCACTAGTCCCCCCACCCTCCAATGTACTATACAGGAGGATAAACTTCCCTCCACTAGATCTATGAAATGAACTGACAACAGGCAGATTAGCAGGAGAAAAGGTATACAAATTTATTTTTTACAAGCATGGGGGCATCATGGGGGACAATGTGAATATCCCCAAAACCCATGAGAGATTTGACAGCTTAGCCACTGTTTTAATAGCAAAAAGGGAAGGCAATGTAGGCAACTTAAGGGAGAATAAGGGTTTTAAAGAAAGATGAACATGCCCTTAGAAGAAGAGTGTGTCTGGGTGTGGTGTTGACTTCTAGTCTCCTCTCCTGTGCTAACAGTCCATCCTCCCCATTTAATGACACTCCCAGGGAAGGGATCCATGACAACTGAGTTACTGTTGGAGGGCCTGTGTTTAGGCAGATAAGGGGAGCTCTCCCTGCATTTGCTGTTTTTCAAGTGCCTACAGCTCAAAATATCCAACATACCAAAGTGGCATGTTTTGGGTTGTATGTACTGAACTCCTTCAGTTCCCTGTACACAGCAGCCAGATTAATTCTCTAGAACATGACCTTCATCATCACTCTCTACTTGAAACCTCTCAGTGGCTCCCTAATGACCTATAAAATAAACTCCAAAATGCTTGCTGAGGCATTAAAGGTATACTATTAGGTGCACATAACCTCTTCCTCCAATTTCAAAGTTCAATTTCTTGACAGCGGGATTTCTCAATCTTGGCACTACTGACATGTTGGATCTGATGATTTTGCTATTAGGGACTGTCCTGTGCATGCTGGAACTTTCAGCAACATCCCTGGCCTCTGCCACCTATATGCCAGTAGCACTCTTCACCCTAATTAGGACAACCAAAAATGTCTCCAGACTTTTGCCAAATGTCCGCTGGAAGGCAAATCCACCCCAGTTGAAAGCCACCACTCTATAGCAACATCACACATCCGATATTCAGGTCAACTCTTCATTCTCCCATCAAAAAAAAAGAAAAAGGCATTCATTCATCTATGTATTTATTTAAGTGTAGATGTATATGTTTGTGCCTCTTAGTTTTGCCACGTTGCTTCCCCTCCCAAAATACTTCAAAGCATTTTAGGCCTTTGGGACAGTGGTGCTCTAAAGTATCAGCAAGATAAAGATCAAATGATGTCTTACTCTGGCACAAAGCCCTCCATCATATGGCCCGGAGCTAATCTCTTCTGTGTTGTCTGCCACCAGCTCAAACTCACATTCTCTGTACTCTAGGCAGTTTCTTTGAATTCACCACAGTTCCTCAGCTCCAGCCTTCCCACAGGTTACTCTCTCTGCCTTCACACTTCAGATCACAATTTTCCTTGTCTATAGACTCCTCAGAATTCTGATAACCAGCTCCGTGCTCCTCTCAATGGCCCATGGCCCGGTGTACATGTCAATCTATATCCCTAGCATATTGTATTTGAACTGTACATTTACTTCTCTAACTCTCCAAAGAGACCATGAACAACTTAAAGGCTAACTGTATAATGTGTATCATTGTTTCTCCCAGGCACAGTACTCTTGGTAAACAAGCATATAACAAAAATAACTAACATGTATAGAATGCTTACTGCATGCTGGAAGCTGTTCAAAGCACTTAGCATATTTTTATTAACTCAATTATAAAAGATAGGTACCATTATATCCTCATTTTACAGATGAGAAAAGTGTGGCTTATACTAGAAAATAAACCTACACAGGCTGGTTTCAAAGCCTACACTCTTAATTCATCATACTAAAAAATAGCTAGTACAATTTTTCTTGAATGAATAAAGAAATGAACAAGATTGCATCTCAGTGGGAATACCAGTACCAGGTCTTTTTACCTTAGGCACCAGGTTAGAAGAGAACAAGAATCTTTGGGCTTTATATTAGTCAGGGTTCTCCAGAGAAACAGACTCAACAGGATGAATTTATAGATGGAAAGAGATTTATTTTAAGGAATTGGCTCACATGACTGTGGGGGCTGGTAAGTCTGAAATTTGCAGACCAGGCCAATAATAGGCTAGAAGACCAAGGAGGAGCTGATATTGGAGTTTTGAGTCTGAAAGCAGTTAGGAGGCAGGATTTCTTCCTACCAAGGGAACTCAGTCTTTTCTGTTAAGACTTTCCATTGTTGGATGAGACTCTTCACATTGTGCAGAGTGATCTGTTTTACTTAAAGTCTACTGATTTCAACGTCAATCACATCTGAAAATACCTTCACAGCAATATCTGGACTAGTGTTCAACCAAACAATTGGGTAGCATAACCTAGCCAACTTGATACATAAAATTAACCATAACAGGTTTGAAGATGGGCAGATCTGGGGCAAATAAGAACTGGCATATTCTATAGTAATCACTCCCTCTCCTGCACACAAATAGCAATAATTGTCTATACCACTCATTTGAGACATACTATACAGTGATTTGCTTTATTATTTATCTGTGGTTTCCATTAGTCTTATCTTCCCAACTAGACTAACAACTCCTTCACGAAGGGACCCTATCTCTGAATTCTTTGTATTCACAAAATGCCGTAGCCAGAGATAAGCACACAGCAGGCACTCACAACGTGTTAATAAAAGAAGTAGTTTAGAAATTTTGGTAAAAATAAGTGGAGAAATTCCTTGGGATAGATAAATTGAGAGTGGTGACCTTAATGCACCAAGTGAACACAGTATGACCGTTTGCCAGAGGACCCTTGTTTAAAACATAAAAGTAAACGTCTTCATCTTCTGCCCTTTCAAGGACAAATTCCTACCTCCCTAGAACTGCTAAAGGCTTTGATCCTTGGCAAAGGGATGGTTCCATCTAGAGGATCTGAAAGTAGAAGCCCTATTGGATGCAGCAGAGAACTCCAAAGTGGTTTGGGGCCCATATCAATGAACAGGAAGAAAGAGTTACAGAGATTGTACTACAGAGAGCACACTCTCTAAACACAGGACTCTACAGACAGAAGCAGTTTCCCTAGAATGAGAATATTTTTAGGTATGTGTGGTTCTTAACAGAACATTTGAGTTGGAGGAATGGGAAACATGAGCAGAAGCCTCCTTGTCATGTCAAGCCTGAGACTGTCAAGTTTCCTCGCCCTCCAGTCACATTTAGTAACCGCCCCCCTCACCATGCTTTCCACCTATTTCCACCTATTTACGTTTTACAGGCACCATCTTCATGCTGTACTGTAATTACTGGTGAACTCTGAGTCCCTCACTAAACAGCAAATTTCTAGAAAACAATGACTCTTTTGTTCATCTTAAGCAGTGACTGGCACATACTTGGTGTTTAACATTTGTGGAAGGGAAAAGGCTTGGAACGAAAAGCAGAACAAGGGATACACACGCACAGAACCAACGGAGGGAAGCAGTGGTGTAATGCAAAGGGCTCCACAGATCTGGGACCTAATTCTGACCCTCCTGTGAAAATGAAGGTGGTGTCAGAGCGCCTAAACTTCCTGGGCCTCCATTTCACCATCTAGAAGACAAGGACTTTAGAGCTGTAGGATGGAATAAGCATTCAAGAAGGAAAATGAAAGTTTAGGAGTTGGGTTTTTTTCCCTAATGTGCCTACACAAAAAAATGAAGCTAAAACTGGGGCAAAGATTTCATTATTTCAAAGGAAGGACAGAGGGAGAAAAGGAAGGAAGGAAGGAAGGAAGGAAGGAAGGAAGGAAGGAAGGAAGGAAGGAAGGAAGGAAGGAAGGAAGGAAGGAAGGAAGGAAGGAAGGAAGGAGGGAAGGAGAGAGGGAGGGAGGGAGGGAGGGAAGGAGGAAGGAAGGAGGGAAGGAGGGAGGGAGGGAGGGAGAGAGGGAGGGAAGGAGGGAAGGAAGGAAGGAGGAAGGAGGAAGGAAGGAAGGAAGGAAGGAAGGAAGGGAGGAAGGAAGGAAGTAGGTTGGAAAGAAGCAAGCAAGGGGAATCACAGCAATGTTACCCAAACTCTCAAGTTAACTGAAACTTTGTTAAAAAGAATGTGTGCTATGAGATTATTTGTTCTTGATAATTTACTGAGATAATTAACTGTAGCTTAATTTTGAATGTGTAAGTGAAAAGCAGTTTAACTACATTTATAAAATACTAAGCATAACAAAATAGCGAAGTTGAGGATCCACAGATTACATTCATGAGAATGCATAAGTAACTATACTTCAAAGGAAGAATAAAGTCAGTGAATTTGGACTATTGCAGAGCACTTAAAAAAAGTGGGTGACAGACAAGGGAAACAAAAGCAAACAAAAAAAAAGTAGGACGATATTAAACTAAAAGCTTCGGCACAGCAAAGGAAACCATCAACAAAAGGAAAAGGCAACCTATTGAATGGGAGAATATATTTGCAAATAATATATCCAGAATATATTAAGAACTCATACAACACCAGAAAAATAAAACAAATAAAAAATGGACAGAGGACCTAAATAGACATTTTTCCAAAGAAGATACAGACATGAAAAGATGTTCAACATCATTAATCATCAGGGAAAACAAATGTACGAATTTGTACAAATGTACAAAAACCACAATGATACACCACCTCACACGAGTCAGAATGGCTAGCATCCAAAAGACAGTGGAGAAAAGGGAACCCTCACTCACTGTTGGTGGTAATGTAAATTGATGCAGCCACTATGGAAAAAAAGATGGAAGTTCCTCAAAAAACTAAAAAAAAAATACCACATGACCCAGTAATGCAACTTCTGGGAATTTACCCAAAGAAAACATAAATCACTAATTTGAAAAGATATGTGCACCCCTATGTTTATTGCAGCCTTATTTACAATGGCCAAGGAATGGAAGCAACCTAAGTGTCCGCTGATAGATGAAAGGATAAAGAAGATGTAGTATGTATACCCAATGGAATATTACTCAGAAATAAAAAAGAATGAACTCTTGTGATTTGACACAGCATGGAGGGACTTGGAGGGGATTATGTTAAGTGAAGTAAGTCAGAAAAAGACAAATACCATGTGATTTCACTTATATGTGGAATCTAAAAAATAAAACAAACAAAATAGAAATAGACTCATAAACAGAGAACAATCTAGTGGTTGCCACAATGGAGGGGAAGTGGGGTATGGCAAAATAGGTGAAGGGGATAAAAAGGGACAAACTTCCAATTATAAAATAAATAAGTCACAGGGATGAAAAGTACAGCATAGGGAATTTAGTTAATAATATACTATCTTTGTATAGTACCAGTTGGTAACTACACTTACCATAGTTAGCATTTTGCAATGTATACAATCACTGAATCACTATGTTATATACCTAAAACCAATACAACATTGCGTATCAACTGTACTTCAAAAACATTTTTAATAAAGTTAATATAAAAAAAGTAGATGAGGGGATTCTACCTTATTTCTTAAAACTAGCAAAACATGATAACAAAACCAATCAAAACTGTCATAAAACTTCACACCAATCTCACTTACAATATCAATACAGAAACCTAAATATAATAATTATAATAGCAAACAAAATCAGGCAACTCAGTAAAGAGTAATACACCAGGACTAATTGGGGTTTATTCTTGGAATGCAAGGATCTTTCACTATTAGGAAATTTAATGTATCATTTACTATGTCGGGAAATGAAAAAAGAAAACAATCATATGATTATTTCCTTGGATGCTGAAAAGATATTTGACATTTGATAAAAATGTAATATCTACTCTTAGTAAAATCTCTAACTGGGTAAATATTTTCTTTTCTATAATTCAATCAAAAATATTTACTGAACACTTACTGCTATATGATAGGCATGGTTCTAGGCATTTGGAATATGGCAATGATTAAAACAGACAAAAATCTCTGCCCTCTTGAGGCTGACATTTTGATGATGGAGACAAACAATAAATAGTAAGCATAATGATTAAGCAAATTATCCAGTATGTTAGAAGGTGGTAAGTGGCATGGAAAACAAAGTAGAACAGGATAAGGAAAATTAAGAGAGCTAGGAGCAGAGGCAGTAGCAATTTTAAACAGAGTTGTCAGGGGTAGGGTCAATGAGATGGTGACATCTGTGCAAATACGTGAAGCTGGTGAGGGAGCATCATGTAGATATTGGGGTTGAGGCTAGTGGTAGGGATGGGTGTTCTGAGAAGAGAGAACCTGCCAGTTGAGTTGAAGAAATAGCAACGAGGCCAGTGTGGCTAGAAGATACTTAAGTGTAAGACATGAGTTAAGGTATGGTGTCTAAAGATGTGACAACCATACCCTCATGGAAACACAGGAAAAGGTAGAAAGGATAGTATCTCCTACCATGTTTCTTTTTATCAGGAAGGAAAGTTATGTCCTGAAGGTCAATAGCAGTTTTCATAATACTGTCAAATCTCCCTAAATTAATTTATCAATTTAACACAACCCCATTTTAAAACAGCAACATAATTTTTTTTAATGTGCAAGCTGATTCTCAAGTTCATATAGGAAAAAAAAAGCAAGAATACAAAAATAACCTTAAAACTCTTAGAAGAAAACATAGGCAAAATCTCTTGAATATGAACATGAGCAACTTTTTCCTGAATGCACCTCCTTGGGCAAGGGAAAGAAAATAATGAACACATGGGACTACATCATGCTAAAAAGCTTCTATACAGCAAAGGACACCATCAGTGGAACAAAAAGGCATCCTACAGTATGGGAGAATATATTTGTAAATGACATATCCGACAAGGGGTTAACATCCAAAATATATAAAGAACTCACATGCCTCAACAAACAAAAAGCAAATAACCCGATTAAAATATGGGCAGAGGATATGAACAGACACTTCTCCAAAGAAGAAATTCAGATGGCCAAAAGGCACATGAAAAGATGCTCCACATCGCTAATTATCAGGGAAATGCAAATTAAAACCACAATGAGATATCACCTCACACCAGTTAGGATGGCCAACATAGAAAAGACAAACAACAACAAATGCTGGCGAGGTTGTAGAGAAAGGGGAACCCTCCTACACTGCTGGTGGGAATGTAAATTAGTTCTACGATTGTGGAAAGCAACATGGAGGTTCCTCAAAAAACTAAAAACAGAAATACCATTTAACTGGGGAATTCCACTTCTAGGAATTTACCCAAAGAATACAACTTCTCAGATTCAAAAAGATGTATGCGTGCCTATGTTTATCGCAGCACTATTTACAATAGTCAAGAAATGGAAGCAACCTAAGTGTCCATTCAGTAGATGAATGGATAAAGAAGATGTGGTACATATACACGTGGAATACTGTTCAGCCATAAGAAAGAAACAAATCCTACCATTTGCAACAACATGGATAGAGCTAGAGGTTATTATGCTCAGTGAAATAAGTCAGGCAGAGAAAAACAAATACCAAATGATTTCCCTCATTTGTGGAGTATAACAACGAAACAAAACTGAAGGAACAAAATAGCAGCAGACTCACAGACTCCAAGAAGGGACTAGTAGTTACCAAAGGTGAAGGGGGAGGGAGGGTGGGTGGGGAGGAAGGGAAAAGGGTGATTGTGGGGTATCATGATTGGTGCACATGGTGTGTGTGGGGTCACAAGGAAGACAGTGTAGCTCAGAGAAGACAAATAGGGACTCTGGCATCTTACTACACTGATGGACAGTGACTGCAATGGGGTATGGGGAGGGACTCTATAATAAGAGTGAATGTAATAACTACATTGTTTTTCTTGTGAAACCTTCATAAGAGTGTATATCAATGATACCTTAATAAAAAAAAAGGAATACAGAAGTACCAAAAGAGAAGCACAATTAAGGGAGATGTACCTTATCAGCTACCAAAGTAACTGAATAGTTATCTGAAAGAATTTAAAATTGGATCCCTACCTCACACCATGTACTAAAATAAAGTCCAGATTGATCAGAGGGAGGAGACAAAGTGGCTATAGACAGTAGTGGATAGGAGACTAAATTTTTACTGTAAACCCTTGATGTCTTTTAAATTTTATAGTGCATGCACTGGATATTTGAAATTATTTGTATTTAAAATGTACTCAGGTTCTGACATAAGCAACATAGTATAGTAGAAAGACCACAGACCTGAGAACCTGGGGGTGTTTTCAAGTCTGATTTTTACACTAGTTAACTTGTAACCTTGGACAAGTCATTGCACCTTCACTTCCTCTCTAAAGTATTAGTGTTAGATCAGATGTATTTGTCTCTTTTAACACTAAAATTCTATAACAGTGTTAGTATAAGCTTATAAACTGACCTGAGAATACTTCTATCTGCTAACCTAGCTTTAAAGGTTCCTCTAATAAACAGCAGATGGTTTATTGTGGAACTTAGCATCAAACATTATTTAGTGCCCACTGCATTCATGACATTATAAGTGAATGAAGAAAGCATGTGAAATGCACAAGGGCTCAGGAAAGAGTTTCTAGGCTGTAGGTCATGGAAGTAGTTAGTCCTCCCATATATCAGATAAATAGATAAGGAAAGGATAGCCTCACTGGACTGAATACCAGGAGCCTAGCCAAAAGGACTCTACAGTCTACAGTCCACAGTGAGTAAGTGATCGGTGAATCAGAAAACAATTGTATGTTGGGGCCTTATTTGGATCTTTGATCTTTTCTGTGCCCCACCTTTTGGCCAGCGTACAAAATACCTCCATCAAAAAAAGAAAAAGGAAAATTTGTAAAACTTTTTTTATTAAAAAAAAAAAGATTTTTTAAAAAGAAAAAGGATAAAACATTAATTAGTCTACTCGTTAACTTTACTAAGTAATAGTGATTATTAGCTATCCAAGTAATACATAAATCATTTTGTGTGTTTCAAGGCATTTATTTAATAGCTAAAAGGCACCTTAGCCATCATCTAGCCTAGTCATACATTTTACAGATGAGAAAAATGAGGCTTAGTAGTGTCAAAATGACTTGTTTAAGGTACATAGCCAGTTCCTGGCAAATTCAAGGTAAAAATTCAAGTGTCCATTCTCTTAGCCTGAAGTTGTTTCTAACCTGTCGTCTTTAATCCTTAAGTTATCTTCCAAACTGTGCTCTCATGTACTGTTTGCCAAAAGCATACTTTATTTCTAATTATGGTTTGGCTTTATCTGTTCCATGTGGACCCTGATATTCCTTAGACCTACAACCTTAGGAGTGGAGCTTCTGAGCAGCACATGGAGACAGCAGACTAAATAGAACATCAAAATTCTGGTTTAAATCTGCCCTTGAAAAACTATTTCTTACCCAGCCCTCCCTGCCATCGTCAGCCTCCAGTCACTTCCCCAGACACACTTGTCATTTGACACTTTTTTTAAAACCTCAGTCCCTTCATTTCCACTTCCATCCCCAGCCAAAATGATTCTTAGAGCTCGTAAGCTCTCAGACACATGCCCAACGTAATTCTGCCCAGGAAACAGCTGTCAGTAAATTTCCTTGGGGGTTTGTATTTCCCTTTAACTTAAGTAGGTCATTGCTCTAAAGCAAGTGTAAAGATGGAATGAATGAAAATAAGCTGCTGGATTAGGCTTGTGTGAGATCCGTAGAAAATGCAGGGAGATGGGCCGAGCAGCAGGGCTTGGCAAGCAAAGAAGTCCCCCTGTGAGCCTCCCCATGACCCAGACCCTACAGCATTACTAGTCAGACAGGCAAATGAATACCCAAGGGACACAAAGTCGCTGTCTTGCCTGTGTCTATATGCATTTCTTCTCAAAGTTTAACAGGGGACAAGAGATAAGCCACCTGGGGTAATGCCACTTCACAAGTTAGAAAGAGGTGTTTGGAACTGAAGAGATGGAGATGTGTGACTTGAAATGCAGAAATCTTATTAACCCGGTTGACTTCCTTCCAACAAAAATCAAATTTGGGGGGTGATCTAATTGTCACCCTAACCAAGCTGTCCCATCTCCTTTGAAGAGTCCACACCAGTAAACAGAGGCCTACTGTGGATTTCTGAAACCCAGACCAGTATGCAGAGTCTTGGGCGAGACACCCTGTGGGATTAGGCTGGGTGAAAAGTAAAATGACAAGGATGACCTTCTTGGGGAAAAGGAGGGGAGAATCGCAAAAAGGAAACCTGGGCATCGTAGGGAAGGGAGCAGCCCTGGTATATTCTTATACTGAGTGCCAGGAGATTTTTTTGGCACAGCTGGCTCTTATCTTCTTCTCTAGAAGCCTGCTTCCTCCCAGGTGCAGTAAAGTCTACTCCACCATTACCAGGAGGCACACAACCTACCCCCTCACCAAGTAAGGTCTAGTTTGCTGTTGCCTAGACACGGCTACTACACCTACCAGGCTGCCAGGTAATTTAACTTCCACGAGATAGAAACATGCCTAGAATCTTTTTAAACTTTCAGGTTTTGTCACTGTTGCTCCTAAAACTTTGACTTTTAAGATACATCATGAAACAGACTAGAAATCTGTTAATGCTCGAGATACAGTGCTCCACTAAAGTACACTCACTTTTCCATTTGTTTGTTCACATATTAAACATTTGTGGAGCATCTAGTAAGAAGCATCAGGCACTGTGTGAAAGGACAGAAGGATGAGAAAATTGCCCACTTGAACATTATGTTCTAGTCTGGAGAAGAGCTTACCAAGAGAACTAACAATGTGAGCCACAAACATAATTCTGAATTTTCTCGTAGCCATATCTACAAAAGGTAAAAGAAACAGGTAAAAATGACTCTAATAATATATCTTATTTAACTCAGTAGATTCAAAACATTATCATTTCAACATGTAATCAATATTTTTAAATTATTAATGACATTTTACATTTTTTAATGTCTTTGAAATCCAGTGTGTATTTTAAACTTAGAGCCCATCTCTGTTCAAACATTAAATTTTCATCAGAAACATTTTATCTGTATTTAGATTTCACAAATTTGACAGTTGATAAAGTAGATTTATATACCCAAGTTGTTCCAGACATAAAAGTTTTCAGCTAGTCCTTAAATTGAATTAGAATTAAATTAAGTCAGTTAAGCTAGCCACATTCCAAGTGCTCAATAGCCTTGTGTGGCTACTGGCTACCACACAGGGTAATACGATGCTAGAAGGAAAGAAACAATAATCAAATGAACTCATAAACATTATAAAGCTGTAATTGTGATAAGTTATATGGAGTATAATAGTATTATGAGATTGTATAACACCTGATTTTGTCTGGGGAAAGAAAGATTTACTTGAAGAAGTGCTATTTAAGAATCTGAAGATGGATACAGGAAGAAAATACAGATGGGAAGAAGGACTTTCCTAGCAAAGGCAACAGCATGTATCAAGGCCCTGAGGCAGATGGGAAAATAAAGAGATGTGTATTAGCATCCCATCAGGAAACAGATGGCCCCTTTGAACTGAGAAATTTAAGGAATGTTTAATGAATAGATTATTTAAGATGAGGCAGGGTATATAGGAAAATATATTTATTTATAGGAAAAATAGTACAGAAAGTAATACAGAATAATGCAGTGCCCTAGGCTGGCAATAGCAGGAAGCTGTTTACCACCACTACCACCACCACCACCACCATGACCCCAGTTTAACAGGGCAGGAGAATAAAGCAATTAGAACCTGAAACAGGTTAGCTGTAGTGGTAAGGCCATCTGACAGAATCTGTGACCTCCAGGATAGGGGATGCAACCAGCCCACAGAGATCCAGCAGGAAGGGTAGCAGGGGAAATAAATAGCCCAACCTCACTTTCCTTCTGCCCTATGATCTCCTGTGTGTACCTCCAATGGCCAAGCCCAGACAGGACCAGAAGCAAAGAGAGTTCATTGATGCAGAACACACGGGTCAGCCTCAGGGCACGGAGTAGCACCAGGAAAGGTGGAGAATAAATCTGGAAGGACAAACTGAAGATATTCAGCTCAATGGTGTGTATATTAGTTTGCTATTGGTGCTGTAACAAATTACCACACATTTAGTGACTTCAACTTACTATCTTACAAGTTATGAAGTCCCAAAATTTAGGGGCTGCATTCCTTCTAGAAGTTCTAGAGGAGGCTCTGTTTCCCTGGTTTTTCCACGTGGAGGCTGCCTATATTCCTTACTCACAGCCATCCCCTTCCTATCTCTCTGACCTCTGCTTCCAGCATCACACCTCCTTCTCTGCCTTTGATTCTCCTGTTTTAATCTTATCAGGAACCTTGTGATTATACTGGGGCTACCTGGATAATGCAGGAAAATCTCCCATCTCAAGACCCCCAAGTTAATCACATCAACAAAATCCTTTCTACCATGTAAGTTAACATTCAGAGGTTTTGGTGACTAGGTCATGGACATCTTTGGGGGGCCATTATTCTCTCCGCCAGTGTGTCAAGAAAGTGAAAGGTGGCCACTATGGTGGACACAAAGGGCATGAGGGGAATATGGAGAGTTATGGGGATGATGTGCTAAGGAGGAGCCATATCAGCAAAGTTTTATAGACCCTGGTGGGGATTTTGTTCTGTCTCTTCAGACCAATGGAAAATCATTGAATTTACATTTTGAAAAAGCGCATTCTAACTACAAAATTCAAAATAGATGGAAATACATTGGAAATTAGTTGAGAAGTTGTATAGTAATTAGATGATCGAAGATAATGGCTTAGGCTAAGGAGGTGGTTGTAAAGGTGGAGAGAAGTGGAAGGATCTGAGAAATATTAAGGAAGTAAAATTTGTAGGACTTCGTAGATAAGTGATGTGGAGTGAGGATGAGGGCCACGTTAAATGTGGTGCTTAGGTTTCCAACTTGCTGAATTAGATACACAGTGATTCAGTTCACAACAAAAAGCACTGTGCTCAGAGCAATGTTGCTGGGGGAATAAGGGATGTGGTTTTGAACATGCTGAATTTGAAGTAACTTTAAGAGAACCAAACAGTATCAGTGGTCAGCTGAAGACAGAAGTGTAGATTCCTCTGGGTTGCTAAAGAACTTAAAATCCTTGGTCATTAAAGCCTTTGTATGAATGACTTCACCTAGAAGAGAAGCCAGCTGGAAGAGTGCCTAGGACCTAGCCTTGAGAGACTTGAACGCTTAATGACCAGAGAAAGGAGATAATGACCAGATAAAAAAGGGGCCAAGAGTAGGAGGCATCCAAAAGCCAAGGAAATAACATTATTAAAAGAGTATGTGTTAAACAAGGTGGATTGCTCCCGACAGTTCAGTAAGTGGATTTCTGAAAGATCAACACCAGTCCACCCATATTATCAGTCCAGGACATTCTGGTGGAGCATTTGGTGCAGCTTACACCCTTGAGGCCAGAGGTGCCTGCCACATCTCCCCACCAGGGGAGTAAATCATGACCATGGTGAGTGGCTATATGGCCATGTGGTTGGGCACATAACGACTGAAAGCCAGTAAGAGTCACTGGCTGGATTTCTAAGAGAGAGAGTATCGTCCTTTCCACTGTCTTGAAACTTGAGAAGCTTTAGGGTCTGAAGCTATTGCTACCATCTTGCTACTAGTCTGGAACTAAAGGCAACACATGGCAGAAGAGAAACATGACGAAAACTAGGTGTCTGAAAGCTTGATCTAGCCCTACACTTTCAATTTATAAGCCAATAAACTCCCTTTTTGAAAAAGCCAAGTACGTACAAAATGTCACTTACAATGGAAAAAAATACTAAACTCTGTGGGAGAATAAATGAAATGTAACCCATATCTAAAATCTTTAGTAAAAAAATGCCTTATATATCAATATGACCAAGGCACTGACAAAAATTCTCGTCACAATGGTAAGAGTATATGAAAACAGACAAGAGAAACTTGAAAGCAGAAAAATAAAATAGAAATGCTGGACAAGTTTCTAGGTTCATGAGCTCCAACTTAAGGTGAATCACTCAAATATAAATTGGAATATATGTAAAAAGAATTGAGAACTATAGTCCCAGCCTGTCTTAAAAAGTAACTTCCTTATTGGGACCAGAAATCTGGTTCCAAGGTTTTCTTGTTCTCCTCTGTCTCAAGCTTGTATCTTTCAAGAGCCCTGAAATAGCAATTTTACAGATGCTTCAATTATAATATTCATGATTTCCACAGCATTGTAATTCTACTCAGTAATTATAATTTTCATTGACACAAAAGTTACAGACTCCTGGGACTTGCTCAGAAGAACTTAAGAACGTTGCTAGGCACCTCACAAAAGTGATTATTCCCTTTGTGGAAACTAAAGAATTTGACCTTGAATAACTTTTACAATTTGGAGTTAAAATTTACTGGCCTTGTCTTGTGAGAAACCACTTACTTAAAATTTATCAAATGTGGGGCTGTCATGACTCAAAAGAAGAGAGTGGATCCAGCAGAAGAAAATTCTTAAACATCTACTGAGTGTCCACCATATATAAGACAACATGCTAGGCACACTCGGAGGCTTGAGGTATGGTCCTTGTCTTCACAGAGCTTGGAATCTTGTGGCAGAGATAGGACAACTCAGGAAGAGTCAAAAATCCACATAAAGTAAAATGGAGTAAGTGATAAAAGTTGTGCAAATAAGAACTTAAATACTGAAAGAGGAAAAAATCAGTGTGGGGTGGAAAGCCTTGAAGGTAGGTACAAGTGAATGGGCAGAAAAGAACTTAAGGGCTCTGTAGGCGTAAAGATCTGTGCAAACAAACCACCAGAGGGGGAAAGACATTTGTAGGTAACTAGTATAGAAGAGTCTGGCTGAAGCACTGATTCTTACGTAGAGTCTTAGTTGGGAAGTAGGGTAGGGGGCGCTGAAAAGGTTGGGAGGGTATTAAATGAAAACCTATAAAATTTAGCCTTCAGTCTTGCAGGAAATTAAGTATTGAAGACTGCTGAAGATTGAGTCAATGGAAACAGCACCACTGCTCTTCCTCAGTATGGAAGTCAACACAGCTAGCTACTCAAGTAAGAGCCTGAACTTGGTTTGTGCAAGAAATAAGCAGTATAAGATGCAAAGTGAGCAATTGGAGAGAGTAGAAGTGGGTCACGGGAAACACAGGCATTGCACTGATAAAGCTAGGTTTGCATTCAGGCATCTTACTGTAGCTTCTATATGGAGGATGGATTTAACCAGGATGAAACTGAAAGGAGCCCAGGAGAAGGCCATTGCAAAACCCCAGGCATGTGGAGTTCAATAGGGCCAGTACTAAGGTAATGATGATAAGAATGGGGAAAAAGAGATGGATTCAAGGGTTATTTAGAAGCAACATCATTAGGACTTGGTGATAATCAATGACTGCCCGGGTGACGAGGATTCTAGAATGACTCCCAGGTTTCTGACCTGAGGGGACAAGATAATGAGTAAAACCATTAACCAGAATGCAGGAAGAGGTGCAGCTTTGCCAGAGAAAGAAGATGGGTTCATTGTTGAACACTGTGTAAATCACGACTCTGAAATCAAACTCCCTTAGGCAACTTCACAGGTTCATCAACCCAAACAATGGAAAGTAGGGGTAACAGACTTCACAACATAATTCTAAAATCATCAGGACTTGCTCTCTGTTCTGCCCTGTCTCTCTGTTTCCTTCTTCATTGTTTTCCCTCTCCTCTTGGCTTCTGCCTATAGTGAGGGTATATTCTCTCAAGGTGCTTTAAGTGGCAAGGGACATGTCTGCCCATAGTTTCAGAATCTAAGAAGAAAGCAAGCTACACTTTTCACTGCCACTTTGAAAAATTCCAGGAGGGGCCCCAAGGAATAAAAAAAAGATGAAACAGGCTAAGTCCCTGCTCTTGAGGAATTACAGTCATAAAAGCACAGAAACTTAGGGTCATCTCCACTACCTCCAGAAGGCTGACCACAATCCTGGTACAAAATAGGAGCTCAATAAATGTTTGTAAAACCAAAGGATGATTAATGGGCACTCCACATGAGTAAGATCATTTGGCATTTACGAAGTAGTTCAGTTGAATATATTTTTGTCTGTTACACAAACCAGAGCAAGGCAGTCCTCAGTCCCACCACCAACTCATGTGCTGATATGCAGCACATAGGCTATATTTTCTTGATAGAATTTTCTTTCTTAATGGAAGGTCCCATTTCTGCAGTCATACTACGTTCCCAACACCTAGGAAAGCTCCTTCGGGCTACAAGAGTCAGAATACACATTCTGTCCCTAATCAAAAATTCTTCCTATTAACCACCACCCCTACTGCCATCATCACCATTAAGGTCTTCTCATGAACATGCCTGACACATTATTATCCACCACACTCTTACTTAGGAAAGAAGGCTCAGAGTCCAAGCAGACCACATTTTTTTTATTAACGTATCATTGATGTACGATATTACGCTCAGGTTTCACATGAGCAACATTGTGGTTACTACATTCCCCCCTATTATCAAGTCCGTACCACATACCCCATTACAGTCACTTGCCATCAGCATACTAAGATGCTATAGAGTCACTACTTGTCTTCTCTGTGCTATACTTCCTTGCCTATGCCCCTCATATATTATGTGCACTAATCATAATACTCCTTAATCCCCTTATCCCTCCTTTCTCATCCACCCTTCCCAACCCCTTTCCTTTTCATAACCGCTAGTCCATTCTTGGGTTCTGTGAGTCTGCTGCTGTTTTGTTCCTTCAGCTTTGCTTTGTTGTTATACTCTACAGATGAGTAAATAATTTAGTATTTGTCTTTCTCTCCCTGGCTTATTTCACTGAGCATAATACCCTATAGTTCCATCCATGTTGTTGCAAATGATGGGATTTGTTTTCTTCTTATGGCTGAATAATATTCCATTGTGTATAGGTACCACATCTTTATCCATTCATCTACTGATGGACACTTAGGTTGCTTCCATTTCTTGGCTATTGTAAATAGTGATGAAATAAATATAGGAGTGCATATATCTTTTTGAATCTGTGATACTGTTTTCTTAGGGTAAATTCCTAGGAATGGAATTCCTGGAACAAATGGAATTTCTATTTTTAGTTCTTTGAAGAACCTTCATATTTCTGTCCACAATGGTTGAACTAATTTACATTCCCACCAGCAGTGTAGGGGGTTCCCTGCATGTTCACCAGCATTTGTTGTTTCTTGTCCTTTGGATGTTGGCCATCTTAACTGGTGTAAGGTGATATCTCATTCTGGTTTTAATTTGCATTTCTGTGATGATTAGCAACATGGAGCATCTTTTCATGTGCCTGTTGGCCATCTGAATTTCTTCTTTGGAGAAGTGTCTGTTCAGATCCTTTGCCCATTTTTTAATTGGGTCATTTGCTTTTTGGGTGTTGAGGTGTGTGAGCTCTTTATATGTGTTGGATATTAACCCTTGTTGGATATATCCTTTATGAATATATTCTCCCATACTGTGGGATGACTTTTGGTTCTACTGATGGTGTCCTTTGCTGTACAGAAGCTTTTCAGTTTGTTCATTTTTGCTTTTGTTTCCCTTGCCCGAAGAGATACGTTCATGAAAAAGTTGCTCATGTTTATATTCAAGAGATTTTTGCCTGTTTTCTTTCATGAGTTTTATGGTTTCATGACTTACAGTCAGGTCTTTGATACACTTTTGTGGTATGGAAGTAGACAGTAATCCAGTGTTATTCTCTTGCATGTAGCTGTCCACTTTTGCCAACACCAGTTGTTGAAGAGGCAGTCATTTCCTATTGTATATCCATGGCTTCTTTATCATATATTAATTGCCCATAGGTTTGTGGGTTTATATCTGGACTCTTGATTCTATTGCATTGACCTATGGCTCTGTTCTTATGCCAGTATCAAATTGACTTGATTACTGTGACTTTGTAGTACAGCTTGAAGTTGGGGAACGTAATCCCCCTCTGCTTTATTCTTCCTTCTAAGGATTGTTTTGGCTATTCGGGGTCTTTTGTGGTTCCATATGAATTTTGAACTACTTGTTCTAGTTCATTGAAGAATGCTGTCAGTATTTTGATAGAGAGCACATTGAATCTGTAGATTGTTTTAGGCAGGATAGCCATTTTGACAATATTAATTTTTCCTATCCAGGAGCATGGGATGTATTTTCATTTATTAGTGTCTTCTTTAATTTCTCTCAAGAATTTCTTGTAGTTTTCAGGGTATAGGTCTTTCACTTCCTTGGTTAGGTTTATTCCTAGGTATTTTATTCGTTTTGATGCAATTGTGAATGGAATTGTTCTCCTGATTTCTCTCTCTGCTAGTTCATCATTAGTGTATAGGAATGCAACAGATTTCTGTCTATTAATTTTATATCCTGCAACTTCACTGAAATCAGATATTAGTTCTAGCAGTTTTGGAGTGGATTCTTTAGGGTTTTTTATGTACAATATCATGTCATCTGCAAACAGTGACAGTATAACTTCTTCCTTAGCAATCTGGATGCCTTTTATTTCTTTGTGTTGTCTGATTGCCATGGCTAGGACCTCCAGTACTATGTTGAATAAAAGTGGGGAGAGCAGGCTTCCTTGTCTTGTCCCCAGTCTTAGAGGAAAAGCTTTCAGTTTTTCACTGTTAAGGATGATGTTGGCTGTGGGTTTGTCATATATGGGCTTTATTATGTTGAGGTACTTGCCCTCTATACCCATTTTGTTGAGTTTTTATCATAAATGGGTGTTGTATTTTATCAAATGGTTTTTCAGCATCTTTGGAGATGATCACGTGATTTTTGTCCTTCTTTTTACTGATGTAGTGGATGAAGTTAATAAGATTTTCTAATGTTGTACCATCCTTGCAACCCTGGAGTGAATCCTACCTGATCATGATGTATGATCTTTTTGATGTGTTTTTGAATTAGGTTTGCTAATATTTTTGCATGCATGTTCGCCAGCAATATTGCTCTGTAATTTTCTTTTCTTATGGTATCTTAACCTGGTTTTGGTATTAGAGTGATGCTAGCTTCATAGAATGAGTTTGGAAGCATACCCTCCTCTTCTACTTTTTGGAAAACTTTAAGGAGGATAGGTATTAGGTCTTCTCTAAATGTCTAATAAAATTTAGTGGGGAAGCCATCTGGTCTGGGGGTTTTGTTCTTGGGTAGTTTTTTAATTACTGATTCAACTTCATTGCTGGTAATTGGTCTGTTCAGATTTTCTGTTTCTTCCTGGGTCCTTCTTGGAAGGCTGTATTTTTCTAGAAAGTTGTCCATTTCTTCTAGGTTATCCAGTTTGTTAGCATAATTTTTCATACTATTCTCTAATCATTCTTTGTATTTCAGTGGTGTCTGTAATGATTTTTCCTTTCTCATTTCTGATTCTGTTTATGTATGTAGACTTTCTTTTCTTGATAAGTCTGACTAGGGTTTTATCTATTTTGTTTATTTTCTCAAAGAACCAGCTCTTGGTTTCATTAATTCTTTCTATTTTTTTATTCTTCTCAACTTTATTTATTTCTTCTCTGATCATTATATCCCTCCTTCTATTGACTTTGGGCCTCATTTGTTTTTCTTTTTCCAGTTTCAATCATTGTGAATTTAGACTGTTCATTTGAAATTGTTCTTCCTTCTTTAAATAGGCCTGAATTGCTATATACTTTCCTCTTAGTACTGCCTTTGCTGTGTTCCACAAAACTTGGGGCACTGAGCCGTTGCTTTCATTTGTCTCCATATATTGCTTTATCTCTGTTTTAATTTGGTCATTGATCCATTGATTATTTAGGAGCATGTTGTTAAGCCTCCATGTGTTTGTGAGGCTTTTTGTTTTCTTTGTACAATTTATTTCTAGTTTTATACCTTTGTGATCTGAGAAGTTGGTTGGTACAATTTCAGTCTTTTTTAATTTGCTGAGGCTCTTTTTGTGGCCTAGTATGTGATCTATTCTGGAAAATGTTTCATGTGCACTTGAGAAGAATGTGTATCCTGCTGCTTTTGGGTGGAGTGTTCTGTAGATGTCTGTTAGGTCCACCTGTTATAATGTATTGTTCAGTGCCTCTGTCTCCTTACTTATTTTCTGTCTGGTTGATCTGTACTTTGGAGTGAATGGTGTGTTGAAGTCTCCTAAAATGAATGCATTGCATTCTATTTCCCTCTTTAATTCTGCTGTTATTTGTTGCACATATTTGGGTGCTCCTTTTTTTGGGTGCATAGATATTTATAATGGTTATGTCCTCTTGTTGGACTGACCCCTTTATCATTATATAATGTCCTTGTCTCTTGTTACTTTCTTTGTTTTAAAGTTTATTTTATCTGATACAAGTATTGCAATCCTGCTTCTTTCTCCCTATTTTTTGCATGAAATATCTTTTTCCATACCTTCACTTTTAGTCTGTGTATGTCTTTGGGTTTGAAGTGAGTCTCTTGTAGGCAGCATGTAGATGGGTCTTGCTTTTTTATCCATTCTGTAACTCTGTGTCTTTTGATTGGTATATTCAGTCCATTTACATTTAGGGCAATTATCGATAGATATGTACTTATTGCCATTGTAGGCTTTAGATTCAGTTACCAAAGGTTCAAGGGCAGCTTCTTTACTATCTAACAGTCTAACTTAACTCACTTATTATGCTATTATAAACACAATCTGAAGATTCTTTTTTTTCTCCCTTCTTTTTCTTTCTCCTCTACTCTTTATATGTTAGGTGTCATATTCTGTACTGTGTATCCCTTGACTGAATTTGTGGGTACTGATTTAATCTTGAATTTGGTTAGTAATTAATTGGTCTTCTTCCTTTACTGTTGTTTTATTTTCTCTGGTGACAGCTATTTAGCCTTAGGAGCATTTCTATCTATAGCAGTCCCTTTAAAATACACTGTAGAGATGGTTTTTGGGAGATAAATTCCCTCAACTTTTGCTTATATGGGAATTGTTTAGTCCCTCCTTCAAATTTAAATGATAATCTTGCTGGAGACAGTATTCTTGGTTAGAGGCCCTTCTGTTTCATTGCCCTGAATATATCATGCCACTCCCTTCTGGCCTATAAGAGGCTTCTGCTGAGAAGTCTGATGATAGCCTGATGGGTTTGTCTTTGTAGGTGATCTTTTTTCTCTCTCTGGCTGCTTTTAATACTGTCCTTGTCCTTGATCTTTGCCATTTTAATTATTGTGGTAGGTTTCTATATGAGCTCAAATAAGGAGTTAGGAAATAATTTTAAAACTAAAGCTAGTTTGGTATTGTGGTAAGTCCTATGTTAATGAGGTAAAATCAAGGTTTATACAATGTATCATGGCTTCTGAAATACACAGCTCACTAAATATTTAATGTTTGTAAGTTCTACTGGACATGATCCTTCTGTAAACTTGAGAGAACACTTGCCCTTGGTGTCTATGTCCAATCTCTCTTATTTGTACTTAATTAATACTTGACTTGCATGGAGTCAATTTACTCCAAGGGTAAATTTACTTACAAAGAAAAAAATTTAAGTGTGAAGAAAACAAGTCTGTGCCTCTGCATTATTACCTTGTATCTGTTCAGAAAAGTCAAGAAAAAAAATGTTTTCCTAGGTGGTGGAATAGGAGGAAGGGTGAAAAAATTTTCTGTATTTTCTGTAACTCTTGAATGGAGACTCAAAAACATAAATTTTAAATGTCAATAACAATAGGAAAGGACAAATGGATTTAAATAAGGGTTGTTTGATCTAAGTCTCTTATTCTACTTTTTAGATATGATGTCAAATTGCTTTCACATGACAACACACCAGAAGTAAAAATAAAGGAACATGACTTAGAAAGTTTACCAGATTCAGGAAATGGATGGGCTTTTTTTAAGTGCCAGAATCGTAGTAGCTTTGGGAGTGAATCAACAGATTAAATAGTTCCATGGTAACTACTAAGATTCAATCAACTCAGCAATATTTTCTGAGACTATTAGGTGCTAAACAATGTTGTATGTGACATGGAGATATACCACAAAAGTACACTGCACGGTCCCATCACCTGCAGACTTTATAAGTCTTTATTCAATTTATATGTATAAAAGTAGAGATGTCTGTTTAACATGTAACCAACTCCCAAACCAAGTGCTTTTTGCTACTGGCAGTGAGAGAAGGGGTGGGAACAGAGGTGAGCTCCTGGAAATGGTTATAATTTGAATAGACTGAAAGGTCATATTGGATGTTGGAAATGAACAAGAGCCCAAGTAAGTCAAGTTTAGCCCTCAGAAGAGCTGGGAAGAATTTGGCCTGATAGAAGCTGGGGGTTGATTTGGAGCAATCGGGGAACAATGAAAGAGTCTGGAGAGGAGAATGTGTTTGGGAAGATGGTCCTGTCAGTGGGATGGAGGTTGACAGAGGGAAAATTATTAGTTATGAGGCCACTTCAGTCTTCTCCACGGTATGTAAGTGTCAGCACAAGTGTGGTAGTGTGAAAATGAAAAAAGGGAGAGGCACAAAAGGCATTTAACAGAAATACAGATCTAATGCACAGCTCACTAGACTTAAATAGGAGACAATTCATTTCCCTTTTAAAATTTTGATATTGGTTCTTCTCTTTTTTCTTGAGTTATTTTCTCTCCACCTTGCTTATGTATTTTTTTAAATTATTGTAAAAGTTTACCTGTTTTGTTTTAAAAATTTGAAAAACACAAAAAAAAAGGCATTAAAAAGAACCTAGACTACTACCACTCAGAGATGATTTCAGATAACATCCTGATGTACTTTTCTCAACCTTGATCGATGTATTTAGGAGTGATCATTAAAAAGGATGGAGATTAGGTAGAGTACGAAGATGAGGCAGCAAAATATTTTGTCAACCACTGCCTTCAAGTTGGCTTCATAAGGTTGCCATTCTCTGCCTCTGCCATGATCCAGGCAGAGCCCATAGCTTTCCTGTCACTTTCAGATGCAGGAACCGTTTCATGTGCAGGAATAAAAAAGTCCTGCTCCATCTAGATCAAAGCAATGCTTCTCTCTTCCCTAAACCCAGGCCTTTATGTAGTTTACAGTCATTCACAGGACCGAAGAAGACAATGGCCAGGTCTTTCATTCTCCTCACCCACCTAACTCATGTGTGGGAAGATCCACATACTCTTACTTCAAGGGTGAAAGTGGGACCTGTATGCCACTGCTGCTCCCTCTCTTTCTGCCCTGCCGTTGGGGACTGCTCCAGCCAACTCCCACCTCCAGATACCTCCAAGGCAGCATCAGGCACCTGGGTCTATGCTGAGCACACACTCTACCCCTATAAATTCACTTCAGATAATCCCTTCTGAGAAATCTCTTCTATAAACAGCTCCTGGTGGTGGTGGTGGGGCTGCTAGGCTTCTTTGTCTTTTTTTGTTTTTTTAATTTATTCTAAATACTGTGGGACTGTCTTAACGTCTTTCTTGAGAATATAAGAATACTTGTTATTAATTATTCTTAGCTTTGGGCTTTAACAATAGAAGTTCCATATATATATATAAAACTCACACAGAAAATAATAATTGGAATCATATCACATCACTTGGCATCTTACTTGATTTTCATTGGTATTATACAAAGAGCATTTCCCATGTCAAGGAAGTATTTTCCAAAAGTGTGATTTTTACTGGCTCATAATTTTTCATCACATGACTGTCCACTCCCCATTATTTACTCAACCATCACTCAACTAGACATTTACAATCAGGCTACTATAAATACCACTGCAGTAAAATCTTTGTATGTAAATCTTTGGGCACATCTTTGTTATATCCTTAGGATATAGGAAGGAAATGTTTCAATCAAAGGTTATAGACATTTTTAAGGCTCTTGATACATAAAGCAGAGAAAAGCCCTCAATAAAAGTGGAGTAACACCACACATACACATTATACTCAAGCATTTTAACCATATTTTTCACCTTTGCAATTTAATAAGAGAAATATCATCTATTGTTTCCATTTATATTTCTTTGATTGTTATTGAAGCAGATTCTTACTTATTGACTCGATATTTCCTCTTCTGCAAAATGTTCATGGCCTCTAATTTTTTTCTTGAAATGTTAATATTTTCTTATTGATGTATAAACTCTCTCTGCAATAAGAACAGCTAACCATGTTTTCATAAGGTATTTGTGCAAATGTTTTCCAATTTGTTTGATTTGATTTTGGCTTGCAGAAATTCTTAGCTTTTATGCAGTCAAACCTACTGGAATCTGTTGCATAGCCCAGTTTAAATGGAAAGGTGTTTATTAGAAGGAGAGTAGTTAGCTCACAGAAATTTAAATGAGATCCTACAGAAACCAGAGGGAAATGAAACTAATCTCAGCATCAACAACCCTGTAAATCTCCTCTAATCTCCTGGGGTCTCCATTTGATTTAACATATTCCTACCAACAGCAAATTTATCAGATGGATTAATAGCCTTCTGCTTGTATATCCAAAGGCCAAGAGGATTTGATTTATTTTCAGGTAGAAAGATAATGGGAAGGAATTCTGGCTAGCCCAACCTTATGACATGCTTATCTCCAGAACAATCATTGTGCCAAGAAAATATAGAACTCTAATCTGCCAGATAAAAGATGTATCAAGAGAGAAGAGAGCAGCTAACTCAAAGGAAAGGCTAGATTAGGGAGTGGGCAGACAAAGCAAAAGAAAACAGAAACAAAGAAACACATAAACACATGTCCATTAGAAGTTTTTCCTTACTGTTTTCTTCTACTAGTATATTGCTTCTTTCTTCATTCTGAAATCAGTAAATTTTTCTTCTGGATTTCATTTTTTATATCTGGCTCTGTCTTCACCAATCTCTTCATTCCTCCCTTCCGATGTTCACTTCATCCTTTCTACTGGCCTGGCCATAGCCAGAATGACCAGTTCAAGGCCCCATGTCTGTGTGTGGTCCAATGAGTTCATTTTCCTGGTTCCCCTCACCTCCAACACTCACAGACACTCCCCTTCCTGGGTACACCCTGCACACCACCACCAAATTACTATTCCCAAAACACCACATCGCCCATTTAATGACATCATTTTCCTCTTCCAAAGCTTTACTGTAGCCTCCCTGTTGTACCTATTTACTAGAGAGGAGATGACAGCTAATTTGACAATGAAGATGTATTTCATGAGACCCTCAGGACTCTCATAGATAAATCTCCATTGTAGAGAAGGGAAACTGAAGTTCAAAGAAGTTGAGTCACTAACCTATTGTTTGGATGTGGTGGAGCTGGGACTAAATCTCTGTTCTGCCTGGATCCTTAAATAAGAAACCAACCTCCCAACAGTGGATGGGCCTCAGAGTACAGACTCAACACCTTAGGCTTTTTTAAAGCTCCAGGCTTTGCTGCTTCTCATTGCCATATATCTATCCTTCACTTTAATCACTTGTCTACCACCTCCCAATCCCACTACTACTCCCAAGCCTGTAATCTTCTCTTTTGCCTTCATTTCTGTACATTGGGTATTTCTCACCGATACTCTGCCTTCCCCAACTTACCACCTTTTTAGAGTTCAGTCCCCTGAATTTCTGCTTTTTCCATAGTCTTTCCTGATTATCTCATAAAAATAGTATTTTTTTCAAAATACCTAAAACCGGCTTCTCTGATATCCATTTAATTGTGAGATTGTCTCTTATACCTGCGTACATTTTAACTTTTGACTATCCTGTCAACTAGATTGTAAGCCTCTTGAGGCCAAGTCTGTGATGGGTATTTCTTTGTATTCCCGCATGTTCAGTACAGGTCTTTATAAGAAATTAGTCAATGCCTGTTGATCCATGTTTGTCTTTTTCAACCTGCTGTATTAGGAAACATAATAATTCTTAAAGTTTTTCCCCCTTGGCAAACTACTAGTTCACTTTTAAGACTTTCAAATCTTTGGACTTTCCTATTATGATCAGTGATTTTCATGAGTGAAGACAGTATCAAATGTGTAATTCTGAGATTGTAGGTAATATACTAGAAAATTTTCACTAACATATATGTAATTTACCTGCTAATTAATATGCAGAGGGAATTTACTACTATATTCCAGCATAGGTGGACTATTATTGATATATCTTAAAAAGTTCATAGTACCTAAAGAGACAGGAAATAAATTTTAGAGGGTATTACATTAACTTTTTTATCCATTACTATGTACTTTTTAGTAGATTTTATAATATTTGATAAAATAAATATAAGTTACTGAGAGACAAAATGTTTTTGGACAATGTAGAGAAATCATCTAAAGATTTTTATTTGGGAGGTTTAGAGCATGAAAATTGCATGAAACTTTGGAAATGATAAATGTTTACAATTTGCATCCACATTGTTACTAACACAATAGCCTGTTAAATCCCTTACCATGAATATAAACAGACTGCAGGCCATCCACATTATTTATCAAGGGGGAAACAGACATTATTCACAAATTTTAATTGCTCCTATGGCACCAACAGTCTGAAAATGAAACATAAAAATGTAGCCTTGGGGAAGTTTTGCTGTGCAATGACTTTAGTGCAAACCTGACCACAGGGACCAATGCCTCTAGTACAATTATGCAGGGACCTGAATAAAGTAAGTTTATAGTTTCAACCCAAGTCCTAGTGGACAGCTGGCATATTTTAAAACTCATTCTATCCACTGTAAACTCAAGAACTCCTACACATGGATCCAAAATAAAGAAGTCAGAGATTGGATTGATATGGAAAGTGTATTACATGCTCATCCTTAAAAGGAGTTTTTCCCAGTCAAGCTCCAAACATTCTGCTAAAAACTGGGGGAAAAAAATGGTGCCATACCCTCCTTACCTAAACAAATTAACTCTCAAATATTGCAAAATGAGTATCAATTTTTCTTCTAAAATTAAATTATTGTAAAATACAATGTTAAGAAAAAATTAATTTTAGGAAAAAAATGTTAAAAACATGAAAGTTTTAGGAGGTAGGTTTGTTTTTTTCCAACTAGGAGCCACTCATACTCCCTCAAGGACCAGTGCCCTGAGGTTAGCAGAAAGATTTTACAATTAGCTCTAAGGGGAAGAGGAAGCAGCCAATAGGCAGGCTTGGAAGATTAGGCCAATCCTAAAGCTAAGACTTAAGAGGGTTGCAAAGCTGAAGAGCAGGGCTGGAAGTAGGGGTGGTTTAAGAAACAACAAATGAGCAAACAGGTCTTTGGATTCAAATCACAATAGTCCCAGACTTGCTCTGCCCGCAGCCCACTCACCATCCTCTGGTTGCTCAAGTCAAAACCTTGGAGTCAGATGGCACTGTCTTCAAACTTACAGCCTGAATCCTACTGCTTCTAATGACCCTGCTCCTATGTTTGTGCCACTACAGTCAACATTTTCAGCACCTTAAAGAACATCACTTCTATGCTTAAAATCCAGCAGTGGTTTCTCATTCGAGGCAGAGTGAAGCTAAAGTCCTTTAAATAGCCTACCAAGCTCTGCACCATCTGCTCCCAACTGAGACCTTCACTCTTGATGTGCTGCTCTTCACGGAATGGTCTTCTCCCAGTATTTCCACTTGCCTAACTGTTCAATCTCCAAGTCTCTGCTCAGACATCTCCTCAATTAGGACTGCCCACCCTATTTAAAACTGCACCATGTCCCAAGCCCCTGAACTCCTACCTGCCTTCTCCTGTTCTACTAGTCTTCCTTTTTTTTATAGCACTATCACCTTCTACATAGTCTACTTATTTATAGTATTTGTTGTTTGTTTATATGCCCCTGTAGAGCCAAGGGCTGGCTGTCCCAAAATGTGCCACTTTGTCATATGATTATTTTAAATTAAGTTACTTTGGTAACAGCCAATGCAAGAACACTCTGAGCCCCTCTGTCTCACTGAAGTCAAGAAATAAATTTCCTATGTAAGAGGGAGGCAAGACATCCTCATCACCAGAGATAGAGCATTTAGAGGCAAGAAGTCTACATAAACAAATATTTTTTGTTCTCTTACTTACTGATTACTCTAGCCCAAATTGTATAGAATTTCTTACTAACTGAAGTTCCTGACCATGCTTTTGTTTTTGTCCTGTTAATTCCTTACAGATTTACTGTCTCTTTGTCTAAAAAGTATAAAAACTCCCTGCCCTGGTCATTTCTTTAGGTCTCAATTTCACTGTTGGGCCTCCATGTAGACATAATTAAACTTTGTGGGGTTTTTTGTCCTGTTAATATGTCAATTTAATTCTTATACCAGCCAGCAGAACCTTGAAGAGTAGAGGAAAATTTTCCCTACCCAACACCCCCCTTATAAAATGTGTAAGGCTCCATGGGAACAGAGATCTTTTTTTCTGTTCACTAATGTATTCCAGATACTTAGAACAGTGCCTGGGACATAGCAGAAGCTATGTAACTATCACCTGAATGAATGAATGAATGAATGAATGAATGATCAGTATTTTATCTGTGAAGAAACTGAGGCACAGATAAAATAGTGATTTGTCAAACTGAAAAGTAGCAAACTCCCATTTTGTACGTTTCCCACTGTCTCCAGAAGACATATTCCGTGGGTTACAACTCAATTGTAAAGATGCTGAGTTCTACATTGATGAACCTCAAGAGTTAGGAGAACCAACATTTCACAATAATTTCAAAATAATTTAATTTAAATTTAAAATGTTAAAGACAGGGAGATTACTAGAAGTGGAGGAGAATAAAGGAGAGTGAAGAATCCCACATCATGTATCACCCAAAATAAGGATAAAAATTAAAGATTGTAATTACCTATGTGTTCATCAAACTTCTTTACATGATTCATTAAATGTAACCTTAAAACATATTAAACCCATGTTTATTTGCAATGTATTTCCTTTTTAACATTATAAAGACATTTTCTTTAGCTTCTTTATTAACTAACATTCACTTACTTATTCCAGATTCATTTCAGTATTTTTGCATTCCCTGTTTTCTACAACTTGTACCTTATTTCCTTCTTTACTTTTCTAGGGGGTTTTTTTTGGTCAATTTTTACTGTTTTATATATTTTATGTGGTATTTTCAGTTTCTTGCATTGATTTTCTCTACTGTTTTCCTGTTTTCAATGTCATTGATTTTGCTGTTTTTACTAACTCATTCCTTCTGCTTGTATGGATTTATTTTGCCTTTTTTTTTTGCAATAGACAGATTACTGATTTGCCATCTTTGATAAAAGTACTTACTGCTTTAAATTACTCTCTCAGCTCTACTTTAGCTGTGTCCCATAAATTTATATGTGCTGTATTTTTCATTTTCATTTTTATTCCATTCTATTGTTCCCCCACCCACAAGCCTTGGGACTTCCTCATTGACCCATTAATTATTTAGACGTATGTGGTATAATTTCCATGCATTTTGAGGTTTTCTTGTCCTTTTTCTGTTACTGATTTCTAGTTTGATTCTATTATAGTCAGAGAGCATATCCATATGAATTCCAAGTCTTTTAAATTGGTTGAGATTTGTTTTACAGCCTAGGATATAGTCTGTGTATGCTAATGTTGCATGGGCCCTTGAAAAAAGTGTATATTCTGCTGTTGTTGGGTCATCTATAAGTATCGATTAGATCTCATTCGTTGATGGTGTTAGTCATTTCTCCTAGATTTTTGCTGATTTTCTGTCTAACAGTTCTATCAATTGCTAAGGAAGGGGTATTGAAGGCCCCAACCATAATTTTGGATTTTTCTATTTCTCCTTTCGGCTCTATCAGATTTTTTTATTTGTTTATTTTCCATATACTTTGAAGCTCTGTTGTTTGGTGCAAACACATATAAGATGCTGTGTCATATTAGTGAATTGTTCATCATGGAAATATTATCAGGCTCTGTGCTATAAAGTGGGATCATCCTAGACAATTTATGATCAGAAAATATGTGTATTCAAACTAAATATTTTCAACACGCAAAATAGGGTTTTCCATTTTTTTAAATAGACTGTTTTTAAATCAGTTTTAAGTTTACGGCAAAACTGAGCAGCAAACAGAGAGAGTTCTCATATATGCCCTGACTCCACACACACATAGCATCCCCCCACCATCATCCCGCACCAGAGCAGGACATTTGTTACAACTAATGCATCAATACAGGCACATCATTATCACCCAATGTCCTATAGTGTACATTAGAGTTCACTCTTGGTCCTGTGTATTTTATGGGTCTTGATATAAAAGTTTAATGACATGTATCCACTGTTTTAGCTACATACAGATAGTTTCACTGCCCTAAAAATTCTCTGTGCTCCTCCAATTTATCCCTTCTTTCCCCTTAATCCCTGGCAACCACTGATCATTTTACTGTCTCTTTACAAACCAGAGGTTTTAACCTTGCATTTTGTATTAGTTAAGATAGGTTAACTGCTATAACAAATGTACACAGAAATACATAATACTTCAAACTCAAGGAAAATATTCTTTTCTCTCACAAAGTCTAAAACAGATACATCTGATTGGAGGACACCTCTGCTCCATGTGGTATTCAGACTCCTTTCATCTTGTGGCTCTGATATCTTTAACATGTGGCTTCTATGGTCATTGTACCTACCTACACAGATGGGGAAGGAATGGGAAACATAACGTGAGAGATCTTTTGAGGGGTAGGTCTGAGAGTGGTGTACAACTCAGTCTTATGGCTACTCCCAAGTGCAGTGGAGATCAGGAAGTATAGTCTAGCTGTGTATTCAGGAAGAAGAGGCAACAGGTTTAGTGAATATCTACCCCATCTGTGTCACAAGTCTATGGAATCTATGGAGAGACGTTAGGAGGTTGTTCAAGCACACAGAAGATGTATTCAAAATGTTGCCTTCCAAGTGCATTTTCCTGGGGAGAGAGAAGGAACTAGCCCTGACTGTACTGATTAGGAAAGTAAATGGGAAGAAGGCAAATTTATGCTGAGGCTTAAAAGTAGGTAGAGACAGGAGGGTAGGGATAGAAGGTAAGGGGAATCTGGGCATGTTCATTGTTGTGATATAGGACGCTGGGTGCTGCTGCTCCCAAGGGACATCCTACTGTAAAGAAACTCATTGTGCCTTAAAACAAAGCAGACATTTAGCTGTGAGTTCCAGGTGAGGGTCTCAGCAGAATTTTTACC
This sequence comes from Manis javanica, assembly GCF_040802235.1. Lineage (NCBI taxonomy): Eukaryota > Metazoa > Chordata > Mammalia > Pholidota > Manidae > Manis > Manis javanica. The sequence goes on along the minus strand of NC_133164.1, from coordinate 104,575,987 downwards.
AAGCTTTTGTGGCAGTCTTTATGGCATTGCTTCAAAACTTGTTTCATTATCTCAATGTTCTTGCTAGGACAGATATTTTTGTTAATCTTTCTTTAATTTAGAATTGCTCCAACCTGATTATCATTACAATTAGATAGACTTAAAAGGCTAATTCAGCAGTCAGCCTACTAGTTGATGAAGTCAATTCTATAGTTTTCTTTTTGTCTTAAGTTTCTTAAAGCAACTCTTCTGCCCGGATGTATCAACCTATGACATAAACAGCAGCATAGGAACTAAAGAGAAACTTTAGTTGGTGAAAATCAGTGTGTTGTGTGGCTGAATGGAGGGTAAAGGGATTATGCTGTTAAGTGGATTTAAATGAAAGAATCTCAGTCACATATTTAAAGGCAAATCTTAAATTTGTTTCATAAACAAGATTTAATGCAAGACAAATTTAGGCCCAAATAGGGTTTTCATGAGCTTCAGTATCTCCTGCCTTGTTCATAAATCACAATATTGATCAGATATAAATTAATGCATGCATGTATACATTTGTATATGGGAACTTATGAAACCTCATTTATTTTGTGAGAATGAAGTAGAAAGCAATTTTTATATTATCAACACCTAAATTAGACCATTTAGCTTTTTAAAGAACATTTAGCTGGATCTTATCTACATGAATCTATTCTTCCCATCTTCCCATCTCAAAAGAAAAATGTATGACTATCACTCCTGCTACAACTTTTGCTGTACATCCTTGGAAAGAGAATTAAGATCAAGAGGTGAGGATTAAATGACAACTTAGGAAAAGAGGTGGAGAAGGAACCTCTACAGAGTTTCATTTGTAATTCTATTACACATTTCTTCCCAATGACCAATGTACTCTGTGAGTGGCCACTGCATGTTTTATTTGACTTTCTCCCTTGATGAGATGTGCCTTGCTAAAAGATCTACCCTTCAAATAATGGCCATTGTTTAAACTGATATATCAGACAGTGAGCAGACTGTATTTGTATATTCCAAAAGTATTTAGGTGTACAAGTTATTCACTGTACCTTTAAAAAGATTCATTACCTTTATTAAGATGCCATGAAATAATATGTCCTTCGGGGGTATCACAAAAAGGGTGTAGATGTAGTAAATCAGTCAAAATTATGCCTAATTGGGAAGGTAGAGGAGAAAGATCATTTTCAGTAGAGTTAATAGCAAGATCCCTTCTGTATACCTGAAATTCAAACCATAGATCAGTGCTCTCAACCCTGGCTGTGCTTCAGAACAACCAGTATGGCTTTTAAAAAACATGTCCAGGTCCCCACACCAGATCTACTAAGTCCAAATATCTAGAGTTTGCCTCTCACTGCTCTGCATTTACCTTTCTTAAAAGGCTTTCTTGTCTTTGATATAGATCCAGGGTTGAAATCACTGCTCCAGAACTTACTGCTATGAGGTGAATCAACATGCAGGGTTGTCGAAGACAAGGAAAACCTTGGAGTCACAGGAAAGATGTTCAGTTAGCTAAAATTCTCTAGGCCTTTGGTTGGGAAGGGTAAATTGAAGTAGGACTGTGCACATGGCCAAGAGGGCACAAATTATAAAGATGCAACCTTTTCTTGGACTACTGGAGTAACATCCTAGACAATATAGAAAAGTAGGTGCTCAATTAAAGTTCACTCAGAAGATGACAGTTTTGAGGCAGAAGACATACTGAATAAATCCAAAGCAGAAAGAGACCCAAGTTACAATTTAAAAATTGGTGTCTGGAGTTGCTCATAGTTACTCAGTACTCAAAATAGGCTAGTGTGAGCAAACTAAGATATTCTGTGAGTATATTTAAATGTAAAACACCATTTTTAAAAACAGCATAAAAAATTGTGAAATGTATCATTTTATATTGACTGCCATGTTGCTATGATAGTATTTTGGTTATACTGAACTTAATCTATTTATTAAAACTTTACTTTTTCTAATGGAGCCTAGAAACCTTAAAATTACACTATGTTGCTTGCCCTACATCTCTACAAGACAACACTACAAGCTATAGCTCAATGCTGTAACTAAACTGGGGAGACTATGGGATTGAGGAGATCATAGCTTAAGATGGAGTAAAGTAACAGGCTTTTGTTTTTAACAAGCCACTTAAAAACAGACCCCTAGGAAGATAGCTACTGGGTAGAATCACCTGGGCCATACCGGGGGAAGAGCATCTTGGAGGAAACAGTGACTTCATTTCCTTGAAAAGCCCCGAAGAACTAAAGTTCAGCATTTCAAGGCTCCAAACATAACCAAGAGGCCTTACATTAGAAGCCTGGCCAGCTGGTCGTGGGAGGGCCCTGCCCCGAGGGAGGAGCATTCCGGGCAGTACAGCAAAGGCCCAGGAGCCACGCGGCCCAGGAAACCACCCCCGCAGCTGAACAGGACACTTCACTAGCCCCTCCTTGGATGACTCTCCTTAGGCCCTTACCCTGAAAGAGGGAAATTTCTTCCTCAACTTGGGGAAACAACGCTCTCCGTGCGCACGCCTACGCTCCACTCCAAGGCTCCTCACACAGTACACTTGGAGACCCTACCCTGGCAGGCAGCAAGCGTGCGGCAAAAAGAACTGACCCAGGTGTGCGCCTAAGTTCTATGCGCCTGCGCGAAAATCCCTGTTCTCTACCCCACCCCCCTTTAGCCTGTGCTGGAGCATCTTCGTCCCGCCTTTTCAACGCCCCCACCTGTGTACGTCACAGAGTGACGTGTAAGGCGAACAATCACAGTCCCCCTCTCCTCGTGAGTCTGTAGGGAAAGGGGCGGGAGGGGAGGGAGGCAAGGGGGGGTGGGGAAAAGACGGAAGGAGCAGGCTTCGGGGGCTGGCTAGTCCCAGCTACCCAATCAGAAGCTCTGGGGAGGACTGGGGCGGGGCCTGAGAGAGGGTCGGGTGTGGGGCTAGGGAAAGGAGTTGGAAGACGGCAGGGACAAGAGGGTGGGCTCCCAGAGATTAAAGGCGGCCAATCAGAGAGCGCCGGCTTCATTCGGGGAGCGGCGTGGGGCGTCGCCGCCGCCGCGGCGCGCGCTGGGGGCTGGTTAAGGCCATGAAACAAAAGAAACCGTGAGAGGGGAGCCGCTGCCACCTCCACCAGCCCGCCCCGCCGCCGTCCCCACCCACCCACCTAGTTACCTACCTCGGCCTCCTTCCCCTGCCCCTCCACCCCGCCCTCTTCGGTCTCTGGGCGGCCCCGGCGCTCCTTAGCTCCGGTCGCCAGCCCCGCCGCCTCCCTAGAGGAAAGGTGTTTGCGCGCTGAGCAGGGCCCGGGCCCTGTCCGCCATGGGGCCAGCCGCCCGCCGCGCCTGACCCGGCCGCCGCCGCCGCCGCCGCCATTGACAGCGCGCCGCCGCGATGCCGAGCGGCAGCTCCGCGGCCCTGGCCCTGGCGGCGGCCCCGGCCCCCCTGCCGCAGCCGCCGCAGCCGCCGCCGCCGCCCGTGGGCGGCCCGGAGCTCGAGGGGGACGGGCTCCTGCTGAGGGAGCGCCTGGCCGCGCTAGGCCTCGACGACCCCAGCCCGGCGGAGCCCGGCACCCCGGCGGCCAGGGCCGCGGCGGTGGCAGCGCAGGGCCAGGCCCGGCGGGCGGCAGGGCTGTCTCCGGAGGAGCGGGCTCCGCCCGGCGGGCCCGGGGCCCCGGAGGCGACCGAGCTGGAGCTGGAAGAAGACGAGGAGGAGGGGGAGGAAGCGGAGCTGGACGGGGATCTGCTGGAGGAGGAGGAGCTGGAGGAGGCAGAGGAGGAGGACCGGCCGTCGTTGCTGCTGCTGTCGCCGCCTGCGGCCGCCGCCTCCCAGACCCAGCCGATCCCGGGCGGGCCCCTGGGATCGGTGCTGCTGCCCCCCGCCGGCTTCGATGCCCGGGAGGCGGCCGCAGCGGCAGGGGTGCTCTACGGAGGGGACGATGCCCAGGGCATGATGGCGGCGATGCTGTCCCACGCCTACAGCCCTGGCGGCTGCGGGGCGGCGGCGGCCGCCCTGAACGGGGAGCAGGCGGCCCTGCTCCGGAGGAAGAGCGTCAACACCACCGAGTGCGTCCCTGTGCCCAGCTCCGAGCATGTCGCCGAGATTGTCGGTCGCCAGGGTGAGTGCGGGGAGGATGTCCTGGGCGTGGGTGGGGAGACGAAAGACGGGCTTGGGGCAGAATAAGGGAACCCGGCCAGTCTCCCCGGTCCACCACGAAGGGGTCCAGGAGCAGCCGAGGGTGGCTGAGATGAGGAGATGGGTCACCTTGCGAAAACCCACGGTGATCCTCTAGTTTTGCATGATAAAAGGTGTTAAGTTTCTCGAGCCATCCTGTCCGGCGGTGTTCACTTTACTCGGGCAGTATTCGTGGAACTCCTGGCTGGCGTGACACCAAAAACCTCAAGTGAGGCGGTAAAAGGTCGTTCGTTTGGGGGTTCGGTGTTGTACACTGAAAGCTTCGAGATTGCAAGTTTGCGCAGCCGAGTATCTGGTAAAAGCTCCCAGCTCCCCCTACAACAAACAGCTTGTTCAGATGAAGAAACTGACAGAAATGGAGGCTTGTAGAAAGAGCTCATTGGAGAGGGAAAGGGGTATTCAAGTGGTGGGTAACGCCACCACCCGCTTCTGCCTCTCCGCTATTCATAAACTTAGCTTTTGAAGAGCAGCCTAAGTCTGCTGATCTTACCGTATTCCTTTTGATAAAATCCACCCCTCCAAGAGGCACATTGTTCTATCTTTTAGATCACTTTAGTGTACGCGATAAAGAAAAATTGGACAGTAAGGTAATTGAGTTAAGGAACTTTGTGCGTTTATACAGTTTTCTGAAATTCTCTTCACTTGCCAGCACACCAGTACTGCAGACAGACTCCTCCCACGTTGTTCAGACAAAGGACCTATGTCTCAGATTCCAGGAGTAGATTTGTGAAGGTGGGGGAAGGGGATGCCCAGAGCACCTCTGCATCTGACGTTTTTAGGGAAGGGCCTCTGCTCTTTAGTGTGGCTTTTTCCCCTGTATTGAAGGACTAAATATTACCTGCAGCTGCCTTATTACAGTATGGTTTAGCCTGGGTGATGCATGTCTCTTTATTGTTAGAGCATTGTTGGGGTCAAATAAAGAGAAATGATTGCGCTGCTGTTTAAATGATCTCATCTTTCCCAAGTGGTCTAAAGTACACACAAATAAGAGGTCTGTCGAAATGGTGGTTTCAGGTAACAGTGTGGGCTTCTTACCTCTAGGATTTTAATAAGAAAAACCCATCTGAAATCTCGATAGAAGAAATAGCTTATTTCAGACTGCCCGATGATGGTACTTAGAGGCGCTGTTCAAAGCTGGTACCATCCAATTGAGAGTTTATTCCTATAGTTTGGTAAATAAGTTTTGCATGCCTTGATTGGTTGGATTTTGTTTTGTTTTGTTTTGTTTCAATACTTAAGACACTAATCTAGGAGAGAATTGCTTCACCTTACATAGGATAGAATTTATAAGTCGAGAATGAGTTGGCTGTTCAATTAAAGGAACATCAAGGAAGTGCTATGTTTTAAGCTTATATTTTGCCAGGCATTGAGTTTATGGCAGTTGGGAATGTAAGGTTGATTCAGACAATACTTGCTGCCCTTAAAAAGCTATCAGTCTAATAGTGGAATGGCACTAATGTGTTGTAGTTACTGGCACTAACTATAGTAGTGTGACATTGTCATACATATGAGAACATCAACCCTTCAGGGCTTTGCAGAATGGATAGGACTTTAAACAAATGAAAATGGAAGAAAGACTGAGAAACAGTGTGAGGAAGGTGTGTTTGGGGTTTTGTTTTTGTTTTTTCATCGAGGATCTGGAAAGGACAGTAGTGAAAAGGGCTGGGAAGGTATCTGTTCTGGCCAGAGTATGAAAAACCCTCCACAGCATGGCAAGATGCCCCTTCCTCAGGACAAGTTGTTTCAGTGTGCTTATGGTGACAGTTTAGAATAATAAAAAAAAAGAACATTTACATATCAGTTTTCCTAAGGGAAGAAAAAGTGATGTTTTGTATGTTTAATTAATACAAACTTTTGTCCTCCTGTTATACCCTTAAAAGCACTATGGTGTGGTCCATAATTGCACAACTTTATCTTTACATACATCCATTATTTAAAAGTAAACTGAATTTATTCCAAATTTTCTTTTTGTACCATCTATTAAATTATAGCAAATGAGATATAGTCTTCAGTTTTCTGTTAAAGCTGTGCTTACTGGTTAATAAGGAAAAGTGAATCTATGTATGTCTTAGGACATGGAGACAACTTGCTGACTATTCCTTTTGCACTTAATATTTTCCCAGAGTTGACAGTACTGTTAAAAGTATGTCATCATCCTCTATCTTATCTTAAGAGCAGAAGTTCTTGCCCTTTTCCTGTTCTGAACCATTCAACTAGTGGATCATTGACCCCTTTGCCACCCCCACCCTTCAGCAGCAACATAATAAAACCTGTAGTTTCCCATTTCTACAGAGAACTAGGCCAAATTCTAATGTATACATCCTTCACAGTGTAATAATTTCTCTTTTCCCCAAGTGAATAAAAGGGCAAATGATTTAATTTACTTATTTGCTTTGGATGAATTAAATTTTCATCCTTAAGAATTATCCATTCCTGTCATTTTATTCATTACCTGAAGTCATAATTTTCTGTTTGATATCTCTTAATTGGTTTGGGAAATAATTATGTCACAGATGGAGACATTTATGACTTCAGCTCTGAAGCGCAGATAGTAGGACAAATGGAATTCTGAGTCATCTAGACTAGCAGCTCATATAGATGGCCTCTGGTTCAAGTCTCTGAAAAAAACAAGCCACAGCTTTTGATAGTGATGAAAGCTGGCAGAATGTTGACCTCATATTTGTACTCCCCAGTAGCATATGGTCATTTCCAAATGTTAAATTGGCCCCATTTTTTAAGCTGTGCTTCTCACTTTGAAACCAACAATACTGTAAAGTAAAGCCAGGAACTAAAGAGGCTTATTGATTATCAAAGAAATTTTAGAAAGACATTGGAAGTAAATATGACAACACATTTAAGACATAACTTTTTAAAAAATGTAGTACCTGCAGGACATACTCACAGTGGTTACATAGGTCTAATTTCAGTCAACAAACTTTGTTCCAGTTTATAGTCATTGATAATCCAGTTAAACTAAAAAGGGATTTAAAGTAGAACTCTGTGCCCATTCTTAACTGTATTGTAAGAAACACTGAATGTCATAAATTCAGTTGTTTTAAAGACTCAAAACCTGAGGTTTTATATATAAGATTAATGTGTGTCTTCAACTATTTTCATTACTGACTGTAATTGATGATATACAGGTGTGCTATGTCCTTATATCCTAGAAAAGTCATCACAACTTTTTTGACTATACATACAACCTGTCAAAAAAAAAATAAGCTTTTATCCCCCAAATTGAATATTTGTGTATGAATCATATGTATGCTGATATATTATACATTATAAAACATGTAAAAAAAGTTTTAAAGATCAGTAAAAATGGAAGTTGGAGTTCTATTTTTTTTTTCCCCTGTGTTCCAATGAATTGGTTATCACTGAGCTAGATCCTTTTGGGGATTTTTTTCTTTATTGAGCTACTCCTGTCTTCACTGATCCTCTGTGGTTGTGTATATTGTCATATTTTAAAGGGTTAATATGTTAAACTGTTTCAGGTTCTATTATATGTCCCTGTGACAATTTCCCCCAGTTTTCTTAGGGTAGAGCCACTCTTCAAGTTCTATCTAACACAACTGAAATAAGGTGTGAGCATGTTTTTTCAGGAAAAAAAGAACGCTTGGTACATAAATTCTCTGTTGAAGAAAGAAATACACATTTCATGAGAGGTAGTTTCAGAATAATGCTAAAGCACTGTCATCTTTTATGAAGGATGAGGGATTGTTGGCCTCTCTTTGCTAAGTGCTTTACTGGAGCTGTTAACCCTGCTAGGCAGTTGTCCCCATTTTATAGATGTAGAAACTAGATTTCTGAAAAATAACTTACTCAAATAATGGAACTGGATTTAGACCAGTTGTTAGACATCAAAAATAATCATTCTAATGAGAATACTGCTGCCTCAGTATTGAAGCATCGTGCTTGGGAAGGTTCAGAATATTTGGGGCTAATTTCTGCCCCAATCATGAATTGGGATACTGTATTTCTAGCATGTGTAACTTAAATTATCACTATCAAAATTAATTTACTTAATAATAATTCTGGTGTCTCTACTACCCAAAGACACAGTTATCATTCTAGTTCTAATGTGTCTAACTAAAAATTCACTGTCATTTATAGTTCAGAAAGTTCACTTGTGGGTATATACATGCTACCTTTAAAAATTAAGTTTTATAACTTTTCTAGGCTTCAGTGTTTAAATTTAGTTGATAATAGTTTGTATTAGTTCAGGACCAATTACTGTTTTGCATAATACTAAATGGGTACTACTATCTTTTCTTCCTGCTTACTCAACTAATGAACTCAGCTAATATTTTGATTCACTGGGGAGGAATTGGACAATAAAATGTTATTTCAGGGGTGTATATTCTACCCTCTGGTTATCAGCCACATAAAAATGATCCAAGGAGTCAAGTGCTTGTGAACTGTTAGTCTGTTAGAGATTTCAACCTAGAAAAATTTCCACCGACATTAATAGACTGTAATTCTAGGTGGTTCTTAACATCTTAAATCTGCAAGGAAAGGTAGCATTTATAGTATGTGTATATATGTTGTATGACTTATAAGATAATGCTTAATATTTTGTGAATTATTTTCATTAAATCTGAAATTAATTTGAACTACTCTATTTAATCTTGTTTACCTCCTCTTGGCTTTAGCAGTTTCACACATCATATTCTAATGTGGTAGAACTAGAACCAATTGATGTCTGATTATCTGTTTGATATATGACACTTCTGTCCAGATAGGTTTAAATAGTATTCTGTGATTACAAAGAACTTCTACATCTCTGTATTTAAACAACAATGGTTTGTTTTTTATTCACAGGGGCTCTCTTATTTTAGTCTTTCAGGCCAAAGAAGCAGCCACCATCTTAAGTGTTGGCTGGTCTTCCCCTGTGCCAGAGGGATCAGAGACAGTGGCATATCACATGTTGGTCTTTAAATGTTAGACCCGGAAGTAATAATTATCACATCTGCTCATGTTTCATTTATCAGATCAAGTCATCTGGCCACACCTAACTTCAAGTGGGTGAGAAAGTGCTTTACAACCATGTGGCTACAGGAGACAGCCAGAGTATTAGTGATCAGCCGTGATGACTACATTATTGTTTCATAGTCTATGGGGTTGTTACAGAATTTTTTTAAATGTAGTTATGCTCTGTAAATTTGTAAAGTTAAACTCTAAATGAAAAACCAGATAGTAAGGTTCATAATAAGGTACTAAATTGGTAAGTGTATTTGCAGTTTAAAACCTTCTTTCGGAAACTCCAAATAGATTGTGGGTAATCTATTTTAAAACCCCATTGATCGTCACGTGATTCTAAAGTGATATTTTTCTTAACTAAACTGTGTCTTAATGCTTCCCAAATAGCTTATATACCATAATTTGTGGTGTTACTTTTAACTTTTCCCATTCTGCCATTACTTACCATATAGACATTTATAAAGACTAAATCTGATATTTGAACCTTTAAAATAATTGTGTTTAAACTGAATGTAGGCACAGCCTACTGCTATTTGAATAGTTCCCAGTCTTCATTACACGGCTGATGTTGAGAATGTTAAGTTACACTGCGTAACTAGAACCTCTTTCATGGCAGTGTTGGGGATTTAAGTACAGTTCGTGTGGGCCTGGTTTGCTGCCTTTGTCCAGTAAGCCAGGGAGGCTACAACTCATTGCATTCAGGGAAGCCTGACTTCACCCCAAGTTGTATCATGGAGTAGTAAGACTGGGCCTTAAAATAATAAAGACAGTTCTGTAATGAGAACGGATGTAATTGAAAGTAAGCATATGTAGTTTGTTTTAAACATTGCTGGGGGACAGTGGAGAGGGAATAGATTTCCAACTAGGAAATCTCCCAGAAAGTATACTTCGGGCAGACCTTTTTATTACCATGCCCTTTCTATACCACTCACCCCTCCCTCTTGTTTATCTTCTACCTTTCCATCAGAACCATTTGGTATACTGCAGGAAGGGACACTGAACTTGGACTCAGAAAACTCATTAGGGACATGGCTTCACCATTTGTTGCCTGTGACCTTGGACAAATCACTTAACTTTGGCTGAGTCTCAGTTTCCTCTTGTGGAAAATAAATAAATAAACCTGCTCCATCTACTTGTTCTTCCTGGCCCTTCCCCCATACCCATTTGTTGTGAGAATCAAGTTTGAGAAGATGCCGTTTCTGCAAACTCACTATACAATTGAAAGTATAATGACAATAAATTATACAAGGTAATGTAAAATTTATAGTTTTTTTTTATTGCTAGATATGTACTCTGAGAAAATGCTAGTTGAAACTAAAAATTATCATTTTAGTTTTTCCTGGGCTGTACCAGTAACTAAATGATTTGTATTTTTTAAAATTTACAGTATGTCTTAAAATCTATTTGCAATCTGAGCTTTTGAAATGTGTTTCTTGGTAAAGAGCTAAGCTGGTCTAGAAGAGAATCATTTACAAATGAATCCAATTCCATTATATATGGTACCTAAACAGAGATAATTCTAAGGTTTCTATTAACATCCTGTAAGGGGCATGAACCTAATTTAAAAATCCTCCATTAGAGAAATTATTCGCCCTTTCATCACTATTTACTCCATCATCTGGGTGTTTCAGCTTTATATAAGAAAGGCCATATATAAGCCTCTTTTTTTTTTTAAGCATTTTGATCCTCTTCTCCAAACTAAGTGAAAAAATAGGGGGGATTATAGTTTAACCTCTATTTAAAAAAATACTCTGTACATGCTGGGAGTAGGAGAACTAGGGAAAAAAAAGGTTGAGAGAATGGTGTATTTAGGAGTCATTAATTTGTAATTTTGGGCAATTCAAGGCTTCACTTCATGTATAAAGTGAGATTGAACTAGATGATCTCTGATAGCTCTGATATTTTGATTTTGGTCCAAAAAGAGCCCCTAAAATCATGCAAAAATATACCAGATTTCAAATTAACACATTGATTTCAACATATCTCCTCCCAGTTTTGTAAAGTTTATAATTTCTTAACATGGTTTTCACAATCCAAATATAAGTTTAATCTTTTAGGAAGTAACTTTCTATAGAAAATTGATTCCTTAGATTTTTTTCTTAAATAACAAACATTTAAGTGTGTTGGGCTTCTTACTTCTACTATACAGATAAGGAAAGAAACCTATGGAGATGATAAGTAACTTACTTGGGGTCTCAAGCTAATAGAATTGGGGACTTCAACACTCCTATCTCAGTAAGGCGGGACAAGTAGTCAAAAGACCAGCAGCAGTACAGAAGATTTGAACACCAACAATCACCAACAATAAAAGAAAATAATAGATCGACATCTGTATACAAACATGCGTAGACACCAGATCCTTTTGGTAACTGAAGTTGATATGTCAGTGAAGGCAGAACTGATTCTCAGTCATCTTTGCATCCTGTCAGCTAAAGTACCTCACACAAAGTAGATACTGTTTATTCTATTGAATTGTTAGATTAGAAACCTGCAATTTTATTGTTTATCATTTTAGTTTCCATTTTGCAGTAGTTGGGTTTTTCTTCCCTCTTGCCTTTATTCCTAACCCTTCACCTAAGGAGCCAGTCAACTTTACGTTGTTGGCAGTTTTTGTTTTAAGAGTAGTAGATGCCAGTTGATTTTAATGCATTAGATGTTTGTATGTATGCCCACAATAAACAAAGCTAAAATCACACAAATGAAGCTGTTTGAAGTATTGTCAAAAGTGATACCTAAAGTGAGAGATTATTCTTAAAAATTTTTTCTGAGAATTCTAAAGAGCTACAAGAACACTTGAACCCTAGAAAGGAGAGCTTGTATGTGGAATACGGTCCTTGAGATTGGAAAACTGTCTGAGATCACCTAGGTGGGTGCAGTGTAATCACAATGAGGTCTTAAAAGCAAAAAACCTTTCTCAGTTAGGTTAGAGATAGGAGAAGGGGAGAGATCTGAAGCATTAAAAGAATATGGCCTCCATTGCTGGTTCTGAAGATGGAGGAAGTAGAAGTAAGAACACCCAACACACTTAAACTGAGGAAGCTCACTCAGTCCTATAACTGTAAGCAACTCAACTCTGCTAATAACCTGAATGAACAAGGAAATAGATCCTCCACTGGAGTGTCCAGAAGGGAACCCAGCCCTGCCAGTACTTTGATTTTAGCCCTGATTAGACCCAGGTCAGACTTCTGACCTACTGTAAAATAGACTCTGAAGTGACTTTGTGTGGTAACTTGTTACGGCAGCATTAGGAAACTAAAGCAGGCAGTAAGCAAAATTAAAGAACAGAAAAAGATTTCTGGATGGAGGCCTCCTTATTTTTAGCTCCTAGAGGCTGTCTGCAGCCATGGACTGTTTGCTTTCAGGCTGCACTTCTGAGACCAGCTGGAGAAAACTCAAAGGACTCACAATTAGCTCAGACCTACCCAGATAATCTGGATAATCTTCCTGTTTTAAAGTGAATTGATTTGTGTACTTAACATCTACATTGCAGACTGTAATTCTACACCTGGTTCTTTTGTTATAAGTACATCATTCCACATGTTTTATGCAATTAAAGATGGTCTGGTCTTGTGGTTTTAAACTTTTTTGACTATGACACCACTCCCCCCCAACAAAAGAACATTTACACTGCAGCCCATTGTACACAGACTTCAGTGAAACATTTGGAATGCATTGAGTTTTCCTTTTTCTTTTCCCTTTTTTTTTCTGTTGCTTATTGCAGCCCATTAAATTGATACTACAACACATGGTTTGAGAAACACTGGAGATACCATCTTTCAATTCCTTTTTTTCACCTTTAAACTCCTCTCCCAATAACAGAGGCCCTCTCCCTCTCTTAATTGCTGAGACAGCTGGTAGGAGGGGCTCTTTTTACCCCAAAGAAGCAAGACAGGACCTTTGCTATCCTGAGAGGACCAGAATTCTGGCTGCAGCTAGAGAGTTTTAAAGTGAAACACAGCCCCAACCACAGTGTTATAGAAAGAGGAAATGGATTCCTATACCAAAGAGATAAGTTGAAGCCATTTTTATTTAGGGAATTTACTTCCAAATCAAAATAAAATTACAACCAAGAAAGCTGTTGGTGCCTTCCTAGTTCTTAACCTCTACAGTCTGATAGCTTGCCATATGCTGGTTTTTATCTGTAGCTGTAAGAAAACAATTGTTAATCCTTACTTCCTGGAATTAAAAACCTTGTTCAGCTTTGAGACTATGAAATAATTTACCCTGATGTTCATACAGTTTAAATGTTCTAACTATATTTCTTTGAAAAACTGATGCATTTTTGTCTGGCTCAAGTTTTATAAAAAATAAGAGTATAAGGAGAAAATAAGTCTCCTAGCCTATACCATAAGTAAACCAGTTTTATGACTGCATAGTATTCCATTTTATAGCTGTATCAGCTTCACACTAACATGAACAGTAAATAATATATACAAAGCTCATTTTGCACCTCTATGCAAATTTATACTCTCAGCAGCTAAATATGAGGGTCCTTTTTTCCCATTCTTACCATCTCTTGTTTTTGATATTTGATAGTCTTACAGGCAGAAAATGATACCTCAGTTCAATTGAAAATAGGAATTTTCCTGTTGAGCCATTTATAAATTTCCTTTACTATGAGCTGTTTTTTAAACCAAATTTTCTATTGGATTTTGGTTCTTTGATATATAGGGTAGGTGTATGTGTATAAGAGAGAGAAATCAGCTATTTGGGATATGAGTTATAAAATGACTTTTTTACCTTGTTTTTGATGACTTATGCTAGAACAGCAAATTTTTTTAAAGTACAGTTTAATTTATCAGTACTTTGAGTTTTGTGTCACTTTGAGATTATAGATTGTTCCATAATTTTCTAAATATCTTCAAATTTCCAAATAGAAACTTAATCTAAAATATTCCAAAGGTGTTTTACCTTCTGTACCTGCAAAATAAAACAAGGTTTTTTCCCTCTACTTTGTGTTCCTGTTCAGAACTCTACATATTCAAATTGTCTCCAACTTCTAGAAAATGTGTAGGTTCCTACAAAAACACTATTATAATTCATTGATGTTGCCTGTATTCCTAATCTGAATTTAGACTACTGTGTTAAAAATGTCTTACAAAATTTAGGAGAGAGAAGAAATACTTTTTTCTATTCTGTTGGCAGTGGCCTAAAAGGGGTTGACTTTGCTGTCTTCCTTTTACCTCTAGCCTGTCGTACCCTATCTCAGAAATGGTCAATGCTCAAAACATTCATCTTCTGTCTTCCTAATAAGCCATGTATTACACACCTATTTATTAGTATCAGCCATAGGCCAAATAGTGTTCTGTATACCATTAAGCGTACTTTCTTAGTTAATAATATACCTACTAGATATTAAACAATATTCTACTAAGGTGCAACTGACTGTTGCTTATAGTCCTGGAAGTATTTATTTGGAGAAGTTTCCACATGGTCAGTATTACTAAAGGTTGAGAGGAGTGAACCTTAGATAGACCCTTAGGCTTATTTAATTCTCCTTTTGTCTTTAATAGAAATTGCCTGGTGTTTTTCTGTAGAATGATCAGGACCCTCTTTGTTAGGAATGTGACTGTAGCAGACTGCCTTCTTAAGTAGCCCAGACTATAACCGCATGTATTCAAATTATAACAGTTAACTCCCCTGAGTGTATGATGCGAACAGTTGTGTGCTCGTATCACCCCTTTCAGAATTCATCAGCATCTCTCCATCAATCACATACCGGCTAATAGAAAGTGGTCTCAGTTCATAGGCCCAGGCAACACCCACTATGCTGAATGAGGGAGTCTTCTGGAGATTCAGCCTGTATAAATAATCAATAGATAAAGAAGTTTTATAGCTCTTGTATTTAACCCCACTTTCTCTTGTGGAACAAAAGCAAATAAAGCATTTTCCTACCCTCAAAAAGGTATCCAGTCAATTTAATCTTCTTGTAGTTCTGGGTAGGGGTAAACTTACTGCAACACTCTTTATAATAAAACCTTTCATGTTTTACAGTAGCATAAGTTCAAATCATTGTAGTAATTTCTTGATAGCCTTAAGCCACCCCCTTCCCCCTGGCTCTAAGTGCTTTCCTTGCAGCTTTGCTTTTACCCACCCATCCACACCACCACCACACCACCATCCCTGCTTCTCAAATGAATGTAGCCTTCAGGTTAGAGTAAACCTGACTCTGAAAGGGTTTTCATGATAGGTATGAGGATCCAGTAGTGGAAAGCAGCCATTTCTTTATAAGTTTCACAGTTTGTTGGGAGGGGGAATAGGCTTTTTATTTGTGGTTAAAATCTAAAAGTTGAGTGGTAGGTTGAATGAAGTTGTGTTGACTATGCTATAATTGAAGTTAGCATAATCAACTCCCTTCAGAAAGGTTGGATTAGCAGCATGGGGCCAGAATATGAAAGTCTTAAAAAGCTCCAAAAAAAAAAAGCTTAGATGCAAAGCAAGATGCATAAGAAAGGACCATACAGAGAAACAATGATCTTTGTTTCAACAATTATTGTGAGGCCACCCCATGGTAGATACTTGACAGCCACACAGTGATTTGGGAATGCTAAAGGGCACAGAAACCAGTACTGAGCAAGAGGAAGCTTCATAGAGGATGAAGCATCTATACTAAAATCTGAAAGGCTAAGCAGGAGTTAAGCAAGCAGAGCTGGGAATAAAGAGACAAGGACAAAGGAACATTCTAGTCATGGAAGCAAGGGAGCATGGATAGGAATTTAACATGGTGGAAGCACACTGCAGAGTTTGGGGAGGAGAGAAAGGAGTGGAGTGGTAGAGAGAGAAAGCTAGTGAGAGGTAATCAGATACCAAGTAAAGAGGGACCTTGTGTGCCATATTTTGTGAACTTTATCGTTAAGGTAATGAAGCCATTAAAGCACTTTTTCAAAGAAGTAATTATGTGATCTCTGCTGTATTTATAAAGCATTATCTAACTAAAGTGAATACAGAGAAGAGATTGGAGTGAGGCCCAACTGGTGGCAAGGAGAGCTACTTTGTGTTGGGGGGACTATTGCAGTTATACAAGCTAGGCATGCTTCGTGTTAAGATCTTTGAAAAATGTTAACTCCCTAGAGTTTTATTCTCCTTTAAATACTGTTTGAAGGCCTCTAGTCTCACATTGTTGGCACTGAAATGGCTAATTACCCCAAAAAGTTAAAGGATGACAATTATGAATAGTTAGGCATATGTGTCTTAGATATTTTAAGTTAAATATACTTGGGATTTGAGTCCAAAGTGTTTTGTTTGAGAATGGCTCTGCCAGTCAGAGCCATCCTCCTTTGGTAAAACTACATCCCAATGCTCGCATTCTGTAAGTTTCCAATGTTTCTTTTGAATTTAGCAAGAACTTTACAGTGAGTGCAGAATGATTCTGTGTTTCCTACCTCAGGCTTTTATAGTTGTCTCACCCATACATAGTTCAATAGCATCTTTTTTTCTTTAAGGTACACATCTTAGTTAAATTGTCAAAAATAGTCAATTTTTATACAAATAAAATGCCCTTCATTCTATTTCACTGATTAATAATTTAGCTAATGTACCAGTACAGCTAGTATAAACACAGGGATAAGCACAACTGATTCTTAGCCTAAAATTCAACCAATGCGAGCAGAAATGAGATGACCTTTGAGCCATGAGCACTTCGCTGTTGTTAGCAGTTGAATTTTACAGAAGAAAAGGTAATGTTAAGCTAAAATGGTAAGACAATTAAGCAGAAGTTAGTTAAAGAGCTTCTATTGTGTAGTTGTGTGAAATTTCAAGGTTCTTGGACTGACAGACTGTAGATTTGAAAGCATACAAGGTTTAATTCTGGCTTTGCCACTTACTAGCTGTGTGAACTTGGACAAGGTATACAGTTATTCTATACTTATTTTCCTTGGCAATAAAATGAGTATAATAGTCTATAGTCTTAGGGCTGTTGTGTAGATTATATGAGACAACAGATATTAAATGTCTCACATGTGCATTGATGGTTTTTCTTTGCCACCAACACCCTGCAAAGCTGTAAACCATTAGTGTTCTGACTGTATAGGGCACTTCATTTCTCAATTGCAATGACCAATAATAGGAGGAAGAAAACAATAAGCCTGACTTGTGAGTTAAGATCCCCAGACAAGTATACCTGAGGATCTAGGAGCATTAGTGGAATTAGGAAAAGCTGTTTGCCATCTAGGGATAAGTGTTTATAATAAGAAAAAATTCTAAAATTAAAAGAAAGAAAAACCTGCCCAGAAACAGAAGATTAGCTTGAAAGGAGTTTTGGAATTTGTCTTTATCAATATTGATTGTTGAAGTAAGTGTTGTTTCTTATGAAATGTTTTCTTTCTAACAGGTTGTAAAATTAAAGCACTGAGAGCCAAGACAAACACATATATCAAGACACCTGTTCGTGGGGAAGAGCCTATTTTTGTTGTCACTGGACGGAAAGAAGATGTTGCCATGGCCAAAAGAGAAATCCTTTCAGCTGCAGAGCACTTCTCCATGATTCGTGCATCTCGAAACAAAAATGGCCCTGCCCTGGGAGGGCTGTCATGTAGTCCTAATCTGCCTGGTCAAACCACCGTTCAAGTCAGGGTCCCCTATCGTGTGGTAGGATTAGTAGTTGGACCGAAAGGAGCAACCATTAAAAGAATTCAGCAGCAGACCCACACATACATAGTAACTCCAAGCAGAGATAAAGAACCTGTCTTTGAAGTGACAGGGATGCCTGAAAATGTTGACCGAGCACGGGAAGAGATAGAAATGCATATTGCCATGCGTACAGGGAACTATATTGAGCTCAATGAAGAGAATGATTTCCATTACAACGGTACTGATGTAAGCTTTGAAGGTGGCACTCTTGGCTCTGCATGGCTCTCCTCCAATCCAGTTCCACCGAGCCGCGCAAGAATGATATCCAATTATCGAAATGATAGTTCCAGTTCTCTGGGAAGTGGTTCCACAGATTCCTACTTTGGAAGCAATAGGCTGGCTGACTTTAGTCCAACAAGCCCATTTAGCACAGGAAACTTTTGGTTTGGAGATACACTACCATCTGTAGGCTCCGAAGATCTTGCAGTTGATTCTCCTGCCTTTGACTCTCTACCAACATCCGCTCAAACTATCTGGACTCCGTTTGAACCAGTTAACCCACTCTCTGGCTTTGGGAGTGATCCTTCTGGTAACATGAAGACCCAGCGTAGAGGAAGTCAGCCATCTACTCCTCGTCTGTCTCCTACATTTCCTGAGAGCATTGAACACCCACTTGCTCGGAGTGTTAGGAGCGACCCACCTAGTACAGGCAACCATGTTGGCCTTCCAATATACATCCCTGCTTTTTCTAATGGTACCAACAGTTACTCCTCTTCCAATGGTGGTTCCACCTCTAGCTCACCTCCAGAATCAAGACGAAAGCACGACTGTGTGATCTGCTTTGAGAATGAAGTTATCGCTGCCCTAGTTCCATGTGGCCACAACCTCTTCTGCATGGAATGTGCCAACAAGATCTGTGAAAAGAGAACGCCATCATGTCCAGTTTGCCAGACAGCTGTTACTCAGGCAATCCAAATTCACTCTTAACTATATATATATATATACAGAAATCCTATATCTCTATATGGACTCATAAAGGCATGGGTATAATGGTACCCCAGTAAGCTTCCTAATGAATTCTTATGACTGTTATCAGGCTTTATTGGGATTAGACTAAAGTTGTTAGTAAACTTATAAAAGGCTGCTATGGTAACACTAAACCTAAGTGGTCTCTTGTCTATTAGTTTGGTTTGAATTATTAATACTATTCTGTAGACCCAGAGACATAGCTTGTGTAAGAATTGCTAAAGCTGAAGTTCAACTTGGCTGAGCGAAGATACTTATAGGTTGTGTGAGCCTATGAGAAATTTGTATACGTTTAGGATTTCAAAACTGGGTCCCAAAGCCTAACCACATTAAGAGTTTATGGAGGGTACTTGGCATTACAGATGATTCAGACACTTCCCAGTGCTGCCTTCTTTACACTGCCAGTTTTGACAAAACAGGTTCATTTTTTATTTTACAACAACTTATGCCTAATTCTGCAGGATCGAAAGTAACTTTTTAAAGCATTGTGATTACTTAGTGGTAATAATAGGGCTGGTGGCAGTTTACTCAATCACTGGTTATAATTTGGGACAAAAACTGCTACACTGACTTTCATCTCGCCCAGAGTGCTTACAGCTGGTATGATCAGTGGATCAGGAATGCAATTGTGTCGATTGTGAATTCCTACCCATTGCCTCCCTCAGTGAATGTGGAAATAAATGGCCACCTGGGTCTTCCCATTTCAGGAAGGGCTTTGGGATGCACCTATATTGGCTAATAATTGAGGATGCGAACATTCCATTCATTAGTCTGATCAAGCTGTTGATTAATTTTTAGACTATAGATCAAAATGTGAAGCATTTTATGTTCAATCCATATTTGTCTTGCACATTATAAATATATTTTTATTTTTTAGTAACTTAGGGGAAAGGGAGGGAGAGAGGGATAATAATGCCCTTAACATAATTCACAAAAGCAGCTGTGATGACCTTCAATCAGTTTACGTCATTTCAAAACTGTTTCCAATCACAAGGAAAGTTTTACATTTCACCTGCGGATGTCTATAACTTCATCCTCAGAATGTCCCCAAATCTGTTGGCATTGAAAGGACAAAACATTATACTGGTGGGTTTTTCTACTAATTATTTTTTGAAGCATTATTTTCCCAACACAAAAGAGCTTTTTTTCTCAGTATAACAAAAATTGAAATCTTAATGTGTATTGAATAGTAAATAGACAAATTTTATTTTTTATTTTCACTTGAAGAGTTACATTTCGTATAAAAGTTTACAAATAACGGTTTTTATTTTGATTTTTTCAGTATAAAAAATTGCCTTGATGGCATATTATCATGTAATGCTAATTGCTTGTAGGATAGTTAAATGTCAGTATTGAAACCTAATCTTTAGCTGCCGTCTTGTAGATATGAACGAATGTTCACCAAGCATGTATTTTGTATTTTGTTGCATCGTACACTGCAACTAATAAGCCAAGGAAATCGACATATATTAGGTGCGTGTACTGTTTCTAAAAACCACAAACTAAGAATGATAAATTATCAATATAGTTTAGTATTTGCTAATTTTACTACACTCTTTTGTTATGTATATGTAGGGAAGTCATAGGGATTATAAATTCAATTTGAGTAAAGTTTAAAACCATATATTTTATGATAAAGGGCCTTTAACTTAAGATGGCCAAAGCACTGATATTATATATTTGCTGTAAAGAGAATTATAAGAGTTTTATTTTTCTGATATTAAAAGTTACTTAATAAAGACTTGTTTCCATTAACTTGAATGTATTCTCCTTGGTGTTTTTCGTGCAGTCATTAGTTTAGACTGGAAAATAGCTATTTTCCAGGATTGAAAATTCCCTTTTACAAAGTTTCCTCTGTCTCCAGCCAACTAACTGTGTTCACTGTTGTACTGACTTTTTTTTTTAACTATATTCCCTATGCTGTACTTTTCATTGCTATAACTTACTTATTTTATAATTGGAAGTTTGTACCCCTTTATCCCCTTCACCTATTTTGCCCATCCTCCTGCCTCTGCAGTTTTTTTAAATGTGTTCTTAGTGTTGAATGTGTCACTTATGCTCCATCCAAGTTTAGCTTTTTCTTTGAGTGTTCCATTATAGTAAAATTAGAGATTCAGCTAGTTTCAGATTATTTAGTTGCATGTTTGTATAGCTGACCACAAATAACCCCTAGTAAGCTACTTGTAAGTAAAATAGTAATGACTTTTTATACATTAATATTAACTAAAATCCTGAATCCAACTAAGACTCTACTCAGGTTCTATCTTTTGTTACAGGTGTCTGTCTTTTTAAGCACCAAATCTTTAAAACTAGTTTTCTCCTATATGAAGGTACAAGTTTTTAACTTTCAGTTGCTAAATATCTTCTGAAAGTTTTTGTGCTTGATAAAAATATTACTCCATTAATGAATTTGACTTGATGCAGACTGGAGTACATTGTTCCCATTTGTTAAAAACCAAGAATAAAAAACATATCTAAGATTCTTCTAAATAGGAGTGAAGAAGGCTAGAATGATTAGGTTTAGAAAATAGGCACAGGTATATTAATTAACTAACTACTGTTTGGGAACCACTGTCTGGTGTTAATGCTCTCTGTTACTAACCTCCTCCCCTCTTGTTTCTACTTTTCTCATTACAAAACTTTATAAATAATGGTGGTTAGGGTTGTTTATAGTGAACATCTTTTCCATGTCAGTATACTTCCACAACATAATTTATGGTTACAGTAATACTCTGCTTTATGACAATTCCATACCTTAAACATTTTCTATTACTGATCAAATAACTGGACAGTTGAGCACAGTGAAGAGGAAGGACATTGAGAAACCTCATAAAGCAATTCAATGTAATAAAGATTAAGAATATTTGACCTTTTTGAATCGCCATACCTTCCTACTTGGGTATCTACTTGGGTGTCTAATGAAAGTATTCCCATGAAGTGTCTTCAGCTGACCATGTGAAATAACTGGAGACTGTAAATGTTAAATTTTCCTGCCATTTGTGATTTTCTAAGTTACTTCTGTATTAATGTTCATCTGCTTTTACATTTTAAAGTAGTATTTGTGCACCAATGCAGGAGAACTTCCGTAATGGGGATAAGTAAATACTTTAAATAGTAAATAGTCATTGATCAGAGATGGGGATTAGAAGGCAAAAAACAGAAACAGCTGAAGAGACCACACATTTCTAGTCCCTCTGGGTGTTTTTAGAGGTCTCACGGAAATTTAAACTTAAAATTACAAATCTTCAATCTTCGTAAGCATGTGTTCATAAATAGCTTTTTAAATATTAAAAGTACTGAGAAGGAGCTATGACACTGGTTGAATACACACAAAATTGAAAAAGAACTGGCTTGGTACTAAGCTTGCTGTAGAGTCAGTAAATGTGGGCCAAGATTATGTAAATCTTTTTTGTTCAGTACCTACCAGCAACATAGCAGTGTTTGTATCCAAAGTCTCTAGCAGTGCTAATGCATAATTTACTGCATACATTAATAGTGAACATCAAGATCAGTAAGTCAGTCTCACCATCTTAAAGGCTGTACAAAAGATGACCTAGCCCCCAGACACACTCAGGTGGTGGTTCTGTTAAATTAGAGTGTTCTTGGGTAAGTCAACAAGTTAGCTTCTATTTGAAATGAAAATGTGAGGGCTTTTTAAAATCTGATTCTAGAACTGTAAGAATGTAATACTTAAAGCTGGAAGATAAATTTAGGTATTTATTTTAAAGCTCCAAGGCTTATTTCTATACTATATTTCCCAAGATCAAAAGCAAACAGAACTTTTTGACATCTGTTCCTGCAATCCCGAGGGATTTACCAAGAAACCTGAATGGGGAAGTGGTTCCCAGTCTACAAGAGTCATGGATGTAAAATGCTGAAGTAAGGCATTTACATCAAAAACCAGAGAGCTCAGATTTCAAAAAATGTTGAAGTACTTAGATTGTGGGTTTTGCTAATGCTAACTATGTAAATTACCTAGATTTAAAGTCCTTGAGGTTCACTATTAGGTGAAAATTTGAAGAATATAATAATAGAGTTAGTAAGAAATAGCCATGCCTACTATTACTAACAAATGTAGTGAGTGTTGTTTATGAAGTACAGTTTTCTGAAAGTAAGACTATCTAAAACCACAGAAAAACTGGATAGATGGGCTAGTTCCTTTCTTCCACATTGGTGCAGTCTACAAGAACTTGCTGGAAATAATCTTAACAATTGTGTATGTGTGAAAATAATGGTGTGAGTATCTGAAAGCAGCTCTTGAAGCTACTTCTTTGAAACAGTCTGTACTACCTCACGTAAGGACTTTTCTGTGTCTGGCTATTGATAAAAACCAAGAATGGACTATGAATGGGCTTTTGGTTGTGTTTGGATCAAACAGCAACGTTCCTTTGTTATTCTGTACATCACTGAATTTGTACTTCTTAGGAACTTAGCACAGTTATTAAGCCACCGATCATATTGCTTAGGATATTCCTGGAATTTCCACTTATCCAGAGGCTAGACATAGCTTCTCTTGAGTTTGTCCTCTAGTACATGTATGAAGTTTCTCAGAGAATTCTGAGAGCTGCCATCTCATTTGAAGTTGAGAAAGCAAACTCCAGAAGTGTAATTGTCCTGGCCTGTTCCCAGGGGCTTTTACTGAAGCACGTGAAACCCAAGGAGATGACTCTTAAGCCTATCCTAGAAGCTTGAGAGAATTCTAGTCAGGGTCATACTTTGTTTTCTCTTCCCAACCCAGATGATTGCTAGTACTTTTTAGAAAATAATATCTTCATTTCAATGATGTATTTGTGGTCAAGAATTAGAGAAGTGGTCCTTTTGCTTTTACTTTCTTTACAAGTGGACCAGCCTTGCTGGCTGTTGGATGCCATTTCCTCCACCTTTTCAGTGGCCTTCCTCCCGCTCCTGCCCCCATCTTTTTTAACTTTCCCCTGCAATCGCATCCTGCCATCCCTCCTCTACCACCACCATTCGGACACCCTTAGATAAATTTATCCAGGTAAAGGATGGAATCGGTTGGACTCCAAGTCTGTCTCTCTGAGGTCTTTAAATCCAAGTAGAACATTTCAGGGCATTTAATATGCCACCTTTTAGAGTTCAACTGATTTTCAGTTATTTCCCAGGATTTCCTGATCACATAAATCTTAGAAACTGCTCTGGGCCAGGCCTGCAAAGCTTCTTTTCCAGCTTTGACTGTATTTCAATTCAAGTCACCTTATTTTCTGACTTCAGTAGAGGGCATCTAATCTCATATTCTGCGGATTATGTACTTATACATGAAACTCAAAAAACTTAAGACCTAGAGACGCTGTAAAATAATTTGCTGTCCAGGCCACATCCTTTTTCTAATTTACTTTAAAACCCAGCATGACCCTGGAAAAATACTGCTGAAGTGCTGCTAAAAAGCAATATAAAGTAGAAGTAAAAAGACATTGGGTTTTGGAAAACTACCTTTAGTTGGATGACCCAGTTAGTAGGAAATGAACTCAGGTGCATCTTCTTATTTAATCTTTACCAAAGCCTTAGAGGCGTTTGGACTATTATCTCCATTTTGCAGAGATAAAAAGCTGAAGTTTAAGAGTTTAAGTAACTGGCTTAAGATAAAAACAAAAATCACCAAATCCAAAAGCATTTTCAAAAAGACTTCACAGAAAATGTCTTAGTAGCTAGCAACTGAGGTGTGAACATTTTCCATTTAACTCAGTGGATCTCTAATTCCTGGGCATGCCAATCAAGATTCAGGAGCACTTAATATCATAGGGTTAATTTGGATTCTCAAACTAACCATGAAGGATCTGAGCTAGATTAAGGCAATCCTTATTTCAAAACTGATTTGTGGACTCATACTGGGCACTGAAGTGCTCTGCCAAGCAAATGAAATTTCAAAATTGGCTGAAACTGGTCGAATCAGGTTTTTACTTTCATTTTAAATTTCATCTTTTAGGCCACAGCAAGAGTAGATAATGGCCCAGTCAGGTAACTTTTGTTGACTTTCTGAGGAATAAGATCTTTCCAGAATCATGGAAACTTTCCTTTATTTGGTGCTTTAGTATCTTAGTATGTAGTTTGACTTATCCTAGAAAAAAAAATATGGAATGGACCTCATCTATTTTACTACTACATGATGCCTTTTTTAATTTCCAGGACCACATTTCAACTTCAAGCTGCTTTTCTGTTCTGACCCTTTAATTTCTATTGCTTTTCCACATCTTACCAAAAGATATTTAAATCAGACCACTGACCTAAGGATCTTAATTCTGCATCCAATTTCTCTAACAATCCTGTGAGTTAAAACTGCTAACGGTGTCCTAATGGAGAAAAGGATTCCTCTTCTGGGGTGTCCATAGTTTTCATTTGCTGCCAGAACTCAGACTTATAAGCCTATTTGCTTCCCTCCCTTCCTTCATCTGAGTGGGCTAATCTCCCTTTACATCAGGGTTTTAAACTTAGATTATTGACATTTGGGGCTGGATAACTGGAGGACAGGGGAGCTGTCCTGTGCATAGTAGGACGTTTAGTCACATCTGTGTCCTCCACCTACTAGATGTTAGTTGTACACACAAATTGTGACAATCCAAAATGCCATCGGATGTGGCCAGTTATACACTGGGGGCAAAATTGCTCCTGACTAAGAATGACTGTTTTAGATAAACATATGAGTTTATTTAGATAAAACACATGACCAAACCCTTATTTAGCCAGTCAACTTGAGCAGGTCCTAGTACTTGACACTCTGGGAAGTGACAGAAAAATGTTTTTAAAGAGCTAAAATAACCACCATTTATGAGCACTTGGGTTAAGCATGCTATTAAATATTTCATAGTTGCATTGATCCTTAACTCTTGAGGGAAGTGGTACACCCTTTTTAACATCTCAGATGAATGAGCTTGCCCAAGGTCACACAGTGAGGGCAAACCTGGCATTCAGCGCTGGTCAGTGGGATTTTGATGTCTGTGCTCTCTTCCCCTGCTTTGTATTGTGTCCTAGTCCAGGGTCAGCTTACATTCTAATTGAGATACCAGTATTCCTAAACCTCAGGTCCCCTTTTAAAAGCTATCTCTTGCACGTTCCAGGAACTTTCGAGATCTCTCTACTGCCAGATGCCAGACTGCTGTGCCCCAGGGCTTGCTTCATAGCTAACCAGGCCATCCCTTCACTGCCCTTGCCACTAGGACAGATGGTATAAGCCTGGCAGTTCCATCAAGTTGCCTCAAATCTATTTTGTCTAAGAGACTGCTATCTGTGAGACAAACAATGGAGGACTAAGCTGCCTAAAAATCCATGTTTTGGGTGTCGAGATTTTATTTGAAAACTTAAGCTGTCTGTACCTTTATGGGCAGTCCCATTTTGCTGTGGTTTCCCATTGGACCCTGGTTCCATGAAGGAATCAGGGCTTTTGAAGCATCAACTACAGGCTTCAGGAAGGGGTGGGGGATGCCATGCTGTCTTACCTGTACAGGGCTTTGAGAGGCATCCTTAGACAGTGTACTCCCCATTATCAAAGCATGGAAAGAGCCCCTTAAGTGTTAAGTCCATGGTCCTCTGCTAGACCTGACCCAGTATCACGGGGTATGCATGCAGCAATCAGGCCATTTGGAGCTATCTTCGGTGGACTTCCTCAAGTTCTAGGGCTTGATGCTAACACTGGTTTGATCCAGCAAAGTTCCCCGATAGATCTGTCACTGTATCACTCAGATCTTGAAGAAATCTCTAGAAGCCATCTACAAAGGGACCAGAAACCAGTGCTGAGGGAGTGCTTTCCAGACTTTTCCACCTCCACCTTAGTTTCAAGAGCAAGCACACCCTTGAGCCAACATTGCTTAATTCCACCTGAACATTGGGATTATCTGGGATCCTTTGTAGAAGTGCTGGTGCTGGATGTCACCCTTCAGGTCCTGACTCAGTCAATCTGGGGCGCGCCAGGCGAACCTGTGTGTGATGAGGGGGTGGAGGCGACATATCAAACTCTCCAGGCCAGGTTTATTACAGACTCCCGCTGTAAGATGCAAGCCCAAAATTTCTTTGAAGTCTTGTATTTAATCTTGATCAATTAGCAACTCGCATTTTCCAAACATCTGTATTTGATATTAAAATAGGTGAGCTCCTCACATACACTTCCAAGAGTACAATCGGCGCACCTAGAACATCACTGCACACCACACACCTCCTGCTTTTGTTTGCAGCGGGTGGGATCTAGAGCTTCAGAGCCCTTCATGCTCCACAGCCTATGAAACTAGGTCCTGAGAGGAAATTCTCCAGCTCAGAAACCCCTTTCTCATCTGAGTTGGGGCATGGATTTCCCCTTGGTCAGGTTTTTCAGGGGCTTCATAGGCTGTGTGGTTGCGGTTGCTTCCAACTCAAAAGAGGAACAAAAAGCTCCATAGTTGAGTGACATTCTATTTTGACCAGGAAAGATGGCACGAAGGGGGGAAGACCCTGACAGAGTACAGCAGGGGACCCGGAGGCCCAGGCCAGGGAGAGAATCTCCGGAGTGGTGCTCTCACTCAAATGCCTCGCTTCCTTTTTCAGTCCACCCGGCAAAGAGTTGCTTATATGGTTATATTTGACCCTTCTGCCAATCCCGTGAGGGAGGGCTGTTACCCCATTTTGCAGTTGAAATGAGTGGGTAAGTGAGAGTCAGCAGGGTTGCCAAAACTGGAAACCAGCAGACTCGGATACAGAACAAGGACTGGGTAAGCTGAACCCACCCCAGCCATTTGGCTGGAACAATCTCCCCCAGCGCCAACCTTTTTAGAAACCTTTTCTCAGAACGTTTTCAGCATTAACACTCCAAATTCACAGCTTACATTAACTATGGTCAAACGAGGTCCCCTAGGTTTGAAATAGTTCATTCATAAAAAGTGTCTATTCCGAGGTGTTCATAGTAACCATACTCTCGTGGACATGGGTGTACCTCATTCTCCCTTACTGAGGACACGCAGCTCTGTGCCATGGGGTTACACAGTCTCCAGCTATCTGCAAGGCCACCTGGCCCCCTAACAGTTGTGAGACAGCGTGGGGCCTCCTTTAGGTGGACTTGCCTCCCCTCCTATCATTCCCATGACACAGCCTGTGCTTTGACATCCCGGAGGCCTTACAAGGGACACGGGCTTGCAGGGGACCCGCATCCTGACTGACACATCAGTACCTACCAGGGGGTGGCACCATTCAGAGCTGGAAGGCAGGCTGGCAATGGAGTCGTGAGCTTCCAAAAGGAACCCAGGCAGTGGGCTGGCTCCACGGAGGGGGGCAGCATGCAGGGCATCCAGTGGAGCCATCCCAAACCCAGTTGAGAGTGGGATCTGTGTATCATCAGAAACAGAGAGGAGACCAGAGGGGGGAAAATGTATTAGTTCCGAGACTGATCAAGATGAGGGATCAGAGAAAAGTGATGATTTTCAGCCTAGCCATCCAGGTACCTGCCTGGAGGTGCAATAGAGAGCAACTTGGCTCCCTAACATTTCTGGTCCAGGATGGCTCCGGTAAGGACAGCCTAATGACTGGTCCCATCCGCAGCTGCTGGGGCTAACGGGACCTGGCCGGGCAGAGGGATGGGGCTCTAGGGGTGGCAGCCGAAAACTTGGTCAGGATGATTCCTCAGGAAGTGCTTCCACCCCAGACTGGTCCCCACACCCTTTTCCAGGCCTCGCCTTGCCTTGCAAGGCAGCCACCCTCCATTGTCCCCTCCCACTAACATTTGTCAGTTGGGCCAGCCCCGGGGAAAGAGATACAATAAAAGGACTCTGTCCTTCCCTAGCTGGGTCCTCCCCTCCCACCCAGATGTCCCCTGGGGTTTAGGAAACAGAACTTAAATGCATTCTTCTAATGGTGATTGAATTCTTTCCTTCTGGGCAGCCACAAATGAGAGAAGGAGCAGGAAGGGTTTAAAACAGCACACAGCTGGCCAGTTTGCACTGCCAACATGGGCTATTATAAACAAAAAAATCCAGGTGATGCAATGTGCTGCAACTGTCTTTGGCATAGGCTCCAGCGTGGGTTTGCATTTTTAAAAGCACAAGTTCTGTGAGTGGAATGGAAATAAACTCAAGGGTGAATGCTGTTGCATGCTCTAGGACGGCTGCAGGGTGTGGCTCAAGGCAGACTGCAGGATGTGTGTTTGGTGTCCAGAGAAAGTGTGGCTGTCATCCACTCCTGGCTTAAGCCCCCTCAGGTGACTTGTGATCATCAGGTGATGTTGGAATCAGCTATTTCTAGGAACCGGAAACTGAGACTGCTATAAAAGGAAGCCATTTCCTGGGATTGTTCTTAAAGGCATGCAGACAGCATCTAGAAGTGGTACCCCGGCCAGTCTCCTGATGGCACATAAATACTGCAGATCCAGGTCACTCATGGATGATCCCTCCTGAGACTTTTGACAGACCCAACATCATGAATACAGAGCATTTACTTACAAAGGAAGCTGTTAATCATTTTATTAGTTACTATGTTATAACAAGAACAGTGAGCTATCCTGGCTGAGGAAGCCAGTCCATCCACTATATTCCCTCAAGTAGCAAGTGAGTAACTCAGATCTGTGCCTTAGCAAAACGACAAATACACCTATCAGGAACCTTCTCAGTGGCTTAGGAATGATGGAAATGTCAACTGCACAAATGCCAAGGATCTATCTTAGTCTTGTTGTCAAACCAAGGATCTTGACTTGGGATGAGAAGAATCACTACACTTACAGCTACCCTTCCTTCCCTTGCCTTGAAAGGAAGAAATGTACCTTATCAGGATGCTCTAGGATTGGTTAATCTTTGCATCTGAGTAATGCTTTAGGTCTCAAAGCATTTTACAGCTATTATCTTCCTGTTTGTGGTCAAGAGGGCAGATTTTGAATGGATGAGAAAAGGACAAGGATGTGAAAAGCCTTTTTGCTCAGAATCAGTAATTATTAGTTAGAAACTCCAGTCTTCTATTTTATTCCCTGCTGCCTCTTTGTTACTTGACTCTAATTTTCCTCACACCTTCCCCTGGAAAGGTCAGCCAGCAGAAGCCACCTGTCATAGTTCAATACCTAAATTCTACCATTACTGCTTCATCTCTTGGGCTAAGTGTGAATTAAAATTCAGATGCTCTTGGAAGGAAGGTATCTCTAAGTCAAGAGTTGGCAAACTTTTTCTGCAAAGGACCAGATAATATTTTAGGTTTTGTAGGCCATATGGTCTCTGATGCAACTATCCAACTCTGCCATTGCAACAAAAATGCAGCCTGTAGACTACATAACAAATCACTATTTATGGACACTGACATTTGAATTTCATGTTTTTCACATGTCACAAAATATTATTTTGTGAAGACTTTCACACCATCAAAAGTGTGAAAACCATTCTTAGCTCATAGGCCTTGCAAACCCTGCAGAGCCAGACCCTTGCTCAAAGGTGTCCTCGGTAAGTGGCTATGCTTTGTGGGTAAAGGCTCTGCTGACTGAATCAGCAGACCACCAAGTGCCCCAGGCAAGCAGGTGACGATGCAGACAGGTTGCTGCCATCTTCAGTCTGGCTACTGCTGTGTCCGTGCCCTCCTGGGAGCCCATCTACAAGGGGCCAGCTGCCCACTGCACTGTCTGTGCTGCCACTGATGCTGGGGCACCCACTGGAGCCATGTGGACAGAGCTCTCAAGAGCTGTGGCTTTAACACTGGTGTCCCCTGGCTCTAAGGGTGAGCCAGCTGTTCCCCCTTTCTGGGGCACAGCCGCACCGATGTTTGGCTCCTGTTTCCTCTTCCCACACCCATCATAAGAATCCTTGCCTCGCCATAATGGGACTACAAGGTCAGATTGCTCCATGTTGCTCTTAATGTAAGGGGTTTTCTGTTTCAAAGATACAAAAAATGCCCATTTGAGAAGGAGGCTGCCGCCTCAGACCGACACTTTGACCTGCCACGTTGTAGACACTGGGTATAAGATGCTGTTGTCCTGAAAGCCCTTCCTCTCATTATCTCACTGGGTTCTCCTGAGCGGAGTGAATAAGGAGATGTAATTATCACCATTTACACATGGAAAAACTGAGGCTCAGAGCACTAAAAAGACTTTCCCAAAGCAACACGGGGAAGCAGGGTTCACCTCCAGGTCTCGTCTAAAGCTCTGACTGCAAAGCTTTCAGTGCACCATGGTGACGTGAGGGGGAAGGTGTGCAGAGAAGGGCTCCAGTAGGGACCAGCAGCTGCACACCCACCCAGGGCAAGGAGGAGGCCGCTTTGCCTGGCAATGGAAATGGGCCTCCACCCACTGGCAGAGCCCGCTGCCTACCCAGCCCTCATCCCCAGCAGCACAGTCTCCAGGGAGGCCCACCAGAGCCCAAAGACCTTTCTGCATGATTTGCCCTCCTGGAGAGGCTCAGGTAGCTATTTTTTCTCACATAGTCATTAGCTTATTGTCTGACATGCAATCAGCACAGGATTTGTGCCCAGATGAGTGAATGAGTTGATTTCTCGGACCTTCTGTGGCCCCCAGAAACACCTGGATAAGATTCTCCAAGCTTTGCTTTCAGTGGAGTAACCCACAGTGGGTCTCTGGAACTCAGTCAGATTGGATCAGCGCCTAATATGGATGCCAGGGAGCATCCAAAAGGCCTGGGGCTGTGCACACATTCACTTTGCCCTATGGCCACTGCAGCTGGCACTCTCATCACCCCATTTTACAGGCCAAGAAGCTGAGGCTCATTGTGAGGGGCAAGGATCCGGACCCAGGTTTCACAGATTCCCCAGCTTGTCTCCAACAGTTCTCACTGGTCCCTTATGAGCACTAGTTCATCAGTAAAGGAGGCTCCATAATCAACCATAAAGACAAAGCTTGGGCTCCATGAGCAGAAAGGGGCCCAGGGACCCCACACCTGTCCTAGCAGGTGAGCACCAGGCACAGGCTGCCAGGGGGCTGGGCAGGAGCTGCACGGGGCTTCTGCCCTTCTCCCTGCAGGCTGCCTACCTAGGGGTACAATTCCAGTATTCTTCACTGGCAGCCGGTGTAGGCGAGTGCAGGACACTGACACCACAGCAGACCTGCCCCCAGAAGTAAATGGCCTGTGTGTTTGTGCATGTGACTGGGACTCAACATGAGGATTCTGACTTCACTGCACAGCCTGTGCAAGAAATCCTGCCATTAAAACTCCATCCCTTGATGTGCTACTGCTTCTGGCTTTCTAGAATCTTCTATTAAAATGCATATGAAAGAAACAAGAAAATTGAATGTGAGTGTGTGTGGAGGGGACCACAGGGCAGAGGGAGATGGGGAAATGACCACTCTGGGCCCAGGGACCTCTGCCAGGCCCTTCCACCAGCTGTGAGACACTGGGCTCAGCATGCTATCCCTGCCTTGATGCTGCTGACAGGCAGGGGACAGGAGCAGAGTGGCCCACCCCCACTGCTCTCAATTTCCTTTGCGCATCTCCCACACCCACCACAGCTTCCTCCGCCTCCCCTCTCCCAGCAGCTCAGCTCATAGGGCATTTCAGCTCCAACAGGCTTACATACCCACCTGGCAACAAGCACCTTCAGCTGCCAAGACCCTCTCCTCTTAGAAAGCAACAAGAGAATGAAATGTAATAAGAGGTTTTTTTGTCCTGTTGCACAAATGTTATCTTATTGAAGATTTGAGGTCAACAGCTAATGAGAGGCTGTGCAAGGAATCCAACAAGTCTCCTGACATCAAGCCCAAGTGTTCCCAGCCCTTTGTCCTCAGCTGAGGCCATAGCAGGGCTGCAAGCCCCTGCTCCTTGCATCACTGGCTCAGGCAGCCGGAGCATTTCTTACTCGTTCCAGTTCCTCTCTTTCTAGAGGGGGCTGCAAAGCCAGGCCTCGGGCTGAGGAATCTATCTCTGAGGGCAACTTCTGTGCACTGTGGCAGGCTATGTGGGGACATCACTGGTCTTCAGGGAGCCCTGTGTCTCCACTGTGAGGAAGGTTACATGGCCAAGGTGGGCCTCACCTCCAGCTTGCTTCCCCTGGGCTGTGGTCCTGTCTATCAACCAGCAGCAGCACCTGGGAACCTGTGAGAAGTACAAATTCTCATGTCCCACCCCTGATGGACTGCAGGGGGCGCTGGAGGTGGGCCCAGCAACCTGAGTGTCAGGTGCTTCTGAGGAACCTGAAGTCTGAGAACCTCAGCACTGGAATCAGCCACCCTTGTTTTTATGTTTCCCTCCCACCCACCCTGACCCGGGAAAGGAAGCTGTTGATACGTCCACACAAGTTCTGATTATTTATATCATTTTATAAGTTATATCTGTGCACTATAATTATACTATACACAATATAAAGCATCCAAAAAGATTTAAAAGGAAGAGATGAAGATGAAATTAACCATATTTTTAAATGTCTTGTTATTCTCTCAAGGCACAATATACACATCAGGCAACATTCAACATAAATGGTTATGGCTGTAAAGTCATATTTCATTTAATCTTCTGGATAATTTCAGTTTTGGCCAACTCTTTGTCAAATCTGCTTAAAAGCACTCTTGTTTTTACTTCATAACACGGCCAACAATGAGCTCATACCAGGGTCAGCTCAGCCATTTGGGGGCTGCTCAATGTCATTTCAACACTGTTTTAAAGGTACTTGTCCTTGGTGGGAGAGTTAATTTACTTCAAAATAGATAAAGAATCTCTCAGTTCCCCTCAGTAGGCACATGTAGGTGTGAGGTGCTCGACGCCTCCTCCTCCTCCCTCCCGCGGGCCCCCCTCCTGAGGTGCAGAGTCCAGCAGCTTTCAGCGTTACTAACATTGCATAGCTTTCTCCTTCATCTTGAACTAAAATATTAAACAAACTATTATTTTCTTCCTGGAACCCCATGAATCATGTTCCATATCCTCTGGGATGCATGTACCCCACTTCGGAGACCCTGCCCAGTCTGAACACAGCACCCCTCTTCCCCTAAAAGCCCCAAGAGGCCCTAAAGAGACATCAACAGTCAAGAGGACCTCCCAGGAGCTGCACTGACCCCAAAGGGAGATTCAGTCTGGGTGGGTCTCAGGGGGCCACACGTTCCCCTTTCCCCCATGACCAGCTCGCCCTGAGTTTCTCTTCTCACTCACGAGATTCACACACAGGCACGTGGAGTCTCCCCGAGGCCAGCCTGGCACGACCAGCTGTTGGACAGCACCAGGCAGCCTCACTGGACCCTGGCAGCAGCCTCGCACTGTGCAGGCCACAGGGTAGGCCTGGGGCTTGGGGTCAGGGCTTTTCCTGGGTGCAGGCCCCAGTGGGCAGTGACAAGCAGGGGAAATACCAGGGAGTGGTGGCCGCTTGGCCTGGCTTCATTCTGGCATTTCTGAAATCTCATTTCCTGTCACAATTCTGAGGCAGGTGTTTCTGTTTTTAAATATGTTCCCAGTTGCTATTCCAGTCATGTGAGTTGCTAGTTTTTTCCAAGGACAGAACTCTATTTTTCCACTGATGGAGGCACAGTCAGGAGCTATCTCCCCGGCCAAGGATCAGCTGCGTGGAAGTGGCCCCTCCTTCTGCCAGCCCCACTTTCCAGGGGGACACTCCCTAGACAACCCGAGCACCCAGTGGGACAGAAGCATCTCCTTGGGCAGTTAACAGCCCTGTGTGTTTTGAATTCCACACATACAGTGCCTGGCCCCACCCGAGACAAGCAAAACAAAAACAGGCCAGGCCCACGCCCCTTCACCACCTTCACCTTTTAGGGAGATGCTGGCCCCTTCAGGGCATCGAGAGCAGCTGGAGACAAACTCGGGCCTAACAGCAGCAGTCAGAGAGCTTCTCACAGGAAAGCCATAACCTCAAATCCAGGAATTTTAAAACTGTGGTCTACACACATCCTGAGAAGTGCCAGTCACATTCACGAGGTTTGTGGCCCTTCATAGAGAATTTTAATTTTCCGTGAAACAAAAATCTTAAAAAATCAATGTAACATGTCGCACATCACATGAGAGATCATCTCATGACTAAGTGTTTTTAGGGAATTAAAGGTCAAATAGTATTTTTAAAAAGAATAGGAAGAGGTGATGAAAAGATGGCAGAATAGGAAGGCAAGATGGAAACCTCTTCCCAAAAACACATGAAAGAGGAAAATACAGCAAATGCAGCAAGACCTGAAAATGACCTGAAGACTGCAGAGCAGACCCCTGCACCTGAGGAGAGAGAGGCCCACACAGAGAAGGGAGAGGCGGGGAAGCCGAGGTCGAGCAGGACCCCAGCCCACCAGCCCACAGGCGGAAGAAAGAGGAGCGGAGTGGGGGCAGGTAG
Organism: Manis javanica; assembly: GCF_040802235.1. Lineage (NCBI taxonomy): Eukaryota > Metazoa > Chordata > Mammalia > Pholidota > Manidae > Manis > Manis javanica. The sequence continues at coordinate 104,541,042 of NC_133164.1, read as the reverse complement.
GAGCCCAGGAGCTCTGCACACCTGGCCCTGAAGAAGCACTCTGGGAGCACAAGCCCACATTGCACTGGGTTCTGGTGATTACGGGGGCTGGACGCCAGGGGCAGGCGGAACACTCTGAGAGGCTGAGACTCCGGCCAGTGTGGAGGGCAGGCACACTCTACCAGTCCTGAGACCCAAAGCAGAGGTGGCAATCTGAAAGACTTGCCAGCAGTGGGAGAGCTACCAGAGGTGACAACGGTTGGACGGAACTCTCTCCTCAGGAGAAAGAACAGGTGTAGGATACCTCACCAGCCCTTCCTCAGCCCATCATATCAGGAGCTCCAGACGCTCTATCCCCACTGCTGGCAACACAGCCCCAAGGCACCTCCCTGCACGCTGCTGGGAATCAACCCCCTTGGCCCAGAGTAGCATCAGACTTTGCTGCCTGGCAGGTAGAGAGACTCTCCCAGCTTGCCTGACTCCATTTCAGCCCAACCAGAAAGGTGCCTGGAGGAGCCTGCCCCAAGAGCTCCTTCCTTCCCCCCGGGTGTCCAAACCCAGGGCTGTGCATCTGGCTGGGGCACATTGGTCCGCCCATCCCATTAACCCTGCAGCCCTGCCATTGCTGCAGGCCAGGCAGAGGGCAGCCCCACCCACAGCAAGCTCAACAGAGATTCCTGAGCTGATCACAAAGGCAGCAGCTCAAGCAAACTGCCCACCCAGACTGACACCACTACAGAGGCCAGACAGAAAGACATGCCACCCGCAGTGTGAAAATAACTGGGGCCCCTGCAAACTAGAACCAGGCACTAGAGAGTAAAGAATCTTGAACTTCTGGGCACCATAGCACACCTTTTCATAAAACTATTACTCTTTAGACCAGAAAGCATAGCAGAGACATCTAATACATAAGAAGAAACAGAATCCATGACAAAATGAGCAGGCAGAGGAATTTGATCCAAACAAAACTATAAGAGAACCCCAGAAAGAGGGCTAAATGAAACAAAGATCACCAATTTTTTATAAAGATTTCAAAATAAAAGTCATAAACATGCTCATGGATTTACAGAAAAGTATTCAGGATCTCAGGGAGGACTTCAACAAAGAGATAGGAAACCTGAAAAAGAGCAACTCAGAGCTAAAGAATACAATATCTGAAATGAAGCATGCAAAGGAGGGATTTAAAAGTAGATTAGATCACGTAGAGGATACGGTAAATGAAACAGAAATCAGAGAAAAGGAAAACAAAGAAGCTGAGGAACAGAGAAAAGGATCTCTAGGAATAAAAGAATGATAAGAGAGCTATGTGACCAATCCAAATTGAACAATATTTGCATAATAAGAGTACCAGAAGGAGAAGAGAAAGACAAAGGGACAGAAAGTCTCTTTAAGGAAATAATTGTTGAAAACTTTCCCAATCCAGGGAAGGAAATAGATACTCATGTAATGGAAGCACAGAGATCCCCTAAAAAAAGGAACCCCAGCAAGATAGCACCAAGACATATAATAATTAAAATGGCAAAGATCAAGGATAAGGAGAATGTTGAAAGCAGCCAGATAGAGAAAAGAGATTACGTATAAAGGAAATCCCACCAGGCTATTAGCAGATTTTTCAACAGAAACTCTTTATTAAGATCAGAGCAGAAATAAATAAAATAGAGAAGAACAAAAAAACAATAGAAAAAAAATCAATGAAACCAGGAGCTGGTTCTTTGAGAAAATAAACAAAATAGATAACCTCCTAGCCAGACTCATCAAGGAAAAAAAAGAGTGTACATACACATAAACAAATCAGAAATTAAGAAGGAATAATGACAACAGATACCACAGAAATACAAAGAATTTTTAGAGAATATTATGAAAAATTATATGCCAATAAACTGTTCTCCAAACTTAGAAGAAATGGTCACCTTCCTAGAAAAATGTAACCTTCAAAGACTGACCCAGGGAGTAACAGAAAATATGAACAGAACAATTATCAGCAATGAAATCGATTTGGTGATTAAAAAACTCCCCAAAAACAAACTCCACGTTCAGATAGCTTCACAGCTGAATTCTACCAAATACTTAAGAAGCACTAGTACCCACCCTTCTTAAAGCATTCCAAAAAAGTAGAACAGGAGATAATATTTCCAATTCGTTCTGAGGCCAGCATCACTCTAATACCAAAACCAGGCAAAGACACCACAAAAAAAGAACACTACAGAGCAATATCCCTGATGAACATAGATGCAAAAATCCTCAACAAAATACATCAAAAAGATCATACATCATGACCAAGTGGGATTTATTCCAGGGGGGAACAATATTTATAAATCCATTAATATCATACACAATATTAACAAACAGAAGGATAAAACCACATGATAATCCCAATAGATGCTGAAAAAGCATTTGATAAAATTCAACATCTATTCATGATAAAAACTCTCAATAAAATGGGTATAGAGGGTACGTACATCAACATAATAAAGGCCATATATGACAAATCCACAGCCAACTTCATACTTAATAGCAAAAAGCTGAAAACTTTTCCTCTAAGATGGGGAACAAGCCAAGGATGCACATTCACCACTTATATTCAAAGTAGTACTAGAGGTTCAAGCCACAGCAATAAGACAACACAAAGAGATAAAAGGCATCCACATTGGTAACAAAGAAGTTAAACTCTCACTATTTGCAGATGACATGATATTATACATAAAAATCCTAAAGAATTCACCAAAAAACTACTAGAACTAATAACTGAATTCAGCAAAGTTACAGGATACAAAATTAAAACACAGAAATCTGTTACATTCCTATATACTAACAATGAACTAGCAGAAAGAGAAATCAGGAAACCAGTTCCATTTGCAACTGCATCAAAAAGAATAAAATACCTAGGAATAAACCTAACTAAGGAGGTGAAAAATGTACACACTGAGAACTGTTAAGACACTCTTGAGAGAAATTAAAGAAGACACCAAAAAATGGAAATACATCCCATGCTCATGGGTAGGAGGAATTAGTATTGTCAAAATGGCCATCCTGCCTAAAGCAATCCACAGACTCAAAGCAATCCCTATCAAAATACCAATGGTATTCTTCGATGAACTAGAACAAATAGTTCTAAAATTCACATGGAACCACAAAAGACCCCAAATAGCCAAAGCAATTCTGAGAAGGAAGAATAAAGCTGGGGGATTACACTCCCTGACTTCAAGCTCTACTATAAAGCCACAGTAATCAAAACAACTTGGTACTGGCACAAGAACAGAGCCATAGATCAAAGATGCAACAGAACAGAGAGCCCAGATATAAACCCACAAACACATGGGCAATTCATATATGATAAAGGAGCCATGGACATACAATGGGGAAATGACAGCTTCTTCAACAACTGGTGTTGGCAAAGCTGGACAGCTACATGTAAGTGAATGAAACTGGATTATTGCCTAACTCCATACATAAAAATAAACTCAAAATGGATCAAAGACCTGAATGTAAGTCATGAAACCATAAAATCTCTTGAATATAAACATGAGCAACTTTTTCCTGAACACATATCCTTGGGCAAGGGAAACAAAATAAAAAATGAACAAATGAGACTAATCATGCTTAAAAGCTTCTGTAAAGGCATCCTACAGTATTGGAGAATATATTTGGAAATGATTTATCCAATAAGGGGTTAACATCCAAAATCCAGAAAGAGCTCACACACCTCAACACCCAAAAAACAAATAACCCAATTAAAAAATGGGCAGAGGATCTGAACAGACACTTCTCCAAAGAAGAAATTCAGATGGCCAACAGGCACATGAAAAGATGCTCCACATCACTAATCATCAGGGAAATGCAAATTAATACCACAATGAGATACCACCTCACACCAGGTAGGATGGCCAACACTGAAAAGACAGGAAAGAACAAATGCTGGCGAGGATGCGGAGAAAGTGGAATGCTCCTATGCTGTTGGTGGGAATGTAAATTAGTTCAACCATTGTGGAAAGCAATATGGAGATTCCTCAAAAAACTAAAAATAGAAATACCAACTTGATTCAGTAATTCCACTGCTAGGAATTTACCCAAAGAAAATAAAAACCCTGATTCGAAAAGATCTATGCACCCCTATGTTTATCGCTGCACTGTTTGCAATAGCCAAAATATTGAAGCAACAAAAGTGTCCATAAATAGATGAATGGATAAAAAAGATGTGGTACATATACACAATGGAAGATTATTCAGCCATAAGAAGAAAACAAATTTTACCATTTGCAACAACATGGATGGAGCTGGAGGACATTATGCTCAGTGAAACAAGTCAGGTGGAGAAAGACAAATACCATATGATTTGACTCATATGTGGAATATTAAAAAAAGCAAAACAGAAGGAGGAAAACAGCACTTAGACTCATAGACACTGAGGAGTGACTAGTGGTTACCTAGGGGGAGGGGTGCGAGTGGGGGTGAGAGGGAGGGGGACTGTTGAATCACTATGATGTACATTTGATAAAATAAAATAATAAAATCCAAAAGAAAGAAGCAGAATGGAGCAGTGGATTTCATGCATGACAACATCACAGTATTCTGTTCCAGGGCAATGTTTGCACCTCTTCCAGGGGAGGGCAGCGTGGACTAACTGCGGCATCGCACTGCATGGCTGCTGTCACCGAGCACAACATTCAGTGTCTGGGTTCAGAAAAATAACCTGGCCAATCACATCAAGGTAAGTGTGCTACCTTTAGTTTCAGTGATGTTGTAGGACATTTTGTATGTCATTTGTACACTGGTTTTGGTTATAGGGTCATATAAGGGCTATTAAGTAAACAGAATTTAAATAATTTTATGTTAATATTTATTTGAGTAATATCACAAGCAAAATAATTTAAATCAACCCTAGGGAATCAGGAGACTTTTGGTTTCCTTTGCTTAAAGAGGTTGGTCCATGACTCAGATTTAAAAGTTAACAATTTGGCATTAGAATCAGACATCCAGAATTATCTACATTGAAGGTTTATGCTGGAAGAATTATGGAAGAGTCTTTTGGGGTTTAGGACTGGCAAAGAGAGGGTACACGTGGGAGGTATGTTGTCACAAGTATGTTTACTAGGAGCTGAATTTAAGTGGGGCTGTGTATTACCAACATCATTACTTATGCCTAAAATCTTAGTTTCTAGCACTTTGTGGTCAATAACTAAAAAATGAACTTCATGGATGTGATGTTGCCTAATGAGCAAAATGAAATATGACTTGAACATACACAGTCTCCCCCCGAAGGAGTTACAGGCAGGTGAGGTCATCCCCCAGGAGTGAAGCCGGTGGTTCAGCTGCTCACCTGCCTCTCCGGAGGACTGAGGCTTCACATGCTCACCTGCCTCCATAGCCAGTGGTTTGCAGGTCATCCGGGTTAACTCTGTGGTCATGGCCAGGAGGGCAAGGGCAACAGCCTAGTTTGGGTCATTCTCAGACCTTCTTAGAGCCCCAGTGTCCACAGAAGCAAGACAACAAATGCAGCAGGAAGAGGCTTGGAGTCTGAAATGGTTCATGAAAGTTATGAACAAGCCTATGAGGTGGCGGGATGCCCCTACTCTCCAAGATGTGGGGCCCCACCAAGGAACAAATCCAGTCAACAGTCCTAGTGCTTCCAGCAGAGCCAGGACCTCAGGTGTCAGGTTCCCTCAGGACAGAAGCCCCAGAGATCTGGGCTTTCTGCCTTCTGAGACAGAAACCTGCAAGATCTTCTCACTTGGAAGGGAGTGGCTGGTAAAAGAAGATGAAATAGGCTGGCAAACAGACACAAACACACAGAGCAAACAAAGCACTGGAAAATGACTGTCCAGAAGCCAGATACCTCAGGACCACGTGAGTGGGAGGTGTTTCCAGGGAGGAGAGAGGTCCTCACATCACCTCCCTGTCACCTGAGAGTACATGATCCCATCCCAAGTATAACTGTTTGCCAGGCCTTCCACAGTAGTGAACCACAGACTGTGCTTAAACAATAAAAATTTCTCACAGCTCTGGAAGCTAGAGTCCAAGATCAAGGTGTCACCAGGGCTGGGCTCTCCTGAGGCCTGGGTCCTTGGCCTGCACATGGCCACCTATTAGCTGTGTCCTCACATGACCTTTTCTCTTGTGCTCATCTCTCGTGTCCCTCTTCTTATGAAGACACCAGCTCTATTGGATTAGGGCCCATAGATATGACCTCCTTTAACCTTAATTACTTCTTTAAAAGCCCTATATCCAAATAAGTCACATTCTGATGTATTGGGGGTTAGGACTTTGACACAGGAGTTTTGCTCGGACACAGTTCAGTCCATAACTGCAAGAAATTGGCAGTGTGCAAAGTATGGAAGTCCCAAACCCGAACTGTGTCCTTGCCAGTGAGGGTCATGTAGAGCCCCCACCAGCCCCTGGCAAGGTCAGGCTGACTCTGACCCTTGGCTCAGACTCATGTTTTTGAACTACAGGCTGTTGAACCAGCACTGAGCACTTGTATCCATCTTTGTGAAAGTGGAACAAAGAAACTATTTTGTGCTGACCTGCAGAGGCTAGGTAGGCCCCAGTGGCACTGGGCACTGGGCATTGATCCAGAATCTGCTCAGGACAGCACAGGCCACCTCAGGTGCCCTTTTGGATTGTGTTTACTTGGATAGCTAAGCAATATGTACAGCTCCCAGGGCTGGCTGACACACACACACACACAACCCCAACACAACATCACAGGCTGGGTCTGTCAGTCACCTTTCCCAGACTCCACAGATGCCAACAACCGGGGGGTTAGATGCCTCTGTTAGGAACAATACCTGCCTTCACAGTCTCCTGCTCGGGGGTTCTATCAACTAGAGAACAATTAGTAGCACCAGACTTCACTGCCATGGATGACAGAATAGGTATATCAGACCAACTGCCTCACTAAGGACAGGAGAAAAGCTGGATAACTACAAAGATAATTGAGAGCATCAGAGAGCTAACATGAGAGTGAAATTTTACTGGGCTAAGGTCTCATGCAGAGCAGAAACTCAGGTAGGTAAGTCAGGTGTTCAGAGCCTCGGTCATTTGCTGATTACACAGAGAGCAGGTGAGAGACTGAGCCTTACTTTCAAAGGCTTAATAGTCTGCTGGGCAGGTGACATACAATAGCGTCCACACCAGAAATGGAGCAAATGCAACTAGGGTTTTTCTCAGATACTTATATTGTCTAGGAAGAGGTAAAAGTACTAATTTCTTTTAGAATTTGGTAACTCAAAAAAATACTGTAATCTCCTACTTTGATCACTAAAAACCATATTTCTTAGAAAGTGTAACTACCAAACTAAGAAAGGAAAAAAATGAAATAATTTTAAAAGAACTAAAGAAGGCTACAAAGAAGAGAGAAGGAAACACTGATTGGGACAAAGAGAGAAAAATTATTACATTTAAGCACAAGTGAAGCAGTAGTTATATTAACTGTAAGTGAACTAAATGCTCCACTTAAAGTCAGGGGTTGAGTGGATGGGGAGGGTGAGGGTGATAAAGGGGCACAAAAATTCTCAATCATCATATAAGCTGGTTATGGGGATGGCAGTACAGCGTGGAGAATATAGCCAATGATCCTGTAACATCTTTCTATGTTGACAGATAGTAACTGGACTGGTTGGAGTAAGGATTTAATAATGTGGGTTAACTGTTGTACCATGGTGTTGTACTCCTGAAACTAATATAAGATTATATATCAGCTGTACTTCAATAAATGTGTGTACATATATATATAAATAAGATAACCTGATTTGATGAAAACAAATCCCAGTTATAAACTGCTTACGAGAAGCACAAAATAAAAGAATAAAAGAATAAGAAAGATTTTCTAAAATAAAAGAATAAGAAAGGCTGAAAATTTAAGTATGAGAAAAGATACAGCAATCACAAACCTAAAGAAAACCATATTAATATCAGAAAAATCAGATTAAAATCAAGGAACATTACTAGAGGTAAAAAATTATTTTGTAATAATAAAAAGTTTGGCTTACCAGAAAGATCTAGCATATTTAAATTTGAATGAACATAATAAAACAGCCTCAAAATGGAGGAAGCAAAATATGCTAAGAGAAAACCTAGTTACTCCCAGAAACTTTGGGAGAAAATAAAATATCTGAAGGGAAATGAAAGGACACACCAGTTGACTGATGCAGAAGGACCAAAATCAAGAATAATTTAGTAAAATACTCGACTTTAACAATAAAAGAGAAAAATCCTTTGGACATCCAAGTTGAAAGTACAAGTAACTTACAAAGAAAAGATAATGCAATTGCTGAAAAACATTTTGATGGCAACATTGTATGCCAGAAGAAAATGGGTAAGATATTTAAGGTGCCTGAGGAAAGAAAATGAGAGCCAAGGACCTTTTTTTATCTTGCCAAACTGACTTTTAAATATAAAGAATACAGACAACAACATGCAAAAATTCAGGGAATATTGGGTCTATAGCTCTTGCTTAGGAAACCCAGAGAATAAAGTTTAGACAACCAAAATGACAACCGTGTGTGTGTGTGTGTGTGTGTGTGTGTGTGTGAGTGTGTGTGTGTGTGAAACTAAGACTACATGAGGGATATCAAAGAAAGTATAATATATATTAATTATATGCTTCATAAAAGACGAGGAGGGGGAGATGGGGTCAGAATACAAACAAAATAATCTTTTCAACTGTTTTCAGTAGTCAAATTTTGACAATTCACTACTATCAAAATTTCCCACTAAAAGCAGCCAGTGCTTCAGGAGAAATGTCTGCAACAAGATTTGTGCACGACGGGCCTGAGGCATCTTGTCACAGGGGCCGGAAAAGGAGTCATCAGAGACACAGGAGCCAAGTGGGACTCCAATTGGCCAAAAACAGGGCAATCTGAGTATCAAGGTAACTACAGAGATGATGAAACACATCCACCTGCTCCAAGAAATCAAACAGGGGAAGGCACAGCTTTCGGCTCCTCCTTCTAACTGCACAGGGCCTCCATTGGCTGAATGGGGCCAAGATGACCGTGTCCAGCAAGTCACACTGTTCCCCACTCCCTGTGTCTCCCAGCCTAGGCCTTCCTCAGCCAGTAAGGGGGCTGCAGTGAATTCTATGTCCCTGTAATGGATCTAAGTACTCCAGTGAAAACTCAAGTTTAATTAGCCCTAAATCATCATCCAGTCTGGCAGGGTCTACATTTATTGAAATCTGGACCTGGAAGCCTGCTCACCCAGACTTATGCTTGCACAATCTAATGAGACCAGTTCAAATGCTGCCCTCATTTTCCAAGGTGAGCAACTATAAAGGATCTTGTTTACTCATCAGCAAAAAGGCCTGGGAGCAGGGAGGGAAGGGATATCTATGTATATGACAAGAAAGGACAGAGGAACAGGGCTTGAGAGAAATCGAGAAGACACACAGGGCAGTTGTACTAAATTCCCAACAGCTTGGCATCTCTTTCCCTTCTTTTTTTTTTTTTGAATTGGAAAATCTGATTTCCGATTTGTGGTTTGCATCCTGGCTGAGCTGCCAACTAATCGGCTTCTGCTTCTTAATCTCTGTAATGGGTCTAACATGCCTGCTGCTATGTTATGGAGGGAGAAAAAGAAACTTGTAAAGAAAGCACTCTGTAAACTGCAGTGTAGAAACTATTAGTTCCTTCCTTCAGCTTGCCTCTGCAGAGAGGAAGGTTTGCTAAACCAATGAAGGCTATGGCCGCCTGGTGGAGGAAAGACTTAGCCCAGAAAACTAACGTCCTGAACTTCAAAAGAAGTATTTGACATAAATTACCCTTCAACAATTATTCTCCCAGATCACCCAAGAACCCCTGCTTGGCAAGGGTCCCACTCCGCCCCATGTACTGGAGTGTCCCACAGCTGTCTGGTTTTAGAAACACCATGCTGTTGGACTTTCCCAGGACCTCAGCTGGGAACCCCACCCCAGAGCCCTGCCCATGTCAGGTGCTTTCTCATCTGTGTGCAGTGAGCCTGCCCTCCTAGTGCTCCCTGTGAGACGGGCCCCACTGTGGTTGCTGGGTTGAGTCCGGTCACAACTCGCCTGCTGTGTGTCCTTGAGCAAGTCACTTAGCAGCCACCTCTGCAAGCCTCCCGTTGCTCATCCGCACAGCAGGGAAATGATCATCTCCTCATGAGGTTTCAGGGTGGATTAAACAATTCACACAAAAGCATGGGACAATGCCTCAAACTCAGGAAGACTTATTAGCTAACTACTCAGGAAAAAAAACAAAACCCTAAGTGAAAGGCTTGTTTCTCCCAGAGGCAGAGGAGCTGTGGACGACGCCTCAGGTGTGAACTCAGTGCCAGACATGGACTCAGCATCAGTGATGGTTTTTCTTGCCTGAGCATCTTCCAGGTCCGCAAAAGCAGAGTCAGATGGGCCCAGCGGCCAAGGCCTCAGGCTTGAGGGGTAAATTTGTGTGGAGGAGCCAGGAAAGGCTTGTCAGCCATATGGGTGGTGACTGAAATCACCTGTCCACACAGCAGGAGCTGCCAGGGTTTGTGGCTCCAAACGAAGGGGCCTCAAGGAAGCCAGTGAGGTCCCCTTCACATGCACACTGCTCACATTACAGTCATTTAGACGCTGTACCAGGCATCCCACAACACTCCCTGCAGAAAGGTAGGGACCCAACCCCAGCATGGCCACCCTGCCCCAGGCACGATGCAGTTCTCAAGCTTATTTATGAGTTCACTTGAAAATGCCAAACGATCCTTGATGACTAATGGCCCTTGCTGTGCTCAGTATCTTCAGAGAGGTCATCCTTCTTCAGAGAGGTCTGTGCTCTGAGGGCCTCTGTATTTCAGGAACATCCATCTGGGTGTCTGTCACAAGGAGCTACTTTGTCATCAAACCACCCAAAACAGTCAGGGAGCCCAAACCCTGCTGGGGCCAGCCCTGCAGAGTCTCAGCCAGTCGCGTCCCAAGGAATGGGGAAGGTCCCGGCTGGCAGATGGGAACATATAAATTCAACCACACACAAAAAATCATCTGTGCATTGCACAAGTGGGTCTCACAGACTGTGCTCAGAGAACAGTTTGATTATTTTACAGTTTTTGCCCATATGTTACCCATTGAAACCTGCTCTGGGGGGCTACCTCTGACCCTACCCTAAGTGAATCTCTGGCAGGTTCCCTGCCTCTCCTGTTCAGTCCCAATCTTAAAAAGCCTTCTGGTCATTGTTGTTGTTGTTGTTTTTAACTTTTATTATGTAAATTTTTGCATATGACCAAAAATAAAGAAAATGGTGTAATGAACCCCAATGTAATCACCCAGCTTTCACGGTCACCAAGTCATGCTTGTTGTAACCATTCCCATCACTCCCTAACACACACACTTTGTTTTTGCCAGAATATTTTTAAGTAAACTCATTACTTTTAAAAATAAAAATAACTTTTCTTCCATACTGAGTAAGCCCAGCCCAGTGAAATGCTCTAAGATTTCCAAACTTCAAGTAAATGCTCACTCTCCCACCCAGAGCTGCTGCAGACTGGGACCCTGCCTTTAGAAAGGGACCCCAGGTGGGTGTCTTCTACCTCAAGTTTCTCCTTCCCCTCCCTCGCACAGCTACCTGTGGCTCCTCCGGGGCTAAGGGAAGGGCAGGAGTGACGCTCCGCCAGCTCTCACAGGCTCAGGTGGCGGTCAGCTGCTAGTCCCAGACTGCGCTTCTCATCCTGCCCCTCTGGGTCTTGCCTCCTCACAACTGTCCCCAGAACTAATGCACAGGTGGCTGGAAACACACCCGTCTGGTTGCCTGCGTCAGGGAACAGTGCGTGCCGGGCAAACTGAACTGCGGTGTGGCTGCCCTCACCATGAAGACATTGTCTTAGTGGGAAGAAACGTGTGGTGGGGTGAGAGGGAGGGTGAAATGCAGAATTTCTCATTTCCACTTAGGTGACCCAGCACCTCCCTCGGGAACGTGGCAGAGGGGCCACTTCCTGCCTTGAAGCTGCGCCATCCAATATGGCAGCCACTAGCCACATGTGGCTACTGGGCACTTGAGATGCACTGTAAGTGGGAAATACACTCCGTTTCTAATCATGGGAAACAGCTTATTAATAGTTTTTTATATCGATTACCTATTTTTATATTTGCATTAAAGCAAATGTACTGTTAAAACTAATTTCGCCTATTTGTTTTTAATTTTTCAGTGTGGCTCCTAGAAAATTCTAGATTACATCATGTGTGTGTTGGACAGTACATCCTTAGAGACTCTGCTAAAAACATGAGTGGAACTGTTGCATTTTAATACCCTGTTAGGAAAACTCCTCCAACTCCCCACCAAAAAAAAAAAAATCGGTCCTAGAGCAACGAAGTTTCAATCTGGATGAGTATTCTAGCTAGACCCTTTCATTTTACAGATGTTGAACCTGAGGCCCAGAAAGAAGTGACCACCTTGGCTTGAGGTCACCAACTGTTATTGCACAGCGTGTAAGTATTTCAAACGGCTCCTACTAAACAGTGGAAAAGGTCAGTGCCAAGCTTCCAGAAAATCCCTCATACATTTATGCCTCAAAGTGAAGTATTTCAGTGTCTCAGAGCTGAATGCCAGCTGGGAGTGAGAGGGCAGATCTGTGAAACTTTTCCCACTGCAGGAGGAGACGGCTGCGTGTGCCAGCAGCCAGCACATGGTGCTGGGGAGGTCTGGGTTTGAGGTCAATGAACTGGCAGCCTGCAGCCTAAATCTGGCCCTCAGAACTGTTTTGATTGGACCCCAGTGTTTTACAACTTTTTGAATCATTTGCCAATGTTTCAACATTAGGAAACGTGAGTAAAAATAGAGGTTCCAACTTCTGAAAAATTAGATCTGGCAACACTAGGCTTGTTTTCCTGCACAGCCACCACCTGCCATCACTCCGCAGCTGCTGCCCCTTGGATGCAGCACAGTGTCCCCGCCCCACACTGCCCTCACCCTGGGGCCTCTCCCTCTTAATTTGTTCTCTAGTTTTTCTTAGAGCAGAGCTACAGGTTAAATGGAGTGTGGTTTTCACACCTCTGACTCTATCAAAAGGTGAAGAAATAAAAGTTAGGCCAAGAGGGCTTCATGTTTCAGGGAAAAAAACTTTTTTTCCCAGTTGCTCCACCTGTTGTATCACCTTCCTCCACCATGGACACTGGAGTTTGCCAGCTGATCTGATTTGTCTGTAGCATCCATGACAAAAGAGAAGGTAGCCATTTTCCCATTTTCCATGATGAAATGGAGGCACTGAGAGGCTGCCACCCACCGGATACAGGAGCTGACTCCGGATGGGTACCCCAAAGCCTGGGGCTTCTTTCCTGCTGTCACATTCCAGAGCCATGTCACCAGGCTGCAGGTGCTTCTGCCCCAAGGACAGATCATGCACCTCGGGGACAAAACCCCACACAGCCAGCCTCCCAACGGCTTTTCCAACTAGCCACATCCAGGCGCAGGAAGAAGACACAAAGTAAATCACACTGGGAGCAGAACTGACCAGAAGGCACTCACTGCAGGCAAGATGTTCAACTCAGCATTTGCGCTGCTTTTCTGGCTATCGGGCCATCCCCTGTCCCTGGTGGCGCCCTGCCCTTGGGGCCTTGGAGGCCCGTCCTCTCTCCCAGGGTGTGAGGTGGGCACCCTGACTGGACTGAGGCGGCCCCTGCAGCCAAGGGCTCTCTCAGCAACTCTACGAAAAGCTTAGAAGGCCTGATTTGTCCCAGGAGACCTGTGGGCTGTTTCCTGCGGCCTAGAGAACAGGCAGGAGAAGGCAAGCTGCCTCGGGAGAAGAGGAAGGGAGGGAATCGGGCTTCATTTCAACTAATGCTGTCTTTTTACATGATTAAAAAGGACTCTACTTTATTGCCGGTGGGGGCAAGATGGTAAGTGACAAGTGCACAGCTGGGAGATGCCCCAGCAGCTGACAGAAGCCCACTCATGTCTATCCCCAAACTGATGAACCACCATGGAAACTGATACTTGCTCAGATGCTTGGACTGGGGAGCAAAGCTTGCCAGGTAAACGGCAAGGCATGTGAGCCTCCCATTTCACTAAGAAGGGAGTGAAGAGAAAGGTCAGGAGTCGGGGAGGCAGCCTGGGCTGCTCTGGCAACCAGGTGAGCCTCTAGATGCAAAACCTGCCTTTGGTCACTCCCGTTGGCCATCGCGGCATTCACACTTCTGTTTGCTTGTTGTTTTCTTTCCCCTTTGTTTGTTTAGAAAAAAATGACCAAGCATGGATTTGGAAAGATGGATGACTGAAAAGAGGAGCAGAAGCTGTGCGTCTGGAATGCTGCTTTTATGGCAGAATGAGGAAACATAAGCATATTACTCAGGCTTGCTTGGATTTACATCAGGGAAATATGGAAGCATCTACAACAAGCTAACAAAAGTGGTTGCTGGGGGACAAGGCAGAAGGAATGTATGTCAGAATATAATTTTAAAAATTAAATGAAATTTAAAATAAAAATACCACGATTGACTTCATAAGTGATAATAGTTCCCTATTAATAATTATTAAATAATAATAGTTTTTAAAGTACCCCAGCACCACTACCCCTCCACTCTCACCTCATCCCTAAGCCCTGGCAACCAGTAATCTCTTTATTTCTCTAATTTTGTCATTTCAAGATGTTACAAATGGAATCATGCAATATGTGACATTCTGAGATTAAGTTTTGGGCGGGCTATTCCAAATAAATCCACCCTTAATCCTACTGCCTCAAAAGCAAATTCATTTGTGTTTATTCTCTTCCTGTATTTATCCATATGCATTTATATTTTATATGTGGATACAATCACAGGATACATAAAATCGCCTCCTGATTGTTTCCCTGAACATCATAAGCATTTCCCCTGCCAGGCAGGATTCATTTTGGTTGGATACATAAAGTTCCATCAACTGTCTTGCTTCTAAAAGCCCACAGTCTTTATTTCTTTACTTCTAAAGGTAACCAGGCTGGTGAGCTTTAAAGCCTCAACACAACCACGGCTGCACCCAGGCTCAATGGAGACCAAAACAGAGATTTTTTCTCCTGGTGCACTAGCAGAAAACCGAGCCAGGACCCACCCTTTTCCCCTAAGGCAACTCTGATTGTTCAGGGAAGGAACAGCTGAGCCTCCACAAAAGGTTTTATGTCCCCTTAGACACAGAGTTCTTTAAGATCTGCTTACTTTTTATTTTGAAATAATTATAGACTCACAAGGAGTTTCAAAGGACAGAGAGGTCCCATGTGCCTTCACCCAGCTACCCCACTGGTTACATCTTACATAATCAGAGCACAGTATCAAAGCCAGGAAATTGGTACTGATACACTATGTGTGCAGTGCTATGCCGGTTCACCGTACCAACACTCCTATGACCACCACCCCAACCGAGACACAGAACTATCCCAGCACCCCTACCCCTCCGCCCTCACCTCATCCCTAACTCTTGACAACCAGTAATCTCTTCAGTTCTCTAATTTTGTCATTTCAAGATGTTGTACAAATGGAATCATGCAATATATGACATTCCGAGATTAACTTTTGGCGGGGCTGTTCCAAATAAACTGTCAAGAACATTCGTGTACAGGTTTTGGGTGGACAAAGGCTTCCGTTTCTCTGGGATGAAGGTATCATTGCTGGGTCAAATGGTAAGTGTCTTCTGCTTAATTTTTTAAAAACTGCCTAACAGTCTTTTGAGCGTCTGGACCATTTTACATTCCCACCAACAATGTATGAACAATCCAGTCTCCCCACATCCTTGCCAGCATTTAGTGTTAAGTATATCACGCAAGTGGGCCAATCAAGCCTCTCCCAGACATTAGCTGGCCATGTTGACAGGCATGTTCTTTACTGGGGTTGCTAGTTGTGAGGTGCATTAATTACATTTTTTTTTCTGTATTTTTGATGTTTTGATATCTTTGATCTTGCTGACCCTAGCTAGACAATTCCTAGAGACAGAAAAGGAACCAACACACACACAAACACACCCCTCCTCCCTTGTTGGGCTCCTATACTCTGGGCCTCTCCCCCCTGCCTTAATCACCCCAGGGCCAGGTATCAGACCCCTAGGGACAGCCCCTATGCCCCAGAGCCATCTGAAATTATTCAAAATGGCCAATCCTGAACCTGCTTAGCCTGCTTAGCCTGCTCATCCATTCCTTCCCACAAAAGCCATAAAAAAGGACCTTGTCCACTCTTTCGTCCTGACGACCCCTCCTGACCCCTGTGGCCCTTCCTGGCAATAGTGAGCCCCCACCTCTTGGGAACTGTAACAAACTATCTTTTCAGTGTAATTGTCTCTTGATCTGTTCCCCTCACCACATCTGAATAATAATAAAACTTACATTCTAAAACAGGAAGACAACATAAGCTTACAGTTGCTGGTGGCCACCCTTACCAGCCACGAAGACAGCCGACAATGGAGTCCCCTCTCAGGACACACAAGGAGAGACAGTGTTACCAGAAGGAATTACATAAAGCCCTGGACCCACCTGTGCCCAAAACAGCACCCTGGTCTTCCTACTTACATAAATAATTGCCTTTTTTTTTTTTTGGCTTAAACTATTTTGAGTTGGATTGTCTGTCCCTAGCAACCTGTCTGGTGCACAGACAGGCCACAGTGGCCCTACCTGGGTGCTGCTCTGCGGCAAGAGGCAGACTCCCAGGAGTACTGGGGTAACACTCTGGTCAGACCTCAAAGCTCAGGCTCCTTCTACTACATCACTAAATAAATGGTTTTTATCTAATTAATTTTCTAATTTTATTTTCTGTTGACACACATGCAATAAAATGCACAAATCTTAGCGTTGAGCTCAGTGAATTCTGACATGCCTATGTACTCATGTAACCACCACCCAGATCAAGACATCAAACATTCTCACTAACTTATTCCCCCTCCTCCTATTTCACTCCTCCCCAACCCTTTCCCTGTGTCCACCACCGGTCTGTTCTCTGTGTCTAAACAAATGTTTTATGACCACCCCCAGGGCTTGGCACTGCGCTGCTCGAGGACCTCAGGGAGGGTGGGGGCTGGCCCCAAACAGGGCCGCAGGCGCTTTGAAAAAAGCTGAGGTCAGCAGGGGTTGGGCGGTAGCCCAGCCAGGCAGCACGGCTGGAGACCCGACGGTGGGGCAGCGGCGTGGGGCAGGAGACCGGCGCCCTGGAGCTGGCCGACCAACAGGGGCGGAGCTCTTCTTAGCAACAGCCTGGAGGGGCCCGCACCCTGACTGAGGGATGCCCCGGGGCGGGGAGACCTGTGCCCGGCGGCGCTGCGCCCCCCCCGAGCGCCGGGAGGGCTCCCTGCAGTGCTCCCACGCCCCCCGCGTTCTCTCCCAGCTGCGCGCCCAGGCCCTCCCTCCGCCCGCGGCCTGCCGGCCCGGGCACACGCCCTCCCTGGAGACCAGCCCCAAGCCCGGGGGAAGCCTCTGGCGGCGGGCCTGCCTCAGCGCCGGCGGGGCCGTTTGAACCCGGAGCGGGAGCACCCGGGCCCCGGCCTCGGGCTCCGACCCCTTCTCTCGGGTGCTGGCGTTTCCGGCGCGGTTGTGGAGCCGCAAGTCCCTGCTTACCAGCCTCCCCGCGCAGCCTCTGACCCCGTTGCCTCCCCACGGGGCGCGCAAACGCCGGCGTCTCCGGGGACCACGTCTAAGCCGGAGCGGCCCGGGCCCGGGAGGAGGAAGCACGAGCATCAAAGAGCGGGCGCCGCGCTGCCTCCGCGGGGCAATGGCGACACCTGCTGGTCGTCGCCGGAAGCGGGCAGTCGGGAGAGTCGACCCGGCCTGTTCCCTCGGGGGCTCTCCGCTCCTTCCAACCCGCGGGCCGTACGGCCCCCCTGCCCCTCCGGGGACAAGCCCTGCCCGGGCGGGCCAGCCCATTCGGTGCCCGGTGCCGGCCAGCAGAAGGCCCAGACACGCCGCACCGCTTCTCACCTGGGCAGAAGGTTTTGCCCGTCGTTCCCCCTCCTATCTTTGTGTTGGTCCTCAATGTGCCAAGGAAAGGCGCCTCCAGGTCCCCAGGAGGTGATCAGCAGGTGCTCCTGCCCTGCGGTGTCCTGGGGGGTTTCGCAGGCGCGCTCATCCCGCCGCGCAGGCCCCTCAGCCCTCCGCTGGCCGGACCTCAGCGGATCCCTTAAGGCCACTGCGTGGGTCGCCACCCTCTCCCCACGCGCAGAGCCCAGTTCATTAGGGACGCGGTATGTTCGAAGAATGAACAAATGACAGGATGAATGAATGCTGTGCGACTTCCCTGCAGCCGCCAAAACAGAGCTGCACAAACCAGGCGGCATGCAACAACAGCGGCGGTGTCTCGCAGTTGTGGAGAGCAGTCCAAGGTCAGGGTGTCAGCACAGCCGCCCTGGGGAAACCTGCAGGGGAGGACCCTTCCTAGTCTCTCCAGGCCTCCGGTAGCAGCCGGCGGCCCTTGGTCCCTTGGTGTGTGGCTGCGGCCCTCCCGTCTCCACCTCCATCCTCACATAGCCCTCTCTCCGTGTCAGCCTGTGTCTCGCCTCCTCTTCTTGAGGGCCGGGTCCCACCGGGTTAGGGCCTCCCCAGTGACGTCCTCTTAACTTGATTGCATCTGCAAAGACCCTATTTCTGAATAAAGTACGGGTACCACTTGAGCATATCTTTTTCCTGGGACACGTTCAACCTGTAACAATTGTTACAGGCAATTAGCTTGTGGTCTGACTTTCCGTTAAAACTAAAGCTCTCAGGGCTTGGTCACAGTGAGCAAAAGGTCGGCAGCGTTTATGAGATGGCGTTGCCTCACACACCCTGAGAGGCACTTGGCACTCCCGTGGCTCCCTCGCTTTTTATCAGCGATGCCTCTGCAGTCACAGGAATGAGTTTCTCCGGGCTTAAGTGCCTGTGTTTCTCTCTGTCTCCACTTTAGGTGTTACCATGGAATATTAACTTGGACTATCGCTTCTCCCTCCTGGGCAGTGGAAAGAAGCATTTTAATATCATAATAAGTCAAGCTGACCTCCGGCTCTCACTGAGGTCCTAACTCCTCTGCCTGGTCCCTAAGCCTTGTCACAGTCCAGCCATGACTCCCTTCCTGCAGCTGCTCCCTCCATTCTCACATTCTCACATGCACTGTGGTTTGGCCCTTCCCAGAAATGCCCCTTAGGCTTCCACATCCAGGCCTTTGCTGTGTCATTCCTAGAATCCCCTTCCCATATCCAGCTCTTCATACTAGAATTCTCCCAAATCCTCTAGTCCAAGTTCAAAGGCCACCTCCTCCAGGAAGCCTTTCCTCATGCTTCAGCCCCCTCCTTAGGAGACTGGTGGCCCTGCTGGCCTTCAGTGAAAGCAATGACTACATGCTGCTTTGGTCTGAAGCAAATTTATGTCTTCCCCTCACTCCCTTTACTCCTACTAAGTAGTAATGGAGAGAAGTGTAGAGGCCACTTTATATGAAAAATAGCTTTGGTTGCTAGGGATGTTTACGTGGGAAAGCAGAGATCCAGGGGCTGATTCCTGCAATTGCTAAGATTTTATCAGACTATGAGCTCCTTGTGGATACTATATCTGGGCTTTTTTGGAGGTCCTTTACACACAGACACACACACACACACACACACACTTGTGCCTAGCACAGAGCACGCTCAAATATAACCTATCCAATGAAAAAAGTCTTTCTTTTGCACTCCTTCAGGTGGTGTGGTAAGAAGGATTGCAAGATGGACCCCAAAATTTCCTGTACCCACAGTGTACCTGCTCTGAATAATCCCTGGGATCATGAAGATGATGGGGATTTCTCTCCTGTGATTAGGTTATGTTGTATGGCACAGTTGACCTTAACATAAGATTATTTGGCTGGGCTCATGCAATCACATGAGACCTAGAAAAGCAGTTTTCTTCAGCTGATCACATAAGGGGAAGTCCAAGAGCTCAAAGCATGAGAGGGATTTGACTAGAGGGAGGGACTTTCATCACAGCTGAGATGATGAGGCCACGTGGCAAGGACCTGAGACCAGCCTCTAGGTGCAGACAGAAGTCCCCAGCCAACAGCTAGCAGAGACCTCAGTCCTACAACCATAAGGAAAGGAACTCTGCTAACAACCTGAGGGAGCTTGGAAGCAGGTCTTTCCCTAGTTTGGCCTGCAGATGAGGATGCAGCTGGCCAGCACCCTGGTTTCAGCTTCATGAGAAAATGTCCTGCCCAATTAATAAATGGGTGTTTTTTTTTATCTGTTTAATTTGTTACACAGCAATAGAAAACTAATACAGGTAGGCAACTCCCTGGGCACCACCCAGGACAGAGTGCTCCCTAGTCTCGAGGAATTCCTGCCTCCTGACGAAGTGCCCACCTCCCACTATAGAAAAGCACTGTGCCAAGTACTTGCTTTCCCAGATGCTCCTGCAACCAGGACATGGACCCGTGATCTAGTTCTGCAGCTTTTCCACTATTAAAAGGCTTCCCTAATACCCAGCAGCCCTGAGCACCCAAACCCACGTGAGATTTGTAAAGGGCTCCTGCCACAACTGTTCCTAGTTCTGAAAGTGGGAAATGAGTTCATGGATGTTCACTTTATTGTTACACTGCATAGTTCATATATACATTCTGTCCATTCTTTTTACTTATCAAATGTTATATGGTATTGTTTTAATTAAAATTAAATGTTTACCTGCCAAGAACCACAATAAATGGGGATGGTGAGAAAGTTAACAGAATTTTGAAAAGCAAGCACTGGCCACTCAGTGTACAGCAGAACGTGCATGGGTGGCTGAGCCTGTTGCCTGTCCTGAATCCTGGATGTAGACTGAGTTAGAGGCCACAGCAGGTTATTCTGATTATTCTGATTCCACGCTGACGTCGGTGCCAGCTGCAGCTGACAGGACTAGTGGGATGGATCCCATTCCCCAGGGGGACCCTTGCTTCCTGGTCCCATCAGCTAGCTGTCGAGTAGCAGGGCCACCTGACTTACTTTAAAACCCTCCTGCACCTTCTGTTCAGCTTCCCTTGGAGGGATGCATTTAGCTTTGTCCACTTGTCCACCACTTTTCACTAGCAACTTGCTAAGGTGTCACATCCTCCACCTCCTATCTTTGCCTTCTGGTCTCAGTGAAGTGACCCACCAAGAATCCCATCACTAGTGGCAGAGATGTGCATGATGACTACAATAAGGTAGGCCTGAGGAGCTACTCATGCAAACTGGAGAAGATAGAAGGCCACCTCCAGAAAAGTTATTTATTTTAATGGAACTGAAAGGTTATCTGATGTGACTCCCCAAAATGCAAGGAATTTTATCATTCTGTTGCAAAGTTTGGGGCTAAAATAAGAGGCTACATAGAAAAATAAAAAGTATTGAGGCAATTAACTTCAGGAAAAAAGTAAAACCAAAGAAAGTTACACAAGAAAGAAAATGCACACTGAGTAGCTCAGCTGTGAGTACTGAATTAATCAAAAGTTGCAACAGAGAATGGTAATAGTGGTGATAGTGACCATAGTGTGAGAAGAAAATCCTTACTTCCCAGACTAGGAAGGTCACAGGTTGTTTAAATTTAAAAAAAAAAATCAAGAAATGGCAGTATGAGTATACTATATTCATACATAGTATGCTATATTTGTGTACTCCAGGAATGGGAATGGAAAAAGTCTTTCATTATAAGCCTTGTAGTAATTACTTTTTTAAATTAATCTTTTTGAAGCAGTTTATGTAGAGTCACATGCAGCTGTAAGAAATTATACAGAGAAATTAACAATAATGACTTTTCACTAAAAATGCAATACCACAATATTGTATAATACCACAGCAGGAAATCCATGTTACTGGTCAAGGTACACATTTCCATTGCTACAAGGATTCCTCTTACGCTTTTACGATCATACCCACCACCTTCCACCAGAGCACCTCCCCTTGGCCACCCCTAATCCGTTCTCTCCATCCCTGCAATTTTATCATTTCAACAATGTTTTATAATTGGAATAATTTGTAATCTTTTGGGATTGTCTTTTTTCCCTTAGCAGTATATTCTGGAGATTCATCCAAATTTGTGCCCAGGCATGTATCAGTAGTTTGTCCCCTTTTATATGCCAAATAGTGTTCATGGTGTTGATGTATCACAGTTTGTATAACCATTCATCTGTTGAAGAGTATCTAAGCAGTTTCTATGTTTTAGCTATAGGTTATAAAAATTCAGATATAGGTTTTCAGTCCTCTGGGACAAATGTTCAGGAGTGCAATTGGTGGGGTATGTAGTAGTTGCATGCATAGTTTTTTTTTTAAAAAAAGAAACTGCCCAACTGTTTTCCAGAGTGGTTGTACCGTTTTACCTCCCCACCAGCAATTTATGTGTGGTCCATTTTCTCTGCATACCTACTAGTACATAACGTTGTCACTATTTTTTATTTTACTCATTTTGACAGGTGTGTAGTGGTATCTCCTTGTGATTTTAATTTCCTAATGGCTGATGGTGTTGAACATCTTTTCATGTACTTAGTTGCCATCCGTGTATCCTTTTCAGCAAAGTGTCACTTCATGTCTTTTGCCATTTCCTAATTGAATTTTTTTTTTATTGTTGAGTTTTGAGAATTCCTCATATATTTGAGTGTTTTACCAGATATGTGGCTTGCAAATGTTTCTTCCCACTCAGCAACTTGTTTCATCTTCCAAACAGGGTCTTTCACATAGCAAATGCTTTTAACTTTGATGAAATCCAAGTAATCAAATTTTCCATTTCTGGATTGTGCTTTGTTATCGAGTCTAAGAACTTCTTAGTTCTAGATCCCGCCTTTTTTCCTTAAAGTTTTATAATTTTAAGTTTTACATGTCTTGTATTTTTACTTAATTTTTGTTAAAGATTTAAGACTTGGGTCAAGGTTTTTTTTCTGTCTGCCCAGTTTCTCCATCACCATTTGGTGAAAAAAACTCTTCTCCACTAAATCGCTTTTGCACCTTTATCGAAAGTCAGTCATGCATATTTTTGTGGGTCTATTTCTTGGTTCTTTATTTTGTTCTATTGATCTATATCTCTCTCTCTCCAATATCACACAATCTTGATCTCTAAAGCTATATAATGTCTTGAATTTGGGTAGTCTGATTTACTCCTACTTTATTCTTAATCAAAATTATCTTAGCCTTTCCACATAAATTTTACAGTAACTTGTCTATATCTACAAAAAAAATCCTGCCAAGATTTTTATAGGAAATGCATTACACCTGTATATCAATTTAGGGAAACTGATCTATTATTTTGAGTGTTCCAATCCATTAACATACTGTATGTTTCTCCATTTTAGATCTTTATTTCATCAGCATATGTAGTTTCGGCATATAAACCCTGTAGTTGTTTGCTAGACTTATAAATAAGTATTGCTTTTTTAAGCAGTCATAAATAGTATTGTATTTTAACTTCAGTGTCCAGATGTACATTGTACATTGCTTATAATAAAACTACTGTTGACTTTTGTATGTAAATCTTACATTCAGTAACCTTAGTGGATTTATTTATCCATTGTTGCTTTAATACATTCCTTGGGATTTTCTAGAGATGATCATGTCATCTGCAAATAGAGACTTCTATTCCTTCCTTTTCAATTTGTACACCTTTTATTTTCTTGCCTTGTTACACTGTCTAGAACTTTCAGCACTTTTTTAGTAAGAGTAATGAGAGCATACATCCTTGTTTCTAGTCTTAGGTGGAAAACATTCAGTTTTCACTAGTAAGTATGTTAGCAATAGGATTTTTGTAGATGCATCAACTGAAATATTTTTTTCTTTAGCTAGATGATGTGGCATATAAAGGCATTTATTTTCAAATATTGAACCAAGCCTGAGATTCCTAGAATAAACCCTACTTGGTCATGATGTATAATTTTTTTTTATATGTTGCTGGATTCTATTTGCTAATGTCTTAAGGGTCTTTGCATGTATATTCATGAAGGATATTATTGGTCTGTAGTGTTTTTTTTGTATTATCTTTGGTCTTGTATCAGGGTAATACTAGCTTCATAAAATGAATTGGGAAGTGTTCCTCTCTCTTCTATTTTTCTGGAAAAGACTGCATAGTTATTAATTCTTTGCATGTTACAATCTCCCATGAAACCTTCTGGGACTGGAGATTTCTTTTGTGGGGGTTTATAATTATGAATTCAATTGCCTTAATAGCTATAGGGTTATTCAAAAATTTCATATTAGGTGAGGTGTGGTAACTTTGTTTTTCAGCAAATTGGACAATTTCATCTAAGTTGACAAATTTGTGTGTAAAGCTATTTGCATTATTCCCTTATCTTTATGATGTCTTCAAAATCTGAAGTGATACCGTTTCATTCCCATATTGATAATTAGTGTCTTTACCCTTGTCAGTCTTGCCAGGTTTGATTTTTACTGATCTTTCCAAAGAACCAACTCTTGTTTCATTGATATTTGTTTTCTGTCTCAACTTTATAATAAATTTCTACTCCTTATTTGTATTTCCTTCCTTTTGCTTGCTTGCTTGCTTGGGGTTTTTGTGTCTGAAGTGGAAGTTTAGGGTATTATTTAAGATTTTCCTCTTTATCATTTAATAATTTTCCTGTTTGCATTTAGTTCTATAAATTTCTTTCACTATTATTTTAGCTGTATCCCACATATATTGGTGTTTTTCATTTTTCATTCAGTTCATTTTTTAAAAACTTCCCTTGATACTTCCTCTTTGACCCATGGATTATTTGCAAGCATGTTGCTTGGTTTCTAAATTGTTAAAAAGATTTTCCTGCTACCTGTTGATTTCTAGTTTGATTCCACTGTGGTCAGAGAATACATGATGTCAATTCTTTCAAACTTGTTGAGTCTTGGGTCAATCCAAGATATGGTCTTTCTTAGTATATGTTGTGTTTGCACTTGAAAAACGTATCTATTTTGCTATTGTTGGAAAGCTTGTTCATTAATGTCAATGAGATCTTACTGGTTGTTGGTGTTGAGTTCTACAGCTTTGATTTTATTAGTTTTCTATCAATTGTTTAAAAAGGTGTTGGAGTTCCCAACTACAGATGTAGATTTATTTCTCCATTCAGTTCTACCGTTGTTTCACATATTTTGCAGCTCAGTTGTTCGGTACATACATTTAGGATTACTGTGTCTTCTTGATGGATTGGCCTTTTTATCATTATATAATGTCCCTCTCTCTCTGTGGTATTTTTCTTTGCTCTGAAATCTATTTTATCTGATGTTAACATAGCCACTACTGCTTTTCTTTGATTAATGTTTACCTGAGATATATTTTTCCATACTTTTTCTTTCAACTTGCCCATATCATGATTGGAGTTTTTGTAGACAATATATAGTTGGATCATGTTTCTTCATCCAATCTGCCGGTATGTCTTTTTAACCAGTATTATTTAGACCATTTACATTAATTATTGATATGTTTAAGTTTGCCATTTTATTTTCTCTGCTCTTTTTCTCCCCCTGTTACTGAAGCATTTTTTAAGAATTCTATTTTGGTTTATCTATAGTCTTTCTGACTGTATCTCTTTATGTAGATTTTTCAGTAGTTTAAAATATTTCCTCTATATATTTAGAATCACATTAGCTTAGTTTTAATTGCTGCTTCAACTTTCAAACATAAGTTAGAAAACTCATTATGAGAAGGAAGCTTATTGTATGTACTCTTATTTATGCTTACCATGTTTTTCTTCCTCATGTTCCAACTTTTCTTCTTTCTATCATCTCCTTTCTGTTCAGAAAACTTCCTTTAGCCATTTTTTTAGGGTAGGTCTGCTGGCCACAAATTCTCAGGTCTCCGTGGACCCATCCTGACCATCTGTCTGAGACCAACTGATGGCCCAACAGGACTATGAATATGAAAGTATTCTCTATTACTCTTTTAGAACACAAAGGGTTGAAGGGAAAGGGCCCTGAAATGTGTCACAGTGAAATGACGGGGGCAGGAAGGGCTTGAAGGGGAGTCGTGAATGTCTTGACTTCTGAGGCTGCCATTTATGGGGATTGTGATGAGGCAGAAGATGGGATGAAGCACAAGGAATCAAGAATTAAGAGCAGAGGCCTGAGAGATGAAGAATACATAATTGCTCTTTATCCTCAAGTGCTCCACAAAGGAACTTCTTTCCCTAACAGAATGCTAATCTACTGCCCTCTTCAAGTTCTAGTCTAAAATATTATGAACTTCAGGTCAGTGAGAATGAGTCTCTTGGACTGGTAACATCTCTGGAACTTATGTCAGCAAGATTAAAGAGAAAATATTGATTTGGTTGCACTAAGCCATGGCCATAGAATCACCTCCCCAGATCCCTCCCAACCTACAGTGACTCCCATTTCACAGAAGCAGCTAGCAGGCAGCTTTTTCCTTAATCCTTAGATGGGCAGTGACAAGGTCTCCAATTTCCAATTTCTACCTGTACTTCAAGAATCTTGGTTTTCATAATACCCTATCACCCACCTCTTCTCCAACCACCATCATCCACCCTTTCCTTTTAGAAATGAGAAACGAATGAGGATTGTTCTTCCACAGTCGTATTGAAATGCTGTATTTCCCATTTCAGTGGTCACAAAGCAATGAAGGGAAATGTTACCCTCAGGTCTGAGAATTTGCTAAGTTATTAGGAACTCTTTGCAAATCCAAGACATCCACAGCTTAAGAAAAAGAATGAGCACATAATGATTTAATTGGCTTTCTCTTTTAATCAAAAACATATTTTTGTTACAGAGTTCTCAGGAGAGGTTCAACTATTTTTAGCCACAGACTTCAATCAGGCAAAAGTATACAGAAAGCCACCAAAACACTACTGGAGCTTTAGCTGGCCAGTTTTCCCAAATGCAGCAGCTGTGTGGCTCTTCTCTGGGTTTTGGCATAGCTGCATTCCTCTGACTTTAGGGGAGGAGACAGAGTTGGGAAATACCACCACCAAATCTGTCCTCAAACCCCAGTCGCTTCCTCCAAACGGTTCTGCAGCCCACCAGCTTTTCATCATTTACAAGCATTCACACTTTTCCCTTAGATCACAAGTCCAAGGCATCAGTCAGAACTCAGTACTTGGAGGAAGTCTGTCAACTCCCATGTCTTAGCCTTTTAACCAGTCCAAGCTCATGAGTCCTTCTATCAATGACAAGCAGCCATAGCAACAGCAGCTGGTTTCAGCCCCTCCTTCCCAGCCACGCCAGAGCTGGCCTCTACCAGGACTGCCCACCCCACCCTCCACCCATCCCCAGGGAAGGCTCTCAAGGTCCTTGAAAAAGCCAAGTGCATTAATTATACTCATCCAAGGATAGGCTGGAAGAAAACTCTGAAAGAAACAATCCAGCCAAGTCTTCTAATCAAAATGGACAAAAAAAGAGCCAAGAATAAAGTAAATAATCATCCACTGATATTGTTTTCTTGAATCATATAAACCACCTTAATTGATGCAGTTCAGAGGAATTTCCCTGTTACGAGCATACAAGAGTTAAGAGACCAAAGACCCAAAGTAGTAACCTCCATCATTAAGGTTTGCAATCCATTGTAGCTGAAAATTATGAGTACATAGCACTTGCGAGATGGTGTCACACACATACCAGTCCAAAAGGGAGGATGTCGCGACTTAAAAAAATTTGCCTTAATAAACCTTGAATAGAGATGATGGGAAAATAAAATGAAGGCTTTCCCCCACTTCTCAGTTTTTTTTAAAATATTTATTGCAGCCCCCAAGGTGGTGCTAGGCCTTTGGTTAAATTTAAGTCTTAAGGACATATTATGTAACTTCTTGTCCACAGAATACTAATAAAATATCAAGCCTAGTCTCATCTGAATAACGTGGAAATAAGTAAAAAGCCTCCCAAACAGCAGAGCAAAGGTAAAGAAATAAAAAATTGCTGTAAGGTAGGCAAGGTCACTTAGATTAGAGCTGGAAGAACTTATCTAGTCCAACTCCCCCATTTTACAGATGAGGCAACTGAGGCCCAGAGAAGGTAAATGACTTGCCCAAGGTCATACATCAAATTAGTGGCAGAGTGCAAACCAGAGAATATTACTGGCCCCACCCAGAGCCACTAGTTTCAGGCTGAACAAGAACACTGGCTCTGAGACCCATTGAGAAAGCATCTTAAGTAAACTGTGAAAATTATCCACATCAAGAGAGAAATGATTGTCTTCACCAGAGTTTTCTCAGTCCTTCCTACGTAAACAGAACAAAAGAACGGAAGAAAGAAAAGAAAGAAGGTTCAGTCATTCTTCAAGTCTGATATTAAAATCCCTGAAAACATCAGCACTTACTGTAGCTACTCCTTGGGGCAGAATATCAGACCTCAATTCTCATAAAGGCACCACAGGTCAAAAACATCTAATAGAGAAGGAAGGCCAGAAGGTAGGGCTCAAAAGGGGACACCAAAACAAAATAAAAATTACCCTCTTATATTCCAAGGTTTGTTTTTTGTTGTTCATTTGTTTTATTTGCTGGTGTCCTCTATGCAACAGTACTGCCTCTGGCTACTGATGCTAATTTAGTAACCCTTATAAAGCCCAGTTTTGTATGAGCAGCATTCAGGTGGAAGCAATGAAACCTTTCAAAAGGGGGAAAATATGAGTATGACTCACTTCTTTTTACCTCAACTACCTGCAACACAGCAGGAATCAGGAAGCCCCCTAAGCAGTCAAACTGATGTCAAACACCAAAAGCACTGATGTCCTTTTCAACACTTAGTAAAGTTTCTTGGGTCCCATCCCAGTTTGTCCATGTGTTTTAAAGAAAGTTCTACAAAAGTTTGGTTATCTGGTTTCCTTGCCCAAGCAGGTGGAAATATTAATCAGAAAGGGAAGAAGAAACTACAGAGGGGAGGCACGTAGGAAGTGGTCACTGTCAGAAAGGGAGAAGGCTGGAGGGTGTGTATATAAAACCAAACACTCAACACCACAGTGGGGTATAACCATTTGCAAAGGCCAAACAGTCTGCCTGTCTTAGCAGCCCCTAAAGTCTACAAATGTTATATCCAGTATGTTCTCTGATATACATATTAAAAACTCCATTCAAAAAATGGCTAAAATAAAAAAGCTTTACTGCTTAAATAAGGCAAGTTTGGATTACACAGAAAATTCCACTCCAGAGTGATACCAGATAAACACGATAAGCAACCCGGTAGCACTGGGTCAAGTCTGGGCTGGAGGACACTGCTGTGAATAGACGCTAACTTCTTACATCCTTCCTGATATATCTCAGGAGAAAAGAAATTATCTAATTGTCAGAAAAAAATGGAAAGGCTTGCACAGAAGACTATCACAGCCTGTTTTCTATCATCTTGCAAAGTATGGTTTAGGCAATTATTTATTGATAGTTACCTACAATGCAATGGATTTTGGCTTTAGAAAGAAGAAAACAAGGATTTCCTTCTCTCTAACCCCTTCTCACAGAGTTATTGTAAAGATCAAGTGAAACAGTGTATTAAAGGGCTTTGAAAAAAATATTTTTTTCATGCTATTATCTGCCAGTCTTAGCCAATCCCCATCTACAAATGAGTTAACTGACTTTACAGGTAATTGCTTTCATATTCTCATTTACCTCAGTGACCTAAAATTCACCATTTTCCCAATCTGCAATCGTTAAATAAAATGCCTGGAAAAATGACTTAATGATAAAGGCAGCAAATTATAGAAACTATCAACAAAAAGGATTCTACCCAAACTCAGAACAAAACTGCTTCTCCCCAAAGGTTCTCAAAAAGGATCTTAACTACCTGATTGACACACAGCTAGTTAACAATTAACCAGTTACCACCAAACTAGGAGTAGACATATATCACCTTACATTCTTTAACCTCCACAGATACTTAAGGAGCACCATGGGAAAATGTGTTATTTCCCTTCTCCAGATGGCCACAGTCAAAAAGATAACTGCAATACACTTTTAAATAAGGTATTTATCATCTGGAAGACAGGACATTTTATTTCACCTTCAACATTTCTATTACAAATACCCCCTTTACACCACACCCTTTCCCACAAGAACGGACCTTTAGCTTTGAAATACAACAAAGCTATTGTGTATTCAGTTTACCGAGATATTCTAAGTATGGTTACCCTTAAGTCAGACCACCCAACCTGAAAACCTACAATGTTTACAGGAGGAATGGGATGGGAGACCTATGTACCAGGCAGGTCAGTACCAGTGAGCCAAGCTTCTGGGAAAACAAGGGTATATGGCAGTATTTAGTATCATTACCTTTCTACACCAGGAGTAGTATACTACACAAAGTGAGATAGACTATATTCCACAAAAGAATCTACTTCCTGAAAATAAAGGCAACACCATTAAGGATTCCTTTTGATAATGCCCTGAAAGGCACTGGACAAAGTGGAATGGGCCTCAGACTGATTATAAAGGTATGTATTTCGTTTCTCTCTCAAGTTTTCAAGGAGACTCGATATTCTGAGAGTCTTTGAGATATGAACTTGCTAAGAAAACCCACCCAGAACCATATCCTCATAATAATCAGATTCCAAGAACTGCTGAAACTCTTCTACCCTTAAAGGAGCCGTAAAATTTTAAACCTAGTGATTCCTTAGTCTCACTCATCAAAAATGGCTGCCTCTCGGAAACTGAAACACCAACTAACAACTAAGCTCTCCAGAACAGCTGACCATAACATACTAGATATTTTCTCAAAAGCATGTGACTAAATCTAGTACAAATATAAAACAACTGATAACCAGAAATTCTTTTATATGCTTGTAGAGCTTTTATGGTTCTTAGCAGAAAAAAAACAAGATAGGTGGCTTGGCCTCAAAGTCAGACTTCTTAGCAAGTATTTTCCACACTTTCACCAGATGTGTAAACATGAAACCTTCCTTAAAGCAGAAAAGGAGGCAACGGACTATAGCATAGCATGCTTATGGTTCTAATGAAATAATCTGGATTTTAAAAATCTGTTAACTCTGAAAGACTCTCCTCTTACTCCTTTCTTCATTCACAGTAAAAGAGACAGTCAATAATTTCTAGAGAAGATACATTTTTTTCAAATCTGCCAAAGAAGTTAAATCACCAAAGTTTTACAGATTAAAATTCGGTTTTAAACAAAAGTATCTCTAAGTACTCAAGAGTACAAATGACCTGGTAGAGAAGTTATTTTAAAAACAAGAGACATGTAGCTTGGATCAAGATCTATGTCTAAATCACAGCAATAAGCCAACTCAGTCCAGGTTGGTCTGGTTCCAGGATGGTCTGATTAAGATGACTTTCTGAGCAAGGAAGTAGAAGACTTGTTCATGTAAGCTGAAGGAAGGATGATTATCATGCATAGGTGTTTCTCATATCTCAAACTTGTAGCACACTTTAAAGAATCTTACTACATTCAGAAAGGCCCTCCAGGTAAAAAGTAAAAGCATCTGAAAGATAATCTTGATTTTATGTCACACTACTTATCCTGTAGACAACCCATCTAGTCTTGTAAACAATCAGGCCTATTTTTGCTACAGTAAAATGAAAGCTCAAAAATAACCAACTCTGTACTTGATACACAATGTCCATGGGGAAGTCCTGGGAGAGCGTGAGGGAAAAAACCAAAGCTGCCCAATAGTACTGGCTGTTGCCTGTCATTTAGTAGAAGGTGTCTTGCCACTGAGGTTGGACTCAAAAGTGCAAAAAGAAAAAAAAATTAAAAATCAAACCTAGAATTCAACTTTGCATGTTGAGATTCGGTTTTATTTATGCTACTAGCTAAGTAAAAAGCATACATATTGTGTCTGTGGTACAGTCAATACATTTGCAACTTTTCTACTTAAGTTCTCTATACAAAGTCACTGTCAACTGATATGATCATTGATGGCAAAGGGCTTAGAATAACCAAAAGGTATAAAAAAGTTTGCAGTCTTGCCCCAAGATACAAAAACTGAATTTTAAACAATGTCATAACATACATGATTTAAACAGTATACGAAAAAAAGTCACACATTAAATCAAGTACAAAAATA
Source organism: Manis javanica (assembly GCF_040802235.1). Lineage (NCBI taxonomy): Eukaryota > Metazoa > Chordata > Mammalia > Pholidota > Manidae > Manis > Manis javanica. The sequence continues at coordinate 104,509,266 of NC_133164.1, read as the reverse complement.
TCCAAACTACCTACTAATAACTGTAATGTTTCTATTATTCTGCACAGTATTTAACACAGAATTTGGCAGTTTCCAAAATACTCATTATTTAAGCATTGCCACCTTTGCAGAACAGTGAGATCATATGTGGAGTGACACTGCTTTTAGTGTTTTTTAAAATATAAAACCTTTCCCTATGAATTAATGAAGCAAAGAAATTTCTAGGCTTCTTAGTGACCAACCTTGTGTCTAGAAAGAAGAATACATCTAACAGGGCAAAAGTATACTTCTTGATAAAAGTTATCCAGTAGAGATAACAAATGTAATTTTAAGTGATATTTCTTTGTCTGGTAATTTTAAGGACTTCTCAATATACATACAAATTAGTTATTTGCCTTGGCAAAAATAAAAGTAGCAAGATAATCTGAATTGAAATCATCTTCACTAGTTAATCTTGCAAAAAAAGTACTTTGGATAAAAGGTTATAATACATTAGTATCTCATTTTTTAAACAGAGTAAAGTTGCTCTTGATAAAATTAACTCACCCACATGGCACAATATTTTAGGATAAAGTATGTTCATTAATAACTTGCACACAAAATTACAGGTGAATTAACTTTGAGAACTTCTCTGTCTTTAAAATCAGCAATATTGAATTTACTCTGTAGAATAACACATGTATTGATGTTCTGCATAAAAAGGCTCTGAGACATTTTAAAGGACTATATTTTCCAGCATTGGGATGATTCCCTCATACATAACTGGTGGAGATTTAATAAGAATGTGTTTTTCCTAATCTTCAAGCTCTGAGTCATGCCTGAAAAGTTCTAAGTAGGGGGAAAAAATGTTTTAATCCAGTTTCTGTCTGCTAGGAGCAAGGCAGCAAACACATTTTTCAACCCTTTATGAAAAGATAAAGCAGAACGAAAGTGAATTATATCTTCAGAGTATAAACAGGATTGTATTTTATAGTCCACCATCCTGATAATGTTAAGGGCCCCAACAATAAAAGACCTCAGTCTAAAGGTTGTGGGTCAGCAATAGGCATGGTGTGAAGTACTTCATCAAGGAGCTGGAGGGCCCGGTGTAAGTGAATCTCAATCCAGCAAGGTGTTTCTTTGATGCTCTGTCTTGGGTAATCCGGTCCCCAGCCTTTCACAAAACTCATCCTGAGTATGCATAAGCGACGAAGGTCATCAACACCAATTCCAGCAGCAGCTGACAAACCTAACAGAGAAAATTTGGAAGACATCAGAGGGACAGGCTGATCTCTTCCCATCCTCCCTACACTTTACATTAATAAAGTGACCAGCTTTCTTACTTCATTCTCCCCAGCATATAACTTCTCTGTCAAAGTTCCAAGAAGTAAGTATAGATCTCAACTTTATCAACAGGGACTGAAAACTTTTGGTTAAGACAATTTACATTCCACATGGGTCTTTAAGCTATCATCAATTATAAAGTAATTTACCACAATTCACCAACACCCCACCTATTTTTCTCTTAGAAGTGGGAGTGAAGTGATAACTTGTTCTTAAGAGATAGTACATGTCCACAGGTTGGTTCTAAGAACCTTGCTGTCTGTCTAAACAGCCTAGTTCAGAGTAAGACATGATCAATAACAAGACAGTTCTAACGGTACTGGTTCCACTAAGACTTCCTGGATGACCCAGATGACGTCTGTCTCTCAGTTTCACAATGTAACAGAGATACTATGCAATTATTGAATGGGGGCAGTCGATGAGAATGAGAAATTTAATAACAGTCTGGATTCCTTAGCAAAAACATGTTTATAACATCAAAACTACCAAATTACTGGTTTAGATGCCCAAAGTTTTAAAAAAATCAAATTCTCTAAATGAATATGCCTTATCTACCTCTAAATTGTAAACTCCTGAACGTAAGTCACAAATGGAGACTCTGCATCTAATTTTCCAGTCAGAACATACAGTCATATGGTCAATCTGCATTCATCAATATTACAATGAAACTAATGGGAGGAATTTGCATGTACTGTAGAGAAACCTGCAGGGCCACTGCAGTTTTCTTAGCCAGTGTGATTTGCTTACCACACTGAAGAGGTTAAGAACAGGGGTTGAATGAATCACTAGTTATGCCTTCAGACGTGGAAGATGGGTGCCACGTGTTTCCATCATAAAAGTCTATAGTCAGGAGTTTAACTCTGCAGTAAAAAATTCCCCATCAGTGTGAAACCTGGCACACAGTTCAATTTTACCCTAAAATTAAAAAAAAGTCTACAAGTTATCAAAATACCACCCTCACCTAGTTTTCTCTCCATGCTTAGCATACTTAAAAAAAAAATTGGAGAGGTACCTAATTCTGAAATTGAAATATGCTTTCCTTCTAGAATAAAGCCAAACAGGTCAGCAATTACAACCCACCCTGGCTGGTGAGGCAGGAATTAAAAGCATCAACAAAAAAAGGGGAGATTGATCAACATAATATAACAATAACCCCCTTTCTCCTTTATCCCATACTCCCTTTTTTGATACAAAAAGAATGAAAACAGGGTCCTATACAAAGGGCAACTATTACAGAAGAACAGTTTTCTACAAATTCAAAAATGTTACTATCCCAGTAAAAATAACTTTAATTTCTATTATTGCTTAAAGTAACTAATCAACTGAGTGAAATCAAGGTAAAATGCCAACTATTACACTTTAAAAAAAAATCAAAAGCATACTTACTGATAGCTGGAGCTATTCCACCTACTGATCCTGGGCCAGGGATGTTTCCTGCCACGGCTGCTGCCTGGGCAGCGGCTGCAGCTTGAGCAGTGGCCGCCTGCTGCTGCATCTGACGGTGACACTGACGCAAATCAAAGACCTTTAAAAAAAAAGGGTAAGTTTAACACTGTGAGTCCATCAAAAAAGATTCCATACCTCAAAAACCAATACACAGTTTATTTAAAACTCAGAGTTTCATTTAGTTCTCAGAAGAGGACTATTTAAAAATTTAAAGCTTTTATGTAGATTTTAACTGGTAGTCAGGAAAGGTGGCCTGGAGCTTAGCAAGAGGCTCATTTCACTACCAAGATAACTTCGGTGCCACATGCCTCTGTATTCTTTATCTAGCTCAGCCAGCATGGGTCAGCCATTACTGTACTTGGGAAAAGCACCCATATGCGTAAAAGGAACAGTTAAGAAATCAAAACCAAATTGCTGAAAATTTTCTTTAGGCTTAACTGATGGCCTTGGTCATATGGCTAACTTTTTTTATTTATCATTCTAGCTATTTGGAGGACTGTAATAAATGGCATTGTCACTATATAAGAAAATATCTGCATTTTTGAGAGATGCATACTTAAGTACACAGGTACAAAATAACGTATCTAAGGCTTGCTTTAAAATAAAGAAAAAAGGACATATAAAGCAAATACAAAATCTTAACTACTGAATCTCAGTGATGGGTAGATAGGATTTCATTGAACTAGTTTCTCTCTACTTAAATGTTTAAAAATGCTCTTAATATATTGTCACGTTGATGATCTGCAAATAACATAATTGAGTTTCTTAACCTAAATGGAACCTCAATTTTCTTATCTATAAAATGGGAATGTAAAGTGTACAGCTTTTATTCATAGGGTTGTTGTAAACTTGGCATAGTATATAATAAGCTGTCAATAAATGTTACTTATTATTTTATTTTTGATATCCCCTGTAACCATTTGCCTTTCAGGATGAATTAGGGAGTTCGTAAGTAATTTCAAGGTTTTTCATCAGCCATGCCATGGGCTAGTAGAGCAAGAATGGGTTACCACTTTTATTTCATCCCTATGTAACTACTGGATGTTCTTTCAGCATGCAATAAATTATGGCTGATAAATCATATCACCTTTTTTTCTAGGAAAAGCCAACTTGCTAAAATAATGTATCTGCTTATACCTGTGTTTTAAAAAGTACTGGAAGATGACACAAGCAGAATGGTCTCCACAGAAGTTGTAGGAAAGAAAGACAAGGACCGTAGAGGCAAGGCTATTTAATGCAAACTTTTTTAAATATAACTTTCATTTATAAACCATGTAACTATGTTCCTTATTCAAAGAAGAAATTAAAATTTTTTAAAATACGACAAGCTAAAACCCATATATGAGCAAGTATAATTATCCTTGACAATAAAAGAAATCAAAGGATGCATAAAAGTACTTAATCAGATAAACAAAAGGCTTAGAACCCAAACCATTAATCTTGAGATGCATGAAAAAATGTTGTCTTTAACCATGTATTTAAACAAAATACACAGCATATAACAATAAACAAAATAATCCTCTCCAAATAGCAGATCACATTCCTATTTACTTCTCTACTCATTACCTATCTTCTAGCATCAATAGAGGACAAAACTTAGGCCATCTCATTCTCTGAAGAGGTATAATGTGTCAATTATGTATGTATGTATTACCTGGCCAAACTATTATTCCTAAAAGACTTCAAGACAGACAGCATAACAAAGTCAGGTCTGAAAATGAGAAATCCCACAATGCCCAGAAACCATTATATTTTCAAGATTTCCCAAGAGTCCATTAGATTCTGAACTTTTCCACCAGGCTGTGACCTCTTGGAAGGTATTACCTAGCACAGCACAGAGCAGAGATTCAAATATTTGAAAAGCCAAATAGCTCTACAACCACTTTTTTTTAAAAAAGGAAATTAATACACTTTGTATTTCAGAGTAGTTTCAGATTCATAGTAAAATTGAGCAGAAAGTAGAGAGAGTTCCCTGTCCACACTCAAGTAAAACCTCACCTACTATGAACATCCCACACCACCGTGGTACATTTGTTACAACCAATGAACCTACACTATAAACCCGAAGTGATGGTTTACATTAAGACTGACATGAAGGTTCACCCTTGGTTTTGTACATTCTATGGGTTTGGGCAAATACATAATGATATGTATTTAACACTGCAGTATCATTGCCCTAAAAGTCCTCTGTGCTCTGTCTATTCATCCTCTCCCCACCCTTATCCCTAGAAACCACTCATCTTTTTACTCTCTCCGTAATTTTGCCTTTCCCTGAGGGTCATATAGTTGGAATCATACACTATGTATGTAGCCTTTTCAGATTGGCTTCTTTCACTCAGCAATATGCATTTAAAGTTCTTCCATATCTTTCCATGGCTTGATAGCTCATTTATTTTTAGTGCTGAATAATATTCCATTGTGTGGATGTACCACCATTTATTTATCCATTCACCTATTAAAGGACACCTTGGTTGCTTCCAAGTTTGGGGCAATTCTGAATAAAGTTGCTGCAAACATCTATGTGCAGGTTTTTATGTGGATGTAAGTTTTCAATTCATGTGGGTAAATACCAAGGACCATGACTGCTGGATTGTATGGTAAGAGCATGTTAGCTATGTAGGAAACCACCAAACTGTCTTCCAGAGTGACTGTACCATTTTGCATTCCCACCAGCAGCAAAGGAGAGTTCCTGCTCCTCCACATCTTTGCCAGCACTGGTGTTCAGTGTTTTGGATTTTGGTCATTCTGCTAGGTATGGCATAGCATCTAGGCATTTAATTTGTAATGTTCTAATGATGTAAGGCTTTGAATATATTTTCATATGCTTACTTCTACTGGTATATCTTCTTCAGTGAGGTATCTATTCAGGTCTTTGCCCATTTTTTAATCAGGCTGTTTGTTTTCTTACTGTTGAAATTTAAGAGCTTTCTATATTTTAGATAACTGTCTTTTACCAGATGTGTCTTTAACAAATATTTTCTCCCAGTCTGCGGCTTAAATTCTCACCCTCCTAACATTGTTTTGCACAAGCAGTTTTTAATTTTAATGAAGTCCAGCCTATCAATTGTTTCTTTCACGAATTGTGCCTTTGGTGTATCTAAAAAGTCATCACCATTCCCAAGGTCATCTACATTTTTTCCTATGTTACCTTCTAGAAGTTTGATAGCTTTGTGTTTTACAATTGGGTCTTTACAACCACTTAAAAAAATGTTTTTAACCATCACTAACCAAGTACGGTACATACATAATCTTATCATCTGGGAGCATGGAATAAAACTTACTTACAAATTCCCAGGGTTCAAACATGCTCTCAACATACCCCCACCCCTGCCATGAGTCATTAAAAAATAGCCAAAGGATCTTGATACAGAGGCTGTTTAGAGTATGTTGTAAACAATTGCAGTTATGACTGCCTTAGCCTAAATCAGCAGCACATACTACAGGTAGTCACAACCATGAAACTATAAGACACTGTGACTCACTTGTATCTGCAGAGGTAATAAAAATTATTCATTAAGCTCTTCAGCAAACCTTCCTTCCACAATGGATTGTTTATATAATTACAGCACTCAAACCAGAAGACTTATAATGACTGGCTATACTGCTTAAACTTGGGTTGCCTCCTTACTATACACTATACCTGATCCATCAAACTGTAACAGATTTCATCTGTTACACCAGATGGTAAAATTAAGGCTATCAGAGAAATAGAACCATCTTCCTTTTATAATTGAACTAAATTGTTGATAAAGACAATTCAAACTAACCAAAGGTTTTAAATAGTCTTTTTGGCTCAGATCCAGAAGGTATTTCTGATCACCACTCCTGAGCTAATCAACAATTTACCTTGGTTTTCATTTACTTAAATATGTTTTCTATGGTTACTTTCACATAAGTTTGTTACAAAACCTATTACTTAACCAATGTGTTTTATAAAGGTCACTGTCAGCACTTTCAGGGTATTATCTTTCCAAAAGATAAATTCTGAAAGGAGTAAAATTCTGGCATTTTTCTTTCATAAGGCTTAATTACAACACCCTCAATTTGAATCAACACAGAAAATGTAATCCAGATTGTTATACTGGACATGTGAACATAACATGGCATTAAGGATTACCTGACCTGGAAAAATCACAGTATATTGCAAGTGGGAATAAACTTAAGTGGGGATCATAACAACCTTCAATTAACCCACCTGTGGTTTAGAAGCATCCACTGCCCCCTTCCCCTAACATGTTTGTGTTTAAAAACAAACCTGAATCAACATCATCAGAGAAATGCAAATCAAAAACCACCACCATAGTACTACATCACATCTACTAGGATGGTTAAGATTGAAAAGATAGATAACAAGTGTTCATTATAGACTAAAGAAATTGGAACCTTCCCACACTGTTGATGGGAATGTTAAAATGGTACAGCCACTTGCAGCCCCTCAAAAAGTTAGTTACCTTATGATCCAGGAATTCCACTCTTCAGTATATACCCAAGAGAAATGAGATGTATGTTCACACAAAAACTTGTACACCGATATTCATAATTCATTAACAGTATTATTCATAATACAGCCAAAAAGTGGAATTCCTTATGTCCATCAACTGACGTATGGATGAACAAAATGTGGTATATGTAGTATTATTCAGCCATAAAAAGAATAAAGTACACACATATACATGATTGAAGTTTGAAAACATGCTTAATGAAGTAACTAACAGAAGACCACATTATATGATTCCACTATTACAAAATATTGTAATAGGCAATCGTGTAGACAGAGAGAGTTGATTAGTGGTTGTCCAGGCCTGGGAGAAATTGGGCGGGGAGGGGAGGTTGTAAGGTGATAACTAAAGGTAGAGTTTCTTTCTGGGATGATGAAAATGTTCTAAAATTGATTGTGGTGATAGCTGCACAGCTCTCAACATACTAAAAAATTACTGAATTATGTATTTTAAATGAGTGAATTACATGTTATGTGAACTGTAGCTCAATAATCTGTTAAAAAACCTAAGTGCCCAGTGCTAGTGAGTACCACAAAACAAACCTTACTATTTTGAAAAAAAAGCAAGGCCACTTAAAGAAACTTTAAACTTTTAATTCATTTAAAGCTTATAAAATGCCATTTCAATACATCAGATTTTCATGACCATAAGATGACTACTCTGTCATGAGAGAAGGAAAAAAAATTAGTTCTAGCTTCTTGTTTATAAAATGAAAGAATGGCTTTCTAAACCTGTATTTTCCTAATTTTAATTAAATAGGGAAACTGGGAATGTGTGTGTGTGTGTGTGTGTGTGTGTGTGTGTGTGTGTGTGTGTGTGTGTGTGTGTGTGTGTGTGTGTGTGTCAGTCATACATATCACCTCTGGTGAGAATCTGATAGACTAACAGTAATATACAGATCTTTTAGGTACTGCTGCCTCAAAAATAAACAAACAAAGAAAATGCTAAGGTTAGATTTACAGTGTATCTGCAGCTCTTTCTGTCTGGCTAATAATAAGACTCTTCTGAAGAACAGTAACATTCTTGGATAAACAGAAACTATTCTTTTTAAAACCTTAATGTGACAAAAATGAGGTGTTGTTTTTACTTCACTAAAATGTCCCACAAGATATTTATTGTTCATGGAAAATGCATGAGATCACCATAAAATCTATCCAGGGCAGTGGTTTGTTAAATAATGGCATCTCATCCCTTTGGGACTTTTCAAGAACCACTTGCACCAAGTAAAGATGTTACATTTATTTGACAGTGCTGGAAATTATTTAAGATACCACATTTTTAAAGTTTAAATGTTTTAAATACTACCCCATATCTAGTTAAATTCATGACTACAGTCTAGCACATAGTATCTATTCAACACCATAGTCCTGTCCATTCACTGCAAATTACACAAGTAATCCAGAGACTTCCAATCAAGATGGATGAGTAGGTACACATAATCTCCTTCTCTCTCTGTTCCAAACACATACAAAGGATAGAAACACTATTAAAAATATACATTCTCCAAGCCAACCATAAAATCCATATGGAAATATAAGGAGCTAGTAACAGCTAAAACAATCCTGAAAAAAAAAAAAAGTTGGAGAACTTACTACAAAGCTAAAGTAATCAAGACATAGTACTGTCATGAGGATAAAGATACAGATCCATGAAACAGAATTGATAGCCCAGAAATAAACCTTTACACTTAAGGCCAACAGAATTTCAACAAAGGTATCAAGATAACTTCTGAGGGCAAGAACAGTCTTTTCAACAAATGGTTGCTGGAACTCAATATTCTCATTCAAAAGAACAACACGGGATCCCTTCCTTACACCATACAGAAAAACTAACTCAAAATGGATCATAGGGCTTAACTTAAGAGATACAACTATAAAACATTTAGAAGAAAACATAAGAATAAACAGTCATGATCTCTGATTAAGTAATGGTTTCTTAGATATGACATCACAAGAACAAGCAACCAAACAAATAAACTGGACTAATGGAGCAGCCACTTTGGAAAAGAGTCTGGCAGTCCCTCAAAAAATAAACACACAGTCACTTAATGATCCAGCAATTCTACTCCTAGTTATATATCCAAAAAATGAAAACACACATCTACCTAAGAGCTTACACGTGAATGTTCATAACAGCATTATTCATAATAGCCAAAAAGTGGAAACCATCCATACATTCATCAACTGGAGAGAGGACTAAAGACGAAAAGTACTTGGGGTACCCAAGACCAAAAACAGGTGTAGAGGACAGGAATTCAACTTCTTGGACTAATGCAGAAAAAGAGACAATAGCCAAGCTCTCTGAAGGCTATAACTGGGCACTTGCCCATGAATCAGTTTTGGTATTTAACGGCTAACTCAGAAATATACCAAGAAATACAATTCTTGCCCACTGCAGAGGTAAGTATCAGAGAAACCTAAGCAACTGGAATTAGGCCCTAAGCATATCTGGAGATAGGAACCCAATTTCCTCAAAGGACAAAATTCCTCTACCTACTAAATATGACAAATGGTTCTGAGATGTGGATCCTAGAGTTCCAGACTAAAGCAAAATTGCCCTAGAGAGAGAATTAATGACAGGGAGGAAAAAATAAAAATAAAATGAATTAATTCTCAGACAAATGTGCCAACAAATGTAGAAGAGATTACAAATCATATGAGGAAATCCTACACCACTTAAAAATAGTAACAAAGCACAAATAACTAAAATTCCTTGTGGGAAAACCAGAAAATACAGACAGTTAACCTCCCAGAGACAATTCCTGGTAAGACACACTATTCTAGACTTACGGGTATATAAGCAAATACAAATAAACATGATATTATTTCTTTAACAAAAATGAGATCATATTCTATGCATTAATAACCAACTTTTCCACATCATGAATATCCTATCAATAAATACAATATTTTAATGTTCTATTCCATTGTTTCAACAGATCAAAACTATAAATGGTCCTCTACTATCAAAGCTTTTAACAGGAATTATTGTTAATTTTGTCAGGTGCAATAAACAGCACTGTGATTATGTTTTTTAGAAGTATTTATCAATTAGCAATTCATGCTAGAGTATTTTTATCAGTAAACTTAATATAATATTTGGAATTGGCTTTACATTACTATAGGGAAAATGGTGAGGGAGAAAAACATTAAAGATTGGTAAAACGCTGGTAACTGTTGAAACCGGATGATGGGTGCATGGACGTTTATTGCTCTTTATACTTAATATATTTGAAAGTTTCATTAAAAAAAAAAAGACCCCTATATCCTTTAACTGAAATGTAATGACTGAAAATGGGTATTGGGAAAATGTGTTAGGAGCCAATCAAGCAATTCCATTTTTGCAGATATTGTTTGGCTATATTATTTGTATGCTAAGCAATTTCCTGGGAATAAGTGATGAGGTACAGTTAATTCTACTAATTTATGATAACTAACAATGAAGATGCTTAGGATGACTGCAAAAAATCTGACATTAAAAATATTTAGCCTAAATACAACTATCTTTCTCTTTCAAAGACAGTGTATATATTAAACTAAAATTGAAATGGGTTGAATATGTAATAATGAAAAATACCTCAGACTTAATTTGCAAAATAATATAGTAAATAAAACTCATTTAAATGCACAAAATAAACCTTAAAAAACCTGGTGTTAAAGAATTTTCCATTTCTCATTTCTATTTCTCATTTACATGGTTCTTAATTTGAAAAGGGAATTATAGATTTCTCATTCATAAAATCCTGAAGATTGACTAAGACGAAACTCCAAAGTCTGATTTTTACGTATTTTAAGTCAAGAAAAACAAATTTAAAGTTTTCAGTATTTTCAAAAGCCTGTATATTGTTCTAAAACATTTCAAAAGCCTGTATATTGTTCACAATAGGGCACAGATGCAAGGAAAAAACCCAAACAACCAGTTGTGTCAATAAATTCCCCCAGAAAATGTGTTTTATACACAAACATAATTTCTGATTATTTAATACATAAAAAGACATTTTTCTGCCCTTTCCAACTCCATCTCAATTCTTAAAACAACAAATAGTTTTCCAAGTCTAAAATATTTGTGTAAAACTGCAACTAACCTTTATATATGCACTTGGGTAGATCTTATGAACAGCATCTCCAGGTGCACGCCCAGCTTCTCTGTCCAAGTAGTAACTCTGTACAAAGACTGCATGGTCGCTAAGGCACCTGACCCAAACATCACCTTCACCCTTACATTCCAACTGCACACCTTTGCCTATGTGCAACCTTAGGAAGAAAAGGGGAATTACATTTCATTTTGATAGGTATATAAAAATAAATTTTAGTTCAGATTATATAGCATACCCAGGATTGAAAAATTAAAAATAAAAAGGACATTATGTAACACCATAACCAAAAGATAGCCATTGTTAACATTTTTATATATTTCCTTTTTTAAAAGTATCTCATTCATATACAATATTGATGAACATATATATAATGATTGCTGTATGTCAGGATCATTTAACATAACATTTTAACATTTTATAAATGATGAAACTAGGCTTATAGCTACATTGTCCTAATCAACAGCCACTAGCTACATGTGGCTATTTAAATTAAATTAATTTAAAAATTCTGTTAATCACATGAGCCATATTTTAAGTGCTCAATAACCATACGTGGTTAGTAGTTACTGTACTAGACAACACAGATTAAATATTTCCTTTATTACAGAGAATTCTTTTAGACATCATTGTCTTAGAACGTAGGTAATTTGCTGAAGTAACATGGCTAGTGACAGAGCCAAGGTTCTCTGGTTACACACATACACATTTCTTTAGAGCTGAATTCATGCAGTACTTAAAATTATGTTTTCTTATAAAACTTCATCTTAAGCATTTATATTTAACTATATAACTTTTCACTAACATTTTAATGACTACATTAAATGAGTTTATCAAAATTGAACATTTATTTCCCTTTTATCAATAACACTTGCAGAAACTTGTTCTCATTTTATTTCAATAGATTTGCAGAAATAATATATGATCAGAGGAAATAAAGATTAGTTCTCAAACTGGAATCCAAAAGGTCTAATTACTCTTCAAAGAAGAGAAAACCTAACTTTAAAAAAAAACACATTTTATCATATTTTAAATAACACATATCTACAAAAACAGAATGCTTACAAATTTTGAATTCCCAAGACGACCTTTCCTCTTTCATTAATGTTCAAAAACATATATTCCATTGAAAATTATGACTCTGAATAAACTATAGTGTACTATGTTCAATTTTTAAAGTAACTGTCTAACTGTACAATCAATACCTTGCTCTCTCAATGGCTTCTGTCCTGTGAACGTTGGAGAGTTGACCCAAGCAAAAACGATCTCCTCCAGAAGGGTCCACATATCCATCAACAGTAACAATAGGGCAGCTTGAAGGAACCTTAAATGTCTCTCCTACTTGAACATCCATTTCAAAGTAAGCGATGGAACACCAATACTCAGGAGCTACAGGAGATAAATGGGAGAAAACATCCACCCATGTAAGAAAGACAAGGCTTTCTTCACTTTCACTCCGTAAGACAAAGTTTTTCCTAAAAGAAAGGGTGAAGGGAGCATAGATGCATAGGGAAATCACCCAAAAGAATTTGATTAAAATTACAATGCATTAAAAAACAGGTATTTCCATTTCTTCTATTTTTCAACTCAGTACCATGCATTCTTGAAGCTCTAGAGTCATTTTTTAAATCTACAATTTGGTTTGTACCTCACAGGACCAGTCAACCAAGAATTCTTTAATTGTTTTAATTGTTCTTTAAACAAAAGTAATTAGAATCTAAAATAAATTAGTTAATCATGATGTTTTATTTGATCAGCATGGTATTTTCTATGAAGTCCATATTCATTTTTTTAAAGACACACAGACCCTAAGACATAATATTCCAGGGAAGTGCTCTTGAACGACATCAATCCATAACATATTTTTTTAGATACCTAATTGAGAGAAAGGGCATAAGCAAGTCAGCCATTGAGATTAATTACACTCCAAATCTGCTGTGAGCAGGAATTCTGAATTGCCTCTTGGGTAAAAAGTCATTTGCTCCATCTGTATTTTTAGGGAAGCCAAAATCATGTTAACTACCACAATTTTAACTTTGAAGATTTATTTATTTCATGCATTTGAACAACAATAAATGACTTAAAATTATTTTAAATAATTGGGAGGAAAAGGAGGTGCTAGTTGGTTTGGTTTGTGAATATAGTTGATCAAGTATTTCCAATTTTTGTTTGAATATAATTATTGCATAGAGCTCATATACATACAAAATATTTGATTTTCCTTTTTAGCTAATGTAACAGACTTAGAGAGTACATAGGAATCATTCTAGGCACTACATAAACAGCAGTAAACAAGACAGTTATTTTTTCCTATTCTCCTGGAGAGTCAGAAGCAGACAAAAAAGCAAACAAATGAACAAAATAACTCAGGTAATGATAAATAAACACTGTAAGAAAATAAAACAGCATATGGCACAGAAGACAACTGGGTAAGAATACTTCAGGCTACATGGTAGGGGTAGAGCCTGAAGACCAAGTATCTACGTGAAGACTGCGAACAGAACATTTCAAGAGGAAAGCAAATGGAAAGGCTCTAAAGCAGAAATGGATTTCACACACTTCAGGGGGAAAAAAGACCAGTGACATTTATTAGAGAATGGAAATTTTATGCTGATAAACCAATGATTTATCTGTATCTCAGTGTACCTTTTATGAATTCTGACTGAACTAGAATTTGAAGCAATAAAACTTTCAAAATCTGAAAAGATACTTAGAATGACAAAAAGAATACATCTTTTCAGACCCACCAAAAACCTTAAAATGAACTATAACTGATGCTTAAAAAATCTGTTTTTTTAATCTTGCAAAATCTATGGATCTAACTGCTTTTCAAAATGCTGTCAAAAAAGAAAGTGCTTTCCAATGAAGAATCAGTAAGAGCCCACATTAAGATAGAGTGATTCAAAAAGTTTGAAAATTCAAAAATTTTGCCACACAGGTCAAATCACCTAATCACAAACATTACTTCAAATATCTTTGATTATCATTAGAACATAAAAACTAGTGATATGCTAAAATACCTTCTTAAAAAAGTCAGTTTTGAAACATTTATGAAGTTATTCTTTATAGTAAAATTCTTTATTAAAGACATCTCATCTCATCTCATTATGCTATAGACAAGAAGCTTCAGCAAACTTAGCTGGCAGGTATACTGGTTGAAGCTGAAACTAAAGAGGTTGTTTAAGACCACATAACAATACCCAATGTTCTGGCAGCAAAAACTGAAGTAGTACTTATTAAGAGAGGTCTTTAAACATCAGTCCAAATAGTACATTTGGTGGCAAAAAATGCCCTGAAGTCATGAATGGTTATAATGCTGGGTAAAAAAATAAGGTCCAGGGCTCTCTTATCCCCTCCTGGCTCACGCCAGGAGCTCTGTCTGCCCTCTCACTGTCTCTCTCAATAAAAGTCTCCCTGGCTCTCCTAAAAAAAATTAAAAAAAAAATAAGGTCCAAGTACATGCATTTCCCAGTTCATACAGAAGAATGCTATCCAGAAGTAAAGTCCTATGGCGAGCAAGCTTTTTCACATGAAAATCCATTTGGGGGGGAAAAGGGGGAGTTGTACAATGACCATGTTCAAATAAGAAAAATATTTTTATCTTCATGAATTGCAACATCTGCCAAGTGCACTTAAGCCTTATTTATTTTTTCCCAATCACCAAAGGGTATTTTTTGTTTGTCTGCCTAGGATTTCAGACATCATACCACAACAATGGCTTGTAAACTGCCTCTCTGAACAGGGTTAGTTTGAGTTGACGTATTCACTAGAGGAAGAGTTTTAAGAAAATTGAGGATTAAAACGAAACCCGCATCAGAGCAGTACCACAGACCAGGAATGAAAAATGACCATCTATTAAAAAATTACCAAGACCTAGGAAAGCAGGAGGAAGGGGGATACTATCTGTGAGGACAGAGCTAGAGGTAATCTAAGTGAGTTCCAGAAAACTTGGCGTTGTTGGGATACAAAATACCACATGAAAAACTTTCCTACTTTATTCTAAATTTGTTAAACAGCAGGAGGGAACATTAGTCTTTAAAATAGGAGAAGATAAGAGGAAACACTCATTAAGCCTTTCTGGCTCTCTCTTTGCTCTTTTGTTCCAAGGACCAAATGCCATGTAAGTGGCAAGCCCTCAGCTTCTCAAAACTAGCAACAACAGCGGGACAGAACCACTCAGTTCAGAAAGAACTTTCTTAATGTCCCAACTCATCCCAAGGACAGTGGGACTGTTATGTGTTTGCTGACAATGGTGTTTTTAGTTTCTTGTTTCCGGATTAGTGAATTTGAGCCATTCTCATGAAGCCTATGGACTGCTCATCATAGCCAGAGGAAAAGAAGACAGTTAGCAGCATGAAAAGATTTTTTTTTACAATATAAGAACTTAGCTAAATACTTCTTGTAAAGGGGAATTGTACTATAAGCACAGTTTTATCAAGTAAATGTTGTTCAATTATAACGGAAAATATAACTCTCCAAGGCATTACCTTCAATTTTTGAAATAAAATAGTCATTCAAGTGAAAGTTAAAAACTTGGTTAAAGTACCTAAGAGACTCATTATGAAATATTCCTTTTAGACCTGAATAAGATGCTCTATGAGAATCTTTTTATGAACACATAAAGGTATGCTCTTGAATGGTAGAGAGTTCCAAAGCACTAAAACACAACATACCTTAGAAATTTGTGGATTTTGATTCATTTGTGAATTACCAACACAACCACAAAGACACTGAGGAAACTCTCTAATTTGTAATCAATATTTAGATATTTAATTTGATGACTATATCTCAGCTTTAAGAAAAAAAGCAAAAACAGAGTTAGTTCAAAAGAAATGAAATAAACCTTTTCCAAAATACTTTTTCAACTTGGTTATCAAAGCATAAAAACCACTAAGTAGATTGGTCTGTCTGAAATCTTTAACACCAAGGTAATGACCAATACTAATTATTTTCATTTTCTATAACTTGTATTACTTTAATTTCCTAAAATATGTATGTGTTATCTTCAAAAATAATTTCTCAAAATAGACTATATATTACTGATGATTTGAAATTACTTAAAATATTTTACATAATCAGAGGCATATGTGTATTTCCTGTCTAAATGGGGTAGAATATTTTTGCATTTCTTAATCAGTCCTTAAGAGGCTGCTGCATTAGCCATACACGTAATACAAACATTTTTACTTTGGTTTCTTTTCTATTTGTTCATAAACAAGGATAGGAGACATGTAAACTAGCAAGTAATTCAGTAGGATCAGAGAATACTAGATAGCAGGGGACACCAAGATTAGGAAATGCTTCCCAACAGCTGCGTACTCAAGCTGACTCTTAAAAGGGTTTGCCACATTTAGGAGACAGGAGTGCATGGACAGCAGATGGCCCCCAAAGATTCTCACAATTCCTAATATTCACACCCTTGTGTGGTTCCCTCCCCATGAAATAGGATTCTACAGAAATGATGATGTGACTTGAAGGTAAATCATAAAAGACCTCAAGGCTCTGTCTTTCTTTCTCTTGGTCACTCAATCTGGGGGAAACGAGCTGTCACATGAAGACACTCAAGAAGCTCTAGAGAGAGTCCACGTGGAGAGAAAATGGGAGCTCCCTGCCAATAGCAACACTAACTTTCTAGGTATGTGGGTAAACCACCCTGAAGTGAATCCTCTGTCTCCAAGAAACACCTTCAGATGATGGCAGCCCAAGCCAACATCTTGGCTACAACCTCAAGAGACTCCTGAGCAGAGCAAACCCACTAAACAACTCCCAGATTCCTGACCCACAGAAACTAAGGTAACAAATTGTTAATGCTGTTTTAACCTGCCAAGTTTGTGGAGTAAACTTACAAAGCAAT
This sequence comes from Manis javanica, assembly GCF_040802235.1. NCBI lineage: Eukaryota > Metazoa > Chordata > Mammalia > Pholidota > Manidae > Manis > Manis javanica. The sequence continues at coordinate 104,492,072 of NC_133164.1, read as the reverse complement.
AGACAAGCATAGAGGGATGATGATACAGTCAAGCAAGTTTGAGAAAGGATGGTTTTGGATAGTTACAGCATAAAGAGAGGAGGTTGGAGAAATACACAGGGACCAGGATCAGAGACTCTTTTCTGTCTAGATAAGAAATTTGGACTTTAACCTATGTCTAAGCAATGAGTAGGGGAGTCAGTACATAATCTAAAATTAGATTCAAATTTTAAAAGAAATACCAAGTAGCGGTGGAGATTAAATGGTGGAAAAGAGCGCACTTTGACTGGAAGTTCTTTCAACAGGGAGACCAGTTAGAATATTCTCTGAACAGTATAAAAGGAGAAATGAACAGTTGTGAGATAAAACTCCTCTGGGGCCTATTAGTATGCATAGCCAAAGAGTTCATAGCCATTTAGGTTCCAACCAGCTGACTCCATTAAAGGTGTACATGCAGAGCTGATCCCCTTCTGCAACTACTTAGACCTGTCAGGGTCATCCTCACCATCCTACTCTACTCAAAGACAGAGGCTTTAATGTCAATGCAGGGTGCTGCAGATGCATATCCTCACCACTAGTTTATGCTATTCCCTAACCACAGGAGTTGTTAGACTTCAACGTCAGTTCTGCCTCTAGAAGAATGAAGTAAACCTATCGAGAGACAAAAACTGAGACCAAATAACTAGCTAAATGCATCCACTCCCAACTCCACTCTATAATTCCATTCAGTATAAGTTTTTCTTCAGAGCCTTGATCACCCTCACTTCTACAGACCACCTTCTACTAAGCCATATGAACAACTAAGATACCTCCCTATACCCAATTTGCCAGGGACCACTACTAACTCTCAATGATGCTGCCTTGAAACCAGCAATAATTCTCATTTTTAAGATGCTAGATTTTCTACTCACCACATTTATTCACAAACACAAAATAAGATTCTGATACAATTATTTCATTTAAATAATTTCAAAAACAAGTAAAACAAAACTGCTAAACTGGATTGTTTAGGGGTACATTCATCACTTGCAAAGAGCAGTAACATAATATCCATAAAAAGCAAAACTGGTTATCTCTGGGGGGAGGAGAGGGAAAGTTCTGGACTGAGACAAAATGCACTGGGCATGAAGTTTTCTGGGGGTGCTGCAATGTTTCAGCTCTCAATGTGGGCAGTGGTTACAGAGGTGTTGGCTTTAATGCTATTCATTAGACTGTATGTACACTTGTTTATGTACTTTCCTGCATATTACATTTTTCAATAAAAAGGTTTATTAAAAAGATCTCTTAACCCATAAAAAATGTTTCAAACTACAAAAATATACAAATAACAGAAAATCCACAAAAGAGGATAATGTAACTAGTAAATACGTATAGTTAAAAAATGTTTCTGCCCCACAAAAGCATTTTTCTCCTAATCAAACTGAGTATTATAGTCCTCCTAAATAATCAGCAAAAAGTGTATTAAACTACCCCATCTACCGCTGGTGAGCATGCTCTGATGTGCTCTCATACTGTCAAACTGGTTCTCACACTATGATGTGATTACTCTAAAGCAATTTGGCCTTCTGATCCAGAAATTCTTTAAGTCTATTAAACTGAAATATGAGATGAGTTCTAAGCATAAAATTCTTACCCTTAATGTTTTGTTTCTTTTTAAACAGATGGAAGAAAAATTGGAGCATAAAAAATAAAAAGCAGAACATTATTTAAGAAATTATGGAGACGTACTTGATGAACTGTAAGTTATCCTTTAAATTGATCATTATGGTTATTGCAGTTTCATTTTTTTTTTTTTTGGTATCATTAATATACACTTACATGAGCAATACTGTGGTTATCAGATTCCTCCCATTATCAAGTCCCCACCACATACCCCATTACAGCCACCGTCCATCAGCATAGTAAGACGCTATAGAATCACTACTTGTCTTCTCTGGGCTATACTGCCTTCCCCATGCCCCCCTCCCCACCTACATTATGTGTGCTAATCATAATGCCCCTTTTTCCCCTTATTCCTCCCTTCCCACCCATCCTCCCTAGTCCCTTTGCCTTTGGTTAGTCCTTTCTTGGGTTCTGTGAGGTTGCTGCTGTTTTGTTCCTTCAGTTTTTCTTTGTTCTTATACTCCACAGATGGGTGAAATCATTTGGTACTTGTCTTTCTCTGCCTGGCTTATTTCACTGAGCATAATATCCTCTAGCTCCATCCATGTTGCTGCAAATGGTACGATTTGTTTTCTTCTCATGGCTGAATAATATTCCACTGTGTATATGTACCACATCTTTATCCATTCATCTACTGATGGACACTTAGGTTGCTTCCATTTCTTGGCTATTGTAAATAGTGCTGCAATAAACATAGGGGTGCATATGTCTTTTTGAAACTGGGCTACTGCATTCTTAGGGTAAATTTCTAGGAGTGGAATTCCTGGGTCAAATGGTATTTCTATTTTTTAGTTGAGGAACCTCCACACTGCTTTCCACAATGGTTAAACTAATTTACATTCCCACCAGCAGTGCAGGAGGGTTCCCCTTTCTCCACAACCTCTCCAACATTTGTTGTTGTCTGTCTTTTGGATGGTGGTCATCTTAACTGGTATGAGGTGATATCTCATTGTGGTTTTAATTTCATTTCTCTGATGATTAGCGATGTGGAGCATCTTTTCATGTGCCTGTTGGCCATCTGAATTTCTTCTTTGGAGAAGTGTCTGTTCAGATCCTTTGCCCATTTTTTAATTGGATTATTTGTTTTTTGTTTGTTGAAATGCATGAGCTCTTTGTATATTTTGGATGTCAACTCCTTATCAGATATATCATTTATGAATATATTCTCCCATACTGTAGGATGCCTTTTTGTAGTTACATTTTTGAAACATCTTTATTTGAAATATATACTGAAATAGTTACATACAAAAAATGGTCATACAGGACTTCATTCAAAATAACAGGTTAAGGTATGACTCAAACAAGACTGGCCATTAGTGCATAGTAGCTGAAATGGACAGATGAATACAATGGGGGGATTTCCTACACTTATTCTGGTATTTGGAATACGTTTGAAATTCTTCATAATAACGTAACTTTTAAAAATAAGGTAAAGAAATTAAAGCAATGGATTGAAATTATATATTTGCATATCTTTAAGACAAACAGATACAAAGGGAGGGAGGGAAGGAAAACAAAGCAAAATCCTATGTTTATGTTAAGAAGCCTTCAGTATTTTATTCCCAGACTTCCTGTTTTATTACTTTTATAGTTTAAAAAGATACGTTCAAACTCTGAATTGAGGAAATCTACTTGGCTATTTACTATTCTGAACATAATTTAATCAAATAGTTTCTAAATTCCAGTTAACCAGAGACTCCTAAATCTATTCCTAAGACAGATAAAGTGAATTATTTTTCTTTTCAGCATCTACTTCAGATTCTTCCCTGGATTCTTAGGCTATAGTTTTTACAGCTGTTCTATTTTGAAACCTAGTTTTATTCTGCTGCATATTTATGTACTCAAGGCTAAAACTGGCATTTTGGTACTTCATATTTTAGCTGAAAACACAATTCTCGCCTTTTCTTCCTGAGACAGTTAAAAATAATCAGTATAGACAATTTATGTGTGACTATATCAGCGATTCATAAACTGTTGATTAACTAATGCCATAATAAATATTGTACTCATCTGAAAGGTTAAGTTACTCTACAAATTACATTAAAACCTCTGTGTGTCTGTATGCTTCAATAACAATAAAGAAAACCTAAACATGGGGAATCAATTCTGAAATACACTTACCAGGATGATTGGAAATGGGAGGCTGGAATGCAAGCTCATTGTGAACTGGCCCTAAAAAACAGACAATAAAAAACCCATTTTTATTTATTAAAAGTTTTTCACTGCTAAAACTTTGAATAAACCTTATTTAAGTACGACTATCATACCTTAGGAGTTGTTTAGATCAAACTTATGTAATGTCTAAGAACTTATAAGCTTAGTTTAGATTACTTTATAATTATAATAAGCAAATACTCTTGAATTACTTTTGCAGAGCTAAAAATTTGTGCTATGTGCCAAATCCTATTAAGTAATGTACGATAGTTATACAGGCAAAATTTAATGTAAATTATGAACGAATTATTTATGTAACATGTAACAAAATGATTTATAATGCAATATATAATAATCATTCAAATTATTAGGTCCATTCTAAAAAAAGTGCTTATGGTTTATTAAATTAAGGATATTTACACGTAACTGAACAGTAGCTAACATAATTAATTGAGAGATTATTATGTGTTAAAACATTATGCTAAATACCTCACATTATTTTATTTACTTCTTATAACATCCCTTGAGGTAGATACTACTATTATTACCCTTAAGGCTTTGGGAGATTAAATAACTTGCCAATGGTCACACAGTTAAGGTTCCAATCTCAGCACCCTTAACCACTATGCTGGGCCAGACAGCTATAAAAAATTATATTCTCTAAGACATGGAAAAATATTAACATAACTGATAAAAAGCAGGATACAACAACAGTACACTGTATAATCCCCTCCACCCCCAAATTGATATATACCTATTTATATGACTGGAAGGAAAAATATGACAAAATATTAGAAGTGGATATCTCTGGGTAATAGGATTCTGGGTAATTTTTATTTTCTTATTTATACTTATGTATTTTCCAAGTTTTCTTTGGTACTATTCATCATATAATGGAGGAAAAGGGATTTAATACATATTAAAGAGGTACACTCTTAATATTACTGATAAGCCAAATGAACAATGTTCCTATTCTGCCTGAAATCATAAACCATGGTTATCAGTAGGGTATCCCTCCTAATCAAGTCTGCACAGAGTAATGACAGATTCAACACCAGAGTGTCTACAGTATGCTGAACACTATGTTATGGGTAACCTTGAGATCTTGACACTCATGGCACTTCAATCCACTTGGGGTGGATACACTGATACACATGGGACCTAAGAACATACACAAAGCAAACAAACAAATGAATGGAAATCAATGTGGTGTTAATGAAACATTAGCAACAGAGAAATAAATATATTTAGTAAACATCACTCCTCTAAAACAAAGGTATGATAACTATGAAAAATACTACTTACAAAAAATACTGAAAAGCACTAATTACTTAATGAAATGAAACTCTAATTGATGAATAAAAGATGTAAAAACATTAAAGAAAAATAAAAACAAGTCCTCAAAAAGAAAAGGCCTTTACAACAAAAACAAGAGCTTACAGTAATGTCCGGGATGGGGCGGCATAGGCGGGTGGTGCTGAAGATGGCCGTTTTGGTGGTGAGGCAAATTAGGTGTGTATGGTGCAGTCCTACTTCCAGTCCAGGTGGTAGTGCTGTCTAAAAATTAAGGCCCATATGGATTAATTTGTTTTTATAAAGTCTGCCTATTTTTTCTCAACTACTGAAAAGATTTTAAAAAGCATGTACATACTATGATGGTAAGTAGCTGGCTGACCAGTAAATCCATTCTGCTGCTGTCCTGGCTGAGGCCCTGAAGCTATCTGCAACAATCCTTCACTATGGCTGCCTGCCAGTATACTGGCAGGCTGACCTAGAGGAACAAGAAGACATTAACATGGTTCATTTACAGATGCAATCCTATGTTTTTATACAGTAAATGAAGGACCGATTATATCTGATAGTCACAACTATAAAGGTGGGCAAATAGTGGAACTCACCCATGGCCTATCATATAAAAAACCCTACAGTCATCTATCTATATAGGCAAACCTTAACTTGAAGAAGTTCAAAATTCTAGAGGACTACGCTGTTCAAATTTTCTTCAAATGCCAGCAAAATCCCACTATATAGCTAACTGATCATTATAACTTCTTTAGAAACACATCAGCTCACCCCTGGCTATCCAACCAGTCCTGGATCTTCCTAATTAGCACTCTCAAAGTCCAAAGCTGAAGAAAATTTTGAAAACTGGAAAAGTCACTATTATCAGCATTGTTACTGATAATGGCAAATGTTAGGGGTTGATAAAAGAAAAGCAGAGCAGGCAAATATTTTAAATGGAATGTGATGGGTAGGCAAGGAAGTTGGAAAAAAAAAAAAAGGTCGCACTCCACTGTCCAATCAGTATAGTATTTGCAATAAAAAAAAAACTATCATCAGCTTATACTTAAAAATTTTTTCTAGAAGCCACAGGGCATAAACCTGCAAAGAAGTAAAAAGCTAACCTTTTCAAACAATATGGCTTCTCTCTCACTTACCATCTTTACATTTCCCTGTATGGCCCCGGAAGATGACTGGTTAGCCATAGACGGGTAAGATTCCTCAAGGGAGGAACAACCTAAGACAGGCACAGTCGCAGGGGGGCCATCAGGTGAGAAATTGGGGATCAACAGAGGTGAGGCTCAGAACCTCACACCCCCTGCTTTGAGAGAAATCTTCTGCATCCGTGGATGTCTTGCTGCCCTTGTCTAGCCTGGATTAATACTTAGTCCATAGGCACACACCTGATCATCTGATCATCTACATTTGCCCTCTTACAGCACTAAACTATGTTTTCTACCTTTATCTTGCATCTACCTACCACTTCAGCATTTTATTAAAAATAAAAATAATAATAATAATAGAGGGAGAAATGTGGGATCCACATATAAATCAAGTACAAAAATCAAAGGAATATTCATATTTGACCTGATTGTTTATAGGTCATAATGAGTGATCAAAACCGAAAGTTTCTGTGATGAATGCCCTTGTACTGTTCACCATGTAAGAATTTATTCACTATGTAAGAATTCGTTCACCATGTAAGAACTTGTTCGTTATGCTTCAGAAGATTGGAGACTGACGAGAATTAGGCTTGAGATGGATTAATGATTGTACATTGAGCATTGACCCCCCTATATTGAATTTTATTGTTGTTAACAACCATTTGATCAATAAATATGAGAGATGCCCTCTCAAAAAAAAAAAAAATTTTTTTTCATGTACTTTAAAAAATCAAGAACCACCTCTTTCCAAGAATATTACCATATTCCTGGATTTACAGGAAACTAGTCTACTGTCTCTATGTAACATACCAGGAAAACTAATCTGGCTTCTATTCAAAATTATTCTATGATATTGCTTTCTGACCTAATTTTTAGAGCTTTGTTTTTTAAGTGGAAAAACCTTGATTTCTTCAAGCAAGCACTAATTAAGTCAATTAATTCTCATTTGGAAAGTACTGAAGTTTCATAATCATTATTTGTCACTGGCATCACCTCAATCTTTCTCATCTAAATGAGAATATAATCAGATAAAATAATAAATGACAGCATTGCTCAAAGTATCATGGAAAAGGAACATTTTTCTTTTCTCTACAAATCACATTTCCTTAAGGCTAGGATTAAAGCTAACAAGAATAATTTAATACTCTCCAAATGTTGTTTTTTTTACCAACCTTCCTTCTTATTCATCCCAAAAACATTTTTGCAAGTTACCTTTAAAGGTTAATTAATTTTACTCTTGCTTTTAACAACTGTACATACTACTCTTAGACAACTTACAAATACTGTCACAATACAAGATAAATTAAATGATTTTAATTTACAGATATTTAGAAAGAAACCCTGAAGATACTTAAGTGCCAAGTGAATATGAAGTGTAAAGCAGCCCACTGCAGTTACCTGTGCTGAAGTTTCCATTACACAAGCTCATGTAAAATATAAAGTAAGTCTTCCAATTCCCCTATTTTAGTCCAATTTCTTTTCTTTCATCTAATTTTATTAATACACTTTTTGAGATGTAAGGGAACACTTTACAACAAATTCTAAAACCTGTGGTAATTACTACTCAATTGTGAAATATATCCAGTATATTGTAAAACTACTATTCAACTGGAAAATATACCCAACACCAATACAAAATTATCTGCATTTCATTCACATTACTTTTTCTGATCTTCAACAGGAACTCAGCCCCATAGAACAGAAGAGTTAAAATGAAGTCACTCTAGTAACTACTAACAGAGGAATGCAAATTTAATCTCTAGATAACATCAAGACGTGAAAAGCTGCCCTCTAGCACTAATCTATGATCAAGGGGCAGTAATGTGCCTTCTTTTATTCTCCACCACTTCGTGCTCTGTTTGTCAACTATATTCCCAAACTGGCAAATAAAGAGACAGATCAGGAGTACCAAGTGATTGAGGGTTCAGGTTCTGAAGTATGTGCTTTAACCTACATGACCCACTTAGAATATGCTGTCTATGGTGAGACTACATGCCATGTAGCAAATCCAAGACACTGCTTTGAAGAGGTGAAATGAAATAAAGGGGGGAAATTTGCTATACTTTACTCAAAAACTCAGTTATAAAAATGAGTCCTTCCATCTATTCCAAAGATCAAATTTCTATATTGAATTTGATCTGATATTAAAATAAATAAAATATTGCTCCCTTTGGTAGTAGCTAACAAAGTATCAGTCCAGATCTATCAACAATCTACAGCTGATGAGGGCTTAGATAGAATCTCCTTAGCAACCCAGTGCAAACAGTACCACACCCATGACAAGACCCTGCTTTGTGATTGAAAAAAAAAAAAAAAGCTACTCCACCTGCCAAACATCAAATTGTTGTACCTTTGGTGACTGTGAATATAAATAGCAGCATTTACAGGACCAAGCCATTACTGCCTATATCAGCCCCTAAGAAGAGCTGAACCTAATAGCCCTCTGCCTCTGTGATGTGACACAGGAGGCGGCACCTCTATCATGGTAAGAACCTTTCAAAATAGGCATCCTATTTAAAAAAGAGAGAGAGAGAGAGAATTTAGCTTTTTTCCAAAACTAACTGAAATAACATCTATCTTAAGGGGTATATGATACAAACAAGTTTGTCAAAGTCCCTTTTTCTAAGTTTGCACAATGAGAGACTGAAATGACTATTGCAAAGTAATATTCTACCAGACAAAGCAAATAAGAACACTGATTACAGGAAAGCTTACAATTCCATTAACACTGATTTTTATGAACATCTTGGTCCAAAGCTACTTAACTACTTAAATATTTCTCTAAATATATTTGAATGCTTGAGAGGCTTCTTTCTTCTGCATGTAATAAAGTACAAACTGAAATACTAATTTCTATCAATATTTAATCAAAGTCATTAAATTCTAGGTAACTACATCAGCATAAGAACATTTAAATAAATTACAAACACCATTTTTTCCAAGACCAATCCAAAAACCTGTTTAATACTTGTTTACCTATGAAAGATACCATAGTACTTTTAATTTTTACTCACTTGGAGCTTTCCTCCAAGTGAGTACATACAGTGTTCAGTGGTTAAGGAAATTCAGCTACATCTGATTCTACAACTCACTTGTAGAAGCCACAGGAATGTTGGGAAAGTTGGTGGTGCTGGTAGCATTAGACTCAGATGGTGCTAACAGCGCTGGGGTGCTGTATGTCTCCGTCGATGCACGGTTACTTGGTGGATGCTGGATGGTTTGAATTGAATGCCCCTCAGTGGATAACGATGGCTGTCCCTCAAAGTCATGAACATATTCATCCTTCACCAACATACTTGGTGGAGCTATACAGAAAATTAAACACATTTTTAAACCTTATCAGCTTCTATTCCCACAAAAAAAATCTTCTAAGTAACATAACAACACCTAAAATCAACTGTAGTGTAAATAACTCTCAGAATATTTTGAGTTAACTATTTTACAGGCATATTAGTTTATCAGCAAGTTATTTATTCAGAGGTAGTGGCATCAGATATATATTACCAATCAATCTGGCTGACTCCCTGAAATTTGAAGCTAGACTATATTTCAACAATCTCTAACAATGGTCTTAAAGAGGTATTCCTTAGTTTCTTAATTAACCTAGAATAATCATCTTAAATATGTAACAGGAGATAGATGAAAACCAAATGGCTGGGGAAAATGTTTATCTAGCTGAGAAGACCAAATTAAGATCAAGTACTTAGCTTTATCTTTTTGCTAATTTCACACTACAGAAATAGAAGTGGGATCTGACAGCTATCCAATTCCAGGATCTAGAATTATTGAGTAACATAGCCTTGAAAGTGAAGGGTACTGAATGTCCCCACCAAAAGGCTAAAGCCAGGCAGAAAAATCCTAAATAAGTCAAACTGCAATTTCCTTCTAGAAACACAATCCAAATAATGTTGTTTGATAAATATCTGCTGTAAAAAAACTCAGTATCAACATCTTTCACCTATGTGCTTATACCTTAATAAGCAAAGCTAGACTCTAGCTGATAAAACACCTTTCCTTGAATACATTTGGGACTAGTTGGCCTCAAGGAAAAAAAGAAAACTGAAACTGCATTTACAACATCAATTTGTTCTCTGCCCAGAACCTTCCCATTTGTTTTCAAGCTATTGTTTCAGGGTTTTTTTTTTATCTTTAGCAAATAACCCTTTACTCCTTTTGAACTAACACTAACCCAGAATTTCAGTCCACTGAACTCTACTACTAGGTTCTCTTTCTAGAGCAGTCAATTTATGGTCCACAAAAAACTCTCTTTTCCTTTAAGAATCAGCAGATAGCACTCCTTATCTTTCCCTATGTCAATCTTTGAAAAAAACTATTAAACCTAAATACCAATTAGTTACCTGGCTATTTTAAGTTAATTGAGAACATTTCAAAGCAAAAATAATAATCTATTGTTCAAATTTCTATGTACAACCTCTTAAGGGCTTTTTCCATGCATCAAAAGTTATGAGGACATTCATATTTTTAAAAGTAGTACACTTCACTGGAGTTTCGTTTTAGAAAATTCTATGGAAACAAAGATAAGCAAAAGGATGCTAAATACATCATTATGTATCAGTAAAAAAAATTGGATACAACCATTCATCACTAATTTTGGCCGAATTATAAAAAGACAGAGAAAAAATTGTTTGGGACATAAAGTGGGTATGACTGTATTTATTCGATCTTTTTTTAAAAATTATATATCTAAGTAAAGTTCCATGACTTTCTTCATATCGATGCTGAATGACAACTCTATTAATTCCTGGACTTTGTAGGTTTTTTTGTTAAAGGGACTGGGATTCTTTTCACTAAGACATTGGTATTTCTAGTATATAAGGAGAAACCTACTCACTTGGGGATATATATAGCTGGTCAACTTGATACTCATTGTTTTTTGCTTTTCAGTTGACTCTTCAGCTTCATAAACATTTGTAACAACTTAATTCTGCTTCACAATTTTTTCTTGCCTAATACCTTGAAAAAACCTTTCCAAGTGTACAGCTGGGACTTCTACCTGTCCATAGGTATTTTTAATCAAGTAATTTAAGCCACATATTTCTTACTGTTGGCATCAACAAGGATAGATGTCTGCAATATATTTTGCCAAAATAAAAAAAGGTTACAGAACACTATTGTACACTATGATCATACGCAGGTTTTAAAAATCATATCCTACGAGCAAAAAAGCAAAGTCCAGAACAGTGTACAATATGTTGTGTAAGAAAAGAGGGAAATAATACATGTATTTTTACATAAAGAAACCCTGGAAGGAAACACCAGAAACTAATAAAAGTGATTACCTGAGGTAGGGGGGAATGGGGGCAGGGGTGGGAGCACTTCTTTTCACTGTATACCTTTTTATAGTGTTTTGATTTATGGACCATGTATTGCCTATTCAAAAAAATAAAATTAAAAAGAAACCATATAGTATATATTTTTAAAGTCCAGAAAAACAGACACCAAACTAGTACATATTTCTCTTTATGGACCAGCATTCAACAAAGTCATTCACTAAAAATATATTTATTGAGCACCTATGTTCCAGGTACTGTTCTAGCACTTCGGATACATCAATAAACAAAAGATACATCTCTGCCTTCATGGAGCTTAGTCATTTATAGTATTTTCCTATTGTTTCAATATCTGCTGTGAGAACTTATTACTCCAGCTCCTTCTGACATAGTACTCCAGTTCCTTGACCTTTCCAGGCACCAGTCTCTTCATCTAATTGTGTGGATAGCGCCACCTAGCCACGTAGGGGCATTATGAGAATAATGTCATAATACTTGTAAATCATTCAGCTCAGTACCTGACACAAACTGAGAATACAATGTTAGCTATTAGGATTTAACTATATTTTTAGAGTAGCCATACACATATACAGTGACTATAAAATGATCTGTGAGGGGGGTAAGGGATGTACAGGGGATAGAAAAACTGAAGCCACCAGGCTCATCCTAGGTCTGTGCTCTTTATCACTACCAGCATACAAGCCACAGCACTTGTCTGATGGTACTGTCACTGTCTTATGTACTTTTTCTTCCCTCCGGTAGACTATGAGCTCCAGAGACTGGAGAAAACACACCTTATTTATCCTAAGGTTCCTGGAACCTAACACAGTACCAGGCAATATACATGCTCATTAAATATTTGTTAAAATACATACATAGGTCATTGCAGTAATGAGAAGTTTCATGAAAGAGATGAGATAGGCTGGAAATGATTACCACCAAGATTCCAACTCAAAAGTGAAGGAACTATCCTATTTTCTTAACTTTTAGTTACCTGACTTTGTATCACTTCTTTGTCCAAATCTAGAAGGAGCTGTGAAAAACACCTATTGTTTTCTGAGGAAATAAGCCATTGAAGCCTTTGCAAACCACCACTAGGGGGATCTACAAGGCTGAATACAGCCCTAGAGCCACTGAAAAGAGGCTATCAACTCACACAACCCCATCAGTACCAGGTACTGGTAACAGCAGTATTTTTGGTCAGGAAGGAACATGATGACTCTTCAGATTTGGATTCCCTCATAACCACCTTCCTAGGGAGATTCTGATATAGTTACCACTACAGTCTCCCAACCCCTAACACCTACTGAGCTAAATAAATACTTAATTTTCCAAAACATGGATGGAGAATGGCGAAGATATGAAAGGTATTTACTTCAAAGAAAAGTGATACCAATGTCTGTGTGGCAAAGAGGCAAGACTTTAACCAATCTTAAAGCTACCTTTCCCAGACCACCATGACCAACCTCAATTACCAAATAACCCACTGTTCTCAGAACCTACTAACCATTAACAGGTACCAAAAGGCACTAGGGTCTTCCTCTATTACTAGTGACATGAAAGAAAAGTACAAGAAAAAAACAAGTACTTTCATGTTCTTCCTAAATTTTAAGGTCAGTTGACATTTCTGACCCACCTCTAAGATCTGCAACAAGAGTTCCAAGCCATTCATTTCCCTCCAGAACAATGACACACCTTTCCAAGATGATAGTGGTTCTTTACCAGAGTTTCTCTGCAAATTAATTAGTTCTTAGAGAAATTTTAGTTAATGAACATGTTCTAAGTAACAGAGCTAAGGTTTTAACAGATCTCTGCTCTCAAATACCACACTAAAAAACAATACAAAAACACCCCTCCCTATTTCATTTTCCTACCTCAAAACACTTTCTCCTTTTTAAAATAGGGTTAGATCTGTGATAACCATATACTTTAAAATAGCCTTGTTGTATTTACTCAAAATGTAACAAGACTGAAAAAAATAACACGTGTAGTTGTAAATCATCCTTAAAATTATCTATTATTCATAAAAATACATAAGGCTAAAATGAAGAAAAATGAGAATACTGGTATTTTTAAAGAATGCTACATTTCCAAATTTTCAAATATCACATGTATTTACACCAACTTAAATGGGCTCTGTGAAATTTTCTTACAAGATAACTTGTTTTTGCCAATTCAAATAATATTGTTGTCTTTTATGTTCCCCATCATATATTTTATACTACTTTGGTTCACAAATAGCAATTCGAATTCAAAGAGCCAACAGCCTGTGTAAATCCAGTTTTAAATGCTGATGCATGACAAAAAAATAATCTACATTTCCAAAGCAATAATTTTTTAATAAATATTTCCAGCATCAACACAAATTCTAGGTCAATAAAAAATAGAGGGGACAGGATAAAATAAAACAGAAAAAGTTACAAGAAAGAGATTACCTACCATTACTCTGCAATGTTAATCCTGAGAGATCTTAATTTTTTAAAGGGGAAAAGAAAATGAAACATTAATCATTATTATGAAAATATTTTCCACTGTACTCAAAATGACAGAATGTAAATTTAAGGCAGAGATTCAAACTTCACGAACCATTTCAAGAATAGTAGTATAAATGCTATCTGACAATTCATAAACTATTCAATTCTACAATTCTTTCCATCTTAACTTTTCAAAAAAAGTTCTAAATGGGCAAAATACCAACTGTATATAGTTTTACCAGTCAAAATACATTTGTTCCAAAGTTTAAATTTAAATATCTGTATTTCTTAAATTTAAAATGACTAATTCTTTAACCTTGGCTGAAGTGGTGGCTATCTCCAAACTTAGAATTTAACTTCGAAAAATTAAAACACTACTGAGATCTTTTCCCTTTGTGCTTCTAAGGGTAAAATCAAAGTCTACTTACCAATTCCAGGTGATACAACTCGTTCATAGTGATAAGGATTCACACAGACACTATCACACTTTAAGTCAAATGCATACTGACAATATTTAACATGTTTTAGTTCGTTTTTGTGAAGATCAGGCCACCTCCAAAGTCGGGCATAGATCACATGAGGAAATCCTTTCCGACCAGCCACCTAGGAAAAATAAATGAACGTTTATTGAGCAAACGTGACACACAATCACACAAGGCACTTTATATATCTCATTTAATGCTTACAATCCACAAATCAGTATTATAATCCCCATTTTATAAATGAGAAAATCAAAACTTACCTGGCCATGGTAACAAGGCAGTTAATTTAGGTATGATTTCATGGCCCATGGTCAGGTTTTAAAAATACAAAAGTGTGAGTTTGTTGTAGTAGCCATGCCTAAAATCTAGAAATGAAATTTTTACATCTAATGTACTCTTACTACAGGAGATACGTAGTTCTATGAGAAAAATGTGATCAGTGAAAATGAAAATTTGTAAAATATAAGTTTTTCCTCAAGTTTTTAAGGTACGCTTGAATAGTTCCAGATTATTTTTCATATGTAAGTACCAAACATACAATATCAGATCTCTACATTACAAAAGTGATGCTGGGTTCTTGTTTGCAGAGCCAAAGAATAAAGTTCGCGAACACTCGAGGGAGGAGAGCAAGGCAGAGGCTTTTATTCAGAGATAGAAAGCAAGAGGACAGAGCTCCTGGCTCATGCCAGGAGGTGAGGAGAGTCCGGTGGGGGGTCGGGGGGAGCGTTTATAGGCAGTTGAGAGACAAAGGGCTATACACCTGCTAAGTGGTCCCAAACTGTTTATCTTTGAAGAGACAGTAAGTTTCTTATTAGTCTTCCTGGTTATTTACAAGAAATTCACTGCTCTGGTTTCCTCCCAGGATAGCAGCTTCCTGGTCTGGGAGCATATCACTTAAGACTGCCTGCTTTGCTCCAAAGGTAGGCTGAGTTATTGTCTGTTTGTTAAAGGGTATGTTAAGAAAGTTACTTTTTTTTTTTTTTTCTTTTTTTCAAAAGGAAAGGGACTGGGGAGGACCGGTGGGAAGGGAGGGATAAGGGTGGGAAAAAAGAAAGGGGGCATTACGATTAACATGTATAGTGGGGGGGGGGGCACGGGGAGGGCTGTGCAATACAGAGAAGAAAAGTAGTGATTTTACAGCATCTTACTATGTTGATGGACAGAAGAAAGTTACTTTTTAACAAATTGAGTTTTAAAATCTTATTTTCAAGATGGAATCCTTCCTGTTTGTTTTGGGTTTGCTTGTTAAATTGCCCAGGTGGCAAATCACTTGACTAGGGCTGGAGGAAGAAAAGCAGCATCTGGGTAAAGTCAGAAAAATAAACTGGGCCCCCCAGCAGGCCAAAGCAAATCCCACCATGGATTATCTTGCTTTGTTTTTTCCAGAGGCCCTCACTCTACTCTAAGCCCACGGTCCCTGTCTCAAAAGGACCAAGCCTAACTCAGTTTTTAAAACATAATATGATACCAAGAAAGAAAAAAAAAAGTCTACAAGTAAGAATACTAAAGTGCTAAAGGTGTGGGTTTTCTTCTGCTTTTTATTTTTATGTTCTACACTGAACCTTTTTTAGTCAGAACATTAAAAACTTTTAAGATAAATGTATATTATTATAGGAAAGCATATTCTTCCATCTATTCTCATGTGTACTGATACAGGATATACAGTATCTGAAAAGATGGAGCAAACAATTATCCAACAGTAACTTAAGAGGACACAAAATCTTTAAAAATCTGCCACTACAGAAGATACAGAAAAACTCTGGTACAAGACTAACCTGAAGCCTTCCATCCAATGTTCTCTGTATGGTAACACACTTGCTAGGATGAGCTCCATTTGTAGTTATAGCTGTTATTAAAGAATCCAATTCATCTTTTTTCTCCTTCAGCTTCTTTACCAAACTTTCAATTGCTCTTTTTGCAAATGTTTCACTCTCTCCGCCTTGTCTATGGCACATCAAACTATGTACAATGCTCAAACAGGCATCATTACTTGTTGGGGTATTTGTGATAGACATATTGTCCATTTGTTAAAGTTTTTTCTTTTAAGTCAAATACTCTCCAATTTCCGGAGCAATTTTGATCTCGGAGGCAGTGGAAAACAACAGCTAACGTTGCAAGAAAAATTGTTAGACATGTGGAATTCAGGACAACCTAAAAAAAATGAGAGAAAGATATTAAAATCTACATTTCACAAAGTAGATTCAATTACTTGGGAGAAGATGGAATTGCTCAAGTTAAGTCAAAGACTCAATGTACATAATTAAAATTTGGTGCTTAGAGTCTTAAATGTCTTTATTAAAATGTTACTGTTTTTGACACTCCAAAAATATTAAACTTAGGTTTTCTCAATATTATAGAGGCATGCTCAGTCATCTTATTGACTGTACTAATCACCCTAAAGTAAAATTTTAACAGCAATTTTTGAAAGGATTACTCTATGAAGATGAGCACTTTAAAATATTAACAACTAGTTAAGTCTAAAAGTCTACCACTGATAACACATGAAAAATTCACTATCATCTGGTACCAACTATTGTTTATCAGTTAAAAACACCCATCTTTGTTAAAAGAGATCACTGATAATAATTTTAAAAGAGAATAATTTAATAATGGGCAAAGGATTGTAATACTCATTTCGCTAAAGAAGCATGGTCAATAAGCACACGAAAGATGCTCAACATCAATCATCATTAGGGAAATGAAAATCAAAACCACAAAGAGATAGCACTGCACACCCACTAGCTTGGATAAATCAAAGGGATAGACAATAGTAAGTACTGATGAGGAAATGGTGAAAATGGCACCCTTATACACTGCTGGTGGGATCACAAAATGATGCAGCTGCTTTTGAAAGCAGCTTGACAATTCTTCAAAATTTAAACACAGTGTTTCCATATGACCCAGCAATTTCACCAAACTAACTCATCAATCTCTACCAAAACCTATTCCTCTTCTGATGACCATTATTTGTAACTACCACTTGTAAATCCCACTCAATTACCCAGCATTAGAAGCTTGGTAAATTATCTTTGACCTACCTCTCGCTTTCTTCTCTCACAAAATTAGATTATTCTACACCTTAGTCATTTTTATTAGTCTCCTCCTTTTTCTTCTCTAGGACACTGCTGTAGTTTTGGGCCTCCATAGCATTTTTATCAATCATGTGGTATTTAACATGTGCTCTGTTCTACTGTTTTCCATGTTACATAAATGCCTGTATCCTCAACTAATTATAAACTCCATGCAGAGAAGAAGCAGTTTGTCTTACACCCTTGAATACTTACCTACTTGCCTATACTTAACAAATACATGTTGAAGGTATACCTTCTAGATAACCAAAGATTACCTGCACAGGGGGTTGTGGAGTCAGAGATCCAGATCAGAATCCCAGCTCTTACACTAACTAAGTAGTTGGACAAATTAAGGTACTTAACATCTCTGAACCTGGATTAAAAGAAAGGTATATAGAGCTTGAAGAAGAAATCTATATGAAGTGCCTAGCACATAATGCTCAGTAAAAAGCAGCTATTGTACAAATACTAAAACATTTAATTATTTTAAAAGATTTTCCTAGAATAATTTCATTTTTCTGCATTTTCTCCTATTAAAACTTGTCAAAGAAAATTGTGGAGGGCAGGAACAGAAATAAACCACTCATCCAGGACTAACAATTCAAAGGCATATAGGAGCCAGGCAACTGATATGAATGAATAAAATATGCCAGGTATAAAGTAAAGTACTAGGGAGTACAAGTGCATGTCCATCTCAAGTGTGAAGCTTCTACTCATGGCAGAAATGGCATTTCAGAATGTGAGGCCACTGCTGCCAGATCTTCAGTGACCATTTATATATGTGAAATCCCATTTTTAAGTATCAGTAACTTATTTGTGGAGGAGGAGGAGGAAGGAAGATAGAAGAAATGAAACTACTATGTATGCCAAACAAAACATCTTCATCTAAAATCTGGCCCAAGAAAACCAACCAACAATTTAAAATCAGTGAATGCCAATCTTACAATCTAAATTTCTTCAAAATTTAATCCTTCAAAGTGCAATTTACGATGTCTGAATTTCTCCAAGAGTTTTCCCTAATATACTGTCTCTTCTCCCCCGGGTCCTGGAGGAGAATTACTTCCCCCAGTGTGTTCACTGTTTGTTCCCTGGTATGTTACTTGATCTGTTCCCTCAAATTAAAAACACACTCCAATTACAATAACATTATATCACAGTTTTTCATTGTGTGTTTGTCTCACACTGTTGCCACAAATCTACAAGTTCAAGAAAACAGCAACACTTTCTCATCTCAGAAATGTACCATGCACAGTTCCTGACATATACATACATGAGGCAAATGTCTGTGGATTAACTACAGCTTTTTTATTCTGGGTATTTCCTTGCAATAAATTTTGAAGAGTGTAAATGCTTCTGTTGTTGAACTCATTTTCTGGCATTACATTCCAAAAGATATATACCAATTAATAAGGTAATTAAGGTCTTTGAGTGTAATTATGTTACCACAATCTCACCATCAGATGTTACAATTTCTAAAGTTTAAGATATCTGGGGGCCTAATAGTATATTAGGAACTGTTTAAATTGCACATTTGTTTGAAAACTAACAAAAATGTCCTTGCTTAACAAACACAGCTTTCTCATGTTTTTGTCTTTGTTGTATTCCTGTGAGCACAAGTGCCTAAAACATAAAAGTTCCTTGTATAAAGATAATACCAGCAGGAGTATACAGATGTTTTCCAACATTGAATAGCTCTTGATTATAATTTTTTAAAGAGTGGTATGGAACAAGGATGACTAGACTGGTGTAAATAAAATTACATGTTCTAATTAAAGCTCTAACAGCATGACTGAGCAAGTTAACATGTTTTTCAGTTCTCCCATCTATAAAATGGGAACAATACCTTGCTAACTTTTACAGACTCCTTATATAATCAAATGCAAGGGTACATAAAAGCAATCTGGCAACCACAAATTGACCAATTTAACACACACTGTTATCTACTGGTATGCACAAAGCCCTACAGATACAAAAACAAGTAGTACATAATCAGTAAGCAGCTCTCAGCTCTATCAGATGAAACATACCATTTTTGTTTCATTTTTGCAACAAATTGTTTAAATCATGGAGCTAGCTATCCTGAAACAAAGTTCAACTTACACATATTTTTAAAAATTTAACAATGCCCTAACTATAATATAAAAAGATTAATATATAATACAGTATGTATTTCAATAAAAATACTCAGGCATGTCAACAAATTTAGAAAGTATAATAAAGAAGTTAGATGTTTGAACTTATATATAGGATCATTATAAATATGACAGCTATAAATTCAGATCTTCTAAAGACAAGTTGTTTTGGCAAATCAAATAGCACAATGGCACTGCTGTTGATGGGATGGATTTTCCAAAATGATTAACTCTTGATAAATTTCCAAACACAACTTCAATTAAGAAACTAAATTAAGAGAAACTTAATTCATAAAAATTGAGTATATAAGATGGAGTTACATTCTCAGGTAATTATATGTTTTCCAACTACATGAACTTCTGGGGCATTTATTTTTCTTATTATTTTTATTTATTATTATTTTTTGGTATCATTTATCTACAATTACATGAGGAACATTGTTTACCAGACTCCCCCAACACCAAGTCCCCCTACATACCCCATCACAGTCACTGTCCATCAGCGTAGTAAGATGCTGTAGAATCACTACTTGTCTTCCCTCCCCGTGCTCCCCCTACATTATACATGCTAATCGTAAGGCCCCCTTTCTCCCCACCCCCCTTAACCCTCCCTTCCCACCCATCCTCCCCAATCCCTTTCCCTTTGGTAACTGTTAGTCCATTCTTGGGTTCTGTGAGTCTGCTGCTGTTTTGTTCCCTCAGTTTCTTCTTTGCTCTTATATTCCACATATGAGTGAAATCATTTGGTATTTGTCTTTCTCCGCCTGGCTTATTTCACTGAGCATAATACCCTCTAGTTCCATCCATGTTGTTGCAAATGGTAGAATTTGTTTTCTTCTTATGGCTGAATAATATTCCACTGTGTATATGTACCACATTTTCTTTATCCATTCATCTACTGATGGACACTTTATCCATTCATCTACTGATGGACAACAAAGGTTGCTTCCATTTCTTGGCTATTGTAAATAGTGCTGTGATAAACATAGGGCTGCTGCATTCTTAGGGTAAATTCCTGGAAGTGGAATTCCTGGGTCAAACAGCATTTCTATTTTGAGCTTTTTGAGGAACCTCCATACTGCTTTCCACAATGGTTGAACTAGTTTACATTCCCACTGGCAGTGTAAGAGGGTTCCCCTTTCTCCACAACCTCGCTAACATTTATTGTTGTTTGTCTTTTGGATGGTGGCGATCCTTACTGGTGTGAGGTGATATCTCATTGCGGTTTTAATTTGCATTTCTCTGATGACTAGCAATGTGGAGTGTCTTTTCATGTGTCTGTTGGCCATCTGAATTTCTTCTTTGGAGAACTGTCTGTTCAGATCCTCTGCCCATTTTTTAATTGGATTATTTGCTTTTTGTTTGTTGAGTTGCATGAGCTCTTTATATATTTTGGATGTCAACCCTTTATCAAATCTGTCATTTATGAATATATTCTCCCATACTGGAGGATGCCTTTTTGTTCTATTGATGATGTCCTCTGCTGTACAGAAGCTTTTCAGCCTGATATAGTTCCACTTGCTCATTTTTGCTTTTGTTTCCCTTGCCTGGGGAGATATGTTCATGAAGAAGTTGCTCATGTTTATGTCCACGAGATTTTTGCCTATGTTTTTTTCTAAGAATTTTATGGTTTCATGACTTACATTCAGGTCTTTGATTCATTTCGAATTTACTTTTGTGTATGGGGTTAGAGAATGATCCAGTTTCATTCTCTTACATGTAGCTGTCCAGTTTTGCCAATACCAGCTGTTGAAGAGACTGTCATTTCTCCATTGTGTGTCCATGGCTCCTTTATCATATATTAACTGACCATATATGTTTGGGTTAATATCTGGACTCTATATTCTGTTCCACTGGTCTGTGGGTCTGTTCTTGTGCCAGTACCAAATTATCTTGATTACTGTGGCTTTGTAGTACAGCTGGAAGTTGGGAAGTGAAATGGCCCCTGTTTATTCTTCCTTCTCAGGATTGCTTTGGCTATTCGGGGTCTTTTGTGGTTCCATATAAATTTTAAAACTATTTGTTTCAGTTCATTGAGCTGTTGGTATTTTGATAGGCATTGCATTGAATCTGTAGATTGCTTCAGGCTGGATGGTCATTTTGACGATATTAATTCTTCCTAGTCAAGAGTATGGAATGACTTTCCATTTATTAGTGTCCTCTTTAATTTCTCTTAAGAGTGTCTTGTAGTTTTCAGGGTATAGGTCTTTCACTTCCTTGGTTAGGTTTATTCCTAGGTATTTTATTCTTTTTGATGCAATTGTGGATGAAATTGCTTTCCTGATTTCCCTTTCTGTTAATTTATCGTTAGTGTATAGGAAAGCAACAGATTTATGTGTATTAATTTTGTATCCTGCAACTTTGCTGAATTCAGATATTAGTTCTAGTAGTTTTGGAATGGAGTCTTCAGGGTTTTTTATGTACAACATCATGTCATCTGCAAATAGTGACAGTTTGACTTCCTCTTTACCAATCTGGATGCTTTGCAGTTCTTTGTTTTGTCTGATTGCTGTGGCTAGGACCTCCAGTACTATATTGAATAACAGTAGGGAGAGTGGGCATCCCTGTCTTGTTCCCAATCTCAGAGGAAAAGCTTTCAACTTCTCGCTGTTCAGAATGATGTTTGCTGTGGGTTTGTCATATATGGCCTTTATTATGTTGAGGTACTTGCCCTCTATACCCATTTTGTTGAGTTTTTATCACTAATGGATGTTGAATTTTGTCGAATGCTTTTTCACCATCTATGGTAATGATCATGTGGTTTCTGTCCTTTTTTTTGATGTGGTGGATGATGTTGATGGATTTTCTAATGTTGTACCATCCTTGCATCCCTGAGATGAATCCCACTTGATCATGGTGTCTGCTCTTCTTGATGTATTTTTGAATTCAGTTCGCTAATATTTTGCCGAGTATTTTTTGTCTATGTTTATCAGGGATATTGGTCTGTAATTTTTTTTTTGGTGGGGTCTTTACCTGGTTTTGATATTAGAGTGATGCTGGCTTCATAGAATGAGTTTGGAAGTATTCCCTCCTCTTCTATTTTTTGGAAAACTTTAAGGAGAATGGGTATTGTGTCTTCTCTATATGTCTGATAAAATTTAGCAGTGAATCCATCTGGACCAGGGGTTTTGTTCTTGGGTAGTTTTTTGATTACCAATTCAATTTCTTTGCTAATAATTGGTCTGTTTAGATTTTCTGTTTCTTCCTTGGTCAGTCCTGGAAGGTTGTATTTTTCTAGTAAGTTGTCCATCTCTTCTAGGTTTTGCAGCTTGTTGGCATAGAGATTTTCGTAGTATTCTCTAATAATTTTTTGTATTTCTGTGGGGTCTGTTGTGATTTTTCCTCTCTTGTTTCTGATTCTGTTGATGTGTGTAGATTCTCTTTTTCTCTTAATAAGTTTGGCTAGGGGCTTATCTATTTTGTTTATTTTTTCAAAGAACCAGCTCTTGGTTTCATTGATTTTTTCTATTGTTTTATTCTTCTCAATTTTATTTCTTCTCTGATCTTTACTATGTCCCTCCTTCTGCTGACTTTGGGCCTCATTTGTTCTTCTTTTTCCAGTTTCAATAATTGTGACTTTAGACTGTTCATTTGGGAATGTTCTTCCTTCTTTAGCTGGCCTGGATTGCTATATGCAGAGAGAGAGGATAACTCAAGCACTGTCTTTTCAAGGCTGACTATCACTTCTGCTCAAGTTTGACTAGCCAAAGTCATTTGGCCATGCCAGTGGTTCTCAACAAGGGCAATTTTATCCCTCAGGGGACATTTGGCAATGTCTAGACACATTTTTTATTGTCATAGTTAGAACGGGAAGGTGGGAGGCAGAGTACTCCTCGGCCTCTAGCAGATGAAGGCCGAGGCTGAAAACATCATATGATGCACAGGCTGGACCCCCACAATAAAATTTATGCCACCAGAAAGGTCAACAATGCCACACCTAATTTCAAGATTGGAAAGGGAGACAGAAGTGCAATATTGCCAGGTGCCACAAGAGAGCCATCAGAATATTGGTGGAACAGTACTAATAACTACCACATGGGAATAAGAATTTGCCAGGCTGAAGGAAAATCAGGAAAAAGCACAGGGATAATAGTGTGGATATTTTGTCTAGAGTAGGTTCATGATAGGAAAGGGGGGAGGTATAGCAGCATTAGATTTGCACAGAAAGAAAACTAGAGTGAGAGCACATTGACTAGCTTAGGAAAGATAAACAGAAAACTAGGAGACAGTAATCAGAAGAATGATAGGGCCTAGGTTAAGGCCATGACCTGTGGAAACAAAGCAGGAACCCATGAGATGGAAGAGACTAGACTTAATCTATTAGTATAAGGGTGAAAGGGACAGTCAAAAAATGACTGATTTTCTAGACAGGTTAACTGAATAAAGAATAAAATATTTAAAGGTTAAGTAAAAAATTCAACCTTAAATATGCTAAGTTTGAAGACCCCAAAGAAATTAAACCTCTCTGAAAGCCTCTAGCATACAGGTATTAGATAAAGTCACTGTAATAAACAAACCAACCCATGGTGACAGGCATAATGAAAGGCAGAAAGTCAGCAAAAGGGACAGAGGTTTATTCTTGTATCTATCTACCTATTGTATATTTTGTCTCTACCCTTACTATTAACCACAAGCTATTATCTGATATTGACCACAGGTCTAATAGCAACTTCATGGACTACAAAACCAAATAACTAAGCTACACTGAAAACTCTCTAAAACTGAAAATGCTGAGTGCTGGCCTGAGAGGCTCTCATGGAAATTTATAAACTTTAGTTAATGAATGTTGACATTTTTTTATTTCTCAGAGGTCTGTTTACTTTTGAATTACTGGCTGTATTATGTATGTGAAACACCTTCTAGAAGTTATAAGTAGTTTGATCAGTGATCAGTAAATTACTTAATATGGGAATATTTGAGGAAATTACTCAAGTTTAACTAGTAAAAAAAAAAAAAAAAAAAGCCTGGTCTAGTGCAATATCACTAGGAAGAAATGGTAACCATAGATATAGCCTTACAAGTAGAAAAAAAAAGGTGTAAAGCTGTGCAGACTTAGTTCACCTGCCTCTAGCACAAGTTACACCCTGATTTCTAAACACAGGAATGTCAGACAGTTGAGGTTTGCCAAACTGAGGACAGGTGAAAGGGACCCTCCAAGAGAGCACAAAGGATTATGCACACAGGTATTAATATGATAAAGATCTGAGATTGGAATAATACAGTCAAAGCAGCAAAAAGAATGTGTTTGTGATAACTTGTAAGATGAACTAA
The DNA here is from genome assembly GCF_040802235.1 of Manis javanica. Lineage (NCBI taxonomy): Eukaryota > Metazoa > Chordata > Mammalia > Pholidota > Manidae > Manis > Manis javanica. The sequence goes on along the minus strand of NC_133164.1, from coordinate 104,467,112 downwards.
AAGGGACATATTTAGAGGTATGCTTGTGTTTTATCGATTTAAATGTCATACTGGTATACCAGTTTCACCTTAAATAATGTTATTTAAAAATTAACATTTTTATAACTAGACTTAACATGGGGATCATTAATGTATAAAAATATCAAATCACCATGATGTATACCTGAAATTAACAGGATAACATATGCTAATTATACTTCAATTTAAAAAGTGTTTGTTACAATGGGGACTTAATTCCTCTGCATTTCTGCATTGCATCATCTGGCCCCTTTGGCTGCTGCACCAGAAATGAAATCCCATGCCCTTCGACAGAACATCACATCCAAGTCCTATAAAAGGGGGAAAGGCCAGAAACTCAGGGTGATGACTGGTCAGTCTGGCTGTACAGCAGGCCCCAGTGATTGGTCACCTCCAAGGGTGGAGCCATGCGGTCCCAAACAAAAGAGGAAGGACAGCACAGCAGCTGAAGCAGAAAAGGCAGCTAAGGATCTAGGAGGTGACAGCACTGAGACAATCTTAGAGGGTAAGTTGTGCCTGATATGAGTATTTCTTATCAGTTTCAAATATTGTTTTTGACAGGTTGTTACATGCTGAAGTGTCTCCCCTCCAAAATCCATATGTTTAAGTCCTCACTCCCATACTCCCTCAGAATTTGACTGTATTTGGAGAGAGGGTCTTTACCCAGGTAATTAAGGTTAAATTAGGTCCTTATATCCTTAGAAAAGGAGGAGATCAGGTCACAGACATGCACAAATGGAAGACCATGTAAAGACATAGGGAGAAGATCGCCATCTACAAACCAAGGAGAGAGGCCTCAGAAGAAACCAATCCTGCTGACACCCTGATATTGATCTTCGAGCCTCAAAATTGTGAGAAATAAATTCCTGTTGTTTAAGCCAGAAAAAAAGTCTTTTTTCTGGATTAATAAATTAGAGGGTTAAAAAGAAGAATCAACAAAGTCCTCCAGTTGATACTTATTTTCAGTCGGCCAACATGTATTCCCCTTCTGTAACAGTACTGATATTCCAAGCACAATGTCCCAATCTGGGCAGGTGGGACAATCCCCAGCCTGAATAACCAAAGCCACCTCCTAGCCACATTAGTTGTTTCAAAGATGGGAGAGGGCCCAAGTCAGGTCAGTGGACACAGCTCCAAGACTCCTGTTGGAATTGCAGAGGGGAAAAATGTTCCCCCTCTCTGGACTTGAAGCTGGGAGTAGTTAGCCCGGAGTTTACCTGAGACTATCTGAACTCACAGTGAGGCCAGCTCCATTTCCGGAACAAGCCAACGAATTCCCCTTTTAACTGTTACACATTTTCCATTATATAATATCTAAACAAAATTTAATAATATTCTAGAAATAGCAGCAATATAATACAAACCATATTAACAATGGAATCAACCGTTTATTGGTTTTACTGGAACCAGTCATTACCGACTAGTAATCTAGTCGATAATACAAACAACTAGTTACTTTAAAATAGCAGTTATCAAACTCTCTGGTCTGAGGTCCCCTTACTTACATTCCTACTGCAAATTCCAAATAGCCTTTGTTTATAAGTGAGTTTTGTCTACTGACATTTTACATTACAAATTAAAACTAAACATTGTTTATTTCTTTTAAGTAAATCAAAATAAATTAAAATTTAATGACAAACCCATTGTTAAAATAAGTTTTATGAAAAATAACTGTTTCCCAAAACAAAAAAGTAAGCACTCAGAGTGACACTGTTTTCTACTTGTGCAAATTTCTTTAATGTCTAGCTTAAGAGAAGAAAGCTGGATTCTCATTATCTGCTTCTGCATCCAATCTGTTGTGATATGTTGTTTGGTTAAAGAATCTGAAGAACATGTGTCTCATACAGATATGTAATTGGAAAAGGGAGTAGTATTGTAATAGCCTTTTTTAGATAATAATGGATATTCATCTTTTATTAATTCAACACCAAAATGCAACAAATGCCAATTCTTAAAGGTTAGTTGCAATGTAGAATCTGAAGCCATACCAATTTCTTATTCATAGTTCTGTTACATAAAATCCATTGGTCTATATTGTACTTCCAATGCATCTCCTACCAATGCATGATTTTACATTATCATGCATTGGTCATCTGGAAAAGTATTGGTTCAATGAGTTATATAGATCTTCCAAATGTTGACACATTTCCTTTTACAATATTTTTTTTCAGTTACATTTTGTTATTATCACCAACCTCATCAGAAAAGTCTGTAAGGTACTTATCCATGCTAATGTGCCAGCTATTTACCCACCACTGCTTTTTCACCATCAGTGCAAATGTCAAGACAGCAAAAGGGCAAACAACATCTCAGTTTTTTTATGAAAATAACTTTGACTTTGTGACCCCCTAAAACAAAAGGGTTGTGGGGACACCCCGGAGTCTGTGAACCACATTTTGGGAAACACTGTTCAAAAGAAGGAGACTATCAAGTTATCTAGCTTATTCTTTCAAAAGGGGCTGTATCAGAACCCCTGCAGGGCAGCACAACCCTACGAAGTATGTGTATTAAGAGTGGGACTCTTTAAAAAGCACTCGAAGGGTCTAAGTGCTGTCAGTTTAACAAAGCACTGATCTAGTCTACATGCTTCATTTTACAAATTAACAAAAAGATCGTGAGACAAATTATAATATCATGAATATACCCAAGTGATTAAAGACTACACAGAAATTATGTCATTTTTCTTCACATTAGCCAGTTGCTTAATTCCAACATATATACAAAAAACTTCTTCCTTCAATGACTGGTTAGCCAGAGACGGGTAAGATTCCTCAAGGGAGGAACAACCTAAGACAGGCACAGTCGCAGAGTGGCCATCAGGTGAGAAATTGGGGATCAACAGAGGTGAGGCTTAGAACCTCACCCCCCCTGTTTTGAGAGAAATCTTCTGCATCCGTGGATGTTTTGTTGCCCTTGTCTAGCTTGGATTAATACTTAGTCTATAGGCACACACCGGATCATCTACATTAGCCCTCTTACAGCACTAAACTATGTTTTCTACCTTTATCTTGCATCTACCTACCACTTCAGCATTTTATTAAAAATAATAATAATAATAATAATAAGGGAGAAATGTGGGATTCACATATAAAACAAGTATAAAAATCAAACGAATAATCATAATTGACCTGATTGTTTATAGTTTATGATGCGTGATCAAAACCGAAAGTTTCTGTGATGACTGCCCTTGCACTGTTCACCATGTAAGAACTTATTCACTATGTGAGAACTTGTTCACCATGTAAAAACTTGTTCGTTATGCTTCAGATGATTGGAGACTGTTGAGAATTAGGCTTGGGGTTGATTAATGATTGTGCATTGAGTCCCCTATACAGAATTGTATTGTTGTTAACAACCATATGATCAATAAATATGAGAGAGGCCCTCTCAAAAAAAAAAAAAAAAAAACTTCTTCCTTCAACTAGTTTTAGTAGGAGATATCTACAACATAGATGCAGCTAGTGTGTTCATGCACAGTGATTTCTGGTTTATGTTATCTCACTGAGTACTCCTTCTGGCCTTCCTTTCGCCAGATGATTGAATTATTACAATGACTGGCCATCTATTGATACCAAATGCTCTAGAATTCACTAGTGAGTATCACTGATAAATGTCCTTAGTTTAGTTTTTACATTTAGAAAAACATTTTGACAGAAAAAGACTTAAATTGCACACATTCACCTACATAAGATACAGGAGTCATACCTTACTATAATGTCAAATATTCAGTAGCAGTCCTTTAAAAAAAATCATAAATAAGAGCTACATTCTATGCAAATTAGGGTTTAATGGATTTAAGTAAATTACTCTAGTGCACCAATGATTGCAAAATAAAGCCTGTACTATATTAAAACTAAGCAGTAAAGACAAGCATACTAAAATATCCAAAGCCTTTAAAATCAAGAGGTCCTTTTTTTATAATACAGATTCCCATGCCTTCTCCACTCCATTCCCATTTTGAATCTCCATTTGTGTTAGGATGGGGCATGGGGGAGGGAATAAAGAATATTTTGTTTCTTTTTTTTTTTTTTAAATAGTCTTCAGAGACAGAGATGCAACTACTCTTAGATCAGCATTTGGGAACTACTTCAGGTGATATAAATGGAGAACTAAACATGGCACATAGATACCTCTAACAACTGCTAACTAGTTGGGCTTGTTGAGCAACACAGGGTTTAAGTTAACACCTGACAGCAAAAAGGCTACATCAATGTGACCTGCTTCTCAGGAACCAGTTAAGTGACCAATTAATTGGTGCCTCAAAAATTTTATGGTTTCCAAGCAGATTAACATTAACCCCCTACAAAGACCAAATTCCACTGAGATTTTAGATTCTAACTTTGGCACCCAAAGAAAATCAATAGTCTCTAAATGGAGATGGAGTAAGCACTGGAGAGTACCGTACTTTAAAAGATCAACTTCTTAATGATGTTATACCAACTTCTTATCCTGGGAAATACAACTTCCTAAAACTTCCAGCAGGCAGTTCAAATGAACTGAAAAATGAAGAAAGAAGTGAAAAGAGGAGAAAGAGGTTCAGATGGAGGGACAGACTTGGAAGCAAAACAAATGTGTCAATTCCTTTAAGGGATACAGTGAGTTGGATACGAGATGATTACACTGTGCATACATCTATCAATGTATTACAGAATGTAAAGCTGACACAAGTGAAATAGTTCCAAAAAATATTTAGCTAGAGGATCCTATAGCTCAGCCACTTTGAAAGTATGATCTGGCTGCTGCACCCCAGGCCAAATGAATCACAATTTTGGTGAGTGGGATTCAGCCATCAGTATTTTGTAAAGCTTCCCCAAGAGATTTCAAAGTGTAGCAAGGTTGAGAGACACTGCCCTGAACCTTAGGAGTATAAAAGCAAAAAAAAGATGAACCCCACATAATTACAAGTTTTCCAAACTGAAAACAGGTCTCATTTAAAATGTAAATAATGAAATATATAGTCCTTGAGCTTACAGGTATTTACAATTATCCTCAACACTAAGATACAATAATAAACACTCTTTACCATCAGTCTCTATTAGTTATCTGACCTGTGATATAACTTGAGCAAGCTAATAATCAAGACATAGAGTATAAAATTTTGACCACTTACTACATCTTAGTTTTACACAAGTAAGCACTGCACTAGCTTTTATCCACTTTCATGGTTAAAACAAATTTTCTGGATGCCAATCACACCACATTATAGCGTCAAGGTGACACAACCTAAAATACCTTGTTCCTGAGAAACTGGAATGCAGCCACATTCCCCATCACTAAAATTACACACTTTTGAATGAGCAAAAAAATCTCACAGTTCTAAACCTAACTCATTATCAAGCATATGTTTGGCATATTACATGCAAGCAGTATCACACTGAAAGTCGCTCAAATGAATGATATCTGTCATATCTGTCAACTGTTTGAGTTTTTACAATAATCAAACCTTTATCAACTGTTGAGCAAAAAGCCCAGTCTGGTAAGTTTTTAAAAACTGTACTAAATTGTGTTACACCATTTACCTCCTTTAATTTTCATTTAGTGTGGAAAAAATGAAGACAATGGAACTTTTTCAGCCAGGTTAGTTTTATACATGATTATCATCTCAGAGTCACCTTTAATCATCACTCAGGCAAAAGAAAAGTTTCTGCCTAACTACATAATCTTCTAGGGAAAAAAAAAAACTTGTACAATGAGCACTGAAATGGCTAACAGATGTTTAGCCATTCACTCTAAAATCACTGAATGAAAAATGAAAAAAAAAAAAGCTAAGCATGAGCTAAAATAGAACTGAAATAAGCAAAGTTTAAACATAAGAAAAATAATGTATGTTCTCACAAAAACAGGCAAAATTTTAGACAAGACTAAATATGCATTTTAAATGCAATGGACAAGGCAGATCCTGATGAGTTAACTGCCCTAAGTAGAGGCCTCAGCAATTCACAGCTCAATTAGAATAGTGTCTAATGATGTTACTATAACACCGGCTCAATCAGAAAAAACAGCTTCCAAGTCAGGGAGCTGGAGTGTGACTGGGCAGCATAAATTAGTTGAATACTTGCATTTTAATTTGGGGAGAAAAAAATCTAAAGGGAATGCAGAAAAAAGAATTCACACACAAATGGAGAAATAGCTCAACTAAAATGTAGCTTTAAAAAGTGAAGCACAGGTTTTTAGAAATAAGATTTACTGTTTCCTAGCATAAGCAGAATTGCTTCAAAAGCATTCAGAAAAGGTCAATGATCCACATAAAACTTACTGGGAAAAATTTCAAAGTTGACTTTCTCAGCACACATTTTCATTAAATCTGAAACCGATCTTAAGTTTTTTCTAAACTGAAGATTTAAAATGAAGTCACTCAGCGAAAACAGGTTACTTTCTACTTAAACAGTCCCACTTCAAAAATTAAAACATTAAAATGTGATACCTCTTTAAAGAAACCTTACCCAAAAACCTGGAAAGCGAATCAAAGCCACTTCTATTAACAGACTCATAGAATGTTATATCAATTTTCTCCAGATAGGCTCTTAATTTTAATTCCAACAATTTAAATCTACATAATTCATCACCACCTTTAGAGCTAAAGATACTCCAAATCCTAAATGCTTCGTCAGCCTCTACAAGTGTACTTGTTCTGTAACAAACCCACCTAAGAAAACAAAATCATGACTTAGGGAAGAAACACTAATCAGAAATATTTTAAAATGTTAATTACAGCAGTCATTTACAACTCAAAATATTATGCATTGACCATATCAGAATTTTACAAAATAGAAAATAAGTCCTTTGCAGAAAAATAAAAGTTACATTAGAAATGCTTATGCTATATATATTTCTACTGACATATATTTAGTCCTGGCAAAACACGGCAAAGGCAATTTATGAAATCCGCAATAAAAGTTATTCAAATGCAATGTCCTAAATCTAATTACTTTATGAGTATGCATTTCTGCATTTTCTATTAAGACTAAATAATTTCTTTCAGCAAAAAGTACTGAGCCTACTTTTAAAAAACCCGAACAATCAAACTGCTACTGAGACTAAAAAGATGGTAATTCTGGCAAAAGTCAAACGTCTGTTGACAAAAATTATCCAAGAATATATGCGTTTAGAAAGTCAATTATAACTAATTACAATGATTCCTCATCTTACTTTTATTATTCCTAAATAACTGGTAATTTCACCTTAAACTACGGTGCGAAAACAAAAGGCATTAAGAAACTAAATTTTTAAAAAAGTAATTAGAAATATGTGTTTTTAACATATTACGGTTTTCAGGGGGAAACCAGCTAATATGAATCTTCAATAGAGGTTTTCAAAGCCTCTCTATTCCAGCAAAGAAAATTTTCAAGTTAACTAAAAATATCCATTTCTTTGAAAACCCAGCTAAAGATACATAGCAGTTTGGGGTATGTGATTCAGCCACCGCCCTAACCCTTACACCAATTTCACGCTCAGTACTTGCAGGCCGAGCAGTAAGATAAAACTGTCTTTTATTTTTAATTAGGAGTTGGGCGGGGAGGGGGGCGGTCACTAGGTGCGAAGAACGTTTCCTGCGTACGTCCCACAATGCTCAAAAGTAAACAAATCAAAGCCAGAAACAAACTGGAATGACAAGCAGGAAGGGAAAGTAAGAGACAAAGAAAAAGATTTGCTTAAGAAAAGAAATTAAGACCAACCATTCACAACTTTCATTTGGACCTAAGGCAACACTACGGCGGGCCGGCGCTCCGCGGCGGGCCAACTCCGCAGAAACAACAAAGAGGCGGCCGCGCGGGAGTCCCGGGCCGAGTCCGCTTGACGCTGCGACGGACCGCGATGAGTCCGGGGCTCGAGGGCCCGGGAACCCCGCGCCCGGACGGCTGGCCGGCAGGCGCCTCCCGCGCGCTCACCGCCGCCGCGACTGCGGGGGGCCCGCCCGGTAGCGGGGCAAGGATCGTTACCTGCTTGGCAACGACGACGGCGAGCGGAGTCCGCGGCGTTCCTCGGCCCCCGCCCCTCTCGGCGCCGCCCGCTGCCCGCGCGGACTGGGCCGCCCCGCGGCGGGGGGCCTCTCCCGCGGCACCCGGCTCCCCTCGCCCGCTCCCGCCCGCTGGACGGCGCGGAGCTGAACGGAGAGCGGACAGGGCCTCCCGGGGACGGCGGGCGGGCGCGACGTGGGATCCGCCGCCCGAGCCGCTTCTTTACCGCAGCGGAGGCGACGACTAGGGCCGTGTTGTTGCTGCCAACTTGTCGAGAGGACACTGAGCATGCGCAAACGGAGACCACATCCGGGTAATTTCAGGGTTTGGCCCTTTTTCCCCCCGCAGCTTTCCTTTCTCCAGGCTGCCCCCGCCTCCCGCCCCAAGTGCCTGGAGGGAGTTCTGCGCAGGCGCCCGCGGGGCAGCGCCAGTCGGCCGGCTGCACAGGGTCCTGTCCCGGCTTTGGGCCCTGGCGGGGGGCGCAGCCCAACAGTGTTTGGGGGAAAGGCTGCTTTGGGGAAGTGGTCACCAGAAAAACTGGCCTCCCTTTGCAAAATGTACCCATGCAACGCGGAAAAGCTTGGAGTATAGTGGGCGTCCAGTAAGGCTTTATAAATAGTCCAGCCTTGTTTTCTGAAGCGCTGCTTGGGCAAAAAAACGATTTTAACAGCTAGCTCTGGAGAAGGTAGTGGTAGTGGTTTACTTTGGAAAGAAACTGGTAATGACCGCACCTTCCTTCCCTTTCATCAGCCGTGGATCACTAGATCCAAAGGTGTCTAAACTCACTTAACTCTCCCCTTGAGTTAAAGAGATGTCAAGGAATCACACATTTGAGAGTGTGGCCAGGTGTTAGCAAGAAGTGAATGGTCCTCGTTGGAAGAGATTTAGGCCGAACCTGAATTTGGAAGGGACCTTCAAGGACATACAACACCTGTTAACTAGGTTACCCAGGGAAAGGTGTAAACTCTGCTTTTGACTTAATACTTATTTTATTTGAAAATTTTACAAGATGCGTGCATTTCTTTTATATTTAAATTTTTTCAGAAAACACATACTAGTTATATACTTTTTTCATCAGTCAGGAAATACTTGCTTTGGGGGGTCCCACAAAAACTTATCATTGAAAGTTCTGAAGTCATTTCTTAAATCTCACTGCCCTCCTATCTTTCACACACAGCAAACCACTCCTTACTCCCATGCTGTCCTCCCCGCCATCACAGCCTGGGCTCTTTCCTTTCTACCAGAAAGCCTCTAAAACAGGTGACTACCTGGGGGGTTCATGAAGACATTCAAAGACTAGTTTTAAGGGTATCTATTTTCAGATCTTCCACTGCTACATGTACTATTTAATAAAGTTGCTCAGCTTGAGAAAGCACCTGAGGACACAGCATCCCCTTTCAAAACTGCCTTCCAACCATACAAAAAATAAATAAAAACTCTTACCATTATTAAGCTGCATCAACCCAAAATGTAAAAACCTCCAGGACAATTCAAAGGAACGATTCAAATTGGTGTCCGTTCTGAGAAAGTGAATGACCCAAATGAATGGGTTATAAGTTCTTTTGGAAGTCAGGTGGTCTCCAGTTCTTTGCTAACAGATTCAAGGCAGATCTAAGTGAACAGCTAATAGGCCAACATAAGATTCTTAGGCAATATACCTTAAAAGGAATTAAAAGAATTGAGCAACATTGCTATAACTAAACTTCTTCCATTCCCATCTGTATTAATTATCTGTTGCTGTATAACATGTTTGGTGTATTACACCAAATTTAACAGCTTAAAACAAACACATTTATTAGCTCACAGTTTCTGTGGGTCAGGAATCTAGGCATGGCTTATCTAGGCCACAAAGTGAGGCTTGACTGAGAAATGATCCACTTCCAAGCTCATGTGGTTGTTGGCAGCATTCAGTTCCCTGTAGGCTGCAGGACTGAAGGCCTTAGTCCCTTGCTGGCTGTCTCCTGGAGGGTCCCTCAGTTCTTTGACATGCAGCCCTCATCATGATGAGGAAAGCTTACAATATGGCAGCTTGCTTCTTCAAAGCCAGCAAACAGGAAAGTCTCAGTGTAAGACAATTTTATGATTACAATTTTATGTAACATAATGATATATACCCAATACATACATCCTGTCACTTTTACCATACTTTTCTGTCCAGAAGTAAATCACAAGTCCTGCCCCCACTCAGGGACAGGAGACCACACAAGGGTATGACTACCTGGAGGCAGGGATCAAATGGGGCCACAGTAAAGTTCACCACACCATCTATTTATTTACACAAATAACAACCTCTATAAGCTGAACCTCCTCAGAATCTCCTTTCAGGTTCTCTTCACCTTCTTGCTTAAGGGAAACCTGACTTTCTCCTGGGACACTGGTTCTTCGTCCCCCTCTCAAATAGTGACACTGTGTTTTCAACCATAAGCCTTTTAGACTGTGCCTGGAGGTGAGGTAGGTGTCCTCCTTGCTCAACATTGCTTCAAGACCATCCCCCCTGCTTCCTCCCTATTAACCCGCAGTTTTTAATCTTGTTTTCCAGTACCCATCATCATCACTGTTTTCATTCCCCTTAATTTTTTCACCATTTGCTTCTGTCAGTCACTCCAATACCAGTTCTGTCTTAATCATAGGTGGTAATAATACACACTTAGATGATCTTGCCAATACCCTGACCTCTCAGTTCCGACTTCTCTAAGGATCTTGTCCTACACTAACTCAGCCACTCACTCTCCTGGGCATAATCACAGGAGCCTTATCAAACTTTGCAACTTCATCATAATCACAATTTCAAACATCTCACACAATGAACACCTCCCCATATTTCCGTATTTCCCTGCAGTGCTCTAAGTCCAGCAATTCTTCAACCTGCATATTCACTCTCTCCCATTCTTACCCAGCTTAAACCTCTGACCAGTCATTACAATCACTCCTTCTCACACACCCTCCACCCCCCAACTCTTCTCCCCCTTTGTTGTGCTGGCTGGCAAAACCACAGTCCTGATTCAGACCAACTCTTCATCTCCACCACAACAGCACCCATGCATCTGCCTGTGGCTAGCTAAAAATACAACCACACTGACTAGTTTCACTTGAATTTCATCACCATGAGCCTCAAGTGAACCATTAGTGCTGCCTAGGAATCCTACTTCCTTCTCCCTTCTTCTGGATTTCATACCTTCTCTTTTCTCTAACCTATACTGCTTTCCCTCCCATGCCCATCCTCAGTTAACCTTGTGCCCTATTTCATTGAGAAAATTGAACCAATGAGATAAAAATTTCCATAGCATCTCACTGTTTCATCTACCCATAACCACATACCAGCATCTATAACCTCTTTCCCAACTTCCTCTTGATTACACAGTTGAGTTTTCCATGCTCCTAGCTAAAGCGAGTCCCCCTGCTAACACAATAGATCCCAGTCTTGCCTTGCCTAATCAAGATCATCACCGTCACCCCAGCAATGGTCTCCCCTCTTCTATACTGTCAGTGTTCCCTCTCTACTGGTCATTCCCATAAGCTTATGAGCAGTTGTTATTTCTCCAGTCCTACAAAATCTTCTCTCTGACACATTTCCACTGTCAGCAACTGCCCCATTTCTCTGCTGCATTTGCAAGAAATCTTCTAAAAGATTTTTGTATACTTTCTGTCTCTAGTTCTCCCACTCTGCAGTAGCAGAATGCATACCATATAATTTATATAGACATGCCAAATACAGTGTGTATGATAAGACTGCATCCATACATAAGAGAATCATAACACACATGGTTACATGTGGCATGTTAGGTCTTCAGATGAGAGGGTATCCTACATTCTCTTAAGTCCACTTATGTCATGCTTTCATCCTTACCACCGTAACAAAACTACTCTTGTCAAGGTCAACAATGAACTTCCCATTGCCTAAGTCTAATGATTTAATCTCAATTCTCATTTAATTGACCTGTGTGTAACAGCTGGCACAACTAATCACTTTTTTTTATACTGCAGCCTCTAGGTTTTTCACCTTTACCACTGGTACCTCTTTCCCTGTCTTATTTCTTCTTCATTGATTCCACCTCTTCTCTCAGACCTCTTAACCTTGCACTGGCCTAGACTCATTCCTTGGATTTCTTCTGTTTGCTATCTATACTCATTTCATTGGCAATCTCATCATATGTCCTGACTTCAATACCATCTAAGATATATGATATCATCATATATGACAACTTCCAAATTTATATCCTCAGCTAAGACCTCTCATCTGAACTCCAGATACTGATATCCAATAGTCTACTGTATAGCTCAGACTTAACATGCAACATACTGAACAATATTCTCCCTCAAACCTGTCTAACTCACCAACTTTTTTTAAAGGTATGATTGCTATACACTCTTATGAAGGTTTCACATGAAAAAAAAATGTGGTTACTGCATTTACCCATATTATCAAGTCCCCACCCTTACCCCAAAGCAGTCACTGCCCATCAGTGCAGCAAGATGCCACAGGTCCACTATGTGCCTTCTTTGGGCTACACTGTTCTCCCTGTGATCCCCCACACCATGTGTACTAAACATAATACCCCTCAATCCCCTTCTCCCTCCCTCCTCACCCACCCTCCAACACCCCTACCCTTTGGTAACCACTAGTCCCTTCTTGGAGTCTTTGAGTCTGCTGCTATTTTGTTCCTTCAGTTTTGCTTCATTGTTATACTCTACAAATGAGGGAAATCATTTGGCACTTGTCTTTCTCCACCTGGCTTATTTCACTGAGCATAATGTACTCCAGCTCCATCCATGTTGTTGCAAATGGTAGGATCTGTTTCTTTCTTATGGCTGAATAGTATTCCATTGTGTATATGTACCACCTCTTCTTTATCCATTCATCTACTGATGGACACTTAGGTTGCTTCCATATCTTGCCTATTGTAAAAAGTGCTGCGATAAACTTAGGGGTGCATATGTTGAATCTGAGAAGTTGTATTCTTTGGGTATATTCCAAGGAGTGGGATTCCGGGGTCAAATGGTATTTCTATTTTTAGTTTTTTAAGGAACCTCCAAATTGCTTTCCACAATGGTTGAACTAGCTTACATTCCAACCAGCAGTGTAGGAGGGTTCCCCTTTCTCCGCATAATCACCAGCATTTGTTGTTCTTAGTCTTTTCAATGCTGGCCATCCTTATTGGTGTGAGGTGATATCTCATTGTGGTTTTAATTTGTATTTCCCTGATGATTAGTGATGTGGAACATCTTCTCATGTGTCTGTTGGCTATCTGAATTTCTTCTTTGGAGAACTGTCTCTTCATATCCTTTGCCCATTTGTTAATTGGGTTATTTGCTTTTTGGGTGTTGAGGTGTGTAAGTTCTTTATACATTTTGGATGTTAACCCCTTGTCAGATATGCCATTTACAAATACATTCTCCCATACTGTAGGATGCCTTTTTGTTCTGTTGATGGTGTCCTTTGCCATACAGAAACTTTTTAGTTTGATGTACTCCCATGAGTTCATTTTTGCTTTTGTTTCCCTTGCTTGAGGAGATGTGTTCAGGAAGAAGTTGCTCATGCTTATATTCAGATGTTTGCCTTTGTGGTCTTCTAAGAGTTTTATGGTTTCATGACTTACATTCAGGTCTCTGATCCATTTCTAATTTACTTTTGTGTATGGGGTTAGACAATGATCCAGTTTCATTCTCTTACATGTAGCTGTCCAGTTTTGCCAACACCAGCTGTTGAAGAGGCTGTCATTTCCCCATTGTATGTCCATGGCTCCTTTATCATATATTAATTGACCATATATGGTTGGGTTTATATCAGGGCTCTCTAGTCTGTTCCATTGGTCTATGGGTCTGTTCTTGTGCCAGTACCAAATTGTCTTGATTACTATGGTTTTGTAGTAGAGCTTGAAGTTGGGGAGCATAATTCCCCCTGCTTTATTCTTCCTTCTCAGAATTGCTTTGGCTATTTGAGGTCTTTTGTGGTTCCATATGAATTTTAGAAAGATTTTCTCTAGTTCATTGAAGAATGCTTTTGGTATTTTGATAGGAATTGCATTGAACCTGTGATTGCTTTAGGCAGGATAGCCATTTTGACAATTTTAATTCTTCCTATCCATGAGCATGGCATGTGTTTCCATTTATTGGTATCTTCTTTAATTTCTCTCATGAGTGTCTTGTAGTTTTCAGGGTATAGGTCTTTCATTTCCTTGGTTAGGTTTATTCCTAGGTATTTTATTCTTTTTGATGCAATTGTGAATGGAATTGTTTTCCTGATTACTCTCTCTTCTAGTTCATTGTTAGTGAATAGGAATGCCACAGATTTCTGTGTATTAATTTTGTATCCTGCAACTTTGCTGAATTCAGATATTGATCTAGTAATTTGGGAGTGGATTCTGTGGGGGTTTTTATGTACAATATCATGTCATCTGCAAACAGGGACAGTTTAACTTCTTCCTTGCCAATCTGGATGCTTTTTATTTCTTTGTGTTGCCTGACTCCCATGGCTAGGACCTCCAGTACTATGTTGAATAGAAGTGGGGAAAGTGGGCATCCTTGTCTTGTTCCCGATCTTATAGGAAAAGCTTTCAGCTTCTCACTGTTAAGTATGATGTTGGCTGTGGGTCTGTAATATATGGCCTTTATTATGTTGAGGTACTTGCCCTCTATACCCATTTTGCTGAGAGTTTTTCTCATGAATGGATGTTGAATTTTGTCAAATGCTTTTTCAGCATCTATGGAGATGATCATGTGGTTTTTGTCCTTCTTTTTGTTGATGTGGTAGATGATGTTGATGGATTTTCAAATGTTGTACCATCCTTGCGTCCCTGGCATAAATCCTACTTGATCATGATGGATGATCTTTTTGATGTATATTTGAATTCAGTTTGCTGTTATTTTGTTGAGTATTTTTGCATCTGTGTTCATCAAGAATCTTGGTCTGTAATTTTCTTTTTTTGTGGTGTCTTTGCCTGGTTTTGGTATTAGAGTGATGCTGGCCTCATAGAATGAGTTTGGAAGTATTCCCTCTTCTACTCTTTGGAAAACTTTAAGGAGAATGGGTATTAGGTCTTCACTAAACGTTTGATAAACTTCAGCTCACCAACTTTTTTTATCTCAGTTGATGATAAGTCCATCCTTCAAGTTACGCAGACCAAAAACCCTGGAGTCATGCTGGATTTCCCTCTTTCACATCTCCTGTCTAGCCCAGCATCAGAGTATCCCTTACCATCTCCACTGCTCTCTGATCTGAGCCACCATCATCTCATGCTTTGATTAATCTTCCAAAAGCTCTCCCTACTCTCAAATTTTCCCCTTAGAGTCTGTTCTCAACAAAACCAGCCAAGTGATCCTCCAACAATATAAAGTAGATCATGTCACCCACCCCTCTGCTTAAATCCCTGCAATGGCTCCTGATTTTACTCAGAGTAAAAATCTATGTCCTTACAACAGTCTACAGGGATCTGCTCCTCTCTAATTTCATCTCCTCTTCTCCTCCTGGATGACTCTGCTGCAGCCTTACTGACCTCCATTGTTGACTCTAGAAGATATCAGCCATGCTCCCAAATTTTGATCTTTGCATTGGCTGTTCCCTCTGCCTGGTACACATTTCCCCCAGATAGCTGCATTACTAACTCCCTCACCTACTTTAGTCAAATGTTACCTTCTCAATAAGGCCCACCCCAGCCTTTTTTATCACAACCCATTCTGAATCCTCACTCCACACCACTTACCCTGCTTTATCTTTCACTTATAACTCTTGTCTTCTAATGCACTCTATTATTTTCTTATGTGTTATGCTAATTGCTTATTTTCTATCACCGCCCACTAGAATGTAAGCTCCATGAGAAAGGTGGTTTATGTGTAGTACTTACTAATGAATCCCAAGTACCCAGAGTTGCTATTGACACACAGGAAGTGCTTGATAAAAACTTGCTGAATGAAGTGTTTCATGCTTCTATCCATAAAAATGAAAACTAGGAATAAAGTTGCTTCTAAACCCTATTTTATTCTGTCAAAAACATTCTATACTTTAATTTTAATAGTTTATCAAAAGTTGTAATATGTTATGTAGGCCAATTAGGAATTCACAGTTATATTAATACAATCAAGATGAGTGTTTTAAACTTAGAGACTCAAAGATTTTTTTTTTAATTTTTCATAAGGAAATATGATAGGCTGATCAATAAAAGACCTTCCAGCCTAAAATCTTATATTAAAATGTTCAGGGGGGAATAGAATGGAAATAGAAGATAAGGAGAAAAAGAGTGATATAAATCTCTTTTAAAGAGAAGCTTGCTCATGTATTTTTTAGTGGATGTTAGATGCATTATGATATTTAGACTTCCTTGGGTACACTAAAAGAATGATGTAACAATCTTATTTTAAAATGCCAATACTTAATGAAAACATGCCAGATATCCTTCATCATCAGAAAAATGCAAATTCAAATCACAATGAAGTACCACAAAACATCCATTAAAGTGATCAAAACTAAAACGAGCACTGACACTCTGTGTCGTTGAGGATGTGGAGTCACTGGAATGCTTAAAACATTCTGATGAGAATGTAAAATGGCACCACCATAAAAGTTAAACATACAGCCCTTTGTCACAGCAATTCTACTTTTAGGTCTTTACCAAGAGAAATGAATACATATTATTATAAAAAGACACTATGATAATGTTTATAACCTTAATCAAAATAGTTCCAAACTGGAAATTACCTCAAAGTCCACCAACAGGAGAATAGATTTTAAAGGCATAATAGATTGATGTAACAGTATAATAGGCATCAGTAAAATGTAATGAATTACCAATACATGCAGCAATAGAGATGAATCCCATACACATTACCCTAAGCAAAATAAGCCAGGCTCAAGAGTCCATACATATGCTCTACTGTATGTTCATAGTATGTTTTACAGAACTACATTAAGTTCTAGAATAAATAAAACTGACATGCTGAAAAAAAGTGCCAATACTTATAATATGCCAGAAACAATAAACTTTGCCATTATTTAAATTTAAGATGAAATGTTTTAGATATGACCTTTGAAAGTACAAGAAGAAATGGTTTCTCAAATTTCTTTTAGGAAGTAAGCAAGCAAGAAATCTTGAAGACCACAGTCCCAAAGCCATCACCTTTCCTGAGACTTCTCTGGGTGAAACATCTCAATTCCCGTAGTCATGTCTGACTCAGGCAGGAAAGGTTTCTTTCCCTTTTGTTTTCTTTGATGGTCCACCACCTGTGAACTGGACCTTCCCTACAGTAAGAAGAATCCAAAGCTTTTACCTTTTCATTCTAAAGGTGGAGACAGAGCTCTCACCTTCAGCACCACCCACCTAGAAAAGAATATAATAATATTAATTAATGTGGAAATGATCTAGCAATTGACAGCTTGGGGTTAGCATTATGACATTTTAGAGCTAAATCATTGATTTTAAAAATAATTCAAGTTGCCGTTGAAAATCACTTAACACTGATTAGCCTGAACACTGTGTTTCCCAAAGTCCTAAAAGCACAATTAGTAAACTGTCATCTCCTTTGGGTTGAAGTGTAGAAAGTTATGTTTGAGTGTGACTGGTGTGCATTTGACTACCAAGTGATTTGTTCTTTTAGAGGAGACCAAAGACTTGATGAGAAAGAGAGAAGGTGGGTGGAGTCAATGCTCCGTTTATTTATTTATTTATTTTCTGAAAAGCTAGAATAGCTGCAATCCATGCCAGATCCTGCAAGCCACAAGGGCAGCTATGGAAGGAATCCCAAGGGGGGAAAGGGGTGGAGGCAGGAAGGAAGGAATTAGGTGGGAGGGGAAGGGAAATCACAGCCCACCTTTGTCTAGCAGAGGTCTTCTAAATATTAACAGCAGCAAAGAAGCAGCCAAAAGTGAAGGACAGGAGCAATCTATACCCCTTTGTCAGTCCTAACCATTCATGCAGTAAACATTTTACTCAGTACCTACCAGGTACCAAGTACTAAGGGATTCAGAGATAAATCTACTATAGAACATGCCCTTGAGTAGCTCCCAGTCTAGCTAAGGAGGAGTGAAGAAGGAATAGAGAATTCCGAGGACACAGAAATGGGGTACTGTGAAAGAAAAGAGAAGGAGCAACCCAATTTTGCCTGAGGGAGTTCAGAAGCCTTCACAAGAAAGTGCCATTTGAATTGGACCTTGAGGTAAAATAGGAGTTTGCTAGTAGGAAAGGATTGAGTGGGGGCCTTCAAGGCAGAGAAAACAGCCTAGGGATATAAAAGTGGTGTGGTTATAAAAGGTTACACATTACAGCATTGTTTGCCATAGCAGACTTTAGAAATAAATTTTTACGAAAAGGAGACTGGCTAAATAAATTATGGTACATCCATATGGTGGAACACTACATAACTATAAAATAGAATGAAATTTTCACTGTACCTGTACGGAAAGATCTTAGAGGTTTACTGCCAAATGACAAAGCAAGGTCAAAAGTGTGTATATTATGCTATCTTTCTGTGAAAAGTAGGATAAATAATATGCATTTTTAGCAGTTATGGTTGTATGGAGTGGAGTGGGAACCTGGCAAATGGGGGAATGGATGAGAGGAAATTTTTCACTGTATAATTTCATTTATTTTTGAGCCATGTAAATGTATTTCCTATTCAAAACATTAAATTGAAACTTGATTCAAACTTGAAATTCAAAGTGACAGGAAAATATATGCTTATTCCTCTCCTTTAGGACTCATTGATCCTCTCAGATCCCTGATGGTTTATCAGGACTGAGTGACCTTCCTGCTCCCAGAGTAGGCTGTGAGTTCCCTAAGGATGGAGGTGCTTCTGAGGGCCTTGAACACAGCAAGTGTCAAAGAATGTTTGTTGAATGAATGCATGGGGACAGAAGCAGGACATGAAGCTGGGAAGATAGATTTGAGGCCAGACTATTAAGGAAGACAGGCTTATGAGTTGAACTCCACTGGGGGACAGATATGTTAGGGTTTTTACAGTTTTACTGAGGTATAACTTACATTTATAAACTTTTTAAAGTAAAGAGTAAGATGAATTTGGGGAAATGTACACAGGGTGAAACACCACAATCAAGTTTGAGAACACTTCCATCACTCCAAAAAGTTCCCTTCTGTTGCTTTGCAGTCAATCCCTACCCCCACACTCCTGGTTCCAGACAACTACTTACATGCTTTCTGTTACAAAGGTTTGGTTTTAATAGAATTTCATGTCAATAGAATTTTACAGTATGTAAATTTTTTGTACTGGGATTCTTTCCCTCAGCATGATGTTTTTGCTATCCAAATGTTATTGCGTGCATGGGTCGTTGGTTCCTTTTCATTGTTCAGTAGTATTCTGTTGTGTGTATATAGGCACATCCATAGAAACAAAGTAGATTAGTAGATTAGTGGTTGCCAGAGAATAGGAAAGGGGGAACCTGGAAGATACCGGGTTTATTTTTGTGGTGATGGACTTAGATGGTGCTGACAATTGTACAACACTGTGAATATACTAAAAGACACTGACTTGTACACTTTAAAATGATTAAAATTCAGAGAGACAGAGAGTAGAGTGGTGGTTGCCAGGGGCTGGGAAGGTAGGACAAAGAGGTGGATGTTGGTCAAAGGGTATAAATTTATAAATTTCTAGTTATGTGATGAATTAGTTCTGGAGAATCTAATATATGGCATAGTGACTATCCTTAACAATACTGTATTAAATATATGAAAGTTGCTAAAAGAGTAGATCTTAACTGTTCTCACCCCTCCCCCCAAAATTCTAACTATGTGAAGTGATAGATGTGTCAACTAATTTATAATGGTAATCATTTCACAATATATACATGTATCAAATCATCACACTGTACACCTTAAACCCATACAATGGTATATGTCAATTTTATCTCAATAAAGCTGGGGGAAAGTAAAATGGTTAAAATGGTGCATTTTATATTATGTAAATTTTACCTGAAAAATTTACGTGTTAGGTAAGCATCATTAGCATGGTTACTAAGCAAATAGTCCTTGAAGGCAGACTGACTTGGTTCAGGCCCCCATTTCACTCCTTACTAGCTCTGAGACCTTGGACTAATTACTCCGTCTCATTTTCTTCATCTGAGAAATGGGGATAAAACTAGAGTCTATACACAGCTATAGGGAGGACTCAATCAGATAATGTGTGTAAAGCACTTATCATGGTACTGACAAGCACCTAATCAATGTTAGCTACCTTTTAATCCACCTACCACTGCCGTATATCAAGTCTATGACATATCTCAATATTCGATTCAACCTGAAGCAAGAACTATTCCCAGTCTACAGGTAATGAAACTTAACCATCAAGAGATTAAAAATAACTTGTCTAGGTGGAGCCAAGATGTCGGTGTGAGTAGAGCAACGGAAATCTCCTCCCAAAACCACATACATTTATGAAAATATAACAAAGACAACTCTTCCTAGAATAGAGACCAGAGGACACGGGACAACATCCAGACCACATCCACACGTGCGAGAACCCAGTGCCTCGTGAAAGGGGTAAGATACAAGCCCCAGCCGGGCGGGACCCAAGTGCCGCTCACCCCAGCTCCCGGCAGGAGGAGAGGAGTCAGAGCGGGGAGGGAGAGGGAGCCCAGGACTGCTAAACACCCAGCCCTAGCCATCCAAACCAGAGCGCAGACACAGTGCACACATGGGGTGCTGGAAACTAGGGAAACAGGACAGTAAGACCTGTGAGCAGGTCCCTGAGGCTGGTGCCTGGGGACAAAGAAAAGAGAGTGGCTTTTTTTTTTTTTTTTGCAAGTGCTTTTTAGAAGTCTTAAAGGGACAGGGACCACAAAACTGGGCGGAAGCGTCCTGGGACACTTAGTCCAGAGGCAGGGAATCTGGGGATCTCTGCGCACTCTAACCCCCTGGGCAGCAGGGAGTACAGAGGCCCCTAACAGAGATAAATAGCATCCTTGCTGCTCCCCCTCCAACACGGCTCCACCATATTGGAGCAGCAGCCCGAAGCAAACCACGCCCATAGCAACAGCAGAGATAAACTCCATAGCAGCTGGGCAGGAATCAGTAGCCCTGTCTGTGCGCAGCTGC
Organism: Manis javanica; assembly: GCF_040802235.1. NCBI lineage: Eukaryota > Metazoa > Chordata > Mammalia > Pholidota > Manidae > Manis > Manis javanica. The sequence goes on along the minus strand of NC_133164.1, from coordinate 104,446,099 downwards.
CCAGCACAGCCACTTAGAGGTTGCTGTTCTCCCAGGAGAGGAAGGCCACAAACCAACAAGAAGGAAAGTTCTTCCAGCCGTCACTCGTGCCAGCTCTGCAAACTATCTCTGTCACCATGAAAAGGCAAAATTACAGGCAGACAAAGATCACAGAGTCGACACCTGAGAAGGAGACAGACCTAACCAGTCTTCCTGAAATAGAATTCAAAATAAAAATCATAAACATGCTGATGGAGATGCAGAGAAATATGCAAGAGCTAAGGGATGAAGTCCAGAGGGAGATTACAGATGCCCGGAAGGAGAGTACAGAAGTGAAACAAACTCTGGAAGGATTTATGAGCAGAATGGATAAGATACAAGAGGCCATTGATGGAATAGAAACCAGAGAACAGGAACACATAGAAGCTGACATAGAGATAAAAGGATCTGCAGGAATGAAAGAATATTAAGAGAACTGTGTGACCAACCCAAAAAGAACAATATCCGTATTATAGGGGTACCAGAAGAAGAAGAGAGAGAAAAAGGGATAGAAAGTGTCTTTGAAGAAATAATTGCTGAAAACTTCCCCAAACTGGGGGAGGAAATAATCGAACAGACCACAGAAATACACAGAACTCCCAACACAAAGGGCCCAAGGAGGACAACACCAAGACACATAATAATTAAAATGGCAAAGATCAAGGACAAGGAAAGAGTTTTAAAGGCAGCTAGAGAGAAAAAGGTCACCTATAAAGGAAAACCCATCAGGCTATCATCAGACTTCTCAAAAGAAACCTTACAGGCCAGAAGAGAATGGCATGACATATTTAATGCAATGAAACAGAAGGGCCTTGAACAAAGGATACCTTGTCCAGCATGATTATCATTTAAATATGATGGAGGGATTAAACAATTCCCAGAAAAGCAAAAGTTGAGGGAATTTGCCTGCCACAAACCACCTCTACAGGGTATTTTAGAGGGACTGTTCTAGACGGGAGCACTCCTAAAACTAAACAGATGTCACCAGAGAAAATAAAATCACAGCAAAGAAAGCAGACCAACCAAATACTAACTAAAGGCAAAAAAATAAAATCAACTATGCACTAAAAGCAGTTAAAGGAAACATGAAAGAGCACAGAATAAAAAAACCAACATATAAAGAATGGAGGAGGAGGAATAAGAAGGGAGAGAAGAAAAGAATCTCCAGACAGTGTATATAACAGCTCAATAAGTGAGCTAAGTTAGGCAGTAAGATACTAAAGAGGCTAACCTTGAACTTTTGGTAACCACGAATCTAAAGCCTGCAATGGCAATAAGTACATATCTTTCAATAGTCACCCTAAATGTAAATGGACTGAATGCACCAATCAAAAGACACAGAGTAATAGAATGGATAAAAAAAGCAAGACCCATCTATATGCTGCTTACAAGAAACTCACCTCAAATGCAAAGACATGCACAGACTAAAAGTCAAGGGATGGAAAAACATATTTCAGGCAAACAACAGAGAGAAGAAAGCAGGGGTTGCAGTACTAATATCAGACAAAATAGACTTCAAAACAAAGAAAGTAACAAGAGATAAAGAATGACATTACATAATGATAAAGGGCTCAGTCCAGCAAGAGGATATAACCATTCTAAATATATATGCACCCAACAGAGGAGCACCAACATATGTGAAACAAATACTAACAGAACTAAAGGGGGAAACAGAATGCAATGCATTCATTTTAGGAGACTTTAACATGCCACTCACCCCAAAGAATAGATCCACTGGGCAGAAAATAAGTAAGGACACAGAGGCACTGAACAACACAGTAGAACAGATGGACCTAATAGACATCTATAGAACTCTACATCCAAAAGCAACAGGATATACATTCTTCTCAAGTGCACATGGAACATTCTCCAGAATAGACCACATACTAGCTCACAAAAAGAGCCTCAGTAAATTCCAAAATATTGAAATTCTACCACCAACTTTTCAGACCACAAAGGTATAAAACTAGAAATAAATTCTACAAAGAAAACAAAAAGGCTCACAAACACATGGAGGTTTAACAACATGCTCCTAAATAATCAATGGATCAATGAACAAATTAAAATAGAGATCAAGGAATATATAGAAACAAATGACAACAACAACACTAAGCCCCAACTTCTGTGGGACGCAGCGAAATCAGTCTTAAGAGGAAAGTATATAGTGATCCAGGCACACTTGAAGAAGGAAGAACAATCCCAAATGAATAGTCTAACATCACAATTATCAAAACTGGGAAAAGAAGAACAAATGAGGCCTAAAGTCAGCAGAAGGAGGGACATAATAAAGATCAGAGAAGAAATAAACAAAATTGAGAAGAATAAAACAATAGCAAAATTCAATGAAACCAAGAGATGGTTCTTTGAGAAAATAAACAAAATAGATAAGTCTCTAGCCAAACTTATTAAGAGAAAAAGAGAATCAACACAAATCAACAGAATCAGAAATGAGAATGGAAAAATCACGACACACTCCACAGAAATACAAAGAATTATTAAAGATGACTATGAAAACCTATATGCCAACAACCTGGAAAACCTAGAAGAAATGGACAACTTCCTAGAAAAATACAACCTTCCAAGACTGACCAAGGAAGAAACACAAAAGTTAAACAAACCAATTACGTGCAAAGAAATTGAATTGGTAATCAAAAAACTACCCAAGAACAAAGCCCCCGGACCAGATGGATTTACCTCAGAATTTTATCTGACACTCAGAGAAGACATAATACCCATTCTCCTTAAACTTTTTCCAAAAAATAGAAGAAGAGGGAATACTCCCAAACTCATTCTATGAAGCCAACATTACCCTAATACCAAAACCAGGCAAAGACCCCACCAAAAAAGAAAACTAGAGACCAATATCCCTGATGAATGTAGATGCAAAAATACTCAATGAAATATTAGCAAACCGAATTAAAAAATACATCAAAAGGGTCATACACCATGACCAAGTGGGATTCATCTCAGGGATGCAAGGATGGTACAACATTAGAAAATCCATCATCATCATCCACCACATCAACAAAAAGGACAAAAACCACACGATCATCACCATAGATGCTGAAAAAGCATTCAACAAAATTCAACATCCATTCATGATAAAAACTCTCAACAAAATTGGTATAGAGGGCAAGTACCCCAACATAATAAAGGCCATATATGATAAACCCACAGCCAACATCATACTGAACAGCGAGAAGCTGAAAGCTTTTCCTCTGAGATCGGGAATAAGACAGGGATGCCCACTCTCCCCACTGTTATTTAACATAGTACTGGAGGTCCTAGCCATGGCAATCAGACAAAACAAAGAAATACAAGGAATCCAGATCAGTAAAGAAGAAGTTAAACTGTCACTATTTGCAGATGACATAATACTGTACATAAAAAACCCTAAAGACTCCACCCCAAAACTATTAGAACTGATATCAGAATACAGCAAAGTTGCAGGATACAAAATCAACACACAGAAATCTGTGGCTTTCCTATACACTAACAATGAACCAACAGAAAGAGAAATCAGGAAAACAACTCCATTCACAACTGCATCAAAAAAAATAAAATACCTAGGAATAAACCTAACCAAAGAAGTGAAAGACTTATACTCTGAAAACTACAAGTCACTCTTAATAGAAATTAAAGGGGACACTAACAGATGGAAACTCATCCCATGCTCGTGGCTAGGAAGAATTAATATCATCAAAATGGCCATCCTGCCCAAAGCAATATACAGATTTGATGCAATCCCTATGAAACTACCAGCAACATTCTTCAGTGAACTGGAACAAATAATTCAAAAATTCATATGGAAACACCAAAGACCCCGAATAGCCAAAGCAATCCTGAGAAAGAAGAAAAAAGTAGGGGGGATCTCACTCCCCAACTTCAAGCTTTACTATAAAGCCATAGTAATCAAGACAATTTGGTACTGGCACAAGAACAGAGCCACAGACCAATGGAACAGACTAGAGAATCCAGACATTAACCCAGACATATATGGTCAATTAATATTTGATAAAGGAGCCATGGACATACAATGGCAAAATGACAGTCTCTTCAACAGATGGTGCTGGCAAAACTGGACAGCTACATGTAGGAGAATGAAACTGGACCATTGTCTAACCCCATACACAAAAGTAAACTCAAAATGGATCAAAGACCTGAATGTAAGTCATGAAACCATTAAACTCTTGGAAAAAAACATAGGCAAAAACCTCTTAGACATAAACATGAGTCACCTATTCTTGAACATATCTCCCCGGGCAAGGAAAACAACAGCAAAAATGAATAAGTGGGACTATATTAGGCTGAAAAGCTTCTGTACAGCAAAAGACACCATAAATAGAACAAAAAGGAACCCTACAGTATGGGAGAATATATTTGAAAATGACAGATCCGATAAAGGCTTGACATCCAGAATATATAAAGAGCTCACACGCCTCAACAAACAAAAAACAAATAACCCAATTAAAAAATGGGCAGAGGAACTGAACAGACAGTTCTCCAAAAAAGAAATACAAATGGCCAACAGACACATGAAAAGATGCTCCACATCGCTAATTATCAGAGAAATGCAAATTAAAACCACAATGAGGTATCACCTCACACTAGTAAGGATGGCTACCATCCAAAAGACAAACAACAACAAATGTTGGTGAGGTTGTGGAGGAAGGGGAACCCTCCTACACTGCTGGTGTTCAACCATTGTGGAAAGCAGTATGGAGGTTCCTCAAAATGCTCAAAATAGACTTACCATGTGACTCAGGAATTTCACTCCTAGGAATTTACCCTAAGAATGCAGCACTCAAGTTTGAAAAAGACAGATGCACCCCTATGTTTATCGCAGCACTATTTACAATAGCCAAGAATTGGAAGCAACCTAAGTGTCCATCAGTAGATGAATGGATAAAGAAGATGTAGTACATATACATAATGGAATATTATTCAGCCATAAGAAGAAAACAAATCCTACCATTTGCAACAACATGGATGGAGCTAGAGGGTATTATGCTCAGTGAAATAAGCCAAGTGGAGAAAGAGAAATACCAAATGATTTCACTCATCTGAGGAGTATAGGAACAAAGGAAAAACTGAAGGAACAAAACAGCAGCGGAATTACAGAACCCAAAAATAGACTAACAGGTACCAAAGGGAAAGGAACTGGGGAGGATGGGTTGGCAGGGAGGGATAAGGGGCGGGGGAGAAGAAGGGGAGTATTAAGATTAGCATGCATGGTTGGGAGGGAGAAAGGGGAGGGTGGGCTGCACAACACAGAGAGGACAAGTAGTGACTCTACAACATTTTGCTAAGCTGATGGACAGTAACCGTAATGTGGTTTTTAGGGGGGACCTGATATAGGGGAGAGCATAGTAAACACAGTATTCTTCATGTAAGTGTAGATTAAAGATTAAAAAAAAAAAAAAGAAAGAAAGAAAGAAAAGGGAGATTACTCCTTGATAGGATAAAACTATTGGTAAATCAAAGATCAACGCATGCTTTAAATATCCTTAATGTTGATCACTTAAAGGGTGTCAGATGATCAGCTATGGAGGTACTCTTTTCTGATAATATTCCTTTCTCTTAATAAAAAAAAAAAAAAAGCAGTTCCTGTGTGCTGACCTCCAATGAGTTCTGCACAGTGGTATAGAGGGCATGTCAAAGTGTGGGCAAAGGGTCTGTTTGTTTCTATGCAGAAGATCAAGGCCTAGCTTGGATACCCAGAAAATGAACTAAGATATGATATGAGGAGGAGCTTCCGGCATCAGCACTCTCTGGAGGACTTGTGCCGGGGGTGATCATCAAAAAGCCTCCACAGGGATCTGGGCGATGCTGCGGTTGTGGCTGCATCCAGCCCACCGTCTCCTGGACTTGCCATAGGAATGAGGAGGGAGATGTCTAGGCTGGCATGTGCATACAGTGAGACAACGAATTTGACCAGATCTGTACTGTTGGAACTCAACCAGGAGTTGGGAGGGGGGCAAGTTGTAGCGCTCCAAAATCTTATGACTATAGACTATCTACGGTTAAAAGAACATATGGGATGTGAACAAATCCCAGAAATGGGCTGCTTTAATTTGTCTGATTTCTCTCAGACTGTTCAAGTACAGTTGGACAATATCCATCATATCATAGACAAATTTTCACAAATGCCTAGGGTGCCTAAATGGTTTTCTTGGCTTCACTGGAGATGGATGGTAATTATAGATTTGCTTTGTTTATGTCACCGTATTCCTATTATGTTAATACATGTGTGCAAATTAGTTAGTAGTTTAAAACCTATACATACTTAAGGTACTCTACAAGAAGATATGTCAAAGAAATAATCAATCCTCCCATGTTTCCTTCATATGCTACATCTGTACCTTTTCTTCTTTCTTCCTAATTACAACCCTTTAGTAGAATTCGTGCCTCATATCGAATTTACCGAGTATCATAATTCCTCCAGGTGGTAAAGATACCTCGAGACAAGTGCTGGGCATAGAAGCCACAGGGCATAAATCTGCAAAGAAGTAAAAAGCTAACCTTTGCAAGCAATATGGCTTCTCTCTCACTTACCAACTTTACATTTCCCTGTATGGCCCCGGAAGATGACTGGTTAGCCAGAGACGGGTAAGATTCCTCAAGGGAGGAACAACCTAAGACAGGCACAGTCGCAGGGGGGCCATCAGGTGAGAATTTGGGGATCAACAGAGGTGAGGCTCAGAACCTCACCCCCCCTGCTTTGAGAGAAATCTTCTGCATCCGTGGATGTCTTGATGCCCTTGTCTAGCCTGGATTAATACTTAGTCCATAGGCACACACCTGATCATCTGATCATCTACATTTGCCTTCTTACAGCACTAAACTATGTTTTCTACCTTTATCTTGCATCTACCTACCACTTCAGCATTTTATTAAAAATAAAAATAATAATAATAGTAGGAGAAATGGGGGATCAACATATAGATCAAGTACAAAAATCAAATGAATATTCATATTTGACCTGATTGTTTATAGGTCATATTGCATGATCAAAACCGAAAGTTTCTGTGATGACTGCCCTTGTACTGTTCACCATGTAAGAATTTATTCACTATGTAAGAATTCGTTCACCATGTAAGAACTTGTTCGCTATGCTTCAGAAGATTGGAGACTGACGAGAATTAGGCTTGAGATGGATTAATGATTGTACATTGAGCGTTGACCCCCCTATACTGAATTTTACTGTTGTTAACAACCATTTGATCAATAAATATGAGAGATGCCCTCTCAAAAAAAAAAAAAAAAAAAAAAATTTTTAAGTCACTTGCCCATGTGATGAATTTCCTTTAACAGCAGAGACAGAATTTGAACCCTCTGCAGCCCCCAGCCTTCCACACAGTGTACAGTGTGGAGCTGCCCTGCAACCCAAATAGCTATTATCTGAAGCCAGGGCCTAGAAGGGCCTCCTGACCAGGAGCCTCAGGAAGGAAGCAGCCCAGGTGCATTAAAACAGTGTTTCTCAACTTTAACATGCACACACATCACTTGGGGATATTGATAAAATGCAGATTCTGATCCAGTGGATCCAAGGTGGGGCTAGACACTACATTTCTAACAAGCTTCCAAAAGAGACCCACACTGCTAGTTACTCGATCAGAGTTCCAGAGGCAACGCCTTAGACTCCAGGGCCCATACTGTCAGGGCCTAAAATGCAACACTGATGGGTGGAAGAATATTGGAAAAGAACACTAAATGATTTAGGAGATTGTCACAGTTGGTGATTCCATGCACTTCAAATGCTTTTCAGTGGTAAGTTCAGCTTTCTTTCAAACATCATTTTATTCAATAAAGGTGCAGTTCACCTACTGGCTGCCATACTTTAGAGTGAGGAATTGCATGGCCATGAACATTGACTGAAACACTTCAAATTTACCCAGTCTTTCTCTTTCCCTATGAGACTCCAAATCAGTCTTAAATCTACACAGTTTTTAGTCCAACAAGTGATCTTGGCACCTAACAGTCTCACTCAGAGTCACAGGCACAAGAGGGAATGTTGCAGGTAGGGAGTGCTAGAAATGACAATTTCATCAAAGGCAAACAAAACATTTTTAAAAAATAGAATTGGCATTTGTGCTCTGGCACCATTTTATCTGGCATGATAAGAGAATCTTAGGATGAATACTTATGCAAAGGGGTTTGGTTTTCAACTCGAGTGGGGAAATTATCTTCATATCACCAAAATCATTTCTTATTTTTAAAGTATTCTTGGAGACAATCTTGAGGAAAATAACTAACTTTACTTTGGATCAAAATTACAGTTATGATTATTTTTTTTAAAGATTCAAGGATAATCAAGTGCCCCCTGGTAGAGGTGGACCTGAGGTATTTGAAGGAGAAGGATACTGTGCATATTTGAGCAGCATTCTCCTTAGGACCCAACTGTGTGAGGGAAAGGAGAGCTGGTTCCAAGACTCAGCCTTTTGGTACCCCTTCTCCAAGAAAAGGTGGAAGCAGAGCCCTCACCGCTGGGAGGCTCCCAGAACACTTGCCATTTCTGAGATTCTTCTTTCCTTTTCTTCCAGAGGCTACTGCGACCTCTGCTCTTGCTTCTTACCCTTTCCTTTCCCTGGAAGGACAAGCTGAACCCAGCTGCTGCCTCTTTACTGTCCCCACACTTCCTGTCCTCCACTCCCTCCCCGCTTGTGACCTCTGGGAGCTCACAGTGCCTGCCCTTGACAGTGACCCCAGCGGAGAAGCACTGAGCATCCAGGGTCCACTCCTAAGACGCACTGGGGCAAGATGCCTGTCTGTGGCTGAGCGAGCCTCCTGCGTCACTCGGGGACCTGCACACCTGAGCATCCATGCACCATCTGTAATCAGCAAGCGAATGCGAACCCGGCCTCCTCAAGGCCAAGGCCCCAAAGCCACTGGCTTCCCCTCCTCCTTTTCAGGAAGGCTGGTTCCCAGGTCGGCTCCTGCCTGGTTCAACAATGAAATCAATTCTCTCTAAGAAAGATGCCCTCTCCAGCCTGGACACCCCATCTGCCCTCCTGGCACACAGGTGATTGGCATCAGAGAGGAGCTGTGAAAGAGGCTATCCTGGGTTAGCAGGAATGCGGGTCCTAACTCAGGTCCTAACCATAGTCCACAAAGGCTCCTTGGAAAGGTCTCTGTTGGACGGTTTGATGCAAAGGCCCAGGAAGGCTTAGCTGTCCTCCCCTTCAGCCTGTTCCCATCCTTGCTGCTCTCGCAGGAGCAAATTGGAACTGACTCTTCAAGCGTTCAAATTCTGGTCCATCACAGTGTGTGCTGGGCAAGTTACTCAACTTTCTCAGCATTAGTTACTTCATCTGTAAAAGTAGGTATCATCACACTTATTTTAAACTTTTTTTCCCTGAGGGTTCAGTGAAAATTCTCTCATTCAACAAAAGTTTGTTAAGTGTCTACTGTTTGCCAGGCACTTCTCTAGATGGGGATATAGTGGTGTGCAAGACAAATTCTTTGTCCTTAAAGAGCTTACGTTCCAGTGGGTGATACAGACAACAAACATGTAGCCAAACAAATAATATAATAAACAATGGTCACTACTGTTTTTTAAAAATGCCATAAAGGATATAAGATGGATGAGGCTACGTAGTCCTGAATCTGAACTGGAAGTGTGTGGTAGGCAGAACTGTAAGATGATCTCCACTGAGACAAGCTCTTGTATCATTTCCTTCCCTGGAGTGTGAGCAGAACCCGTGAATATGAGGAGATGTCACTCCCATTATTAGGTTATATTACATGGCAAAGGGATAGGATATGAAAGGATATGATGGGATTTTGCTGATAAAAATTAAGTTCCAAATAACTTTAATCAAGAGGGAGTTATCTTGGGTGAGCCTGACCTAATTGGGTAGCCCTTTAAAAGAGGATCTAGAAGTCAGAGTCTAAATGGTGAACCCTTAGATGTGATCTTTTTTGTTTAATTCAGAAACAAAACAAAGAGACTTGCTACCTCCACTGCTGTTTAACATAAAGATAGAGGAATGACTAATGTAATTCCATGAGAAAGAGAGAGACTAAGGATTATAGGGAAAGAGAGACACTTGTTATTGTCACTTACATGGGAAACCCAAGAGAATTAACAAATTATTAGATCTAATACAAGTTCAAGAAAGTTACCAGATAGCAGGGCAACAGGCAAAAATCTGTAGTATTCCTCTACACTTTCAAAACCCAGTAAATAAGAAACCATAACATAAAATGATAAAAATATGTAGAATTAAACTACCAAAGAATGCACATAAACAATCTGAATAAAAATGTAAAACTCTATTAAAGGGCATATAAAAGAAAACCTGAATAAATGAGAATATATTCTGTGTTCATTAGTACAAGAGCATAACATTGTAAAAACAGCAATTCTCCCAATGTTAACCTATAAATTAAATATAAAGAGAGTTTGATTCTAGTTTGATTCTAATATTTATGGAAGAACACATGTCTACAAATAGTCAAAACACTTCTCAAAAGAGCAAAAGAATGGATGCTCCCTACCAAATAATGAAACATACTGCAAAGCCAGAATGATCATAATGGTGTGGTATTGGCACAAGAACAATAAAGAGAGCAGTGAAACAAAAAAGATCAGAAGTAAACCCTTATTAATATGGGGAACTTGGGGTAGAAAAACATCACTGATCAGTGGGAAGTGGATGAATTATTTAGTAATAGGAAAATTGTCTCACTCTAAGGAGAAAAACTGAGTTGAATCTCACAACATAATACAAAACAAAAAAATCCTCCAAGCAGACTAAAGTCCTAAATTTGAAAAGCAAAATTATAAAACCAATAGAAAGAAATGTAGAAGAATATTGTTGGGGCTTTGGGATGGGAACATTTCCTTTAAATAGATGCCAAATGTACAAATTGCAAGGGGGGAAAAATCCACAGATTTCATTAAATCAAAATTAAATATTTCTATCTTATGAAGGCCATCATAAACAGAACAAATAGGCAGTCAAGTGGGAAAAGTTATTTGTAATACTCAAAATCAAAACAAAATAAAAATTTATAATACAAAAACTCCTTCAAGATACCATAAGGAAAAGATAGGAAATCTAACAGGAAGCAAAATGAGCACAGCATATGATGAGGCATTCACAGGAGGATGTTTCACCTCATTAGTAATCAGTGAAACGTAAATTAAAACTACCATTTTACACCTCTCATATTGGAGATAAGGAAAATCAGAGATCATTAACTGCTAGCAGTGACTGGGAAGACAGGACATTTAAGATGTTCTTGGTAGGGGTGTAACTGGGCAGTCATTCAGGAAAGCAGTCAGTGTTATTGTGTGAAAATCAGGCTAGGTAGCCCTAAAACCTAGCAGTTCTACTCTTGAGCTCATTCTCAGAAGTTAGGGCTGTTGTGAGAATTAAATTACATTCATTTAGCAGAGGCTAAGAGAAAAATCCAAAGACACCACAGCTACCACCCATGATTGTCAGGGTTAATACTCGATCAGATGTCTAAGGGAGCACAGTGACCCATTAGATTACAGTAGTTACAATTTTGGTTGCAAATAAACTTGAAAAAGAACAACTGAAGGAGGAAAGTCCTAAGGTGATGGAGAAGGCTTCATTTCTACCCAAAGGCAGCAGCTTTTGACAGGACTCTTCCAGATTCAACCTCTCATTGCTCCTCCTCCTACTGGCCTCAGCATTAACCCAGAGTCCCCACCTCTTCAGCCTCTTGTGCCACCTCACTTCCTTCCAAAGGCTCATTAGCAAAAACCATCAGGGATGAAGCTACCACTATTGTTAATGCAAAATACTCCAGGGCATTTGCATTAACAGGGTCTCAAAAATATTAGGGAAGGGTGATGGAGAGAAATCATGCAAAGAAAAAAGAAAGGAGATGCCAAAAAAGATATACAAATGGCCAAAAGCACATGAGAAGAGGCTCAAGAGTAATAGTCATCAGTGCAGTGCAAGTTAAAATCACAGTGAGATACCTCTTCTTGCCCACTGGGATAACAAAACATTTTTAAAGTGGTCATCCAAAGTGTTGAGGATGTGTAGCACCTAGAATGCTAGTAGGAGTACAACATGGTACACTTTGGGAAGCACTTGGCAGTGTCTTAAGAAGTTAAATATACATGTATCATATGACCCAACAATTCCAATCTTTGATATTTACTCCCTCAAAAAATGGAAACGTATGTCTTCACAAAGACCTGCACACAAATGTTCATAGTAGCTTTATTAAAAATAACCAAAAGCTGGAAATATCCTAAATACAGGAAATATACCTAATACAGGTAAATGTATGAACAGATTGTGGTAAATTAATTCAATGGTTTACTATAGAACCATAAAATGGCATGATTATTGAAACATGCAAAAACATGGTGTTTGGGCCACCTGGTTTGGATATCTGTGTATTATGTACAGTTAAATAATTATTTATGCTTGTATAGTATTTGCATTTCAGAATACTTATGTAATAGTTTTGGTATTAATTAACCATTTCTTGTGGTGTTTCTCAAATTTATCTGATGTTAAGAATTACCTGGTGCATTACCTGAATAATGAACCAACCATGTCATGTCCTAATCCCTGGAACCCACCAATATTACATTATATAGCAAAAGGGACTTTGCAGGTGTGATTAAGTTTAGGATGCTGGGATGGGGAGAATATCTGAGTGGGCCTGATGTAATCACAATGGTCCTTACTAAAGGGACACAGAAGAAGTCAGAGTCAAAGGAGAAAATGATGTGAAGATGGAAGTAGAGATTGGAATGATGTACTGTGAAGACGGAGGAAGGGGCTATAAGCCAAGAAATACCTCTAGAAATATCACTTTCAGAAAATGAACAAGGCAAAGAAACAGATTCTCCCCTCAGAGCCTCCAGAAGAAAACAATCCTGTCAACATCTTGACTTTAGTGTGCTGAAACTGATTTTGGATTTCTTATCTCCAGAACTATAAAATAATAAATTCATGATGTTTTGTGCCACTAAGGATTTGATAATTTGTTATATCAGCAGTAGGAAAGAAACACATCTGGAGTACTTGTTAAATATGCAAATTACCATCCCTCTTTCCTGTAAATTCTGATTCCATTAGTCTGAGTGAGGAGACCAGGAATCTGTTTTATAACAAGGGTCAAGGGGATTTTTAACTTCCGGTAAATTTGGGAATTACAGCTGTAGTGGACTGTGATAGCTCAGCCAAATTACTCACCACCACTTTCTGGTAACAGAGTCCATCAGCTTGGATTAGAGTGTGGTGACATGACCAAGGATCAACTAATTCTGGCACTCAACTGCTCGAGAATTTGAGAGTAGTCCAAGGGTGGGCACGTGGGCACACTGGCCAATCACAATCCTTCTCTGGGAATTTATACATGGAAGCTACACTCCTCCTTTGTGCTGGGATTACTATGCTAGGATGCACATCACTCTGCCATTGCTGGCAGCTGTAGTCTCTGACTACATGGAGGAAACCCATCTGTAGCAGGAAAGAGGACAGGAAACAGGAGAGCAGAGTTAAAAGTTGGAAGGAGAAACAGGGAAAACTCTGATCTCCTCTGAGCTCTGAGTCCAGTTGCATCTGATGCTGGTACCATCCCTGTTCTTTTGACTTAAAATAAATCAGTAAACTCTGTTATTGTTCAAGATTATTCAATTGGTTTTCAGTCCCCTGAAATATAAAGACTCCTAATTATTATGCTGGAGTGTTATGTGGAATAGATCCTTTACATTGTCTGGCTTTCTCTTCACCCATTCCTATGTCCAACATAAATCTTCATACCTGTCTATGCCAGTTTCCAATAGTCCAGCAGCATTTATATACTAAGTGCATAGAGATTTTAGTCATTCTGTCTCTACTATTCAAGCCAACTCCTTAGCAGTATAAACACTTCCTCTGAGCCACACAGTCAGTCCCCATCTAGATGTCGGGCTTACTTCTCTTTCTACTTCTAATCCTGCTCCCTCCATTTATTAATTGACAAGAAATTCTGGGGTGGTGGCTCTCATCCAATGAAAACAAACTGCAAAACTTCTATTATTGCTTTTTCTCAAAGTTCTGTTTACAAAATATTTATCTACTGCCAAATTATGTGAGATTTTATAAACATCTTTAGCTGGAAGTGAGGAACAAAGATTGAGTGTTGACTAGAAGATTCTCCCGGATTATTCAAGTTATTTCACTCATGATCATTTTCAACCTTTCAATTCCAAAGTTCCTCAGTTCTAGCAGATACAGTTAAACAATGTTATCTGCAACATTTGCCTGGTATAAATCTTCATTGCCAGGTAGATGGGCCTATAGCATTTATAAAATGGGATTGACCAAAGGAAGCCTAGATGTTACTGAAGGCTCATTAACAGACCACTGTCGGCACATACTGTCAGATCCTTAGTAGAATCCAACTGTAAAACTCGGTGGAAGAAAATGAATTCCTGACTTTTCCTTCTACCAGTAGAGTAGATAGGGTACTGATAGCAGCCAGGAAACCTGAGTATAGCCCTGGCTCTGCCATTTATTAACATTTAGCATACTTAGGCAAATCAGTTAACAACTCGTGGTTCTAATTTCTTCATCTATAAAATGGAATTCATATACTCCCCTACCTGCTTACCTCACCAAGTGGTTGTAAGCACTAAGCAGATGTAAAGTATTATTATGCACTATACAGCAGTAAAATTTAATTATGGTATTGTAGGGTTGTGACTTCTATTTAACAAGATTGACAAGGTGAATTACTTCTCATAAATCAATTTATTTAATATCCATGCATTATGATGAATTAGGAATTATATAGGCTTATATAGAGAGAGTAACATCAAATTTGGAACATCAGTTAGAATATTACTATATGTAAATGATTGAAGATTCAAAGTATGGATGCACATAACAATGCAAACAGAAGCTACAAATTTCTAGAAAAACCTGCCTAAAAATGGTCTTTAGCAGATGCTCTTAAATTCTCTCTGGATTACAGCTTTAAAACAAAACAAAAAAACCAGTGAATTTGGAACAGAGATCTCTAAAACCTCCTCCACCCCCACAACTGTCTTTATTTAGTCCTAAATTTAGAGCAGATGGAGAAACCAGCAAGCAAGACAATGCCTGCATCTGCTAATAAATTAATGCCATGGAGCCAAGCCAAAAGAAAAATCTTGAGCAGTCTTTATATGTTAGCTGAGCTACAAAAAATGCAAGGGCTCCTCCTTTTGAGGAGTTTAAACTCTATATAATCTAGACATAGTATTGTTAGCTAACATTCACTGAGGACTTACTATGTGCGAGGCATTATTCTAAGCGTTTCACTCATATCAACTCCTTTAATCTTCCCAAGAAGCTTGTGAGATACTGTTATGTTCTGCAGTTTACAGAGGAGGACACCCAATCTCACAGACTAATGACAGAGCTGAGATTCCAAAGATCACACTCTTCACTACCACACTGAAGTGCTCTTCAAGAAAGACACGGATAGGAAAGCATAGACTGTCTTATGATTTCATGTTTACCATATATTCTTTATTATTTTTTAGAAATGCACCTACCCCTCTTAGAATACTGTATAGGTCAGCAATTTTGCTGAGCCTTGTACATAGCAAATGCTCACTTGGTGTTTACTGATTTGATCATGGGCAATTATGATTTTGGATATTTACATTGCTTGAATGTAAAACTGACATCAGAACTTAAGCTAACCACTGTCATGAGAGATGTGCCAGAACCTGAATTCTGGTCAATCCATGCCCATTATGTATGTTTATACTGCCTTGCAAGTAATTTCCCCTCCTTGTCTCTCCCTGGATGCTATAAGCTCCTGGAGGGCAAGGAGAGTATTGAAGTTGCATCCTCAGTGACCAGCCCACCGCCTGTGAGGAGGTTTAATTGTGAGCCACAGGAGCCAGTGGGTATTTGTTAAAGCAGAAAGAGATGTGTTGGAAGCTCATGGATCAAAGGACAAGGAAGAACAGCAGCCCTGGAAAGCAGAGGGGCTCTAAAATCCAAAAATATCATAGCATAATTTAATCTAATTTCTAAAGTAAACAACATTTTTAATGATTACTTTTAAGGCTAATTTCACAAATTTAAAAATAAATTGGATGCAGAGCTCCCTGCTGCTAGAGCTCCCTTCTTTCAGTCCATCTCTTCCTCTTTCTGGTTTTTCAAAAACACATCCCCCAGAGCCTTTAATTCACAGCCCTCTAGCTAAATGGTGTGACACAACAGTCTAAGGGATACTTCCTCTCCCCCAGCTCCAGTAAGACCAACCTTGAGGAAGTCTTAGCTGAGTTTCGGTCAGGAGTTCATCTCTGACCATTCACTCTGGAGCACTCCCATTGGCCAAGCCTAGAATATGTGCTTATCCCCCAGGGCTAGGAAGTGGGCTACGAAGCAGAAACCAAGTGTGGGATTGATGTGCATGGTAGGTAGCCAAAAACAATAGCTATCACACACTAATAGGTCCTACATAGATCGAGGATATGGGCTAGGGATGCTAAGTGAATTATTTCCTGGAAGAGTTGATGCCATGTTAAAAATGGATAGGGTTTCCTTGTCATTCAATTTATATCCATTCATTCAACAAATATTTTTTGAGTATCAAGGGCCAAGCATTTTTCTAGGTGCTAGGTGTACCTATCAGGAACAAAACAAAGTCCTGTCCTCTTGAATTTTCCATTCTAAAGGAGGGAGAGAGATAACCAACAAGGAACATGTAAATATGTATTATGCCAGATGGTGATAAGTGCTATGGAGATGATTAAAACAGAATAATAAGCTCAGGAGAAGGGCTTTCAAGTTTTGTAGGGTGGTCAGGCCAGCCTGCCCTGACCAGATGACATTTGAGCAAAGACCTGAAGGAAATGAGAGGGTGCGCTCTGTGGATAGCTGCAGATGGAATGTTTCAGGCTCAGGAAATAGTAAGTAGAAAAGCCTAAGGCAGGTGCATACTTGGTGCTGAGGTACAGCAAAGAGACGGGAAGAGTGGGGAGACATAGCAAAGGAGGTCGGAGCAGAGCAGGATTTGCTGTGAAGCCAATGACACTTGCCTGGGCCTCTGCTCTGAAGAGGAATTTCAGGAGGCGTGGAGAATTCTAGGTTGGGTGGCGGAGCCACAATGCAGTCTAGAAGCATTTCTAGCACACATGGCTGGTAAACGCCTAAAGAGAGATCAAAAGAAAGGGACCTGAATTGAATTGTGATTTATTTTCTCATCCTAAAATTAACATTCAGTTCTGTAGCTAACTATAATTTGCATTCTTTTCCTTAGCAAGGACCCGGGTCCCTCTTCCCTTTCCCTCTTCCCCTTTATTTGTTTCATAAATAAGTAAATGGGGATGAAAATAATTTCGAACAATAATGCTACCTAATTTTTCTAAACTAAATCTGGATGCCATTGTAGACCAGAGAGATGAGGGGTGACAGCGGGTAAGGCTGATCACATAGGACCTGGTAGATGTTGGTCAGGATTTTGACCTTCACTCTTCAGTGAGATTCGGTACTATTGTAAAGTTCTGAGCAGAGTAGTGATGTGACCTGAATTACATTTCTAAAGGATCACTCTGAGTAGCTGACACTGAGAAAGCCTGTCTAAAGCAGCACTGTCCAATTTAAATACAATGTGAGCCACACAGGTAATTTTAAACTGCCTAGTATTAAAAACAGCAAAAGAGACAGGTGAAATTAATTTTAACACACATATTTTATTTAACCTAATCTGTCCAAAACACCACTTCAACAGATAACCAATGTTAAAAAAATTGAAATTCACATTCTTTTTTTCATACTGTCTGAAACCCAGTGAATATTTTCCCTTTAGAGCTTATCTTGATTTGGACTAGCCACATTTCAAATGCTCAGCACATGTGGCTAGCGGCTTTAACACAGATTGAAAGCAACGTGTCCCAGCTGCACTCTCCCAGAGCGGGGAGGGTAGGGGGTGGGCTGTAGGCACTCCCTACCTACCCTCTAGGCTTGTGGAGCACTCTGAGGGCAGTTTCCAAACTCCATGGGAATTAAAGCTGAAGTCAATGATAAGGGAATACCCCAGGGTCAGACGTGGGGCTTAATAATGATAATGTCTAATTTGTATATAGCACTTTCAGTTCTAAGTATTTATGTTGAATCGCTTGATCTTCATAACAATTTATCCCTAGCAACACTGGTACTACTCGAGATTTACCAATGAAGAGATTAAAGCAGAAGAGAGATGAAATAACTTATCCAAGACCACATTTCAGTCTTATTTCAGTGTCTGTGCTCTCATCTACTATACCAGTAGTCCTCCTGATGAAAATTTTCATCATTCCATTTTCTTCTTATTCGTTTTCTATTCTACTTCCCTTCATTAATATTATTCTTATGATTGAATCTTTTATTTATCACTATCTTATTTTTCTGTAACAAAAATATGAATGTATCAGAAAAATGTTAATTTTGTGTGACCACAAGAATATGGGTTAAAACTTCTTACAGATTGACCTATCATTAAAATTATGAATAGGCATAATTAATCAAAGTAACCTAATTCCAAATTACTAATATAAAAGTTAAATTTTATTGGAAATACACTCCTTAAATGAGATCAATGAGTCTTTCTTTCTCAAACAATCAATTCTGTATCCATTGATAAATATTAACATTAAAACAAGACCAGGGTCAACATTCATACTATCTCTGTTTTTTACTGTTATAGACGTAAGCACTGAGAATCTTGTTTCATAAGTAAATGCAGATGAAAATAATTTCTAACAAATAATGCTACCCAATTTTTGTAACTACATCCAAGTTGTGTGCCAAAAATTACATAGTGATTAGGGTTGCCAGGAGCCAGGGGAAGGAAATGGGGAGTTGTTCAACAGGTAGAGAGTTTCAGTAATACAAGATGAAACAGTTCTAGAGATCTCTTGTACAATAATGTGTATATAGTTAGCATTACTGCAATGTCATTTAAAAATTGTTAGGGTAAATTTATGTTCTGTGTATTTTTTTACCACAATTACAAAAAAAAAGCCAAGTCTGATCCATTAACTGATAAATGGCTACACAAAATATGGGATACCCATACTATGGAATATTTATTATTCAGACATGGAAAGGCATGATGCTCTGATACACAGATAAAACATTAATGAACCATAAAACACTATGCTGAAGATCATATATTTTATGATTACATTTACATGAAATGCCCAGAATAGGCAAATCCATGCAGAAAGTAGATTGGTAATTGCTTATGGCTAGGAGGATGGGAAGCTGAGGGATGATAGCTAGAGAGTAAGGGGTCTCTTTTTTGGGGTGATGAAAAATGTTCTAACATTGATTGCAGTCATGGTTGTACAACTCTATGAATATACTGGAAGCCATCAAATTGTACATTTTACATGAGTGAACTGTGTGGTATGTAAATTGTGTCTGGGTAAAATTTTAAATTAATTACATAGTAATTGTATTTATTTTCTACAGCTGCATAATAAAATACTCAAAATTAGCAGTTTAAAATACCACCCTTTGATTATCTCACCATTTGTAGATGAGAAGTCTGTTGCCGGGTGGAGGTGTGGTAGTTGACTGACTTTTCTGCTTAGGGTCTTACAAGTCCAAAATTAAGGTGTCAGAAAAGCTAGGCACTCATCTGGAAGCTCTGGGGAAGAATACGCATCATTCTTGTTGTTGGCAGAATTAAGTTGGCAGTTGTGGGAGTGAAGTCCCTGTTTTTAACTAGGTGTTGTCTGGGCATCACCCACAGTTCCAGAGGCCCCTCTCAGGTCATTGGATGAGGCCCCCTCTATCTTCAAAGCCAGAAAAGGACTGTCAAATCCTCCTCAGGCTTCAAACCTCTCTAATTTACTCTTCTAATACTAGCCAGAGAAAATTGTCTGCTTTCAAAATCTTATTGGGTCAGGTCCACTCACATGACTTCCATATCTTAATGTCAACTGACTTGGGACTTTAATTATGTTTCAAAATCTATTCACAGGATTACTTAGGTTGGTACTTAACTGAGTAACCAAGATATAAGAATCTTCAGAATTCTGCCTAGAATTGCTCATCAATATTCTCTTTTTTCCTGGATTTATTGAGGTATAATTGACATAACTAAAAGATGTTCTCATTGATGTATTACATACAGGAAAATATCCAACTCCATAAATGAATCACTTAATTATTTTCACACCATGAACATACCCATATAGCCTCCACCAAACCAAAACTTTTAAGATTTTTTTATGAATTCTTGTGTTAGGCAACTTCTAAGATGCCCCCACCTAAACATGACCCTTACCTCCTGGTATCTATGCCTTGTGTAATCCCTTTCCCTTGAATGTGAGTATACTTACTGATTCACTTCTAGTAAACAGAATGTAGGGGAAGTAATGGGATGTCTTTTCAAGGTTAAGTTATAAAAAGACTGACTTCTGTCTTGAGTGTTCGTTTTCTCTTAAGTTGCTTGCCTGTGAAAAACAGCTGCCATGTCATAAGGCAGCCCTGTAAGAAGCCCATATGACAAGGGACAAATCTGCCAACAACTACATGAGAAAGCTGAAATGAGTCTTTATACGACCCCACAGCTCCTTTATCAGCTATAGGTATTGCAAATATTTTCTAGCACTCTGTGGCCTACCTTTTTACTCTTTTCATAGTACCTTTTTATGAACTGAAGTTGCTGATTTTAATGTCAAATTTAACAATCTTTTCCTTTATTTTTAGTGCTTATATTCTGCTTAAGAAATCTTTGCCTACCCAAGTCAAAGAGCTATTCTATATTATCCTCACATTTATATATAAAATCCATCTAGAATTCATTTTTATGTATTGTTTAAGGTAGGAACCAAGGTATTTATTTTTCATTATGGATATCTGATTGACCCTCCAATTATAGAAAAGACTATCTTTTCCCCATTGCATAAGAATTTCATATTTGTCATAAAGTGACCATATGATATGTGAGGTTTTTTTCTGGATTTTATTCTACCCCATTTGTTTATTTGTCCTCCTTAAAACAATATCACATTGTCTTAATGATTGTAGTTTTACAATAAGTTGTGATAATTGTTAGTGTTAAGTCTTTTAATTTTGTTCTTTCAAGATTTTTCTATTTTTGGTCCTTTGCATGCCCATATAAATTCTATAAATAGCTTATCAATTCACCATTATATATATACATGAAAACCTGCAGAACTTTTGATTGGGATTGCAGTAAAACTAGATAAATTTAGAGATAATAGCATCTTTCCAACACTGAATCTTCTAAATTTATTAATTAACATGGTATACTGTTCCATGTATTTGAGCCTTCTTTAATATATGTCATGTTTCAAAATTTACAATGGTGAAGTCTTATATTTTTTCTGTATATCTGTTCCTAGCTTTTTGATTGTTTTGATGCTCCAGTAAAATGTGTCATTTAAAAAATTGCCATCTGTTATTGGAATATAGAAACAAAATTGATTTTCTTTATACTGATTTAGTATTCAGCAACCTTGCTAAATTCACTTATTAATCCTACAGTTTTATCTGCTTATTCTTTCTGATATTCTATGCACATAATCATATCATCTGCTAATAATGAAAGTTTTATTTCTTCCTTTCCAATCTTTATACTGTTCATTCATTTGTGTTGCTTTATTGCATTGGCTAAGACCTTCAAAGCAATGTTGTAGAGAAGTGGCATTAAGTGAGCATCCTTGTCTCTTTCTTATCCCAAGGGGAGAGCTTTCAGTATTTTATTATTAAATATATATAATACTCACTGTATTTTTTTCTTGCAGATAGTTTTTATCAAATTAAGGGCATTTTCTCCTGCTCCTAATATGCTAAGAGTTCTTATCACATATGACTATTAAAGTTTATCAAAAAAATGTTGTACATATAGAGATCATCTTGCTTTTTCCCCATTTATATTGTTAATATGGTAAATAATATTTTCAAATGTTAACACCCTTCCATTCATTGCATAAACTCTGTTTTCAAGATGTCTTCTTCTTTTTATATGTCACTGGATTCAATTAGCTGATTATTTTCTTTGGGGTTTTTATGAAAGAGATTAGTCTATAATTTTCCTTTCTTTTAATGTCCTTAAGTTTTGGCATCAAGGTTATACTAACTTCATAAAAAGAGGGAAGCGTTCCCTCTTTTTTCTATTTTCTGGAAGTGTCTGTGGAAGAAAGGTTTATTTCTTCCTAAATTGTTTAAAATAATTAACTAGTGAAACCATCATCTGGGCCTTGTTTGTTTTTACAAGAAGGGCTTTAATCACACATTCAGTATCTTTAATAAACAGAAAATCTAAATAGTTCAGTATTATTTGTTGTGCCAGTTATAACAAATTGTGTTTAAGCAAGTTTAATTTTATCTAAAATTAGTTTTTTATAGTATCCTCTTTTAACTTGTTAATATTTATAAGATCTGTAGCAATGTCTCCCTTTTCATTCCTGATGTAAGTATACTGTAAAAAATCTTTTTAATAATATGTCATTGGATCAACTAATAAATGGATAAATAAAATTGGTATATCCATGCAAAGGAATATTATTTGGCCAAAAAAAGGAGTGAAGTACTGATCTAAGCTACAACATGGATATATCTTGAAAACATTGTGCTAAGTGAAAGAAGGCAGTAACAAAGGGCCACATATTATATGATTCAATTTATAAAGGAATGTCCAGAATAGGCAAATCTAGAGAGACAGAAGGTATATTAGTAGTAGAAAGTAGCTCAGGTCTGTGGGGTTTGGAAGGGAAGTGAGAGTGACTGCCAAAGAGTACAGTTTCTTTTGGGGATTATGAAAATGTTCTAAAATTGATAGTGGTGATAGTGGCATGACTCTGAATATATGAAAAAACATTAAATTGTATGGTATGTGAATTATATCTCAATAAAGCAGTTAAAAAATGTGTTATTGGATAGATTAGATACTCCTTGATCTGGACTTGATTAGCTCCTCCTTCAGTTCTGTCCAAAGCAACGAATTAGAAACTACCCAACTTGCAAAACAAATTGTTACCTAATCATTTGTGTTTTCAACCCCAATACCAATATTTTGATTATTTTCTTCTTTTGTATCCTGGAGCACTGTACAATGGAACCAGTAAGACCCTTTGCCTCCACTATTCTCAGGAAGATTAATTCTAGGAAATATGTCATTTGAAAGCAAGCCTGTGTATCCTTAAAAAACTCTTTGCATATCCCCAGGAGTACAAATATCCTAGTTGGAAGGCCACTGAAGGAGGCTAGTCTGCCTCTCTGTATAGACATGTGGGGGAGGAAACTGATCATGTTCCAGTATCTGCTAGCTATATAAAGATGTGTTCCGTGGCAAGGCCCTTTGTAAGCCAGATGGGAACAGAATTTGGGGACTGACCCAGTCATGGGCACTTCTACAAGGTCAATTCCAATCCAGGATGTCTGATGGGGACATGATCTTATTCAGACAAGCCTATGATCTCTGGAAGCCACAACAATGTAGAAAACAACCTAGACAAAATAACCTTGGTTTCCTTTGGTGGCACTGAACTAAACCCTGCTTAGCTCTACCTGAAGCTGCCTGGAACAGTTTCTGGCAGTTACGGGGGGCTTATATAGCTGGGAAACTTGATCCCTCACCTTTCCCCTTTTACTTTTTCGAGGGTGAATTTAATCTTTGTACCTGCCATGTCTGCTGAATGTAATTAGCACACTGACACCTGAGCAGCGGTGTTTTTCAGCTATGTTTATTTAGGAGTGGGAATATTTTTTACTTTGGATAAACTTAGGCACCCCACCCCACAACTTCCTTATCATCCTGAATATGACAACTTTTTAATCCTTAGAATATGTCTGTCAAGGATGCAGTAGTATTTGTGTCCAGATGTCAGCTGGAGTTATCCTGTCCTTTAAGATACATGAAACTGGCTTAACCCTTTTTTTGCCACTCCATTCCATAGGTTATATAAATGCCAATGCCCTCCTTACAATATTCTGAAAATTCCTGGGGGACTTGGGTTCTCATGGTCGCCTCTGACTGACTCCAGGTCCTGTGAACTGTATTTATTTTGGATTGTCTCATTCTCTCACTCCTGTTTTCCCTTTTCCACCCAGGTCAACCCAGTCATGGAATTCAGAACTTGTTCTCATTTGGTGTGCAGGAGAGATCCCCAAATTTTATGTGTCTAGCAGAGTTCAAAGAATTTTGTGAGGAGTGGAGGGATTTACTTTTAAGCAACACAGCCACAATAAAATTGAACATCAGATTTGGAGTCTTAAGGTTCTCCTGCCCTTTCCCCACCCTGCACAGGGCTCAACTCTGGCATATAAGACTTGGCTTTCTTCCCTCATTCATTTTTACTTTTGTTTTGACTTAATTCCTTAGGCAGAGAAACTCCCTTTTCCAGACCTTTCCCTGACTTTTAAGTACCCATCCACATATCTTAGGACAACAAGCTAGTTTCAGAGTTAGTATTCATAAAGATTTGCCTCATTAAGGTCACAGACAACCATTCTTTTCCTCCCCAGTTTTAGTTCAGAGATAAGGGTAGGGATTTTCCTTTCTTGGTTTTTAATTTTTATCAGGGAAAATCCTTTGGAGAATGAGGTAGTGCATTCTAACAGAGTAACAGGACGGCAAGGAAAATTGAGCCCATCACCATCGTTTACTCTGTGCCTAATATGTTCCAGGCACTGAGCTAGTAGCTAGGATACAAAGGGAAATAAAATCAGGGACAGTTCTGTCTTGTGAAGCTAGCAGTGCTAATGGGAAAGAGAGACATCAATCAAATACTCATGCAAGCAAAATGAAAATAAGAAGTGACAGTACTAGGAAGGTGGGGTGCAGGTGCTGTGAGAATATGCTACCTAGATGGTGAAGTCTGGGAAAGCTTCCAGGAGGATAAGACTGCAGAGCTGTGAAGGGAAGGCCCAGTAAGGGTTACTTTGGGGAGAGGAGAAAGAGCATTCCAGGCTAAGAGAGCAATCTGGGTCCAGACTGTGCAATGACAGAAACCTCAGACAAAAGACTAAAAAGAGGCCCATGTGGCTGGGCTGCAAAAATGAGTCAGGCTATGGAGTAGGACTGGGTTGGAAAGAGTAGATAAGAAAAAGGCCACTAATTCAAGTAGAGGGGATGCTAGGTGCAGGTCTGCATTTTGGAAAAAATCATTTTGCAGAATGGAGAATAGATTGGAATGTTAAAAAGGCTCAAGAGTAACAGTCTGGAGTGCCCAGGTGGAGACCAGCAATTGATAGGAGTATTCAGAGCAGAATAATCATGCCTGTATGCGTGTATTTTAATGTAATTTTTAAAGTACATGAAAACACACACACATAAGTGGTCCAAAACAGCAAACAGTACTAGAACTACTGGGCTTATAAAAAGTAGTAGTCCTCTCAGTGACTGTAATGGGGTATGTGGTAGGGACTGGATAATGGGAGTCTAATAACCATATGTTGCTCATGTAATTGTACATTGATACCAAAATAAAATTTTAAAAAATGGTCCTCTGACCATCCTTCTCCGTACCCCTTGCACCTTCTACTAAGGATCCCTTCTTCCACTATTAACTGTTCATCTGGTATTTTCTCCCCCACCCCCTTTTTTTAAACGTAAGATGTTTAAAGTTGTATTTATTTTTTAGTTTTGAACACTGTTTACTTCCTACTAATAAAAGAATTTCCTGATCTACCCAAAGTCCCAGCCCAGCCCTACTTAAATTTTGTTCTGCCAAGAGAGAGCATTCAAAGCATTACCACAATTTCCTTTTTATTCTTCTCAGATAAGAAAAAATACTTTTATTACTTGAAAAATCCATCAATTAGTAAAGACAGAACTGGTACATTTCACTACAAATGTATACCTTTGTGAAGACAAAAGTACCTTCACTGTACATCTGTCATGAACATATTTGAGGCAGTGAGGATTTTTACCCCTTTAAGTAAACACTGACAAATTCTTAAATTGGCGTAACATTCAAGGAAATCACAGTTGAATTATATGTGCTAGTTGCAAGACATAATAAAATTATTTGCACAAGGAGGCAAAAATAATCTTCATAAGACAAATGCCTCGAAGAAGAGACATGTCAGGTCATAATTTGATGATATTCTGTATCATCTATCCATGAAGTAGATACAGGCCTCTCTCTTGCTGCTGCTGAATGTGAGCTAGAAAACAAGTAGGCGATTCTTATCCAGAGTCTAAAAAAATAAGTCAGATGTTTTGACCTTCAGAGAAACCAATCTTTAGGAAATACTCAGAGATACAAAGATTTATAGCCAGGAATATTCATGAATAGTATTATTTATAAAAAACAATCTCAATGCCCCAAAAGTAGGGAAATAGTTAAATTCTATCTAAAGAATAGAATATAAAATCATTAAATCATTCATGCTTTCAAAGAACAGTTAATGTCATGGGAAAATGCTCATAATGTTAAATGAGAAAAAGTTGAAGTCAACCTACTCACAAAAATAGGCATGTGTGCTAAATATATACACATATACAAACATGTTTACATATATATAAAATATCTATACATACCCCCATTTTTTAATGCATAGAAAAAAGACAGTTTTTTCTCCCAGAGTCTGCCACCGATATACTTCAGAATCACCTGAGGGGCTTATTAAAAATGCAGATTCTTGGATTCTACCTCAGACCTACTGAATTAAAAGTCTTTAGTATCAGGGCCTAGGAATCTGTCTATTAACATACCCTTGTCCACCTATGTGATACCTTGAGTAATGATTCATACCTCGGTATGAGGACTACTGGACCAGAATCATGCAGAAGCAGCTCTTTCCTTCAATCTTTACAAAAAAATCTCTACCAAGTATGCATTGCTTTTATGAACTAATTAGACATGTATTCATAAATAGAATTGATTTTGCGGTCTATTTGGGCAAGTCTAAACACATTTGAGAACTGGAAAGTGCTATGCATTCCTGGCAATTCAGTGTCAGTTTAGAACAAAGAAAATACTATACTAAGTATAGATCCTATCTATTCATCACCTCAATTATGCAGGTAAAAAAACATTAAAAACTTTGAGAAGTATTAAGGAACAGCATTTCTCAGTGTTCCAAGATGTTCCTTGGCAGAAGAGAATTCGGTGATCAAATAAATTTGGGACACAGTATATATTCTAATCCCCTCTTAGAGTTATACAACCATGAGCAGATTACAGGCTCTGGGAAGTCCAATGTAAGCATCATTCTTAATCCTAGCTCCACAAATTCTTAGTGTGTCCTACCATTAAGAACAAATTCTAGGCTAGAATAAAAAGTCCAAGAAAGAATTCTCACCATGGAATGACCCCCTACACCTGATTGCTCCAACATGTCAATTTGTTCCCACATTCCCATGGTCTCTGAAGGCTTAGCCCACATATATTAATAGAGCCTGATTCTCAGGGCATAGCTCAAGTTAGCTACCAAATAATAATCAGGAATAGCAAAAACTGAGTGCTAGGCTACAATTAGAACATTTGAAGGAAGTGCACATACTTAAATTTACTTATGTGTCTCTAACACTTAGTGAGCCTGGAATTTTCTTATATTCATTTACATACTTCCAACACAGTAAAGCCTGGCTTTATTAAACTAAGTAGTTGGTTCTCAGTGAATGGGATACTACCAACTTGGAGTATTTTTTTTTTTGGACAAAGACAGTAATGAAATCGGCTAGGCACAGGCCCTAAAGTTTGCACATGGTATGAAATGGTATCAAAGTCTTATTTCATTCAACAAACATTTCTGAGTGCTTACTATGGGTAGGTATTTCCAAGAATGTGGAGGTAACTAAGATACAGTCTGCCCTTAAGAACTCCATGCAGTAGAGGTACTAGTACTAGCCATTCCTTCTTGTACAGGTTTGGGCACACAATAACTGTCTGATAAATGCTTGTTTGAATTGAGTTCAGAAATCAAGATACACTTAAAGTCTGGTCAAACTTGGTTGCTTTGGTGAGCCAAGGAACTAGAATAGGCCAGAATCAGATGATTCTGGAGACTGCTTCAGAATGACCGAGGTCTTGAATAACTAGACCCATCATGATTATTGCTATTCTAGGAATTCAAGAACCATCCAGGAGTCAACATTTTTTTTACTAAAAAAGCCCCAGAACCCAAAGGAATTTAACAGTATATACCATGACAATAGTTCTAAATATGTTTAATATAAAGTCTTTAGGTTCTTGAGATGTTAACAGAAATTATATGATGAAACAAGACTGAGAAAGGGATTCAGTAGTCGACAGGCCTCTATATGCAGGATTCTCAATGCAAATCATTATGCTTCCTAAGAACTGTCTTAGTTAATCTTCAAAATGATCCTATGAGGAAGGTCTTTTTTTTCCATTTTAGAATGAACAGTTTGAAGCTCAGATAGAGTAATCTGCTCCAGACCACATAGGTACCACCATAAAGTACAGAATGGGACTCTGAGATCAGGTCTTTCTGGCACCAAAGCCTGATTTATGATCACTCAAGCAGTACCATTTTTAAGTATCAATGGGCAATCAGACATTCCCAGAGGGACACATAGCCATAAACTGATTTGATTAGGAAACTCTTCTGAGTGAATCAGTACTTGAGACTAGCTTTCCAGGTAACACATTTTGAGAAATATAGTGAGACAAACGAGTCAGATACCCCATGGCAGACAGAAGAGAGGTAGCAGACAGCTCAGAAGAAAAAGCTATTCTAGAAAGAAAACTGATTAAAATTGTGCTCAAAGAATTATTAATTGGGACTCACAAATTAAACTTCAGTCTAATAGATACCATTTCTTTACCTCCAAATTCATAAGCTCTGGCTCATGGTTCATTTGTGTCAAATAATATCTGACATGACATTCCAATTTCAACTTATTTATTTAGCTAGTTCTTTAGGATTTGTTGGAGAATCTGACTTACCTATTAGTTCAACTCATTATGTCACTAATTTTGATAAAACATATTCACAATGGGAGTATAAGTTCTAACTTGTTGTGCATCACAATAGGCCTGCAACTTCCATTTTGGGTTGAAAGAATTCCTTATTGTATAGGATTGACCCAACTTCATAGGATCAGGCATCCTTAGCCCCTACTAAATTCCAGTACTACTCTCTGTGGTCCCGCTTCCCCCCTCAGTCACTTTGACAAGAAACATATCTACAGTTTCAAAATGCTGTCTAGGGGAGTGGTACACCCCCTAGCTGAAAACCACAGGTTTAAACCAAACCAGAAAATTCAATAAAATATTAATTGAAGGATAAACAACTAGCCTGATCATGCATTCAGTTTTCCAGTAAAGAATTCAAGATTTAACATGCCAACTTCAATCCTGCATGTCCAATATCTCATTATATTTCTATTCTGTTAATAACATGAGCAGATTCAACAGACTGCTAAAATACCATTTTCAGCCAGGAAGGACGAGCCCCGTGTACTTTGTGAAGTTCGGCAGAAGCTAAACCCAGGCAGCACAGGGTACCAGCTTCTACCTGAGGCAGCAGCCACAAGACACAACGTGGGTCTGAGTAACCGACCATGTCAAGTTTGGCCTTTTAAGAAGAATGCTGGGGTTTTTTTCTTTTTAAAATGATTTATCAAAAAGCTTGCTCCCTCTCATGGCTGAGTCAGTTCAGCAATGTGGCTCTATCCTTGTCAGGATAATTAGGACCCAAATAATTTTGGACTTGACTGTTGGTCAGTAATGGACCACAGACAAGTCAGGACACATTCAGGAACACTGCTTTCACTTCTTGATCGGAATGCCAATCACCATAAAATCTTCTGCTAGAGTCACTTCTTGGAGATCTAACACTGATTCAGCTTGCTTTTTCAGGTCCACGATCCCATCTGTTTCTCCTTCTCTGGCCAAGGCAACTGGTTTATACCTCTGACTGAAGTGAGTCAGAACCAGCCTCTTTGCCTGGCACAGCTTTGCAAACGCTGCTGCCATCCGTGGCGTGCTGTGGCCGTGCTCCTTTGCTTTGTCTATCTGGGTGTCATCCAGGGTCGCTTCATGGATCAACAGGTCTGCTTCAGAGCACAGCTTCACTCCTCCATCACCCACAACCCCAGAACAGTCACCCAAAATGCAGATTTTTCTTCCAACAATCGGTTTTTTTAAGACATCTTGGGGAGAAATTCTAACTCCATTTTCCAGAACAATAGAAATTCCATTTTTCAGCTTCCCATAGGCAGGACCTGGAGGAACACCTAATGATGGAGGCAGATAACATCACATCACAGGAATGGAATTTATGACTTGTTAAGAGAGTCTGTTTTAACAGCACAGCAAATAGCATATAGGAAAAGGCATCCAATTCTTAATTGTTACAAATATTTTACTACTAGTGCAAAACTCGAATATTTATACATTTTTTAAAAGTTCGGTATTGGCTATTTATACTAGCATTGTTCTAGTACTTAGAACTTTTTCCAAGCACAGGTCAGATGAATTTTAACCTCTAAAGTCCCAATAAGCTCTAAAACCCCACTAAGACCTCACTCATTACAGTCAAAATAACAGCCCTGGTACTCTGCTGTGCATGGGAATAACAGTTTTTGAGAATGCCTTATTTAATAAGCTCATCTTTGGGTAAAACTAAGGAGTCCATTGAAATAATGACAAACTGGCTTAATTAAAAAAACGTTGTTAGAGGGGAATGTTTGGATCCCAAGACCAAGGAGAATTTTATGCAATCATACATAATCAATCTTCTTTGCAGATCGGGGCAGATCCACATTTACCACACCGGGCTTAAATCTCATACTAATTTAGAATAACACCTTATCATCACTCTGAACAAAACCTACAAATAGAATGTGTTCACTAATTCTAATACAAACCCTGTTTAAAGTGTCCCAGTATAGTTGTATTTCCACAGGCTTTTAAATAACAAGAATACTTCTGGCCAAGTCATATTTCCTCACTATTTAGCATTTTGTTTTAGCTGGGGAGGAAGGAAGAAATTATATAAATAAAGAAATAAACATACAAAAGATACTATCATGCTTTTTAGAGACCCTGCTGTGGCCATGCGAAGGAAGGCAATGGTGCTGGAGGTACAATGGACCGGGACACTACTTCCAGCAAAGTGCTGAAGACCCCAAACACAATAGCCTTGCATGCAGGGGATGTGAAGCCTCAGATGGCGCCCAAGCCCATCTTTGTGTGCTTGCTTCCAACTTTGGTCAATCCAGATAGGTAGAACGGTTGAGGTAAAGTGTTCTAAACACCAGAGTAACTTAATCTAAGTAACAAGTAAGCATCAAAGTAACTTAATCAGGTTTGAATGATTAGGCAAAGTTGACAGAGAAGGAAAATCCTGAAAATAGATGGCTGCAGTTGCAAGGTTATGGGCTACGGCAAAATTCTCAGGCCAAAGACATCACTGAAAACATATCACAAAGAAGACATAAAAAAAATAAAGAGCCTAGACCTAAGACAAAAAAACTACCCTGCCAATCAAGGTAGTCTAAGCTGAGGAAAGGCAGACTAAGAATGTGGACCCTCTGAAGAGAAGATTTAAATATCTATTTGGGTTTTGCTTTGAAGCATTTTTTTCCCTTAAACTTTGGGCAAAGGAAGTAAGTGGAGAAAATGTCACTTTTATACCTGGGAGACAGAAAAGGAAGGTTTCTATGACACTTCTAACAGTTTCAGTTAACAACAGCTCCACTGATGGGAAGCAAAAAGAACACTTACCGAGGTCTTTCAGTTTCTGTGCATTGAGTTTACCTGGGCGTTTCTTCTCCACAACTGAAAACCCAAAGGAGGGAATTCGGTGAAAGAGGCGAAATGCCTTTACAACAAACTGTTCATCATCAACCAGAAGGTATGAGTTTTCTTCTGAGTCCAGTACGATAGTTCTTCCTTGTCCCTCTTTGGGAGGGCTGTCTGCTCTATTCACATGTGCAAATTCTTTCAGTTCTTCTGTAGGACACTGATCTGCTGTAGGCACCAGCTCGTGGACCACATAAGGGAAGACCAACTCAGTGTGAGAGAGTTCCATGGTTCGACAGATAAAGTCCCGAAGCCCTGCAGGGCCATAGATTTCAATAGGCTGTTTGGTGACCATGGAGCCACTCTGCAGGCTGATGGTGCAGAGGAGGCCAGGAAGGCCAAAGAAATGGTCTCCATGAAGATGTGTAATGAAGATCTTGGTAATTCTCCCTTTTGATTGAGGCAGAGAAATAAAATATTGGGAATTTTTCAGACATAAAAACCTATACAAAGCTACTGGAAACATATATAACTTACACAGGAAGTAGTAAAGTGAATTTGGAGTTGTACTTATCACCACAAAATTATTTCTTTGTTTTTCTACATAATTGTAGGTGTAAGAAAGACACGCTTTATTTCACTAGATGGTTTTAATAACATTTCCATATAACATCTTCAAATTACAGTGCTACAGTTTAACAGTATTTTCCAACATATCCTCTTAGTAAAAATAAATAAATAAATAATCAATTCACTTCAACTAATAGGTCTCAAGCGTCAAATGCATCTGATAGTTACACTGCCTCCTACTGTTCCTTCTGGGAAAAGCGTACGTGTACTTCCAGCAAAACAAATGCTCCCCTGGCTCCAACTGACTGGACCAATGCCTGCAACCAAAACTGCCTTTTAAGGACTCTACACTGGATAGAAATGAACTAACCAAGTCAGAGCCTGCTTGTCTGAGTGAGGTTGAAGAGGGAGGAGAAAAGGAAGAGGATGAGAGATGGAGAAAAAAGGAGCAGGGAGAGAGAAGGAAGTAGGACAGGAACGGGGTGGAGAACCAAGGAGAGGAGGTAGGCAACAAATGCCAGAAGACAGCTCACTGGGCAGATCCCCTAGGTGGTATGTAAAGGTATGTGCGTCCATTCCTTTCTGTCTGCACTAACACAACAGCTTTTTCAGTGCATACTGGCTCCGGTTGTAACTCAATTTAGCCAATGGTAAACTGAATTTACTGCTGGCATGTGGCAGGATGCCACATCAGCATTTTTGTGAGATGCATCACAGAGCATTTTAAAAGTAGCAATCACAATTAACACAAGATAACAGAGGCTTCTGGTCCTAACTTCATTTCAAACACATGAAACCATAAAAGAACAAGAACAATTTATTATAATGTGACTTGTCCTGTGACTTCAAGGCAACATTCTCCAAGTGTGTCTTCCTGAAGCTACTCCACGAAGCACAGGCCCCCACAGCAGAGAATAACAGATTGGGCAGAGGCTGATTTCAGACCTTGAGAAACTGCAGGAGGCACACTACAAGTTTCTTCAATATGCTCCTTTTTGTTTTCTCTTTCTAGTAACTTGTTTTTGTTGTTTTGGACTTCTGGAACACTTTCATTTTTCCCTTCCTGTTGTCGAGGCTGCCAGAGCACCCATAAGTGTGACCTGAGGTCTCTGCAGACAAAAGAACTACAATGGTTGTTGAGTCTTGATCTCATTTGACCTCAAAACTCAAGTTAGACTTTCTGGCCCCTCTCCCTATCTACTGCAAAACAAAGCCAAAACTGAACACCCAAACAATCTGTGAATACAAGGCAGGCAAGACAAATTAAGTGAGTAAAAAATTGCTTCTCACAGTTATCACAGTTTCAGGGAAGACAAACATTTCATTTTTCAGGAAACTTGATTTCAGAAGGAGAAGGAATGGCAACCATAATTATCAAAGGTAAAAGGAAGCTATCAAATGAAGAAAAAAAATGCATGAGTTCTGTTTCACTTGACAGCAAGAAAGTTCAGGGGAGTATGTCATCCATACAGAAGTGTAACATTAAGCATCCTCTAAGTGATGGTGCAATTATATTTACTGCCATAGAAACATATCTTCAATATACTGTTCATATAAATTATTCAGTTGAAAAAGGCAGGTTACACCAAATATAGTGTGATTTCATTTATGCAAAATTGTGCGCACACACACACAGATACACCTATACCATTACCATATTTACATGTACAGAAAATTTACCTAGGGGAGGGAGATTTAGGCTTTTTGTTATTTATACTTTTCTATTTTGTCTGGACTTTTACAATAAGCATGTATACTTTTTATAATCACTTTTTAAATTATGCTTTTGTAATACTTTTTATAATCATTTTTAAGGAAAAAAGGAAGGCTTAAGCTTGCTCTTTAAAATTCTGAAAGAAATGGACAAAGCAAGTAATTGTTAGTCAGAAGCTTGCATATTAGGAACATGAAAGCATGAAATAGAAAGTATTTCCTTATGCAACTCATAAAATATTATTAACCCAGGAGGCAGGACAACCTGAAAGGGTTTCAATGAATCACATAATGATAGGTACATATTGGGTTAGTCACAGAAACTAATAAATATTGAGAGTGCTGCATTCCAGTCTGAGACAGGGGGCTTTTGAAATGCTAGTCATAGATAATGTTCTGGGATTACCATCTCATCTTGATCTCTGCAGCCAGAAAATTTTTTAAAAACTGATAAAATTTAGTAAAGTTTCCTTTAGGCTTTATTTTATTTTTTGCCAGGTTTAGCTTTGCAAACTGTTAACTTAAAAATATATGAAATAGAATAAAATACCTAGGAATAAACTTAACCAAGGAAGTGAAAGCCCTAAACCCTGAAAACTACAAAACATTTTTAAGAGAAATTAAAAAGGACACTAACAAATGGAAACTCATCCCATGCTCTTGGCTAGGAAGAATTAATATTGTCAAAATGGCCATCCTGCCTAAAGCAATGTACAGATTTAATGCAATCCCTATCAAAATACCAACAGCATTTGTTTCAACGAACTGGAACAAATAGTTCTAAAATTCATATGGTACCACAAAAGACCCTGAAAAACCAAAGCAATCCTGAGAAGGAAGAATAAAGTGGGGGAGATCTCGCTTCCCAACTTGAAGTTCTACTACAAAGCCACAGTAATCAAGACAATTTGGTACTGGCACAAGAACAGACCCACAGACCAGTGGAACAGAATAGAGAGTCCAGATATTAACCCAAACATATATGGTCAGTTAATATACAATAAAGGAGCCATGGACATACAATGGGGAAATGACAGTCTCTTCAACAGGTGTTGTTGGTAAAACTGGACAGCTACGTGTAAGAGAATGAAACTGAAGCATTGTCTAACCCCATTTTAGACATGATTCAGTTTCATTCTCTTATTCAAATTTTTTAAAACTGTATTCAAATGGATTATTCAAAATGGATTCAAAATGGATTAAATTCAAAATGGATTAAAGACCTGAATGTAAGTTATGAAACCATAAAACTCTTAGAAAAAAAAATAGGCAAAAATCCCTTGGACATAAACATGAGCAACTTCTTCATGAACATATCTCCCAGGGAAAGGGAAACAAAAGCAAAAATGAACAAGTGGGACTGTATCAAGCTGAAAAGCTTCTGTACAGCAAAGGACACCATCAATAGAACAAAAAGGCATCCTACAGTATGGTAGAATATATTCATAAATGACAGATCTGATAAAGGGTTGACATCCAAAATATATAAAGAGCTCACGTACCTCAACAAACAAAAAGCAAATAATCCAATTAAAAAATGGGCAGAGGAGCTGAATAGACAGTTCTCTAAAGAAGAAATTCAGATGAATGGCCAACAGGCACATGAAAAGATGCTTCACAGTGCTAATCATCAGAGAAATGCAAATTAAAACCACAATGAGATATTACCTCACACCAGTAAGGATCGCCACCATCCAAAAGACAAACAACAACAAATGTTGGCGAGGTTGTGGAGAAAGGGGAACCCTCCTACACTGCTGGTGGGAATGTAAACTAGTTCAACCATTGTGGAAAGCAGTATGGAGGTTCCTCAGAATGCTCAAAATAGAAATACTATTTGATCCAGGAATTCCACTTCTAGGAATTTACCCTAAGAATGCAGCACTCCAGTTTGAAAAAGACAGATGCACCCCTATGTTTATCACTGCACTATTTACAATAGCCAAGATATGGAAGCAACCTAAATGTCCATCAGTAGATGAATGGATAAAGAAGATGTGGTACATATACACAATGAAATATTACTCAGCCATAAGAAAAAAACAGATCCTACCATTCGCAACAACATGGTTGGAGCTAGAGGGTATTATGCTCAGTGAAATAAGTCAAGCGGAGAAGGACAAGTACCAAATGATTTCACTCATATGTGGAGTATAAGAACAAAGGAAAACTGAAGGAACAAAACAGCAGCAGAATCACAGAACCCAAGAATGGACTAATAGTTACCAAAGGGAAAGGGACTGGGGATGATGGGTGGGAAGGGAGGGATAAGGGCGGGGAAAAAGAAAGAGGACATTACGATTAGCATGTGTAGTACGTGGGGTGCACGGGGGGAGGGCTGCATAACACAGAGAAGACAAGTAGTGATTTTAAAGCATCTTACTATGCAGATGGACAGTGACTATGAAGGGGTATGTGGGGGGGACTTGGTGAAGGAGGGAACCTAGTAAACATGATGTTCTTCCTGTAATTGTAGATTAATGATACAAAAAAAAAAAAGGGCAGAGGAGCTGAACAGATACTTCTCCAAAGAAGAAATTCAGACGGCCAACAGACACTTGAGAAGATGCTCCACATCACTAATCATTAGGGAAATGCAAATTAAAACCACAATGAGATATCACCTCACACCAGTAAGGATGGCCAGCAGAGAAAAGACTAAGAACAACAAATGCTGGCGAGGATGCAGAGAAAGGGGAACCCTCCTACACTGCTGGTGGGAATGTAAGCTAGTTCAACCATTGTGGAAAGCAGTATGGAGGTTCCTCAAAAAACTAAAAGTAGAAATACCATTTGACCCAGGAATTCCACTTCTAGGAATTTACCCTAAGAATGCAGCAGCCCAATTTGAAAAAGACATATGCACCCCTGTTTATTGCAGCACTATTTGCAATAGCCAAGAAATGGAAGAAACCTAAGTGTCCATCAGTAGATGAATGGATAAAGATGTGGTACATATACACATTGGAATATTCTTCAGCCATAAGAAGAAAACAAATGCTACCATTTGCAACAACATGGATGGAGCTAGAAGGTATTATGCTCAGTGAAATAAGCCAGGCAGAGAAAGACAAGTATCAAATGATTTCACTCATCTATGGAGTATAAGAACATAGAGAAAAACTGAAGGAACAAAACAGCAGCAGACTCACAGAACCCAAGAATGGACTAACAGTTACCAAAGGGAAAGGGACTGGGGAGGATGGGTAGGAAGGGAGGGATAAGAGGGAAAAAAAAGGG
The DNA here is from genome assembly GCF_040802235.1 of Manis javanica. NCBI lineage: Eukaryota > Metazoa > Chordata > Mammalia > Pholidota > Manidae > Manis > Manis javanica. The sequence goes on along the minus strand of NC_133164.1, from coordinate 104,408,895 downwards.
GCATCACTACTAGCAGACATAATGTGGGGTGGGGGGACAGGAAGGGATGTACAACACAGAGAAAACAAGTAGTTATTCTATAGCACCTTACTACGCTGATGGACAGTGACTGTAATGAGGTTTGTAGGGGGGACTTGATGATGGGGGGAGTCTAGTAAACATAATGTTGCTCATGTAATTGTAGATTAATGATACCAAAATAAAAAATAATAAAAAAAATATATGAAATAGCTATGAAGTATCAGAGAAAGGTATTGTGGCAGATAGACTTTAAGGTGGTACCATGGTCCCTGCCACCTGGCCCATGGCCCCTCACATCCTTCTATGATTCTCTCTCTTTGAGTGTGAGTGGGACTTGTGATTTGCTTCTAACCAGGAAAACATGGCACAAGGATGTAATGTGATTACATTCCATTATAACAGTCCATCTTGCTAGCACACATGCTCTGGAGTTTTTTTCCCCGTTGCCAGTGGAAGGAAAGCAGGCTACCACGAAGCAGAATCCCACATGAGCAGGACCTTCAGGAGGCCTAGGAACTGTGAGCAGCCTCAGTCCTACAACTCTAAGGATTCTGCTAACAGGTCGAGTAAGCTCTGAGGCAGATTTTTCCCTAGTTGAGTCTCTGATGAACCTCAACACTGGGTGTAACAGGATTGTAACCTAGTGAGACTCTGAAGCAGAGAACTCGGCTCCGCCAGGCTCAAACTCCCTGACCACCCACAGAAATGATGAGACAGTAAATGCAAATAAGACACTAAATTTGTAATCTGTTATGCAGCATTTGATAATTGATACAGGTTTTAAATAAAACATAAACACCCATACCAAAACCTCTGGTACCCACATTTAACAGTTTCTTCTTTCTATTTTAATCACCCTATCTCAGCTTCTACTCTCTAAAATGTTAAATATTACAGCCTCCACTCTGACCTGTGCCTAACCCTGAGAGTCTTCGTGAAAGGAACCCCTGTGGGATCCAAGGGAAGTAAAGCATAGCACCTGCCCTCACCTAAGGGTTTCAGCACAAGACAGTATATAATTAGGGTTGAACTGTGTACACTTCAAGACCACGTGTCCCAAGTGGTAAGTATTAGTTCCTTCCTTCAATAGCTCTTTTCCTGACTCCCTGCTTAGAGCTGAGATATCACCGTCTGTAACTTGTAATAATTCTTTGGTTCTTCACATGCTAGGCATTCAATCAGTTACCACCTTCTCTTGGCTCTACAAGTGTCTCAAAGTGAGTCTCCTGTCTTCATCCCTATCCTTATTTCTGCTTCAGCATCCTCAACCTCTCCTTTTCCTCAGATGAATACAACTACCTTGGAACTGGTCTCCCTGATGCTATTTGCTATTCTCTCTCTCCCAACATCTGTCATAAGAAAACTGTCCTAAAACACAAATCAGACCATGTCATTCCCCTGGCAATAGGAACTTTTAATGGTTCCTGTTCCCAATAGACTAGTGAGATCCAAATGCCATAGCATATCGCACAAGACTTCACAGTCTGCCCTCACTTCTTCAGCATTCTTATCTCTCATCTTCCCTAGCCAAGTACTCAATATTCCCCAAATATGTCACTTCTCTCCTGGAAATTTCCTTATGTGTTGCTCACGTTGTTGTCTATTCCTTGAATAGCCATCCCTACTTCTCTCCATGGAGAAACTTCATCTCTTAGATCCTAGTTCAGCTGCTACCACCTCTGGGATGCTTTCTCTGATCACACAGATATGGTTAGTGTCCCTCTCCTTTGTGTGCCAAAATTACTTAGAAAACACCTCCATTATTCTGCTTACACATTACACTATGAGTGTTTGTATGTCAGTTTCCACCACTGGACTAAGAGATCCTTGGATGCTAGACCTAACTTTCTTTTAGTCATCAAATGCCACACACCATGATGAGTCACAGGAATAATTTCAGTAACTACCATTTATCAATATCTAGTAAGTGAGAGGCACTGTGTTAAGTGCTGAACATCTTGTTCATACAGTGATTGAACAGATATTTACTAGGCATCTACTAGGTACATAAGTGATCACTGAGCTTACCTTAACCTACAAGGAGATACACAGTCAGTACAGAAACAACTATTTAAACAAGGTAACTTTATATACTGATGATGCTAATAAGTCAATATAAATACTGTAAAGCAGTACAAGGCCTGGGGTGAGGGAGGAATTACTTGACTTGAAGGTTCAGGGAAAGCCACTGAGGAGATGACATTTGAGGTCATTTGACTGATGAGGAGACAACTGCACAGAGAAGCGATTATTATATATAATTTTCACAATACCCTTTGAGTTTTTATCCCCATTTTTGAGATGACGGAAGTAAAGTATAGGTGTGTTGATCAGCTAAGGTCACACGCCGAGACACAGCTGGGACTGGAACCCAGATCTGCCTGACTGTGGGCCAGGCCTTTTTCCCACTGCACTTCTCGGTCTCCCCTTGCTCACTCCATTCCCTCTGACTGGAATGCCCTTCTTCTCCCTCCTTCTCCTTCAACAACTCACAGGTTACCTTCTCTGAGATGCCTGCCCTGTGAGCCCCAAGTGGAAAAGAACATCTCATTCCTCTAGCCCATCTACTGCCCCTTGCATCTCCATGATACTTACAACTCTCTCCTGATGGAAACAAGTATGTACATTGCTCCTTTGCTTGAGCAGTGTCCAGTTGATAACACTTGATGTATCCCACTCCATCCTCCAACCCCTAAGCCTATACAAATCTTCGTTTTCAACATTTACAGGAAGAATGAAAAGTAAATAAATAAGTTCAGTGAGTATGCCTGCATGGCAGCAGGCCTTTCAGATCTTCTCAGAGCTCTAGCACTACAGTAGAACGCAACTGCTGGGCTATTTCTCGGCAAAAGGCCAAAGGACAGCCAAGAAAATGAAGCAGAACGGGAGAGTCCTAATGAGATGGCTGAATGCACACTAACCTGCTTTAAGCTGGCTTTTCATAAGCTGTGTCTGAGTTCCCTCCCCACAGTCAAACAGCCAGCACTCGCCCTCACATCGAAGGACCAGAGCAGAGGCACCCCGGGTTGGGGATGGGTATGCTGCGCCCGTCCCCAGAAACGTCACATCCATAGACATCTTCCACCCTGCAATGAAAAGATCATCTAGAAGTTATTACACATCACTGCACAAAATCACCAGAAACAGGTTCTTGTGAGATTTACTGTTATTTATGTTTTGGTTATTCAGAAGGATCTGGACTCCTGTTCTCTAATAACTTTCTTTACACAGAAATCCCAAGGAAGATTTTAATAACTCTCAGTCAGTTTATACTGTAAGTTACCAAACTCTGTATGACTGCTCACACACACAAAACAAGCAAGCAAATAAAACCTGCTAAGCCCAGTTAATTAAAAACTGTAATTGAATTCCAACTATGTAACATTCTGGAAAAGGTAAAACCATGGAGAAAGTAAAATGACCAGTGGTTGACAGTAGTCTAGGGGAGGGAAGGATGAAGAAGTAAATATATAGGAAAAATAGACAAATGTTATTATACATTATATATAATAAATGTTATTATTAATAGGAAAATGATTTGAGTATTTTATTGTACATCCATTCATACCATGAACTAATAATCATTCTGCAGTTAAGTCAGACCGGTAATTCTTGTCCTACAGGGATGACAATGAGAAGAGTTACAGATGGCTATGGCATTTTTATAACAATGCCCAAAACCCCTATAAGAAAGTATGGAAGAAACTGGTAGTGGCTTATTAACTTCTCTTTTAAATCTTTGGATTGTTTTTAGTTGCAATGAGAGCATTAGATTTATTTAATTTTAATTTACATTAAATTGATATTGATGATTTAAATGAAATGTCATTAAGACTGAACATGCTTTCCTAATTAGACATCACCTGACCTTCCTTTCCATTTGGAAAAAGTCAGTTCCCCACCCCTTACCCCCACACACAGATGGTACCTCTCTCTACCCTACACACACATCTTCAGCTTATTGCTAGTGTCTCTTCAATGTGTTACTCCACATTTTCACTTCCAAGATCAAACCTTCCTCTGACAATTAAATATTTTAATTTGCAGAGGCTTTCCTACTGTATTTCAGTTTGCAAGAGAGAAAACAGAATGTAGTAGGTAAAAAAAATTTTAAGCTAATAATGCAGAAGGAATAATAGAATATAGTCATTTTGCAATCCCCAACAAATAATGCATGCAGGCCATGGGTACAGAACCCTGAGGCATATTAGAATTACCTGGAGAGCTTTTGAAACCTATGGATGATTGGGCTCTATCCCAGAACAACTACACAGAAAAATTTGCAAGTGAGACATGTGTTTTAGCATGAAAAAACAAATTTTCCCCTGTGATTCTAATGTGTACTCAGGTTTAACAACCACTTAGTAAAAGTCTAATGGAGAATTATAAAGGATCACGCTGACCTTAACTCACTATTAAATTAGACAGACTTTTTTTTAAAAAAAAACTTACTATGAAAAATTTCAAACACATACAAAAGCAGAGAGATTAGTATAATGTACAGCCACATATCCATCACAGAACTTCAATAATTATCAACTCATGGCCAATCTTTTCTCATCTATATATCCCCACCCATCATCAAAGGATAGTTGGTAAATATTCATCCAGGAATACTTGATAAGTGATACTGGGTACTTCTATCAGGAAGCACACGCTGTCTGGCTATCTCTTTCTAATGTTAACAGCCATTAATGATCACTGCCTCGATCCATTTGATTTCATCAGAGGTTGCCAAAAGGTTCTCTCATTCCTTCTACACCTATTAGCTGGCATCCTTCTGTAATTCTCTGGTCAATTATTTAGTTACCCTGCTGTGCAGTATATACAGAAAAGGTCCACTGATTAATCAATACCATAAAGACAGATTCTTATCTAAATCCTGATGCAATATGAAGTACACAGTAACCCTATGAGCTTTTCTGGCCAAAAAAGAACCTGAATCTGAAAAAGGCTGTAATCTACATGCCTGTTACTACAGGACACCACAGGTCTTGGAAAAGGCAAAATGCAGTATGTAGAAATTTTACAGGACAAATTACTTGGTTTCTTCAGCAAATAAAATGCAAGAGAAAAAAATAAAGAGGGCAGGGATAAAGATATGAAGAGAGATGCAGAAGTCAGCCAATTGTAACATGTATAGCTTATTTGGGCCCTGATTTTGACAAACTGATAATGGGAGGGAAAAAAATGACAACTGAGGAAATGTAAACGTTGACTGGGTAGAGAACATGAAATGCTTGTTAGATTGATACTATGTTTTAAAAAGGAGTTGTGTTTTATGAACATAAACAAGTATTTAATGGATGAAATGGTACATTCAGATTTGCTTTAAAATAATCCAGTGGGTGTAAGGGTAGTAGATGAAACAAGATTGATCATGAACTGGAATTCAGTACACTATGCTATTTTTGTATGTTTGAAAATTGCAGTAATAAAAAGTTTAAGAACAAGCCAAACAATGAAAATCCTTTCACTAGGTCGGGAAGTAATCAGAAATTAATTTATTTAATCAAGGGTTCTTGTTTTGTGACATAGACCATTCTAGGCACTAGTAATGGAAAGTATCCAAACCAGATTTGGTCCCTGTCTTCTTGAACAAACAAAAAACAAACAAACAAAAAAACAGCCGCTTGCTTTCTCATGATCCACTATGATTCACCTTGGACCAAATGCATATTTTGGTCGAGAACACACCACAGGACCACATTTACTGTCACTAGACACTCTGAGCCAGTGGTTCTCAGTCCCGGTTGTGTATCAATCCCTGGCGATTCTAGGGCCTCAGCATTTGTTAAGCTTCCCGAATAACTCTACAAGCTGCTGGGTTGAGCACCAGTTTCTAGGCAGGCAGGCATGCCAAACCTGCAATCACCCCACGGTGTAGGTAGGGCAGATAGTGCCATCCTCCATTTTAGGGCTGAAAGAACGGTGACCCGGAGGGAGAAAGTGAGAGAGAGGCCAAGGCAGAGTCAGGGTCAGAGGCCAGGTCTCCGACCACTAAGAGCTCAGTCTCCCAAAAGGAGGGGAGGCCGGCGGGGCGGGCTCCCGCCTTTGGGTGGAGGGGGTCGGGAGACAGGCGCATCCTCAGTCCTCGGCGCTCCCCCGGCCCGGCTCCTCCGTGCCGGGCCTGGGCCGCGAGTCCAGAGGAAGCGCGCCCGCCCGCGCGGCTCAGGCGGCAGCGGCGCAAACCCTGGCCCGCCCTCTCCGGCGCGCCCTGCCCCACTCACCCACTCCCCGAGGCCCGCGGCAGGAGCCGAGGGAGCCGCACGCCGGCAGCTAGGCCCAGCCATCCACCCGGCAGGGACGGGCGCGGGCGGAAGTGCGCCGCTGGCTGCGGTCGCGCGCGGCCGCTCTAGGATGCGCCGGAGGTCCGCGCTCAGTGGCGCCCGGCCTGGCCGGCGGCGCTGCGGACACTCGGCACTGGGCGGAGGCCTTCGTCCCGGGGCCCAATGGGTCCCTGTCCTCCCACGCTCGCACCAGCTCGGATGGTAGCGGTGACCCCTGAGGACCAGAGCGCCAAAGTGAAAACGTTCACTGTCCTACTTTTTGTTTCCCGTTTTCAAACAGGAGTTTTCCCTGGAGCCTGGCTCATACACGTTTGTGTAATTTCTATTCTTTCGATAGGATGAATCCATCTTTTAATCACTAAAGCTAAAAGTTTCAGCTGGAGATGCCTTAAGAAGAACAAACAATGTGCCTTTGAATCGGAGTCATAGCAGCGTTACTTAGAGATCATGAGTCTCCGCTGTGTGCCACTTGGCTATTCTAGGGATTCACCAGAACATTTGCCTAATATCTGAAGCTGCCGCGCAGCCCTCACACGAGCACTGCAGCTGCCCTCTGTGTTATCACACAGCATAGCCTGCTGCACTCGCGAGTGGAGAGCCCGGGCCGCGGAGTGTAGAAAGTGCACGAGGGGATTACAAACCACAAGGGCAAAATCTCATTCTTTTAAATTCCAACTTCTAAGAAAGTATTCCAAGCTCTGATGCAGAACCAGATGCACTGATTTTTGCTCCATCACTCAAAGTGGTCAAAAAAACCCAGCATCTTCCTAACAATTAGAAGCGCTGGGTCTGTGGGATTCTTGAAACTACCCGGAGAGAGGGAAGAAGAATCCTTTCCCCTAACTATTGACTGCCTTTGTTCAACAAGCCATTACATCATTTACTTTTTGGCTTCTTCAAAGCCTTTATTTATTCAAGTACTAATTGAGCTCCAACTTTGTGAATAGTATTTTTGATGCTGAGAGAATTTTTAAAAATATGTCTTGGCCCTTGGTTTAAGGAGCATACATTGAGGTTGGGAAAAGAATAGTCAGGAAACAGTCAACCACCACTATGTGGGAACAAACAAGACAAAATGAACGATCAGAATATGGAAAAAGGGAGATTAGTGGCCATGTAGCTAAAAAGAGGGTAGGGCTTGAGCTAAGTCTTGTTGGATGGTTGAGACAGATCAATATAGTGGAAATAGAAAATAAGGTGGGTTTGGTCGTGTGGGGTCTGATTTAGCAAAATGTTAAAACACCAGAACTTGAACTTTATTTATCCTGACACTTGCCTAGCTAAGCAGTATTCCAGAAGACACAGGTCATATTCTACAGCTAGATCTTGATCACAGCTCAGGCAGGGGTGTCCCCCACAGCAGGACCCTCCATAGACCTGCCCATTCCAGAGGTTCTGGCTTGTTCCTGCCCAGCCATGGAAGTTTTCTACAACTTCTCTTCTTAGAGGTTATTGTATTTTAAGAGAATAGTGGATAGAACGTTTTGTTCATTTTAGAATTTTCCATTATGGAAACTTTAAGCATAGCAAAAGTTGAAAAAATGTTTAATGAACCTTATGTACAGTCATCACCTTCACTTAGTAACACCTGGTCCATCTTGTTTCACCTATAACACCTGCCCTTCCAGAAGCAACAAAAACCTGGATTATTTTAACGAAAATTGCAGACACAGTATCATTTTATCCACAAATGATTCTATAAGCATTTAAGGATCTGTAACTCCAGGGAAAGGAAATCCCAGGGCAAAATACCTCTAAAACTGAAAGCAGTCAAAGAGAGAAAGTTTAAAACCCATTGCTTACAAACTGAGTCCAGACGTCTCTTCCCTGCTCCAGCATAAGTAAAACCCTCCCTCTGCCTAACCTCTTAGGTTCAGATAAGCCCTCAGTGTCCAGGTAATTACCCATTGATATGGTGATCAATGCTTCTCCACCCCTGAGGAACACCTATTGATATGCAGATACAATAAAGCCAGGCGAGATATTCTGGAAATATTACAACTTTACCCACAGGATCCTTTCTTTTTTAAAATCTCATTACTACATAATGATGGTGGGCAGTTCTGTAAGACCCAAGGGCCTTATTCCAGTCTGCACTTCACCCCAGTGAGGAGACGAAGGCCACAGCAGATTGATGCAACAAGCAAGAGGTTTATTATTTTTCCAGCTAGCTGGGGTCCAAGTGTCTGCCTCACACAGCAGGTCTCAACAAGGACCCCGAGCACTCAGAGCCAAGGGTTTATATAGCATTTTCAAAGCACTTAACTCATAGTAATTTTCCACAGCTATACATAATTCTTGCAAGACATACATCCTGGGGTTAAACAAGGGCAGGATAAGACTACTCCTCAATGGTTAGGGAGGTTCTGCACGATAAGCTTGGTATGTAAGATTAACTGACCAAGGGTCACAGCTGCCCACCACCCGGTGCTCATGATTAACTTGTTTTTCAAGGCCTTACCCAGGCCCAGTTTTTTCTTTCTAAATAAAATGGCTTCTAGGCCCCTAAGATGGCTACTCTTATGCTAACCTATTCCCATTCTTACAGTTCAGTATGTAAATATAAAAGATAAGGACTTTTAAAAAGCCCATAACACTATTTTAAAAAGACAATGATTCCTTTGTATCATCAAATATCCAGTCGTTCAATTTCTCCTCATCATCTCATAATTTTTTGAAGCTTGTTGAAATCAGAAAGTCAAAAAAATTTTTAAGCTCTTTAAAAAAGAAAACTACAATATTATTGTCTTATCTGAAAGAATTAACAATATCTCAAAATCTAATTTGTTATAACATCCAATCACTTATTCACATCACTTAATACCTACTCAATGTTTAAATTTCCGTAATTAGTCCCAAGGTATCTTGTATGTAGTTGGTTTGTTTGAATCCGGATCCCAAAAACACTTATACAGTCATTTGACATAAATCTCTATCTCTAAAGTTTCTTTTAAACTTTAATAGTTTATTTTCTCTCTCCTTTTTTCTTAACATTTGTGAAAAAAAATGTGTCATTTGTCCTTATAAATTTCCCAAATTCTGGACTTGGCTGATTGCATCTCCATCGTATCATTTAACATGTTTGTGTATCCCCTGCATTTCCTACCGAGATAGAGCAGGGAAATGGTGTAGAGGAATTCAGGGAACAGGGCTGAGCCACCCAGTTTTAGTAGAAACTACCTGAGGCTAACATTCCTGGACCCTACCCTAAGTTAGATAACTAGAAGTAAACGACCCTCGTGATAAGTCACATAGGAATGCTTGTGCAAAGGTCAGGCACCTGGTGTATCCCTGTTCCAATTTTATTGGCCAAAGTATAGAATGTGTTTCAAATTCATTGGTTGGGGTAATGTGCAGGCTCTGGTGCAATGACTGTAGAAATCCCATATAAACCATACCTAAAGTTGCTTAGGGGTCGGCAGCTCGGACTCGGCCTGCGTGTCAGGGGAGGTGCTGTCGACCCCAGCTTGCTGGCTCAATAAAGACTTTGCTTGGATTTTCATCTCCGTGTTGGTGTGTCTTGTTCTCTGGGAAACCCCGGAGTCCTGGACCCTAACAATGGGACAAGGGTCATGCCATTGTAAAATCTACTTAGCCTGTGAAAAAAGCCCAGCTTATTCTTTAACTTGATCTACATGATGTTCTTCCTCTTCTTTCCCTTAATCAATTAAGTAACTTTGTAGTCAGGACAAGAGATAGGCCTTCAAAGTGTAAATGAACCTATGTGGATAAAGAATGCCAAGATCCAGATCAATACGTTCGGGGAGAGGCGTTGTGTATTTTCCTCAGTTCTTGTCCCCGCCGCGATAAAGAATTGAAGGCAGAGACATAGTGAAGCAGAGTAAAAGTTTTGTTTCAAGTTAGAGAGAAAGAAGTGTGGACGACCTCAGAGAGGAGCGCCCTGAAAAGTTGGAAAGAGCTTAAGATTAAAAGGTTACACACTTAGAAAGTGTGGGTGACCTCAGAGAGAGGGGCGTCCTGAGAGGTTGGGGGTTCCCCCTTTTAAGGATTTTTCAGGAATGTGACAAAGGGCTAGGGTGTGGGCTTGCTAAGTGGTCTCAAGTATCTTTGATGAGACATTAAGTTTCTTATCAGTCAGTCCTCTAGGTAATTCTGCAAAATTAGCTTATCAATCAAGACTGCCCTTTCTCCAAGGTGAGCAGAGTTACTTGTTTGCTAAAGAGTATATTAAGAATCTTTCTTCTTAAACTTCCTGTTTTTTTTTTCAAAATGCAATTTTGACTTTAAGATGGGGATCTCCCTGTCTGTATTATGCTCTTTATAGGTGGGCTTTTTAGGAGGCTAGAGTAAATCTTACAATGATCTAATTGACACAATGAAAACATCGGCTGTACCCAGATACTTCTCTTAATCTGGGGAATATTCAAACATTCAAGAACAAACTGCTCTTGACCTTTCAAGCTTAAACTGAATAACTTTTAACTCTGAGTCTTTCCTGGCTTTCTAGTTTTAACTGGTTAACTCTGAGTCCTTTCTAGGGGGCTTTACTGACTTTGCTCTCTTTCCACCTCACTTATATCTATTTTCCTGCCTAACAAAGACAGTTACCTAAATAACCTTATTCTTAAGACAAAACTTCAAAGGAATTATAAATCATCTGTATACACCATGCCCTAAGCTGACCCCCTACCAAAAAGGCCATATAAACCTTTTACGTTCCTTTAAACTTTTAAATGTGCCTCCTCTCTGAGGTCACCTGCACTCCTGTCTGAATGTGTATTTCTTGTTCTATAAGTTGATTGCACTTGTCTCTGAACTCTTCTCCAAAATAAAAGCAAGAACTCTCCAACCTCCACCTCCAGTGTTAAATGTCTTTGCCACTTTGCTATTTCATCTTGGTCTTAACACAATCCTTTATTCTTTCCCTGTTTTATTTCAGACCAGTAGGGAAGAGGACGTTCTCAGAATATAAACTCACTCCATCCAGTTTTCCATGGCTCCCCCGATTCCTGAGGTGGTAGGGGTGATGCCGGAGTTCTTATTTGCGGAGCCAAAGAATGAACGTCGCAAACACTCAAGGTAGGAGAGCAAGGTACAGGCTTTTATTTAGAGGTACGGTGAAAGGACAGAGCTCCTGGCTCACGCCAGGAGGGGATAAGAGAGCCCAGGGTGATGCGTTGTCTAGGGGATTTACAGGCAGTTGAGAATTTGGGGGAATTGAGGGCTTAGGGTGTGGACTTGTACCACCTGCCTTGCCCTCACGGTGGGCTGGGTTGTTGTCTTGTTTGCTAGGGCTGTTTACAATGAAATCGCAGGTTATGCTGAGATACCCTTGCGGAACACTCAAACATTCCAGGCCAAGCCACTCCTGGCCTTTTGATCTTTAACTGATCCACTAAAGATGTCTTTATTCCTAGTCTAGTATCTTTACCCTAGAGAATTAGTGTGACCTTGACTTTGTATAATGCTGAACACAGAGTTTCAATAGGGACTTTACATTGTTACATTGCTTTGACTGTAAATATCTTGCCTTGCTTTTTCCAGAGGCCGTCACCCTACTCTGTCTAAGTCCATGGTCCCTGTCTCAGGGGCTTAGTTTCCATGCTGTGCAGATTCAAGCAGACGCTGGACACCAGGTGACCCTGGCTCTAGGAGCTGGCAAGGGATTTGCCTGAGAACAAGCAGGAGTTCAATGAACTTACTTTTCTCCCTCTGTTCTTCCTTGCTCTCTACTGCCTGCATGTCTGCTGACATTCACTTTTACTCTTGCCGTAATGAATTCTTTCCTTACCTACACTCTACCGACCTGGAAGAGAATTCTTTCTCAATCAGTCAAGAATCCTCCTCTGTCCGGGTTGAGGTTTCACCTAGTGCACAGGGAGACACCTTCCCAGATGCAGCTGCCTGACAACATTGTAACATGGGAGTTAGATCTAGAGGCTTGTTCTAAGCTTTACTGGAGGACAGAGCAATGAAATACATGTATATTTGAAGGTTAAACAAATCACTAATTCATACTGATATTTTCAATGGAAGTGTAGGATTATAGAGATTTTACCTAATTTCTTTAATTTTATACTGATATCATTATCAAAAATTTTGGTTCCTAATGCCTGTAAGTCTGGAGAAAGGAAATTCCAGGGCAAAATACCTCTAAAAGCCAAAATCAGTCAAAGGGAGAAATAAAGTTTAAAATCCGCTTATTGCTTACAGACTGCAGTCATGCTCCTTGTCTCTTTCCTGCTCCAGCAGAAACAAAACCTGCCCCTCTCACCTCTCAGGTATGGATAAGCCCTCCGTTGCCCAGGTAATTACCCATTGATATGGAGATGAACTCTCCACCCCTGAGAAATGATGCAAATGCACTAAAGCCATAGTTCTTTCCACCTCTGAACGCCTATTGATATGCAGATGTACTAAAGCCAGGCGAGATATTCTGGAAATATCACAATTTTACCCACAGTGACATTAACATAATTTATTTGATTTAGCTTCAGTAAAGTAATTCCAGCACACCACCGGATATATCTCATTAAGTATGTGTAGCCAAAATACTGTTTTTAGGTTACTTAAGGATTTTTTCCATATTGTTATGCCACCACCTGATATACAATTAGATTCCTTTATTTTCAATTTTTTTAGATATTGCTTCTTCAAATTTGCTTTTCTTTTCTGAAGTAAATCATTTACATGGGTTCCAAAGTCAAAATTATATTCAGAAAAGTACTATTTCCTTCCTCCCATAGGTAACAGTTTCTTAAAATTAGTTTTTAAAGGAACTTCCAACATGATAGCATGAGAAAGTCCAGAGGCCCATTCCCCAGATAAACTGGTTAAAAAAAACAAACAAACATTTAAAGTCTCTGGAAATGGCCCTGTAAGTCTGGGGAGAGGAAATCCCAGGGCAAAATACCTCTAAAAACCAAAATCAGTCAAAGGGAGAAATAAAGTTTCAAACCCATTTATTGCTTACAAACTGCAGTCCAGGACCATCTCTCTCCTCTGCTCCTGGAGAAGCCAGCAAGCAAACCAGCCCCCTCCTCTTAACCTCTCAGGTTCAGACACCCCCTCGGTTGCCCAGGTAATTACCCATTGATATAGAGAACTTCTCTCCACCCCTGAGGACATGCAAATGCACTAAAGCCATACTTCTTTCCACCTCTGAATGCCTATTGATATGCAGATGTACTAAAGCCAGGCAAGATATTCTAGAAATATTACAATTTTACCCACAGGCCCTAAGAACATTTAGCAAATAAAGAAACCTTTATTCAAAAACTCTACTAAAATTTGGTATGGACAGTGACAGTTTGTAGCATTGGAACTGAGACCTGCTTCCTCTCTTCCCCCTCCAAATCAGTGAGACTGAACCTTCAGTCCAGATTGGGGCAACCACTAACAGGGCTCCCTCTCCTTCTAGCTCACAGAGGGCTGTCTTGCAGGAAGGGCTAGCATGATAGTATTTCTATCCTGCCCCCAGCTATTGGTTGTTGAGACTAAATTTGAGGCAACTTTAGCTAAGAGATGGTATGGTGGCTTCAGCTTAGGCATCTCATGGCTAGTATATTAGGGCCCTGATTACCCTTGCCCTGGCTCATAAGGTAGTGGCTCCATGCTAAGAAAGGTCAGCCAAGAAGACCTGAGGTCACTGTCCCCCACCGCAACTGCCCAGCTCTTTAATTGGTGGTGTCACTGAGAGAGTAGCATGCCATCGTCTCCAGCTCCAGCTGCAGAGCCTTGGCTCAGAGATTTTTCCTGGTGGGTAAGCAAGCCTAAACCATATCTCTTAGTTTTTTCCAGCAGATTGACCTCATTTACAACAGTGTGGAGACATTCAAGCTTAAGGGCACTCTCAAAAAGAATGGAGGTGACGATGAAAGGAATTAGGAGGAGATTGATAGAACCGTTAAATATATAGGCAGAATTATCAGCAGCTAGTTTTCCTAAGAGAACCTGGGGGATGAGATAACTGGGAGGGGCCTCCCTGGGGTCAAAACAAAACTCAAACACTGACCTGAGGACCTATCCTTTCAAAGGAACTCAAACTTGATGACTTTAGGAGGTGGGACAATTTATGCCCCAGGACACTGTAGAGCAATCAGCTGTCAGTTAGAAGGGTTTAATTGCTGGCTGTAGTCAGGAAAGAGACAAAGAAAGCCCTACCAATCACTGTTGAAAGGAAAGGAGCGACACACAGCAGCAATTCACCGGAGAATTCCACTTTATTAGGGAAAGGTGCTGGGTTATATAGGAAGGGGCATGCGGTAATTGTGGTGTTACTTCTACGGGGCTGGTGGCTAGGTGCTGGGATTGGGAGGGGGGGCGAGAGGTGATTGGGCTTCAGGTGGCGCCGGCAGGAACCGAGGATCCTGAAGAGAAGCTGGAAGTTTGCCATCTTACTGGTGGGGGCCCTTCAACTGTCCTCCCAGAAATGATTGTGTGCATACCCAAGGCTGAGTCTCCTGAGGAGAAATACCAGAGGCTTAACTCTGTAGGCTGAGGAGGGGATAGTCTCCACTAAACTAATGAAGAGGTCACTTGACAAATAAATAAGCCAATAACAGCACCAGGTCCCAGACTCAGGGGAAAGTGTGTGTGAAGGAGACAGTATCCAGATTTGCTGTAATGCATCACCTAAAATGTGTACTTTCCAACAAAAAATTATAGAAGATGTAAAGAAACAGGAAAATATGACCCCTTACACTGGAAAAATGGGCAGACAACAGAAACTACCTATGGAAGTGAGCAAATGTTGGATTTAACAGACAAAGCTTTCAAAGTAGCCATTACAAACAAGTTTAAAGAACTAGTGAATTCATGGTTAAAGAAGCAAAGGAAGGTATGATGACAATGTCACATCAAATAAAGGAAAGCAATAAAGAGATAAAAATAACTTAAAAAATAACCAAATGGAAATTCTGGAGTTAAAAAGTATAGTAACTGATCCCTATTAAAATACCAATGGCATTCTTCAACAAACAGAGCAAATAGTTCTAAAATTCATATGGAACCACATAAGACCCTGAATAGCCAAAGCAATCCTGAGAAGGAAGAACAAAGTGGAGGAGATTACATTCCTAACTTCAAGGTACAGTAATGTGACTGTGACTACAAAGGCACAATAATCAAGACAATTTGGTACTGGCACAAGAACAGACCCATAGATCAATGGAACAGAATAGAGAGCCCAGATATAAACCCAAACATATGTGGTCAATTAATACACGATAAAGGAGCCATGGATATACAATGGGGAAATGACAGCACCTTCAACAACTAGTGTTGGCAAACCTGGACAGCTACATGTAAGAGAATAAAACTGGATTACTGTCTAACTCCATACACAGAAGTAAACTCAAAATGGATGAAAGACCTGAATGTAAGTCATGAAACCATAAAACTCTTAGAAGAAAAAATAGGCAAAAATCTCTTGAATATAAACATGAGCAACTTTTTTCCTGAATGCATGTCCTTGGGCAAGGGAAATGAAATAAAAAATGAGCAAATGGGACTACATCAAGCTAAAAACCTTTTGTACAGCAAAGGACACCATCAGTATAACAAAAAGGCATCCTACAGTATGGGAGAATATATTTGTGAATGACATACCTGACAAGGGAGGGATTAACATCCAAAATATATAAAGAACTCACACACTTCAACATCCAAAAAGCAAATAACCCAATTAAAAAATGGGTGCAAGATATGAACAGTTCTCCAAAGAAGAAATTCAAATGGCCAACAGGCACATGAAAAGATGCTCCACATCACTAATTATCAGGGAAATGCAAATTAAAACCACAATGAGACATCACCTCACACCAGTTAGGATGGTGAACATTGAAAAGAGTAGGAATGACAAATGCTGGCAAGGATGCGGAGAAAGTGGAACCCTCCTACACTGCTGGTGGAAATATAAATCAGTTCACTCATTGTGAAAAGCAATATGGAGGTTCCTCAAAAATCTAAAAATAGAAATACCATTTGACCTGGGAATTCCACTCTTAGGAATTTACCCAAAGAATGCAAGTTCTCAGATTCAAAAAGACATATGCACCCTTATGTTTATTGCAGCACTATTTACAATAGCCAAGATATGAAAGCAACCTAAGTGTCCATCAGTAGATGAATAAAGAAAAGGCGGTACATATACACAATGGAATACTATTCAGCCATAAGAAAGAAACAAATCCTAGCTTTTGCAACAACATGGATGGAGCTAGAGGATATTATGCTCAGTGAAATGAGTAAGGCAGAGAAAGAGAAATACCAAATGATTTCCCTCATTTGTGGAGTAGAACAATGAAGCAAAACTGAAGGAACAAAATAACAGCAGACTCACAGACTTCAGGAGGGGACTAGCAGTTACCAAAGGGGAGGGGTAGGGGAGGGTAGGTTGGAAGGGAAGGAGAAGGGGATTGAGAGGTATTATGATTAGTTTAATTTGTGTATGTGGGGTCACTGGAAAGATAGTGTAACACGAAGAAGACAAGTAGTGACTCTGTGGCATCTTACTACACTGATGGACAGTGACTTCAATGGGGTACGGGGCAGACGATAATATGGGTGAATGTAGTAACCACATTGTTTTTCATGTGAAACCTTCATAAGAGTGTATATCAATGATACCTCAATAAAAAAATTGTTATAGTAACTGAAATGAAAAAATTCAGTGGAGGGGTTCAAGAGTAGATTTGGATTTACAGAGAAGACAGAATTAACAAGCTTGAAGCTAGATTGACAGAAATTATGCAATCCAAAGAACAACAACAACAACAAAAAAGAAAAATGAGTAGAACCTCAAAGAAATGTGCAACACCATTACCACACTACCATGCATGTAATAAGAGTACCACTAAGATGGGAAAAGAAGCAGAAAAATACTCAAAGAAATAATGGTCAGAAACTTCCCAGCAATAATGTCTTCATCCAGGCAGCTCAACAAATTCTAGACAGGATAAACACAAATAAATCCGCAGTCACATCATAGTAAAGATGCTGAAAGGAAAGAAAAGGGGAAATGTTTGAAAGCAGGGAAAGGCTGCTTTCAACAACAAAAAGACTCATCATTTATAAGGGAAACCTCAATAAGATTAACAGTGGACTTCTTATCAGAAACAATGGAAGCCAGAAATCTGTGGGATAATATACTCAAAGTGCACAAATTATAAACCTGTCAACCAAGTCCTAAGTCTGGCAAAGCTATCTTTCATAATGAAGGTGAAATAAGGACATTCCCAAGTGAACAAAACAAAGAATTTATTGCTAATAGACTTTTTCTAACAAGAAATACTAATGGAATTTCTTTAGGCTGAAAGCAAGTGACCCCCACATGGTAACTGAAATCCACATGAAAAAACAAAAAGCACAAGTAAAGATGCAATCCTTACAGCCGAACAGAAAATTATTTGGGGAAGGAAGTTCCAAGCAGCACACATTCTCAACTGCCATGCCCCTGTATCAGCATACATATATCTTCCTCACTCCTTTCACAGCTATTTAATACCAAATGGTTATAGCATAGTTTAACCAGTCAGTCCTTGGGGTTGTTTCCAGTCTTTGCTATCACAGTGCGGTAACAAGTAGCATTGGGCATAAGTTATTTTTCTTTATTTTTGCAAGTAAATATTTTGCATAGATTCCTACAAATGGGTTTAATGGTTTAACAGGTAAATGCATGTATAATTTTGCTAGAGATTGCTAAAATTCTCTCCATGGGGATTGTACCATTTCACCTTCCATTAGCAATTTATCAGAGTCCCTTTTATCTGAGCCTCACCATCATTCAAGTTGTTACACTTTTGGATTTTTGCCAATCTTACACATCTTACTGTACTTCAAATTTGCATTCCCTTTACATAAATGAGCTGTGTTGAATATCTTTCCATAAATTTAAGGACCATTTGCATTTCTTTTTTTGTGAACTTTCTATGCATATCTTTTGCTCATTTTTTTTTATAGTGGTAGTTTTTTCTTCTCAATTTAGGTGTTTTCAATATATACGGGATAATAATTGTTTAACTATAATGTAAGTTGCAAATATCTCCCCAGTCTGTCATTTGTCTTTTTTGCATTGCTTAAAAGCATGAACTTTTGAGTCAAAAAACATTTTGAGTCTTAATTTTGTCCCTTTATATTTGGGTGACATTGGCCAGGTTATTGAACTTTGCCGAGTCTCTATTTTTCCATTGGTAAAAGGAGGATAATAATTGCTCTTCTTGCCTCAACCTTTTGTTATAAAAACTAAATGTTGTTCGTTGAAAATGCTTGTAAATTGTCACTCAAATGGGAGACATTCCTAAGTGATACCTAGCACATCTAATAATGTAATTTATACAGAGAGGAGAAAGCTTCCATTTCTTTTTTCTCCCATTTTCTGCTTAGAGGTAACCTGCATGTAATATAATAATGGTCTTCTTTAAACAGTAAATGAACCTACCTATTACCTAATATACAGGTATAAATGACCTGGAATTAAGGGGAAGGATAATAAAACATTAGAACATTACAAATTAGTAAAAAGCAGTGAGCAAGTTTCACGGTCAACAAAGTACTAACATGGAAAACTCCATGATTTTATTTTCCTCATTTGAACAATATTCAGAAACTTTTTTGTTGATCATTTGATTATGTGAAATCAAGTGTCGCTTAAATTAATATAGAGAGACTTGAACTAGAGGATTTTGAAAGTATACAAAATAAACAGAAAAACATCTCAGCCCTCAATTTGCTTAATGTCTAGTTGCATGGGCTATAATATACATATTTATAAATATTTGATGTCTTATACTCTAAAAAAAAGAAATAGTTGATGTCTTAATAGGATGTCAATCAGAATTATTGCATACAAGCATAGAAATAAATTTTGGCTAATTTAAGCAGATTGAAAGGAAATTGGAGAGCACACAGAATTGAGGGTAAACACGATCTAGTGAAGGCAGCAGGAACCAGAGCCCAGGCCTTGCCTCAGTGCCTTCTTAGGGCCCTGCCATTGACACACCAACACTAGATAGTCACCCCTGTTCTAGGCGGCCATGAGGTAGGGAATCAGGATTTTCTCCCTACTAGCTTTGGCTTCCATAGAGGAATGCAGCACCTTCTATTTTCTGCAATGCTCTACGTAGTGGGGAATCACTCCAAAATGATAGCGCTGGATGCTGTCACCCTAAGTCTGTCCAATATGCACCTCAAAATTAACTGACGAACACAGAACTTTTGCTTTCTTCAACCAAACCTGCTTGTTTCTCAATTCATTTCTCAAATATGCTGTGTTTCTCTTTGCAATAGTAGCACTTGGATTGCAGTCAAATGAGCTAGTTCTTTACCTTCTTGGTAGCGTTTTTAAACACCATTCTCTCAAATCTGCCTGTAGTGACCATTTTCAAATCAAATTGGTACAGATGAATTACTACAATGGCTGTAATTTACATTTTTTAAAAAATTAAAACAATTTTAAAATATTTGAGTGTATTCTTGTGATATTAAGTTTATGTTGATGAATTTGTTTTAATTTTCAGGGTGGTCATTCAGTGCATTATCAAGAGTTCTAGAGAGCATCTTATATCAGAAAGGGCTACACTGCAAAGGTAGCTACCACAAGACTTTCTGCTATTATCATGTTGATCAAATATCAATGCTTTGCATAGTAGCATATAGAATGTAAAAAAAAATAAGATTTCATTGGTGACTCTAGTAACTTGTTAATCAGCATGGAGAATGTTAGAAATGGGCTTTCATTGTTAAAATGCAAGGTATTTGACATAGGTGGGTTGGCTAAAACAATTCAGAGACCCTCTCCACCCCTGGATGAACAGATTAAAGGATCCAGTGAGGCTGTATTAGGGACATGGGGCAACAGTGGAAGGTGAAGAGGAGTCAAGAGTCCTCCTAACCCCAGCCAGCATGCTGGAGATCCAGCAGTGGGGAAATTGATGATGTAGAGAAGGGAGAATGGATGGGTGAGAGGCAGTGGCGGCTAGTGCCCAAGTGGAGGGGCTGGTGCTGGTTGACAGGAGTGTAGTTCGTTCTCAGGCACATGGGTGCAGATGCAGGGTCACTGCCCTCCAGCCAAAGACCACCAGGAACATACCACTGATTGTGACCAGGTTGGATTTTTACTACTTTTTGCAGTGAGGGAGAACACACACCATGGGGAGCTGTGGGATGTCTCATTAAGAGGGTATTAGAAGGCTCCTATTACAGGATTTGAGTTTTGGGTGGGTGGTTTTGCACAGGATCCTCAAAAGTCAGGGTTCACTCTGGATTGGGTGCTGTCAAGAAGTGGAACAGTTCTATTAGTTATCTCAATAAATCTTATCTATAGGGAGTACAGACTAGATTGAGGCCAAAACTATAATTGGTAAAGTATTAGTAATGCCAGCTTCTAGCCAGGATGGGGGTCAGGGGTGGTCATTTCTGTGGTTTGGACAATACCCGTGTTTTATACGTGTGTAGTTATGATGATGGAGTGGCCTTGCTTTTGTCTTGATCCATTATGGTCAGTGAGGCCTTGTCTGTTGTTCATGAGATGGTTTGTTTCAACAGAACACCAATGCCTCATCCGAGCTCCTGCCGTGAGGGCTGCCTGTTGTATCAGGCCAGCTCCTGGGATACAGGAGCTGCTGCTTTTCACTTTCTCAAGGTACCTGGAGAGATGAGGAGGGAAGGGCAGCTTGGGGTCATTCTCTTCTGATTGTCCCATTTCTCTATGAAACAGGAAGCAAGGCTGTCTGCTAGAGAGAGGATGAGGGAGGATGTCAGAGTCTGGCAGCAGGGAGGGGGTCAGAGTCACTGGGCCGTGAAGGCCAGGAGTATTCAAGGTTTCTTGGTTAGTGATTATGACTTAGTGAGGTAGACAGCATGGCTGTGATTTTCCGCAGCCATGTTCTGCTGCTTGGGCTGTGCTCAGAGGAGGTGGAGGGTCTAGTTTAAACAGGACTGGAGTTTTGGTGAACCACAATGCAAGAAGTCTGAATCTTGGCTTTGCCACTTTAGTAGCTATGTGACCTTAAAGGCTCTGTGCCTCAGATTCGACATTCATAAAACAGGCAAAATATTAGTACCGATACCTCATAAGGTTGTGAAGTTTAAACGAGTACATAGATATCAGTAGTTAGAACAGTTGCCTGGCTTGGGGGTAAGTACTCAGGGTATTAGCTGTTACACCTTTTCTCATCCTTTTGTCCAGAATCAGCATATGATCTTTCCTGATTTAGTATTCTAACAGTAGACCTTGGGATGTGGGTGTGATGAGGGAGAAGAGGTGAGATATAATTCCTTTACTGCTATGATTAAACTACATAAGAAAAGAAAGAGTAGGGAAATGAAAGACAAGAATTGGAAAGATAAGCTTCACTAGGGCTTTCTGTGTGAATTTGTCTTAACACTATATTCCTAAGGGGTCGAGTATTCTGCAGTGTGTGTTTTAAGGTTTAAGATAATGACAAGTTTCCTAAGTGCCCTAAGTACAGCAGCGTTTAAAAACGAGGTCATAACACATTTTTTATGTGTAGGAAAATTTTACTAAGAAAATACACATCTCGTTATAATTTATAGATCAAAAAAAACAACTCACATTATGAAGTTTTTAGACTGATTCCTGGAACCATTTAGTAAGTTGATCCAGTATGACAGACTCTGCACAAGGCATTCCCCTTAAACTAGTATTCCCGCACACGATTACCACAAGATTACTTATTTCCTGTTTATCTTAAATACAAAGGTAAGAAAGGCTAAGCAATGCTTTCCAACTCGGGGCTTCTGTGAAGTCAATGAGTAATGGGGATGTTACCAAGAAGAACACAGTATCAGTTACAAAAATATGGTTTTAATTTCTGTTAATTTTAAAGGTGATTAGACGAAGTATAGTAGAATAATATGCAGACATTTTACTTTACTAAATATTTAGCTAAAATAGGTCTTCTCAGAAATTCCTTATTCTACACATGTATTTTGTATTACTACTTTCTGTTCTCACCTTTTTATGGAAGAAGTTATATATATGCACATATACAATAGATATCATTTAAAATACATAATTCAGATTCACACCAATGTCTGCAGAGTCACAAGATTTGTAAGTCCTATTGATGTTCACTGAAGTCATAGCAGTTGTGGATTCTGTGAAGATTACCAAATCCAAAGGTATTAGTGAACTGGCTACTGAGAATCTTTGGTATTAATTTATAAAATTCAAAATTGAGTCTTTTATGTTTATATCCAGTATTTAAAGTGCTGAAGACTAATGAATAAAATAGGTTTACTTTGAACTTGAATTATAAATAGGAACAAGATATAAATCAAGTGAACTGGTAAAACATTAAAAAGCACCTAAAACTCAAGAACAGGTGAAGACTTTTTCATCTGCAATTGCAATTCGTTAAAAAAAATTTTTTTTTAATGTATCACTTACATTATTACTTTAAGTATACAACACAGTGGTCCAATATTTACCCACATTAGTAAATCCTCGCACCTACTAGTATAGTTACTATCTGTCATCATAGGAGGATGTTACAGAATCATTGGCTGTATTCTCTATGATGTCCTACCATCCCTGAAAACAACTTACATTATGATTGATAATTCTTTTGTCCCCCTTACCCTCTCCACCCACTCACCCCCTTTACTTCCTCATGGTAACCACCAGTCATTTCTCAGTGTCTGAAATAGCAATTCTTGAAGATATTTAAGATCCAGAAAAAATCACCCATTATAAGGGCCCTCCTTCCTTGAGAGTGGCTCTGCCACTCACCACCTGAGAGACCTTGGGCAAGGAAAGCATTTAGCCCCTCTGTGCCTGTATCCTCTGTAAAACAGGTACAGTGATATAAGGTAATTGTAAGGATTAAATGTGCTGATGCATGTAAGCTGCTGAGAACAATGCCCAACACAGACTAGGTGCTCTTCATAAAATTTAGTTTATCGTTGTCCGGTAACTGTACTTGCCTAATGTGTTGGTGATAATTTATGACTATGTAGGAAATCAGTTATTTGCTAGAATATACACTTAAAATTAAGAAAGTCATTTTTCTAGAACATAAAAGGACTTACTGAGAACTGGAGAATATAAACCCACAAATTTCCCTAGTCTGAAAACTTTAAAAAGTGTGCTCAATGTAGAGATAGCTTCCCAAAGTGGCAAATAATTTTTATTTGGAAAAAACAAAATTAAATAGTCAGTTTACCAGCAAAAGCCTGTTATAGAAAGATACAAATAATCCCAACCGTTTCACTTAATTTGTGTATTTTATGCAACTGAACTCTGAACACATTTCCCTGACCTACTTTTCTCTTTGAGGGGCATCATTTTCCTTATCTAGGAAAGGAAAATAATTGTTGTTTTAAGATCTAATCACTAGTTTATCTGAGTAACTTCTGGCAAGGATTAAGGGAATTATGCAAAAAGAATCCTGTCCTAATGAGGTCCAGTTTAATTTATTAAAGTTTGAAACAAAGCATTAAGCTTTTTCTCTGCTTACATTAAATCATCTTAACCCGATTTCTGATGAGGTACAAGTTTTCTGTAGTTAGTATCTTGAAATTTTAAATGTTAAGTATGTTACTTCATTCAGCTTGTCTGAAGACTTAACATTAAGATGCATATCAGAGTACAAGTCACAAAATAGTTGAGAGCCAAAGTAGACAATGAATCTGTGCCATTTTCTATTAAGTCAATAATGAGCTCATGCCTCACTGTGTGGTTTTGTCTTGGCTTGAAATACATCAGTGCTATTTCATTTATAGGACAGTCCCTTTAAATGGAATCCCAGTAGAGAGTTTTAAGATTTGTATTAATGTTCTCAAGTATTATGTATGCTCAACAGAGCTGATTCCGTTTTGGTGAATTCAGCAGAACCCTGGAGCTGTTCGAGTATGCATTTATCTCTGAGGAATACTGGATGGGCTTGGAAGCAAGCTACAGGAGCATTTGGAATGAAGTATTTTAGCTAAGGCAACAGTTTTCCCACTCTCTTACCATACCCTCTGGGCTTCCTCAGTTATCTGAGAGCAATAAATAATGCACCACACCCCTTAAGAATTATCATCTTTGGTCTTAATTCATCAGCAATTCCTTTGCAAAAGAATGTAGAATCTTACTCAACTTAGAGGAAGAAAAGAAAGGATGGGGTACGTCAAGTCATAAGACAAAAAGAACAAACACCATTTTGATGGATAACCTTCTATAAATGAAAACGGGTTGCTAGGCTTTACTTAGTAAATATATCCAAAATCTATAATTTAGAATTGAACAATGTTCTAGTGAGGTATTTTCCGAAAAATCTGCTTAAGAGTTCTGTGTTAATTTTTCATATAAACATCCTATAAAAACTATGTAACAAAAATCAATGAAATAAATTCCATATAAGAACGTAGTTTGCCATTTTCCTATAGACACTTACAAGAGCAGTAAACCTAAGGCTGCACACCAGTCAGCACTCTGCAGCTACACCACCCAGAGCCTTCTCTGCCCCAGCATGGGCAGCACCTGAGCTTGTAAGAAAATCAGAATCTCGGGCCCCACTCCTGACCCACAGCATCAGCAGAGACAATTGGCGAGCTCTGCACAAGATTCAGACGTCTGCTGTCAGAGATTGGAAGAGCAGGGGAAGCAGGTGCATCAGAATCACTGAGGAATACACCTGCCCTGCCTCTGCCCCTGATGGTCCAGTGGGCCTGGAAGGGGAGGGCAGAGGTATCTGCATTTTAAAGAAGTGATTTTGAGGCAATTTCCTGCTTAAAAATTCATCTCTTAAAAGACTTTAACCAAACTTGTCCCATTTTAGTCAATCAACTTTACCCTAATTATCCAATTTGTTTCATACTGCAGGTGGTGATGCTGAATTAGAAAAACATGTATTCTCACTTTTCACCACCAAATAACTTGACAGGCTAATCCACAGAATTTCTTTTCTACTCAGAAGAATGAAAATGACTCTCCATTACTGTTTTTCAAAATAATTACCTTCCCACTAGGTAAAAGTTTCCAAAGAAGGTCCAAATGTTTTAGTTTCTTTTCCAGTTTGATGCCATTATGCCACTCTCCGCACGCCATGCTGATGAGTTCCTGCCTGTATTCTTAGTGTAAATATTTAATATTGTTCTTTTATTTACATCCAATAATTGTTACTCTTTAAAATACTGGTTGGCAAATAATACATAATGAGAATAGGTATCTTTTTAAAAATGTGTAAGGTTTGTCTTATTTAAATAAGGCTATATGCCATGTGGCTTTGCTTTCCCTAAAATATTTATAATTTCCATGAGGACTGTATCAGACATATTTGATGAGCAAACATCTTAGTAAAATTACTTTAATTCGCCATATGTTCCTGCCTTCAAAAACCACGAAGCAAAAACAGGTTTGTAATTTTTATACTTGGAATGTTCAACTGAAATCAAGATGTCACAAAGAATATTTTTGAGGGCAATTTTGTTTTGACAAAGTCAACATGAAAAACATAAACTTTCATCTTTGATTAAAAGAAATTGTGACCTCATTACTTATTTTACAAAACAGATTTACAGAATAGACTTCTGACTTTACTCATTTGTTAACTGGATTAACCAATTGCATTTTCTCATACCCCAAATGGCAATGCCATTTTGAGCATTCCTAAAACACTGAGTTATATTCAGAATTATTATGACTCAATCTCTGCCTGTAGGTAGAAGGAAAGATGAACTTAAAGAGGAAGCCCTTTTCTCCCTGCAGAATCTCACAGCTGACAGCGTGTCATGGAACCCCAAGGGAAATACCGAATCGTGTGCATGTGACACACAGCTATGAGTATTTTGTAGTTAATATTCTAATGAGCATTTGAGTTTTGTTCCCACAAAGCAACTGTTAGGCTTCTACAAAGAAATACTACTTCTTCTCAAAATGCTTTTGGATTTTCCTTTATAACTCTCTAATATGTAAGCCACAGAAGAAGACTGGTTTCAATAGTCAATTATTACCCATTTAAAAAATCTGGGATTAAAAGTAGCATTTCCTAGTGTGAACAGAACATTATTCATCTTCACTTAGCTCTAAATTTATTTGGGTAGTTTCAAAAAATTTAGTCCATCTTCAATAGAGAAAGAGTTGTCACTAATGATATTTGAAAGAATGTATCATAGGGTCATTCCAAAATTATCTCAAGTAATAAAGAGTATTAATATTGGAATAGGGGTATTGCTTCTCTGGCAATAAAATAGCATAATTGAAGCAATTAAATTTAAGATATTATCTTAAATAAAAAAATTTCACTATGATTTTATATAGTGTTAAAAAAATGACTATTTTGTGTAAATGCTGCAGTAGTTCCCATTTTTCTCCCACAATGTTTTAGTTAAGCTTTAATTTAGTTCCAGAAAATAAATAATAGGGTAGATTTTTCATATTTCTCTAGACTTATCTACTGGAAAGGAATTTCAGAGCATGAAGATAATAAAATGAAGCAGAAATGAAAGAACACTTTAAATACTGACAATCTGTCCTTAAAATTTGGTTAAACATGGCTGCTTCTCAAAATTCTGTATTCTACCCACAGAAGTAAATTTCTATTTTAGTAGCTCTAAAAGAGGTGGGTGAGAGATTATTACTATGATAGTAAATAGCAAATACTTTGGCAAGTGTGAACAGAAGCACAAATAAAGACATTCACAAATACATTTTAACATCTCTTTGATGTGGTATGAATTACAAATCAGAATGAAAGCATTATGGTTATCTGACTGCAAGGTGCTGGTGGGGCATTATCAATGTAGCCAACACATTTACCTCCTGGATGTAGATTCATGGGACAAAAATGAGCCAAGCAAAGTGGTCAGGGAGAATAAAGCACAGGAAAAACTGCTAATTTGAGAACATTATCTCTTTTTGTCTGAAAAAAGGGAGCTTCTGAAGCATGGGAAGTATGTATCGGTGGTCATACTTCTACTCCATTATCTGGGGAGGGCCTGATGCAGATTCTGGCCACTCATATACGTCTGGCAGCAGAGAATCATATTCACTTCGCCATATTTTTTCTCTGATATATTTGGCCTTGTCCTCAGGTTCTGGGTATCGGAAAGCCATTTTATTAGCATAAAGATATTCTGTAACCTGAAAAATAAATAAGATAACTGTATGAATATTAACCTGTTTGAGAGAAAAAGTACTATTAAAAAACAAAGGAGTTAATTTAGAAGAATGGCATTTTTCTTTCTTCAAAATAAAACATAACAAACATTTGGAAACTATCAGAAGTTTAAAAGATGAAATAAAATTCACCTGCAATCTCACCAAAAATCTGACATATTTTAAAGTTACCCCCCACCTCACCACAAGAAATCACTGGCATTTCCTTAATACCTGAATCCAGCAAGCAGTTGTGAGTTTTACTCTGCGGCAGTCAAGTAGACCTATTTGCATAACCCACCCAGCCAGTGTCCTTCCCCTACACTCCTGCTGAAATGGTGTGTAGGACACTCTACTTTCCAGCCATACTGATTGGACTAGGGTGAAAACCTAACTCAAAGTGAGCCATATGTTTTTGCTCTAGAACTTGAATTAAAAAACACAGAAATTACTAAAAACAAGTGTTGGACACTAAAACTCTTGGTCAAGTAAAGTCAGGGCTAGAATCTATAAATGGCAACTCAGCACATCATCGAGTGCCAGGCATGTTCTCTGTACTTGACACAGGTATCTCATTTAATCCTCATAAGAACCCTATGAGGTAAGGACTATTATTGGTATTCTCATGTTCCATATAAGGGCACCAAAGTCTGAGGAGTTTAAGTGACTTGCCCAAGGTAGTTAAGTGAGAGCTGTGTTTCAAACCCAAAGCATTCTTATTCTAGATTCTAGACCCTAAATAGTTAAGCTAGATTATTCCCACCTAAACTGGCCTATGGATTTATGGTATTTGCAGCCAAGCTGCATACCATGACAAGTGGTGAGAACAAACCCTGTGAGCCTCAGTTTTGATGTATAATAAGGAAGTACGCAAAGCTTCCTCACAGGGTGGCACAGTACCTGTCATACAGTACGGTTCCACTTTAACTTAAAAAAAAAAAAAGTAACAAATGGTAAAAAAAAAAAAAAAAACATTCAAACAACTGTCATTCTTCCTCTCCTCCAATTCCCATTCCAAATAGTGACCATTATTAAAGTTTATTTCCATTTTATTAAAGGAAAACTTAACCAAAAAATGGTGGTTATAAAAAATAATACTTGGTCCCAGGAGCTTAATATCACTATATTTTGTGATGGAAAATGTGTTTTTATTTTCTAGTCTGCTGTAGAAAAAATATTTGTACATACAGAAAAGTCTGGGAGCAAGGCATGAGATTGCAGTGAGTTCTCAGTGGTGAGGCAGGCATGCAGGAGGGGACTGATGGCTCTCAGTAGAAGCTCAGTGGCCTTGGGTTGGGATGGAGGGCAGACACAGTACCTTTCCGACACCTTGCTTCTAAAAAGGGGAGCCTTAAGCAAATGGAGAAGGGGTAAAGTCTGCCCTGAGGAGGGCAAGGGGAAGAGACATGACCCTGGGGCTGTGCTCCTACACCAACACCAAGCGCAGACCTTCTGTTCCTCCTGTGTTACCTTTCATTTGGAAACAACAGTGATCTCTTAACTGGTATCTTCCAAATCTGTAATATCATTCTGTAAATTCTAAAGTTAAACTCTGTTCAGTCTAATTCTAGGCTCTAAAATCCTCAGTTGTTTTGCAATAATGAGGTATTCAGACTCCAGTCTGGCATTTGTGTATCTGTACAAACTGGCCTTAAGGTAACTTTCAAATTTTGTCTTAAGTCATTTTCCTACCTATACCTTACACTCCAGCTCAACTGGATTGGTTACTATTTCCTAAATATATCCTTTACCAATTCCCAATCTTTGCTTAGTTTATGCATTAAAATTAATGCAACAGTAACATTAATAGTCAAAGGGGTAAAATCTTATGATTGTTAGTATACAAGTTGAACATGTGGTTGATAAATTCCACATCCAATCCTGATGTTTAAGAAAACCTTAGTAAACTAGGAATAGAAGCCTACTTCTTTAAAAGATAAAATACTTATTTCAATCAAAAGCTAGCATCACATTTAACATTAAAATACAGGGATGTCTTTATTAACCCAATTGCTTAAAATGGTTCTTAAGTACCAGTGAATTTAGTAAGATGGGGAAAAAAGACCTATCCATATTTTAAAAAGAAAAATCATTTAAAGACTATTCAAAATTTAACAATTATAAAAGTACTGAGAAACTATGAAAATAATTAATGTTGTTGAAAGAAACTAGTTATAAAGAAACTCATAAAAATTAATACTTTCCCACAGATTAAAAATGACCAGTGAGGAAATGGATATGGAAAGAAAAATTTTAAATTTATCTAGGAAAATAATAAGAGATACCATATTTAGGTGAAGAAAATAACACAAATTATATTGAAAGACTTTAAAAAAAAAGACCTTGGTAAGCTTACAGATAATGAATGTGGAGGAGTCAATACTGGAAGACTTTATTTCACCAATTTAATATATAAATATGGCATAATTTTATAGTTTCAGGGTTTTCTTTGAATTCAAAAAACTGATAGAAAACTTCATCTGAAAGAATAAACAGTGTAGAGCACACAAAAAAATACTGAAAAAAAATCATAATGATGGGAAATACATAGTATCAAATAATACATATAAACAGTACCTAACAGTCAGACAAAGATAGTCAAGAACAGACTCCCAGGAACAGATTTAAGAATTTTACATTACTAGAAGTAGCATTTTCATCAATTAAAGCTGGGGCAACTGGATGACTACTTAGAAAAAAATGTTTCTCTGTCTCACATCACACACTAAAATAAATCTCAGATGAATTTAAAAACTTTGCTGTTAGAAAATACAGGTAGATATTAATATGATTTTGGAGTGGGAGAAGGCATTAACATTCACAAAAGGTGAAGAAACAATTCATAAAATAAACAGGTCATTCCATAAAAAAACTTTTGAAAAATGGCACATCAAACAATAGTGAAAATAAATGACAAATACCTGCACCATAGCAAATAGATGGATCACTACCCTAAATATATAAAGAGTCCTTATGAATCATATTAGAAAGGAGACTGTATCATAATATAAACATAAGCAAAGGTCATGATAGGTAGTTCAACAAATAAGTGTCAATAAGCAAAAAAATATTCTTCAATCCCAGGAATAAAATTCTTTAAATAAAAGTGAGTTACAGTTTTACCTATTAAATAGGCAATCCTAAAAAAAAAAAATTCCAAGTATTAGCAAAAGTGTGGGAAAACAGATACTCTCACATCTAACAGGTACAGTGTAATCAACACTTTCCTCTTGAAGAGATATTTGACAATATATATCAGAAGCCTTAGCATGTTACTGCCTTTCGGTCTTATGATTATCTTAAGGAAAAACAATCACAAATGTACATAAAGACTTATCTAAGTTCACTACCATATTATTTCTAACAAAATGAATACACTTAAAAGCCCAAAAACAGAACTGGTTAGCAAATTATGATATAATAACAAAGAGAATAATACCATGCTGTACTAATGAACACACATGAAAATTATTATTGATTTACCTAGGGAAAAGCTTGTAATATACTCAGTGGAAAAAAGTGCAGTGAGAAAACAATGACAAATAGGCACAGAAGACAGTGCATGTATGTGCATTTGTATCTGTGTGTGTCTGGGAAGAAAAAATGACTAAAAGGCAACAAATCCAAAATAATAATGAGGGTTATATTCTGGTACTAAGAATTTAAGTGACCTAAAATTTCTTCTTTAAACCCTCTAAATGTTTCAGATTTCCCTCTAATAAACTTGTGCCACTTGCATAAGAAAACACCATTAAAATTTATGCAAAGAGGTAGAAATTCTTACTTACTTTAATAGCAATGTTAATAGAAACTTCCTGAATATTAGCTAGTGGTGGGTAAAGTCTCCCTTGGGCTAGCTCTTTATCTGTCAATTGACTTGTCAATGCCTGAAGAGAAAAACAGCATTTTACTTTATTTAAATAACAGAATAATAAGGACTTAATAAAATGGAAAAAGGGTTGAGCAAGTACAGAATAATACAGGTAATATAATTCTCTTTATTTCTAGAAGGAATTCACTTAAAACTACTACAAAAATTAACACTGTTCATAACTAAACAATATAGAAATCACCATATTTAAAGACTTTTTGACATGCTAAAAAACACTATGAAATCATGATAAAAAAATTAATTTTATGGAGAAGTAGACAGGCAAATCGCAAAAGCAATGGGCAAGTAACTTCCTCTCTATTCATAAGGCAGATTTAACCCATTCCCTCTTTCTCTACTTTTGAGATCCATTCATTTTTATAATTCATCCTTTATAAAATAGCCTAATAATACTTAAAATATTTACCTTTGCAGCTTCTAGGAAAACATGGTCACTAATATGCCGGGTGTTACAGAGAATAACGGCTAAAGCCACGCCTAGAAAACATTTAAAATTGTTTATTCAGTAAAGTCACTTTTCAAATTATGAAAGAAGCCAAATAAATTCCTCATTTAAAGCAAATTAATTGTAACTTACCCCACCCCAAAGAGCCTCCAAGAAAACATAGAAACTGAGTGTTGAAACCAAATGACTATTACAATTCTTATTTACTAGAAGAAATAATTTTACAAATATGAAATGGCTTTTCTCAATTTAGTTTTTTACACTTACCAAAAATACAAATGAATAAACTCATCAACACTTGTTATGAAAACATCAATTCTGAGCCCACCTTTAACCCTCCATTTTTTGCTCTAAAGAGGCAACTACTTTTAATTCTTTTAGCTGATTATTTTAGTATTTATCTCTTTCACTTTTAAACAGCTTGCGTATATTTTTTCTGACTTCTGAGTTTTAGAAATCATTGTCTCCTTCCTGTGAAAAATAAGTATTTAGCTTTCTTTCACATTTCCACCCTTCTTCCCTGTATAGTTATAATATAATCTTGGTTGAATCAATATTCAATGTTTATATTATTAAGACTTCTTAAAGTGCTGTTCACAGCTGAGCTATGTGTTAACACTTCAAATTATTTCATGCTGAGATGATCATTCAATTATCTAAATCATCGTCTAGTATTTCAGTCACCTCACATGTTCTCTAATTTAATCCTCCAGAGTAAGTCTCTGCAGAAGCTCCATCTAGTCTGGTTGCTCTCCATTCCAGAAATGGAGTTGTCATTCTAGAAAACCCCTCTATGTTCATGAGGATTCCCTTTGCATTTTTCTAAGTTGAGTCCATATCCTAAATCCCACTTCTTCCTAGTTTTGTTACTCCCTCTTTATGGTAGGATATCTTAGTTAAAACTTGCTGTCAGCTATTCAGGGAGAGGGCCACATGGAGAAAGACACAATGGGTATACAACAAACGTTTGTGCTAAATCCCTATTTTACTCAACATAATCTTTCATGAGTGAACTAAAGATCACCATAAATTTATGGAAAATAAACAGAACAAAGAAATAAATATTTAAAGGAATCTTAGTAACTCTCAGGCAACATCTGAAGGGATGATACTGCAACCCTTAAAAGAAATAAAAGCAGCTATTAAAGAAGAGTGATTCTAGGACTAGAAAAATGTATTGGGAATAAAAAAAGTTTGAATCTACTGAACTGATGATATATGATATTAAACAATTGTTGATTTCCTTTGATATAATACCAGTATTATGGTTATATTTAATTTAAAAATTATTTCAGAGATACATACTGAAGTAGTTATAATGAAATGATACGATGTTTCTGATTTACGTTAAAATAACCCAATGAAGTAGGAGTGGGTGGAAAGAGAGATTAAATAAGAATGACCACATGTTGATAACTGCTGAAAGGTAGGAGATTGGAACACAGGACTTCATTCTTCCTTCTACTTTTGTACATTTGAAATTTTCCATAATCAAAAAGACTTTTAAATTAAACATACACTATGAGTACAAAAAAAAACCAGAACAGATACAGGTGAATGAATGAACATGATAGAAATCCCCCGATATTATGGAATAAAAAAGGCAGAGGTGAAAATGTGAAATATAACTTACAAATCAAGGACAATGTAGGGATTTGACCACAATCTAACACAAGTTCCATGAGGAAAAAACAGAAATAGGAGGAAAGAAATGAGGGGGGAAGAAGTTTTAAAAAACCTTTTGGGAAGGAAGATATAGTGAGCTGGTCCACCCACAGAGAAACACATGATAAATAATTGAAATAAGCCCAAAACTGGATGCATCTCAGTAACTTTTCAGATATCTAATGATAAAGAGAAAAATTTTAACATTTTGGAAGAAAAAGCTAATACGTATAAAGAAATGAGACTTTCACTGACACCACCTTTCTCTTCAGCCACTAAGCGTGAACAGGGAAATGTTTTCAAAGGTCTGAAAAAAATGACTGTGAATCTACAAATCTCTACTCAACCAAACTATCAAGAGAGAGGACAAAATAAAGACATTTTCAGATATGTAAAAACTCAGGAAGTTTTCACCCATGTTTTACAAAAAAAACATATTCAAAGACGTATTGCAGAATAATGAGACCAGAGAGGAATAGTGCACATGTGTGTGAAAAGAGTGAGCTACATGAGACACAAGGAGCAACTTTCTGGGGAGTAGGGCTGGAGGAATGAAGAAAGCTGGCGGCACTTTAGAGGAGGATTCATTACTTGACCCTTGAAACACTTTACTCTGAGGGTCAAAAATTTTGTGACACAGAAGCACATTTTCTACTGTATCTATCAAATCACTTCTTTATTTGGATGTGCATAACATTATCTATAATTTTAGCATCTATCTATATGCAAAACATGGAAAACAATAGAACACAATGTAGATGTAAAAAAAAAACAACCCTCCCTATAATGGAGAAATACTGTCGGACTAAAATTTAGAGATGGATAATAAGAGATAAGGAACTTAAGTACCAATTTTTTTTTCATTTTTCACTGTGGCAGGTGAATAAAAACTGTCTCAAGATACTACTAGGAAAACGAAAAGTAGTGACACACATTGAGAGGTAGAAGAAGTAAGGTATTAGTACTATTACCTATATTTCACAGTGGGAAGTTCACACACACAGTCTAGAATTGTAAGAATTAAGATAAGAGGAGGTAAGTCTACTAGTCATGATGGTAACCATCAGAAAAATCTGAAAGTGAACCCTGAAGAGTGGTTATAGTGGGGTGACAGTGGGGTTCCAAGGACACAAAGAGGGTTTAATAATCATAACATTCTGTTCCTCCTACATTTTTATGAACCATGCTTATTATTCCTATAATAAAAACAAGTTAAATGAACAATTAGAATAAATAAGTTTTCAGGGAAAATAGAGCAAATTGAATTTGCAAAATTTCTTGACTGTCCCTGAACATGCATACCAAAATCCTGTAAATATTGCTATTCATTTTCATCTTAAATTCTAATTTCATGAAACATTTTACTGTAATTAGTTATTGCTCTATGACATAAATACTGGTGGCGTTTACCTGGAAAAATATAGACATTGTTGCCTTGACCTGGTGTAAAGAGTCGCCCATCACTAAGTGTCACTGGCCCAAATGGACTGCCACTGGCAAACAGACACCTTCCCTATTAAGAAATGAAAATAACTTCAATTTTGTCACTTTATGTGGACTAGAAAATTAAACTCTGTAGTGAAGTAGACCAATATAATACTTGCAAACAGGCACAATATACTATATAACATAATCCTTTCACTTAAATCATTAGAATGAGGTGTTTTTTTTTGCTATCATTAATCTACAATTACATGAAAAACACTATGTTTATCAGGCTCCCCCCCTCACCAAGTTCCCCCCCCCACCAGTACAGTCACTGTCCATCAGCGTAGCAAGATGCTGTATAATCACCACCTGTCTTCTCTGTGTTGTACAGCCCTCCTGTACCCCCCCACAACACTATACATGCTCATTGTAATGCCCCCTTTCTTTTTTCCCGCCCTTATCCCTCCCTTCCCACCCATCATCCCCAGACCCTTTCCCTTTGGTCCACAGAATGAGGTTTTATACAAGTGCACATTCAAATGAAGTTGAAAAATGTCCTTTAATAAACTTAAAAAAACCTGACACTTCTGTTTCCTTTAAAAACATAAAAATATAGATGGCCTACAAATATCATCCCAAATAGCAAAGAGTGCTGTAAACATCTGCAAATGAAGGGAAAACATCAAAAATGGAACTGCTACCATTGACTGTGCCTCTGTTGTTTCTGGCTGTGTATCAGGTGCTTTATATTTGTTAATGCAGTTAATTTAGCTCAAATAAAAGCCTTATGAGAGTACCATCATCTCCATTTCACTGATACAAAAAAAAAAAAGAGAAAACCACCTCAGAAAGCTAAGGCTTTATATTTCCAAGTACTTTGTAAAAAGTCACATATACAATTTTATCATTTAACCATTCTTTTAAGTAATTCCAAAGGTTTTCTATAACTCTATTATAATATAATGCCCCTCAGGCACTTATAAAACAGGTATATGGTATAACCACACTGTCACCCCAGAAAAATATGGCATGTTGTCTTGTTAAAGAAAAATAAGTCTCGAGGAGGGGAGCCAAGATGGCAGCGTGAGGAGAGCAGTGGAAATCTCCTCCCAAAACCACATATATTTTTGAAAATACAACAAATACAACTCTTCCTAAAAGAGAGACCAGAAGACACAGGACAACAGTCAGACTACATCCACACCTGCAAGAACACAGCGCCTTGTGAAGGGGATAAGATACAAGCCGCGGCCCGGAGGGACCGAGGCACCCTTCACCCCAGCTCCTGGCGGGAGGAGAGGAGTCGGAGTGGGAAGGGAGAGGGAGCCCAGGACTGCTAAACACCCAGCCCTAGCCGTCCACACCAGAGTGCAGACACACTGCGTGCATGGGGTGCTGGAAACTAGGGAAACAGGACAGTAAGACCAGTGAGCGGGTCCCCGCAGCCGGTGCCCCTGGGACAAAGAAAAGCGAGTGCTTTCTGAATGTCTTAAAGGGACAGGGACCCCACAGCTGGACAGAAGCGTCCCGGGACACTTAACTCAGCAGCTGAGAATCCCGGGGAACTCTGGGCACCCTAACCCCCTGGACAGCAGGGCAGCTCAGAGGCCCCTCACGGAGATAAACAGCCTCCCGGCCGTTTTCCCTCCAACATGGCTCAGTCATATCAGAGCAGCAGCCCGAGGCAGGCCACACCCACAGAAACCACGGAGTTAAACTCCATAGTGGAGGGGCAAGAATCAGAAGCCCCGTCTGCACACAGCTGCCCAGCACAAGCTGCTAGAGGACACTGTTCTCCCAGGAGAGGAAGGCCACAAACCAACAAGAAAGGATGTTCTCCCAGCCATCACTTGCGCCAGCTCCACAAACTATCTCTATCGCCATGAAAAGGCCAAAGAATTTGATACAGACCAAAATCACAATCCCTGAGAAGGAGATAGCCCTAACCAGTCTTCCTGAAAGAGAATTCAAAATAAAAATCATAAACATGCTGACGGCGCTGCAGAGAAATATACAAGAGCTAAGGGATGACGTCCGGAGGGAGATTACAGAAGTGAAACAATCTCTGGAAGGGTTTATAAGCAGAATGGATAAGATGCAAGAGGCCATTGATGGAATAGAAACCAGAGAACAGGAACGCATAGATGCTGATGCAGAGAGAGATAAAAGGATCTCCAGTAATGAAACAATATTAAGAGAACTGTGTGTCCAATCCAAAAGGAACAATATCCGCATCATGGGGTACCAGAAGAAGAAGAGAGAGAAAAAGGGATAGAAAGTGTCTTTGAAGAAATAATTGCTGAGAACTTCCCCAAACTGGGGGAGGAAATAGTTGCTCAGACTACGGAAGCACGCAGAAATCCCAACAGAAGGGATCCAAAGAGGACAACACCAAGACACATAATAATTAAAATGGCAAAGGTCAAGGACAAGGACAGAGTATTAAAGGAAGCCAGAGAGAGAAAAAAGGTCACCTACAAAGGAAAACCCATCAGGCTATCATCAGACTTCTCAACAGAAACCTTACAGGCCAGAAGAGAATGGCATGATATACTTAATGCAATGAAACAGAAGGCCCTTGAACCAAGGATACTGTATCCAGTACGATTATCATTTAAATATGAAGGAGGGATTAAACAATTCCCAGTTAAGCAAAAGTTGAGGGAATTTGCCTCCTACAAACCACCTCTACAGGGTATTTTAGAGGGACTGCTCTAGATGGCGGCACTCCTAAAAAGAGCACAGAACAAAACACCCAACATATGAAGAATGGAGGAGGAGGAATAAGAAGGGAGAGAAATAATCATCAGACTGTGTTTATAATAGTTCAATAAGTGGGTTAAGTTAGACAGTAAGGTAGTAAAGAAGCTAACCTTGAACCTTTGTTAAAAACGAATCTAAAGCCTGCAAAGGCAATAAGTACATATCTCTCAATAATCACCCTAAATGTAAATGGACTGAATGCACCAATCAAAACACACAGAGTAATAGAATGGATAAAAAAGGAAGACCCATCTATATGCTGCTTACAAGAGACTCACCTCAAACCCAAAGACATGCACAGATTAAAAGTCAAGGGATGGAAAAAGATATTTCATGCAAACAACAGGGAGAAAAACCCAGGTGTTGCAATACTAGTATCAGACAAAATAGACTTCAAAACAAAGAAAGTAACAAGAGATAAAGAAGGACACTACATAATGATAAAGGGCTCAGTCCAACAAAAGGATATAACCATTATAAACATATATGCACCCAATACAGGAGCACCAACATATGTGAAACAAATACTAATAGAATTAAAGGAGGAAATAGAATGCAATGCATTCATTTTGGGAGACTTCAACACACCACTCAATCCAAAGGACAGACCCACCAGACAGAAAATAAGTAAGGACACAGAGGCACTGAACCACACACTAGAACAGATGGAACTAATAGACATCTATAGAACTCTACATCCAAAAGCAACAGGATACACATTCTTCTCAAGTGCACATGGAACATTCTCCAGAATAGACCACATACTAGGCCACAAAAAGAGCCTCAGTAAATTCCAAAAGATTGAAATCCTACCAACTTTTCAGACCACAAAGGTATAAAACTAGAAATAAATTGTACAAAGAAAACAAAAAGGCTCACAAACACATGGAGGCTTAACAACATGCTCCTAAATAATCAATGGATCAATGATGAAATTAAAACAGAGATCAAGCAATATATGGAGACAAATGACAACAACAGCACAAAGCCCCAACTTCTGTGGGACACAGCAAAAGCAAAACAGTCTTAAGAGGAAAGTATACAGCAATCCAGGATATTTAACAAAGGAAGAACAATCCCAAATGAATAGTCTAATGTCACAATTATTGAAATTGGAAAAAGAAGAACTAATGAGGCCTAGGGTCAGCAGATGGAGGGATATAATAAAGATCAGAGAAGAAATAAATAAAATTGAGAAGAATAAAACAATAGAAAAAATCAATGAAACCAAGAGCTGGTTCTTTGAGAAAATAAACAAAATAGATAAGCCTCTAGCCAGACTTATTTAGAGAAAAAGAGAGTCAGCACACATCAACAGAATTAGAAACGAGAAAGGAAAAATCACGACGGACCCCACAGAAATACAAAGAATTATTGGAGAGTACTATGAAAACCTATATGCTAACAAGCTGGAAAACCTAGGAGAAATGGACAACTTCCTAGAAAAATACAACTTTCAAGACTGACCAAGGAAGAAACACAAAAGTTAAACAGACCAATTACCAGCAACGAAATTGAAGCGGTAATCAAAAAACTACCCAAGAACAAAACCCCTGGGCCAGATGGATTCACCTTGGAATTTTATCAGACATACAGAGAAGACATAATATCCATTCTCCTTAAAGTTTTCCAAAAAATAGAAGAGGAGGGAATACTCCCAAACTCATTCTATGAAGCCAACATCACCCTAATACCAAAACCAGGCAAAGACCCTACCAAAAAAGAAAACTAGAGACCAATATCCCTGATGAGCGTAGATGCAAAAATACTCAATGAAATATTAGCAAACCGAATTAAAAAATACATCAAAAGGGTCATACACCATGACCAAGTGGGATTCATCTCAGGGATGCAAGGATGGTACAACATTCAAAAATCCATCAACATCATCAACCACATCAACAAAAAGAAGGACAAAAACCACATGATCATCTCCATACATGCTGAAAAAGCATTTGACAAAGTTCAACATTCATTCATGATAAAAACTCTCAACAAAATGGGCACAGAGGGAAAGTACCTCAACATATTAAAGGCCATATATGATAAACCCCCATCTAACATCATACTGAACAGTGAGAGGCTGAAAGCTTTTCCTCTGAGATCGGGAACAAGACAGGGATACCCACTCTCCCCACTGTTATTCAACATAGTACTGGAGGTCCTAGCCATGGCAATTAGACAAAACAAAGAAATACAAGGAATCCATATTGGTGAAGAAGAAGTCAAACTGTCACTATTTGCAGATGACATGATATTGTGCATAAAAAACCCTAAAGACTCCACTCCAAAACTACTAGAACTAATATTGGAATTCAGCAAAGTTGCAGGATACAAAATTAACACACAGAAATCTATGGCTTTCCTATACACTAACAATGAACTAATAGAAAGAGAAATCAGGAAAACAACTCCATTCACAATTGCATCAAAAAGAATAAAATACCTAGGAATAAACCTAACCAAGGAAGTGAAAGACCTATACCTTGAAAACTACAAGACACTCTTAAGAGAAATTAAAGAGGACACGAACAAATGGAAACTCATCCCATGCTCCTGGCTAGGAAGAATTAATATCATCAAAATGGCCATCCTGCCCAAAGCAATATACAGATTCGATGCAATCCCTATCAAATTACCAACAGCATTCTTCAATGAACTGGAACAAATAGTTCAAAAATCCATATGGAACCACTAAAGACCCCGAATAGCCAAAGCAATCCTGAGAAGGAAGAATAAAGTGGGGGGGATCTTGCTCCCCAACTTCAAGCTCTACTACAAAGCCACAGTAATCAAGACAATTTGGCACTGGCACAAGAACAGAGCCACAGAACAGTGGAACAAAATAGAGAGTCCAGATATTATCCCAAACATATATGGTCAATTAATATATGATAAAGGAGCCATTGGCATACAATGGGGAAATGACAGTCTCTTCAACAGATGGTGCTGGCAAAACTGGACATGTACATGTAAGAGAATGAAACTGGATCACTGTCTAACCCCATACACAAAAGTAAATTTGAAATGGATCAAAGACCTGAATGTAAGTTATGAAACCATAAAACTCTTAGAAAAAAACATAGGCAAAAATCTCATGGACATAAAACATGAGTGACTTCTTCATGAACATATCTCCCCGGGCAAGGGAAACAAACGCAAAAATGAACAAGTGGGACTATATCAAGCTGAAAAGCTTCTGTACAGCAAAGGACACCATCAATAGAACAAAAAGGCATCCTACAGTATGGTAGCATATATTCATAAATGACAGGTCTGATAAAGGGTTGACATCCAAAATATATAAAGAGCTCAAGCAACTCAACAAACAAAAAGCAAATAATCCAATTAAAAAATGGACGACGAGCTGAATACACAGTTCTCTAAAGAAGAAATTCAGATGGCCAACAGACACATGAAAAGATGCTCCACATCGCTTGTCATCAGAGAAATGCAAATTAAAACCACAATGAGATATCACCTCAC
This sequence comes from Manis javanica, assembly GCF_040802235.1. Taxonomy (NCBI): domain Eukaryota; kingdom Metazoa; phylum Chordata; class Mammalia; order Pholidota; family Manidae; genus Manis; species Manis javanica. Next base: position 104,367,841 of record NC_133164.1, on the reverse strand, counting down.
ACCAGTAAGGATTGCCATTATCAAAAAGAAAAACAATAACATATGTTGGTGAGGTTGTGGAGAAAGGGGAACCCTCCTACACTGCTGGTGGGAATGTAAATTAGTTCAACCATTGTGGAAAGCAGTATGGAGGTTCCTCAAAATGCTCAAAATAGAAATACCATTTGACCCAGGAATTCCACTTCTAGGAATTTACCCTAAGAATGCAGCACTCCAGTTTGAAAAAGACAGATGCACCCCTATGTTTATTGCTGCACTATTTACAATAGCCAAGATATGGGAGCTACCTAAGTGTCCATCAGTAGATGAATGGATAAAGAAGATGTAGTATATATTCACAATGGAATATTACTCAGTCATAAGAAAAAAACAGATCCTACCATTTGCAACAACGTGGATGGAGCTAGAGGGTATTATGCTCAGTGAAATAAGCCAGGCGGAGAAAGACAAGTACCAAATGATTTCACTCATATGTGGAGTATAAGAACAAAGGAAAACTGAAGGAACAAAACAGCAGCAGAAGCACAGAACCCAAGAATGGACTAATAGTTATCAAAGGGAAAGGGACTGGGGATGATGGGTGGGAAGGGAGGGAGAAGGGTGGGGAAAAAGAAAGGGGGCATTACAATTAGCATGTATAGTGCGGGGACGGGCACAGGGAGGGCTGTGCAACACAGAGAAGACAAGTAGTGATTTTACAGTATCTTACTACCCTGATGGACAGTGACTGTGAAGGGTATGTGGTGGGGGACTTGGTGAAGGGGGAAGCCTAGTAAATATAATATTCTTCATGTAATTTAGATTAATGATACCAAAAAAAAAAAAGAAAAAAAAGAAAAATAAGTCTCTAAATTTGTTGTATCCATCAATTTTAGTACTGAGCTCTATAACGGCATATGCATCCTGTTATTAGTACTTCTAAGTACTAATACTTAGTACTAACACATTCAGTACTTCTAAGAGAATCAGATGCCCATGAAATTGAAAAGTACCTGAAAGTTAATATACAGATCCTTTATGTATCATTTTCCCTCAACAAATCCCATCCATTTCACCCATCCCCAGCTGAAAAGACAGAGCAAGAAAACCATAGTTCTCAAGCAGTAAAACTAGTTCTGCAGTACTTGAGATGTAACTAAAGTCAGTCACATATAAACACTCCTTAGATTAAGTGAAACGGTGATTTATAGAAAAATGAACTCCCTCTAAACGATAGGCTAGACAAACTGACATGACATGTGAACACTGAGAGTTCCTGTAAGTATTTAAACAATGCTTTTGGTCTTCTCTTCCCTAGACCTACAAATGTGTATTACAGCATATGAGTAATTCTTCTTCCAAGTATAGTAGACCTTTGGCATTAGTAGATTTAATACTCAAGAATTTGACCCTTTAGAACAATCTGAAGGACTACAACGTATAACAATTATTACTTCTACAAGACAAACTTTTCATTTCAAAGTGATACAAGCTTTACAGTGCAGAAACAAGTCAACTATGCTAGTGGTGGGCCCAGATGGCTGTCTTGGTCCTATGACCCCAGACAGCTTTATCATTTTCTACAGATAGCTCTTATCATGCTCTACCCGTGCAGCTCTACTTCTGACAAAAAGAAAATGTGTTTCTTTGAAGGTTAAGGTCAATTCATGGTTACTGTCATACAGGTTACCATAATAACAATGTGCAAGATAATATAGATTATTTTTCTGGCACCATTAACTTCAGTAGCTTTATATACTGGATTATACAATATAGCTTTTTATGGTAAAAATATGTCTTGATGATATGAGTAAATCTGGAGATTTAGAAAGACCTTGAGCATCTACTCTTCAAAGGCAAGATTCTATAGCAGTTAATCTTTTCTAGGACATTATTATTTTTTTCTTTCATAATCAACGTATAGCTTAAGTATGGCCAGACCTTAAAAATGACAGTATTCTCCTGAAGTCCAGGTTGGTCTATTCTTGTTCTATGACCAATGGGCCATTAAAATATGAAAAGGTTAAAAAAAAAAGTATTTTTCTCACTAAGCAGCAGAGGGTGTTAGAGTAACACCTAGACTTCGCTCCCCTGGAAGCAAAAGGAGAATAAAAATTTAAGGGGTGACTGCAAATATATAAATTTATGTCATTATTTTACATAACAGTAAGAAAGGCTTTATGTAAAATTAAACTGTGACTTTTAAAAACCACTTTAAAGAGATAATACCATTTCAAAGTTATAAAAATTGTGAACAGATTTAAAGATAAGTATATCAAACTAGTCTCCCTGGGGAGTCATTCCAATAATGTACATGTATTATAATAATATTTATTCACAAAATGAATTCTTAAATTTTGAGCAGTCTTCTAGAGATAAACTACTTTCCAAAACATTTTTTTATTTTGGAAATGCCAAAACCTATGATACACTGAGTATATTTATCAAATAGTTATTATATAACACTAAGATTTAATTTGGGCGATAATAACCATTAGGTAAAGATTAGTGAATAGGATGAGCAATCAAGTTAAAAGTAACCACATTTTGATACAAGGATAGAGACAGTATATTCAAGAGAATGAATTTTAAAAAAATCTATATTCTGATTTCATGGATAATTTTTTTAAAAGATTTTTGACTAACAAAAAGTGGTAATATAGATGCAAAAGGAATTTTGGGAGAATACAGGTGTCAAACTAAAATATTTAACAATGAGAAAAAAAGAATGCTAAGTATATTAAGAGCATGACTAGTAAGTTCAGAAAGTTCTGAGGGAGTTCTTGGCAATGGTCTTCTAGGTTGTTTCATACCAATTCACCCTCTGGGAACAATCAGAAAAACTGAATACATTAAAAATATTTTTTAAGGAAGCAGGAATGGTACCAAGATAGTGAGAGCTTGAAGGTGGGAGATATTCAAGATCCAAAAGAAGAGGAAAGCAAGATATGACAGCTCAGTATTTGTCAAAATAAAATGTTTAACAATGAGAAAAAAAGATGACTGCATCCCCCTTAAAATGACTGCTGATTTCAAAAGCAAACCTTTGGTCGAGAGCCTGAGCAGCAGGAGTCTCATGATGAAAGAGAGAGAAAAATTCAGGGACTACTAGGGATGAGGGGCACTGATGAATACCCCAGGGCTAAAAGGGGACACACTGGGAGAAAGGGTTGACTGTGGAAACAGACTACGCATCACATGGACAACATCCTGATTAGGCTATGGTGAGCTACCCCAGTCTATAGCCACCAGAAGAAAAGTCAGAGACCCTCTGGAGGAAGATAACTTCACTAAGAACATCAAATTATTGCTATATAATTCTTCATCCACAACTTCTAGTACCTTTTCTAAGGAAACAAAAGTAAAAATAAAACTAGGCTTACAAAAAGTAACAACTGGAAAACCAAGAGGAAAGACAGATAATAGAAAGGGACTCACAGAGTGAGGTATTTGTTACTATTAGACATTAAGAGTCACATATCTGAGAAATTTAATGATAAGATAGAAAATTTTAGCAGAGAACTGCAAGCTATACAAAAAGATCAAATAAGTATTTAAAAATTGCCTAAACTGTGAGGTGTGATAACGATACTGTGGTTGTATTTTTAAAAGAATCTTTAGCTTTTGAGAGATATACTATAATATTTATAATGAGATAATGTCTGAGACCTGCTGCAAAATAATCTAGTATGGGTAAGATGTGGAAGAAACAAGCTTGGTGATGAGTGGATCATTTTTGAAGCTAGTGGGGAGTTAATTATACTATTCTACTTCTGTATGTCTGAAATTTACCATAACAAAAATTTTTTTTTAACTTAGTGGAGACAACAATATTTACCACAGATTTATTATTCTCAATCACATGGTCTAATAACTATTACTGCTGGATATTATTGCAAACAAGTCTTTAAAAATACTTCCTAGTGCTGTTTAAGGATCACTTATGAGAACAATACAGAAAGTGATTACATTCCTATAGAACAGTAGGAAAAAAACAACTTTCCTAATTGTATGTAAGCAGATACCTGTAATTAGGATATAACGCAGTGGCAGTTCAAATAATTCAAAAGAATTAAATATTAAACACTTTGGATGAAAGTAAAAATTTGTTTCTAACAGCTGACATATGACTCAAACAATGGCCCTCATAAAGGTGGTGAAGACAGAAACACTGATGGTGAAGATACATTTGAAGAGGGTAAAAAGAATCATTTCATGAAATGTGAGGGCAAAAAGCAGCATTTGTTTATAAAGTGAGTATTTCTATAATATGTGACTTTAAGTCTGTGTCACTAAATTAGTGAATTATAAAAAGAATCAAAGAAATTCTGCAAATGAAAATAAAATTAAGAACTTAACAACAGACAAACACAGCTAAAAGAAGAATGCATACTGGAAGATAAACCCAAAGAAAATCACCAGGTTGAAACAGATAACAAACAGCATGGTATAAACAGAAAACAGATATGAAATACATGAAATGTGGTGAAAAAGTCTGATATTCACATAATTGGAGTTCCAGAAGAGGAGAGAGAGAATGTGGCCATATCAGAGATATTTACAAAATAGGCCACAGACACACATACAAAGAGGACATCAAGCTACATATTCAGGAGTTCTATAATCCCCAGGTAGAATAAGTACAAAGAAAACCACATGTAGGTCCTCTCTAGTGGACCTAAAACCCCAGATAAAATGATGTATCAAAAGGAAAACAGAAGTAAGAGAACAACAGGACATCTTCAAATTTCTGAAACAAAGTATCTACCAATTTTTACTTCTATGTACCATTGAAAATACCCTTCAAAATGACGGCAAAATAAAGGAATTATCAAGAGAATTTATCAGACCTACACTTAAGGGAAGCTCTTTTGGTAGAAGGAAAATGATCCTAGACAGAAACACAGACATGCAGGAAGGGTGGAATGGCAAAAAAAATATTACAATTAAAATATACATAAATCTAAATGAGTATTTTTATTTAAAAAAACAGTAATGTCTTTTGGGCTTTAAAATGTAGAGAATTAAAATGCACAAAAGGTATAAGGGTATTAAAATGCAGATATAAGGTAACTGTAGTCCAAACTGATACAAGCAATAATTTCTATCAGAATTTGATGATCCATGATGGTCCATGAGTGCACATTACAATCTGCAGAGTAACCATGAAAACAATTATGCCAGAATGTATAACAGGCAAAATGAGGGAGTACAGTAGACATAACCAATTCATAGTTATTATCACTACCTCTGTAAGTGTATATGCTTCTTCAGCCGTGCACTCAGCCTTTGCTGTAGGGTTACTTAATGCAAATATTATAGGCCTTTCATTGATATCAGCCATGGCTTTGATTACATCAGAGGTGAAAAGTCGGCCCGCTCCTGCAACTCCTGTAATAAATCAGGGGACAAAAAGCAACTTCATTATAAATAAAATAAAGCAATTCTTATTGACAGCATTTCTATATACATTTAATATAACAAAAGCACATGCAAACTCCCATTATAAAGATATATTCTGCATTGCTGAGATAATGCCAATCTCAATCTGAAAAGAAAAACAATAAAAAGCCAGAAGTTTTCACTTAAATATTGTCTACCCAAGCCTTAGTAAACTGTGGGGAAAAAAAAAATTTAAGACTATCTCCATTACTCTAATTAAGAAGATAAAACTTGCTATGACTAGAGTGAAGTTTGAGGACATTATGCTAAGTAAAACAGCTAGTCACGAGTGACAAGTACTGTATAATTCTATTTATTTGAGATACCTACAGTAGTCAATCTCTGAGACACAGAAAGGAGAACGGTGGTTGCCAGCTGCAGAGGGAATGCAGCTGTTCTTTAATGGGGTATAGAATTTCAGTTTTGCAAGGTGAAAGAGTTCTGGACATTGGTTGCACCACCATGTGTATGTACTTAACACTACCTAACTGTACTTAAAAATGGTTATGGTGGCAAATTTTGTTATATATATTTCACCGCCATTAAACATTTTAAAAAGACAGACATTTGCATCTCAAATGTAAATTGCTAATCTCTGTGGCACTCATTACAAAATTATAGGAATTCAGAAGGGATAAAAGACCACCTTGACTAAAGCTATCCACTTTCTTGTTACAGTTCCGTTTAATGACCTTTTATTAAGCCTCTACAATGTCTCACTGTATTAGGCCTTTAGGATATAAAAATGAGTATAATGCAGACAGCTTATAGTTGAGAGAAAAACAGCAAAGTAAACAGAAAATGAGCAAACCTGTAACAAGTGCTAAGGATGCAGTTATGGAAGCACAGCATGAAGGAAGAACACAGCCCGTGCGGGGAATTCGGGGATGGGCAAGTGATACCTCAGCTGAGTACTTATCCACCTCATTCAGTAAGAAGGCTTATATTCAAAGTTGAAGTAATTAATTTTTAATTCCAATATGTAATAAAGAAAAATACTGATCTGGAGATTGTAGCCTGTAGTGCTTGCTGTCACTCTGGGCTATAAGAAATAGTCACGTATTTTGGGCAAGTTGCTTAACATCTCTTTGGTTGTTTTCTTATGTAAAAAAGCAATTTATACTCAGTGTTTCTGTGTGTGGAGGTAGTGGACATATTCTTATGAGTACATGAGTTCTAAAGAATTATCTTTTTGTTTCCTTGACCCTCCAAAGATCGAATCAATGGAGAGATGTTTAGGTTTTCCTTACTGAATTTTGAAAGAAATGGACTAAATGACCTTTAAGATTTCTTGTTCTAAAAAAATCATGAGTTTTAATCAGTAAAAAAGCTAATACAGACATACTTTTCCTGACCACAGAAACTTAACTGTTTATTACTATTTTACTCTTTAACATTCAATAGGGTCCCTATGTGAAACTGATAAAATTACAGGAAAAATTATGGATTCAAATCTTATAGCTACAGAGGAAATGAAAATAGCTCCATATTTGAAAGACTTACATTTTCTGCTGTGAACGTAATGCCATGTTGGCACACTCTGATGTCAGCTATGCAATGTCTGACCCTCAAAACGCACCAAGAGCTTTCTGCTTTGTTGCCAATGAAAATCTTTGACTCTGCATAGCATTTTCTTGGTTACAGTCTGTCAAATGATTGTGATCTTTTTCAGGTTTTGAGCCCAACAGTCATACCAACTGTAAAAGCAAAGCATGATCTATGGTACTGCTTCTAGCACTTAAAAATAAAAGCAGCATCTGCTTTAACTGAACTTTACACATTGTAACCAAAAGGCTATCACAGGGAACATACATTCTGAAAGCTAGGTAAAATCTGTCAATTCGTTTTTTTAGTAATCCTGCGTGGTAGTTATGACTGGCAACGTATAGGTAAGTTACAGAATGATATGCCAACAACTTTACTTACCAATTATAGCTGAAGGCTTGAGTATATTTACTGCATCTTCAAAAGTATCAGGTATGCTCTCTGGGGCTGAGTGAGCAAATGGTTCCTGATGACTCTCTATTTTAGCTTTCCGTCCCTGGATTTTTAGAAAAAATAAAGTATTTTTTTGTAAATGCTTACTTACTGAGGACTAACTGATAAGATCTCATCATTAGGAGTCACGTGTTTCTACAACAGGAATGTCCTCTCATTTTCACTTACTTTTCTCTTCAACCTGTATTTTCCAATTCTAAACTCATGTGTCCATAAGCCCAAATATAAAACATAAACGGAATCCCATTGTAACCAAAAACTCTCTAATCCCTTTCAAAAATTCATTTACACTGTGAACTCTCCTATATCCAACATGGCACAAAGGCATACAATCTTTTATTTGGGTTAGATGATTTTGGAATTAAAAATTTTTCTTTAGAAATGTATTATGATGATGTATCAAATATTATAAATACCCTCCCCCAATGGTATCCCACATCTGAACAAAACTTATGAATAGTCACAGCAAGAGCAAAAGGTTAAAATTACAAACATCCTCTCTGGTTTTGTTCCCAGATAAGTTCAGGTCAGTCAAATTTGTTACCAAATAAATTTCATAAAAACAGGATTTCAGAATTACAGACTGACATCATGGATTTATACTACCAAGAGTTCAGAAACATGAGAAATAATGAATTCTGGTACAAAATGGCTGAAGGAGAAAAGATGTTTCCCTCCCTAAATATCACGTCAAAAACTATACAAATTAAATCTTCAGTAGTGTGGCAGAGCCAGGAGAGGTATCATGGATAAACTAGATCAATTTAGAATTTCTCAACAAGCTAAAAAGCCAACCAGATGGAGAGACCAATCTTCTGATTTTGACAAAAGAGAAGGTGAATTTTTTCATCAGAACTTCAGGATAACCCTGGATAAGAGTCAGCAGGGGCTGGGAAGCAGCGAACCATCACCGGTTGGTTGCGAAAATAATTGAAGGACCGAAACAGAGCCTCAAAAGATCCAGTTTTTTGGAACAGTGCCTTCTTTTTTTTGGCTTAAACAACAAACATTTATTTCTCACAGTTCTGGAGGCCTCCAGATCTGGTGTCTTCCCGTTATACTTGCACATGGTGGAGACCAGAGAGAGGAAGCAAGTTCTCCCTTTTCTTTTCTCTTTTTATAAGTAACATATTATTGATATACACTTTAATGAAGGTTTCACATGAAAAAACAATGTGGTTACTACATTCACCCATATTATCGAGTCTCCCCCATATCCCATTGCAGTTCATGGTCCATCAGTGTAGTAAGATGCCACAGTTCCACTATATGCCTTCTCTGTGCTACACTGTCTTCCCCGTGACCCCCCCCACACCATGTGTACTAAACATAATACCCCTCAATCCCTTTCTCCCTCCCTCCCTATCCACCTTCCCACATCCCTCCCTTTGGTAACCGCTAGTCCCTTCTTGGAGTCTGTGAGTCTCCTGCAGAACAGCGGCTTCTTACTCTTGCCCCAGGAGGACCACAGCTCTCCAAACAGGTTCAACAGGAAATCCCACATCTCAAATGGGAGGGCAGCGTTGTGGGTCACCAGGAGAGACTGGAAGCCTGATACCTATAGGTCAAGCTATTTACACATCCTCAAAGAAAAGTTTACTCTGAACTTGCCAATGAACAGGGATTCTCAACTGTGTTAACCGATACCTTACTCATTCTAGATCTGACTTGTTACAAATAAGATAAAAAATCACAGAACATTTGTGAAAACCAGTATCACAAAAAAAGAAATGCCAAACTAATTTTGTATCAGTAAAAACATATTCCCCCAATAGTTTTCTAAAAGTACAATGTCCTATAATCCTTGAATGTTATATAAAAGCAAATACAGCAGTTATAGCTCACTGGGGGGGCAGTGCAGATAAATGGTTAACAGAACACAGACTTCAGTTAGGCTACCTGGATGGGAATCTTACCTCCATCACTCATAAGCTGATGATGGATGACCTTGGAAAAGTCACTTGACCTTTTCAAACTTCAATTTTCAACATTTGTATAATTTTGCAGATTTTTGAGAAGATTAAATGAAATAATACATGTAAAATTTTATCACAATGTCTGGTACATTTTAAACTACATTTTAATCATAATTTATAATTATGTGTCATTTACTCAATCTTCATTCACACACTAATTTCTCATACTAATAGAACACTGACACTAATTAATTAAGATTTCAGAACTGGAACAAACTGAGATAAGCTTGCTCCAAAGAAATCAGTAACAAGTAACTGCTGTGTCATATACTGTAAAAATACAACAGCATTGTGTACTGGAGAAGTTCAACTAAAAAACAATTTACTTATACTTCAGTGTTACACAGTACAAGATACAAGGCATTTCTTAAACTACTAAAAATGGCAATCAATGCTAAGAAGGCAGGCAAGTCCAAAAGATATAAATTAATCTGGGTCAGCAGCTCTTTATTACCCATGAATTGGCTTCAGGAATATGTATCTTTCCTAGGGAATGGGTCTATAGATTTCTATTAGATTGCTACAGGGGATTATGATTTCTAAAGGGTTAAAGAATTTCTGCTCAAATATCAGATGTCTTGCTAACAATTTAATTAGAAACTTTTGAGTTCCCATTAAAACCTAACTTTGGAAGTGTCAAGTACAATACTATTGTATGGTTATGTGATCCCTTAAGAATGAGAAGACACAAATCAAGAAAGAACAAGTCTGGTACCAACATAAGAGATTGTGACTTGAATATGAAGAAAGCGTTTTTATAAAAGACAAAAGTTTGAGATGGGAGGATTTCTGTTAAGAATATACAGAATGAGTCCCCAACTCATACACTTTGGATAGTCTAGTGAAATATAAGATTTTATAATATTTAAAAATTCAGACCTAAAATATTATAGCAACATTCTTTTGCTTCTCTAAGTTTTAAGTACCTTACCTTAAATAATAAACCAAACTTGTCAACCATCCAAATTTTCTTTTGTGCCTCTTCTTCTGAGAGGCCATTTTCTACCATAGCCATTACTATAAGATTTGCAATTCCAAGAGCAGCCTGTCCAACGTAACAAAAATTAAATAGAAAAGATTAGAGTAGGTTACAATGCTTGAATTACTTCAATACATATGAAGATTATATGTTATGAAGAGTATTTGGCTTATTCTTCCCTCACAAATCACACAAGTTTGATTCTTTGTGATATTCTCTCTAAACATATTTTAAATTACTACAATGGAGAGGTTGAATTCATATCCTGTATCTCAACAAAAATACCAAGTTCATTATATCCCATTTTCCGATTCTAAAGGACAGTGTTGGTTTCAGGTTCTAAAAGTTTACAAAAACTTACCTCTCCTGCTCCAAGAAATAAAATTTTGTGTTCTGAGATCAGTTTACCCATAACTTTCTGTGCTGCGAGAAGACCAGCCAGAGCTACTGCAGCTGTTCCTACAAGAAAATAAAGATTAAAAAAAAATAAAACATGGGCACATTAAAGTAGATTTTTAAAAGTAGGAATCAAAACCCTAAGATTTGCTTTTTTCTTTACCTTGAATATCATCATTGAAGGTACAATATTTTTCTCGGTATTTTCTCAAGAATCTGAATGCATTATGATTTCCAAAGTCTTCAAACTGAATAAGTGTGTTCTGTCCATATCTAAAATAGCAAAACCCATGATTGTGTGGAAAATATCATTAAACAGCTTTCCCAATGTTCCTTATAATCACATTTTAAAATAATGTATTGTTATTTCACTTAAGGACATCTGTCAATTAGAGACTATGAAAGACTATAGTGAAAATGTAGAAATGTATTACTCATTCAGAAAAGTTCATATGGGGTGCTTAAAATGAATGTATACCATGGCAAAGGCCTGTATTTCTGACAATGGGAATGTTAGATATGGGATATTCATCTGTATAAAATCTTGCCAATTGGCTAGGAGGGTGCCCAGCATATTTAAGCATGAAATGGCTTCCTAAAAAGAAAGATTTTGTCTCCAAGTCTCAAAAAGTACGTATTTGATATGCATATTCTCTTACAGTAGCAGTGAAACAGCAACACAGAAGAGTCATATATTAAATAAAGAGGTTAAAAAGTAATTGCTATGTAAGTTCACTGGCATTCAGAAAAAGACATCAATGATCCTGGTGAGTTAGGGGAAGGGAAAGCTTGAAAAGGAAACGGGACTTTATCTGGGTCCTGAAAGAACACAAAGTAAAGAGGTAGGAAGAAAAGGTGTGCTTTTGTGACCCTGGATTTTCAAAAGTTTGGCTATATAGTTTAGAGTTTATATAAGGAAGAAATTGGTAAAGTATACTGGGACCAGATAAGGGAGAACCTTGAATGCAAAATTAGGGAATGGGGACTTTATTCTGTTCTGAGAAAGGGAAGAGTTCATGTACGACTCCGTTAGGAAGGATAAACCTATGCATGATGTGTAGCACATACTGGTGTGGGGAGAGATGAGAAAGACAGGAGAAGCAGCTAGGAGGTGACTATGACATGTGGACAAGAAGATCTGAAGCAGAAGCTGCCAGAAGTGAAAGGGATAATCATGAGACACTAGAATGAACAAAAAGAATCGAGACAAGGACCAACTGGGAAGTAAGGGGAGAGATGTTAAAATGTCAAGGCAACCAGGATGACTAAGAAGACACTAGCTGATTGTCCAAAGGAGGGAAGTGAGGGGCAGAGGAAAGATGGCAATCTCTGGGAGGATGGAAAGTTTAGTTCTGGATACGTCAACTTTGAAAAGGAATTAGTTTTTCATGTATTCTAAGTCCCAGTAATTCATAAGGTAGTGCAGGGCTAGATCGTAAAGAGTTTGGACCTTATCCTATGACAATAGGAAACAACTGATTTCAACCAAAAGAATGACATAGTAAGTACATGCTTTAAAAGACTAATCTGGTGGTAAGGTGGAAGTGAAATGCAGAGGAGAGAAACTGGAGGAAGGTTTAGAAGAATCCAGAAGGGAGATGAGCCTCTGCAGAAAGGCTGTGGCAATAGAGGAGATACATTTCTGAGGCATTTAAATGGTAGTTCGACAGGATCTGAGGATTGACTCATGCAGACTTCCCTCAAGGTGTCAGACAACTCAGCAAAGCAAGGCAGAGTATATAAAGGGTATCACCACATCCCAGCACCTCTAATCAGGCAAAAATCTAATCTCTTACCTATCTTCACAAGAGAGAAAAGCAAACAAAATGAGACTGTGGTTCCTTTTTTTTTAAAAGATGCTTTTATACACTCATACTTCTAAAAAATACCTGTCAGTAATGGCTTTCATAAACTCATCAATCAGATCATCATAACGCTGTGATCGATCTCTTTTCTGATATAAGCCCATGTAAAATGGATCTTTTAAGAGTGCCTATAAAATAGACCAAATGTAAAACCCAATTAAACAAAACAGTTTAAATACATTCTATAAAACAAAAATTGCAGAATAAAAAAATCGCTAATATAGCCTTTTAAGCCTTATTGCCCTTCCTTAAGAAACTTTCAATAGGCTTATTTTACTATTTATTATTTACACAAATATTGAAAGTGGAGTTTAAGACAAAGACTAACATCTAAACACAAAATGTTCCTTTTTGTATTATATTCAAAAGGGAACGTAATAAAATATATCTTTTAAAATACAGGAGGAGGATCAAAGGGGGAAAGTGATTTTACTCACTGTATTATCAGTTCCTACATCAATACACACAGGCAGGCATCGATCAGGCCGTATTCCTGCACAAGCTGTGTACAAACAAAGCTTTCCTACTGGAATTCCCATTCCATAGACACCCAAATCGCCAAGACCCAGAATTCTCTCTCCATCAGTCACCACAACAGCCTTAATTACAAAAATAAAAGAAATTAAAAGTTGTCAAACAGAAAAGCAATTTTAAAAAGGATTTTCTTCATATATTTTCACTCTCACTTTTAAAAACAGATTTTTTTGGGGATTAACTTTCAAAGTAAACCAACGAAGCACACTTAGAATTATAGGAATTCTAGAATCTAGATGTATAAAAGTGAATTAACTAGATTTGATTTCCCTTTATCTTTAGTTTAGATGGACTGCTTCTGACTGGGGGATCAACTTAAATATCTTCACAATGACTAAACAGGGGAGAAGCAAGCAATCTATTTTGTCTGATAGAGACAAAATATAAAAGAAAAATAAGAGTTTAGAAAAAAATAACATGCTACCCAATATAATAACTTAGGCCAAACAAGAAAAACCTTAACAATAGTGAAAGAAAAAAAGACTTAAAATTAAAAAAATATACCTACCTATAAGGTTTTTAAGATGATAAAGAGAATTTAACTATCTGACCCAATTTCTTGTAGATTATTAGAATTAATCATTATCAAATACTATTTTGGTTAGAAGACATGTGTAATAAAGGCAAATAAGATTACTGCCTGTAATAAACACTAAAGTCTACTAAAAGACCTTAAATAAGCTGTTAGATTTTATAAAAACAGCCAGATTGACCAAGGTTTATATTTGTAACATTGAGACTAAGAGTTTTATATTTGCTTAAGGACCTAAATCTATCATAGATTTAAAAGAAAACATACATAATAGGTCCTCTTACCACTCATCAGAATAAAAGTTTTAATGGCATTTTAATGTATTTTCTCTACTTGATTATTAACTGAAATACAAAAGGAATACAGAGAGGGCAGGAGACACCAGTATTGATAATGAGGAGGCTCACTGTGCTAGCTCCCATTTCTTTCCCAGAGTCAAACTCTATACCACTAACCCATTTGTAAGTATTACTACCATGATTTCCTCAGAACAGTAAATCTACATGTATATAAGTGCAAAATAAATCAGAGCAACAATGAAAAACTGTTCTTGGAAATTTAGATAACTTACAATGAAAAAAAAATGCGAAAAGGAAGGTTGTGCTAATTAGTACCTTAACATGATTTTCTGGCCAGTTATCCACAATTGATCTAACATGACCTCTGTCTGAGATTGAAATAAATAATCCCCTGCAATAGAACAAAAACACCTTTGCATTTCATAACAGTTTTTGTTTTTTCTAAGTTTTTGTTCATAATTGGAATATTTAGGTATTTTAATAAAACATCAAGACATGGTATAATTTCCAAGCAGATTCCAAGCCTACTGGCTTATTTTCAAACATTTTCAACTACTTCAAATTCTAACTGATTGCTCACATAGGCTGCAACAAAGATTATTAAATGATGTGATCGTTTTACCCAAGAACAGATGTATCTACATCTCACATTCAAATAACTCAATACACCCCCAGTGAAAGGAATATACAAATCAACCCCTGATGCAGGAGAGCAGAAGGCTAAGTAAACTGTTAACATTCACTTAAACTAAAAATTTGAAATCTGAAGGAACAGGAAGGGAGACAAGTAAACTATAGTAATTTCACATAAGAGAGGATATCCTTGAAGCACTAGGAAAAAGTGAAAAGTTATTTTAAACACACAGTATATTGTTATCCAACTGAGAGAGTTAATACAGATTTTTTAAAAAGAAAGAGGAAGGGAAGGAGGGGTGGGGAAAGAAACACAGGTTCTAGAAAATAGGTGAGGCAGAGGTGAGGGCTAACAGGTCCCCAGTGCCTTCAAACTGATTTTTACTTTGGCCTTACTATCCTAGATCATATCAGTTTAATAGTTTCTCAACCACAGCAGCATTGTAGAATTATCTGATGAGCTTTCAAAATGCCGGGGTCCCACCCCTAGAGATTCTGATGTAACTGTCCTGCTAGAGCTCAGATCAATTCACCAACCAGAAGCTTTTCTGGGACCCTGAATAAATGATACACAGTATCTGTCTTCAACAAAAAGCCATGTTCTTTTTCATTTCATGTCAGTTCTGAACTCTGGGTACACATCAGAACCATACCAGGAACTTTAATGAAACACCAGCCCTTGGGCTCATCTCTAGACTAACTGAATCAGAATCTCTGGGCGTGGAGCCCAGGCATCAGTATACTCTGAAGTTTCTCTTTGTCCTTTAATCGGGATTGAGAACCACTATTCCAAGTGAATGAGTATATGAGAGCAACCGCTGGGCTAAACATAAGAAATGTTTAAGACACACCAATTGATAGCAGCACACAGGACAGAACAGTGTTGTCAAAGCGTCTTCTCCAGGGAACACCCACAACCCCATCACTGATGGTGCTCATTACAATCCAGACCTCCAGACCTTTATCTTTTTCATCAGAATCGTGGGAATAGGAAGGACAGCAAAGTTGGCAGGGATCAATATTTTAAGTAAATTCCACAGGTGTTTAGTATGTAAACTAAAGTTTGAAAGCTGCTACACAGATGAGGGGAGGTTGAAGATAATGCTATTACATGTTGTTTGAATTTCTATATCCGTTTCAATATGTAAGCAGGACATGGAAAAGACATATAAGGATTGACGAAAATGATAATAGTTTACAAGAACAAGACAAGAAAACTCGAAGTAAAAATAGCATTTACATAATGTTTATAAATTTACAAAGTCTGTCACATCAGTTTCCTCATCTGACCTTCTCAGTGCTCTTTGATTGGTCCAGGTAGCCTTATCTTATGAGAAAACAGATTCACAGGGATAAAATCACTCACTCGAGGACTTAAGTCAGTGCCCATTTCATTACTCTTTCCACTTAAAATATGGCAGTGCTAGAAATATTTGAAATTAAAATTTGTGGAAGTTCATAAAAAAGAAAAAAGAAGAGAAATTGAAGTGGACAGAAAATGAGAATCAATCTATTAGTTTTGGTCAGATTGTCAAAAACTTTAACAGTAATTCTGGAGAATCTGCCACGAGAATTAAGAGTACCTTTTCTTGGGTACACAAATGCACAATTCCTCTAATAAGATAAGGAATGAATAATATTATTTCTATAAAAATGAAAGATATTAACATGTTGGATTTTTACTAACCCCTTTTTATCCAGATTAAGCTTTCGTGAGGGGGCAAATGTGGTTAAGGTAAGACTGCAACACATAAAATAGAAATGTAACAGGTGTTACACAGTGCTATTTTTCCTACACAATACTCTTTTACAAATACATTTTTAAAAATAAGCCTTACTTAGGTCGTCTAAAGATATGTCCATATTGGGAGCAGGCAAGACCAACTGTTGGTGTATATACAATTGGCATCAGACTTTCGATGTCATCTTGTAGGATTCTATAAAACAATTTCTCATTTCTTTCTTGTATTCCCATTATATAGATGTATCTGAAATTAAGCACAGTGAATAATGTCTAAATCAGCCAGCATTATGTTCAAAGTTTTGGCATTTGAAAGTTAAATCTAAACATCTAATATTTAGGGCAAACCCCCCTTCCCCTCAACCCTGCCAGAAAACAAAACCCTGTATTATTATTTAACACCCAAGACTAAAACGTAACAGAAATGAAAATGTACTTAAATGGTAGATGATAATGATAAAGCAAATAAAACAAAAAACAGCTAACATTCATTGAGTGAGCCCTTACTGTAAGTCAGGCTCTGTGCCAGGCACTGGAAGCATTACCAGGAAGCTCCCCACCCCACCCTGAAGGAACTAGAGCTGGCTCTTGAACAAACTGACAGGAGGTTAGAGGCATCAGCCGGTGTGCAGCTGAAAATCCACGAATAACTTTTGACTTCCCAAACACTTAACTATTAATAGCCTACTGTTGACAAGAAGCCTTATAACATAAACATTTGATTAACCCATACTTTCTATATTTTATATGTATTATACACAGTATTTTTACAATAAAATAAGCTAGAGAAAAAATTTTTTCAAATTATTGCAAGTGTCCAAAAAATTTTCCACTATATTTATTGAAAAACATCTGTATAACAGTGGACCTGCATAGTTCAAATCCATGCTGTTCAAGTCAACTGTTATCTTCAAGGTGACCAACATAAAAATGGAGGCAAAATAAAAGAACACAGATGTCGCACAAAGGCAATGGTCAATTCATATACACAAGTAATGGCTTTTAAAGAATAAAGTTGAGAAAACAGAGAAATGTTAGCTTGAAAAACCAGTAAACACCTTGAATTAAATATGGCTAAGACAGACTCAGCAGTTTTCATCCAAACTTGCTTCTCCTCCTATTATCACCTGACAAACTGCAGATCCCATTCTTGATTTCCTCTCTCCCACCCAACCCTACCCCAATCTAATGACTTGACAAGTCCTACAGAGTCTACCTGCTAAGTACCTTACTTCTATTTGAATCCATCTATTTCCTTCCCCCACCCCCATCCAGGCCACCCTCATTGCTCACCTGGGCCACCTCATGAACTTCCTGACTCAGCCTTATACACACTATGTTGCTCCCCTGCTCCATCTCTTCTTCCCTTAAAAATATAACTGATCATTTCTACTATCCCAAATGGCTTCCTAACACCAGATAAACAGACTTAAGCTAGACCTCTGCCTACACTCCAGCTTTACCTTCATACTGAACTTACTTCAGCTCCTTAAATGCACCACAACTCTAACTTGGTGTTGGTACATGACATACCCTCTGTCTGGAACCCCCTCTATTCAGGCACAGTCCAATATCCATGCTCTCTCAATGCAGCTCAGGTGGCACGGTCCCCGGGTCCTCTTCTGCCTGCTCTCCTCCCCCACCACACAGACACACACGTTAGAGTTCCCTGTTTTCAGGTCCCATGACACCCTGCTCCCTCTTCTGTAATTCTCACTCCACCTCTTGACTTTCTGCCTTCCCTCCAGTGTAGATGATATCATAGGTTAGGGATTCTCGCCTTAAATACCTCTGTATTTCTAGGAACTAGCAAAGTACATGGAATATAATGTGTGTGCAAATATTTGATGAATGAACAAATGAGGACAAGTGATTCCATTTAGAAGAATAAAATTTTCTATATAGCTACCACACACAGAACTAGTATGTATAGATAGAAATAAAAGAGAAGGAGATTTCTCCTTAGTTATAAGAAGAAAACTAACAACTGGGCTCCTGAGATGGAACAGCTTTGGGAGGTAGACAGCAGAAATGCTAAGGAAAGAGCAGATGACCCATCAGGCATGAAAGAGGGAAGCCATGTGATTCCTGAGCCTCCTCGCTGTCATCACGCTCACCTTTGCTCCACTCAGGTCACTCTTCCAAGCACCTTGCAGTGCCTTGCTGTTCTCACCTAGGGTTGTTCCAGCTCTGGAATCCTGAAGCCAGTGTTTCACTCCCCAGTCTGAACCCTCTACCCTTTGGCTACACATGCGGTTGCTTCCTGGTGCTTCAGGGGATCGATAAGTTCACTTCCTCCCATCCAATTAGCTCCCTTCTGGCTCCTCGCCTTCCCCACTGTGGATCCCACGCTCAGGTGTCTCACTCTGAACCAACCTCACCCTTCAAGAACACTACATCACTGCCACCTCCTTCCAGGGCCTACCTTTTCCACCAGTGAACTCCCTGAAGGCAAGGGGCAGAACTCTTCATTTTTGTAGTTTCAGAGCTTTGAACATGTCTGGCATGTAACAGCCCTAAATGAACATTAACTGAATGAATTTTTGCAGCATCTTTGCCTGTCCAACAAACCCCAAACCTGAATTAATGTTACAACTCACCTTTTCTGTAGAAAAATAACATTGCTGGGCAGAATGGCATTAATAGGAACAAGATGATGCCACTAAGCCTTCTGGGCCCACACTTACCCCTTTAGCTTGTCCTTGTTCAGCTTCACCTTATGGCTAAACGGCTCTTCCAAACACTTATCATTCTTCACCAATTCTATTCAACCTTGGCCCTTCTAAATCTTAGCTAAGACCTTCATATTCTACATCACATGGAAAATCAAGGTCATCAAGTATGAGGAGATCTTCCATCACCAGCAAAGTTTATCTTTATTAATACCTGTACTTACCTTTGCTCTTGCCTCAAAGAATGAGCTGTTCTTTTTTCTTGTTCGAGTCCAGTGTCTACCTCTGTACTTGATCCATGCCCTTTTCCTTTCTCTGTGATTCTGTTCTCTCAGTATCCTTTCTCCTGGGCTCATTCCTCACAGCTGCAGACATTAAATTTCCTTATTGCCTGAAATGTGCCCCCTTAAAGTCAAGTCCTGCTTTACTTACTGTTCAGTATCTTTCTTCCTCCTCCTCCCTAAACTTCTTGAAAGAGCCTGCTTTTCCTCCTCTCCCATTCATTTCTCAGTCAATTGCAGTGTTTTTCTGGCCCCATCAAATCAAAGAAACCATTCTCTCCAGTCACCCATTATCTCCTATACTTAACCAACCCAACAGATATTTTTAATCCTGTATTCAGACTGATCCCTGTACCCAGAATACCTTGCCCTTCTTTCTCATTTTGCCTGCTGCCCATAACACATCATTTAAAACTTGGTTCCAGCAAACTTTAACTGATTCCTTAAGTTGGGCAAGGAGCCACTCTTCGTGCTTTCAGAGTACACTCTGCATGTACCTTGTTCTCACTGTCCCACACACTATAGTATGGAGTCCAGAGACAGTCGCAGTGTGAGAATCTATTGATGAGCCCCTAGGAGGCAGGGGGGTGCTTTACTGGGGTGGCTATACATTCTAGTGTGCCCGGGACAGCTGCAGTTACTCCTTTTTTATTCCCCAAAGTTTCTTGGATTGGATGATATATTTCAGTGGCTAATATAGTATTACACGTAAAGCAGATGATCAATACAGGCTGTTGAACAGAATGTTGTAAGTTAGATAACAGCCTTTACTTCTGCCATTTCATTCATTCAAACCTGAAATGCTCTGATTTTAAGCATAAAAAATTTACTTCTGCTAAATTCTAAACAGTGACCACACATGAAGCACTCGCTGAAGTGAAGAAAACATAATCATAAAAATAACAGTTAAATGAGTAAAATACAAACTTCCTGTGAGACTATATATTTCACATTCCATAATAACCATAACACTCCCAATTTTTCTGATCAGAACATCCGTAAAACACTAAATATCTAATCAACAATCAACACTTACTTTTCCAAAGGGCCATTCATTTTTTTTATGTTTCTGTGGAATCGTAAGGCTTGAATATCTTGTGTCTCTATTTTAGGAGGTAGAAGTCCTTGAAGACCAAGCATTTGTCGCTCCTGCAATGTAAATGCCATTCCCTAAAAGGAGAAAAGGATTAAATATTATTATTACTGGGGTAGCAATAGTATTATCCTAGAAAATGTGATTTAAATGTAAATGTTTTAAAAAATCAGTAAGATACCATTTTTGCCCAGACTGTCAAAAATTCATAAAATTGATCTTATCTAGTAATGTGAGGATGTCATAAAAGTGTTACTCTCACATACTATTGCTGGAAATGTAAACAGGTTTAGGCTTCTTAGAAGACAATTTTAAAGTATTCTTCAGTATTTTAAGGTGCATATTCTAAAATAAAGCAATTCTACTTCTAGATAGCCATCCTAGAGAAATTCATACACAGAATAAAGAGGCACATACAAAGAGGTTGGTTGTGACACTCTTTCTAGTTTCTTGGCTATTACAAACTAACTAAAAGCCCATCAATTATGGAACAGTTAGGGAACCATGGTATTTCCAGTATCATGAAACATCACACAGTTAAACATATATCTCTAAGTATGTAAAATGGAAAGTTCTCCCAGACACAAAGTTGAGGGAAAAAAAGCAAGTTGCAAATCAAAACACACTCACTTGTTAATTTTGTTTAGAAAACCCCCATAAAGTACATATTATATACAGATGCATGCATACATACACTAGAAATATAATCAACAGAATACAGTTTGAAAGAACATAAACTAAACTTTTAAAAGTGACTACCTCTGCTAGAAAGCAGTAAGGCTGAGCAGAGGAAGGGGAAGCAAGAAATAACATTAAAGAAAAAATTAACCTATATCGTTAAGAAAATTTTTTCCAATTTGGTATTCAGTTGTGGGTTAAATTATTTGAATCAAATGGTATCAGTGAAAATGTGAGTTTCGAACTTCCAAAAATATTTTCCTCCATAAACACAACAAGAACACTGGCCAAATGATCAGAACCAACTTTTTCAGAATTCTGAAAACTAACTAAAGGCTTCAGTAATCAGGGGGCATTTATTCAAGACAAAAAGCTGAATTTTGGTAAGAACAGCAAGCTTCATGGCATTTTAACTTGGCTTATTCCTATTCTCCCTTTATCAGCTCCACAGCAACCTTGAAAACAGCAATCAGTGAAACAATCACTTTGGAAATCAGAGCTGGGCAGTCACTGGAGAGGGCAAAAAGGGCTGGAGATTCTTCTAAAGCCCCATACCCAGGGAACTGTCATTATTTTATCTGTCTGGTGGCTCCCTGGAAGTCCCCACTTGCAAGGCTGTCTTTATTTGACCTGACATGGAGCTTACCAATGTGAAAGACAAGCCTTTCTCCCAGAAAAGCCTGCTGAAAATAATGAGGCAATTATTTAACATGGCAGCTGCCTAAGGCAGTGGATAACAGCCGAAGCAAACAACAGGCAAACCAAAAAGCTGAAAAGGAAAAATTGAGGAACCTGATGTCCATGGGGGTGGGAGCTATGCACTGAAAAAGAATATTCCTGAGAATCTAGAAGCTATAGGCAAGTCCAGGAAAGACTTGAGAAGGCCCTAAGCTCTCACCTTTGGCTAACATGAGGCTCTGTGTAAGCAGGAAATGAAGGCTGATGTGTAGTTGTAAACTGCTTTGCTGAGTATGAAAGCATGCCCCAGTACATACAGAGAACCTCTTGGCAGAGAGTGGGGGAAATACTGGTTCTAAGTATTTAAGTCCCTGTCTAATCATTAGCAGAACACTAAGCTAACAAAGCACAGACTTTGCTGAGCATATATAACAAGAATAAAGACTAAATAATTAGTTCAATTATACCTCATTAAAAAAAAATTAGTTCATAAATATCCTAAATAAACAACAGCAACAATCCCTGGGGGGAGCATCTAATTTCCAGAGCATCTGTATTATTTAAAATGTTCAGTTAGCAACAACATTTATGAGGCAAGTAGAAAGATTAACTATGGCTCAAAAACAGGAAAAACAGCAGTTAATGGAAACTGTTCCTGAGGAAGCTCAAACATCATACTTACTAAACAAAGATTTCAAATTAGTTACTTTAAATATATTCAAAGAACTAAAGGACACCATATATAAAGAACTAACATAAAGTAAGAGATATCCTACTAATTACAGAATATTAATAAGGAGATAGAAACTGTGAGAAAGAACCAAAGATAAATTCTGAGGTCGAAAGTACAATAACTGAAATAAAAATTCACTAGAGGGGCTCAACAGCGGATTTCAGCAGGTGGAAGAAAGGACCAGCAAACCTAAAGATAGATCAACAGAGATTATACAGTCTGTGAAAGAGAAAGAAAAACAATGAATATAATGAGAGCCCCAGAGACCTGTGGGACACCACCAGGAGTGCCAAGATAGGCATAACAGCAGTTCCAGAAAGCAAGGACAGGACAGAAAGGACAGAAGAATATTTGAAGAAATAATTGCCAAAAAACTTCTCAAACATTTACTCACATATTCTAGAAGCTCAACAGCTCCAATTAGGAAAAACTCAAAGAGAGCCACACCAAGATATACCACATTCAAACTGTGGGAAGCCATAGACAAAAGGAGAAATTCAAAAGCAGAGTTCATGTACAGGGGAACTCTCAAAAAGATTAACAGCTAATTTCTTATAAGAAACCATGGAGCGCATAAGGCAGTGGGATGACATATTCCAAGTGCTAAAAGGAAAAAAACCCTGTCAATCAAGAATTTCTAAATCTTGAAAAACTATCCTTCAAAAATGAAGGAGAAATTAAAACATTTCCAAATAAACAAAAACAGAGAATTCATTGCTCGTAAACCTGTCCCACAGAAATACCAAAGGGGAGTCCTTAAGGCTGAAATGGAAAGACACTACACAGTAACTCAAATCTACACAAAGAAATAAAACCATGGGTAAAATAACTACATAGGAAGAAATAAGGCAATATAAATGTACTTTTTGTTTGTAGTTTTTTTCCTGCTTGATTTAAAAGACAAACACATAAAACAATAATTATAAATCTGCTAATGGTCACATAATGTATAAACATGTAATTTGTGTGATAAAGCAGGACAAAAGCAGGGATAGAGACATACAGAAAAGCTTTTGGGTACTATTGAAATTAAGTTGCTATCAATCTGAACTGCATTGTTATAAAGATGGCATTTGTAATTCCCAGGGAAAGCCACTAAGCACGTAACTCAGAAACAGGCAGTAAAAGAAATAACAAGGCAATTAAAATGGTGTACTAGAAAATACTTAATACAAAGGAAGTGAACAATGGAGGAGTAGAGGCACAAAAAAGGCACAAGACGTCTAGAAAACAGCAAAACTGCAGACTCAAATTGTATCTTATCATAAAATGGATTAAACTCTACAGTTAAAAGGCAGGGATTGATAGGATGAAAAAAATGACATGATACAATTATATGCTGTCTATAAAAGATTCTTTGATTCAAAGACACAAAAAGGTGGAAAGTAAAAGGATGGAAAAAGATACGCCATGTAAAAGTAATCAAAAAAGAACTGGAGTGGCTGTATTAGTTAACAAAAAATAAAAACAGACTTTAAAACAAACACTGTTACTAGAAAGGACATTTTATAATAATGAAAGGGTAACAGGTTAAGAAGACATTGTATTAAGTATAAACATAGATACCTGTATACATCTAACAAAAGAGACCCAGAACACATGAAGCAAAACTGACCAAACTCAAGGGAAAAAGACAACTCATCAAGTTAGATACTTCAATATCACATGTTGAATAATGGAGAAAACAACCAGACTAAAAAGTCCACATGGAAATTAAGACTTGAACAACATCATTTAGCAACTAAACCTAACAGACACCTACAGAGCACAACACTCAAAAGCAGAAGGATATCATGCTTCTCAAATACACATGGAATATTCTCCAGTGAAGAGCACATATTAGGCCATAAAACAAGTCTCAATACAATTAAAAGGATTTAAATCATCTCAAGTATGATCTCCAACCATAATACAATGAGACGAGAAATCAATTGTAAAAGGAAATTTGGGGAATTTACAAGTATTTGGATATTAAACAACACAATCCTAAAGAACCAACTGGTCAAAGAAGAAATTATAAGGAAAATTTTATTTTGAAGATTACACAGTCATTAAGGGGTCAAGCTGGGACTCTCAGTCTCTGTGATTTCAAATCTACCTACTAAATTACTATGCAGCCATATATCATAAGGCTTATGAAGCATCATTAAGATTATTTAGAATATACTTTTCTCAATGGTAAAATGGCATATGAAAATTGTATATTACAACCTTAAAAGTAGATACGCTGCTAAGGGGATCGTGGTAAAATTAAAATAGATATATTGGGGAGGTAGGAATGTGATATTTTTACTTTTACTCATCATAGCATTATTTGTATAAATAATAAGGATCACAAAAACGTTTGAATTAGTTAACTAATTACAGAACTAGCCAGGGAAATTTAAAATAAAAATAAAACCACTGTAGAACTAAGAACTATAAAACCAGAGCTCCAGATAACAAATTAGGAAGTGAAAACTTCTTAGGGGAAAGTATGTAGAGTTGAGCTTCAAGAAGTTATTTAAAAAGTTAGTTAAATGAATGTGAGGAGAAAAGGAGATCCAACTTTAAACTTGTACAGCCCTTTGAATGTTTCAATATGGCATATTACCTAAATTATTTAAGTGAGAAAACTGAGGTCTAGTTAAATTATGTATGGAAGTTTCATGGCTGGTAAATGGCAGAGTGCAAATTAGTATCTAATGCTCATGATCTAGCATAATGATGTTCAATTCTTTCAAGAATAAGAATGTTAAAAACTTTTCATTAAGAATTTCATATTTATACCAGAACAGGTAAATCCATAGGAACAAAAAAATTGATTAGTGGTTGTCAGGGGCTGAGAAAGGGAAGAGGATAGGGAAGTGACTGCTTACTGGGTACTGGGCCTCCATTCTGGGCAATGAGAGGTTCTAGAACTACACAACGGTGGTAGATGCACAACACTGAATATACTGAGTATCAATGAATTATACACTTTCAAATGGTTAAAGTTGTGCTGAAAAAGCATTTGACAAAATTCAACATGCAATCATGATAAAGACTCTCAACAAAATGGGTATAGAGGGAACATACCTCAACATAATAAAGGCCATATGTGACAAACCCACAGCTAACATCATACTGAGTTGGTGAAAAGCTGAAAGTTTTTCCTTTAAGATTGGGAACAAGACAAGGATGTCCACTCTCACCACTTTAATTCAGCATAGTACTGGAGGTCCTAGCCATGGCAATCAGACAACACAAAGAAATAAAAAGGCATCCAGATCAACAAGGAAGGAACAAGTTAAACTGTCACTGTTTACAGATGACATGATCTTGGACATAAAAAACCCTGAGGAATCCACTCCGAAACTACTAGAATTAATAATCTGAATTTAGCAAAGTTGCAGGATACAAAATTAATATACAGAAATCTGTTGCATTCCTATATACTAACAATGAACTAGCAGAAAGTTCATTAATCAGGAAAACAATTCCATTTACAACTGCTTCAAAAAGAATAAAATACCTAGGAATAAACCTAACCAAGGAGGTGAAAGACTTATACTCTGAAAGCTACAGGACACTCATGAGAGAAATTAAAGACACAAATAAATGGAAATCTACCCCATACTCATAGATAGGAAGAATTAATATTGTCAAAAGGGTCATCCTGCCCAAAGCAATTTACAGATTAAATGCAATCTCTATCAAAATACCAACAGCATTTTTAAATGAACTAGAGCAAATAATCCTAAAGATCATATGGAACCACAAAAGACCCCAAATAGCCAAAGCAATCTTGAGAAAGAAGAACAAAGCTGGGGGTATTTATTATGTTTACTGACTTCAAGTGCTACTACAAACTATAGTAATCAAAACTCAAGAACAGACCCACAAATCAATAGAATAGCAAGTCCAGATATGAGCCCACACATATATGGCCAATTAATATATTATAAAGGAGCCCTGAATATACAATTGGGTAAAGACAGTCTCTTCAATAAGTGGTGTTGGGAAAACTGGACAACTACATGCAAGAGAATGAGACTAGATTACCATCTGACCCCAAACACAAAACTAAACTAAAAATGGATTAAAGACCTAAATTTAAGACATGAAACCATAAAACTCTTAGAGGGAAACAAGCAAAAATTTCTTGAACAGAAGCATGAGCAATTTTTTTTCTGGACACGTCTCCCAGGGCAAGGGAAACAAAATAAAAAATGAACAAGTGGGACTATATCAAACTAAAAGCTTCTGTACAGCAAAGAACACCATCAACAACAACAAAACTACCATCACCATCCCACACAGTATGGAGAATATATTTGTGAATGATTTATCTAATAAGGGGTTAATATCCAAAATATATAAAGAACTCATATGTTCCTCAATATCCCAAAAAACAAACAATCCTAACAAAAAATGGGCAGAGGACCTGAACATTTTTCCAAAGAAGAAATACAGAGGGCCAACAGGCACATGAAAAGATGCTCCACATCACTTACTGGGGAAATACAAATCAAAACCACAATGACATATCACCTCACATAAGTTAGGATGGCCAACATCCAAAAGACAAGAAATAACAAGTGTTGGTAAGGACGTGGAGAAAAGGGAGCCCTCTTACACTGCTGGTGGGAATGTAAATTGGCATGGCCACTCTGGAAAGCTGTAGGCCGGTTCTTCAAAACACTAAAAATAGAAATACCATTTGTTCCAGTAACTCCACTTCTAGGAATTTACCAGAAGAAAACAAATTCCCGGATTCAAAAAGACATATGCACTCCTATGTTTATCACCACATTATTTACAATAGCCAAGATATGGAAGCAACCAAAGTGTTCATCAATAGATGAATGGATAAAGAAGAAATGGTACCTTTACATGATGGATTATTAAGCCATAAAAGAGAAAGAAATCCTTTCATTTGAGACAACATGGATGGACCTAGAGGGTAGTATGCTAAGTGAAATAAGCCAGGTGGAGAAAGACAAATACCATAGGATTTCACTTATTTGTGGAATCTAAAAACAAAACAAAATAAAATGAACAAAACAGCAGTAGAGTCAGAGGCACTGAGAAGTGACTGGTAGTTACTGTGGGGGAGGGGTTGAGGTGGGTGGGTAAGGGGGTAAGGGGCATTAAAAATCTCAATCATAATATAAGTTGGTCAGGTAGATGGAAATTCAGCATAGAGAATATAGTCAATGGTTCTGTAACATCTTTCAGATGTTAATAGATAGTAAATACACTAGTGGGGGTGAGGATTTAATAATGGGTAACTGTTGAAACCACTGTACTGTATACTTGAAACCAATATAAAATTGTATATCAACTATACTTCAATAAAAAAATGGATTTGTAGAAACTTTTAATATTTTACATCTAAGCCCTTTGTTTTATATTTTACAATTTTTTTTCTCCTTTCTTTGTTGTCTTTTAATTTGTGATCATTTACCCTGTACAGAGGCATTGAATTGTTACCAAGACATTTTAATAATCTTTTTCTTTACGGGTTCCTATATTTGATGCATGTTTAGGATGGTCTTTATGTTCCAAGATTATGTTCTTTTATTGCAAAAATAAATAAATGGTTAGAACGATAAATTGTGCATTATGTTTACTGCAATATAAAAGTTTTACAGATATAACAACAGGTATACAACTTCAATAGTGATAACAGACATACAATTAAAGATTAATATTTTAGTACTACCTTTAATCACTTTTATGAATTATGGCAGCAACATACATTTAAAACAGTATTTATAAATATGCAAAAAATTGTTAGTCTATAATGTCTAAAGCACAACCTGATTTCTTTACATGGTAAGTCCCCAAGGAGTTCACGACTCTCAAGTTGGGAGTCACTACTCTATATTCCTCCTTAAACAAACATGACAGAAAAACTCTTCCTGATGCTTAAGGGATTTCCAGAAGTGGTCCTTCAATGAGGTATACAGATGCTATCCAACCTTAGAGATTCCAGAAGACCAAAGCATTAGAATTTATTTTCTTTACGGAAATACTGTAATGCATTTTAGCTTATCCTTCTCCTTAATATTAATTTGCCACTTAACATATTTTATAAATTTCTTGAGACCCCCTCCAAGATAGATTTTAAGCAGTTTCTATGAGGATAAATATAAAACTAACATTTAACAAATGTTTACTAAACCTGTGGCATTGTATAAGAAACAAAGAAATTTGAATGATCCCTGCCCAAAAGGAACCTGAAATAGTTAATCATATAATTCATGAAATGTAAATACTATCAGTGATTTCAATGACAGCTTAAGACATGAAAAGGAGTACAGAGCCACACATATTATTTGCCATATGAACAGGAAGATTAAACTGCTTCAGGGTTTCAGAGAAGAGAGCAATTATCCCAGTCTATGGTGGTATGAAAAGGCTATATCCAAGAACTGGATTTTGAATGGGTTGCATCTTAAAGAGCAAGCAAGATTTGGGGAGGTGAGGCAAAAACAAGAGAGGATTCGAATATCCTTCATTAAGCTTCATTTAATTCACTAACTGCCTGCTGAATGCTCTTTAGGTGATAGGTACCACAAATCAACAAGATGAGGCTTTCTTTGTGATCCTTGGTCAAATTTCCCTTCATAGTCCTGAAACTCCTCAAAACATATCATACTATACAATTATTTCCCACTCATAATGGGAAACAAATGGGAATGATAAATCTGTGATGACTGTTGTTTTAAAATGTATCATACCGTAATCTGAATGCACCTTTCTCAAAAGATAAATTGCACATATTATAATAAACCCAATGTATCATCTCACAAGCTTCTTGTAAGAAATCTTTCCAGAATTATGCTTACTTACTATTTAACATTGCCACTAAAAAAGAGTCAGGGATCGGCCCACTATGCATAAGTAATAAAGTGTGCATAAAGAATAAAGGCAAGACTAGTTTTTAATTTTGCCCATCACTTCTGCACATAACAGTGTAAAAAGGGTCAGAGGTCTCTCTCCTTTGAAGCAATAGTATGCTTAATGGGAAAAATCATTTGTGTGCAATGATGTGTGTCCAAAAGCTGGGTGAAGATGGGGTGGAGGTTAGATAAAATTTTATTTCACAATTTTGATCCCATCTTCCAAGGGCTCATCTGATTGGAGGATGAGTACCTGATGTGAGCTAGGTAAATCTAAATATTCCACATCTGGCCAAAAGTTCTACCCGGCCGGCTATTCTGAGGAATTTTTTTTGAGCTAGAAGTAGGAAATAAAGTCAATCCTTTTCTGGTGACAGAAGCTGTGAGGGGTGAAATTTGGCAGATATAAAGAAGCCATAATTCTTGCCCTGTACAGAAAACTGAAAAGTTCATGCAGAAAAAGCAAATATTTCTGAATAGTTTTAGTGTAAAGCTACAAAATACAAAAATTTAATATTTTTAACAGTTCAAATATGTATCAAATACTTACCAGAAAGAAAAAAAATGTGTTAGTTTTAATTTTACTAACCTTATTTGTTCTTGGGTTTAACATAAGTGGCTTGCCCTTCTCTTTTGTGTGCAGATAACGACATACCAGTGTACAGGGAGTGGCAGCTATTCTTAACCGGGACAACATCTTTTCTTTCACCTGGGATAAACAAAAGCACTGATGAGACACATATTACACTACTGTATGTACATCAGGTATCAGTTTTCTAAAGCAGATTTAGAAAGCTCAACTTTCCAAACATGAAAAGGCTTTTTCAAAATACATTTATGCTTCTACAGGCTGTAATGAGCAAATAAGGTAAGGTTGTAAGAGTAGCAATAAGATGGAGGCCAAGACTTTTCCTGACAACACTCCTGAGTCCTTGGATAATAATCACTGCTACTCTTTATGTATTACTAACTCTAGTGTGCTAAACATTTACCTTTTTTCTATTCACACAAGTGTGCCAAGGTATGTATCTCCTACTTATGAAAGAAATTGAGAGGTTAAGAAACAAAGTGACATCTAGGCTTCTTAGGGGGGAGCTTAGGAAAAGATGGAGTAGGAAGGCAAGGTGGAAACCTCCTCCTACACACAAACCAAGGTACCAGCTACAGAAAATACAACTAACCCTGAAAACAACCTCAAGACTGCAGAACAGACCATCTACACCTGGTGAAGATGAGAAGACCACACAGAGAAGGGTAAAGTGGCAGAACTGTGATCGAGCAGGACCCAAGCCCTTCCCCAGTCCATAAGCAGAAGGAAGAGAAATGGAGTGGGGAGGGGATAAGCACTCAGGAATCCTGCACACCTGGCCCTGGATCTGCTCTGGGAACATGAATCCACATTGTACTGGGCTTTGGTGATTAACAGGGCTGGACACCACAGAGAGCTGGAGTACTTGGAGAGGCTCAGACTCCTGTCACTTGTGGAGGACAGGCACTTGTTGGTCCTGCTGAGACTCAACACAGAGGTGGCAGTTTGAACAATTTACCAGCAATGGGAAGAGTGTTAGAGGAGTGGTTGGAGGGAGGAGAAAGGGCAGATGGATGATGCTTCCTCAGCCCTCCCTCAGACCAAGTGGTCAGGTGCTTGCAGGAGTCAGGCCCAAATATTCCATCCCCTTTGCTGATGGCTCAGCCCCAAGGTGTTTCCCTGCACAGGCTGCCCACCTGCTCACTTTGCCCAGTAGTGGTAAGACTTTGCTGCCTGGTAGGAAGA
Source organism: Manis javanica (assembly GCF_040802235.1). Classification (NCBI taxonomy): domain Eukaryota; kingdom Metazoa; phylum Chordata; class Mammalia; order Pholidota; family Manidae; genus Manis; species Manis javanica. The sequence continues at coordinate 104,336,689 of NC_133164.1, read as the reverse complement.
GGGAGGCCTTCCCAGTTTTCCTGGCCCTCTCTCAGCCCAACTGCAAAGGTGCCGGCAGGGGCCAGTTCCAAAAGCTCCTTCTTCCTCACTGGGGGCTCAGCCCTGCCGCCATTGCTGCCCTGCAGGCAGATGGAAGCCCTGCCCACAACATTCATTGCAGAACCTCCACAGCGCTCACAAGGGGCACAGAGGGAGCTGTCAGCCACTGTTGACTGACCAGTCACTGCCCACCAAGAGCAACTGCAGCTCCACTGCAAAGGAGAACCAGACACTGGTGAGCAAGGTCTTTAGCTTCTGGGCAATACAGGACACCCACTTCATGAAGCCATTACATTCTAGACCAGGAAGCATTGTGGATCTAACACAAAGGAAGAAACACAGAAACACAACAAAATGAGGAGGCAGAGAAATATGTTCCAAACAGAACAGGATAAGACATCAGAAAGAGGGCTAAATGAAACAGAGATCACCAATCTTCTTGAAAAAGATTCCAACGCAACAAACATATCCTCAGACATGCAGAAAAGAATTGATGATCTCAGTGAGAACTTCAACGAAGAGTCAGAAAATTTGAAAACGAGCCACTCAGAGCTGAAGAATATATTAACTCAAATGAAAAATGCAAGAGAATGAATAATAGATTGCTGCAAATAGAGGACACAATCAATGAGATGGAATTAGAGAAGAGGACAACAATGAAGTTAAGGAATCAAGAGAAACAATAATCTCTAAAAATGAGGGGGTGCTAAAAGAGCTGTGTGACAATTCCAATCAAAACAATATTCACATAATAGGTGTACCAGAAGGAGAAGAGAGAGAAAAATAAGTAGAAAAAGTCTCTTTGAAGAAATAATTGCTGAAAACTTCCCTAGGTTGGGTAAGGAAATAGACAGCCACTTCCTGGAAGCACAGACAGTCCCTAACAAAAGGAACCCCAGGAAGATAATGCCAAGACATATAGTAATTAAAATAGCAAATATTAAAGATAGAGAGAGAATACTGAAAGCAGCAAGAATGAGGAAGACAGTTACCTATAAAGGAAACCACATAAGGCTATCAGCAGATTTATTAGCAGAAACTTAGAGGCCAGAAGGGAGTGGCATGAAATATTTAATGTATTGAAACAGAAGACCTTTCAACCAAGAATTCTCTACCCAGCAAGGTTATCACTCAGAATTGAAGGAGAGATTAAAAGTTTCCCAGATAAAGTTAAAAGAATTCACAACCATTAGACTAATTCCACAGGGTATGCTGAAGGGACTTTTGAAGAGCGAAATGTTCTTAAGCCTAAATATTTTTCATCAGTGAAAATAAACTCACAGAAACGGTAGGAGACCAATGACTAAGTATAGATTTTAAAAAAGAAAAAAAAAAAAAACCCAAAGAAGTAAAATCAACTATTCACAAAATCAGTCAAGGGATACACAAAAAATGCAGATTATGATATCTAATAAGTGTGGAGGAGGAAGAAAAACTTTAAAGAGGTACTTCTAGAGTGTGTTCAAAATGGAGTGATCATCAACTTTGATATAGACTATCACACTTAGGAAACTAAGAACCTTATGGTAACCACAAACCTGAAGCTATAATAGAGATACAAAAAATTCAAAAAAAGATATCCAATAAAAACACTAAAGAAAACTATCAGATAACAAGTGAAGAATATAAGAGAGGAAAAAAGGAACAGAGAGGAACTATAAAAACAACCAGAAAACAATGAACAAAATGGAAATAAGTACATACCTATCAATGACTACCTTAAATGTAAATAGACTGAATGCACCAATCAAAACACATAGGGTAGCAAAAATAAAGGCACAAGATCAATGTATATGCTGCCTACAAGAGACTCATTTCAGACCTGGGCCATATACAGGCTGAAAATGGAGGGATGGAAAAAGATATTTCATACAAATAATAGGGAGAGAAAAGCAGGAATAGCAGTACTTATATCAGACAAAACAGACTTCAGAAGAAAGAAAGTAACAAGAGACAAAGAAGGACATTACATAATGATAAAGGGATCAGTCCAACAAGAGAATACAATTATACATATCCATGCACCCAACATAGGAGTACCTAAATATGTATAACAAACACTAACAGAACTAAAGGGAGAAATAGATTGCAATTCAATCATATTAAGGGACTTTAACACCCTACTTACATCAATGGACAGGTCAACCTGACAGAAAATAAGGAAACAGAGGCACTGAAAAACACACTAGATCAGATGTACTTAACAGTTGTATATGGAACATTCCATCCAAAAGCATCATGATACATATTTTTCTCAAGTACACATGGATCATTCTCCAGAAGAGATCACATATTAGGGCACAAAAAGAGCCTTAATAAATTTAAAAAGATTAAAATTTTATCAGGCATCTCAGTTCACAATGGTATGAAACTAAAACTACACAAAAAATCCACAAATACATGGAGGCTAAATAACATGCTTCTAAATAATCAATGGATCAAAGAAGAAATCAAGCAATAAATGAAGAAAAATGAAAAAAAAAATACAACAGTTCAAAATATGTGCGATGCTGCAAAAGCGGTTCTAAGAGGGAAGTACATAGCAATACAGGCTTACCTCAAGAAAAAAGAACAAGCCCACATAAAGAGTCTAAACTCACAACTAAAGAAACAAGAAAAAAAAGAACAAATGAAACCCAGTTAGTATAAGGAGGGACATAAGAAAGATCAGAGAAGAAATCAATAAAATAGAGAATAAAATAGAAAAAAAATCAATGAGAACAAAAGCTGGTTCTTTGAGAAGACAAACAAAATACACAAACCCCCAGCCAGACTTATCAAGAAAAAGAGAGAGGACAGTCAGAAATGAAAAAAGAATAATCACAATGAATACAACAAAAATACAGAGTTGTTAGAGAATTCTATGAAATATTATATGCCAAAAAACTGTAACATAGAAGAAATGGACAAATTCCTAAAAAAGTACAACATTCCAAGAACCTGGAGGAACAGAAAATCTGAGTAGTCCAATTACCAGTAACAAAATTGAACTGGCAATCAAAAAAACTCCCAACAAACAAAATACCAGAACCAGATGGCTTCACAGCTCAATTCTACCAAACATTTAAAAAAGAATTAATGCCAATTATTTTTAACATATTCCAAAATGTAGATGAGGGAATACTTTCAAACTCATTCTATGAGGCCAGAATCACAATACCAAAACCAAAGACACTACAAAAAAAGAAAATTACAAACCAAGATGCCTGATGAACATATATATACAAGAATCCTCAACAAAATATTAGCAAACCAAATTAAAAAATTCACAGAAAGGATCATCCATCACGACCAAGTGGGATTTATTCAAGGGATGTGAGGATGGTACAGTATCTATAAATCAATCAGTGTGACCACATTAACAAAAAAGTGGATAAAAACTATATGATCTCAATAGATGCTGAAAAAGCATTTGAAAAAATTCAACATGCATTCATGACAAAAACTCTCAACAAAATGGGTACAGAGGAACATACCTCAATGTAACAAAGGCCATGTATTACAAACCTACAGCTAATATCATACTCAGTAGCAAAAAGCTGAAAGCTTTTCCTCTAAGATCAGCAACAAGGATAAGGATATCCACTCTCACCACTTTTATTCAACATAGTACTGGAGGTCCTAGCCATGGCAATCATAAAACTACAAAGAGATAAAAGGCATCCAAATTGATAAGAAAGAAGTAAACTGTCACTATTTGCAAATAACATGATACTATGTTATATACAGAAAACCCTAAAGACCCCACCAAAAAACTATTAGAATAACGGGATTCAGCAAAGTTGAAGGATACAAAATTAATACACAGAAATCTGTTGGATTCCTATATACTAACAAGAAACTGTAAGAGAAAAATTTTTAAATATTCCATTTACAATTGCATCAAAATGAATAAATACCCAAGAATAAACCTCACTAAGGAGGTGAAAAACCTGTACTGTGGAAACTATAAGACACTAACAAGAGAAATGAAAGAAGACAGAAATACATGGAAATCCATCCCATGCTCATGGATAGGAAGAACATTGTCAAAATGGCCATCCTACCCAAAGCAATTTATAGATTCAATGCAGTCCTATCAAAATACCAACACCATTCCTCAATGAATTGGAATAAATAGTTTTAAAATTCATATGGGACCACAAAAGACCCCAAATAGCCAAAGCAAACTTGAGAAAGAAGAACAAAGCTGGGGGTATTATGCTCAGTGACTTCAAGCTCTACTACAAAACTACAGTAATCAAAACAGTATGGTACTGGTACAAGAACAGACCCATAGATCAATGGAACGTAATAAAAAGCCCACATATAAACCCAAACATGTATGGTCAATTTATATATGATAAAGGAACCCTAAATATACAATGGAGAAAAGACAGTCTCTTTAATAAACAGTGTTGAGAAAACTGGACAACTACATGTAAGAGAATGAGACTGGATTACCATCTAACCCCAAACACAAAAGTAAACTCAAATGGATTAAAGACCTAAATATAAGACATGAAACCATAAAACTCTTAGAGGAAAACAGGCAAAAATTTCTTGAACAGAAGCATGAGAAGTTTTTTCCTGGACATATATCCCAGGGCAAGGGAAACGAAATAAAAAATGAGCAAATGGAACTACATCAAACTAAAAGCTTCTGTACAGCAAAGAACATCCTCATCAACAACAAAACTACCATCAAGATCCCACACAGTATGGGAGAATATATTTGTGAATGATTTATCCAGTAAGGGGTTAACATCCAAAATATATAAAGAACTCACCCAAAAAACAAACAATTCTATCAAAAAATAGGTGGAGGAACTGAACATTTTTCCAAAGAAGAAATTCAGATGGCCAACAGGTACAAGATGCTCCACATCACTAGTCATCAGGAAAATGCAAATTAAAACCTCAATGAGATACCACCTTACATCAGTTAGAATGGTCAACATCCAAAAGACAAGAAATAACAAGTGTTCGCAAGGATGTGGAGGAAAGGGAGCCCTCCTAACTACTGGTGGGAATGTAAATTGGCATGGCCACTCTGGAAAGCTGTAGGCAGGTTCCTCAAAACACGAAAAATAGAAATACCATATGACCCAGTACCTCCATTTCTAGGAATTTACTAGAAGAAGACAAAGTCACTGATTTGAAAAGATATATGCACCCCGTTTATTGCCACATTATTTACAATAGCCAAGATATGGAAGTAACCAAAGTGTCTATCAGTAGATGGGTGGCTAAAGATGTGGTACTTACAGGGAATGGAATATTATTCAGTCATAAAAAAGAAAAATCTTTCCCTTTGAGACAATATGGATGGACTTAGAGGGTAGTATGCTAAGTGAAAAAAGCCTGGTGGATTAAGACAAATACTATATGATTTCATTTACTTGTGGTATCTAAAAACAAAACAAAATTAACAAAAAGCAGTAGATTCAGAGACACTGAGTAGTGACTGGTAGTTACGATGGGGGAGGGTTATGGTAGGTGGGTGGAGAGTAGGAAGTGGTAAAATCGTGAGAGAATACCACAAAATAACTGATCGTTTTTTTCTTCAAAAATGTTAATGTCACAAAAGACAAACACTAAGTGACTACTGCCAGTTAAAGAAAACTAAATATGTATGACAACTAAATGCACAATCTGATCCCCCAAAATGCTATGAAGGGTATTACTGGGACAACTGGCCAAACTGGAAGATACAATGTAGCTTACATAAAAGTATTATTTAATTAAAAATTTTCTAAATTTGATAATTATATGTAAGAAATATTCTTGTTCTGAAAATACACAGTGAAGTATTAAGGGGCCAAGAGGTATGATATATGTAACTAAGCCTTTCAAATTGTTTCAAAATAAAATTTAAAGAGACAGAAAATCAAACAGTTACACTGATCATATGTTTGTGTGGTCTTTCAGGAGTGACAGCTTTATCTATCACAATTACAACTTTGGTATAAGATTGGTATTGCAGTATACTGGTGAAGTAGGCAAATCTAAAATAGTATGGAATACCATTTATTTCATTTAAAATCAAGGACAATCTGATAATACTTGTGTTATAATAAATATATATGGTTTTTGTCCCCAGTTTATGGCACAGAGCTCCTAAAAATCCTGGGAATTTCCTGAGCAATAGGAGTTATCTTCTGTCATTCATAAGGAGCCCCTTTCAAGTATTCCTGAGTTTGTGCTAAGGTAACTTAGGCTAGGGCCACTACCTAGCCTCGGGATGGTGCTGGTCACCAGAACACCCAGTGATTAAAGAGTAGGAATTTTAGGCCTCACTCTAGGACCTCTGGGAAGGGGTGCAGACAGGGAGACAGCAGGCTGGAGATCAAGGTCTGTAAAAACTCTTGAACAAAGAGATCTGATGAGCTTTCAGGTTGTTGAACACATCTAGGTGCTGAGGGGTAGCAAGCTCTGAGATGGCAAGGAAGCTCCATGCCCTCCTCCAACCCATACCTAGTTAGGTGCATTTCTCCATTTCTTCCACCGTCTGTTCCTGAATTGCATCCTTTTATAGTGAATGAGCAACCCATGCAAGTGTTTACCAGAGTTCTTTGAGCCATTATAGTGAATTACTGAACCTGAGAAAGTGGGTATGGGAAGCCCAAACTTACAGTGTTGGTCAGAAGTACAGGTCACCACCTGGGACTTGTGATTGGCATCTGATATGGGGGCAGTCTTTTGAGATGGAGCCCTTAACCTGTGGGATCTTAAACTATCTCCACATAGATTGTCAGAATCAATTTAATTGTAGCACATCCAGTTAGTGTCTTCTGAGAATTGGAGAATTGCCGGGTGTTGGGGAAAAATACCCTACATGTGGTGTCCATGAGAATCGAGTCTGTAAGTAGGAAGAAAGAGTTTTTCCTTTCAGTAGTTAACTTACTAAGATAACCATTCAAATATGTGAAATCCTCTATTTCAGCTCCTGGTTAAAATTCTGCTTCTATCAAATACCGAATTTAGTCTGTATAATATGGATAACACTACCTGTCCAATCTTCCTTACAGATAATTGTGATGATCAAATGAGAATAGGTGCAAAAAAGCATTATAATTAAACTTAGAGAGTAAATGTTACATCAAATTATTATTCTACTATGTGATAAAGAATAAAATAAAATGTAAGGGTAATTTTTAGTGTCTTTAAAACATAGGTATATCAAATTATTAGTCTATTAAGTGATAAGGAATAAAATAAAATGTAAGAATAATTTTTATAGCATCTTTAAAACAAATAGGTATAAGTAACAAAAATAACTCAAGGGAAAAAAACAATGTCTGTCAAAATGAGAACCAAGGACCAAGAGACAGACAAACTGACAGGTAAGTTTCATGCAGGCAAGAGGCAACAAAGTAAAATGGTAAAAACTCACACCTAACTCTTTATATTATAAGATATTATAGAAAGAGAACTATAAAAGTAAGTGAAAAACAGGAAATAAAAAGTGGGGCTTCTAATTTTTAATAAATCTGTAAAATCAAGCTGCTTACTTGAGGGTTTCTTAGATATTGAGATGTGATGGTTTCTTGCCTGGTGCGTCATTCATATGCCTTGCCCTGGGAGGCAGTGGAACTTACTCTCTGGACTGGGACTGAAACTGCTAGGCCACTGGCTGCTAGAGACTACTTTCCCTGGCCCCCTTCTTGGGCGCAGAAAGGAGGTCAATGCACTGGAGACTGAGTTAGAGAGAGGACATGACTTGGTGGCAATGAGCACAAGCCCTGCGGTCAGATGGACTTGAGTTTGAATCTGGGCCCAGCTAATTACCTGTTTGGAATCAGTTGTGTCACCCAGGCATTCCCAAATGGTCTCTGAATTGGTGTTAGTCTGCGGCACATTTTACACTGATCTGTGACCAAATGAGAAAAACTAGGACAATGTAATATAGTTTTTCATAATACTAAATTTATTGTCTTTGTTTTCATGTTGTCATTATGATCTTCCTAACTTTTTGGTGGCAAAATGTCCTTTCTTTTATGAAAGGATAGGGATGGGAGATTGCTGTAGTTTTTAAAGAGGTCCTTAAACTTGAGAGATTGTGGTCTTTTGTCTGATCCCAACTACCCTCCAACCCACACACTTTTTTTACACTTGCTCATCAAGTTCAAAAGTCTGGGAACAACTGACTTAGAAGTGTCACTTCTCCTTTCAATATGGAGCAGAAACTTTATTTTGCAGTTGTGTGTGGTAAAAGTGACACACATATATAAAGTATCAACTCCTTTCATCATAGTAGAGAACTTGACTACTTGACCTGAAGGTTTATTCAATAAAATCCATAACCAAGCAGTCTAGCAGAATGGTCAAAGGCAAGCTCTGAAATCACCCACTGGATTTAAACCCTGGGTTTGCCATTACTAGGGCTGTGATCTTGAATAAGTCAGAGTAAGTGACAATATCCTGAGTGAGAGCTGCAGTCTTCTCTCATCACTCAAATGGAGATGATAAACAGGACTATTTATTATGAGGATAATCATGGCAGCACTTCTTTAAACTATTGCAAATTAAACGTCTAGGACAAGAATGAGAATTTGGGTGCATACAGATCCAAGCAACATCAAATGCCATCCTAAACAATATCTAAAGAATCAATGTGTTTTTCATTACTTTTGAAAGTTGTATATATTGATCAGAGGTATAATATTCAGCCATATAATCAAAATGACTTTCAAATAAAATAGTTAACTTTTAATAAAAGTTACCTTCCTATAAAATCAAATATAGAGTAGTTTTTATATTTAATATGAATTTTGTCCTCTAACATTGATCCTTAGTAAACAACTATAGGTTTTAGTGTTATTTCTGTTTTGAAATGTGGCTGTTAAAGTTGTCTGAAATTCACCAACAAAAATTAGAATTTATTTGAGTTTAACTTAATATAAAATGTAGTTCAGAATAGTTTTCTTTTATATGAAATCAAATACAAGTTATGCATGAACAGCATTATAGGAGTTAATATGCCAAAGAAATTCTCAAATGATAAATGAGTTTTTCCTTTATGAATTTTTAAATGTGATTTTGTAACAAATACATTAAAAGACAAAAACATTATATATAAATACATTCTAAGGGTGAAGCCTGTAAGCAGTTCTTTACCAGGAATAACTACTGAGAAAGAGTAGGTTTTAGTTTTCAAGAAAATGAAGAAATTCTACAAAAGCATAGCCCAACATTTCCTATTAGTGTATGATAAAAGATTTTACCAGCATTTCTGGCCTCTATGCATAACCTGTAATTAAATTTTTATAAATGCCAAAAGAGAGTCAAAAAGAGATTACCAATCAGTGCTCAAAGTTGATTATTTAAAGGACCAAAACTAGAAGAATTAAACTGTTTCTTCTGTACTTTTGCAAACCATGTAACACAGCAACATGTAACAACTATAGTATTTACACAATAGATTATTCACATTTAGATTATATAGAGAATAGTATACCCTTCGTATAATTACTATAACTAGTGTGTGTGTGCTCATATGTGTGTGTATATATATATACACAAACACATATGAATATATATATGGGCGTGGTGTGTGTGAATGTTTCTTCTCTTCCAGAATTCTTGGTAACTAAACATCAAAACTTACGAGTGCAACACTGCCATCGGCCTAACAGCATGAGCAATGCTGAAGGAGCATACACGGTTAAGAGGGGACTGGAAGTTATGAATTAAATTGCCTGAATTTGAATCTGGGCTTTGCTGCTTAAAACCTATGATCTTGGGCAAGTTACTTAATCTTTCTAAACCTTAGTTCATTTTGTAAACTGGATTTAATAACACTACCAACCTCAAAGCATTATTTTGATAATTCATGTAAAGAACAGTGCTCAACCCACAATTAACAATTAATAGATGCTTCTACTGTTTTAATCAATTGCAACACTAAAATAATGCTATTAATTGCTTTGCTTATAAGTAACTGTCACAAGCATTAGGAAGGTAAAGGAAACAGATATAACACGGTTTGTGAGGAAGCGCTTATGTTGAGATTTTTTGTTTTTACTTGGCTTCTCAAAAAGGCGACCTAAGTTTTTTAGGAGTATCTCTGGAACCAAGGAAGTCAAATGCAGAGATGGTTATCATCAGCGTCGAAGAAACACCTGCCAATCACTTTCCAAAGATGCCATTTCACTAAAGGACAGAACCGTTCCAATCTTACAACACACACACACACACACACACACGTTCATCCTGCCGAAGGAGATCACTCTCACACACACACACACACGTTCATCCTGCCGAAGATCACTCACACACACACACACACACGTTCATCCTGCCGAAGATCACTCTCACACACACACACACGTTCATCCTGCCGAAGATCACTCACACACACACACACGTTCATCCTGCCGAAGGAGATCACTCACACACACACACACGTTCATCCTGCCGAAGGAGATCACTCTCACACACACACACACGTTCATCCTGCCAAAGATCTCATACACACACACGTTCATCCTGCCGAAGATCACACACACACACACACACACACACACACACACACACACACACACACACACACACACACACACACACACACACACACACACACACACACACACACACACACACACACACACACACACAAGTTCATCCCTGCCGAAGGATGATGAAGGGATTTCGAGCCACAAAATCGATCTCGGAAGAGAGAGGAGAGATGCTGGTCTTCTAGAGGCCACAAGACCCCACTCTGGGGCGGAAGTAGGGAGCTCTGGAAGCAGCTAGTCGAGAAACCGGAAAGTCGCGCCCCTAAACCTTCGGCGCGGGAAGAACCGCGGGCAGTCAGGATGGGGTCGCCGTGACCTGACCGCTGGCCCCGCTAACCCGCGAGCCGCTTCCCTTCACCCCGCCTCCCCGCCATCCGTCAGAAGGGGACGCGGCGGGTCCGCGCCCGGCTCCCCAGGCGCACGGGAGGAGGCTGGAGCCCGCTCCCCCGCGGGAGCACTCCCTCCAGGCCGCCGCAGCCGCGCGGAAGCTTGCCTTAACCGACGTCGCACCCGCGACAGGTGGTGCTGCTGGCGGAGAGGCTGCGGCCCTGTCGCCCACCGGAGCGATGCTCGGCTCGGGACCGTCCAGTCCTCCCCTTCCGCGAGCTCCCCGGGGCCGGCGCCAGCTGAGGCTCGGACAGGCGAGAGGGGGCGAACCCCGGGGGAGGCCGCCAGTAAAGCTGCAGGGAGGGGAGAGGAGGGGAGAGGAAGCCGGAGGGGCGCGGGCGCGGCTGGGAGGAGATTGACGGGCGCATCGGCCAATGCGCAGGCACTAAGTCGGCTGGGGGGCGGGGCCCACCTCGAGGCATTGCCGCCCGTTTTCCCGTTCCTAACCAGTAGAGCCCGCCACTCTCCAGTTCCTGGAGGTTGTGATTTTTGAGGCCGAGGGATGTGAGAGGGCCTGTAGCAGGAGTCCGCGGACACGGGAGATGCCCGTTGTCCCACGAAAGGAGCCTGGGTGGCTTATCACCGACCTCGCATCCCGTGTGCTGGCGTGGTGGTAGCCCGTGGTGGTAGACCGTGACGGTAGCGCGTTCGCGCGAGAAGCGCCTCTGCGCAGGCGCGGGAGGCTCCAGGGAAGGTCGGCGGGTACCAGCTACTGAGCCGGAGGAGGCGAGAGGAAGGGTGGGAGTTTGGGTGCATCCAGTGTGGCTGGGAGAGGATGGAGGAGAAATTTAGAGCTGGATTAGGAGAATGGAGAAGCAGAAGAAGGAGGACCCAGGAAAGGCGAGGAACTTGAGGAACGCTTTGTGTTTCTGAGCTATTTTTGGATCTCAAGGACTCGCCCTTCTGAATCTCTGCCACTCTCCATGGCTGTTGGCACAGTTAATGGCCCGCAGGAAATTTACTAATGATCCCTACGGTCACAGTCACCATAAATAGATCTTAAGTGTTCTCTCTCAGAAAGGCAGTGGAATGTTAAATTGTTATCTTGGAAGCATCAGGGACCGTAATTTAAAACATCTAAACCCACCACAGTTATGATATTGGGGCATATGTCTTAACCCTTTTGTCAGAAAATGTTATTACCAAAATTGTTTACTGTAATCGAGTTTGTGTAAAGTATGGTAATGAGTATTTTTAAATAAAGATGTAAAGGATAAAGAAGCAAGGCTGAAGGAATACGAAAATTGATAGTGATGGAAATGTAAGAGAGAAAATTGAGGGGAAGTAGAGTAAAGTGAATTATCCCCTTCTAAACTCTTGGACAATCATGTGAAATCTGGACTTACCATGCCACTCTGAGCATGAAAGTGTGGGGCATGTTTGGAAACACTTTAGTTTGATGAAAAATGATAGGGTATGGCTGCAACAGTAAGCACCACAGTAAAAGAGGGCCTATAAATACGCATAACCTAAAATGACCCTGCTTGCCAGAAATTGTCCAAATGCAGCAAGTCGAATGAGGGAAACTTCAAAAACCAACAAATGTCATTATAAGTGCTTTATTAATAGAGGTAAAATTACCTCAATTTGTCTTACATTAGAGTAATCCGAGGTTGAATGGTTGTAGAGAGCTATCAAGGATGGGACTATTTTGGTTAATGGAAAGTGGATTGCATAAAAAGAATGTAAAGTATATTCACTTTAAAAATAGTGATCACGTGGAAAAAATGTTTTGGATATTTTTTGGTTAATCGTTTAATTATTTACATTAATTTTTAATTATATATTAGGTTAAATATTTAATATATTCTTAGAATTAATTTCCTCTCTTTTTACTTTTTTAAAGTTGCTGCTAGGAAATTTTAAGCGATAATATATAGCTCCCATTTGTGGCTTGCTTTATAAATCACTTGGACAGTGCTGGTCTAGGAGGACTTTGTTAGAGTCATGTATGTGAAAACTGCTGGGTAGAGCTTCTGGAAGGACTTTTTAAAACAGTATACTCAGTTGGCATGTGCCTTTGGTTATTTTGCTGCTTCACACTTTTTGCCAGTAATGTTTGGAGGCATGGCACCCATCATTGGACTATAAGATTATAAGCAAGAGGATAAAATCCTACATTTAAGGGTACTGGCAAGATAGAAGAAACTGGGTCCCTCATAGTATTATTGAGCCATGTTCAGCCTTGGTCCCTACCCCCATATTTCTTGTTTTGTGAAGTAAGCCTCTGTTGGTATAAATCAACTCAAATAGAGTTTTCTGTTGTTGGGGCTAAAAAGAATTTCTAACAGTTACTATTAAATGCACATAAATCTTGTTGCCTGTCATAGTATCTTAATATCTACTTCTTCCTGTGGAATAGCTCATAACTCCTATTAGGTCAAATTGAGGCTTAGTAATCTGTGTTTTGACAAACCCTCTAGGTGATTTGGATACACACTCAAGTTTAAGAACCACTGTCTGATGCCACACATTGATCAAGCAATCTTCAGAATGTAATTTATTTTTGTGTGTAAAATTTCCTACTGAGAAAAGCTAATTGGGGAACAAGAATGAAAAAGACATAATAGTTGCCTTCAAGGAGTCTACATTATAATACAGAGACTAAGCATTTAATCATATCATTTAAAAACTGTGTTTTACTCAGTTTATTTCAGGTGAAGTGACATGATCATGATATTTTGGGTTTGCTTTAAATTACTCTAGAAAAAACAGATAGCCAAAATAAGACTGGCAAAATGTTACTATTTGTTAAAGCTGGGTGATGTCTTCAAGGGAGTTTACTGTACTATATTCTCTACTTCTGGGTATAATTGAACATCTCATTATAAACAGTTTTTAACGGCAATGTATGAAGAATAAGCTCAAAGCATTGTAGTAGTTCAAAAAAAGCAAACACTCCCTAAACTCACATTATTTAGAAAGCTTTGTGGAGGGTATGACCTGACAGCAAGCTTTAACCTAAGAAGAAAAGTTCCTTAAGTAATGTATTATCTACAAGTCCACAAACTCTTATCTGTAATTCCAAATCCAAAAGCTTTTTTGTTTGTTTGTTTGTTTGTAATCTGGTGGTACCAGAATTTAATTGGTGACAAATAAGAATTTGTCACAGTTACCTGTAGCCTTTATTTCTCCAGCACAATGTAAATATTTGTATTTACTTTGCATACTATTATATTACATGTTCTTCAGTAATTGTGAATGTTCTTTTGAGGCACTGCCCCAGATTCCTCTGATGGTAGTGTATAGCATACATGATATACTTCTTGGACTGTTTTCCCAAATCCAGAAGTTTCTAAGTTCTGAAGTCCAATTGGCTCCAAGAGCTTCATCCATTTGTATGATCCAAAAGTACAATCTTTATGATACAAGAACTTAGGGAAAGACTATGTATAGTTCTTAATTTCAATTATGCTGAGAATAAGCAGATGATTAAATACTGCTTAATATAATGTTAGCCAATTTTATTGTAAATGAAAAAGAAATGTTATGACATTTTATTTGGTGCATGGAAATGACTGGATGAGTTATAAGAACTTAAGTTTTAAGGAGAAATATTTGCTGGCAGAAGTCAGTAAAGTGGTTAGCTTTGGTGAGGGGTTGGCTGAAAAGACACAAGAGAACATTCTATAACTCAGTCTGGATGATGCCTATACAGGTATGAACATATATAAAACCAGCAAGCTTGAGTGAGGTAATTTACACACCTCCAGCATGAATTTTATATCCACCCCAATCAGTATATAAAATAAACCATTTGTATTGTGCACTGCTGTTTCTTTTGGGATAAATGCCCCATGAACTCTTGTGGATCCAGAGCCTTTCTTACAGGCTTCTTCCCCAGCGTCCTCCACTGGACTCTCTCAGGAAAAGAAGTGACCATTCTTGGCTGCCCAGAATGTAGCTTACCAGGCCTTGTAGATCTGAAAATGGCCATATGCACAGTGTTTGCATACAAACAGTGCCAAGCCTGGAAGGAAGACACAAGTCCTTCCTGGAAGGGTGGATTACAATGCAGGGGATCAAGTAAAACAAGGGACTAAGGCCCAGATCAACAAAACTGAGAGGAATAGGTATCAGGCTTGGTCACTGAATAAATAGAGGAAGATGTGGGTGAGGCTTTGAGTCCTGCACTCTTGGAATTTGAGGTGCTATCTCTGACTCTACTGGCTCATTCACTTGTGAAATGGGAGGGGCCTCAGGGAGCAGGCTGCCAGGCATGCCAGGCATTGCTGGCCATGTGACTTCCCTGTAAAACTTTTCAATAGGCGGAGTTAAAGTGGTATGTATGCCAATTATCTTAAGATGGGCACACATTCACCAACCTTTCTCAAAAACCAAGGAAGATTCCTGGAAAAACTTTCATATCAATTACCATGAAAATAGAGCAGCTTTATTTCATCTAAACACCTCAGTGTGTTTCCTTAAGGAAAATCCATATTATTGAGGTTTCATAGAGTTATGGATGGTCATTCTCTGTGTAATGAGGTTATATGTGAGTAGGGTTGTTGATTTTAGGTTGACACATTATCTATAGCAAAAGCAGATAGATTGTACTAATCACATGTTTAGATTTACACAACTCCACCTGCCTTAGAATAGAAAACATTAATAATGAATGCTGACTGTGCCACAGGGAATTATCCTCCAATAAGTTAGGATCATTAAAAATGCAAACTCTATAAAAATACAAGAGAAAGTAAACATTATATCTGAAGGCATTTGTGCTAGATGCTGCCTGAACGAAATACCCATCAACCTAGTCTGGAACTGAGACATAAAGGCATTTCGTGTAGGTAAATACCATCATTAAGAAACAATAATGTTTTTGTTATTCCCAAAATATAATGAAGTACTAATGATGGTAATTACCTCCAAAAAAAGTGCTAGCAATTCTTTACAAAATTAGAATAAACATAACTTCTCATGCTGTCTAAAAGTGTAAACTAATACCATAATAAGCAGTGTCTTCATTACCAAAATATTTTAAGGAATGATCTAGAATTTTTTGTGAAGAACAAAGAAATTAATATCATAGGATGATTAACAATAGGAGAACTTTTGCTCCTTAAAGAAAAATAGCACTTTGGTGTTAATGGGCACCACACTTGATTTTTCTCCAAGACTTATTAGGTAACTGGAAAGAAAAAGGCAAAAATTTACTAGCACCATGTCATTGTGGGAATAACCTTTGTTTTTTTTATGAAAGTAATTCAGTTATGCGAAGGCCACTCCTAAAAACTCCTAAGCCATAGGTTGCTTGGTGTTCCTCATTCTAAATCTCATTCCTGGCTCCATCAGTATCTATGAGCCTGGAAAAAAGGACCCAAGGATTAACAATGTTGGCATCACTGGGGAGCTTGTTTGTTAGAAAAACAAAATCTGGATTCCCATCCAAGATTTACTGCATTAGAATCCAACATGTCCACATGGTTTCATTCACATCAACATTTGAGAAGCAGAGGACCCTGATGTGCTCGTATGAGTTCTATGAACTCGTGTTGCTGTGAATGGATTTTTATTTCTGCATGTGGGATAAGAAGAAGCCCATGGTACTTTCTTTACCTTCAAAAAGTTTCTGTGCCAAGGCAAACACAGTTGTTCTTTCCTTCCCACACTGAGAATGTTTTATTATGCTTAAACCATGAGCAGTACAAGTGTATTCATTCAACAGACTAGGTTCCAGTTAGAATGTTTGTACCAAATAGGATGGAATCAAAGTCTCTGGCTGATGTCTGGGGAAAAAAATGCCAGAAATGTTTGCCTTGACCGTCCAAATGGTGTTCCTAGTACTTTGAACATAACGCTATGTACGGGTCCTCAGTAGGCCCTGCAGGCTGCATTGTTCTCAGACTACATGGGGTGAAAAGCTACCTCTGAGATTCTGTCTCTTGGGGGCAGTACAGGGACATTTTTCTGTAAAGTGTTCAAGATTTCTCTGGTCAAGGGAGTAGCTACAATACGTATAGTAATTTAAGGGAAACCAAATCGATAATTGGGTTTGATTATCTAATATATTTTCTTAATGAGCAATGAAAGGTGGGTTCTTTGGTACATGGGATATCAGAACCCTAAAAACAGCTTTGACATTGTTAAGTAGAATATTACATATCTTTCATCAACCAGATGGGGTCTAAACACAAAAGAAATCTTCTAAGTGTGCCTTTCCTCCCTGTACTGTTTGATTTTAGACTTGCTAGTATTCTGAAGTATGTCCCAAGGTGAAACACCTCCCACACCAAGCTTAACTCCTAGGGCTGGGAATTCTTCCCGATGTTCTTTCCCTGGCAATTGGTTACCTCAGGAATATCTGGGAACATGAGGACCTCTGAGGTTTGACTCGGTTCCATTGATTTCCATGGACTTGGCTGTATCTTGGTGTCTTCACCAACTCCAGCGATTCATTGGAAATAGTCTGTTTTAACAGGCATCCAAAGGGAAGTAGAATATCTTTTCTTCCCTATACTTGAACCAAAATTACATTGCACATAAAAACATGGAATAAATGATTAGCCCTAAACAACACAACCTTGCAAAAATATCTCAATTCCAACTTATTAAGGGCACCAAATGATACAAACAGAATCTGTTGTTCATATTTTGTGCCTGCAACTAGTAATGATGAGCCCTAAGTTCATTCATAAAATACCAGACTAGGGCTTCTTAATCTCTTTTGTGCTATGGACACCACTGTCAGTCTGGTGAAGCCTACAGATTCCTCAGAAAGTTTTTTTTTATGCATAAAACAAAATGTACAGAATCATCAAAGAATCCAATTACAGTGAAACCAAGTTATAAAAATATTTTTTAAGCCCTAAATTTCTGTTAAATAGCATATGAGCTACTTTACAATACATTAAATAAAAATCTAATGGTGGGTCTAAAAACTAGTAATAATGAGTATAAATGATATTTCAAAGTACAGTTGGCCCTTGAACAACTCAAGGGTTTTAAGGCTACTCATACCCATGCAGGTGAAAATCTGCATATAACTTTCGACTCCCCAAAACTTAACCACTAATAGCCTATTATTGATTGGAAGCATTACCAGCAACATATACAGTTGATTAATACAAATTTTGTATAGGTATTATATACTGTATTCTTACAATCAACTAGAGAAAATTTTGTTTTTTCAAATTGTCACTAATTTCCAAAAATTTTTCTAATATATTTATTGAAAAAATCTATAAATAAGTGGACCCTGCAGGTCAAACCCATGTTGTTCAAGGGAACTCTACAGAGACAAGAAATATCCATGGTTTCTGTTAATCGTAGCAGTTTGTTTGTCTACATTGGTAACTGAAGAAAATGCTAAATTCCACTTAGAGATTAGTGAAAATAGATATATTTTTCCAGCCCAAGGTCTGCTTGTCATTAAGAACCCCCTATAGCAGGCTATCTGTTTTTATCTAAGTTCTGCTAAGAAACTCATTCTACCTGTCAGCAGTTTATGAATTCAAACAAGGTCCTGGAAAATAATTTCCTCTAGCAATTTCTTTTGTCAGATCTCCATTTCAAGGTTATGTAGAGACATTCTCTGTCAATAGGTCTTTTGTGACTTTCAGTAAATTGTACTCCATTTCAACTTACTAGGTTTTGCTTGGGACATTGTTACCAGGGCTTTCCTGTATCCCTGTGACTCAATGTTATGACACAAACACAGGTTTACCTGATTAAACTTTGCAGAAGTTGTTTTCAAGTAGAAAATTGGCCAGATTTCCCAGCCTTTAAGGTTTATATCTAGGAAACTTTCTTAGTCATCTTCTGTTCCTTCTTAGGAGAAATTTGTTCATGTATCTCCTTGTGTCATATATTGTTAGATGTGTTAAGAAACTAACTTATTACTGACATTCTGACTCTTGGAGTAATGGCTCTAGAGTATGTTCATGAAAGCCTACTGTGAAGATATTTTTTAAGCATTTTACAACTTTTCCTTGGTAGTAAAATGTACTTTAGCTCCTTTTGTGAAGAAAAATGACTTCTTTGTAATTTTATGTTTCATTCACATTCTCTGAATAGGCATGAAAAGTAACAGCAATCCTGGTGTAAGTCTGGGGAAGGAATAGAATTTTATTTCATGCCAGCTGTGAAAATAACATTCAAAAAACATTATGCCAATAGTAAGAAAAGGGAAATTGAACTTTTCTGTCATGAATTCAGCCCACTGTGTCCTCATTAGGGCAGAAAGGAGTTGTGAGAAGAAAATGTGAGAAGGGACACTCTGGATTTACACTGTCCAAATGGGGGAGCTTGACTCATTTCCATGTCGCCAAGTCCCTTCAGCAAACAGCCTGCAGCTCTGCTCTCTCTCATGAACCAGTCCCTTCTTCAGCTCATGCAATCTGGCTTCCATCTCCACAATTCTACTAAGACTGTGCAAAACTTCCTCTTTTTTGGTGGAATTCAAACCTTTTTTTCAGTGCCCAACTTCCTTATTCTTTCAACAATATTTGACCCAACATGCCTCCCCTTCCTTCTTGAAACACTTCCTTTGGCTTCTCTGGCACAATACTCCTCTGGATCTCTGGCCTCGCCTGTGCCATCTCCTCTTCCTCCTGCCCCCAAATTAAGGGTGATTCCCCAAGATTCAATCCATTGAGATGACTCACAAATTGGGGTCCTTCACTGTGAGTTTCCCCTTTGATTTTGTCTTTTTCCTGCCAAGGAGTCATTCATTAAAGAAACATTTTTTGAGGGCCTACTTGGTTTCAAACAAACATGTGACCGTCCCTGCCCTTAAGGAGTCTTCAGGCCACGGAGGGGGCAGGTGAAGGACTAAAGAGTGAACAGAGGTGTGAGCAGATGCACCTACAGATAACAAGGTCAGTGCAGTAATGAAGATGAGTATTACAATGTATAACAGGGACATAGAGAAGAGACACCTAACCCATTTAAATTTTTTTTTTGTATGTTGTACCTGCCAGGCAGTAGTCTAAGCATGTTTTATTTATTTATGTATTTATGTATTTATTTATTTTTATTTTGGTATCATTAGTCTACAATTACATGAAGAACATTATGTTTACTAGTATGTCCCCCTTTCACCAAGTCCCCCCCACATACCCCTTCAGTCACTGTCCATCAGCGTAGTAAGATGCTGTAAAATCACTACTTGTCTTCTCTGTGTTGCATAGCCCTCCCCGTGCCCCCCACACACTATGCTAATCGTAATGTCCCCTTTCTTTTTCCCTGCCCTAATCCCTCCCTTCCCACCCATCCTCCCCAGTCCCTTTCCCTTTGGTAACTGTTAGTCCATTCTAGGCTAACCCATTTAATTTTAATTCTAACAAACATTAATTGAAATTCATTCTACAAACAGTAGCAAGGACCTACTATGTGCCAGTTATACAAGGACTTAGTGCCAGTTATCAAGCCAGGCACTAAGACTATACAAGATACTGCTCTCCACGCTTCATGCATGTCACAACCTTGTGACTTGAATATCTTAGTTACCTGAGTGTTGGAGAAGATTTTGGCAGGAGGCATCTGATCTAAGTTTCAAAGGATGAGTAGGGTTAGCTCAGAGGGAGTGTGGAGGAGGGAAGGTTTTCCAGGCAGAGGGAACAGAACATGGAAAATAGCATAGCTCAAGCAATTCAGAATTGCTGGAGCAGGGGACAGGGTAAGGAGGGGTAGGAGGTGATGCTGGAGGGGAGGCAGGACAAGGATGAAGGACAATAGAGAGCTACTGAAGGGTTTGTTTAAACAAGGGGACAATATGGTCATTTTTGGATTTTGAAGTGATTGCTTGGGCAGCTGTGTGAATTTAAGGGGGGCAAGAATGAAGCCCAATTGAGGAGTTTGTGGCATGTACAGAGATCCTGAATGAAGGCCTGAACTGGGACAGTGGTACAATTATGGAGCAGAGGGGAGAGTGGGACTGGAGAAAGATTTGGGAAACAAAGGAGCCAGGGATTAGCCAATTGGCATATGTGAGGCCATCAGCAGAGACAGAGACCAGAGGAGTAAAAGCAGGCTGAGGGTGAAAGATGACAAGTCTAGTGTGCACCCTGTTTAATTCAAGGGCCACCAGGCTGGAGATTTCTAGCAGGCAACTGAAGGGAAAACTGCATCTGAAGTTGAGTGGAGAGATCTGCATTGAATGGGTGGATTTGGATGCCACCACACCAAGGTAGTGGGTGGAACCGTAAGAGTATACTCCTAGGAGGCTGAGACCACTTCTAGAAAGTGTGTTTAGTGAGAATAGTGGACCTAAGATGGAGCCCTAGGCTGGCCATCTGTGCGTTGTCTGTCAGCTCCAAGGCCACCCTTCTAGACTCTGCTCTTTGAAGCTCTGGCCAGGGTTTGCAGACTGTTTACCCCAGTCTCCCTTGCCAGATGGACTTCTTCTGGCTGCTGCCAACCAGAGCCACTAAAGGAAGACAGAAAGGCATGAAGAGGCCAAATGGACTTCTTCCTGCTTCTAATCATTATAGTTGTTACTCAAGCCACAGAAGAAGGCCACAGCACCAGTCTTGAGCTTCGTCACTCACTCCCAGCACTGGCCAGCTGAACACCATGCATGAGGGTCCAAGTACAGTTGTGCAGTGGGTGAGGAGCTGTTTGAAAACTTCTAGTCACCCCTTGGGGACTCTTTGTTCCCTCGCCCTCAGAGTGGGAATGGCTTCCTGCAGTTACTGATCTGGGCTACCTTGGCATCGCCTTCGTACTCCTTCAGCTTTCTGGTGTCCATGAAACCAGCTCTCTGCATCCAACACCCTCTCTTTGAAAGGCAGTTTCTGTTTTTCTGACTGACACTGATGGACGCAGACCCCCTAGGGCATGCAGAGGATGAGCCTCAAAGGAGACAAAGAAGGAAGGGAACAAATCACTGGAAGTGAGAATGAGGACAGTGTCTCATGGGAACAGTGTAGCAGGACACTTCAGGAAGGAAGAAATGATAGTCTTTACAAAATGAAGCAATGTTCAGCAATGCTACTTCTGGGTATATATCCAAAAGAACTGAAAGCAGCGTCCCAAAGAGAGATTGGTCTACCTATGTTCTTAGCACGAAATAGTCAAAGGTGGAAGCAATCCAAGTGTTCATCAGCAGACGAATGGATAAACAAAATGTGGTCTGTCTGTACAATGGAATATTATTCAGCCTTAAAAAGGAAGGGAATTCTGACACATGCTACAGCATGGATAAACCTTGAAGACATTAGGCTAAATAAAAAGACAAATACTGTATGATTCCACTTTGATAAAGTGTCTAGAGTAATCTAGATAAAGTAAAGCATCTAGAGTAATCAAACTCACAGAAACAGAAAGTGGAATGGTGGTGGTTGCAGGGGGCTGAGGGAGTGGGGAGTTGTTTAATGGGGACAGAGTTTCAGTTTTGTAAGATGATTGCACAGCTATGTGAATATAGTTAACCTACTGAACTCTCCATTTAGAAATGGTTAAGACAATAAATTCTATGTTATGTGTATTTTACCACAATTAAAAAAAATAGGGCAGAGAGGTCCAGGAAGATAAAAGTTACATGTATCAATTAGGAAGACATTTAAGATCTTAGAAAGGTAGTTTTCTTGGCTAGATGGAAGTGAGTCAGCAGGCAGTGTTGAGCACGTGTGAGGTGAGGAAGTAGACTGATTCTCTTTTGAGAAGTTTGGATAAGCAGGAAAGGAAGGTGGTCAAGGGCTAAGGGGACTGTGAGGTCAAGGGAGATCAAAGAGGAGAGGCTGGAGCCTGTTTAGAAGCTGAAGAGAAAGGAGCCAGCATAAGTAGAGAGATGACATATAGTACTGAAGGGGCAGAGTCCGAGGTAGCAGAGGAGGACAAGGACTGGCCTTGGGCAGAAGGGATGGCTGGCTCTCTGCTGAGGGAGGAAGAGTGTAAGGAAGAGGCTGGATGTTGATACATTTATAGATGGGAGGGTGACACAGAGAGCATGCATGACAATCTCAAGGTTTTCTCCACGATGCAGAAGGCAATAGAGAGGGACCCCAGGCAGGGAAAGGATTGAGGCGGGTGCTGAGGGCCCAGCCGAGGCTGGAGATCATAGATTTTTTATTCTTCTCTTCAAGGCTGAGAGAAAATTTTCTCAGGCAACTAAGTAAGTATGAAGGTAGATTTGTTAGGGTCCAGGAATCCGG
This sequence comes from Manis javanica, assembly GCF_040802235.1. Taxonomy (NCBI): domain Eukaryota; kingdom Metazoa; phylum Chordata; class Mammalia; order Pholidota; family Manidae; genus Manis; species Manis javanica. The sequence goes on along the minus strand of NC_133164.1, from coordinate 104,313,663 downwards.
GGATTTCCCGAGAGAACAAAGCAGACAGGCATGGAGATGTAAGTACAAGCAAAGTCTTTAATTAGCCAGCAAGCTGGGGCCGACAGCACCTCCCCTGACACGCAGGCTGAGTCCGAGCTGCCGACCCCCAGGCAACTTTAGGTATTGCTTATATAGGATTTTCACAGCCGTTACATCGAAGCCCGCGAATTTCTACAACCAATAATTTTAAAACACACTCTATATTGTAACCAATGGGAAGCATTGTAACCTTTTAGGGACCGCGTCAGTTGCCTAACCACTTCCGTTGTTATCTCTTGCGTTCAAGCATGTCTACGTGACTCATCACGGGTTACGCCCCCAGGCTGTTGCCCATTTCTAGTTATCTAGCTTAAAGCTAGTTATCTAGCATTTCTAAGCTTAGGTTCGGGTAGTTTATACAAAACTGGGTGGCCCTTGCTCTAGGCAGTTAGGTTAAATGTTATTAGTCCTTTTTCCTGACTCTCGATGCTCTCTGCCCTCCTTTACAGATTGTAACATGGAGCAAGGCTTGGGGGTTTGTGTGAGAGGCCTGTGAAGGGACGGGGTCAAGGAAAACAAAGGTGCTGGTAAGAACAGGATTTTGATCATCACCAAGGAGTCTAAGGCCATTTGGAGGGGGTAGAGAAACCTGGAAGAAGTAATAAAAGACTGGAAGAAAATTAAAAGATCAAGGAGCTGATGTTTCCAAAAAGTCTAAGGCATTTGTAATGGGAATGAGGGAATTGGAAACCTGGGAGCCTAGGAAGTGGTAGGCAGAAAGTGGGGTACCTGGTTGAGCTCCCACCTGCAATGGCAGGATCCAATGTGATCCAGGGGGAGAATGCCCAGGGAATTTGGTGTGAGTGAGGATGGGCAGCAAGACTGTGATCTGCGTCAGTACAGAACATCTCCAACTGGATGAGCCACCACAGCTCAGTTTCCTGGGTCCAAAATCAAACCCAGCATATTTCTGCTCCATGAGCCATTCTTTCCAACTGTGCCATTTCTGTAATGCTACTTCTCTAGATCCATAATGGAACTAGGATCATAGGCAGTTCTCTCAACATCTCCTATAAAACTTGTCTCCGCAGGGTTGTTCTAAATTACATGGGCATGTGAAAGCACCCAAATGTATAACCAGGGATTATTTGGATACATATATATATATATATAATAAATACAGATAACAATGGGATATGAATATGATTTTTCCTTCATTCCCTATAATGAATTTGTCACCAAGACCTGATTCCTGCTCCTTACATGGACTTTCCAGCCCTCATGAATTGCCACACCTCCCCACTGGTCACATTGCTGTCTCACTCCTCTTCCAGCGCTCACCCACCTTATGTACGGCTGCTTAATTTTATCTTTCAAAAACAACACTTTTGTCCTATCAAGCCCCATGTCAGAGTGGAAAGAAGCTGTGAACTTCAAAATATACAAAGAGCTCATGCACCTCAACAAACAAAACGCCAATGATCCAATTAAAAAATAGGCAGAGGATTTGAACAGACACTTCTCCAAAGAAGAAAGTCAGATGGCCAACAGGCACTTGAAAAGATGCTGCACATCGCTAATCATCAGAGAAATGCAAATTAAAACTGCATTGAGATATTACCTCACACCAGTAAGGATCGCCACCATCCAAAAGACAAACAACAACAAATGTTGGTGAGGATGTGGAGAAAGGGGAACTCTTCGACACTGCTGGTGGGAATGCAAATTGGTGCAACCACCATGGAAAGCAGTATGGAGGTTCCTCAAAAAAACAAAAATAGTAATACCATTTGACCCAGGAATTCTACTCATAGGAATTTACCCTGAGAATGCAGCAGCCCAGTTTCAAAAAGTTGTATGCACCCCTATGTTTATCGCAGCACTATTTACAATAGCCAAGAAATGAAAGCAACCTTAGTGTCCATCAGTAGATGAATGGATAAAGAAGATGTGGTACATATAAACAATGGAATATTATTCAGCCATAAGAAGAAAACAAATCCTACCATTTGCGACAACTTGGATAGAGCTAGAGGATATTGTGCTCAGTGAAATAAGCCAGGCAGACAGAGACAGGTATCAAATGAATTCACTCATCTGTGGAGTATAAGAACAAAGAAAAACTGAAGGAACAAAATAGTGATGCAGTCCCGCTGCGCCAAGTCGAGCAGGTCCTGAAGTGCGGAAGGGGGGTGAAGAAAACGAAGAAAGACAGAAAGAGCTGGGAGGACTGATGCTCCTGCGGGCCGCCAGCAAAGCTTTATTAGAGTCCAGAGTATTTATACAGCAAAGAAGCACACTGTGCCAGGAAATAGCATTATCCAATAGACAATCAAGCACAGTATTGACGTCAGTGGTAGCCGGGCAAAGGTAGGCACAGCAGGGCTTCTTCAGTTGCTCATGGAATGGGTAAACAGGATGTTCTTTGTTCTCCATTCCCGCCATATCAGCAAGTGGGGGAAGGGCATAGCCCGCTCCCCACAAAATAGCAGCAGACTCATAGAACCCAAGAATGGACTAACAGTTACCAAAGGGAAAGGGACTGGGGAGGATGGGTGGGAAGCGAGGGATAAGGGAAAAGGGGGCATTATGATTAGCACACATAATGTAGTGGGGGGGTGTGCACAGGGAAGGCTGTATAGCACAGAGAAGACAAGTAGTGATTCTATAGCATCTTACTATGCTGATGGACAGTGACTGTAATGGGGTATATGGTGGGGACTTGATAATGGGGGGAATCTAGTAACCACAATGTTGCTCATGTAATTGTATTTTAGTGTTACCAAAATAAAAAGAAAATAAAAGAAAAAAAAAGAAGTCTAGCAAACATTTTATTTCTCTCATTTTAGATTCTTCATCTTTCTGGAATCTGAGGGTGTGCAGTATGAGGCCAGCACTAGTGAGAAGCCATACAGGAGCCAATGGTCTGGAAGGGAGCCTGGAATCTATCCCCATCAAAACCTGTAGTCAGGACATTACTGTTGGGGGTTCTGAAATGTTTTAATCACCTGTGGATGAGCCTGCTGACTGTTCCAGTATTCACAATCTTAGGGGACCATAAGGATCAAGTAAGATAAGGGAGACTTTGTAAAAGTCTGAAGTCCGATATTCTCATTGTGAGAGGTGAGAGGCTGGCCCGTCTCACTGTTTATTAATCAGCATCTTCCTGGATGACTCACCAAGTGCTCGTAGAAAGAGCACAAACCCTTCCCTCAGCCTCGCAACGTTCAAAATCTAATCTCTGCCCTCATCTGCTGGGGACCTTGAATATGTCCCTTAGCCCTCTGGTGTCCTTTCCTCCCCTGACTCACAGGGAATACAGAAGAGTTGGCTCTTCTGCAAAGTGCTAGGCAGGCAGTACACAGTTACCTGGAATAGAACTCACTTGGAGTATAACTGAAGCTCATGCCCTTATAAATGAACCTCTGGACTGAATATGATTACCTGAGAAATAAGTAACATAATTTCCTGGCAAAATGTATACCATCCAAAAAATTTGTAAGTTGAAGTTATGCATAAACAAAAGTTGTTGAGTAACCCCACAAACATATTAATGGATTTAACAAATCTTTTATTAAGGTCATGTAAGGGAATGTGCTAGGCAGTGAAAGGGATATAAAAATCAATCATGCTTTACCTGACCTTTGGATCTTGCGGTTCAAAAGAGGAAATAGGATACATAAGTTACTGTAATAGGAATTAGAAGGTGATGAGGCAGTTAGGATGGCCAACATAGAAAAGACTAGGAACAACAAATGCTGGTGAGGGTGCGGAGAAAGGAGAACCCTCCTACACTGTGGGTGGGAATGTAAAATAGTTCAATCACTATGGAAAGCAGTATGGAGGTTCCTTAAAAAACTAAAAAAAGAAATACCATTTGACCTGGGTACCCCACTCCTAGGAATTTACCCTAAAAATGCAGCAGCCCAGTTTCAAAAAGACATATGAACCCCTATGTTTATCGCAGCACTATTTACAATAGCCAAGAAATGGAAGCAACCTAAGTGTCCATCAGTAGATGAATGGATAAAGAAGATGCGGTACATATACACAATGGAATATTATTAAGCCATGAGAAGAAAACAAATCCTACCATTTGCAACAACATGGATGGAGCTAGAGGGTATTATGCTCAGTGAAATAAACCAGGTGGAGAAAGACAAGTACCAAATGATTTCACTCATCTGTGGAGCATAAGAACAAAGCAAAAACTGAAGGAACCAAACAGCAGCAGAATCACAGAACCCAAGAATGGACTAACATTTACCAAAGGGAAAGGGACTGGGGGAGGGGGTGTGGGAAGGGAGGGAGAAGGGGAATAAGGGTCATTAGGATTAGCACACATAATGTGGCGGATGGGCATGGGATAGGCAGTACAGCACAGAGAAGACAAGTAGTGACTCTATAGCATCTTACTATACTGATGGACAGTGACCATAATGGGGTACGTGGTGGGGACTTGATAATGGGGGGAATCTAGTAACCACAATATTGCTCATGTGATTGTATGTTAATGATATTAAAAAACCCTCTAAAACTCCCCACACCAAAAAAAAAAAAAGGTGATGAGGCTTCCAAAGAGGGTATGGGGGAGTGCTGTGAGCACACACAGTAGGGAGAAGCATTTTGGATGGAGAAAATCAAGGACGGCTTGGATAGCAGGTGTCATTTTATTTAAGCCTTGAAAGCTAACTAGAGTTTTGGATTTAAAAAAAAAAGACTTTTTTTTTGGTATCATTAATATACAATTACAATAGCAACACTGTGGTTACTAGATTCCCCCAATTATCAAGTCCCCACCACATACCCCATTACAGTCACTGTCCATAAGTGTAGTAAGATGCTATAGAATCACTACTTGTCTTCTCTGTGCTGTACTGCCTTCCCCGTGCACACACCCCTACTACATTATGTGTTCTAATCATAATATCCCCTTTACCCCTTATCCCTCCCTTCCCACCCATCCTCCCCAGTCCCTTTCCCTTTGGTAACTGTTAGTTCATTCTTTGGTTCTGTCAGTCTGCTGCTGTTTCATTCCTTCAGTTTTTCTTTGTTCTTATACTCCACAGATGAGTGAAATTATTTGATACTTGTCTTTCTCTGCCTAGCTTATTCCACTGAGCATAATACCCTCTAGCTCCATCCATGTTGTTGCAAATAGTAGAATTTGTTTTCTTCTCATGGCTGAATAATTCCATTGTGTATATGTACCACATCTTCTTTATCCATTCATCTACTGATGGACACTTAGGTTGCTTCCATTTCTTGGCTATTGTAAATAGTGCTGCAATAAACATAGGGGTGCAAATATCTTTTTCAAAACTGGGCTGCTGCATTCTTAGGGTAAATTCCTAGGAGTGGAATTCCTGGGTCAAATGGTATTTCTATTTTTAGTTTTTTGAGGAACCTCTGTAAGGCTTTATTTTTTAGAACAGTTTTAGGTTTATAGCAAAATTGAGAGGATGTTACAGAGAATTCTCATACACTCCCTGTCCCCACGCATTATCAGCATCCTCCCCCAGAGTGAGACATTTATACAACTTACACTGACACATCATAATCACCCGAAGTTCATAGTTTACATAGGGTTCACACTTGGTGTGTACATTCTATGGGTTTGAACAAGTGTATGACATGTATTCACCATTACAGTAGTGTGTGGGATAGTTTCACTGCCCTAAAAAATCCCCTGTGCTCTGCCTATTCATCCCTTCCTCTCCCCAACCCCTGGCAACCACTGATCTCTTTAAGGCCTTTTTCAGTTTTGCCTTTTCCAGAATGTCATAGAATCATATAATATGTAGCCTTTTCAGATTGGCTTCTCTCAGTCAATATGCACTTAAGTTTCTTCTATGTCTTTTCATGGCTTAGTAAGTCTTTTTTTGCCAGCACTGAATGATATTCCATTGTCTGGAAGTACCAGTTTATTTATCCATTCACCTACCAAAGAACATCTTGGTTGCTCCCAAGTTCTGGCAATTATGAATAAAGCTACTATAAACATGTGTGTGCAGGTTTTGTGTGAATGATTACTAGGATTTTGATAGGTAGCAATGCATTCCAGACTGAGAGGTGGGTTTGAAATTTTAGAGCTTGTTTCATTAGCTTGAGTTTAAAGTATGAGAATGTAAGACTAGACCGGCGGGCAGGGGATCAAACGCAGTGTTAGTAATTACTTGAATACTGTGCTAAGTAATTTTTGTCTTTGTTCTATAAGCAATGGAAAGTTCCTGGAAGTTTTTTAGGGGGAGTAAGAGGGTGACAGTAGTGAAATGATCAAATTAAGCTTTAGAAGTATCATTCTGGAATGATATCAGAAATCAGGTGAGCCGTTAGGAGGGTAGAGCATAGCCTGGACTAGTTAAGCCATTGGGAGGGCCTGAATCAGGACAGTGGGAGTGGGAAGGAAAGGGAAGGGATCGAGGGTAGAGCCTTGTAGTTTTGAGAGGAAGAGGAAGGAGTTATTCCAAAGTTTTAAGATTAAAAGAAAAAAAATGTAAGAAAATGGAGAGTGATCACTTCTTGGTCAGGCAGAGTACCAGAAACAGGACAGTCTTAGAAATGCAGACCCCTGCTGGATAGAGGGCCCCACGGTACATGCCGGGGCTGCCGGCCAGGCCGGAAAGAAGGGGAATGGTGAGGTTTGGGGAGTTTTACCTTTGGACACAGAGGCTGGAAACCCTCTCCGGCTGTGATCTTTTGAATTCTATGAACTGTGTGTTTATTAAGAGTGAACTAATGTTTCCAGTGACAAGGGAGTGGCTATAAAATCCTTCCTAGGAGAAATGATTAAGATTTAACAAAAATTTATTTTGGCCTTGGTGGCAACCCCAGGGTGAGGAGGAGGAACCCTGGCTTCACCTTTGGAGTTTGCAGCAAATTGGGAGGCGATTCCAGCACCTTAGTTGTCCCAGGAATGAGCGAGCATTGGGGGCTGGGTCACAGAAAGTTCTGTGAAGCTTCCTGACCTGGGGGACAGGTATGTTTAGCAAGGACTGAGAAACCAGAAAGAAAAGCAGCCTTGGTGTGTGGAAAGGTGAAGTTTTCCGTTTTGGACAACTGTGTTGAGGTGCTGGCTCTATGAAGATGGTCTCATCATGCAGAGCCAGACCTGGTTTGGTGGGGTCTCAATGGTTGAAACCAAGCATCAAATGGAACTAGGCTCTAAGGTGGGAAGGGCGGTCTGGCAGGCAGTATGTGGGTGACACGACCTCTCATCCAGTCAGAGCCAGAAGGTTTGCCCAATGCTGACTCAAGCTAAGTTGATTTGTGAGACAGCATCCAAGGTTAGGGAGGAACAGCCGGGCATTGTGAACACTGGCATGAGTTCCTTGAAGAAGAAATAATTTGGCCGAACAAGATGTTCCAGTGATTTAGTTGAGGGAACAATCTGCTCATTTGCAGTAAAGAAAAGTTTCTGAGTCAATTAGCCAATAGTTCTCAGAAAGACAGCATTTACATTATAGGGAAGGAATTAACCTATCTTCTAAGAGCCTGCCTATGGTGGATTGCACATGCCTAGCTGTGACTTCTTCGCCAATAGCAAGTAAACACTTCCAGCAAGTGGGCTTGAACAGCAACAGGTGAGAGAAGGAATGTCAGGCCATGAAGGGAAGTTTCACCCATAAAGATAAAGGCAAGGCCCAGCCTCTCCCTCCTCTGTCTGCACCTTATTTGTTTAGACATAATCCCTTTCATTAATCGGTTACCTTTAACCCAGCTCACTTTTCTCTTCTGCTTCCTCATTTTTTCTTGAATACTTCCTTAGAGGACTTTTCCATGTAGGAAGGCCTTTCTTCTTTTTCCTTTTTTCCTTTGCTTCATTCTTTCCTCATTTTACTGAGACTGCGTTTCTTGCAGGATACCCTGCTAAATGTCTAGCTATACATGTTCAAAGACACAATTCCTAGTTCCTGACACCAAGGACTTTACAATTGGGTAGAGGAACCTAAGATTTTTAGCTATTCAACCATAACAAAGGTGGAAGAAACTGGAAGGTGCCATAAGACACGGTCAAACAAAACTGAGGAAGTTCAAAAGAGGGCAGATTGCTTCTGTCTGGGGAAGAGGGGAAGACTTCCTGGAGGAGGGGACATTTGCATTGAGCTTTGAAAAATGGAGACAACTTAAACGTGCAGAAATGAGGTATATATCTGTATTACATCAAATGTATACACTTAACCACATTCATGCTTCTCAGTCTCATTTCAGAGTGCATATTTCATCAATATGGGATTTGTAAAAGGGAAGCTGGTGGTAAAAAAAAGCATTTTAAAGCATAGCCAGCTGTTCCTGTTCAGAATCAGAACTGCCCAGTAGTCAGCTGTTGTTTGGATAACTATCTGGTGGTGGTTAGCAGAAACATCTTTCTGATGGATAGATGGACCTAGTTAACCTTGCTTCCATTTAATATACCTTCCAATACTGAAATTTTAGATTTCATAATATTTATGAATGATAAAATGGTGGACTTATTCATATATCTTATGATGCAGATGGGGAAGCTGGGTTTACTACATCGTAGGTCACACAGAAGAAAAATAAGTGATATATCAGGATGACAACAGACATTAATCTGTGACAAGGTTTTTGCAAGTCTGTGGTGGAATGAGAAACATGAGGAGGCTGCAGTGAAGCTTTAAATAAACTAAATGGACTAAAAACAAGGATTATCTTTTATTTAGAGATTAAATTTCTGGCTTTACAATGGCTTGTTAAAATGATGACGGTCATGGTTGGTAGGATGGTGGTATTTTAAAAAAACTCCCTTTCCTTGTTAAAATAAAAGGCTTCTAACCCTAAGGAGATCCCACAGGTAAAACAGTGGAGATAAGGGAATTTTACTGACCCATGAAATCTTAAAACTAAATGTTCAAACTAATAAACCTGCCGATTTAAGAAGCAGAGTGGGATTTTTTGCACACAGAATAAGATAATGTCAGCATTGAAGGGAACACCAATATTATCTGGTTTGTACAACCTCCTTCTTTTAAGGATACAGAATCTGAGAAACATCAAGTAACTTGTCCAGGGTCCCGTCCTTTTATTTGGAATATTTTCAAGTGACCCTATGTAGAGTGCTTCCGATTTGTGTGTAAACATACATGATCAAAAAAAGAAATCAGTGAACTCCTATCAGACAGGGTATTTATTATAACTTCAAATTGTGTATAGTAAGCTTTAAGAAAATCTTAACACCAATTCCTTTGAGTCTGTGCTAGTTATAGTCACTCATGTAATCATGTGTTTCATTGTCCTGCACTCAAGAAGAATCTCAAGAGCTTACAAGACCAGGCAAGGCAGTGACCTGTCAAAATGCCCTTTCTGTATTTTCTTATCTGGGCAAAACCTCCATACCGCTCACTAACTACTCGGCCCTAGTGATGATAATCAAATGGCCTGCTCCACAGGCTTTCCAGGTTTGTCGGTTCCCTTGGTTGGAATTTACTCCCTGTCTACTCTGGGTGACACACTATGCCAGCTTACAACAGAGGATCAGCAAGACCAGCCTTGCCCTCCAGGAGGTGAAAGGCTAGTAGGGGAATCTCAGTTATGAAGGACCTTGAAAACCTGGTATGGATCGTAGATGATGTTGGGTGCCAGGGGGCTGTTGTCCTATGTGTTTGTGCTGAGGAATGACTAAATGAAGACGACATTTCAGGGATATCCGTCAAGAATGTTCCAAGCAGATGGGATGGAGAGGACCTGAAAGTAAGAGTTGTAATAATTAGCATGTAGCTACTAAGACCTGCCCTGGCTGAGGACACAAGAAAGGAGGATATGAGGCTTTTCAAGGAAATAATGCCTCAAAAGGAATAGCTAATGGGACAAGGGACACAAAGAAGAAGAGTCAATGATGCTCCAAGTGCTGGAATTTTAAGTGATTGAGAATTTGGTGATGGCACTAAACAAGGGAGGAGTGTTGAGAAGGAATCCTTTACCCTAAATTGAAGGAAAAAACTGTTTGGGTCCCAGTATGTCTTCTTTCTCCATGACAGGACTCTGTACTTCCAGGATTCTGTATATCATTGAGTTCTTCTGAAAGCCAATTAATGCTTTTAATGGTAGTTTCTTGATTTATTATTTTATTAGTAATAGAATATTGCAACACAGAGAAGAAAAAAATTCTCTATACAAATTTTAGATTATCCTTCTTGACTGCCTGTATCAGGAATAGACAGAGTCTACATTAGTTTTGGCTGGCAGAGAGGTATACAACCTAGGCAGAGGTGGATACCTTTTTAATATCTCTTTTTCTAGAATGAGGGTGTCTCATGTCTCCAGTTCTATTCTTGGACCTGAAGAGCTGGAAATTTGGGTGTGGATTAGATTGTCAAGCCAGAAGGGGCATGAATTGGAACAGGAATATGATAACAACTTTGACCATGCTCTGGCTTCTGATTTACCAAACGTTGGACTCATTCCCAGATTTTAGGCCTGGAATATCCTCACACCACAAGGCTGAGCCAGAGTGTGGCTCTATCCATGATCTCACTGGTAGGCATTTGACCCTAGTAATTGGACTATATTCAGCCTTTAAACCACAGGCAATTCTGGATTTACTATGTAATTCCGCAACCCTTTGATATGTCTTAAATGTTCTGACATAGTTAAATAGAAGACAAACAACACATAGCTATACTTACAACAGGGCAGGATACATTTTTCCTAATTTTTAAGGCCCTTAAATCAAGTAAACTAGGTTCTACAAAAAATACGTTTCCCTACTTAGAAGGTGCTTGCTTTCATTCTACCAGCCTCTAACCCATCTCACCAAGCTGTGAACAGGGTTTTCAATCTCTTGTAACTTGTGTCTCCCACAGCACTCCCTTTTACAGGAAACCCCACCATCCCAGAATAATTTTGCTTATTTCTTTATTTTATAAAACAGTGTACACTGGATGGGAATCTTCAAACTGCACAGTGATAATGCTGGAAATTTATGGGGCTAGACCTTTGAAACTGTGTTTGATGTCACTTTAATAAGTAAAAGTAAGCAAAAGTCAAAAGGAACCAGCATTTTAGGGACCCATGTAACCAGAAATCGCCCTAAGTTGTGCTTTGTTTTGTTTCTCAACCCAAAAACCACATAGCCCATGTCATAATTTACCTTGACATTTCATACTGTCCTTTCGTTTCAAACAATGTAAATAAAATGAATTGCTTTGTCTCTGCCAAGTGAGGATATTGCAGAAATATTTCTTAACAATTAATATCATGATTCTTTGCTGACATTCATGTTGCAAGCTGTAAAAAGCTAATACTTTTCATTCGGATAGCTCTTTACTCCCTGAGAAGGGTACTTTGTACCTACTACTGAGGTATAATAAACAAGATGCTCAAGTATAAGGCCATAACATGCTGAGTAGGAGAAGCAGATCTCTAGCAGTATTAAAACACCATTGGTATAGTCGTGGGATTTATTGACAGATGGAAAAATTCTTGAGGATAGTAATTCCTATTTTAACACTTAAAAAAATTTGTGTAACTGAGCAGATGACTATCTAGCAGTATCTCAAATTCCTCCCTGGAGGAAACTCCGTGGTTTTCTCAGCGATTTTAATCCTGGATTAATCTCTGTATCTGTTTCCTCAATTATGAATAGAGCTTTAACCTCTCCCTATGCTGAGAGCAGGGAATGGGGAGTGACTATTAATGGGTATGGAATTTCTTTTGCTGGTGAAGAGAATGTTCTAAATCTGACTTTGGTGATGGTTGTACAACTCTGTGAATTATGTTAGAAACACCAAATTGTACACTTTGAGTGAACTGTTTGGTATATGTTATGGGCTGAAATATGGCTCGTCAAAATGCTTATGTTGAAATCCTAACCCCAGTACTCCAGAGTATGACTGTATTTGGAGATAGGGTCTTTAAAGAGGCAGTTTATTTAAAATGAGGTCATTAGTACTAAAAATTGAAATACCATTTGACCCAGGAATTCCACTCCTAGGATTTTACTAAAAGAAGACAAAATCCCAGATTCAAAAAGACATATGCACCCCTTTGTTTATTGCTGCACTATTTACAATAGCCAAGATATGGAAACAACCTAAGTGTCTATCAGTAGATGAATGGACAAAGAAGATGTGGTACACATACACAATGTAATATAATTCAGCCATAAGAAGAAAACAAATCTTACCATTTGCAACAACATGGGTGGAGCTACAGGGTATTATGCTCAGTGAAATAAGCCAGGTGGAGAAAGACAAGTACCAAATGATTTCACTAATCTGTGGAGTATAACAATGAAGCAAAACTGAAGGAACAAAACAGCAGCAGACTCACAGACTCCAAGAAGGGACTAGCTGTTACCAAAAGGAAGGGGCGGGGAAGGTGGGTGGGGATTAAGGGCATTATGATTAGCACATATAATGTAGGAAGGGCACGGGGAAGGCAGTACAGCACGGAGAAGACAAGTAGTGACTCTATAGCATCTTACTATGCTGATGGACAGTCAGAGGTGGATGGGACTTGATAATATGGGTGAATGTAATAACCACAATGTTGCTCATGTGAAACCTTCATAAGATTGTATATCAATGGTACCTTAATAAAAAGAAAAAGAAATGAGGTCATTAGTGTGGGCTCTAATCCAATCTGACTGGTGTCTTTTACGACAAGATCAGGTCACAGAGGGAAGACGATGTGAAGCCACAGGAAGAAGATGGCCATCTACAAGCCAAGAAAAGAGGCCTCAGAAGAAACCAACCCTGCCAACACTTTGATCTTGGACTTTCACCCAGCAAAATTGGCAGAAAATACATTTTTATTAAGTCATCCAATCTGTGGTAGTTTGTTATGGCCGACTGGCCAATGATAAGTTTTATGTATTATCTTGGCTGCACCACATGGCCAGATATTTGGTCAAACATTATTTTAAATATTTCTGTGAAGATGTGATTTGGATGAGATTGACATTTAATTTGGTTGTCTTTGAGTAAAGCTGTTTACCCTTCCTATTGTGGTTGGGTCTTATGCAATCAACTGAAAGCCTTACTAGAACAGAGACTGACCTCCCCTGAGCAAGAAGGAATTCTGTCTGAAGGTTGTCTTTGGGCTGCAACTCTTCCCTGGGTCTCCGGCCCACTTGCCTGCCCTGCAGATTTTGGACTTGCACTTCTACAACTGTGTAAGTCAATTCCTTACAATTGATCAATAAATCCCCCTCTTCACACACACACACACACACACCTTTTTGGTTCTGTTTCTCTGGAGAAACTTGACTAGTACCATTGCCCTAGCAAACTCATACAATATGTGAATTTTATCTCAATAAATCTGTTTAAAAAAAACCTTAAAAGCCTATATCCAAAATGTTAGCAATAATTACTTGGTGGTAGAATTTGGAGTATTTTAGGTTTATTTTTAGTTTAGCTTATTTGAACTTGTGATTTTTCTTGATGACCATGTGTTTATTGTGTAACAATAATTTGAGAAGATAGTTCCATTAAGAGGACTGTTTAGAAACAAAGCTAGGTAACAGAGAACCCAGAGGACATAGGGATATGGTGGGATGTATTGTAATGCCACTTATGAGGATTTGGATGGGACACAAATAAAATTACATCTACTACAGTGAGAAAATCTCAGCATACAATATAGTCAGCTTATGATACAGCAGCTAATGTTGGTCCTGGAATATATGTAATAAAGGAATTACATTTTTCCTACCAACTCTATTTTTCTGCCACTTTTGGTTATTGTTTCATTCAATTGGCTAGCAAGCTCTTACTAATCACCAGTATGACCAAGGACTGTACTAAATACCAGAGACTGAAAGACAAATAAAACATATTCACTTTTATCAAGACATTTACACTCAAGTGGTACAATGTGATAAGGGCTCCAATAGAGTAAGAAAATTGTTTGTGCACATGGGAGCGGCTGCTAGCCTGGGAAGGATGAGGGTGAGAAGTTTTTTAAATCCTCAGCACAACCCTGCCAGTTAATTTTTATTATTCCACTTTACAGATGAATAAACTGAGGCTCAGATAGGTTAAATAATTTGCTCAAATCTCTCAGGAAGTAGAAGAAAGGGCACAGTCTGACTCAGAAGTCCATATTCTTTCCATTGTACTATGATCTGTGTCTCTAGCACATTGTTATGTGGATGGGCAAAAAGTAGAAGACATTGAAATATGATCAATTTATTTTTACTTTGAAGTAAGGACTCAGCCTTATAAATTAGGTATCACTTGTCTTAGTTTAAGTTGCCTTATCCTACACTTTCCTTACAATTGCTAATAATTGTAACAACAACAATGAACATTTCTTATTTCCTGTGTGCCAGATACTATGCTCAGTGCTTAATATAGGTTTGTTTAATCAATCCTCATAACAGCCTGATGAGGTAAGCTGTGGTATTACCCTTATTTTATAGACAGAGAAACTGAGTCTTGAAGAGTTAAGTGATGTTAATTGGCAAAGCTGGGATGTGATCCCAGATCTGATGCCAAGGGCAAATTTTTAACCATTTTGCTGCAGTGCCCCAAACCACACAATGGACAGCCTAAAAACTCCTGGCCAGTTGCTGGATTTTTTAATTAGAAAAAATTCTGTAATGTAATCAATCTTCCAGATCACACAGGAATGACCAAGAATTTCTCTTTCAGTTTCTGAAGAACTCCTTAAGGGAAGGGAGTTTCAGTGATTATATTTCATCTAGAATATTTCTGTGTTGTTCCATTCATGAGTTGTCCACACTGAGGATTGGGAACTCTGGGTTGCTCTGAGACAGGCACTGGACTACTGGGATGTTTGGATTTAGGACCAAGGGTGGGGAGGGAGTAGTAGTGAATGACTGGCCCTGGAGATCTGCTCTGGGAACACAAATCCATATTGCATGGTGCCCTGGTGATTGGTGGGGCTGGACAACAGAGATGGGCCCAGCCCCACCAATACTAGGGGAGGCTGAGATCTCAGCCACCTGTGGAGAACAGGCATACTCTACTGGCCCCCATGAGAAAGAAAGTTGACCAGACATTTGAAAGACTTCCCAGCAGTGAGGGGGGTGCCAGAGGGTCAAGGATTGCATAGTGCTCTCTGTTTAGGAGAAAGGTCAGGTGGACAGTACCTCCCCAGCCCACCCTCAGCCCAACAGGTTGGGAGCCCTTAGGAACTTCAAATGCTCCATCCCCCTCACTGGCAACACAGCGCAGAGACTGCTTGCAATGGTGCACAACCTGCCAGCCAGCAGTGAAATCAGACTTTACTCCCAGATAGACAGGGGGAGAACCCCTAGCTTGCTCAGCCCAATTTTGGGCCAGCCAGGGAGCTGTGTTGAACAGCCAGCCTCAGGAGCTCCTTCCTCCTGGCAGGAGCTGGTCTCACTTGCCTGTGGCCCTCACCATTGCAGCAGGCCAGAGGGAGAGCAGTTCCACCCCAGCAGCTCCAGAGAGTGTTCTCTCTACTCTCGTGATCAGCTGACAGCCCACACAGCCCACCTGAAATCAGAACACTACAAGCAAGGCAGACAGGTACCACACCCACTGCACACCAACAGGTGGCGCTCCCTTCTGGGCACTAGAGGGTGCCTCCTACACAAATCTATTATCCCATAAGAAACACTAAAAAAAATGAAGAGACAGAAGAATTTGTTCCAAACAAAAATTCAAGGAAAAACAGAAGCGAGAGGGCTTAGTGAAACTGAAATCACCAATCTTCCTGATAAAAATGTCAAAATAAAAGTCATAAACATGCTTACAGATTTACAGAAAAGTATTTGAGATCTCAGGGAGGATTTCAACAAAGAGATAGCAATCCTCAAAAAATCCACCCAGAGCTGAAAAATACAGTATTTGAAATGCAACATACAATGGAAGGATTGAATAGTAGATTAGATGAGATAGAGGAGATGGTAAATGAAATAGAAATTTGAGAACAGGAAAACAAAGAAGCTGAGGAACAGAGAGAAAAAAGGATCTCTAGGAATGAAAGAATAATAAGAGAGCTATGTGACCAATCCAAATGGAACAACATTCACATTATAGGGGCACCAGAAGAAGAAGAAGAGAGAAAAAGGGATAGAAAGTCTCTTTAAGGAAATAATTGTTGAAAACTTCCCCAACTTGGGAAAGGAAATAGACACTCAGGTCATGGGAGCACAAATATCACCCAAAAAAAGGGAACCCTAGGAAGACAATACCAAGACATAGAACAATTAAAATGGCAAAGATCAAGGACAAGAGAAGAGTACTGAAAGCAGCTGGAGGGAATACAAAGATCACTTTTAATGGAAACCCCATCAGGCTATCAGCAGACTTGTCAGAAGAAACCTTACAGGCCAGAAGGGAGTGGCATGATATATTTAATGCAATGAAGCAGAAGGGCCTCCAACCAAGAACTCTCTATCCAGCAAGATTATCATTACAATTTGAAGCAGGGATTAAGCAATTTCCAGATAAGCAAAAGTTGAGGGAATTCATCATCACCAAACCATTTCTACAAGATCTCTTAAAGAGACTGTTCAAGATGGAAATGCTAAGGCTAAATAATTGTCAACAGAGAAAATGAACCCACAGTAAAGGCAGTAGACCAATTAATTATTAAGCAAACACAAAATTAAATCAACTACTCATAAAGTTAGTCAAGGGATACACAAAGAGCACAGAATACGACACCTACTATGTAAAGAGTGGAGGAGGAAGAAGAAGAAAAGGAAGGGGAAGAAAAGAACCTTTAGATTGTGTTTGAAATAGAGTAATAAGTGATTTAAGATATGCTGTTAGATAGTAAGGAAACAGTCCTTGAACCTTTGGTAACAAGAAATCTAAAGCCTGCAATGGCAATAAGTACATATCTATCGATAATCACCCTAAATGTAAGTGGGATGAATGCACCAATCAAAAGACACAGAGTTACATAAAGTATAAAAAAAAAAGACCCATCTATATGCTGCCTACAAGAGACTCACTTCAAACCCAAAGACATACACAGACTAAAAGTGAAGGGATAGAAAAACATATTTCATGCAAATAATAAGGAGAGAAAAGCAGGAGCATCAGTACTTATGTAAGATAAAATAGATTTCAAAACAAAGAAAGTAACAAGAGACAAGGAAGGACATTATATAATGATAAAGAGGTCAGTCCAACAAGAGGATATAACTATTATAAAATCTATGCACCCAATATAGGAGTACCTAAATATGTACAACAAATACTAACAGAATTAAAGGGGGAAATAGAATGCAATGCTTTCACTTTAGGAGACTTTAACACATCACTCACACCAAAAGACAGATCAACCAGACAGAAAATAAGTAAGGAGACAGAGGCACTGAACAATACATTAGAACTGATGGACCTCACAGACATCTACAGAACACTCCACCCAAAAGCAGCAGGATACACATTCTTCTCAAGTGCACATGGAACATTTTCCAGAATAGATCACATAGTAGGCCACAAAAAGAGCTTCAATAAATTAAAAAAGACTGAAGTTGTGCCAACCACCTTCTCAGACCACAAAGGTATAAAACTAGAAATAAATTATGCAAAGAAAACAAAAAAGTCCACAAACACATGGAGGCTTAACAACATACTCCTAAATAATCAATGGATTAATGACCAAATTAAAACAGAGATCAAGCAATATAAGGAGACAAATGAAAACAACAACTCAACAGCCCAAAACCTGTGGGATGCAGTGAAGGAAGTTCTAAGAGGAAAGTATATTGCAATACAGGCCTACCTCAAGAAACAAGAACAATCGCAAATGAACAGTCTAAGCTCACAATTAACAAAACTAGAAAAAGAAGAACAAATGTGGCCCAAAGTCAGCAGAAGGAGGGACATAATAAAGATCAGAGCAGATATAAATAAAACTGAGAAGAATAAAACAATAGAAAGAATCAGTGAAAGCAAGAGCTGGTTCTCTGAGAAAACAAACAAAATAGATAAACCACTAGACAGACTTATCAAGAAAAAAGAGGGTCTAAACACATAAAAAGAATTAGAAATGAAAAAGGAAAAATCACAACGGACACCACGGAAATACAAAGAATTACTACAGAATACTATGAAAAATTGTATGCCAAGAAACTGGATAACCTAGAAGAAATGAACAACTTTCTAGAAAAATACAACCTTCTAAGACTGATCCAGGAAGAAACAGAGTCTGAACAGACCAATGACCACCAATGAAATAGAATTGGTAATCAAAAAATTATCTCAGAACAAAACCTCTGGCCCAGATGGCTCATGGCTGAATTTTATCAAACATTTAAAGAAGAGCTAATACCCATCCTCCTTAAAGTATTCCAAAAAGTAGGAGAGGAGGAAATACTTTCAAATTCATTCTACGAGGCCAGCATCACTCTAATACAAAACCAGACAAAGACACCACAAGAAAAGAAAATTATAGACCAATATATGCGATGAACATAGATGCAAAAATACTCAACAAAATATTAGCAAACTGAATTCAAAATTACATAAAAAAGATCATCCATCAAGACCAAGTGGGATTTATTCCAGGGATTCAAGGATGATCCATTAACACCATATACCACATCAACAAAAAGGACAAAAATCACATGATCATCTCAATAGACCCTGAAAAAGCATTTGATAAAATTCAACTTTCATTCATGACAAAAACTCTCAACAAAATGGGTATAGAGAGTACATACCTCAACTTAATAAAGGCCATATGCAACAAACCTACAACCATCATCATGCTTAACAGTGAAAAGCTGAAAGCTTTTCCTCTAAGATTGGGAACAAGACAAGGATGCCACTCTCACCACTTTTATTCAACATACTACTGGAGGTCCTAGCCACAGCAATCAGACAACACAAAGAAATAACAGGCATCCAGATTGGTAAGGAAGAAGTTAAACTCTCACTGTTTGCAGATGACAATATTATAGATAGAAAACCCTAAAGACTCCACCAAAAAACTATTCGAACTAATAACTGGATTCAGCAAAGTTGCAGGATGCAAAATTAATAGACGGAAATCTGTTGCATTCCTATATACCAATGATGAATTAGCAGAAAGAGAAATCAGAAAAGCAACTCCATTTACAATTACATCAAAAAAGAATAAAATACCTAGGAATAAGCCTAACCATGGAGGTGAAAGACCTATACCCTGAAAACTACAAAACAGTCATGAGAGAAATTAAAGAAGACACCAATAAATGGAAATATATCCTGTGTTCATTGATAGGAAGAATTAATATTGTCAAAATGGCCATCCTGCCTAAAGCAATCTACAGATTCAATGCAATCCTTATCAAAATCCCAATGGCATTCTTCAACAAATTAGAACAAATAGTTCTAAAATTCATATGGAACCACAAAAGACCCTGAATAGCCAAAGCAATCCTGAGAAGAAAGAATAAATTGGGGGGGATTATGCTCCCCAACTTCAAGTTTTACCACAAAGCCACAGTAATCAAAACAATTTGGTACTGGCACAAGAACAGACCCATCGATCAATAGAATAGAATAGAGAGCCCAGATATAAACCCACCCATATGTGGCCAATTTATACATGTTAAAGGAGCTATGGATATGCAATGGGGAAATGACAGCCTCTTCAACAAATGGTGTTGGCAAAATTGGAAGCTACATGTAAGAGAATGAAACTGGATTACTATCTAACTCCATACACCAAAGTAAAATAAAAATGGATCAGTCATGAAACCATAAACCTCATGGAAGAAAACACAGGCAAAAATCTCTTGAATATAAACATGGGCAACTTTTTCCTGAACACATGTCCTTGGGCAAGGGAAACAAAATAAAAAATTGAACAAGTGGGACTGCATCAAACAAAAGCTTCTGTAAAACAAAGGACACCATCAGCAGAACAAAAAGGCATCCTACAGTATGGGAGAATATTTTTGTAAATGACATATCCAACTAGGGGTTATCATCCAAAATATATAAAGAACTCACATGCCTCAACACCCTAAAAGCAAATAACCCAATTAAAAAATGGGTGGAGGATCTGAACAGACACTTCTTCAAAGAAGAAATTCAGATGGCCAACAGGCACATGAAAAGATGCTCCATATCACTAATGATCAGGGAAATGCAGTTTAAAACCACAATGAGATATCACCTCACACCAGTTAGGATGGCCAACATCCAAAAGAGAAGAAACACCAAATGCTAGCAAGGATGCAGAGAAAGTGAAACCCTCCTACACTGCTGGTGGAAATGTAAATTGTTTAACCATTGTGGAGAGCAATATGGAGGTTCCTGAAAAAAATAAAAATGGAAATACCATTTGACCCAGGAATTCCACTCCTAGGATTTTACCTGAAGAAAACAAGATTTCTGAATCAAAAATACATATGCACCCCTATGTTTATAGCAGCACTATTTACAGTAGCCAAGATATGGAAGTAACCTAAGTGTCCATCAGTAGATGAATGGACAAAGAAGATGTAGTGCATATACACAATGGAATATTATTTAGTGATAAGAATACAAATCTTACCATTTACAACAACATGGGTGGAGCTAGAGGGTATTATGCTCAGTGAAATAAGTCAGGCAGAGAAAGACAAGTACCAAATGATGTCCCTCATTTGTGGAGTATAACAATGAAGCAAAACCGAAGGAACAAAATAACAGCAGACTCATAGACTCCAAGAAGGGACTAGCAGTTACCAAAAGGAAGGAGTGGGAAAGGTGGGTGGGGAGGGATGGAGAAGGGGATTAAGGGCATTTTATGATTAGCACACATAATGTAGGGAGGTCATGGGGAGGGCAGTATAGCACAAAGAAGACAAGTAGTGACTCTATAGCATCTTACGATGCTGATGGACAGTAACTGGGATGGGATTGGGGGGAAACCCGGTAATATGGGTGAATGTTGAAAACACAATGTTGCTCATGTGAAACCTTCATAAGACTGCATATCAATGATATTAAAATTAAAAAAAGAGTGAACCCTAAGGTTAAAGAAAAAAATTCATTCATTCATAATAACAAAAAAAATTTCTCACCTTTGGAGAACGTTAGAGAATCAATTCATTATTTTGACAACTGGTACATTGAGGGAAAGAATCAAGTATCTATCTACCTTTTTCAAATCACTGACGAAGGGAAGTTTCTCTTTCTAGAAATATTCCAGCCAGTAGATAAAGACAGAATTTCGGAACTAGAATATCACCACGAAGTAATGGCTCCAGGTGTGAAAGTTTTACAGCAGCTAACATCACAGATAACATGGTAAGGGATAAGCAGACATTATGTGCCTCCTGATGGAGGAATGCACCACCACCTACAAAGTGTTCTTGCCTCCAAAACAATTGAACCTGGAAACACCATCAAGCCTCTAGGTGCCACTACCAATTACAGGAAACAGAGGAGAAGGGAGTGCACTGAACACCAGGGAATGCGATCCCCAAAATAAGGCTGTGGAAAATGCCTCAGGCAAGCAACTGGGTGGATTCTTCAACAAATATATTGCTAGGGAAAATAAAGAGATGCAGAAGGAACCTGTAAGTTAAAGGAGAATAAAAAAGATAACTCACCCATTGCAATCTATGGGCTTTATTTGGATCCAGATTCAACTTTTTAAAAAGCTTATTTCTTGCATTTATAAGACCATTGGGAATATGACCACTGACTGTATATTTATTGACACTAGGGAATTATTATTTTTTTAGGCATGATAATGTACTGTGGTCATGCATTTTTAGAGTCCTTAAAGAGAGAATACTGAAATACTAAAGGGATAAATTATGAGGTCTGGGATTTGCTTCAAGATAAAATGAAAGGGAGCAAGCACACAGGAGATACAACGAGAACAGCCATGAGTTGGTCGTTGTGGAGGCTGGATGCATGTTTTGTCTATGCGTGGGGTCTGTTCAAAATTTTCCACAATAAAAAGTGGTGTTGTTTAAAAAGAAAAGAAGAATTACTGCAATACACACTCAAAAAAGAAGACGGCAAGGAAAAGGAAACTGATGCTCCTTAAGTGTTTATGACCGACCTGGCTCTATACCAGATGTCTTCACAAGTGTAAACCTTACAAATCTCACAAGAGGTTTTCATATTATAGATGACATACTCGTGTCTTACAGATGTTAAAATAACTTGCCCGAGATCATACAGTAAATCTTAAAGCCAGGATTTAGACATACAGAATTGTTTTAATAATCCCCAAATGAATAAAGATTTCAAATGAATAAATTTCTATTCATTTGCACTGAATTGAAGGGGATGTGAATTAGAGGAAGAAGTTAAATAATATGTAAAGAAAATGGATTTTGATTACTTTGAAGTATGTATATAGCACCTCAAGTTAATAACAATCTTAGTAGATTGCATTATGAATCTTGCTTTAATCAGTCAGTAAGATTTGTTTCCTGATAGTACATGAGTTATTTTTTGGTAAAGGGTATACTTAAAATGCTTGAAGGCACTCAAAATATATTTAGGCATTTAAGATATTTAAACCTGCCCCCATCAAATTTGTTTGTATATTAATTGCTGCTATTTTTCAGTTGTAAAAGTCAAACTTCAAATTAATCCTTACCTACAGAAATTCCAAGTTATAAAAATCAATTAAATTTTACTATTTATAAAAGTTTATTATTTGAATAAAGATGAGCATATCTAAAGGGAAGAGATGGAAGCTAATTAGCTCAGGCCACCATAGGAAATCTTTAAAATAGACTTTAATTTTCTAGAACCATCTGTTACATAAAGCTTTTGTTGACTAGAACCATTGTGGTGATCATTTAAGAGCAATGACAGGGAGGCAGAACCAATGATACTGGAGGGACAGGGAGACCCCTGGGCTGCACAAAGTGAGAGTAGGTCTGGGAGGAGATGGAATGTGTGTGGAAAACAGGCCAGGGGAGATAAAGTTGGAGAGGTAAAATGGGGCAGAGCCTGGATAGCTTTGGGGATGGGTATGAGGAGCCTGAACATGATTTGGAATGTTCTTGAAGTTTCTAGAAGATTAATTGGAGTCATGCCGTAGGATCATGTGAAGTACAAAGAGAAGGAAGTCAGAGAAATTTATTTTGACTCTTTAATCTATAAACTCTTAGAAAGACAGAGGTTTCATCATCCATTTGTGTGGTATTCTTCTGTGTACAAACCATATTATGTCCAAGATATGCGCTCAAAAACTATATTCCTCCTAATTGTTGACCCAACCCCAAGCCAATGCAGTGACAATATTACAAAGAAAAACACCCTCAAGGTTGAAGCAACAAGACTCTGCATTTTTTTGCAAATCTTTTTCGGAGGCCTCCAAGAACAAATGAGCAACAATTGAGATGGGTTAAGTGGCAGCAGTTTATTTCTCTCATTCTAACAATTTTATGATAGCCTTAAATTTGGGTTCTGAATCCACATAGGCAAAGAGTAATAGGATGTGTGGTGGCAGAGACAGCACCCAAGACAGAGGGCAGGCCAGCCTTCCTTTCCCCCATCTCCAATGCAAATGAATGGTGTGGTCCTAGAGTTCCTGGTGCATTCATGTGTATGTATTTCCCATCATACCTTTCTTCATGGTTCAGGTCTGTAGTTACAGAAACAGCCTCAAAAACTGGATGGCTACCTTGATTGATTGATTAATTGGTCCAATCGAACTTTTTATGGACACTTAAGTCTAAATTTCACATAATTTTCATGAGTCATAAAATATTCTTTCTTTTTCTTTGACTACCTTCATCCATTTCCCCCACACTCTACCCCTCCATCTCTGGCCACCATCAGTCTGTTCTGTTTCTATTTCAATTTTTTAGATTCTGCATGTAAGTGAGAGCACACAATATTTGTCCGTCTTTGTCTGACTTATTTCACTAGTATAATGGCCTCAAGGTCCATCCATGTCAATCAAATGGCATGATTTCCTTCTCCTTTATGGTTGAATAACATTCCTTTGTTTGTATATACCACATTTTCTTAATTCATTCATCCATCGATAGACACTTAGGTAGTTTCCTTTCTTGGCTGTTGTAAATAATGCTGCAATCAACATGGGGGTGCAGATATCTCTTTCAGATAGTGATTTTGCTTCCTTTGGATATACACCCAGTTATGGAAATAGTGGGCTACACAGTAATTCTATTTTTAATTTTTTGAAGAGCATCCATACTTTTAGAAAATCCTAAGGCCAAAACTTGGAAGTAGATAAAAGTGATGGCTCTTCACTCATATTTCCTTTAAAACAACCAACTTGCCATTAACTAATTTAAAAAATTTCATTGATTTTACAGAATTTCAGTCATTAGGTATCTTTCCAGAAGGATGTATACTGACTGTCTTTTTATTTACCCTCTGGCTACAAAGTTGCTACATTTCAAGGCACATTTCCTGAATGTGCTCTGGGAGTTCCAAGTTTGGAACGGTTCTCAGTTGACAATGCCTATTTGGATTGTAAGAGTAAAGTCACCGTGAACTAGAAAAACCCAGCTCTGTTCCTCATTTAGCATATGGTGTACATTTTGGTTTTAACCTATTTTAGGTGAAGAGGAGTGATGCCTGGATGTGGAGGGAGGAAGGAGGACACACATGTCACAGAGGGTTTTAGCTAAAATCTTCCAAGAAAGAGGATCGTCCATTCAGTATTTTGAATTTCTTGCCTATTTCAGCAAAACTGCTGTAACTCTAAACTGCATTGTCCACTGTAAAGGCACATGTCTCATACAGCAGGTCCTTGTAAGGAAACAGCAAGAAGAGGGCATGGCTACCCCCTAGTTCTGATGATTGGGAGAATTCAAGCATTGGTCATTCAATTACTTCAGGATGCATTTCACAAATGCCCAGGGTGGGGTTGATACCAGGATAATTGTGAAAGATCAGTCCCTCTCGTGGTCTTATATGGAGCAAATGCCATTAATGGAATTATGGTAAGGGTGGCAGGCCACTAGCTCTTCTAGCACATCATCTCAAGAAGCATCCCAACAGGCACTTAGATGACCCCCTGTGGTGTGGTGTGGGAGAAGGGGTTGCAATTCCTACACTGATGAAGTGGTGTGCCTTAGTCATACAGAAAGAAGGCTGTCTATAAAATTCGCTGCATCCAATTCTAGCCCATGCTACATTATCAACATCAGTAAAGACGGGATCTGGCTCTTGTTAGGAGCTGGCCAATTTGAAGAGGGTCATCAGTGTAATTCTGTATTAGAAGCCAGCCATGCAATAGTGGCGTTATCCTGAGAAGAGGCTGTGGAGACCTTCATCCAGTGCCCATCTTTTTTTATACAAAGAAGAAAAAGCCTATTGTCATAAAAAATTTACCATTTCCTCCACATACAACCTGAAATTAGTTCTGAACAAAATGTCTATTTATTTAAACCACAGTTGCATTTAATTAGCTGCTGGGAAATGATAAAATGCATTTTTGTAGCAAGCTAACTCATTATAATTCCTATTTTGCTTCTGTAGAATCAAATTTGAGTGTTGTGAATGCCTCAAACCAATGTATGCTTTTGTTAAAGTGAAAGGAAAGACTAAAAATGTGAAGATTGTAAAGATTCAGATAAATGGAGGAATCATGCTAAGAGCCCACTCTATAGATTGAATGTATGTATCCCCCAAAATTCCTATGTTGCCCCCTAATCCCAGTGTGATGGTGCTTGGAGGTGGAGCCCTTGGGAGGCTATTGGGTCATGGGGGCAGAGCCCTCAGGAATGGGATTAAGGCCCTGCTAAAGAGAGACGTGGGAGCTTGCTTCCTCTCTCTGCTCCCCACCGCGTGAAGAAAGCCATCCCTCACCAGACACCGAATCTGCTGGCACCTTGATCTTGGACTTTGCAGCCTCCAGAACGGTGAGAAATAAACATTTGTTGTTAAGCCACCCGGTCTACATAAGTTGTGACAGCAGCCTGAATGGACTAAGAGCCCAGCCACATGTAGAGCCTTATCCTGGGTGCCACCGGTTCGGAGAGAGGTCCTGGAGCACAGGTCCTGCTTTCCACAGGCTTACAACCCAGGTGGAAGAGATGGGTTCCTATGTAAGTTTGAATACAAAGTGGCTCGTGATGAAGGCCTTTGTAGAGTGTAAGTGCTTGGGAGGAATGGATCAGGCTGTTAGGTGTGGGAGGACTTTCAGTGTGGGGTTTGAACAAGGCCTGGAAGAAGTGGTTCCCTGAGGGCTGGTTACAGGGAGGCTTGCATACCCCTAGGCATGAACAAAAGACACTGAGTGTGGACGTTTTCAGGGACATGAAAGGAGTGGCTGAGATGAGAGTGGGTGTGTCAGTGAGCTGGGAGAAGGGCAGCCGTGGAAAGAGCAGTTCAGAGGATGAGGAGAGCTGGGAGTCCTAGAGCTCAGACTTTACTGAGGCCCTCAGGTGCAGGTGCCCATCTGCTCGTGTACACTCCTGAGTGTCTCCTGAAATCTTGTCCCGAGTATCTCTCTTGCTTTACTTTAGTCCTGACCCTGACTGTACAGAATGAATATCATAATGCACATTGGACAGAAGAGCCCATTGCCTGCCAGTTTGTGACCTCTCTGAGGACAAAGATCATATATTCTTATCTGTACGCTTATCTTTATATTCCCTGTGCCCTAGGGCCTGGCACCAAGGACACTCCCAATAAATGTTTATTAAATGAATAAATATTTGCTTGATGACACAATCAGGACAACCAAGGCAAATGTGTAAGCAAAGAAATCCTGGGATTCTAAATAGTCAGTCTCTAAATGGAAATTTAGCAATGTATAAAAGAGTATTTGTTACGTTAATATGTTGAGAGAAGACCTCGCCCTCGAATGAATTCAGTATTTAAAACCTGTTTTCCAATGTGTAGAAGAATGGAATGTGTATAATATATAATCAAAATGTGTATAAATTGTAATCAAAATCAAGGTCTGATACCCTTGACACTGAAACAAATGTGTGATTCAAAATACAAAACTCCAAAGTAGAAAATGTTCTGTAAAATTTATAACATTCAGAGTGCTCTCCTCCTACATCCGTTCCTGAAGGGATTTTTTTCTTTATAAGAATTACTAACAATTCTTTTCCTTTTTTTAAGATATAAATGTCACACTATTGTTAGATCTGGGATTGCTATGTTTCTTAATTATATTAAATGTCATTTCTGCTCATCAAAGAAAAACCTTTCTTTTCATCTTCTTTTCTAGTGTTATGTGTAGCCTCAGTCAATATGCATCTGGAGGAGAGAATTCTTAGCATAAAATTTGTAATAATGACTTCAGCTTTACTTTTATTCTAACACAAGTTTAAATTCTGGAACGAATAGAAAGCTACAATTCTCTTTTCTCTAGGGATCAAAATCAAAGAGAAAGACAGCTAATCTCATTCTTCTACACCCACTTAGTACTGGAAAATGAAGGAAGCACACGATTAGTAGCTTTCCGACAGGTCCCAACATGGGTCTTTACATGATGGGCAACTCAACTAGAACTGAATTAATACAAGAAAGTGAGATTAATGAAACTCTCATTCCATGATTAAATATACTGATTCTCAAATAGAGAAATGAATTGAGGATGTGTTTGTTTCCAGAAGCAAGAACTCAAGAGGCAAAAATGCCCTAACGGAGCAGAGGTCCAGAGAGGGTTCTGCTTCCCTCCCACTAGCCTTCCTCCTTCCCTCTTCAGCCTCTTTGCTATATAAAAAACAAAGAAAAACCCTGCAGTTTTTAAAAATATATTCTTTTGGGGGATGTACTCAGCAATTAAAAAGTATTTTTTAGATTTAAAAAAATTGAACTGAAAGCTTACTTCCCTCTTCCAGTTACTCTCCTCCTAGGAGACTCCTGTTATTGATTTCTTGAGAGCCTTTTCAGAAAAATAATTGGTTACATCAGCATGTATTTCTTCAAAAAAATTTACATACATTGAATTGTAATATATTCTCCTTTGCACCTTGTTTTTTTTTCACTTAATAATATACCTTGAACATCTCTTCGTATCAGCACATATAGATCTACTCCATTTTTTTCAATGCTCCTAATGTTCCTTTGTGTAAAGATACTTGGGCTTATTTCTTTAAACTGTCCCTTGCTGTTGGACATTTGCAACAATTTATTGCTATTACAAGTAATATATCCATGAATACCTTTTTACATATATCTTGACATCATTCTTTAAATCACAAGGTAACCGGGGCTAAGGCATACAGTTGCATAGGTTGTACACTGCACAAAGTGCCTCATCTGTTGAGCACCAGTCACTTTGAAGACACTGTAACTTTAAATATTTATTATGGTAGTTTTCTGGCAGACATAGAACATTTTTTTCTAATTTGCACAAACGTCTCATGGCCCTGGGTAAATGACTATTAACATAACTACTAAGTCAAAGGGCCTATGTATATAGACTTTTGATAGACATTGTCAACTTTCCCTCCAACAGGCATTAGTTTTGACAGATAGAGTGTTTGATTCTAAATCTAAAACCTCCTGTATTGTGTTCAGCTGTGGTCAACTTTCATTTACCCGAGCTTATAGGAGGAAGTGAGAACAGAATACTTACAAACTACAACAGAAATTCCCAGTGGGTAAGGACAGTTTGCTTGTTACCTACTTTCCCTTTCTTTCCGGTGATGATCTAATGTATAGTTTCTTGAAGGAACAGAGAGAGACCAGCAGGAGAAAGAAGCAGCTGCTCTAGGCCCAGAACACCTAAAGCCTGTAGAGATGATTTCTGAGCATATATATATACTAATAAAATTGTCTTCTTTTGTTCTTTTCTGGAGAATACTGGAAAATGTGCAGCGATGCTGTGATGGGGTTGTGTTGGGAGGTAATACTGGATGGAAGATGGGATTGTCGGCATCCTGTTGTGGACTGTATAAAAGAATGCCCATTATGATAGTCTTCTCCAGCCCCTCAATGAAGAGTCAGCCATCCCAGTAACAGACTGGATCTCTCATGACAGCCACACACATGGTAAAGTGCTTTTGGACATGGGTGTATTGTTCTGTTGGTCAAACTGTGCCTGACATCACTCTTACTGACATACGATGCCTGCACATTTGTGACTCCATGGGACTCGACTCTCAGTGTAAAAAAAAGAAGGGAAAGTAAATGCAATCCTGAGACTATGGTTAGTTTAAGAGGATGGAACATATTATGCAATGTCCTTGAAAACTGGAGATAAGGATGGTGGAGGAGAGGATGAAGAAGAAAACAGGTGAGGAAAGGTAAAAGGAGCGAGAGAAAGGAAGGCTGTAGAGAATAAGAATGGTCTGCAGAGGTGATCAACCGAATCTATGGAACAGCTCTGGCTGGTCAAAGCAGGAGGGGAAGCCAAACACATTGACCACAGTCCCATCAACTCCCTTTGAGACTTTATGCAAGTTCCCCCCACCCCGACCCTGCCTGCCCCTCAGTTTTCCTACTTGCCAGAGATGCTGCAAATGACCCCCCCTCCTAGGACAAAGTGACAAATAGCCTAAGAATGCTTTGGCCATTAAAGACAGGGACAAAATGACAGATGGTCACGTCTGTGGCGTTGGCTTGGCCTCTTCCGGTATTGTCTGTTGATCCAATTCTCTTCAACAATGACGCATACATAGCTTTCTCACTGGCCCTTGCAGAAATAGGAAACTGACATGAGAATTCTCAAAGTTTGCAAAACTCAATGGCCTGAAATGTATCTCTAGCAACTATCAGGGGTAGATAGCCTTAAAAGGCCTTATTATGTATTTCCCTCTCTTGGTAAAATTCTAATCTGCTCTATGTTTCATCTTCAAGGACAAAATGTTGTTACAGCGGCCCCAAGCTCATTTAAGGGACAGTGATGTTCCTGGGATTAGTTACATTCGCCTTTCATCGAAATGGGTTGGGAGACAGAAGCCAGCCTTGATGGGCTCCTCACTGCCTAGTTCAGGTAAGACAGCACAGAACATTCTCTGGATTCAGTGGATTCTATTAAACATTGTAGCTCGACACAGTTCATGGATTACTATAAATTTAACCAGTTAGGCAGGAAAATGTTTATATAAGTTTATGGGTTTCTTTTGTAAATAGGGTTTTGGGGGATGGTGTGGGGTAATTAATATCTCAGACAGGAAGGATGTTTAAACTTGAGTTTTTTTCTTGCATTTATTTTATGTTGAATTTATTCTTGGACCATAAGTTTTTGCTTCTTCCGTTTCTTCTGGTATATATTTTCTGCTGTCTACTAATCTGTTCCTCTTCCAGGAAGGATCATCTCAATGTGGCTGGAGGAGTTTGTGTGCGGATTAATCTGATAATAAACTCCGTTAATCCAGAAGCGTATTTGGGGGGGCTCCTGCTTTCCTCTGCCAAGAGGGTATTTGAAGCCAAGGGATAAACCCACTGTTTCTCCTTGTGGCACGAACTTTAATCAAAGACTTGAGACAAAAAGACCATTGCTTTTACATTAAAACAAACCCAACATGTAGTAGAGTGGGAAGCCATGGGGGTTGAAGTTTGAGAAGGGTCTCCCAAAGGATGTCCTCTTGACACAGCTCTGGGCTCTGCCATCGGTACTGGAAGCTCATGGGAGAATCTGGGGAGCACAAGGTTAATTGGCTCATCCGGGGTCATCCAGCTGGACCCCGTGCCTGTCCTGAAAGCCCTTCTTCTCTGTGCGTGCCTGCTAAGCTCAGGTGCAGACGCCCCCTCCCCTGTGGAGGATATCCTGAGGGACTGCCCTTCGGCACCACACTCTTTGTCCACTCCTCCCTGTTCCACTTGTCCATTGCTAGGGACGCACACTCACGTCCTCCCCCGGTCGGTTCTGGAGAGCGCAGTCTGAGTGTCTGCCACCCGCTGATTGCTCTGCCTCTTTGAAAGTAGGATCGCAAAGAACACTGGAAGGGTGCAGAATGAATGAATGAGAAGTTAGTATTTGCCACGTGTGGCCGAGCAAGCAGCCAACTGTGTTTCTTTTTGGCAGTGAAAATCAAATTCCCTGACCTGGGGCTATTTCCTGAAAGAAGTCGAGGGGGGAGAAACTAAACCCATCCCTTTGAGGAGACAATGCAGTCACAGAGGGAGGGTTTTTCTGAAAATCTGACCCTGAAGAGAAACCATTTTGATCCTCTATCATTTGTCCTCTTTTCCCAAGTCTAAATCCAAAGTGAATTGTTGATTGACTTAGTTCTGTCTGTTGGACTTTTCATCAGTAATGCAGACTAAATAATTACCCTCTTTGATTTTTCTAGTTGCATCAAACCCAGTGTACATCTGACTATAAGGAAATATCAATTGAGAATGAAGAGTTGTTAAACAATAAAATTAAACAATTATGGTGTGTGAAGGACATCGTGTCATCAGTATAGCAATATGTTGCAATCAAATTACCAAAGAAACTTCCCCTCTAGTTCCCAGAAGAAATGTGTGGTGTCCTAAGGCTGCATGGGGAGAATCTTAGTTTTCCTGGGCATTATGTCCTGGTTTGTCCTGTGTCTGGGAACCTCTGGGGACATTAGCTATATGCATGCCCTTTGTGGGGAGGAATTAATAGTGCTGAAGTTGGCAAAGTCCTGGGTACCCATTCTGGTGTTGCCCCTAATTTTCTTTGAGGCTTAAAGCCAAACTAGAAAACCCGTCTGTATTTTAGTTTTCCCATTTGGCAAATGAAGAAGACACGATTCCTGTCAAATGTCTTAAAATCTGAATACAAAGAAACTTTAGACATTAGGGGTCACTCGTAGTGTATCTGTTCTGTTTCTGTGCACACAGTGAGGGTAAGTTTCAGTCCTGGTTCACCAGTGAGAGTGGCAGAGAATCCTTACACTTTGCTGTGCACATTTCCCTTCTCCGGTGCCTCTGTTGAGGTTTAACTTTATCTGCTTTTTGGGCATTTGAAGCACTACTTGGATTATTAGTTCAGTATAAGAATATGTCCTCCTCAGTCTTATTCCCCCTCTTGGCAAATGACTCAATTCTGGTTTTACTGAGCAGATTAAGGCTAATTTGGAAGACATGAAGTTGCTCATCTTGCTCACTCTAATGTTGCTGCATCTCCATCTCTGTGGCTGTCTCCAGTTTCAGACAAAAGGGGGCATCTCTCTTCCTCCTGTCCAGAGCTGACCCTTTGCCTTGTGCCCTTATCTCTTCCTTACTTTTTCCTCTTCCTAGTCCACTGTTTACTATTCGTGACCACCCAGGGATCCCTCGGAACTGCTTTTGAACATGCCCAGGCTTTATACTATTTCAAAAACACCCAAGGAGACCGAAATGCCTTTGCTTGACCTTGCTGTCTCTTCTGGTCTATTTATTGCCTTCCTTTTGCAGAAAGACAGCCCAATTTCCTCTTTCCACGTAGCCCCTTAGCTTTGCCATCTCGCTTCCTTTCTGTCACTGCTGGAACTGCACTCCCAGGGGTCACCAGTGGTGCCCTTGTAGGCCAGTCCAAAGAGAGGTGGGTCTCAGGCTCATTCTTTTTTTTTTCTCAAGAGTATTAGTTTTCTTTCCCTCCACTTTTTTCTTTCAGCCTTCCACTCTATTGTCCTTCTCTGGTTTATATTGTCTACCTTTCTCCTAATTGTATTTCCCAAACTTTTCTGTTCGCATGTGGCTAAGAGTCTAAGCTCTGTTGTTAGTCTGCCTGTGGCTGAATGCTGCTTTGCTACCAATTATCTGTGTGACCTTTGGAAAGTCATCTCTCTGTGGCTCAGTTTCCCATCCTTAAAATGAGGATCATAATAAGAGCACTTATCTCAGGTTTGTTGTAAGAATCAAACAAGATAGTCTATGTAATACTTACCCCATGTTTGGCACATATAAATAGTCAATAAACGTTATCTATTAGCATGACAATTGCTCCTAGGGCTTTGAAAATATAATTTTCCTCCATGCTACCCAACACAGGGCCGGACAATAAATAATTATTGATAAATAGGTCTATGCATGTGGTTGGAGAGTCCAGGAGAGGAGGCATGATGGAACGAGAGAGGCTTGCAAATTCTCCAAGTACTGTTGTACCCCAAAGAATTGTTTTGTTTTACCAGTAAATCATTTAAATTGTTGAGAGTTGAAGTCTGTCCTTTCAGGACCTACGGTGTTTGTTGAGCAGAAAGGGGCGTCAGCAGTTGCGACTCTAGCTATTGGTGCACCAGTCGGTCACAATGAAGCAGTCTGGCCTGGAACACAGTGTCCCAGCCTTAGATTAAATGCCGCTCCAACAGCGTAATGGCAGAAAGCTCTACCTCTACGGCAGGGCAAGCCTGGATCCCGTCCATTGAGTGATGCCGCCATCTAGTGGCGGCGCAGGGCACAGAGCCGCTGCATTTGGTGAGGCGAAGAGCCTCAGAATTGCGGTCCTTTCTTTAGGAAGTGTGGGTGAGACTCGGCAGGAGGGAAGAGTACGGGGGGAACAGCAAGGGGAAGGGGGGGAAACACTTCACAGTTTGGGGAAGTGCAGGGCACCATTGATGCCGTGCTTACCTGGAACAACCTTGTCGGTATTTGAGGGCGATTCCCTCCCCCAGCCCAATACCATCTCAATTTTTTCCCCTCTTATGATTCTCAGTTTCCAAAACTCTGTGCTGACCGGTAATCCTGCACAGACCCTGCTTCACCTTCTTATTTCCCTTCTTCATGTTAGGAATTCATCCCGTCCAGCTGCCACCCCAGAACAGCAGCCCTCGGAGGCTCCCGGGACCCGCGCGACCGCCGCCCCGCCGCCCCTTGCACGTGACCGTGACGCCCAGGTAAGACCACCGCGCGCCGGCAGCGGGGAGAAGCCGCCGCCCACTGGGGCTCCTAGTCCTTTCCAGACTGTCACCCTGGTCACTGGTATCGGAGTTGACGTTCTCTTCGTAAACCTGAAGTAGGCAATGCTAACCATGCAACCAAGAGTTTTTCTTTTCACAAACTATGCCAATCCATCTGTGTCAATATCTATGGACTGTAGATCAGTATATTGAGTAATCAGAAAGCTTTAGGATGGGAGAGGACTGACGGGAAGACACTGATGCTTGGTTTCCACATTGAAGACACTTCCACATAAAATGTCTCCACATGGTGTCCTTACCTGATCAGCAATAAGGTTATAAGCTTAGAACATGACGATGGAAAGTACAGATTCGGAGTCCGGACCTCTGCTCTGCCTCTACTACCTATTTGACTTTGGACGAGTTGTATACATTACTCTATGCCATTCTCTAATATGGGCATAATTAAAAGCAGTTCTCAAGATTATTGTGAAGAAATGAAATTCAGAAAAGACCTCTTATTTCAGAGATTGGGACTGGATTTTGGATGGAATAAATTGGTTAAAGCAGAGAATTATAAAAGATGGTACATACCTGAAGTATTTTACCTTGAAATACAGAATTTCCCAAACTCAGATGTGAGGCCATGGTCTTTTCTTTGCATATGGATCCACTAGTTGGCATTTTTTGAGCTCTCTTTCTTGCATAAGCCACACACATAAAACGTCATCTACTTTTCGTTTCTTTCAGTGTAGTAAGAACTTGAAGACATCTGGGAAGACATTTGTAAAATCACTTTCTACATCATCATTCCAGTTCCAGTAGTATTTTTCCAAACTTCTCCTGTCCACACTAATTCTAATTAGCAATTTTTCAGCAGATTTCCATTATGGAATCTTTACAAAACATTCCATTTTGCTTTCATAGAAACAACTTCCTTTCTTTCTATACTCACATTTCCTCAGTTTCTGTAATATTTAAATTCCACAGTTACAATAAGTACAGCTGTCCTAAACTGATTCTTGATAAGTATATAAGGACTAGAGGAGAAGAAGTTAGGAGTGGGTACTACCAGCTAGAAGCATTGGTTGGTACAATCCACAGAGGACCTGGAGAATAAAGTTAACCTGTGAAGTTCGTTAAGCATAGGTCAGCTGAAACAGCTTCACCTGCAGTGTATGCAAAGTGGTAAATATAGTGCCTAGCATATAAGGTGTCCAGTAAATGGAAGCAATTAATATTATTTTTGTCATTAATAAGTTTGGTGTTAGAAGGATTATGAGGAATCTAACAGTTTATCCCCCTCATTTTATAGACAAGATCAAAGTGTTTTGTAATTTTCATTTTCATAATATACCTTTGACTTCAATAAATAAAAGGATTGTTGACCCTCAACCTAATATTTTGAGTCAGCAGCATTCAAATTTCCAAAAGCTTCTGGGAGTCAGCATGAAGCCCAGCGTAGTCTTTGGAGTCATGCCAAATCCACGTCTGTTCAGGAAGAGCAAGTAGAATCATGAGGGCAATGAAGACAAGTTCCAAAGTCTTGGGGATGGTGAAAACTGAGGGCATTAGGGCACACAGGAAGGACTTCCCGAGGAAAAAGCATTTGTTGAAGAATGTATACAAGCAGAGCCATGCCTCTGGCTTCAAAGTGGCCAGGGGGCCTCCCAGACTCAGTCACACTGACTAGGTCCCAGTGATAACCAGAGCACCTCACTGGAAAAACCTAACCCTCTTAGCAAGGTGCAGCTGTTGTGGGTGAGTGGGCTTGTAGGTGGAGTTAGAACACCAAGAAATCTCTGAATCCATATACCATGTTTGTTCGTAGTTTGCTTAAAATGCTTGTCTCTGAGATCCCATATTGCAACAGATGGAAGTTATCCTTTTGTTTGATTGGATTGGACCTAAAGGACTTAGTTTTTTCAGAAAGGAGGAGAGAGGATACGGCAGGCAGGCAGGAGTCCTTGAGGGTGGTGGGAGCCCTTTAAGAAGCTGCAGGACCAAGAGACACAAGGCTCCAGGTGTGGGGCTTTGTGACCCCGAATTAACTTTGTTTGTTGTTAATATTTTTTAAGGGAAATATTTAAGAATAGTATCCAAGCAGAGAGTACAAATTATAGCTTGTACAGCTTGATGTGATTTTAATTTTATTTTGAGAGAGAAATTCAATATGCTTCACAAACATGTACATCCATCCCTGTTCTCTGCACAGGCACAGACGCCCTCTTTCTTGGCCCAGCTACTCCCCTGACTGGTAGGGCCTCTCCTGAAGTTTGGCCTCAGGTCTGTGGAGTATGCTAATTGTAAAGGCATGTAATTTCCAGTGCAAAGGTTCTTGTAAACCAGCGGGTGTATGGCGTCATCAGGCACCTTGTGAAAAAGTGCAAGGCTCAGGCCCTGTGCTTCCTGAGATTCTGATCCAACGGCTATGGGACAGACCTGGAGTTATGACAAGTGCTCCAGGGGATTCTGAGGTAGGAGGCCTGGCCAACACCGTGAGAAAGGCTTTGCTTTTCCTGCACCAGAGATTGAGATGAGCCCTGACCACCTGTGAGATTGAACTAGATCACAGTTTTCATCTTGTGATGATAGGGAGGGGTTTGCTAGCAGAGCAGAGAGCTGGAGGTGGAGCTCTGTGTGTTTTTCTAACCACATGCTGAATCTTCCCCATAGAGCGCTCAGCCCTCATTTACTTTGCTTGCTTAAGAGCCTTCCATGACTTTAAATTCTGGACATGCCTACCAAGAAGTGGCAGGGCTAGAGGCTGGCTTCTGAAGCCTGGGGAGCTGCCTTGAATGGCTAGAGCCCTTGGCTGCTATGCTAATCCTGTGAGAGAAGTTGCAAAAAGAACAGGGAACAGGGCTGCTGGCATGATTTTCTTATGCCTCAGAACAGAGTACCAGCTGTTTTATAATGAGGCCTCTGCCCTCCTTGGGGAGCGGCTCTCAGCTTGAGAGAACTTTGCTTCTTTTAAGCTTTCCATACCCACTGTCAGGCACCTGTCAGCTCTGAAACGGAGCATTCAACCCGAGGAGGGGCAGGGTCTACTGAAACAGAAGGTTGTGTTGCAGAAAACCCCCCAAAGAAACAACCAAGCATGTTTTTTAGGCTCAGTGTGAATTTTTAAATCCCTTCATTTTGGAGAGGAGTGGCATCACCGTACTGTGGCTTCCTTCTCTTTATGCAGTGGTTCTCAGAGTGGGGTCCCCAGACAAGCTGCATCCCAGTATCACCCGGGAGCTTGTTAGAGATGCAGATTTTGGGGCCCTGCTTCAGATGTACAGAATCAGAAGCTCTGGGGCAGGGTCTGGGAAACTGTTTTACCAAGTTCTCCAGATGATTCTGATGCCTGCTGAGCCGTGAGCACCACTGGCTTAACGTAAGGCTTATGTAAATAACTTCACTCATACAGAGAAATCTTGCTAATTGGTGGGGGTACATTTTTCTGGGGTTTATTTGGGCCTTCAGAAAGCCCACAACTCTCAGTCTTGTGATCAGGATGTCTATTCTTCTGCCATTTTGCTGTGTCCAAAGATTTTGACCCAGTTCAACAGAGATTGCAGGCAGTTTCTCTGCAATGGCCACTCCAATTCCATTTTTAAATGTCAATTTTTCACACAAACTACAGAATGGGAAAAAATATTTGCAAATCATATATCTGAGAAGGGCCTATCCAGGATATATAAAGAACTCTACAAATCAAAACCAAAAAGATAAACAACCCAATTAAAAAATGGGCAGAGGATTTGGATAGACATTTCTCTGAAAAAGACATGTAAATCACCAACAAGCACACAAACAGATGTCAGTAGATATTGGGGAAGTGTTAATCAAACCCACAATAACATACCATTTCATACCCACTAGGATGGTTATAATAATACCAATAAATAATAAACTGGAAAATAACTACTATTGGTAATGTGGAGAAATTGGAATGTTTGCACATTGCTGATAGAAATGGAATATGGTACAGCAACTGTGGAAAACATTTGGGTGGTTCCTGAAAACGTTACCCATAGAATTGCCATATGACTCAGTAATTCTACTCCGGGGTATAGACCCCCGAAAACTGAAAGTAGATACTCAAACAAATCCCTATACACCCCTGTTCACAGCAGCACTATTCACAATAACCAGAGGTGAGAATAGATGCATGGATAAACAAATGTGGTATATCCATGTAATGGAATATTATCCAGACATAAAAAGGAATGGAGTACCAACATAAAGTACAACATGGATGAACTTCAAAAACATTATACCAAGAGAAAGAAGCCAGACACAAATATTACAATAGTGTATGATTCCATGCACATGAAATATCCAGAATAGGTAAATCCATAGAGACTGAATGCAG
This sequence comes from Manis javanica, assembly GCF_040802235.1. Lineage (NCBI taxonomy): Eukaryota > Metazoa > Chordata > Mammalia > Pholidota > Manidae > Manis > Manis javanica. The sequence goes on along the minus strand of NC_133164.1, from coordinate 104,275,705 downwards.
ATTAATGTTTGTCAGGGGCTGAGGGAGAGGGTACAATGGAGAGTGACTTCTCAATATGTATGAGGTTTGCTTTCGGGGTAATGAAAAAGTGCTATGACTAGATAGAGGTACAACATTGCTCAAATAGTTAATCGTATGTTACGTGGATTTCACCTCAATTAAAAAGACTTCAGTGGTTCACGCTTATCTATAAAATAGTTGAAACTATTCTCTTTAGCAGTCAGTCCTTCACAGCTGTCTTTAACTACTTCCTGTCACCTTACTTTTTTCATTTTTAATTCAAAAAAATTTATTTGAAGTATAGTTGGTATACAATATGATATTGGTTTCAAGTATACAATGCAGAGATTCAACAGTTATGTACATTAGGAAATGCTCACCCCAATTAGTGTAGTTACTGTTACCATAGATGTTTCAGATGTTATATTCCCTAAGCTGTACTTCCATCCCTATGACTAGTTGATATTATGATTGAGATTTTGTATCTTTTTATCTCTTTCACCTATTTTATCCTTGTACCCCAACCCTCCCCCATGGTAACACCAGTCACCACTCAGGGTCTTTTGCTGCTTTGTTCATTGTGCTGTTTTATTTTTCCATTTCACATATAAGTGAAATCATATAGTATTTGTCTTGCTTTGCCTGGCTTATTTCACTTAGCATAATACCATCTGGGTCCATCCATGTTGTCATAAATGGTAGGATTTCTTTATTTTTTATGGCTGAATAATATTCCATTGTGTATATGTACCACATCTTCTTTGTCCATTCATCTATTGATAGACACTTAGGTTGCTTCCATACCTTGACTATTGTACATCATGCAGCAGTTAACATAGGGGTGCACATATCTTTTTGAATAAGAGATTGTTTTCTTTGGGGAAATTCCTACAAGTAGAGGTACTGGGTTGTATGGTTATTTATTTTTTTAGTGTTTTGAGGAACCTCCATGCTGCTTTCTATAATAGTTGCACCAATTTACATTCCCACCACCAGTGCAGGAGGGGTCCCTTTTTTCACATCCTCGCCAGTACTTGTGTAACCTTATTTTTTAAAACTCCTATTTTTAATGGTACTAACATGATATCAATTACATGGAATCTCATTGGAATACCAGTGTGTCAAATAGGCATCTGCCTCTCCTTCCAAGCCTACCTTGTGCTCCATCCTGGGAGGCCTCTACCAGCCTCTCCAGCCCACAGTTCTCTCTTAAAACTTGTAGCTCTTAACTTCATACCCTCGCCATCAAAGCATGGTCCTGGGACCAGCAGCATTGGTGTCTACTGGGGGGTTACGAGAAAGGCGGAATCTAGAGCCCCCACCCAGACCTCCTGGGTCCAAGTCTGCATTTTCTCAAGATCCTCTGATGATTCTAGTGCACATTAAAATCTCAGAAGTCCTAGTTTATACCAGTGAGCCTCAAATCAGGCTGTAGGTCAGAATCACTTTGTGAGCTATATTTACTTATAATACATATTTTAAATAACTTATGCACATGGTAAAATTACAAACTGCATATATGGGAAAAATATGAAAAAATAAGTCTTCCTTCTACCTGAGAGACAAGCTTCTTGTACATGTTTCCCTGTTCCCTGCATATGCCAGCATATATGTACATATACAGTTCCCTCCCTCAGTCTGTTTTTACACAAATGGCAGCATATTTACACACTGCTTTGTACTTTTCCTTCAACAGTATTTTTGGAGATGATTTTAGCATAGTAGATCTGCCCAATATTCTCTTTAATGACTGCCTAGGAATTATCCTATAGTTGTATACTTATAATATATGTCATTTATATTACAACTATTAAATGACATTTGTTGTTTATTACAGCTGTGGTGCCTGTCCTTCATGCATATCTTTGAGCATATGATGTACCAATGTGTCTGGAGGACAAAAGAACTGCTGAAAGCTGTATGCATTTTAAAATTGTAAGAGATAATATCAAAATCCTCTCTAAAATGCCATGCCAATTGCCATTCTTGGGGAACTTTACAAAACACAAAATTTCAGGCTGCTTTTTACTTCCATTCATGAGAATCTCTGCAGGTGGGGCCCTGAATCTGTATTTTATGTCTTTGGTGATTCTGCTACAAGAAGGCATAAGATGGAATGAGAACCAGGGCCAGCCTGTCTCGACCCCCATGTGTGATTCCTCTTGGGCTGCCTTGAATTGCTCATTATCTTTTGACATGACAGTCCCATTTTCTTACCATGGTGACAGGTTTCTAAGGACAGGCCTCAGAGGTGTTACTTCTTTATATTCTTACCCCGGCACAGTGCTGAATATAATGGTGCTTGATGCTTGTGAATGGTGAGGCTTTGAAGAGTGTTTGTGCCTCGTATGATGGTTTTGTTGTTTTTATTTTAGTTCCATGGAACAAACAGAGAGAATACTGGGCCAGCGCCTCCCCAGCCCCACTGTCCAGCCCAAGAAGAAGAGGACATCAGTGATGTCTTTCTTTTCCAAGGTTTGACTGAGAATGTCATGAACAAATGTCCCTTCCCAGCAGCCTCTGTGTAACATGTGTGCTTGCCTGGTCTGCATTAGGTGTGCTGCCTCCTCTGAGGTTCCTTGTTCTGAAAAAGGTTTGATGACAGTTCTTTTAAATGGATAGAATGTTTACAGGGTAAGAAGATGAGTGGAGAAGAATTTAGCTTGCTGCAACCTTAAGAGTAAAAATATAGAATGAACTGCAATGAATATTTGGAAATAATGATGAGACTTGGTAATCATCACCAAACACTAAATAGGGCTGTGGGTTCAGTTGCCAGCATCCCCACTACTAAGGATGGTGGGGAGGTGGCTTTTTCTTGGATCTTGTCTAGACCTTGCATTGTCAAACACATGCAGTCAGAACATGTTCTGACTCCAACACATGTTGCCATGTCCTGTGATGTGATATGCAGCATACCTGGGCCTTCCTGGTATGAGGGCGCATATGCTCACTACAGAGGTGACCCATCTCTTGTCCTTCAGTTACTTAGAGTTTAGTCCTTGAAGTATAGATTTCTGTGTCAGCTACACAGTGTTTCCCAATTTGCATTATTTGTGCATTTGTTTGCCTAATCTTAATTGCTTAGACGTGTGCATTGAGGGGTGGGACATCCTTCAGGTGCCCTGAAATGTGGGTAGCTTTGCTAATTGTGTCAAATGCAGTTACAGACCGATTTAGGTGAGTACTGAGAATTGACCTGTGAATTTAGCCACCTTGTCCTGGGAAGGGTCCCTATTCTCACTCACATCGACACTCCTAAAGCCGCCTTCCTCTTGGCCCCATCACACCTCAATAGCTCTGGAGGGCTTCTCTCTCCATATCCCCCAAACCTACCTCAGCCCAGTTGTGCACTACCTTTCTTTACCCCTTTCCTCTTCCTTCATCAGCTTCTTCATTATGTGGCCCAAACTAATACATTTCAGGCAAAAATCAGGCATCTTCAGGTGGAGAAAGAAGGGGTAAGATTGAGTGGGCAACACAGAATTGGGTTTGAGGATGGGTAAGACTCTGAACACTCCCAGATCAATACATTTTTTAACTCCCCACTCAGGCCTCTTGGAACTTAAGTTTCCAGAAGAAGGAGCCTCTGAAGAATATGTTTTCCACGTTGGTGAAAATTGCCCAGGACCCCAGTGCTAAAAAGCGTCACATGGCAATGATGGACCTTGGAACCATAGCCTGTGAGACCCCAGACAAGGTAGGAAGGCCAGGTGGTGCTGGGCCAGTCCTTGTACCTGGAGTCCCCAGGACCAGGATGTGATGCCTCATGTACTAGGTAGTCATTGCTGTGTGACTGATGGCCACAGACCCTCTCATTTATTATCTTGCAGTTTCCTTGGGTCAGGAGTCCAGGTATACTTGACTGGGTCCTCTGCTCAGGGTCTCACAAAACCACAATCAAGGTGTGGGCCCCACTGCATTCCTTTCTGAAGCTCAGGGTCCTTCTCTAAGCTTTGTAGCTGTTGGAAGAATTAAATTCCTTTCAGCTGTTGGACCAAGATCCCTGTTTTCTTGTGGCTGCACACCCTCAGCTCCCAGAGGCCTTCATGATAAGGCAGCTTACTTTTTTGCAGTTTCCTTGGAAGCATGTGTGTTTTGATGAGAGTTGTTGTGGCAGATCCTGAAGAAAGCCATGGTCTCTTAGCCCAAGCCCTGAGTTATTGGAAGACTAGAAATGGAGTTGCCTTTCAACTCATGGGGAGCAATTCCTGTGCTCGTAATGATTTCCAAACCTTGACAACAGGTGAAAAAGTATAGAAAAATTATCCTAGACCTGCTGGTGCATGGATTGTATGACCCTATGAGTTCTGAAGTCATCCATGAGAGCTTGAAGACTCTGACCCTCATCCTGGACAAGATCCAAGGAAAAGGTCTGGGCTCCTTCTTCATTGACATTGCTCTTCAGACCAGGACTTTATTGGATGATGTGAGTGACACAACTCTGAAAAATTCTGGGTTATTAAAATCGAAGTGGGATTAGAAATGTGGGCTCTGGGTGGTGTGCTGCTCAGAAACAAGGTCTCTATTATTCACTTATTTACTAAGAAACCTTAACTGAGGAAGCATCACTGTGCCCGAGGTTGTAGAAGACATGTAATGAAGTGTATGCCCATCACTGCCCCTCAAGGGGTAGTGGACACACAGGCAATCAGACTCTGAGCAGGGACAGTTAGCAGGTGTCAGGAAAGACACATACTTGTTACTTTTACTCCAGATGGGAGATACTCAGACCAAAAGTAAAGAGAGGGGACCTGTTATGAATGCTGGGACTAATAAACTGTGTGTGTGTGTTGCGGGGTGGGTCAAATGAATTATGATGCAACTAAGAAAAAAATTCCTTTATGTGTGGACAGGGAAGGCGCTCCCAGATGGACTGTGTGAGGAAGGATCAAGGTGCCAGTAGTGGGATAGTGGGCTTCCATTCACATAAGAATGTGATAGTGCTATATAATATATATTTTATTCTTTTTTCTTAATTTTCTGGAGGAATAACACACAAAGCTTATAACTTTGTGGGCAGGGAAATTTGATGGCAGGTGGAGAGAGGTAGGAAGGAGACTTACTTTTACAATAAACCTTTCTGGTTATTTTGAATTTTGAACCATATAAATGTATTCTATCTCCAAAACATTAAACAATGAAGAAAAAAGCTGGGAAGTTGGGTAGAGCCTCGTGATCCCCCAGTCTAACCCTCCTGTCTGCTGGGGGAGAGCCTCAGCCCGTCTCCACTCTGGCCCCACCGGCCAGCTAGGTGCTCTGGACTGGGTCTGACGGCCCACACTGTAACTTGCAGCAAAGAACGGTCAGTGTTCCTGATGCACGTGCCTTTTAGTAATGTGCTGGGTTTTGTTCTTTTGTTCCCTGGGATCCCACAGGAGAATGACAGCCTGAGATATTCTGCTTTTGTTGTGTTTGGGCAATTGGCTGCCTTTGCTGGGCAGAAGTGGAAGAAATTTTTCGTCAGTCAGGTTAAGCAGACACGAGATTCCCTCTTGATCCATTTACAGGATAGAAACCCCCAGGTCGCCAAGGTAAGTCCATGACACTCCAGCCAACTGTATGAAGCCCCCATGCTGATCATAATGGGAGCTGTGACGTGCTCTTGTAGAATTAAGTTGCCAGACCCTCAGGTCCTGCCAGTTGGCGCGAACATTTAACAATGTGTCCGCGTAAATCCTGGAAAAGGTGCTTTCTCAATGTATGATCTCTCTCTGAGCAAGAAGTTATTTCCCATTTGCCTTTGCCCCACCTGCCAATGCTAAACAAGCTCAGGTTCGTGGAGGGTGGAGACAGAGGGGCACAGATCTCATCTGGGTACCCACATAATGAGGATATTTACTCAGGCCAGTTAGCTTTTGTCACTGCACCTAGTACAGACTTCTCACCCTGGCTTCTCAATCCACTAGAGAGCATTTGTTTCATTCTTGGAGAAAATAAATCCTAACAGGGCTGGCTCAACTTCAGGCCGGCTTTGGAGTGGGTGAGTGTCTCAAAACCATTGAAAGCAAAGGGTCCCATCAAACCACTTATCCTCTCTGTTAGTGCACATGAGGGAGATAGAGAGACAGAGACACAGAGAGAGACAGAGACAGAGAGAGAGAGAGAGAGAGGGAGAAAGACAGAGAGATATTAAATTCAGGAATCCATAAAATACTATGTTGAATGAGACAATAACAAGGGCTGCGGTAAATTATAGAGCTATGCCTTCCCCACCAGTCCCAAATTATAGACACAGTCGTTTTGGAAGCATAACTCCTTTAAGGTTGAAGTTTTCAAACTTCCTGGAAGTCACTCTCACACTGTCAGCAGCCTCCAGACCATAGATGGAGTACATCCCTCTTCCTTGGTTGGGATTACAGAACTCTCTAGTATTTTTGACAGTCAAATGGTAATACTATTTTTCTCAGGCTTGCAAAACAACACTTCAAGCCTGTTCTCCATATCTGAGACAAAGGAAGGAATCCAGCTACTGGAGTGAAGAAGATCAAAGGAACCCCAGACTCTGCAGGCAGCTGGTGAGTGAGCAAGGGTAGGAGAGGACCCCCCCTACCCCAACCCCCCGCAGAAGTCCCTGTGCTCCTGGTGTTAAAGCAGAAGGTGGCCGGCACGCCAGAGAGTTGCCCCCATGAAATGCCTCAGGCCCGTTATGTTTCAATTGTCATTGATCTCTACTGTAATGTAAATGGCAAAACAACAACAACAAAAGCAAAACCCAGAGGAGGATTAGGCATAAAATCTGCTGGCAGTTCCAGTTTAGATCATTAGATGAACACAGGTCATGATCTCCACCTCTGAGAATCTGAAGATTGTTTATCCTCTTGCTCTGCATTTGACAATTGTCTGCAAGTTCTATGGTTGAAGAGGCTTGTTGAACCCCTTCCTCACATGTACCTTTGGTAATTTCTTTCAGAGTTACTACCATCCAGAGCTCCTGCAGTTCTTCTACGCAAATAAAATTCTGTAAACAGAGCGGCAGGGAAATGGTTCCACATGAGCATATTGCTGGAGGGTTGATGTTCCCCCCTCTTTCCACTCTTCAGGTGCTTCTGCTTGCCTCTTGGGATTGTAATAGGAGAGGGGATGCTAGGAGAGCAATCGGCGGCAGAAATACTACCATAGAATTACAGAAGTATAGCCAAAGTAAATTCTCAATTGCTTTTACATGTCACATTTTCTACCCACACACATTTGATGAGAATATTTCTTTAAAATATTTAAGGTATGCGTAGTCTGTGCTTGTCTCTCAGCTTTTTCCTTTTTAAGTTCATCTCTGTCCCCTCTTTCATTTTTAATTTCTGAGGCTTAGAAGAATAACTATTGCCTTAATTACGTTTCAAAACCTGCTATTGATACTTTGCTATTTGCTCCTGGTGCCTTTTCTTGGCAAAATCTATTTAAAGTTGGCCAAGATACCAAGAAGGTGGTTCAGAGGGGTATCTTTAGTTTCTTGTAATCTTCTAGTCATTGCCTCCTAGATCATTCCAAACAAGAATTAATAGAGAAAAAAATCCATAGAGCATGTGTTGAAAAACCTCAGGCTGATGGTAATGTATCGGGTAATAATAATTTATTGGGCATGAAGCATTTTGCAAATTTTATATAATACTCACAGAAGCCCTGTGAGAAAGGCACTGTTATTATCCTCATTTTATAGATGAGAAAACTATGACACAGGGAAATAAAGTGACTTGTCCAAGATGACTCAGTAAATGATGGAGCCAGAATTCAAACCCATGCAGTGTGACTTCCAGAGCCTATATCCAATCACCTTATGACGCTGTCTCCTTACTGAATAATGAACAGGTGGTAAGAAATGTACAAAACAAAACAAATAAAAATCCCTCAGTTTCTGCTCTTCTATTTAACCCAGTTAACTTTTGCTTTTATATGTACTAAGTACACAGTTTTATTAAATGATTTGTGAGCTAAGTATGTATTTTATTAATCACCTCTTAGCTATTACATCAATTTTTTGGTGATTAATCTTAGTTCTGTAAGGGCCACATCACTCATTAAAAGTTTCGAGAAAAATCTTAGTCCATCCCATTTTCCCTCCAGCCAGATTACTTCCCAGGTGCCACCTAAAGAAATTCTGATATTAACACTGAACTTGGTATTTGGGCCATTCCTGGACCAACTGAGTCCAGCTTTGAAAATGGAGAACATGAGAGGGCATAATGCTATAGGGGAATCATAATATCATTCTGAGAACCAGGAGCTCAGTTTTCTGCCCTAGCTCTCCAGTGCAGGACCATGTAACACAGATAAGGGGCTGAGGTGTGTCCTAGGGGAGAAGAGGATGTGGGAGATGGCAGAAGGGGCAGCAGGAACCCGGCATGGATGGGTTTTCTTTTTTCCCATTTTGAACCTGGAATACAAGAGGGCAGGAGCTCTTGGCTGTGACACAGGCTCAGGAGCAGGTGGGATGGTTCTGAGCCGAGAGCCCTCTCTCCTCCCAGGTGTTGGCCTGTTTGAAACTGTGTTGCAAGGATGGTTTAGAATATGAACCAGTTCTATTAAGTAATCAGAGAGGGGCGTGGAAAATGACTGCATTTTGTCAGGATTCACAAAGGTGGGGTTGGGTGGAACAGACAGGTGACATGCTCTAGAGTAGAAACATCTATGAACTTAATGCCCTGTAGTTGATTAAAGCTGTGGAAGATGCTCTTGAATTCTTTGACTTTAGGATTCATGGTAGACTATTACTTTGGTGGCCCCAAATGAATCACGGCTTCTGATCTTCATATCCTTGTGTGGACCTATCCCCTTGAATCTGAGCTGGCTTTGTACCCTGCTTTAAACATTAGAATGTGCCAGAAGCGCCACTGTGCCAATTCTAGGCTATGCTTTAAGAGCCCTGGCAGCTTCCCCTTTTGCACTCTGGGTGAAGCCAGCTGCCAGGTAAGAAGTCAGACCGTCAGGAAGAAAAGACAATGTCTGAGATCACCGTTTTGGAAGGAAGACCACACGGAGATGCCATGTGGAGGACAACTGAGGAACTCAGACCACAGTGAAGTCTGAGGCCCAAGCATATGAACTGACTGCTCCAGCCAGACCCCAGTGGTGCAAACTGTCCTAGCTGACACCCTATGAAAAAGAGGTGAGCTAGCTCCATCAACCCCATCCCAAACTGCACAATTGTGAGCAAGTGATCAGATGATTGTTTTAAGTCACTAACTTTAGGGATAGTTTGTCCCTTGGGAATAAATAATCGAAAAAGATTCCATCCATCCTCATCATTAATTTGACTTTAAGCCATTTTGGCTTTGCTCTTAGTAAGTCCTCTTTTGAGTTTAAATTATACTTACAGAAAGTTACGCTGTCGTGGAATTCCGGGGCCAGAGCAAGGGATGCTTGTTTTTCTTTTTGTGTCTCACTGTATCTACCATACACCTAGCACACAGCAGATGACTAAGAAACATGTGCTGCGTGACTAAATAGTTGCAAACAGTAGCGGGAATAGAGTCCAAGCTCTTGTTTGCCATTCTGCGCTCTCAGCCACGGGCTCACTTTTCTTTTCCAGTTTTTTTGTTTTTCTGTTACTCTCTTTGCTTCAGTCAATTTTGGAAGCTCTCTCTTTCTCGAACACTCCTTGGTCTCTTTTGCTCCCTTGCCTCTGCTCAGTCTGGTCTTTCTTGTTCAAATCCCCTCCCCACCCACCCATGCGTGCTCACGCACGCGTGCACACACACACTTTTCACATATGTCGCTTATCTGTATCCAAGACCTACGTCAAATCCCTGATCCCCTCAATCAGGCAAGAGCTGGCATCTCTGAATTCCCAGAACATCCTATCAATCTTACGCCACTTGTTTTATCTCCTTTGAAAGTTTTTTTTACCTACATGTCTTTCCCCCTGCCCCTCAGATTGAGGCTGCTGCAGGCAGGTCCCTATTTTGTATATCTTTGTATCTTGGAATGACCTCAAAGGTACTCGTAGGTGCTTAGGAAATGAATGTTGACCGGAGAGAAAAAAGTTCAAAAATCATCTGAAGTCATTCCTCCTTGGGAGGCACCCGTTTTGATAAATAGGGCCATATTTTTTCTCCTTACAACCAATGTACAGGTTACTTTTACTTATATATGTAATGTTTTCCCTCCCCAAAAGATGCGGGTTAATTTGAATGCCAACCTAAAGGCAAGGCTCTGACATTTCTTAATTTTAAACGCTAGCTATAGAACAGTTGAGTGAACGAAAGAAGGGAAAAAAATGTTCATGTGTTACCATACTATGTGCTGAGAGTAGAGCGACTCATAAAACTTGGTTCCTGCTTCCATGTTGCTCATGAGATGGGTTTTTCTTAAAGGGAAAGGAGAGGAAAAGATCAAGAAGGGAGTTGAGAATCTTAAGTGTGATCAGTACTGGGAATCAGTGTGAACAGAATCCTGTGGAATCCCAGTCAATAGAAGGATTAATGAGGGAATGCTCCACACATTATAAAAAACACTAGATTTGTTATAAAAAGAGAAACAACAGCTGCGTGGGGGAGCTAGCAGATACTGTTGTAAGCAGGGCAGATACCTATTTGTGCTTTCTGGCAATAAGCACGAATTACTTGTATAATGATAAAACACAGGCAAAAATGCTGTTAAAATAAATATTCAGTGCCTATTGGTCTGTAAAGTGATATTCTTTGGAAAGTCATCATTCCCTCACCGTAGTTTGTCCTTCCGTGACACTTGTTTTAACCTGTTGATGATGTAACTTGTTGATGACAAATAAAATGGCTTATGGTTGATTATGGGTATATTTATGTTACTGAACTTAAATTCTCTCCGTCTGACCATATTAGTCTTTTATTCCTGTATTTATGTGTTAAATGTTCTTAGAAAAACCTTGAATTCTACATAAACCCAAGGCACCCCAATTTACTGAGGAGAAATGGCTTGATATGCAAAGGCCCCTGTTATTTACCAAGTTAAACACAGACTACCAAGCCTGACATAGAAGATTCTTTATAATAGATAACCTATAATTTATAATAACCACCTACTGCCTGGAATGCTTCACCCTCCATTCCCTCGTTTCTACCCACCATTCCCTGGGCTGATTCCAAATGCCCTTCTTCAGAGGTAGAGAGAAGTTGGGAGGATGGACCTAGAATCGGGCTGTCCCGAGGCCAGAGTCTTACTGGTGTGATCCTGGGTAGGTCAGTCCCCCAAGCCTCAGTTTGCTTCTCTGTGAAATAGGCATAATAACCCACCTCAGAGTTGCTGTGCTACAGCAGATAATGCTGTATATTTCTCTCAGTTCTTGGCACATAGCAGGTGCTCAAGAAATGCTGATTTTGCTCCTCATCCACAGTCAGCTCTCTAGATAGTTTCTTCTCCTCTTGATACTGTCCAGGTCTTCAGAGAGGCCCATTCTGGCTTGTCGTATGGGCACCCGCCATCTTGATTCTCCCCAGTGAATGGTTGTAGTCCCAGGGGCAGCTTTGCATCCTGCTCCTCACCAGGACCCCAAAACTAGCTTTGATACTTGCCCGATAGGGGGGTTCAATTAAGAACAAGTGAATTTACTGAATTGGTGCCTTGACCAACTGTGAAACTAGCACCTCATAGGCTTTGGAATGACTCAATACATTTTGATAAGAATGAGAATTAAAACTGAGTCATCATAGCAAGGTGTTCTTTCCCAGTGGGCTCTTACAAGAGTCCCCTGAACGCTCTGAGCAGGAGCGGTGCCTTTTCATGCTCCCGAGATGGCTTAACCGGGCCCTGCTCCTTCTGTACTAACAGTCCCAGCGGCTTTGTTCATAATTCTGTGTTTTATCTTTTGGGTCATCTCTTGTTAATAATTAATGCTCTACCCTCTGTTTCCAAATGTAATTGCTATAATCATGTTCCTTTCAAGCTAATGAATTTCCTGCAGCAGTTTGCAAATGTTAACCAGGTAATGGCCTAAGTGTCTCCCTGTAAGAAGAAATGTTTTTCAGAAATGTGGATTAGAGAGTTAAAATGTCATTTCCTGAGCCATGCTATTGGCTGCTAGAGGCATATGCCTCTGCCATAGCAAAAATGCAATCAGAAATTCAGAGCTTGCCAGCATGCTTGCATGGACCCCATGAGCAGATAGGTAGATCCTGCCTGGAGAAGGAGAGATGTTCAGTTCCCAAATATGACATCATGTGTGCTGAAAGGACACATGATTTGGCATCAGAAGACCTGGCTTTGCATCCTGAGTTTATCACTTACTAGCCAGTTACCTTCAGCAAGTCACATAACCTCTCAGAGTCTCCATTTCCTCATCTGTAAAATGGGAGGAAAAGCTGCCACACAAGATATTCTGATGATCAAATGAGACAGTCTGTGTAAACTAAAATGCTACCCTCAGATGAGTGTTCTTATTTACATGAAAGCCACTCATTATTGGAGCCTATTTGTATACATGGGAAAGGGTGGAAAGAATCAAATACAATATTAACACAGGTCTGAAGTTAAAAGTAGCAATCAATATGTAAAACTCTTAACAACATGAAAACAATAAAGACATAATTTATTGTTTTATATCAGGATGCTTCTCCTGATAACAGGCACCCCTGGTACGATGTGAGACAGGGTTCAGTTTACAAGTTTAATACATACATTTTGTGTACTTTAGTACACCCAAACTGTTTTGGTCTGGTAGGAAGAGTAACATTCAGAAATTGTGAGAAACCTGGCATTCTTCCTTTGAGTTACTTTAATACTGGAATCCAATTTAAGTCAAAATAGTTAGGACACCGTTAGGGAAAAATGAAAATTTTTATCTGTTTGGATTTAAAATTGCTTCAGTGACAATTTATTTACTAAACCTTTACAAACCTAAGAAGAGTAAATCCAAGGGTCTGAGATGTTCTGATTAGCAAGAAAATCCAAAGAACACGCAAAATGCTGGACTAAATTAAGTCAGAGCAGCTTTAGCAAACAAACTGAATTTCCTAAACAAAAATGGTACGACTTAAGGGAACAAACACAATTTCCTGTATTAAACACAGTCTACTTGTTCTGGTGGTTAACATATTTTAGTTATTAGTGCTCCTTTTCATTAACTATAAGTAAACGAAGGAAGGGAGTTATCAGGAAGATAATGGAATATGCACATAAATCTGTTTTATCATAAAAGACCTTTGCCCTACCTGGATCCGTGTCTATGCTTAGACCTAACTATGGATTAACCTCCTTGCTCTTACCCTTCCCAAGAAAAAGAAGGGCTGGCCCAGCATTTTGGATTTCACAGGCTTTTTATTAAACATGATACAAACGTACATGTCAGAGAATCAAGGCTGCCTGGGAAATGAAAGGCTGGAACTTCTGGTTTCCCCAACATTGAAGCAAGATTGTCCCCATCTGACCCCAAGGAAGGCACCTCCCTTCTCACACTGTAGAATGGGGAGGGGTCTGAGGGCAGAGGCTGGGTTATTCCCTCTGTAAGGAGCGTCCAAATCTTACCTTCTATGCTCCCAAGTGCCTCTGGGGCTGGAGTGCTTGGTGAGGCGAACGGCAGGCTGTCCATGGCAGAGGGGTGAGCTTCAGGCTTCTACTACCAAAATTATTTGATAAGTACTCTGAATGGTGATCTCTCAGCTAATGAAAGCAACAGTCAGTAGATGTGTTTAATCGGTAAGCATAAAATAACCATTAAAAATAAGCAAACAAAAAAAACCCCGGTAAAGCCAGTGCCTCTTTTCTAGCTCACTGACTCTGGCTCCATCAGGTGGAATCAATACAGCTTACATGACAGGTGATGTCTTGTGGGAAGGGGTGGTGGGCAGGACATCACAGGTGGTTTATGGCAAGGCAGGGCGTGGCTAGGACAGGGTTTTCCTGGAGGGTAGGTGTGCGGAGTTGGTGAAAATTATTTCTGGCCTCTAAACTTAACTCTTCCCTCCCCATTATGAACACCTTCCCCTGAAACCCAGGGGCCCACTGGGCTCATTTCCCTATTATTTTGAATGCAGCCCTTTCACTGGAGGTAAGCTCAGTCAGTGAACACTTACTGCTCAGTTTAGTCTTCCCGCTCGTTTGCTTGGCTACTAACTGTTGCTCCCAGCCTGTTGCAGTAGGTTTGAAGGTTGCCTGAAGGACTCCAAGTACTCCTGCTGCCCTGCCCTTTGTAGGACCATTGAGCAGCATGAGCTCTATCCACATAGGCCCAGAATCTGCAGTGAAGGCCAGTGTGGTCAGTTAGATTGCTCTACACCTCCTCCTGCCATCGGACTGTCATGTCTTCCTAAATTTAAGCATATTTCTTTGACTTCAATGCTTTATCTGTGGGGTACAAATGTCTGTAGTATGTGTGTAACACTAAGTATGTTTGGAAAACTGCAGAGAGAAAAATGCTTCTAAATACACACTAATCAAGAAACCTGTATTTCAAAAAGTGCTAGAAAACTCAGTGGACTGGCTTTTAAAATACCTCCATCCCACTACAACTAATAGCCCCATTACAGCCTTCCTTTATTTTCTTCTCCTTTTCTCTTTTCTGAGGCTCTTAAAATTTGACAACTCATTTTTGGGATCTAGGATAAATCCTTCCTTGATCCATCATTACATTCTTAAGAATTCAGGGTCCTTAGAGACCAGCCAGGGCCTTCACATTTGGCCCATCTCTTTGAGAAGGTGTCTGTCTTGCCTGGGTATGTCAGCCCCAGACAAGTTCACTATGGATTCAGTGAGACTAAGAAATAACAATTGGTAAAAGGATTTATACCTGGTTTTATTCTCAGGGTTGTAGGCCAAGTCCTAAGATCATATCCACATGCAGCAGTGTGCAAACACATAATCCACCTCCTCTCTGCCTCCACCCAGAGCACTGGGCAGAGCTCTTTATATAGTGACTCAGGCAATAATAGCTCATTGCCTAGGGTGTGGAAGCAGTAGCCTAGCAGTAGGCCAATGAAATCATTAGGTAGTTTAGGATCAGGTGAGGATCCTGGCAATAGGAACTTCCATTTTCCCCACAGTGTTCTTATATTAAGAACTGCTGATTGATCTTTCCCTGGGACCCTGCCCCAGCCCTCTCCCCCAGCCCCCACCAACACCCCCCCCACAGAAGGGCTGCCTGAAGGAACACACACACACACACACACACACACACACACACACACACACACACACACACACACACGCACGGAAGGGCTGCCTGAAGGATTTTCCTTAGGTGGCTGGCCTGGCGTTAGCTAACATGTCCACTTGGGCTGCTGGGAACATTAGCAGTTACAGCTAACAGTGATGTCAGCAGAGGCAGCCTCAACTGGATGGGGATGGAGGCATGTGTGAGGCACTCCTCATTTCTCTGGGACACCCCTGCTTGCTTCCTCCTTCTGAAAGTTCTGGTCACCAGGGGCCTTCAGTCCTGGGTGTAAAGACCCCCTGCAGCCCCTCAGCCTGTTTTAGATCATGGATCCAGGCAGAGAATTTCCAGTGGGGGGGTGGGGGCCCTGCTGAGACTCAGGTGGCGGTAGTAACCCCAGGTGAATCTGCTCTTCCTGGCCTGGCCTTGACTTTGCTCTGCTCTAATCAATAGTCAATAATTCCATGTCCTATTTCATAAGGGCCCTGTTCCCTCTGACCTCCAGAGAGACAGAGATGTTGGTGGATTATGCACTAGCGGTGATTGTGCAGTAGCATCCTCCTCAGGGAAGTTTGCTTTGTATCCTGGGCTTCCCTACTGTGTGCTGTCCAATATGGTAGCTACCAGCCACATTTAACTATTATTTTAAATATGGCTAGTCTGAATTAAGATGTGCTGTAAGTGTAAAATACACACTGGATTTCAAACATCTAGTATGAAAATAAGAATGTGGAATAAATGATGTTTTATATTGATTACATTTTGAAATGATAGTATGTTAGATATATTGGGTAAATGAAAGATATTCAAAAATAATTTTCACTTGCTGCCTTTTACTGTTTATGAGTATGGCTTCTAGGAAATTTAAAATGATACATATGCAGCTTGTGCTTGTGGCTCACATTCCATTTCTCTTGGACAGGGCTGCTCTAGTATTTGCTTAAAAGCCAGGCAGGTGAGAGAGGTTGTAAGCCAGGGACTCACCAGAAAGCACATTTTGTTTTTCCAGTGCTCACTTGCTCCAAGAACAAGGGCTGCTCTGATGGGTGGTGAGTGGGTTGGGGCTAACTCAGCAGTCTCCTGCATGGAGGTGAGCAAGTGGGGAGGAGGGAGGAAGGAAACGACAAAGGTAGCCTCCTTTGGGAGAGAGCACAGCCTGATCAAACATTAGAATCACCTGGAGGGTCTTAAAAACCCAGGTGCCTAGCTGCATTCTCTGAAATGAGCCTTTCTAGGGGTAAGACCCAGGAGTTAAGTGTTTTTAAAAATTCCCCAGGTAGTGGTGGGGACTTGGTGAAGGGGGGAGCCTAGTAAACATAATGTTCTTCAAAAAAAAAAAAATTCCCCAGGTGCTTTTAGCAGATAATAAAAGAGTATTGATGAAGACATGCCAAGTGAAGAAGGTTTTTCAGAAGCAAAACCTTCTGAAGCTGGAGAAGACGTTTGCTGTCCTGGCTCCTGGTGGCCCTCATTGGCTGGGAGCCCATGCTGGTAGGGCCAGACGCCTCAAGTTCAACTAATTTGTCCCTCTGCCTCTGGGGAAAGACCAGTGATGTCATTTTGGCATCTGGGGGAGAGAACCAGGCTGGGGCATTAGTGCCCTTGGGAATAGCTCTCTGACTTTGGACGAGTTAGAGTCACTGGGCCTTGTTTTGCTGATGATACACTGAGGGAGGTGTATCAGATGCAGGACCCCCTCTGATCTGCATCCAGTAGTCTCTTGTCCCTTACAAAGCATAATGCTCTTGATGGTGTTCCAGGATGGGATGAGTGTGTGTGTGTGTGTGTGCGAGACCAATCATCTCAGTTTGCCTAGGTCACAGGACTTTCAGGGCTAAACTGGGACAGGAAACTGGGTCACTCTGCCTCCAGGGGGGAATCCATGTAGCTACCAAATGGCATGAACATGTGTGTGTGTGTGTGTGTTAAGTGGGGAAGATTGTGTGTTAGGCATGGGAGAGGATCAGTGGAGGAGCCAACAAAGGGGATGCCCCTTTTGCCTTCCTTCAGCCCCCCAGAACAGCAGCTGTCCCTGGAATGACAGGGGCACAGATCGTACAGGCCAGAGTTCTGGGCAACACACTTACTCACATGCCTCTGTCAGCCTGCAGCAGCTGTCTGGAGCCCAGGTCAGGGAGGCCCTCACTAGGGCTGCTTAAATCACAGTCTCCAACTCATTCTCTGAGGACATTACAAGATATTGAATGTCTTTTCTCGTAAGCTCCCTCCCTAAATAGGATCCTTCTAGACTCTAGACTGTCATAGATAAGTGTGAAAATGGTCATTATCACTACTTAAAAGAAAAAAAGCAATTTCTCTAAGCTCTCTCAACAGCAGATGTTTTCTATTCTGTTTCCACAGTACCCAGTGGGGACAGGCCCCTATTTGTGTCAATAGCCACAGCGGGGTCCAGGCTACATGCTGGGTCACCCCATCAGGGCCAGAGGGCGATCTGGTACAGCGCTTCCCAAGGCTCTCGGCACCAGGCTGGCTGCTTAGGAGTCAGTTAGCTGAAGGGGTGTATTCCTGAAAATTCTGAGTAGGTCAGAGATGGGACATGGGAGTCTGGGAGCTCTGCAGGCGAGTCTTGTTTGGGAGAGAGCACAGCCTGATCAAACATTAGAATCACCTGGAGGGTCTTAAAACCCAGGTGCCTCACTGCATTCTCTGAAATGAGCCTTTCTAGGGGTAAGACCCAGGAGTTAAGTGTTTTTAAAAATTCCCCAGGTGCTTTTAGCAGATAAGAAAAGAGTATTGATGAAGACATGCCAAGTGAAATAAGCCAGAAGCAAAAGGACAAATACTGGATGATTCTACCTACATGCAGTTCCTGGAGTAGTCAGATCCATAGGGGTTTTGGGGGGTAGGAGGAGAGGAAAATGGGGAGCTAGTGTTTAGTGAGCACAGAGTTTCAGTTTGGGAAGATGTTATGGAGATGGATGGTGGACATGGTTGCCCAATAGTGTAAACATACTTAATGCCACTGAAATATATAATTAAAAATTGTTAAAATGGTAAATTTTATATCATGTGTATGTTACCACAGTAAAAAAGGGAATATTGAGTAAAATATACTTTTCTTCTCCTTATCCCCTAGTTCTCCTTCCCATAATCATATTGTCAATTTATTAAGTATACTTCTGACATTGCTGTGTATTTACAAGCACATGAATATATGTATTTTTCTCACTCAAATGGAAACAGTATACTGTTCTACACATTACCTTTATTACTCAACGATAGACCTTGTGATATCTTCTTGTTAGAACATACAAAACAGCCTCATTAAAAATGAATAAATTTGTAATGTTTGATTTGGTGGTTCTACTATGATTTACTTAACCAGTCTCCTGTTGAACATTAAGGATTTCCACAATATTTTGTTATTACAAACTCAGTGGCAATAAACATCCCTGTCATTTCATCCGTGCAGAAAAAATATCCTCAAAATACACACTTAGAAGTTGAACTGTTTCCACAGTACCCAGTGG
The DNA here is from genome assembly GCF_040802235.1 of Manis javanica. Classification (NCBI taxonomy): domain Eukaryota; kingdom Metazoa; phylum Chordata; class Mammalia; order Pholidota; family Manidae; genus Manis; species Manis javanica. Next base: position 104,257,156 of record NC_133164.1, on the reverse strand, counting down.
GGACCGGCCCCTATGCATGTCAATAGCCACAGCGGGGTCCAGGCTGCATGCTGGGTCACCCCATCAGGGCCAGAGGGCGATCTGGTACAGCACAAATGACAGCATGTATGCATTTAAGCGGTGGGCATGTGCTGCCATGCTGCTCTCCTTAGGGCCTCCACCAGTTTTGCCCCAGGTTGCAGTGAAATGTTTGCCTGCTTGTTTACCATAAGGGTGAAGTACTACCTTTTGATCTCTGCCAATCTGCTAGTAAAAAATGGCAACCCACTGCACTTTTATTTTGCACTTCTCTTATCAGTTGTGAGACTGAGCATCTTTCTGATGGGTTATGGATACAGCAAGGCAAAGTGGTCAGCTAGTCACGGAAATACGTGTGGGTGGGTGAGCTACTCAAGAGCTCTCCAGGCACCGGGAGCAGTCAGCTCATTACCCGGGAAAAAGGCAGGCTCACCTTCTGGAGGCAGCGTGGAAGTTCTGGTGAAGTGGGCAGCCTCATGTCTTGCCAATGGGTTTCAGCCCCAGGCAAGTTCACTATGGATTCAGTGTGACCAAAGAAATTGACAGCACAACGTTCTTAGGGTGAAAGGGTTATACCCAACTTTATTCTCACAGTGACAGGTCAGTCACTAAAATCCCGTTCACTAAGAGAGATCTGCAGGCAGCAAGCCGGTCTCTGCCTCTGGGCCCCTCTGTCTGCACAGTCATCCTCTGGGCCTCTCTGTCCACACAGCTGTTCTCTGAGCCTCTCTGCACAGTCATCCCACACAGCCTTCCTCTGGGCCTCTGTCCTTGGCACTGCCACCACTTCAGCCTCTGCTCTGCTCTCCTGCAGCCTTGCAGCCCTGCCACCGTGTCACGCCCAGAGCACTGGGTGGAGTCCTTTATATAGAGTCAACAGCCATGTATTGCCCACAGGTGTGCAGTGAGCTAGTCAACCAGGGCCAGGTGAGAATCCTGGCCACAGGAACTCTCATGTTATCCACACCCCACATTAGACCTTGACAGATGAAATTAGACCCCCTGAGCTGATGGGAACACCAGCTGCCCAGTCTGGTCTTCATGCCCGGCCTGGGAAGAGGATCCTTGGTGGTGAGGAGTCCACCTGGCTCTCACTGAAGGGTCCCCACCAGTAAGATGGCAAACTTCCGGCTTCTCTTCGGGGTCCTCAGTTCCCGCCGGCGCCACCTGAAGCCCAATCACCTCTCGCCCCCCTCCCAATCCCAGCACCTAGCCAACAGCCAACAGCCCCGTAGAAGTGACACCTCAATCAATTCATGCCCCTTCCTATATAACCCAGCACCTTTCCCTAATAAAGCGGAACTCTCCGGTGAATTGCTGCTATGTGTCGCTCCTTTCCTTTCATTGGTGCCGAAACCCGGGAGACGGGACACCCCAACTGGGCCCCGTCTTCCCCCCGACACCAGCAGCAGCTTGCCCTCATCCTCTTTTTCTGGCGCTGGCTCATCACACTCACCACTCCTCTCTGGCCTTTAGGTAAGTTTTCCCCCTGGAGTGGGCCGCTCTTCCCTGAGCTATCGCAGTGTCATTGACCGTGATCGTCCGGCAAGGCCCTGACGCTCGGGGATGAGGAGGGAACTCTCCCCGCCTCAGGCCTTCACAGCTGCGGCGGACCCTCAGGCCCCCCCTCCAACAGCCATAAACGAGGTGACTCCTTTGCGGATGAGAACGCTCCCTTTCCCTGCCCCCTCCTCCTTCTGTTCCATCTGCCAAAATCTGTTCTGTCTGCCTAAAACGCCTAGCGCTAGGTACCTCGTGACTCCGGCACTCTGCCTTCTTAGGGAAGTCTGGGTGATGACCCACACTTCCTAAGAAATTCCGACTCGTATATGAGTTTCTGCAGACCACCAAGGATCATCGGGGACGCTCTTTGTCTCCTTGCGGTCTGCTTCCAGTCCGAGGATCTCCGTTCATCTTCCCCTGTTTGTCTCCTTCTCTGTCCTTTAGCCATGGGAGCCTCCTCATCCCTCCCTGAAAGTTCACCTCTTGAATGCCTGCTTAAGCATCTGGCTACCCTCTCCCTGACGCCTGATATAAAACCAAAACTTCTCCGTAAATATTGCTCCCAAGATTGGCCGTCATACCCCCTAGACAATAACAACCAATGGCCCGCAGGGGGAACTCTTGATCCTAATATCACTCGCAATCTCTTTAACTACTGCCAGCGCCTGAAAAAATGGAAGGAGATTCCCTATATCAAAGCTTTCCGCCTCCTCCTCCCCCCACCCCCTCCCAAGTTCTCCTAGCCTGGAAGCCGCCGCCCCCGCAGAAGCCTCCGTTTACTCCCTTCCCCTTCTCCTACAACAGCCCTCCTCCCTTCCTCCCCAACCATCTCCTCCCCCATCTCACCTCCTCCGCCTTCGTCCCCCGCAGATTAAGCCTGAGCCTTTCAGCACCCCCTTTAACTAGGTCCCGGGGGCTCCTCCATCTTTGCCCTCATCACCTATTTCTCCCCTGTTAGGGACCGCCTTTGTCTTCTCACATGTTTGTAGGGAGAATGGGAAAGTACCTTCCCCCATGTCTGAACGCAGCATGGGAAAGCACAAGCTAGAGAACAACCGGTGCAGTCCTTAGAAGTTATCTGTCCACAAAAACATATCTTGCCAAGACTCCTCACTCTGAAAATAGGGAGACCTTGAAGATGTGTAGAAACACCGCCCCTGCCTCTAAATATGCCCTTCCCCCACTTGCGGATGTGGCAGGAATGGAGAACAAAGAACATTCTGTTTACACATTCCATAAGCAATTAACTGGAGCCCTGCTGTAGCTCAGTTAGTGGAGCATGGGACTCTTAACCTCAGAGTCATGAGTTCAAGCCCAACTAAAGCAGCTGGGCTGCTAGCTGGCGACACGTGGGTCTGATTCTATCTTTCTTTATTTTCTTTGCCCCCCTTCCGCACTTCAGGACCTGCTTGAATAGGCGCAGCTAGACCACGTCACTCCCCCACAGACTGAGCCAGAACCCTTCAGTCCCCCTCAGACTCGGTCCCGAGGGCCTCCCAAAATTATCGCCCCCTTCTTGGAAGTAGCAAGATCTGAAGGCATCGTGCGCGTTCACGTCCCTTTCTCCTTAGGAGATTTAGCCCAACTAGAGAAACGCCTAGGTTCCTTTTCCACTGATCCCACGACATACATCAGGGAGTTTCAATGGACCCTCCAGTCTTACAGCCTCACACATCATGACATTTTCATGCTCCTGGCCAATACTCTCCTCCCTGAAGAGCGTAGACGAGTTTGGGACTTCGCCCAAACGCACGCTACCGAAACCCACAGGACTGACCCTACCTATCCCCCTGGCCCCACTGCTGTCCCCGAACAAGACCCACACTGGGATTATAACACCGCCATGAGTCTCTGCTCTCGAAATATTTTTGCCTCCTGCTTAATAGCAGGTCTAAAAAAGGCAGCTTGTAAAGTAGTCAATTTTCAAAAGCTCCAAGACATAATTCAAAAGAGAGATGAAACGCCCTCTGAGGTCTTAGACAGACTCACTCAAGCCCTATTACAGTATACCAGCCTGGACCCAGAAACACCTGAAGGAAGACATGTCCTTATGACATACTTCCTAGCTCAAAGCTACCCCGACATTAAAGCTAAACTCAAAAAGTTAGAACAGGGCCCCGCTACCCCACAGACTGAGATCCTAACAGTGGCCTTTAAAGTCTTCCATAACTGGGAGGAGGAGAAAGAATGCCGTAAACAAAAGGCTGATCAGGCCAATTTCCAGATGTTGGCCCAGCTGATAAAACCACAACCTGGGCGCCCCTCTACAAACAAGCCCCCCCCAGGAGCTTGTTTCAAGTGTGGAAAAGAGGGACATTGGTCAAGGGTGTGCCCCTCCCCCAGATCTCCTTACTACCCCATGCCCCAGATGCCACAAAAAGGGCCACTGGGGGTCTGATTGCCCAACCACTCGAAGGGGAGGCTGGTTGAACAACCCCCATCCTAAGCCCGCCGTAGTGGGGCTGGCAGAAGAAGATTGACGGGGCCCGGGGGCTTCTCGCCTGACTATTCCCATCACCAAACAGGAGCCCAGGGTTACTTTAACAGTAGACAGTCGCCCCATCTCCTTCCTCCTAGATACAGGAGCCACCTTCTCAGTCTTGCGAGAATACCGGGGCCCTACCACGCCAGCCATTACTCCTATAGTCGGGGTAGGAGGTAAACAGATTTTCCCATTCAAACCCCCACCCCCTTTTTATGCACAATCCTAGACAATCCCATACCTTTCTCCCACTCCTTCCTGGTTATGCCCCAGTGTCCCATCCCTTTACTAGGATGAGACATCCTTTCGCTCATCCACGTTTCCATAACTATATCCACTCCCACAGCACCCAGTACTCCCTTTCTGATGGCCCTTATAGCCGACAAACCCCCTCTACCCAATGAAAGCTATGGTTCTGCCCTCATACACCCTGTAAATCCCAAAGTTTGGGACATTACAAGCCCCTCCGTGGCCCTATGTCTCCCTGCCTCTATCAAATTATGTGACCCCTCTCAGTATATCTGTCAGGCCCAATACCCCCTAACCACTTCAGCCCTCATAGGCCTCCAACCCATCATTCAAGATCTCTTGAACAAAAACTACCTCAGACCCACTCACTCCCCATTTAATACCCCCATATTAGCTGTTTAAAAAAACCAATGGATCTTTCCGCCTTGTCCAAGACCTTCGCCTCATCAACATAGCCGTTGTCCCTATCCATCCCTTAGTTCCAAATCCATACAGCCTTTTATCGCAGATCCCTGCCTCAGTATCCCACTTCTCAGTCCTAGATCTCAAGGACCCATTTTTCTATCCCTCTAGACCCCTGCTCCCAAGATTTTTTCATCTTCACCTGGACGGACCCATACACAAGACATTCTGAACAATTCTCTTGGACAGTTTTGCCACAAAGCTTCTGAGATAGTCCCCATATTTTTAGACAGGTCCTAGCTCAGGACCTCAAACAGTTTCATCACGATCACTCCAAGTCCACCTTATTATAATACATAGACAATCTACTCTGCAGTCTCTCGTGGGAACAGTCTCAACTTGACACTGCCTCCCTACTTAACCTTCTAGCTTCCAGAAGTTACCGAGTATCCCCCGTCAAAGCTCAATTCTCTTCCCCTTCTGTCACTTACCTCAGATTCCTTCTATCTCAACAAAGAAAGTCCATTACCTTAGACAGAAAATAGCTCCTCTCTGACCTGCCCATTCCCAAAACCAAGACAGAAATCCTTTCCTTTCTAAGCCTAGCTAGATATTTTAGAGCATAGATCCCTAACTTCTCCCTGCTCCCTGTTAGCAAGACCCCTATACGACCTCAGCAAGAGCCCCCCTAAAAAACCATTATCCTCATCACCCCGACACTCCTTCATTAAGCTCCGTCAAGCCCTTGTGGAAGCCCCAGCTCTCCATCTTCCTGATTTGTTGAAGGCCTTCTCATTATACATTCATGAGAGGTCCAGTCAAGCTCTAGGAGTCCTAAGCCAATATTCTGGCCCATCCTTTGCCGCAGTAGCTTATCTCTCCAAGCAATTAGACCCCACAGTTCGGGGATGGGCCCCCTGCCTACGAGCATTAGCCGCTAGACAGCTCTTGCAGAAAGAAGCTCATAAACTGACATTCAGGGCACCTCTTACCATTCTGTCCCCACATTACCTAAAAGATCTCTTAACCTACAAGTTTACAGACTCTCCCTCCCTCCAGACTCCTCACCTTACTGTCCTCGTTCCTCCAAAATCCCATTCACCCCCTTTGCCATCCATACCCGAATCATGACTTTTTCCTCCTTTACTGCTCTCTCGCTTTTTTTCCTCATTCCTATTGTCTTCCCCACCACCCCAGCCTCCTTTGTATAGCGATTCAAAGCAGAGAGACTTACACACAGCATCAAACAAAAGTTACTGCCCTCATTGCCACACCAGACTGCCCTCTGAAAAGCTGCTCTGAGCCTTTATACCTCCACTTTCCTCCCTCCACCGAAGTGTTCACTAGCAGCTACCCTTATTCTCCCTACCTCTGCTTCCTCTATGACCAAAAACAAGCCTATTGCAGGTGATGGCCAGACACCTACAGGAGATGTCCCTACTGGTCTTGTGCAATTCACTACATGAGTAACTTCCAGTACCCACAGTATTACTCCTCCAACCGTTTCATGCAATATCCCAACGGCTCATTCTCCTTATCAATCCCAGATCCCTGGGACTCTTGATGAGCTGCCAGAGTCACAGCCTCAGTTTACTATGGGGGGGGGGGTCCTCGACCCCCCACGGTACCCTTCATATCTCTAGAAAGTATGTTCCCTCTCATTCCCAGATCTCTCAAGTTGCATCAGATAGCAGACATTCCAAAAAGTCATTATCCAAACTCTTGACGGCGCCTCTTCATCTTCTTATCCCCGCCCCTCTTCCCATTTCTCCTACTCTTCGTTACAGCTCATTCAGGACACCACCATCTTTCTCAACCACACCCTTAACACCGCCAATTGTTTCTTGTGTGCATCACAGCGCCCACTGCTGGCCGCCTTGCCCCTTAATATTTCCAACTACTCCTTCCATGCAGAAGGACAACCCCTCTGCCCCCTGGCAGACATACCCCTATGGGAACCAGAATACGCAGATAATCTCACCATCCACCACTGTGTAGGCCCAACTCTACCCCCCTCCAGTGCACTTCACTGCCTCTCTATCTACACCCCTACCTCCGGCTCTAAGACTTTTACGCAACCGGGACACTTCTTTTGGTGTAATGGCAGTCTTTTCAACTCACTGCCTCTCAACTCCGATACACCCTGTATTCTCGTCACCCTAATCCCACAGCTTACACTTTACAGCATGGCAGAATTCCTTGAGCTCCAACCTCCCTTGCCCTCGCGCACAAAAAGAGCTGCTTTCCTTTCCATCATGGTCAGTAGCTCTTTAATCACCTCAGCCATTGGGGCAGAGTTTTCGGGAGAAGCCTTGGGTCACTCTCTATGGGCAGTTAGAGATCTCGACGCCAAACCTGAGGGAGCCCTGACATCCACTGCTGATTCTCTAGCCTCTCTCCAAAGATAGGTCACTTCGCTAGCTAAAGTCACCCTTCAAAACCGGCAGGCCCTAGATCTGCTTACAGCCGAGAAGGGCGGCACCTGCGTCTTCCTCTGGGAAGAGTGCTGCTATTACATCAACGAATCCGGCATTGTAGAAACTGACATCACCAAACTCACCGACCTTGCCTCCAGCCTCCACTCTGCTTCCAATTCCAACCCATTCTCTTCAATACTAACAAACCCCCTCCTCACCTAGCTCTGGCCCATTGCAGGCCCCATAATAATCATTCTTCTCGCCTGTCTCTTCTTACCCTGTATAATAAAGTTCATCAAATCCCAAGTCGGAAAAATCTCTAATCAAGCTTTCAACCAGCTTTTACTCAGGAACTACCAGCTTCTGGCCACAGAAGATCCCTCTCCCTCAGGTGACCTCCTCACCACACGCTGAGATGGACCCCTCTCTCCACTGGAAACTGTTCCTGGAAACAATGGCCGCAGACGCCTGGCTCCTGACACCCATATCCTCTTGGCACCATTGGAATCAACAGGTCCTCAACCTATGGTTACAGGGAACCTTCATTGATTTCCAACCTGAAGAAGTCCACATCTACTCATCCTTACTGTGGGGAGTTCTATCAACCCTTTCCTCCCAATCCTCAAGCCCTCACTCCCTTCTCCGCCCCTGTTCAGCAGGAAGCAGCCAGAGAGAAAGCAACGTCCACAAACCGATAGAGGAGAAAGGGGGGAATGAAGGGTCCCCACCAGTAAGATGGCAAACTTCCGGCTTCTCTTCGGGATCCTCAGTTCCTGCCGGCGCCACCTGAAGCCCAATCACCTCTCGCCCCCCTCCCAATCCTAGCACCTAGCCAACAGCCACCAGCCCCGTAGAAGTGACACCTCAATCAATTCATGCCCCTTCCTATATAACCCAGCACCTTTCCCTAATAAAGTGGAACTCTCCGGTGAATTGCTGCTATGTGTCGCTCCTTTCCTTTCACTCACCACATCTGGGACTGTAGGGGAGAATCTCACAGAGTTCCCTCCTCAGGACTGAAAGCTGGGGTAGAAGCCCAGTTTATCACCTTGCAAAGGAAGGGGTCTTACACTATAAATGGGGAGCATCACATCTTTGTAATTTTTCCAGGTTCTCTGTAGGGATTAGCAATAAACATGGGAAAGGGGGTGAACTTGTCTTCCCAGCAGTGTGCAGAGGTTCATGGGTGTCTGCAGGGCCATATGAGAGAGGAGGGCAGGCTGGGCCAGGGAGCCTGCTGCGCGGGATGGGGGGGGATGGAGGACACCAGTGTGTGTGTAAAAGAGGGGGAACGAAAGAGTGTGCTGTCTTCAGCTGTCCCTCAGCTCCCTGAACATCTCTGGACCCCCATCTTCGCACACAGCAAGGGGACGCCGCCCAGCCAGCCATACTCCAGCCTGGGGACAGGTGCGGGGCAGGGGTGGGTACGCTCCTAGTCAGAGAGAGAAAAGCAAATCTGCTCAGTGACCAGAAGAGGGCGACAACACCCTGCCTTTCACCTTCAAAGAGCCTATCTTCTTCCCTCAGGGCAAAGAATGGTTTAGGATTCCAGGTCAGAGGTGGAATTCTTGTGGCAGGGAAGGCTTTGTTCTCCTGCCGCAGACAGGGGAAGGGGAAGGTGTCACTCTTCACAGCAAAGGCAGGAAATTTCTTTTATTCATGTCTCCAGCCTTTCAATAGGAATTTGTTTGAAGCTTTTTATGTGCCTACGTGGTAATTGCCTAAGGGTCACCTGCCTTATTATGTGGGAGCCACAGGGGCACACCTGGCCTGCCCCAAAGGAAGTGCCTCTCCCTGTTTTCTGGGGCTGGATAATCCCCCCTTATTCCAGGCCAAGCCCCTTTCCCTTTGTTTCTTGGTTTTATGGTGCTGATACTAATATAACATAAAACTCACCATTTAAATCGTTTAGAAGTGTACAAGCCAGTGACATTTAGTACCTTCGCAATGTTAGCACCTTACCATTCTCTATCTAAAACTTCACCGCCTAAAAGAAAACTCTATCCCCATTGAGCATTTCCCAATCCCCTCTCCCCTCTAGTCCTTGGTAACCACTAATTTATGTTCTGTCTGTATGGATTCACCTAGTCTGGACATTTCATATAAACGGAGTCATACAATATATAGTCCTTTGTACCTGGCTTCTTTTGCTTAGTGTAGTGTTTTTAAGGTTCATCCTTGTTGTAGTATTGTTCTGACTTTGTTAAGTAACATCTGTTAAGTGGGAACAGGGTGTGGATGAAGAGCCCCAGTTCAACAACCACCACAGGAAAAACTGAACTAAGAGAAATTTATTACTCACAGGTCCTGGAGGAAGTGCACAGCATGCGCGGAGGCACCACATGGGGAGGTCGAGGCAGAGTGCAGACAGAGAGAGGCAGGACCTGGTGTGCATGCCTTCATTAGGGTCTGTGGGTAGAGTGCTTTGGGGTTCCTGAGCCTGGGCCAGACTGGCCAACTCAAATCAAAAGAGCTTAAGTCCCACACGGGTCTTATCTAAGGGTCCATGAGGTACATAGGTACTGGGAGATGGGGGAGCCTGCTGAGTGTAAGGGCTGTTGGGGAAGTCATAATCAGGAACTTACATTTGCTGGTGACTCTGTGGCTGCTCTCTAGGGCATGCGCTTGCCCCAGGGAGCTAATGTCGGTTCCCTGAAAACCACTTGGTCAAACAAAACAGATGCCGAGGTAGCAGTACCATGGAGTAGCTTAGCTAAACTCTTGACAAGCCTGTATCAGTACTTCGTTCCTGGATAGTATTCTAGTGCATGGATATATCACAACTGGTTTGTCCATTCATCTGTGAGTATTCAGGTTGTCTCCAACTTTTGGCTGTTGTGAATAACGCTGCTGTGAATGTTGGTGTACAAGTATCTGAGTCCCTGCTTTCAATTCTTCTGGGTATATACCTAGGAGTGAAATTGCTGGGTCATATGGTGACCCTATGTTTAACATTTTCAAGAACTACCCAAATATTTCCCACGTGGCTGTACCACTTTATATTTCCACCAACAATGTATGACAGTTTCAATTTCTCCACATCTTTACCAACATTTGTTCTTTTTCATATTATTGTTATTGTTGTTATTAATATTATTATGATAGCCATCCTTTGGGTGTGAAATGGTATATTATTGTGGTTTTGCTTTACGTTTCCCTAATGACTAATGATGTTGAGCATTATTTCATGTTCTTGTTGGCTATTTATATATCTTCTTTAGAAAATTGTCTATCCAACTCTTTAGCCCATTTAAAATAAATTGGGTTTGTGTTTTTGTTGTTGAATTTTAAGAGTTCTTTATATATTCTAGAAACTAGAACGTTATCAGTAGATGATTTTCTCTTGTTCTAGTTTTAGTTTCTTGATAGTGTTCTTTGATGCACAAAATTTTCAAATTTTGATGATCTCTAATTTATTTTTTTTCTTTTGTTGCTCGTGCTTTTGGTATAATAGCTAAGAAACCAATGCTAAATTCAAGGTAATGAAAACATTAACCCCTATGCTTTCTCCTAACAGTTTTATAGTTTTTGAACAATTATATTCAGGCCCTTAATCCATTTTTTAAAATGTTACCCCTAAATATATTTTTTGAGGTATAATTGACATATAGCAGTATATTCATTTCAAATGTACAATATAATGATTTGCTGTTTCTTCATTTGGCCCATTTGGAGTTAATTCTTACATATGGTGTGAGGCAAGGGTCCAATTTTATTCTTTTGTATGCATATATCCGGTTGTCTCAGCACCATTTGTTGAAGAGACTATTCTCTCCCTCATTGAATGGTCTGACTCCCTTACTGAAAATTAGTTCACCACCCATGTATGTTTTCTGGACTCTGAATTCCACTCCATTCCCTTTGTTCTCAAACCCTCCTGGACTATTTGAAAATAAAGTGCTTTCCTTGTATTTTCCAACTCTTCGTCACTTTTCTTGGTTTTCATTCACCATGTGCTCCCCTCCAAACTTTATCTAAAGATTCTGCAATGTCAGTGTCCATGTAGACAATTCTACTTCTAATCTAATTTCTCCATTCTTAAATCTCCTCTCCACTAGTATCTTCCCCCATCCTACTACAGCCGCCTGTTTCCACTGGTATTCCTAACCTTATCAACACCAATAATTCAACTCTCCATAATCACAGTTTTGTAAATCGTGTGCTTCAGCCACTACCTCATACTTATTAGAGAATTGCAAATTAAAACAATGAGATACCACTACACACTTAATAGAATGGTTCAAATCCAAAACACTGACAACACCACATGCTGGTGAAGATACACACAGGAATAGGAGCTCTCATTCATTGCTCATGGCAATGCAAAATGTACAGCCGCCTTGGAAGACAGTTTGGTAGTTTCTTACAAAGATAAATATAATGTTACCATATGATCCAGTAACCACATTTCTAGATATTTATCCAAACAAGTTGAAAGTTTATGTCCACACAAAGGCTTGCACACAGATACTTAGAGCAGTGTTATTCAAAATCAGCAAAAATTGGAGGCAACCAAGGTGTGCTTCAGTAGCTGAATGAGTAAACTATGTTACATCCACACAATGGAATATTATTCAGCCATAAAAGGAAATGAGCTATCAAGCCACAAAAAGACATGGAGGAAACTTAAATGCATATTAATGAAGTGAGAGAAGCCAGTCTGAAAAGCCACATACTGTATGATTCCAAATACATGACATTCTGGAAAAGGCAAAACTGTGTAGGCAATGAAAAGATCAGAGGCTTGAGGGGAGGAAGGGAGATGAGTAGGTAGAGCACAGGGGCGTTTTAGGACGGTGGAGCTATTCCCTGTGATACTGTGATGATGGATACGTGTTATCATGCATTTGTCAAAACCTCAGGGAACGATACAAACCAAAGGATGAACCTGTTGTAAACTATAGATTTTAGTTCATTATAATGTATCAATACTGGCTCCTTAATTTTCACAAATGTGCACACTGACACAAGAAGCTTATTATAGGTGAAACTGAAGGGGGGGAAGGGCATATGGGAACTTGAATACTCCTATAAACTTAAAACTTCTCTACAAGATAGAGAGGTTTTTTAAGTTAAAAAATTAAAAAAACCTTAACAGCAAAGAAAGAAAAAGGCAAGTGGGAGCATCTGTCCATAGTTCCCTTTAGCATTCTTTGAATGCTAAACCCACCCTAGGGGTGGGATGCTGAGAACTACTATATCTGTCTTGGAATCATGAAGGCATAAAGCTGAGAACAACATCCAACATCCTGAAGTGAACAGAATAAAAATAAATCAGTAAATCAACCCAGTCTTTGAAGATATTGAAGAGTAAGATTAATTAACCCTGAAATGGCTTCATCTCCAGATTTCTTGTCATAAGAAAATAAATATCTCATCGTTTATTACTTTCAATTCGTCTTCATATGCCTACAGTTGAAAACATCCTAATTAGCCCATTTTATACATAAGTAAACTAGGGTTAGGGGAGATGCAAATAATTAACCAAGAATATACAGCCAGAAAGTGGTGTGGCTGGGATTCAAACCTGGTCTCCCTAACTCCTAATGCTCCATAGCCTTTCAATCTAATGTGTCCTTTCCTTGAGCGTAAGCATAACATGTGATTTGCTTTCAAACAATATAACGTGGCAAAGGTGTTAGCCTCTTGTTACTGGCTTGATGAAGCAAGTGGCCTTGTTGGAGAAGCAAGGAAAGCAGGGGGTTTGGACCTGAGGCAGCTTCTTGTGAATGGCAAGCAAAAATCCAAGGCCTTCAATTTTATAGCTCAAGGAAATGAATTCTGCCAATAACTGAATATGCTTGGAAACTAATTCTCTCCCAGTCAAGCCTCTGTGAGAATGCAGTCTAATAACATTGATTACAGCCTTGGGACCCCAAGCAGAGGACCCAGTGAAGCTGTGCCTGAACTCCTGACCCATAGAAATTGGGAGATAATAAATGGATGATGTTTTCAGCTATTAAGCTTGTAGAAATTTGTTATTCAGCAATAGAAAACTAGCACCTTATCCCCTGCATGAACCAATTTTGAGTCTCTACAATTATCCAAATTGTGTCTTACAAATCTTGACATTAATACAAATATTAGACTTCTGTTTCAGATGGGCAAACAATGATTCTGGAATGAAACAATTTGCTAGCAAAGTTCTTATCTTTTTGTTTGGAACTGCAGGAAAACACAAAAGAAATGTGTGTCATCTGAACAGAGCAAAATTAAATTGTCTTTCTTGAGACTTTGTGTCAATCTGATTAGCAAGCAAATTGTTTTTTCTTTTGGCTCTTTGGGTTGTAAATATTCTCTATCTTCTAACTTTTATTTTTTCCCCAGTGGATTTACCACACTAAATAACAAAGTACTTTCAGGTCCAAATCATTTGTTTTATAGTTTCTATTTTAATGAAAAACGTACCCCATTTTAAAGAGACCCATGCATCTGATACTATATTTCTCTTCTAAAGTAAGGAAGGACTTGCATACTCTGTATGTCTAGACCTCACATAAGCAATTCATATTAATGACCCTCCACCAGACAAATTGTAAAGTCTCTTTTGTCATGACAATGTAGCTGAGATTCAGCCTGGAGAGAAGAATCATAATTTTGGCTAACCTGGTCACCCCAGCCTGCAGGTTTGACTTGCAAAAGTAGGATGCCTTTGAACCGAGGCCAACCAGGCCCAATTCTAGACCATAATACCAGAACTAGCCAAAAACTGTGGTTTTAAGTAATTAATATGTGGGGTTGAATTGAGAGAGACTATAAATCTATTAAATTTTTTTTTTTTTTTTTTTTAGGTGATTTTACCTTTTTTTTTTTTTTTTTTTTTTTTTTTTTGAGAGGGCATCTCTCATATTTATTGATCAAATGGTTGTTAACAACAATAAAATTCAGTATAGGGGGGTCAATGCTCAATGTACAATCATTAATCCATCTCAAGCCTAATTCTCGTCAGTCTCCAATCTTCTGAAGCATAACGAACAAGTTCTTACATGGTGAACGAATTCTTACAGAGTGAATAAATTCTTACATGGTGAACAGTACAAGGGCATTCATCACAGAAACTTTCGGTTTTGATCATGCAATATGACCTATAAACCATCAGGTCAAATATGAATATTCATTTGATTTTTGTACTTGATTTATATGTTGATCCCACATTTCTCCTATTATTATTATTTTTTTTATTTTTAATAAAATGCTGAAGTGGTAGGTAGATGCAAGATAAAGGTAGAAAACATAGTTTAGTGCTGTAAGAAGGCAAATATAGATGATCAGATGATCAGGTGTGTGCCTATGGACTAAGTATTAATCCAGGCTAGACAAGGGCAGCAAGACATCCACGGATGCAGAAGATTTCTCTCAAAGCAGGGGGGGTGAGGTTCTGAGCCTCACCTCTGTTGATCCCCAAATTCTCACCTGATGGCCCCCCTGCGACTGTGCCTGTCTTAGGTTGTTCCTCCCTTGAGGAATCTTACCCGTCTCTGGCTAACCAGTCATCTTCCGGGGCCATACAGGGAAATGTAAAGTTGGTAAGTGAGAGAGAAGCCATATTGTTTGCAAAGGTTAGCTTTTTACTTCTTTGCAGATTTATGCCCTGTGGCTTCTATGCCCAGCACTTGTCTCGAGGTATCTTTACCACCTGGAGGAATTATGATACTCGGTAAATTCGATATGAGGCACGAATTCTATTTAAGGTTTGTAATTAGGAAGGAAGAAGAAAAGCTATAGATGTAGCATATGAAGGAAACTTGGGAGGATTGATTATTTCTTTGACATATCTTCTTGTATAGTACCTTAAGTATGTATAGGTTTTAAACTACTAACTAATTTGCACACACATATTAACATAATAGGAATACGGTGACATAAACAAAGCAAATCTATAATTACCATCCATCTCCAGTGAAGACAAGAAAACCATTTAGGCACCCTAGGCATTTGTGAAAATTTATCTATGATATGATGGATATTGTCCAACTGTACTTGAACCATCAGACAAATTAAAGCAGCCCATTTCTGGGATCTGTTCACATCCCATATGTTCTTTTAACCATAGATAGTCTATAGTCATGAGATTTTGGGGTGCTACAACTTGCACCCCTCCCAACTCCTGGTTGAGTTCCAACAGTACAGATCCAGTCAAATTCGTTGTCTCACTGTATGCACATGCCAGCCTAGACATCTCCCTCCTCCTTCTTATGGCAAGTCCAGGAGACGGTGGGCTGGATGCAGCCACAACCGCAGCATCGTCCGGATCCCTGTGGAGGCTTTTTGATGATCATCCCCCGGCACGAGTCCTCCAGAGAGTGCTGATGCCGGAAGCTCCTTCCTCCTCATATCGTATCTTAGTTCATTTTCTGGGTATCCAAGCTAGGCCTTGATCTTCTGCGTAGAAACAAACAGACCCTTTGCCCACACTTTGACATGCCCTCTATACCACTGTGCAGAACTCATTGGAGGTCAGCACACAGTAACTGCTTTTTTTTTTTTTTTAATTAAGAGAAAGGAATATTATCAGAAAAGAGTACCTCCATAGCTGATCATCTGACACCCTTTAAGTGATCAACATTAAGGATATTTAAAGCATGCGTTGATCTTTGATTTACCAATAGTTTTATCCTGTTAAGGAGTAATCCCCCTTTTCTTTCTTTCTTTCTTTTTTTTTTAAATTTTTAATCTACACTTACCTGAAGAATACTATGTTTACTATGCTCTCCCCTATATCAAGTCCCCCCTAACAACCACATTACGGTTACTGTCCATCAGCTTAGCAAAATGTGGTAGAGTCACTACTTGTCCTCTCTGTGTTGTGCAGCCCCCCCTCCCCTTTCTCCCTCCCCCCCATGCATGCTAATCTTAATACCCCCCTTCTTCTTCCCCCCCCTTATCCCTCCCTGCCCACCCATCCTCCCCAGTTCCTTTCCCTTTGGTACCTGTTAGTCCATTTTTGGGTTCTGTAATTCTGCTGCTGTTTTGTTCCTTCAGTTTTTCCTTTGTTCCTATACTCCTCAGATGAGTGAAATCATTTGGTATTTCTCTTTCTCCGCTTGGCTTATTTCACTGAGCATAATACTCTCCAGCTCCATCCATGTTGCTGCAAATGGTTGGATTTTTCCACTACTTATGGCTGAGTAGTATTCCATTGTGTATATGTACCACATCTTCTTTATCCATTCATCTACAGATGGACATTTAGGTTGCTTCCAATTCTTGGCTATTGTAAATAGTGCTGCGATAAACATAGGAGTGCATCTGTCTTTCTCAAACTTGATTGCTGCGTTCTTAGGGTAAATTCCTAGGAGTGGAATTCCTGGGTCAAATGGTAGGTCTGTTTTGAGCATTTTGATGCACCTCCATACTGCTTTCCACAATGGTTGAACTAATTTACATTCCCACCAGCAGTGTAGGAGGGTTCCCCTTGATCTCTATTTTGATTTGTTCATTGATCCATTGATTATTTAGTAGCATGTTGTTAAGCCTCCATGTGTTTGTGAGCCTTTTTGTTTTCTTTGTAGAATTTATTTCTACTTTCATACCTTTGTGGTCTGAAAAATTGGTTGGTAGAATTTCAATATTTTGGAATTTACTGAGGCTCTTTTTGTGAGCTAGTATGTGGTCTATTCTGGAGAATGGTCCATGTGCACTTGAGAAGAATGTATATCCTGTTGCTTTTGGATGTAAAGTTCTATAGATGTCTATTAGGTCCATCTGTTCTAGTGTGTTGTTCAGTGCCTGTGTGTCTTTACTTATTTTCTGCCCGGTGGATCTATCCTTTGGGGTGAGTGGTGTGTTGAAGTCTCCTACAATGAATGTATTGCAGTCTATTTCCCTCTTTAGTTCTGTTAGTATTTGCTTCACATATGCTGGTGCTCCTGTATTGGGTGCATATATATTTAGAATGGTTATATCCTCTTGTTGGACTAAGCCCTTTATCATTATGTAGTGGCCTTCTTTATCTCTTGTTACTTTCTTTGTTTTGAAGTCTATTTTGTCTGATATTAGTACTGCAACCCCTGCTTTCTTCTCACTGTTGTTTGCCTGAAATATGTTTTTCCATCCCTTGACTTTTAGTCTATGCTTATCTTTGGGTTTAAGGTGAGTTTCTTGTAAGCAGCATATAGATGGGTCTTGCTTTTTTATCCATTCTATTACTCTATGTCTTTTGATTGGTGCATTAAGTCCATTTACATTTAGGGTGACTATTGAAAGATATGTACTTATTGCCATTGCAGGCTTTAGATTCGTGGTTACCAAAGGTTCAAGGTTAGCTTCTTTAGTATCTTACTGCCTAACTTAGCTCGCTTATTGAGCTGTTATATACACTGTCTGGAGATTCTTTTCTTCTCTCCCTTCTTATTCCTCCTCCTCCATTCTTCATATGTTGTGTGTTTTGTTCTGTGCTCTTTTTAGGGGTGCTCCCATCTAGAGCAGTCCCTGTAGGATGCCCTGTAGAGGTGGTTTGTGGGAAGCAAATTCCCTCAGCTTTTGCTTGTCTGGGAATTGTTTGATCCCACCATCATATTTAAATGATAGTCGTGCTGGATACAGTATCCTTGGTTCAAGGCCCTTCTGTTTCATTGCATTAAGTATATCATGCCATTCTCTTCTGGCCTGTAGGGTTTCTGTTGAGAAGTCTGATGTTAGCCTGATTGGTTTTCCTTTATAGGTGACCTTTTTCTCTCTAGCTGCCTTTAAAACTCTTTCCTTGTCCTTGATCCTTGCCATTTTAATTACTATGTGTCTTGGTGTTGTCCTCCTTGGATCCTTTCTGTTGGGGGTTCTGTATAATTCCATGGTCTGTTCGATTATTTCCTCCCCCAGTTTGGGTAAGTTTTCAGCAATTATTTCTTCAAAGACACTTTCTATCCCTTTTCCTCTTTCTTCCTCTTCTGGTATCCCTATAATACGAATGTTTTTCCTTTTGTATTGGTCACATATTTCTCTTAGTGTTGTTTCATTCCTGGAGATCCTTTTATCTCTCTCTATGTCAGCTTCTATACGTTCCTGTTCTCTGGCTTCTATTCCTTCAATGGCCTCTTGCATCTTATCCATTCTGCTTATAAATCCTTCCAGGGATTGTTTCACTTCTGTGATCTCTTTCCTGACATCTGTGATCTCCTTCCGGACTTCATCCCACTGCTCTTGCATTTTTCTCTGCATCTCATCCCATTGCTCTTGCATTTTTTTTCTGCATCTCTGTCAGCATGTTCATGATTTTTATTTTGAATTCTTTTTCAGGAAGACTAGTTAGGTCTGTCTCCTTCTCAGGTGTTGTCTCTGTGATCTTTGTCTGCCTGTAGTTTTGCCTTTTCATGGTGATAGAGATAGTTTGCAGAGCTGGTACAAGTGACCGCTGGAAGAGCTTCTCTTCTTGTTGGTTTGTAGCCTTTTCCTGGGAGAATAGCGACCTCTAGTGGCTTGTGCTGGGCAGCTGTGCGCAGACAGGGCTTCTGCTTCCTGCCCAGTTGCTTTGGGGTTTATCTCCGCTGTTGCTGTGGGCTTGGCCTGGCTGGGGCTGTTCCTCCAAAATGGTGGAGCCCCGTTGGAGGGGGAGCAGCCAGGAGACTATTTATCTCCGTAAGGGGCCTCTGTGCTCCCTGCTGCCCAGGGGGTTAGAGTGCCCAGAGATCCCCAGATTCCCTGCTTCTGGTCTAAGTGACCTGTCCTGCCCCTTTAAGATTTCCAAAAAGCACTCTCCAAACCAAAACAACAGCAGCAACAATGAGAGAGGGAACAGAAACAAAGAGAAAAAAAAAAAGGAAAAAAAAGGAAAAAACAAGCGATTTTTTTTTTTTTTTTTTTTTTTTGTCCTCAGGTGCCGGTCCCAGGCACCCGCTCACTGGTCCTGCTGCCCTGTCTCCCTAGCACCAGGGTCCCTGTCCTTTCAAGGCTTCCAAAAAGCACCCACCCACCGGTCCCGCAGGGAAGGAACGCTCAATATTCTTTGTCCTCAGGCACTGGTCCCACGCACCCGCTCACCAGTCCCGCCGCCCTGCCTCCCTAGCACCGGGGTCCCTGTCCCTTCAAGGCTTCCAAAAAGCACTTGGCAAAAAGAGAGAAAAAAAAAGGGGAAAAACGCGCGATTTCTTCCGTCCTCAGGTGCTGGTCTCAGGCACCCACCCACCGGTCCCACAGGGAAAAATGCGGGATATTCTTTGTCCTCAGGTGCCGGTCCCAGGCACCCGCTCACCAGTCCCGCCGCCCTGCCTCCCTAGCACCGGGGTCCCTGTCCCTTTTAGGCTTCCAAAAAGCACTCGCAGAAAAGAGAAAAAAAAAAGGGGAAAAACGCGCGATTTCCTCTGTCCTCAAGTGCCGGTCTCAGGCACCCGCCCACCGGTCCCGCAGGGAAAAACGGGGGATATTCTTTGTCCTCAGGCGCCGGTCCCAGCCACCCGCTCACCAGTCCCGCCACCGTGCCTCCCTAGCACTGGGGTCCCCGTCCCTTCAAGGCTTCCAAAAAGCGCTCGCCAAAAAGAGAAAAAAAAAGGGGAAAAACGCGCGACCTCCTCCGTCCTCAGGCACCGGTCTCAGGCACCCGCCCCCAGGTCTCGCAGGGAGAAACGCGGGATATTCTTTGTCCTCCGGCGCCGTTCCCAGGCACCTCCTCACCGGTCCCGCCACCCTGCCTCCCCAGCAACGGGGGCCCGTCCCTCTAAGGCTTCCAAAAAGCGCTCGCCAAAAAAAAAAAAAAAAAAAAAAAACCGCTCCGGTTTCTCTCCACCCGCCGGGAGCCGGGGGGAGGGGCGCTCGGGTCCCGCCGGGCTGGGGCTTGTATCTTACCCCCTTCACAAGGTGCTGGGTTCTTGCAGGTGTGGATGTGGTCTGGATGTTGTCCTGTGTCCTGTGGTCTCTATTTTAGGAAGATTTTTCTTTGTTATATTTTCATAGCTCTATGTGTTTTTGGGAGGAGATTTCCACTGCTCTACTCACGCCGCCATCTTGGCTCCGCCCCTGAAATCTATTAAATTTTAAGGAAGCTTCATTGCCAAAGAAATCCCAGTGCTGGCAGATAACTGGAAGGTCGACTGTCAAGTTACTTACAGAGAATGAGCTGGTAACCTGTAGGAGCCTCAGAAAAAGACATTCTTGCCAAAGCCCACCTGGGAAGTGGCTGTGGAAGGCAGGCATTAGGGGAAATCCCTTCAGAGAGCAGAACCCGGGCAGCCAGGCTGGGCTGACTACCGGGTAGAGAGTCTTTGCTATTTCTATTCCAGTGATCCCCACCCACCCACCCCCCCGCTCCACCCTGCCCCATGTGGGATCACCTTGATCCCTTTATCCAAATGGGAGTTTGTATTGCAGTCATCCTGTTCTCTTCACCACTGGATGTGGGGCATGCTGGGGCAGCTGGCTTAGTCTTTAGCTTTTGGTCACTGGCCTTTTCCACAAAGGTCTCTCAGAGCATTGTTCATCAATTTGAGGTCCTGGATTTGGAAGTAGGTGAAGCAATTAGCTCAATCTTTAGGCGATCTCTTTCAGGGAGGGACTGAGCATATAGCATATGGCCTGAACTTTTTGGAAAGTGTACTTATGAGAAGGACATAAATGGAGTTAGGGAAAAATCCAGAAACAGACTTATACATACAGAGAACAAACTGGTGGTTGCAAGAAGGGAGGGGGCTGGGAGGATGGGTGAGATAGGTGAAGCAGATCTAGAGATACAAACTTCCAGTTACAAAATAAATAAGTCACAGGGATGAGAGGTACAGCATGGGGAATATAGTCAATAACAGTGTAGTACCTTGGTATAGTGACAGGTGGTAACTACACTTATCATGATGAGCATTTTGTGATATATATAAATGTTAAATCACTACATTGTACACCTGAAACTCTTATAATATGTCAACTATACTTCAGCTTAAAAAAATGGAGATCGGGGAGCCACGGGGTGAGCTACTTATATTCTGGTTGTCTCTCTAGCCTCCATTTCCCCCCGTTACTCTTCTGAACAGCCCTAATTTCCATGGAGGATTCAGATGGTTCTGGGCTAAGCTCTTCTGCATGTTACTTTGCCTGGACAGAAGAGCTGGTTCTGAGTGGCTAAGCCACTCTAACTAGAATACATCTCAGGACTTTATTGCAGTCCTGGACAGAGATGAGCTTTTTACACTTTCCACAATGTGGCATGCAGAAGTGAAGCCTCAAATGGCAGTTGCCGTCTTGTTTTCATAAAAGAAGCCAGCCTGCAATGAAATGGACACATCAAGGGTAACACAGAGAGAGAATCACAGATTATTGGAGCCTCATCCTGATCAAGCCATGCTTGAAATCCTCCTACCTTAGGTTTGCCAATTTACATGAGCTTATACATTCCCATAGAGTTTAAGTGAACTTACATTGC
Source organism: Manis javanica (assembly GCF_040802235.1). NCBI lineage: Eukaryota > Metazoa > Chordata > Mammalia > Pholidota > Manidae > Manis > Manis javanica. The sequence goes on along the minus strand of NC_133164.1, from coordinate 104,235,744 downwards.
ATTTTCCTTTATTTGCAACAAAAAACATCCTGACAAGGAGTCTAGCAGGTACCATATATCTGGGAGGAAAGTCCAGGTTTTAGAAGGTCAACAAAACTGGACAGGCAATGTAAATGGTTTTATAGGCAAGAGGTCAAGTCTAAGGAAGTCACTGGAGGCAGGCCAGGGCCTCACAAGGTCAGGGGAGTGGTTAGAAATACATTAGAGAGGAGATATTCAATGTAGGATTTGCTCTTTCCAGAGACATAACCAGGTTCTACTTTACTGGGAACAAGCTGGTGGGGGTCTGAGTGAGGGCCCTGGGCTGAGTAGATGAAGCCCTCACCATGAGTGTTAGAGGTAGGTGAAAAAAGGTGCCACCCATTTCTAAACATCTCATGCCCTTGTTTTCACAGTTCCTCTAAATTCCTTATCACCTAGTCTTTTTGAAGGCCATGTCAAGATGAGATTTCACGAGATTTCATGAGATTTCTCATCTCCATTGAGGAGAGCGAGAGTCCTTAGGGATCACGTTTGTTGGGCAGAATTGAAACTGAGTGATGAACTGAGTGTCATAGTGCCCCCATCTCACAGTTGTGGGCCATAGGAATGTGCATGAGTTAACCTAGAGCAGAACAGAAGTGACAGAAAGACTCCTACAAAGAAGTCAGCAGTCAGCAGTTAGAAGTTACACTTACAATGCCCACAGTGCCTGGCAAGGAATTGAATGAGTCCTGAATGTGGAGAATGCCTTCACCTTGAGCCCATGTCCAGCTGTCAGCAACAGCAGATCTGAAAGGCAAGAATGTTTAGTTGTGCTGGAAGGGGCAGAATTAGGATGTAACAGGAAGGGTTGGGAATAGGGGATGTTGGGCCACCTGAGAGCTGGGCTACCCTCTCGGGAGGTAAGTAGGATACTGTCTGAACTGAATGGCCCAGGGGGCCTCTGGTTGGTTCGGAAGATGAAACCTGAGTGTTCTGAAAAGCATTGAGAACCAATCAAATTGGCAGGTGGTCTGCATCAAATGCAAGATGTGATTCCCACTCCCAAGCCTGGAGCCACAGCAACCTCCCAATCCGGACGGCCTTGCAGGGAGGGGCCGTGGGCTCCACGCTCTGGAGGCAGGTTGGGAAAAGATGAGGGAAATGATACAGCCAGGGGGAGAAAAAATCCCTCCAGAGAAGCATCGGCTCCCCTCAACCTCCCTGTTCTTTCTTCACCTGCATTTCCTTGTTGAGATACTGCCCAGTGTTCAGTTGCCACCCCCTCCATCCAGCCGTGAACATCTCCTTGTGCTTTATCTCTCTGTGTCTTGGGAGTGCCTACTTTTTCCCCCTGCTTAATCTTTTCACTAGTTTGGATTCATGTCAGAAACTAAGAGTTATTTTGCTGTTGAAGTATAGAGAGAGGCTGGGGTCTTCTCCTCTGGCAAACAGGACAGCCCAGGTAATTTATATGCTGCTCCGTCAGAATTTAATATACAGTTTCTTCACAGCATTACTTCCCAAAGACCAGTGAGAGGGTCCTTTGGTTCAAAGTGCTCTTGAAGCATGGAGTACTCTGATGCTTTTAATATAATTTATTCTGATATAATTTAATATGTGCTTTCCTTTTAATATAAATAGAAATGGAACATAACACTGTCTGCCAAAACTGCACTGATTTTCTTTAAGGGGTTTTGACTATTCAGTGTAAGTATCAGACTTCTCAGTTCATCACTTATTTCTTACTTGGAAATTTCCTATGGCAACAATGAAAGTGGGTGCCCATCTGATAATATTTCTTTGAGAAATTAGGCTCTCTCCTGTCATTCATATGACCTTGAAGGTTATCACTGTTAAGCTAGATAAAGTCAGAGAGATCTGTGGAATCCAAATGTTTTGATGGATTCAAATGGATTCATGGACTTCAGGGAGACTATGAAAAGAATTCTCAATAGTATCAGGTAAACAGTAAAATGCCACTGAGTGGCTGCCAGCCTGGCTTTGAGTTAGGTACACAATCAGTAGACTTGAGAATGAGGTAATGTGGAACTTGAATTCAAGCAACAGTAAGATCATCCTGTCAAACTGTGGTTAAGGTTAATCTCTTAGAACCATTTACTAACAAACGCAGATTGCAAGAAAAATGATCCCTTTAGCTATGTTCCTAATGTTAAGAAAACCAGCTCACTTCTTTCATGTGGGTTGAATTGATGTGAGTCAGACAAGTGAGGTCATAGTGAATTAATTTGTCACCAAGATTGTTGGGAAAAACCAACTTCCTATGATAAATGTAACTTAAAACTCCACGTGAACAAACACCATTTTCTAAAATAAACATTCTTTCAAATGTAGTTACATATTAGTTGTAAGATTAAAATAAAAATCCTTGGACTTATAAGAATAAAACTTTGGATATTACAGCAAAGCTCTTGCACCTTTCAGCAAACTAGACAGGATTCTAACTCTGATGACAAGATACAGAATGTGGATAGAATTAGCTTAAGTTATTTGTTCACGGGGTGTAAATATTATTTCCTTTTCTACCTAATAAGATTTAATGGTTACCTCAGGACTTGTTTTTTAGAGCACCTGTATGAACAAGCTCTAATTTTTCTAGGATTCTTCTTCAGCAACGGCTGAGTCTTAGAGATACCACTTCCTCCCATATTTTCTAGCCAAAATGGAATGAATTTGTAGTTTATGATCTGTTTCCACAACACCATTCAGAAAGCATGGACTTGGATTCAGATTGACATTGATATTATGGAAGATGGCTCTGTTTATCCTTGTCCCAGAGACCTGCAGTTTCTGTTCTCATATCCTGCCAGGATCTCTGGTCAGTTTGCAAAATGGCCAGCTGAAAGGAAACCTCCAAGTTTGCTTGGCAATCCTAATAGATTAGAATTACCTAATTGTTCTCTTAGGGGGTCTTATTGTGTCCAAAAAAGATTTGTTTTAGTCTGTTCAGGCTGCAATAATAAAAATAGCATAGACCAGGTGGCTTATAAACAGCAAATAGTCCTGGAGGCCAGGAAGTCCAAGTGTCAGCCGATTTGGTGTCTGGTGAGAACCTGCTTCCTCATAGCTGGCTGGCTTTTCACTGTAACTTCACATGGCAGAAGGGCGAGGGAGCTCTGTCCAGCCTCTTTTAGAAGGGTACTGATGCCACTCTTGAGGGCTCCACCTCGTGACTCAATCACCTTTCAAAGTCCCCACCGCCTAATGCCATCACCTTGGGGGACAGGATTTCAGCATATGAATTTTGGGAGACACAACCATCCCGTCTAAAGCCTCCTTCTTTTCCCTTATCTGTGCCATAGGCTCCCCCAAAATTCTAGGCCATCTGTGTCTCTAACTCTGGAGGTTTGATTCCATAGCCCCGTCCATGGGCCGGCAGCGGGGTCCTGGACAGAGCACTGAAGTCCCCCTCCCTAGGAGTTCTCATCTGGAACTTGCCGGGCTCTCTCTTGGGCTGGGTTGAGGACATAAGGTGTCCTCCCTGAAGGAAGCTCAGAAGTCTCCACAGGGAGGGAGGCACGTGTACTTCTAGTTGTTCAAGGGCCTTTGTACTGATCTGTGTTCCCAGCCCTCAGCCCAGACCCTGGGCTAGAGTGGGTCTTCACTCCAGATTTGTTCACTGAGGGAATACTGAAGCAATGTTTAATCGTCCTGGTTTTGCAGGACAGGAGGAGGAGGCATGGAGGGATGAGAGGCTTGATGTAAGCTCTGAGTGATGGGAGACATTTCAGATGACACTTGCTGAATTGTTAATTGTCTCTTAGCCTCCAGATGTCCTCCTTTCTTATTGTCTGTGTCAGCCGGAATCACGAGGCAGAGGATCAGATTCAAACCATGGCTGCCGCGGAGCACAACCTTTGTAAACTCAGCATCTCTTTCTCCTAAACTCGATCGGGTCCTGCTCATTTCATTTCTTCCCTGATTCTGATGGAAGTTTGGCTCCAGGTGCCGTGTCTGTAAGTCAGGATCTGGGGGGCAGAGTGGACATTCCTGGCTTAATAGTCCTGGGAAGTGAGAGAAGCCCAGAGCAGCCTTCTGCAAGGGCCCAATTCCAAGGCTGTGAAAGGATCTCCCCACATTTCTCAAGTTTCGTAGCTTTCTCACCTGGCAGGTGTGCTCTGCATGTGTCTAGATATGTGTCTATTCTTGGCCTCTAGAGGGCAGGCTGTGAGTTAGGGGAGCTGCTGGGCAGTGTGCTGTCAGGGACACTCCTGAGGACAAATAGCTTGTGGGGGTAAATACAAAAACCCCAAACTGAGTGACGTTATACTTCATGTAAATACAAGCCTTTGGGTAAAATCGTAATATTTCCAGAATATCTCTCCTGGCTTTAGTATATCTGCATATCAACAGGCGCTCAAGGGTGGAGAGAAGTATGGCTTTAGTGCATTTGCATCTTTCCTCAGGCGTGGAGAGAAGTTCATTTCCATATCAGTGGGTAATTACCTGAGCAACGGAGGGCTTATCTGTACCTGAGAGGTGCAGGGAGGGCCGGTGCTGCTGCTGGAGCAGGAGAGAGAGAGAGACAGCCTGGACTGCAGTTTGAAAGCAATAAACAGGTTTTAAACTTCATTTCTCCCTTTGACTGATTTCTGTTTTTAGAGGTGTTTTGCCCTGGGATTTCCTTTCCCTGTACTTACAAAGCCCCTGGGTAGCATGTACCAGATGAGGTAAGTGGAAAAACCTGATGTCTGCTTAGCAGGAGTCTCGTGCAGCCCTCTGCACCCTGTTCTCCGCTTCTCCTCTTCCAATCACCCCTCATCGCCTCCCCCCTCTTGTGTCTTGAGTCTCAGATCAGCTCCCCCCCTTGTTTTCTCTCCCTCACTTCCGGGGGCACCTTCTCTCCTTCCCCAGGGCCCTTCTGACAGTACCCAAGCCACATCTCCCCTCCTTTAAGAGAAACTCCTCATCAGTGAGGTGCAACCCACTCACCTGTCGGTTTCCAAGGGCACTGTATTGGCCTTTTGACAGATGGCAGGCATCTCAGTCTCCTCCCCAAAGAGGAAGGCGTCTCAGTAGTGGAGCTTCCTCACCCCACGGGTGTGTGGTGCGTTTCAGATTTGGACCTATATTGATGTCCTCAAAATCAGATCCTAGAAACTCTACCTAAAAGGCACATTCAGAATTCAACTGAGTAGAGGAAAGAAAGGGAGAAGGTTAGCTAGCCCAGCAGTAAGTCTGGCCTGTGTGGCCCGGGACTGCTGGCTGTGCACCTTCTACTGCTCCCAGCACCCGCGTGTGTTCTGCACTTCCTGGTAACTCCATTGCTGGCATTAATCCAATTTCCTGTGCACCGCTCCCTGGGAGTGGTGGTCCCCGGGAGTGGTGGGTGGAAAGTATCAGCGTCCACCGTGAAGAGGCAGTGTGTTCCTTACTGATGCTCGCAGTGTAGGAGAGGCTTGGTGGTGCATTTCTGACTCCCACGCCGGCTGCGAGCTCTTTCCCCACGGGTATTGTTCCCACTGCTCCCCAAGCTCTCAGCACAGCTCCTGCTTCGGGCGGTGGGTCTGTGAACCAGGCCCTGGCCTGCCCCAACCTGTGTTGCCATGGAGACTTGCTCCAAAGCAACCTCCTATGGGTGCTAGGGCCATCCATCCAGGTGTGTGTCACCCTCAACTCCTCCTTTTAGGATATGCACGGGACCCTGTGCTCATATGGGCCCATCACGCTGTGGGATCGGCTCAGCTGTGCCATGTGGACAGGGCAGGTCCACACTCCCCGGGGTGCGGGGCAGGAGGACCCAGACCTCCTGTCTCCTCGCTGTTACACAATCACATATCCCAGCCTTTCTGGCCACATTCCTGATTCCCTGCCATCCACCTCACTGCAGACAAACCCCCTGTCCTGGCCTCTGTACCGCCCAGCCCCTCAGGTTTCAGCCTGGGCTCTTCATCCAGTCCCAATCCCAGCTGGAACCCAGACGTCTCTTACCCAGTGCCTTGGGTGCCACAAACGTTGCCCAGAGGCTCCTCCATCTCCCCTCAGTTCTGCTCTTTCCTCGCTTACAGAGCTGAGGCACCTTCTGGCTCCTGCCTGAGAATTGGCACCTCTCCTTAACCCACCCTCCCACCTTTGACACTGGTTCAGTTGGTATTTTCCAGCACCCTCTTAGCTTCTTGAGGTAACTAAAATAATACACCTCCTTCAACTATTTCTAACATCATCTCCTCTGCTCAGTGTATTGGGGTTTTCATTTCAAAGCCCTTAATTAAAGTTTAGCTTTCCTTCATAGTTGGTGTCCACCCACCCTCCCTCCCCGACCCCACCCCACCCTCTGCATACCTCCAAGCTGGTTAGGAACAAAATAGCAACACAGGTGGAGGCCTGTGGTTCCTTTAACAAAGGTCATTGTTTCTTCTACTTGCCCCCTCTTCTCCTAATGAGTGCAGAAGGGAGCTGGGAGCCCTGGGCAGCAGTGGTTGTAGGACGTCAAAGATGCCCAGGCAGGTGAGCGCAGAGTGGGTTCACAAGGTGCTTTCTGGGGGAAATCTACAGTGGCTGCTCTGTGGGATAGCTTCAGCTGGGATGGTTTGTCAAAAAATTTCCCCTCTCAGTTGTGAAGGGTGTCAGGATACCACTCGCCCCCCAGCCCCATGCCCCCAGCTCTGCCACTTTTGTATAAAGATTATTTCAAGCTGAAAGCAATTGAGCATCAAAAGCTGCAGAAAGAACCCTTCTTGGAACTGAGCTTATCTGACTACAGCAGCAAATTCTGGGAAATAAGCCTGCTATAAATTCTTTCTTTAGGACAGATCTACCCCCATCAGGGAGAATGTGAATAAAATCTACCTCAAATCCTTCTCCAGGCAGGTTTTAAGGCCCTGAAGGAGTTAAAACCTTTACTCATGCTTGTACAGACATCACAAACTATCTCTTCATTGTTCTAAGAAACATTTTTTTCCCCTAAAGTCCATAAAAGCCTCCCCCCCACCACTCTTGCCCCTACAAAGTTAGGTACATAATCTAACTTCAACTGTTCAACAAATCAGCTATGTGTTTTGTTAGCTCTCCTATATACAAATAAACATTTTTCCCCTGTTAATCTTTCTTTGGCAGTTTAACAGGCTCCAGCCACAGAACATAAAAGGGGAAAGGAAAAGTTTTTCCTCCCCAGCAGTTGCGTGTCACGATGTGGGGAGTGACAACCATCAGTGTGGCTCTGGTCCCAGTGGTCAGATCTTTGGTCCCAGTGGGAGCCCTTTCCCAGCTCCCCCGCTTCCTGTAGGGACACCCATTCGCTTTCTCTGGACTCCTGCAGATGGTTTTAACTTAGAAGAACACAGCTTTCCTCTGCCCATTATATCAGCCCCCAAAGGGAACATACTTAGTCTTCATCTTAAGTAGTTTACAGAGGTGGACTTATATATAATAATTAAAAAAAACTTTCTGCTTTATAATCTTTACACACAACAATGCATGCTCACACTCATTATTTCTCACAGCATCCTTGAACTGGAAGCAGAGCTGTTAGAATCTAGGCTTCTGACAAGTGAGTGCTTATCACCAAGTCCCAGTCTGATCCCATTGCTTGTTTGGGTCCCATTAAATGTCTGTAGTACTGCAAGTCATGTAAACATACAGTAAAAAAGAAGCACTGTGCTTTCCAGGGAAGGTCAGGGGAAGATTTAGCCCCACCATATGGCAGTCGGTAGCCTTGGGGAGAGGGAGATGCTGAGGCAGTGGATCATCTCTGGCTTCCGACTCACTTTCACCTTTGATTTGAGACTGACACCTATTCCAGTGCAAATCAGGGGCCCGGGAGGTGGAATAGACTCAGGGGATTACTCTAGAGCTAGTTACCTAGTGAACAATTCCCTTACATGGAAAGCCTGGAGTTTCAAACATCCCTCTGGTGGCCTTCCTTGGACCTTATCTTGTTGGTGATATGTTACTACAAACAGTGGAAGTCCCAGCATCCTTGGGCACAGAGGTCACACCTGGGCCCTGGCCAGGATTTTCAGGTGGGGCTGATTGGAACTTGACAGCATTCTGAGCTTTGTTCTGGTTGGTCAGCCCAGCCTACTGGGGAATCCTCCCTCCAGAAAAGTCAGTTCCTGGGATTCCATGCCATGAATATTGATGGCCCATCTAAAATCCAATGATCTATGCCAGTGAAATGCCTCCCCAAGGCTGGGCTGAAAGCAGGTGAAGAATATGGGATGGGAGACACTGAGGTGATGGATTTTGGCCAGTGTCCCCCACAGTGGGATATGAAAAGAGAAGAGAAAACTGAAATTACACAAAGCAACTTGGAGGTTTGCTCAGCAAGTGCAGGCAGAGGTGTTAGCAGAGAGAATTCTCTGCTAGGCACTGCCATGGAGGTTGAGGCAGAATCCTGCTTGCCTTTCCAAAGCAGAGGAGAGGCTGGGGCAGAGAGAATAGCTGGTGGCCTGCAGGATAATGTCCCTCACAACCAGGCCGGGTGGTCATAAAACTTTGAGAGCAGCTTCACAGAGCCTAATCCTATAAATAGGCTTTCTCCCCTCCCTCATTTCAGTCAATAGACTGTCTTTCTAGAAGAGAGCAGTTAGGGAGTGACCTGCTTCTGGACTGCGCAGCAGAGACTCCAGCTTGAGCCCCAGAGGTCTGTGCCTGCTCAGAGGCCAGTGCAGAGGGCCCTGCTAGGAGTCTGCCTGCCTTGGAGGACCAAGCCTCTCCCTCTCCCCTTATCTAAGGGAGTCTTGAAGCCATACTAAGAGCCAATAAAAAGCAAAATGGCTGTGTTTATAGAATTTATGAGAGCCTCTGCTAGTCCAGGAACGGCTCTGATAGGGATGTACTGTAACTTCCCTACAGCTACTACAGTCGCAGTAGCTGCCCTGTGGACATTAGGACCCAGTGGCCTCCACAGCAAACATGGCCTTTCAGAGGCTGAGCTGGAGAGGGACAACATGGTAGATGTCTTGGGTGGCCAAGATGGCTTCTTTGGTATGCACAAGAGGTCCCTCTTGGTGACCCCAGGAACCACTGGAGAAGAGATTGGCTAAGTCTACAAGTCCTGTATTATCAGGCCTGAGAAGAGACAAAGAAATACTGTCCCCATTGCTCTGGCTACCACAAAGCCAGCTTAGCTCTCAGGCTACTTGGCCTGGGAAATGTGGCAATACGACTTTTAGAAGGAGCAATCAACTTGGGATTCACTTCCAAGGAGAGAGCCAGTACAGGGCTTCAGACTAGTAACCTGGTCAACCCATGGAGGCAGCATCTGAAATATGAAAGGCTCCTGGTGTGGAAGAAGTAAAAGTCAAGCTCTGGAGCCCCACAGTTTCTTGGGTTCCTGATCTGAATGCTCCTTTCCCCCCATTTCTACCCAACAATGGTCTCTATTGTTAGGCTAGAGGAAGGAAAAACAAGGACATGCAAACAGAACAGAGAGATGCCATAGGGGGAGAACAGACCAGACCCCAAGGTCTGTGCCTTATATGGAAAGGGGACAGCTCTTCCTGAATTCCATCCAGATGTGCCAACTAAGATCCAGATGTCAGCCTCCTCCATTTTGGAAGAAAAAAAGTTTGTAGTTGTCTATTATGTCACCTTTAGCCAATCATACCTCTCCATGCCCCCTAGGATGACTTCCCACTCCTCCCCCTCCTAACCCCTTATAAGCCCCCACCTCCCTGACCGGGTGTGACTTCCCTGGCCTGTAGTACCCAGACTGCGGAACATCACCCAGGAGTTGCACTCAAATAAACTACCTGGCCCTTTGTTGCCTCTCTTTGCTGCTTATTTTGGCTAGAATTTATCTTACATCTATCTCCTGTGAGGTTCTGCCTCCAGGAACGGCCTGAACTAGCTCTCCCTCCTCTGGGAGAGATTTCAAATTCTCTTTCCAGAAAAAAACAACCTTCCCCAGTAAGCCCCTCCCCACTGCTCACTCTAGAAACTCCCCCTTCCATTCTCAGTCCAGTTCAACCTACTGCACCACGTAGGTGAAGAAACAATGATTCTTCCACCTAGTTTTCATCTCTCTTTGGAGGGAGGTTCTTGTAAAGGAGGGCAAAGTATTACCTCTACTCATCTTAAGTTTTCAGTTGGGACTCTAAGAGATAAAGACAGATTAATGAGAAAAAAAGTTAATTAACATGTGCAGTGCACATCACTGGGGAGAAACCTAAATAAAGAGTAATTCAAAGCGATGACTTAGAACTCCGGCTTATATAGCGTTTTCAACAAGCAATACCGTATCTATCCTGCAGAGAAGTAAGAGGACAAAGGCAAGAGGTTTCAGGCTTCTAAATGCAGCAAACTGAGGGAAGATAAATGTCAGGGAGGAACCTAATGGAGTAATGTGTGTTTGCAGATTCCTCTGGTGCCTTCTATGGACTGTAAGTCTGTCTCCAATAGAAGGAAAACTTATATCCTGCCTTTAGGAAGAAAAGAGGAAAGGCAGAACTTTCCTGCCCTTGCTGCTTTTTAATTACCTTCAGCTCAAAATAATTTTTATGCCAAAGTGGCATGTTTTGGGGTGGCATAATTCTGCTACCCTTCATTTTGTTGCAGATGCCTACATTTCCTACCCATCTCGCAGACTGTTTGGCCTCTGTCCCTTTCTTCAGGCCTTGCTCTCAATCTAGGTAAGCTGGCAAAGAATCTCACACTAGTGCAATGTGTTGTTCCTTCCAGGTAACATGGTTGCAGGTGATAATGGAATAAGAGTGATGGGAGAAATGTTGGCACTCCAGGACAGACTGGAGTAGGAAGGTGGGTGAGGGATCTTCTCTGCAGAGCTTCACACTCCATTTGGGGGACATCTGCCACACTCATGAGAGGTCTAGCCTGGCTGCTTTTTTATCTGACCAGGTCTCATTAAGTTTTGAGGATGAAGTATTGTTTCCCTATCCCCCATATATGCAGGTCTTTGTAATTATGAGTTAGCATAAGACTGTTCCATCCTTTTTGACTTAATTCTGCAAGATAGCAAGGTGAGTTCCCTGAGAGTGAAGAGTCTTGCCCCCTATTATGTCAGTGACCATCCTAAGTACAGCTCCTTCCACTCTCAGATTCAGACAGAAATTTCGTCTGCATGCACTAGACAGACTCATCTCATTGTCAAGTCTAATAAATAAATCACAGCTCAGTGCCACGGGACCCAAATGTAAAATGCAATGTCTGGCACCACTGGAGATCAAATAAATTACCTGTAATCTGGTAAGCAGGTCATCTTGATTCCCCGCTCTGTTCTGGTGACTTGAGTGATTGATTTTGCTAAACTCAGATGAAGCACAAGGACATTCAGATTCAAGGCTCAAATGAAATGCAAGTGGTTAGGCCAAGAGATGAGATGATAAAACTCTTTGCAAAGGAAGGTGAAGAGAAGAACCTTGATTCGTGGCTTCCCAAGGGCTTGTGTTTAGTCCCTCATGAGGCTCAATTCTGTTTCTTGCCTTCAGAATTTGAGACCCAATTATACCTGTTTAGGGCAGCTTAAGTGGGTTTGCAAACAATCTTTAAGACAAGAAGACAACACTTTTATAATTTGATTTAATTTGAAAGATTTAATCTGCCCTACAAAGACAGCATAGGGATCTGGAGTTCCACCATGTGGGCCCCTCCTTTAGTTTGAAGAGATGAAGACTTTGCTGATAAAATATTATTATAAAAGGATTAAGGCCATAGCCTAGCATTCCAGAACTGTGCTGTTGAATAGAAGTACAATATGGAGCATCTATATAATTTGAAACTTTGGTATTTGGAGCCACATTTAAAAAAGGAGAAAGAGACTAGTGAAGTTAGTTTTAATATATTTTATTTAATACAAGGCATCAGAATTTTTATAATAATTTCAATATGTAAACAGCACAAAAATATCAATGAGATGTTTTCCAATCTTTTTTATTTTTTTGGGTAGTATGTCTTTGAAATTTGGTGTGTATTTGACACAGCACATCTCAGTTGCAACTAGCCACATTCCAAGTGCTCAGTAGCCACCTGTGGCCAGTGGCTACAGATCAGAAAGTGCAGATTGGGAATGCCCACCAACCAGAATTTCAGAAGGGTAGGGCAAGTACATAGGGTGGGAAGAGAAGCAGGTAAGAAAGGTCTCATTAAATTAATGGCTGAGGAATTAAAGATAGCGGCATGAGAGGTGAGACAGAGACCCCCTAAAACCACATATAATACAAAAATATAATTTAATATAACTAATCCTGAAAGAGCAACAGGAAAGAAGGCTGCACCAGACTGCATACACCTGGAGAAAAGAACAGACCTCATGGAACAGGGTAATGCACCAAAGCCATGATCCAGCGGGACCCAAGCACTTCCCCCACCCCAGCTCACTGGCAGGAGGAAGGGAAATGGAGCAGGGAGGGAGTGGAGGCCTGAGATTGCTGAACACCTACCCCTAGAGATCTGCTCTGAGAGCATGAACCTACATTGCATGGTGCTCTGGTGATTAGTGGGGTTGGAAAGCTAAGACAGGTGGAATACCTGGAGAGACTGAGATTCCACCTGCTTATGGAAAACTGGGATCCATATCTGAGTCTGAGAGACTTCCTAAAAGTGAGAGGGCTGCTAAAGGGGCAAGGATTGCACAGAGCTTACTGCTCAGGAGAAAGGACAGGTTGACAAAATTGTCCAGGTTAACTCTGCCCAGTTGGTTGGGAACTTACAGGATCTTCAAGCACTCCATTCCCCTGGCTGGCTATGCAGCTCCAAGGCCCCCCACCGTGATATGCAGCCTGCTGCTCCTTCCTCCCAGGAAGCCTGCACCTGGCTTGCAAACTGGCAAACCCTGCCCTGGCATCAGGCCAGCCAGAGGGAAGCCCCACCTACAGCATCTACAAACATAAAGCATAGAGGCCTACACCTGTGTGTTCGGCCCACTGGTTCTGGCAGTGGAGACAGGCATAGCAGTTGGGAAGCAGAAAATAGCTCTTTCCTCCCCCACAGGCACCAATACCACTCCCCTGCGACTCCCAACATCACTCCAGGGACAGAGGAGCTCCAGAGAGTAGAGCTTCTGGGCTCAAGAGGGCACCACATACAAATATGAAACGTCAAAAGAACCTGGTTCAAAGCAAAATTTCAAAAACACCAGAAAAAGGATTGAGTGAGACTGAACTAATCAATCTTCCTGAAAAAGATTTCAAAATAAAAATCATAAACATGCTTCTGGAGGTACAGAAAAATATTCAAGAACTCAGGAACAAATTTAGGACAGAGATCCAATCATTGAGGAACAAGACAAGGATTGCACTATCTCCACTTTTATTCAATATAGTTCTGGAGGTCCTCGCAATGGCAATCAGACAACAGATATCTAAAAGCAGATTAGATATGGTAGAGGAGATGATTAGTGAAATAGAAATTAGGGAAGAGGAATACAAAGAAGCTGAGGCACAGAGAGAAAAAAAGATCTCTAGAAGTGAAACAATACTGAGAGAACTCTGTGACCAATCCAAACGGAACAATATTTGTATTATAGGGGTACCAGAAGAAGAAGAAGAAAGAAAAAAAGGGATATAAAGTGTCTTTGAGGAAGTAATTGCTGAAAACTTCCCCAATCTGGGGAAGGAGATAGTCTCTCAGGCCTGGAGGTACACGGATCTCCCAACACAAGGCACCCAAGGAAGACAACACCAAGACATATAATAATTAAAATGGCAAAGATCAAGGAAAAGGACAGACTATTAAATGCAGCCAGAGAGAGAAAAAAGATCACCTACAAAGGAAAACCTACAAACAGAAACCTTACAGGCTAGAAGGGAGTGGCATGATATATTTAATACAGTGAAGCAGAAGGTCCCCGACCCAAGAATACTCTATCTGGCAAGATTATCATTTAAATTTGAAGGAGGGATTAAACAATTTGCAGATAAGCAAAAGCTGAGAGAATTTACCTCTCACAAACCATCTCTACAGTGTATTTTGGAGGGACTGCTATAGATGGAAGTGTTCCTAAGTTTAAATAGCTGTCACCAGAGGTAATAAAACCACAGTAAATAATGTAGAACAGTTAATTACTAAGTGAAGGCAAAATTAAATCAACTACCCCCAAAGTCAGTCAAGGGATAGACAAAGAGTACAGAATATGATACCTAATATATAAAGAATGGAGGAGGAAGAAAAGGAGGGGGGAAAAAAGAACCTTTAGATTGTGTTTGTAATAGCATACTGAGTTGTTAGACTCTTAGATAGCAAGGAAGTTACCCTTGAACCTTTGGTAACCAGGAATCTAAAGCCTGCAATGGCAATAAGTACATACCTATTGATAATCATCCTAAATGTAAATGGTCTGAATGCACCAATCAAAAGACATAGAGTCATTGAATGGATAAAAAAACAAGACCCATCCTAGAAGAAATGGACAACTTTCTAGAAAAATACAACCTTTCAAAGCTGACCCAGAAAGAAACAGAGAATCTGAACAGACCAATTACTAGCAACAAAATTGAATTGGTAATCAAAAAACTACCTAAGAACAAAACCCCTGGACCAGATGGCATCACCGCTGAATTTTATCAAATATTTAGTGAAGACCTAATACCCATTCTGCTTAAAGTTTTCCAATAAGTGGAAGAGGAGGGAATACTTCTAAACTCATTCTATGAAGCCAGCATCACCATAATACCATAACCAGGCAAACACAACAAAAAAAGAAAAGTACATACCAATATCCCTGATGAACATAGATGCAAATATACTCAACAAAATATCAGCAAACTAAATTCAGAAATACATCAAAAAAGATCATCCATCATGATCAAGTAGGATCATCCCAGGGATGCAAGGATGGTATAACATTAGAAAATCCATCAACATCATCCACTACATCAACAAGAAGAAAGACAAAAACCACATGATCATCTCCACAGATGCTGAAAAAGCATTCGACAAAATTCAACATCGATTCATGATAAAAACTCTCAACAAAATGGGTATAGAGGGCAAGTACCTCAACATAATAAAGGCCATATATGACAAACCCACAGCCAACATCAAACTTAACAGTGAGATGCTGAAAGCCTTTCCTTTAAGATCAGGAACAAGACAAGGATGCCACTCTCTCCACTTTTATTCAACATAGTTCTGGAGGTCCTCATCATGGCAATCAGACAACACAAAGAAATAAAAGGCTTCCAGATTGGTAAAGAAGAAGTTAGACTGTCTCTGTTTGCAGATGATGTGATATTGTACATAAAAAACCCTAAAAATCCACTCCAAAACTACTAGATCTCATATCTGAATTCAGCAAACTTGCAGGATACAAAATTAATACACAGAAATCTGTGGCATTCCTATACA
Organism: Manis javanica; assembly: GCF_040802235.1. Lineage (NCBI taxonomy): Eukaryota > Metazoa > Chordata > Mammalia > Pholidota > Manidae > Manis > Manis javanica. Next base: position 104,220,516 of record NC_133164.1, on the reverse strand, counting down.
CTAACAACGAACTAGCAGAGAGAGAAATCAGGAAAACAATTCCATTCACAGTTGCATCAAAAAGAATAAAATACCTAGGAATAAACCTAACCAAGGAAGTGAAAGACCTATATGCTAAAAACTACAAGACATTCATGAGAGAAATTAAAGAAGATACCAATAAATGGAAACACATCCCATGCTCATGGATAGGAAGAATTAATATTGTCAAAATGGCCATCCTGCCTAAAGCAATCTACAGATTCAATGCAATCCCTATCAAAATACCAACAGCATTCTTCAACGAAGTAGAAAAAATCATTCTAAAATTCATATAGAACCACAAAAGACCCAGAATAGCCAAAGCAATCCGGAGAAGGAAGAATAAAGCAGGGGGGATTACACTTTCCGACCTCAAGCTCTACTACAAAGCCACAATAATCAAGACGATTTGGTACTGGCACAAGAACAGATACATAGACCAATGGAACAGACTAGAGAGCCCAGATGTAAATGCACACATATATGGCCAATTAATATATGATAAAGGAGCCATGGATATACAATGGGAAAATGACAGCCTCTTCAACAACCAGTGTTGGCAAAACTGGACAGCTACATGCAAGAGAATGAAACTGGATTATTGTTTAACCCCATACACAAAAGTAAACTCAAAATGGATTGAAGACCTGAATGTAGGTAATGAAACCATAAAACTCTTAGAAGACAACATAGGCAAAAATCTCCTGAATATAGACATGAGCAACTTTTTCCTGAATGCATCTCCCTGAGCAAGGGAAACAAAAGCAAAATGAACACATGGGACTACATCAAACTTTGCTTCTGTACAGCAAAGGACACCATCAGCAGAACAAAAAGGCATCCTACAGTACGGGAGAATATATTTGTAAATGACATATCCAAAAAGGGGTTAACATACAAAATATATAAAGAACTCACATGCCTCAACCCAAAAGGCAACTAACCCTATTAAAAAATGGGTGGAGGAAGTGAACAGACAATTCTCCAAAGAAGAAATTCAGACGGCCAACAGGCACATGAAGAAATGCTCCACATCACTAGTTATCAGGGAAATGCAAATAAAAACCACAATGAGATATCACCTCACACCACTTAAGATGGCCAGTATAGAAAAGATTAAGAAAAACAGTGACAGTGCTGGTGAGGATGTGGAGAAAGGGGAACCCTCCTACACTGCTGGTGAGAAAGTAAGCCAGTTCAACTATTGTGGAAAGCAATATGGAGGTTCTTCAAAAAACTGAAAATAGAAATACCATTTGACCCGGGAATTCCACTCCTCGGAATTTACCCAAAGAATATAATTTCTCAGATTCAAAAAGATGTATGCACCCGTATATTTATTGCAGCACTATTTACAATAGCCAAGATATGGAAGCAACCTAAGTGTCCATCAATAGATGAATGGATAAAAGAAGAAGTGGTACATATATACAATGGAATACTATTTGGCCATAAGAAAGAAACAAATATTACCATTTGCAACAACGTGGATGGAGCTGGAGGATATTATACTCAGTGAAATAAGGCAGGCAGAGAAAGACAAGTACCAAATGATTTCCCTCATTTGTGGAGTATAACAGTGAAGCAAAACTGAAGGAGCAAAACAGCAGTAGACTCACAGTCTCCAGGAGGGGACTGGTGGTTGCCAAAGGCGAGGGGTGGGGAGGGCGGAAGAGGGGGATTTAGGGGTGTGATAATTGGCACACATGGTGTCGGGGGGATCATAGGGAAGACAGTGTAGCGCAGAGAAGGCAAATAGTGACTCTGTGGCATCTTACTATACTGATGGGCAGTGACTGCAATGGGATATGGGGGGGACATGATGATATGGGTGAATGTAGTAACCACATTGTTTTTTCATGTGAAACCTTCATAAGAGTGTATATCAATAATACCTTAATAAAAAAGAAAAAAAAATGGCTGAGAAAGGAATCCTTCACCTTGTGCAGTTCTTCTAAGCGCTGTCTGCCACAAAGGGGGCTTGGCTTGGGGCCAGAGTACAGACCGGAGAAGGTGGGGTTGTGAGGGCTGGACCTGCAACGTGTCCTTGCGTTCTTTTGTTTTACCAAAGCTGCCCCCAACCTTTGAAGGAGGAGTAAGACCAGAAGTCATGAGAGAATGCGGCTTGCAGCAGGGAGTTTCTCTTCATAGATACTTATTTTCTCCCAGTAAATACAAAGGTGGGAGATACGAGCAGATATCGATGCCAGGGAGGAGGATTTGAAAGAAAGGGGGAATGCAGCTATTCCTGAGAGGAGCTAAGGGTCAGGCAAACGTCTCAAAGAATGGGCTGGAGAGATGGGATGGTGTCTTACCAATGGGTTTCAGCCCCGGGCAAGTTCACTGTGGATTCAGTGTGACCAAAGAAATTGACAGCAAAACGTTCTTTGGGGTGAAAGGGTTTATTACCCGGCTTGTTCTCCGGCAGTAGGTCAAGCACTAGCGTCTCTGCCTCTGCACAGTCGTCCCACACAGCCGTCCTCTGGGCCTCTGTCCTTGGCGTTGCCACCACTCCAGCCTCTCTGTTCAGCTCTTCTGCAGCCTTGCAGCCCTGCCACTGTGTCGAGCCCAAAGCACTGGGAGGAGCTCTTTACACAGGGTCAACAGCCATGTATTGCCCACAGGTGTGCAGTGAGCTAGTCAACCAGGACCAGGTGAGAATCCTGGCCACAGGGACTCTCATTTTATCCACAGATGGCTAGAGAAGTCTAGGTTAAGGATTCAAAAAATAAGGCAAGAAGTTCTCTCCCAGGAGGAGGGCGTGTCATATGGCTGTATGTAGAGTCTGCAAGAGTTCTAACAGGCACTGTGGCTTGGAACTTTTGCTCCTATGTTTGTTCTAGGAAAAGCCAGGCTCTTTGCAATAAAAGTCATAACATTGGGTAGAAATATGCTTCTGGGTTGCTCAGTATGGTTGCGTGCATATTACAAAGTTTACCAACTCTAAGTGTTGGAGAACAGACAAGCGGACTACACCAAGAGTCTCCCAAGCTACAGCAGCCTAGACTGCAATGGTTGAGAAGAATGAAGCAGAATAAAATAGTGGAGGAATCAGGGACCTTCAGATAAGCCTTCTATTCACTGGGATGCCTTCTGCTGCAAGTAAAAGAAAACTTGTAAGTGAAGACTGACTGGCTTAATTACAAGGTTATTCATTGTTTTCTTAACAGCCTGAATGTAGGCATTTCTAGGGATGGTTCAGCTGCTTACTGACCTCATCATGGCCTTGGGCTCTCTATCCCTCTTTTTTACCTCCACTGTCTTTTTGTCCTTTGGTTTGCTGCCTCATGATCTCAGGATGGTTGCCACAGTTGCAGCATTGTGTCCAAATTCAAAAGCAGGAAGTAAAAGGTTTTCTTCTTAAGATGCCTTTTAATTTAAGTGTTGAGAAGCTTCTCAGGAAACATCCCTTTATATCCCATTGACCAGAACTGGGGCACATAGCTGTGGATCACTTCTAGGAAGGTTGGGAAAGCAAGGTTTTCAGCTTGTAGGGAGGGAAATACACGTTGGGAATGACTTTTGAATAGACAGCCTCAGTGAATGCCTCAGGTTCTATAAAGCATGATGCTATAGAAGGAAGAATAAGCAATTCTGAGTCAGAAGCCGCCAGTTTGTTATGTGAACTTGCCCCTGTCACCTAGCCTCTCTGAACCTACAGCCTTACCTCCGGGGTGAGGAGCTGGGTTCACTAGATGGTCTCACACCCCTAATTTTATTAAAACTCCTTGAGGGTGTTGAATGTGCTGACCAGTGGTAATGTAATTAATTTAATGAGATCCATTTGGCAAAAGCAGCTGTGGCTCTTCTCCTTCCTGTGGGCAGGGGACATTTGTGGGCTGGATAAATTCTCATGCTCACATATTTTTTTTTTTTTTTTTTTTTTTTTTTTTTTTTAGAGGGCATCTCTCATATTTATTGATCAAATGGTTGTTAACAACAATAAAATTCAGTATAGGGGGGTCAATGCTCAATGTACAATCATTAATCCATCTCAAGCCTAATTCTCGTCAGTCTCCAATCTTCTGAAGCATAACGAACAAGTTCTTACATGGTGAACGAATTCTTACAGAGTGAATAAATTCTTACATGGTGAACAGTACAAGGGCAGTCATCACAGAAACTTTCGGTTTTGATCATGCAATATGACCTATAAACCATCAGGTCAAATATGAATATTCATTTGATTTTTGTACTTGATTTATATGTTGATCCCACATTTCTCCTATTATTATTATTATTTTTATTTTTAATAAAATGCTGAAGTGGTAGGTAGATGCAAGATAAAGGTAGAAAACATAGTTTAGTGCTGTAAGAAGGCAAATGTAGATGATCAGATGATCAGGTGTGTGCCTATGGACTAAGTATTAATCCAGGCTAGACAAGGGCAGCAAAACATCCACGGATGCAGAAGATTTCTCTCAAAACAGGGGGGGTGAGGTTCTGAGCCTCACCTCTGTTGATCCCCAAATTCTCACCTGATGGCCCCCCTGCGACTGTGCCTGTCTTAGGTTGTTCCTCCCTTGAGGAATCTTACCCGTCTCTGGCTAACCAGTCATCTTCCGGGGCCATACAGGGAAATGTAAAGTTGGTAAGTGAGAGAGAAGCCATATTGTTTGCAAAGGTTAGCTTTTTACTTCTTTGCAGATTTATGCCCTGTGGCTTCTATGCCCAGCACTTGTCTCGAGGTATCTTTACCACCTGGAGGAATTATGATACTCGGTAAATTCGATATGAGGCACGAATTCTATTTAAAGTTTGTAATTAGGAAGGAAGAAGAAAAGCTATAGATGTAGCATATGAAGGAAACTTGGGAGGATTGATTATTTCTTTGACATATCTTCTTGTATAGTACCTTAAGTATGTATAGGTTTTAAACTACTAACTAATTTGCACACACATATTGACATAATAGGAATACGGTGACATAAACAAAGCAAATCTATAATTACCAGCCATCTCCAGTGAAGCCAAGAAAACCATTTAGGCACCCTAGGCATTTGTGAAATTTTATCTATGATATGATGGATATTTTCCAACTGTACTTGAACCATCAGACAAATTAAAGCAGCCCATTTCTGGGATCTGTTCACATCCCATATGTTCTTTTAACCATAGATAGTCTATAGTCATGAGATTTTGGGGTGCTACAACTTGCACCCCTCCCAACTCCTGGTTGAGTTCCAACAGACAGATCCGGTCAAATTCGTTGTCTCACTGTATGCACATGCCAGCCTAGACATCTCCCTCCTCCTTCTCATGGCAAGTCCAGGAGATGGTGGGCTGGATGCAGCCACAACCGCAGCATCGTCCGGATCCCTGTGGAGGCTTTTTGATGATCATCCCCCGGCACGAGTCCTCCAGAGAGTGCTGATGCCGGAAGCTCCTCCTCATATCGTATCTTAGTTCATTTTCTGGGTATCCAAGCTAGGCCTTGATCTTCTGCGTAGAAACAAACAGACCCTTTGCCCACACTTTGACATGCCCTCTATACCACTGTGCAGAACTCATTGGAGGTCAGCACACAGTAACTGCTTTTTTTTTTTTTTTTTTTTAATTAAGAGAAAGGAATATTATCAGAAAAGAGTACCTCCATAGCTGATCATCTGACACCCTTTAAGTGATCAACATTAAGGATATTTAAAGCATGCGTTGATCTTTGATTTACCAATAGTTTTATCCTGTTAAGGAGTAATCCCCCTTTTCTTTCTTTCTTTCTTTTTTTTTTTTTTTTTTTAAATTTTTAATCTACACTTACCTGAAGAATACTATGTTTACTATGCTCTCCCCTATATCAGGTCCCCCCTAACAACCACATTACGGTTACTGTCCATCAGCTTAGCAAAATGTTGTAGAGTCACTACTTGTCCTCTCTGTGTTGTGCAGCCCACCCTCCCCTTTCTCCCTCCCCCCCATGCATGCTAATCTTAATACCCCCCTTCTTCTTCCCCCCCCTTATCCCTCCCTGCCCACCCATCCTCCCCAGTTCCTTTCCCTTTGGTACCTGTTAGTCCATTTTTGGGTTCTGTAATTCTGCTGCTGTTTTGTTCCTTCAGTTTTTCCTTTGTTCCTATACTCCTCAGATGAGTGAAATCATTTGGTATTTCTCTTTCTCCGCTTGGCTTATTTCACTGAGCATAATACTCTCCAGCTCCATCCATGTTGCTGCAAATGGTTGGATTTTTCCACTTCTTATGGCTGAGTAGTATTCCATTGTGTATATGTACCACATCTTCTTTATCCATTCATCTACAGATGGACATTTAGGTTGCTTCCAATTCTTGGCTATTGTAAATAGTGCTGCGATAAACATAGGAGTGCATCTGTCTTTCTCAAACTTGATTGCTGCGTTCTTAGGGTAAATTCCTAGGAGTGGAATTCCTGGGTCAAATGGTAGGTCTGTTTTGAGCATTTTGATGCACCTCCATACTGCTTTCCACAATGGTTGAACTAATTTACATTCCCACCAGCAGTGTAGGAGGGTTCCCCTTTCTCCACAGCCTCGCCAACATTTGTTGTTGTTTGTCTTTTGGATGGCAGCTATCCTTACTGGTGTGAGGTGATACCTCATTGTAGTTTTAATTTGCATTTCTCTGATAATTAGCGATGTGGAGCATCTTTTCATGTGTCTCTTGGCCATCTGTATTTCTTTTTTGGAGAACTGTCTGTTCAGTTCCTCTGCCCATTTTTTAATTGGGTTATTTGTTTTTTGTTTGTTGAGGCGTGTGAGCTCTTTATATATTCTGGACGTCAAGCCTTTATCAGATCTGTCATTTTCAAATATATTCTCCCATACTGTAGGGTTCCTTTTTGTTCTATTGATGGTGTCTTTCGCTGTACAGAAGCTTTTCAGCTTAATGTAGTCCCACTTGCTCATTTTTGCTGTTGTTTTCCTTGCCCGGGGAGATATGTTCAAGAAGAGATCACTCATGTTTATGTCTAAGAGGTTTTTGCCTATGTTTTTTTCCAAGAGTTTAATGGTTTCGTGACTTACATTCAGGTCTTTGATCCATTTTGAGTTTACCTTTGTATATGGGGTTAGACAATGGTCCAGTTTCATTCTCCTACATGTAGCTGTCCAGTTTTGCCAGCACCATCTGTTGAAGAGACTGTCATTTTGCCATTGTATGTCCATGGCTCCTTTATCAAATATTAATTGACCATATATGTTTGGGTTAATTTCTGGGGTCTCTAATCTGTTCCACTGGTCTGTGGCTCTGTTCTTGTGCCAGTACCAAATTGTCTTGATTACTATGGCTTTGTAGTAGAGCTTGAAGTTGGGGAGTGAGATCCCCCCTACTTTATTCTTCTTTTTCAGGATTGCTTTGGCTATTCGGGGTCTTTGGTGTTTCCATATGAATTTTTGAATTATTTGTTCCAATTCATTGAAGAATGTTGCTGGTAATTTGAGAGGGATTGCATCAAATTTGTATATTGCTTTTGGCAGGATGGCCATTTTGACGATATTAATTCTTCCTAGCCATGAGCATGGGATGAGTTTCCATTTATTAGTGTCCCCTTTAATTTCTCTTAAGAGTGACTTGTAGTTTTCAGAGTATAAGTCTTTCACTTCCTTGGTTAGGTTTATTCCTAGGTATTTTATTCTTTTTGATGCAATGGTGAATGGAATTGTTTTCCTGATTTCTCTTTCTATTGATTCGTTGTTAGTGTATAGGAAAGCTACAGATTTCTGTGTGTTGATTTTGTATCCTGCAACTTTGCTGTATTCCGATATCAGTTCTAGTAGTTTTGGAGTGGAGTCTTTAGGGTTTTTTATGTACAGTATCATATCATCTGCAAATAGTGACAGTTTAACTTCTTCTTTACCAATCTGGATTCCTTGTATTTCTTTGTTTTGTCTGATTGCCGTGGCTAGGACCTCCAGTACTATGTTAAATAACAGTGGGGAGAGTGGGCATCCCTGTCTGGTTCCCGATCTCAGTGGAAATGCTTTCAGCTTCTCGCTGTTCAGTATAATGCTGGCTGTGGGTTTATCATATATGGCCTTTATTATGTTGAGGTACTTGCCCTCTATTCCCATTTTGCTGAGAGTTTTTATCATGAATGGATGTTGAATTTTGTCAAATGCTTTTTCAGCATCTATGGAGATGATCATGTGGTTTTTGTCTTTCTTTTTGTTGATGTGGTGGATGATGTTGATGGATTTTCGAATGTTGTACCATCCTTGCATCCCTGGGATGAACCCCACTTGGTCATGGTGTATGATCCTTTTGATATACTGTTGAATTCTGTTTGCTAATATTTTATTGAGTATTTTTGCATCTACGTTCATCAGGGATATTGGTCTGTAATTTTCTTTTTTGGTGGGGTCTTTGCCTGGTTTTGGTATTAGGGTGATGTTGGCTTCATAGAATGAGTTTGGGAGTATTCCCTCTTCTTCTATTTTGTGGAACACTTTAAGGAGAATGGGTATTATGTCTTCTCTGTGTGTCTGATAAAATTCCGAGGTAAATCCGTCCGGCCCCGGGGTTTTGTTCTTGGGTAGTTTTTTGATTACTGTTTCAATTTCTTTGCTTGTAATTGGTTTGTTTAACTTTTGTGTTTCTTCCTTGGTCAGTCTTGGGAGGTTGTATTTTTCTAGGAAGTTGTCCATTTCTTCTAGGTTTTCCAGCTTGTTGGCATATAGGTTTTCATAGTAGTCTTTAATAATTCTTTGTATTTCTGTGGAGTCTGTCGTGATTTTTCCATTCTCATTTCTGATTATGTTGATTTGTGTTGACTCTCTTTTTCTCTTAATAAGTTGGGCTAGAGGCTTATCTATTTTGTTTATTTTCTCAAAGAACCAGCTCTTGGTTTCGTTGATTTTTGCTATTGTTTTATTCTTCTCAATTTTGTTTATTTCTTCTCTGATCTTTATTATGTCCCTCCTTCTGCTGACTTTAGGCCTCATTTGTTCTTCTTTTTCCAGTTTTAATAATTGTGATGTTAGACTATTCATTTGGGATTGTTCTTCCTTCTTCAAGTGTGCCTGGATTGCTATATACTTTCCTCTTAAGACTGCTTTCGCTGCATCCCACAGAAGTTGGGGCTTAGTGTTGTTGTTGTCATTTGTTTCTATATATTCCTTGATCTCTATTTTGATTTGTTCATTGATCCATTGATTATTTAGTAGCATGTTGTTAAGCCTCCATGTGTTTGTGAGCCTTTTTGTTTTCTTTGTAGAATTTATTTCTACTTTCATACCTTTGTGGTCTGAAAAATTGGTTGGTAGAATTTCAATATTGTGGAATTTACTGAGGCTCTTTTTGTGAGCTAGTATGTGGTCTATTCTAGAGAATGTTCCATGTGCACTTGAGAAGAATGTATATCCTGTTGCTTTTGGATGTAAAGTTCTATAGATGTCTATTAGGTCCATCTGTTCTAGTGTGTTGTTCAGTGCCTGTGTGTCTTTACTTATTTTCTGCCCGGTGGATCTATCCTTTGGGGTGAGTGGTGTGTTGAAGTCTCCTACAATGAATGCATTGCAGTCTATTTCCCTCTTTAGTTCTGTTAGTATTTGCTTCACATATGCTGGTGCTCCTGTATTGTGTGCATATATATTTAGAATGGTTATATCCTCTTGTTGGACTAAGCCCTTTATCATTATGTAGTGGCCTTCTTTATCTCTTGTTACTTTCTTTGTTTTGAAGTCTATTTTGTCTGATATTAGTACTGCAACCCCTGCTTTCTTCTCACTGTTGTTTGCCTGAAATATGTTTTTCCATCCCTTGACTTTTAGTCTATGCTTATCTTTGGGTTTAAGGTGAGTTTCTTGTAAGCAGCATATAGATGGGTCTTGCTTTTTTATCCATTCTATTACTCTATGTCTTTTGATTGGTGCATTAAGTCCATTTACATTTAGGGTGACTATTGAAAGATATGTACTTATTGCCATTGCAGGCTTTAGATTCGTGGTTACCAAAGGTTCAAGGTTAGCTTCTTTAGTATCTTACTGCCTAACTTAGCTCGCTTATTGAGCTGTTATATACACTGTCTGGAGAGTCTTTTCTTCTCTCCCTTCTTATTCCTCCTCCTCCCTTCTTCATATGTTGTGTGTTTTGTTCTGTGCTCTTTTTAGGGGTGCTCCCATCTAGAGCAGTCCCTGTAGGATGCCCTGTAGAGGTGGTTTGTGGGAAGCAAATTCCCTCAGCTTTTGCTTGTCTGGGAATTGTTTGATCCCACCATCATATTTAAATGATAGTCGTGCTGGATACAGTATCCTTGGTTCAAGGCCCTTCTGTTTCATTGCATTAAGTATATCATGCCATTCTCTTCTGGCCTGTAGGGTTTCTGTTGAGAAGTCTGATGTTAGCCTGATTGGTTTTCCTTTATAGGTGACCTTTTTCTCTCTAGCTGCCTTTAAAACTCTTTCCTTGTCCTTGATCCTTGCCATTTTAATTATTATGTGTCTTGGTGTTGTCCTCCTTGGATCCTTTCTGTTGGGGGTTCTGTATAATTCCATGGTCTGTTCGATTATTTCCTCCCCCAGTTTGGGGAAGTTTTCAGCAATTATTTCTTCAAAGACCCTTTCTATCCCTTTTCCTCTTTCTTCCTCTTCTGGTATCCCTATAATACGAATGTTTTTCCTTTTGTATTGGTCACATATTTCTCTTAGTGTTGTTTCATTCCTGGAGATCCTTTTATCTCTCTCTATGTCAGCTTCTATACGTTCCTGTTCTCTGGCTTCTATTCCTTCAATGGCCTCTTGCATCTTATCCATTCTGCTTATAAATCCTTCCAGGGATTGTTTCACTTCTGTGATCTCTTTCCTGACATCTGTGATCTCCTTCCAGACTTCATCCCACTGCTCTTGCATTTTTCTCTGCATCTCATCCCACTGCTCTTGCATTTTTCTCTGCATCTCATCCCATTGCTCTTGCATTTTTTTCTGCATCTCTGTCAGCATGTTCATGATTTTTATTTTGAATTCTTTTTCAGGAGGACTAGTTAGGTCTGTCTCCTTCTCAGGTGTTGTCTCTGTGATCTTTGTCTGCCTGTAGTTTTGCCTTTTCATGGTGATAGAGATAGTCTGCAGAGCTGGTACAAGTGACCGCTGGAAGAGCTTCCCTTCTTGTTGGTTTGTAGCCTTTTCCTGGGAGAATAGCGACCTCTAGTGGCTTGTGCTGGGCAGCTGTGCGCAGACAGGGCTTCTGCTTCCTGCCCAGTTGCTTTGGGGTTTATCTCCACTGTTGCTGTGGGCTTGGCCTGTCATGCTCACATATTTTGATGGACATTTCATTACACCAACAGCTTGGTGTCCTGGGGCTCTGAATATCTGCTCCCAATAAGAATGTCAGACCCCGTGTACATGCTAAGCCAAAGGGACTTTTCTTGGTGCTCACTCACCTCTGCCCCGCCCAGCTCAGGTGAGCCCCAGGCAGGACAAACTGTGGGGCTGAGGTCGGCTCCCTGAAGTCTCCCTCATCTTTCCCTCCCACCTGGCATTCATTTTGCTCTCGTGGTTAGGTTTACCCAACTCCGGCCTAGATGTGGGCTTTGTCTAAATCCTTCCCAAAGCCCTTTGCCTTATGGAACTACTCAGCTTCCTCCCTTTTCTCAAAGCACTGCTCACAGGGGGCCGTGGTGACGAGCTGCCTTGCCGAAGTGTGAGTGAATGCTGAGGTGCTAAGGCTGCCTTACATCCGGCTCAGGTGTGGATGTTCGAAGGAAGGCAGCAGAGTCAAGGTTCTCGTCAGTCCCAAGTAACAGAGTCCACTCAAGGGAGATGCACATAAGCAGGTGTTACTCTAAAGCCATGGGATATCTGATGGGAGCCAGTGGAAGGAGCGACAGTCAAGTCCCTGCAAGAGACTGAAACAGGGAGCTGACTGACACTAGGCAGGTGCTTGCTCTTTCTCTCTCAAGGACACATGGTAAACTTGGTCACCCGCAGTTCTGCAACTGACTTGTCCTCACTTCAAGCAGCAGCAGACTGATAAGCATTTCTGCATCTTAAATCTAAATTCCCAGGAGAGACTATGATGGGCTCATCCTGGGTCAGTTGTGTGAACTGCTCCAGCCACTATGGTGGGGGTAGGCAGGGCAAGGGAGGAAGGTCACATTGTGCAAACCTGGACGCAGGAGCTTCCCCTTGGTGGGGGAGAAGAATTCTTAGAGAAGGGAGGGTGTGGGCTGGGCAAATGCTCGAAAGGTTTTGTCTTGGTGTTGATCTTCATGTTTAGTGGGGAAGTGGATTTTCCACATCGTTTCATGTAAAAAACCTCAGAGAACATTGAAAGTATTGTTAGGTTCAAATTCTGGATCCACCATTTACTCTTGGTATCATCTTGTTTGTTTATCAAATATATATAGCATTTTCTACATGTCAAACACTGTATTGGTTTAAGTGCTTTACATATTTGAACTTATTTAATCCTCAAAATGATTCTGTATATAGGTATTTATTATTATCCCCATTTAAAGCTGAGAAACCTGAGGTATGGGAAGGTTCAGTAACTGTCCCCAAGTCACACAGCTAGTAAGTGGTAGGGCTGGAATTCCAGCCCTGGCTGTCTGGCTCTTACTATCCCTGCTCTGAGCTCCTATTTTGTGCTGACCTTGGATAAGTAATTTAACTTTGCTGTGCCTCAGTTTCCTCATTTGTATAATGGGTTTAATTCTGCCTCCTGAGTTGTGAGGATTAAAATGGGATGGCACATACAAAGCCCTTCCCCTCTGTATTAGGGGCAGTGTTCTCCAGAAAAACAGACCCAAGTTGTGTGTGTTTATATAAAGAGAGAGATTTATTTTAAAGAATTGGCTCACACAATTATGGAGGCTGGCAAGCCTGAAATCTGCATGGTGGGCCAGCAGGCTGGAGACCCAGAGAAGAGCTGATACTGCAGCTGAAGTCTGAAGACTGTCTGCTGGCAGAATTCCTTCTTGTTTGGGGAAGGTCCATCTTTTGTTCTATTCAGGCCTTCAGCTCTTTGGTTATGAGGCCTGTTTTATTATGGAAGGCAATCTGCTTTACTCAAAGCCCACTTATTTAAACACTAATCTCACCTGAAAACACTCTCACAGAAACATCTAGATAATGTTTGACCAAGTACCTGGCCCCTTGGACCAATCAAGTTGGAACCTAAAATTAACCATACCTTGTAATCATCCCTGGTAGGGGTATGAGGAGTTTGATCTTTTCCTTCCTTCTCAACTCCAGAGTCCCCAGGGAATCATATTCTGAGGGTTGGAGCTGATCATGGCTCAGCCTGTTGACATCCTCAGTTCTCCATCTTGCCTCTTGCTTCATGCGGCCACCCATCATACAGCCACCCATCAATCAGCTGCACACCCAGAGAGCTCCCTCAGCCATAGAACCCTGAGGGCCTCAGCCTGGGACTCCGGCACAGCTCTGGGGTAGCTGGAAATGACTGCTTCCTGAAGCAATCCATCATACATGTGGCACAATTTCCCCAATGATAGTAACCACTCTGCCAGAATGAGTGGTGAGCTAGCTTGCAGATCTGTCAACTAGCCTGGCTTTCATAAGCAGACTGTGATTTAATAAGAAAAAGCCTTGATCAGAAGGTTTGGAGTTAGCTCCAAGCTATGGTTTGCAGTCTACAATGTGGACACCAGGCCTGACCCAGGTCATTCTGGAATCACTCCCCTGGTCACCAGTCTGTGTAGACTGCTCTCTCCCCTCTCCTCTAACTGCAACCTCTCGGAACGCTGGCTTTCAGGGGTGTGGAGAGAAGCCATCCAGGTTCCAGTGAATCACTCACTGCCTAAGACAGGATCAGATAATAATGTGAATGAATGAGTGAATACTTAAAAATAAATGAACTGTGTTCCAATAAAACTTTATTTGGTCCATCCTGATCAAGTTTAATAATGTTTAATAGATCTTTTTAAAACATGAGTAGTAATAACAATTCCTCTGTCATAACAGTTACATATGAACTCCCAGTCAAGGTCAGCAGCTTGTTCCTTTATCAAAAAAGTAAAGCCGCCCCTGAGGACAAATGGCACATGAGGAGCGGTGTACATTTTCTTTTCTTAAAAAACAAGAACAAAAACCCAAACACTTCATATTTATATATTTTATATTTAAAAATTGATCAGTGTGATTAATTCTGCTTTTAAATATAAGTTTCTAACATGTTGCAGTTTTCAATGTACAAATCCTAGTTAGCTGATTAGATTTAAGGTGCTGTTGAGGTGAGGGTGAACACAGCCCGAGACCAACACTGTGGATCCTCTGCTCACAGACTGGCTGGGCTTCCTGTGGGTATCTTTGGGGGTTTTGCGGGGAGCTGAACACCAGTCGTGGAAATAGCAGAGCATTCCAGAGCATTCAGGGACCGGACTATGCTTCTGCAGAGGGCCTGCTGGGCCTCCATACCATCACACCAGGCTCGGTGTGTGCGTAAACCTCTGGGTTTGCATACTCCAAACGCATCCTGGCCTAAGCTGGGAGGGGCATGGTAGCTTTGTTGTGGGGTCCCCATGCTGGTGCCTGTTGGCACCCCACCTTTCACACCCCTTCCTACCTTTCTGGATTTCTTGCCCCCAAGGCCACTTGCTCTCCAGTGCATTTCTTTATATTATAGGGCCTGCTCTATGCCAGGGCTAAATGGATGATCAGAATCAAGGGCGGTATTAATGAAGCATGATAGGTCCTGTGTGAAATCTTCTCTCCTAGCACATTGCTCTAGGGTGACACCTTTTGCTTTCCTCTAAAAGAACGATTTATGCTGAGAACATTAGTTCCTGCAGTGGGCTGGGAGGGGAGTTCCGTGTATGTGGATGGTAGGAGGGGGAGGCAGGCTGGAGGAATTTGTAGAATTGCTGTCTTCAGGCTCACCTGGGTACAACGTCCCCTCGGGAATGAGGGCTGTGTCTTTGTGTCTGTGAGTGTGTTGGGAAAGTGCATTGGGAACCTGCAGGAGGTGTGTGCATAAGCCTGGGAGAATGAGCTTCTATCCTAGACCCCAAAATGGTCTGATCTGAAACAAAGATTTCAGACCACACGGGTTGAGGCAAATACAGGTATGTGGCAGATAGGGGAACAGTTAAGTAGCTGAGGAGCCAGAGAAAATATGCTTGGTGGCGAGGGTAAAATGGACTCAGTTTCCAATTTCAGAATACAAGGAACATTGCTCTGAATAAAAGGTCACATAGATCAGATGGCAATAAACAGGGAAGAATCATCTTGGACCAAGTTTTCTGACTGAAAAGCCACAGTGACCCTAGCAGAGGAAGACGCTGTAGTGACAGACACTGGCCTAGGGGATTCAAGGCTTGCCCTGATACCGAGGCCCTGATCTTCAGCACTTTGCTTCTCTGGGCCTCCCACGGGTCCCTTGAGGATAGCTAGGCCAGAAGCTTTCAACACTATGCCTGTAAGATTCCTCTGCACCAGGCCATCCAGGTCGGGTCTGCAGACTGCTAAGACATTTCTTCCCTGCACACTACTACTTACAAAATGCAAGGGCCCCTTCACTGGGAAAGTGATCAACCCCCAAACTAGGCTCCTGTTCAAACCCTCTCGCAGAGGTTAAAGGCTAGTTATTAAGGCAGTTTAAGAAATAGACATTCCTCTTCCTCCTCGGATCCTTCCTATGTTCCGCTAACCCCAAGGCAGCAGAAAGGGGCGGAAGGGCGATAGAGATGCTGGGGGTGTCCCCCTCCCTGGCAGGCTCGGCTTTCCTGGGTGGCCTCTCCTTTGCTCTGGGGCCTGAAGCTCCCTACGGTACCCTCACCACCTTTCTTTGGAGAAGGCCTCCGTCTGCACGAGATCGCCAGGGTGCTCGGAGATGCACGCGCCATTGAGGTCGCCCAGTTTATTGTCTTGCAGGTCCTCAGGCTTGGTGCAGAGCTTCAGGGCGCGGGAGATGAACACATCCAGGTCGAACTGGGGGCTGGCACCCCCATCGACGGGCGCGGGGAGGTGGGGTGGAGAGGCAGACAGGTGGCACTCGGGACCATCGTTGGGTGGGCTGGCGTGTTCGGGACCGCCCTGTGTGCTCTTGACCCACTGCGCGATCTCCAGGAAGAGGCTGGCCGGCTCGTCCTCGTGCGCCCCGGCATCCGCGGCGGCCACCGCGGCAGCCGGGGGCGCACCGGCCGCCTGCTTCCAGTGCGACAGGTCCAGGATGAGCTTGGGCTCGGAGTAGTGGTGCGGCTTGCTGTCGCGCCACAACAGCTTGTCTAGGTAGGACGGCGACCCCACCTTGTAGTCGCAGGAGCGCCCGCAGTCGGCCTCGAAGGCGCGCTCCATGGACGAGTACGAGTGCTCCAGAAAGCGCTCTGAGCTGCTCTGTGAGTCCTTGCGAGGGTCCACCTGCACGTCCTCCGCCAGCGGCGCAGAGCCCGCGCGCGGATCACGCTGTACCTCGCTCGCGTCCTGGCATCGGTCGGGCCGCCACTCCAAGTCCGACGACAAGCTCACAGGGTACCTGCATGGGTACGGAGGGAATGGCGATCAGATCCCGGACTGGGTGGCTTCGCCTAATGCCTTCCTCCCCACCCACAGGCTGCCTCTCCATTCCTTTCCAGCCCTTCCAATTCTAAGCCTAAGATAGCGGTGAGCCTCGAGGGCTCACGTAGAGGGGCTGACTGGCTTAACTCTTGCATTCTTTTGTATTCATTCAATACGCTACGGAGGTTTGCTGAGCACCTAGTGTGTGCCAAGCATGTTCCAGGCATTACCAGACATAGCAGTGAAGAATACCAAATCCCTGTTTTTATGAAACTTTCGAGCGGGTCCACAGTGCTCCTCAAACTTTGATGTGGACACAAGTCACCTAGGGACCTTGTGAAACTGAGGATCTCGATTGAGGAGAATGGAAGGTGGGGTCTGAGATAATGCAGTTCTACCAGACTCCCAGGTGATGCTGACTCTGCTAGTCCAAGGACCACACTTTGAGTAGCAGGGCCCTATGGAGTGCTTCTCAGCCCTGACTCAGACTAGAATCACCTGGGGGAATTAAAAATAAAATTCCATGCCTAGCCCACAGCCCCCAATTCTGTCTGAGTCAGCAGGTATAGGATAGATCCCTGCATCAACACAGTTTTAAAACTTCCACAGATGATTCTAACGTAAGCCAGGGCTAAGAATTCCTGATCTAGGGATCTGGTTGGTAGCCACGGGCACCTGGCATAGATGCAGCACAGGTGGGGCCTGTGGGAAGATTACAGACACCCTCAGGAGAAGGCAAACATCCTTGGAATTCTGCCCTCTGTCCACTACCCTGTAGCCATGGAGGGCCATGTCAGCCAGCCAAGAGCTGATGAAGGGCAGGCAGACAGGCCATCAACTTGGGTTGAGCCCGCTCCTCCCTGTGCCAGGAGCTCTGTACAGAACCATGGGGAGCCAGCTGGTCATGGAATGATGGGAAGCCCAGTGCTCACACAGGACAATCCAGCCCAGCAAGGACAGGCAGATTTGGCTGTGTGCAGGGGCAGACGCACAGCGGCAGTCTGCATGATGTGGTGTGTGAGGTGCAGGAGGGTCCCAGGATGGCTCACCCTCCTGGTGATGCCATGAGGGTCCAGAGTCACCCCCAGGGGTGAATACTCCCTCCTCCTAAGGGGGTCCTCGAAATGGCAGATATTTCTAGGAGGAAGAGCTTGTGAAGACCCTAGCTAGCCCTTGGCTGCTACACACCAAAAGCCAAACACAGGTTATCTGGAGTCTTCCTAGCAGCTCTGTGGAGTATTATCACCCTACCTTATAGATGAGGACAGGAGCGTTCAGAGGTTAAGCAGTTTGCCCAAAGGAGCAGGGCCTATGGGAAGAGGTTTGTCATCACCTTTGCTGGCCTCCTCCTTCACATAGGAGTGATGGGAAAGGTCTGGAGCTTAAATGCACCAGGTTTAGAGGTGGCCGGAGTTGATGGGCAGTGGTCAAATAAACCTGCTACAGGTTTTCCTGTCATGGCCACAATCAGCATAGGATGAACCTTGCTGAGCCAGCACTCTGTTGTTCAGGGGCCACAGTCAAGGGCAGGCCTAGCAGGGGGTGGCAGAAGAGAGAGTTGTCATTAATCTCTATTTGCTGGCAACTCTTGATAACAACAACTGACAATAACACACTAACAAACCTGTCCAAAAATAGCAATGTTGCCCTGAGCCCCCCTCAGTGCTCTTTAATCTGCAACCCATCATCTGTCAAATGACTGAAAAGGAGAAATTGCTCATCTGTGACTTACGTAACTAGCTGTCACATTCCCACAACAGCGGGGCTCCCACTCAGGCCCCCTCGGAGTCCTAGTTGCCATGCCCTCAATTTCTATTTCTAAACCAAGCAGCCATCAGCTCTCCCTCCCAGGAGCAGCAGATGGTGATGCCCAAACATTTGGCTGCTGATCTAAGAACATCAGAACAGGACATCAGATCATAATATGTCCACACAGAGATTGTGCAAAAATTGTCTTCTACCCAACTCACTGTTAGTGACTTCACAGGCACGCTGTGCTGAGAACGATTCTGAAGCCAAGCCCAGTGTAGCAGGAAAGAGTCCTGTGAATGTTTCACAGTTTCTGACATGGATGCAGACTGGGGAGGGCACCCCCGGGCCAGATATTAGCTATGTGACATGATGCCAATCTCTAACCTCACTGAGCTGGACCATCCTCACGTGTCAGTGAGCAATAAAAATTAACAGCATTCTCAGGTGGTGCAGATGATGGGAACCACACAAACGCATGTGTAGTGGTCAGTTTTGCATTATTTTCTTGCCTGGCACTGCTGGTTGACTTTTCCAGGGAAAATTCCCAGTCTGCCAGGAGTGAGCTCCAACAGTGGGTACTCCTTATATGCTTGCCAAACATTGCAGTGAGCCCTGTGCTCAGTCTACTCGGGATGGGGAGGGAAGCTGGCCTCCCAACCCGCACATGCAAAACACAGTCATCTACCTGCTGTGTATGGGGACAGGGGAGAGAAAGGCAGGAAGCTAAGTTGGGGAAAGTGTCCTACAGGCTATAGAACTTGGGGAAGCGAGGGAAGGGTCATGGTGGATCAGAGGCAAAACAGAAATGGGAGGATGTGAATGTGGGCTTGGGCTCCAGGACTGCACCTGTCCCAGGTGGACAGCTGACTCTGGTTGGCGGCCATCAGCAGGATGTCATCAATCTCATCTTCAATGCGGAAGGGGTGCTGTGAGGTGGGCTCATCCTCAGGGCACGAGTATGGGCTCATGTAGGGGTGCTGCAGCCCCATCTCGGCTGTTAGGCGATCCATGGGGTTAAAGGTCAGGATCTTCTCCAGAAAGTCGATGGCTGTGGGGAGCAAAGCAGGACATGAAGGTCATTTGTTGCCCCCAACCTGCTGAGAATGTGACTCCTCACTATGGTGACATTTGCTGGTGTTTGTGCTTTTCCACTTGTAAAAAGATGTTAGCCATTTTCTTCCCCATGATCCTTCCTACACTCCAGTGACAAATTTAGAGCAATGTTGCTTTTTTGCCTTCACAGATGAATAGAGGCCCTGGGGGATAAAGGGCCTTGCTCAAGGTCACCATCGGTTACAGGTGGTCCAGGGCTAGAACTCTGCTTTATGCTAGATTTCTCCAGAGACAAGGATTGGGGTGTAGGTAGGTTATATGGCAGTGATCCTGGAAGTGCTGGTTGGGGAGCAGGGAAGAAGCCTCTAGAAGACATGCCAATGAGCAGGTTCCTCCTGTGGGCAGCTGGGGCTCCTCTGGGAGACAGTGTGGGACACACCTCACAGCCATTCCACTTGACTGGGGGAACTCGGGGTAACTACATCCACTCCATTTGTCGTGGACTGAGTGCTGCTGAGCGGACGGCAGGTGCTAGCAGTAAAAAGCCTCAGTGGGATGGTCACCGAGGAGGTGAGGTGGCTGGGACAGGGTCTGACAGCCCGGCGCTCCTGTCTGAGTCCAGAGCTCTTTCTACTACACGTTGCCAGTGGAGGTTTGACAAACAAAGTCAAGCAGGCTTGGTATTCAAAATATTTAACCACCAGGCTGAAGCCCTCCTGCTGCTCCAGGCAGTTCCCTTTAATGGCTGGATCAAGGGGAGGTCCTGGGCAGATGCAACCTAGGGCCTCCCAGGAGGACACGGTGATGCTTAGCAGCCTTGCGTGGCGGCTCTTTGCCAATCAGCATGAAAATATATGTCAGGACTGCAGCGGCCAGTTGGGCGCCACGGGCGTGCACTGGCTGAATTAGCCCTGCACACAGGGATTTGCGCCCTTGTTACTGAGCAGGGGCAGGAGCACCCATCTGCTCTGCGAGCTTGGCCTTGGGTTATCTCAGGGCAGGGTCTAGCCTGGAGTTTGTTACTTCTCAGCAATGGAGGCTCACTTAAATCATGACTTGGCTAATCATGTTAGAGCCCACACGGAAGGGACAGAGGTGGCTGAGCTCCAGGCCCAGATTGTCGTCCCCTGGGAAGGCCTCAGCCAACACCACTACCCTGCCCTGCACACCAGCCCTGAATCTCTCTGAGGGGAAACTCATCAGTGATTCAGGAAACTGATGGATTCAGAAGGTCATTGGCCTCCCAGGAGGACATGGTGATGCTCCATGACTCTAGATCAACAGTCAGTGAAGCAGCTGTAATTCTGATTACCACCAAACACCCTGGGGCTCAGGGGGTGCTTCTGGGCCAGGGCTGCAGACCTGAAGAGGACTGTCCGCACAGATTCCCAGGACCGGGCAGAGTCAGGCACTGCAGGGCAGCGCCCAGCTCCAGGCAGGGCAAGCCTTTCCCTCTTTGGGCCTCTGGCCCCCCTCCCAGCCCCTCATACACTGGACCTACTGACAAGGAAATGAGAGAGTGAAAGCTCTAAATGTCAGGAGGCATCATCACCATTATTAGAAAAGACCCAGTGAGCCCTGAATTTGGGAAGTGCCAACCCAGAAGTCCACTCCACTGACTCTAGTAAGGATGAGTCTCCTCCTCTCCCTGAAAGCTGGTCCTCTAGCAGATGCCCAGACATTTGTGTGAAGCCTAAATATTTGAAAACACTTTCTTATGTCAAACCAAAATCTGCCCCTTGGGCTTAAAACCCCTGAGCCTAGCTCTGCCCAGGGTGGTTCCCCCAGAGGGCCTGTTCTCTCTTTCCCATGACTTCTCCTCTCATGTTCCAAGGCAGTGCTGTGTCCCATGCCAGGCCCCTCTCTCCCTGGCACACAGCTGGCCTACATCTCCCAGCAATCCTGCAGTAGATGTAGCTGTGTGATTGAGGCCAGTGGAACAGGGTAGCAGTGATGTGTGTACCCCACTTCCAGGCCTGACCCATAAAAACCTCCTGTGAGGGTCTCTGCTCTCTTCTCCTGGCTCTGCCTGGAAGCTGGTGCCCAGGGGGACCTTGAATGCTACATGTTGAAGATAGCAGACCCCTGACATCCTGGGTCCAGGACAGAGCCCCCAGACCCCCCCACTGTTGGGGCTGGAGGTGAGCCAGGAATCCATTGCTAGCAAGGTAGGCCTGGAGATTTGGGGTTTATTGCTACAGCACTGGCTTGACTCCAACTCATAAACCATCATATCCCACCACCCCCAAACTCCTTTTCTTTGGGCTCAACTTCCCCACGTAAAAATTAAGGCATTTCTAATATCATGAGACTTCAGTACAGAATTGTCCCTTCCTGGGCCCAGTGGATTCCAAACTGGACTTCTCAGAGCCCCAGGGGTTCTGGAGGGATTCTCAGGGGCGTCTCTGGAGAAGGAGAGGCAGGTGGGCAGGGCCCTCAACCCTGCCTCACCCAGAGGACTCCTTCTGCCCGTTGTGTACACTGGGCTTGCTCATCAGACTTGTCTCGTGTGCTATACTTACTTCTTGTAGTAAATAGAGCTCAGAACTCAGTGTCCCCAGGTGGTCTCCAGACCTAGACTGTGTCCTTTGAGCCTCTGAGGACTACAGCCAGAGAGAACCCCCCATCTCTTCCCAGGCCTGTGGGGCCTCAAATGTACAGTGGAGGGGGCTCACCATGGCTCTACTGGGCAGGTGGCCTTGATGCCCTTTCCACTGCTGGTATTTCATTTCAGGGATGCCTCATTACCTTAAAGCCACAGGCTGATTGGGGCCACTTCTTGATGGGGAAGGATATGGAGACTGCTAGTCTGTACCCCATGTCTGTTCTCCTCTTTCATATAATGGACACAAAATGGCATGAAATAAATAGCCATTTCATAGCCTCCGCTGCAGTGAGGTGGGCCATGTGACTAAGTTCTGGCTGACAAGACATAGCGGAGGTGAGGTGTACAAATTCTGGCTCGTGACCTTAAGGGCAAGGGGATCTGCCCTCAGTCCCTCCTCCCTGCAGGTGGTCAGGGCAACATTCTAAGATGCAGCACGAGACAGAAGGAGCTTTGCTCCCTAGATGACTTTGTAGAGCAGGTCCACTGTATTGGCTCTGGACTGTCTTACACAAGATTATATGGATTATTATATAAGAGAGAAATAAATTTAACTTCTTTCCTCTCAAATAAGAAACAAAGTTTATTTAATCAATTGAGAATTTTGGTCTCTTTTAAAACTGGCTGAACCTATATCCTACCTAACGCATGGGTTTCTCAGGAAGCCTCTGGCCAGTAGGAGGCCCACTGATAATGTAACATCTAAGATGGTGAAGCAATAATCCTATGCCCAGGGCTTTACAAATTCTATTTGACTTAATGCTCATAACTGCCCTATGTGAGGCATGTTATTATACTCATTTTATAGTCAAAGCAACTGAGATGCAGAGAAGTCAAGAAACTTGTCCAAGGCCAAACAGCTAGATGCTGGTGGAACTGGGCATTGAGTCTGGGCCTGGGTGTCAAGCTGATAAAACTCATCTTCTCTGCATCACACTGTGCCTTCCAAGGGAAGACAAGTGAAGGGGGATGAAGGAAGGGAGGGAGGAAGGCAAGTGAGAAAGAAGGAAAAGGAAGCGAAAGGGGGGAGAATCCGGAGGACCACTAGCTGAGGGCTGCCTGATGGCTGACTCCAGGGGCCAATAATCCTCAAGCTAGAGGTAGCCATGGTGAATGCCCACTATCGCAGGGCCCCTCTTCTGTGTCTAGGGACTGTGCTTGGTCATTTTGGAAGGAGACACCTGCCACTGCCCCCCCCAAGATGAAGCCGAGCATGGCCTCGGGATGCTGGCCTGGCTTTCAGGCTCAGGTACCTTCGCTGTTCACTTCGGGGAGCAGCTTGCGCAGCGGCCTCTTCACCTCCCAGCTGCTGTTGATGAAGGAGGGCATCACCCTGAGCAGCTCGTCCTTGTCCTCCTCCCGGACCACGGGGATGGTCTCCAGGATGAGCTGCATCTGCTCCAGCTCGTGAGCCCCTGGGGAGCCAGATACCAGATGGGTATGAGTGATGCCCGAGTGGCTGGGGTGTGTGAAAGCCCCAGAGTGGCTTCAGGAGACCTGGGAGGGGCAACACAGGCCAGTGGGAGCAGCACTAGGATGGGAGCCAGGGCACCTGTGTTCTGATCTTCACCGTGCCACTAACTTGCTGTGTGACTGTGAGCAGGTTGCTTGCCATCTCTGGGGCTTGGCTTTGTCAAATGTCTCTGCCTCCGGAATGGACCAGTCTGATATAGTGACAGGAAGGGCCTGGCCCAAGGCTCTCTAAGTTCTCTTTCACACATGCCTCTCTGCATGTTCCTTACCAGGCGGGGGAGGAAGTGACTGTAAGGCTAGGACTGGGCCTCACTTTTGGTTTTCAATGTCACAAATTGGGTTTGGAATGTCTCTAGAGCACACTGCCTCTGAGCTCCTGCAGAGGGAGGAAGACAGGCTATGCCAGGTGTGCAGGCAAGTGTGGTGGGGGACAGAACAGAGTCAAGCATTCATTCACACCTTCATTTAGTCATTCATTCTCTCACTCAACGAATAATTATGTACTGAGCATCTCCTCCCTGACAGGCATCATGCCAGATGCTGGAAATGAATACTGTTCTTATCCAAAAGAAGCTTCAGTCTTTAGGAGTCTTAGAAACTCATCTCATCTTCTATACGCAGGCGATCACTGACGCTGTATCAGAGCGCTGGCACTGCTGGTTCGGGTCAGGGCTCCCTCCTTGCTATTGCTCTCTGACCTCTAGGTTGTTCTTCCATTACTTCCATTTTCCCTGTTTGCTTGAGTAGCCTTTCCACTTATCCTTAACTAAGGTTCTGCTTGCTCAAGAAGTCCCCTGACTTATCCAGCTGCACAGAGGCCCGTCCTCTTACCACTGATGCCTATGGTGGTCCAGAAGCTGGGGCCCCAGGGTGGGGCTCTTCCAGGTGTCCCCACCATGCCCTGTGTGGTACTAAGTCTAAGTGAATGCTCTATTCTGAAGGGGTCCCTTTGGCCTCTCCCTACAGTGGGTCAAGGAGGGTCAGCTCAGGGACTCTGAGAGCCCCTGTGGGATCCCTTCTCCAAACGAGCACTTGCTGTGGCAGGGAGAGAGGAGGAAGGGGCTGAACATGTATGATGGGCGTTTTCAGCGATCAATCTCAAGGTGCTCAAATACAAGTGGTTACTTGAGTTTGAAAGTTCTGTCCTCAAAAGGCTATTTTTAGCCTCCCCAGTATTTTGCCTGAAATGATAATAAGGTGCCTCTAGGCAGTATCATAAAAGCCACAGCAGTAATTTCAAAGGGAAAGACTAGCATTTTTTGTGATTAGCAGGTTCTTTGCACTGAGTTCACAGAACAGCCCCAGAAGAGAAGGAAGGAGGCACGGTTAACAACTTACCGGCAAACAGCATCCTCCCGGTGAGCATCTCAGCCAGGATGCAGCCAGCAGCCCACATGTCTATGGCTTTGGTGTAGTTGTTAGGGGAGAGGAGCAGACGTGGTGAGCGGTACCACTTCGTCACCAGCCCTTCTGACAGATAACCCTAGAAGACAAAATGTCCCGGTTCCAATGATGGGCCATTTGCAGATACTGCCCCTCCCGACCCCCACATGCCCTTTCTTGTTTCGTACCACCTGGAGACAGGACCCCTTTCAGGATCCTTTCACTTTTGATCCTTTCCTCTGGCTCTTGAAGGAGCATTAGGGAACAGAAGTCAAGTTAGAGGGGCTCAGGCTGGTTGGTGGGGCTCTGAGTCTTTGGTGGGGGAACCTCATGAAGCCCTGGCATTCTCCTCCATAGAAAGGGATGCAGGATACTAATGCCTCAGGAGGAGTGATTTCCCACCCCAACTCGCTGTAACTATGCCAAACAAATTTACCCTCGTCTAGTAAGACAGATAAATAGGAGCCATACTCAAGTTCATTACCACTATCAACAGAGTAATGATGAGACTAGAATTTCATTTAGCCAGTGGCTGAATCTCAGAAATAGTCAAACGTTTGGAGTCAAGCCAGTTGCTTTGGTGCTTATGTTTAGAAGTAATGTGACTGTAATGCCAGATGCTAAGCCCCTGCTGACAATGAATAAGGCCAGCTTCATAATGGGTACAGGTGAAGGGCATATGGACACAGCCCTAAATGGCAGAGCAGACACAGCTTTGGTTGGCCCAGAGGATTCTGGGATTTCTACAAAGTGTCTTTTTTGGGGATGGATATTCTAGCTGATTTTAGCCATTGTTCAAATGGTTTGTGATCTGGGATAGAATCCCTTCCTATGAGGTTCAATGATGACATAGGTGTTAAGCATGGATAGGGAAATACAGCCAGGCAATTTGGAACTTGTTCTCTATGTAATTTAGAAAGCTGGCCCAACAACGAAACCTGGGACACATCCATTTGGATTACCTGGAACAGTCTCTCCAAAGTGAGAAAACAGACCCATACGGGGGTCAAGGTGAGACCACTGAGATGAAGGGGATCCGATGTGAGATTCCAGGGATGGGCGAGTTATTTCCCATATTCTGATGTAATTTCTTGTTTAGTGTTCAAATTTTCCCTTTTATTCATGTAAAAAACATCACAGACTCAAGTTAAAATAAATGCAAAGGTAAGAAATCCAAATACCCAGGAGCTTTTGATCAATTAATCTGAAATCTCTTCATTGGTTGAGCAAAGATTTATCAAGTGTTTAGAACCTTTCGAGAGCCCCGCAATTACAACAGTTTACTCTCCTCCATGTCACATATTTCTTTAGAGGAGGTTCTCAAACTGCTGGAGGGAAGCAGGAAAAGGAAAATACTCAGCCAGAAATGACTACAGCATACCCATTCCCTGGCCTCAATGCTCCAGCCCAACCAGAACTCCTTCCAGATGTGGAAATGTGCCCCTCTTTCTCTCTCCTTTGGGCCGCTGCAGATGTACATTCCCTGGATGGATGTCCTCATGCCCACTGCCCTCCCTGTCTACACACTCAAATGGGCTTCCTCTCAGAAGCTTCCCGATTCTCTGCGATGAGGATGGATGCCTCTCCAGGGAGCTCCATGGTCCCCATTTGGCTACTGTTTCTTCACTTCTCTGCCATCCTCCACTCCTGGGGGGACCTCATGGGCAGCAGCTGTATCTTGATTCACAGCCATTTCTGCAATGCCTCGTCCCCAAGTCTGCATCCTAGGAAGTGTTCAATAAACACTGTTGAATGAATGAATGGGGAATGTCTGAACCCCCTTCAAAATGAAGCACTTCCTGCAGGGACCACTGATCCTCAGACCTGACTTGACTAAGAGAGTTCCACTTTCAAGGGTGGGTGTGGAGTTGACAGAAGTTGCCAGCTAGTTATGCCTTTGCCTTGTTCCAAAAAGGACTGGCAAGTGTAAGTAATTATTTTTAGATCAGGGGTCTTGAGGTATAATTTACAGGTAGTAAAATGCACTCTTTTTAGTTCTAAGAGTTTTGACAAAAGCATAGAATCATGTAGCTACCATCACAAGGTATATAACAATTTCATCATCTCAGACAATTCTCTGGTGTCCCCTCTAGTCACCCTCTGCCCTCAGCCTCCTGGCAGCCACTGTTTCCTGCCTCTCTAGGTTTGCTTTGTACAGAACATCATATAAATGGAATCACAGTGTGCAGCCTTCTGAGTCTAAATTCTTTCACTTAGCTTAATGCACCAGACTCATCCATGCTGTTTTACATTTAGTAGTTTGTGAGGGGGTTAAGTATGATTCTAAACATTACAGAGACAAGCCAAACTGTCTATAAAAGTTCACTTCTGGGTGGATGGGTTATAAAGAAAGAATGGCATGAATTTATTTGCCAGTCAGAGGCTGAAACTGTCAGAGGAAGACTAAAGCAGCCATCACTGAGAGGGGAGGTGACACAAGGTGGGTTTTCTGCTATGTTAGTGAGTGGTCTTTAGGAAAGGAACTCCTATAGTTAACGCCTGCTCCTCTGCAGCGTCTAGGGCTGAAGTGGGGACCGAGGGGGGCTTCCTTCTGAAACACCTGCCCTGAAAGTTAAAGAAAGAAGTTCAAGTGGGCAAGGCTGCTGCTGGGCCAGAATTATCGGCCAGGTCACGCTAGCAGCTGAGACAGCACCCCGGGCTCTTCCTAACCTCTGAGTGAAAACCAAGCACCTGCTGGATTTTTGTTAACCGCTAGCTGTTTCCCTATGGACACCTGTCCCTCAAGCCCTTTAGAAAATGTAAAGGGGATTTACTGGTTTGTTTCAGAAGCCACTGGGAAGGACAAAATGTGGGAAGTTGCAGTGTCTTCAGCCAGGCTCTGGAGCAAGAGGAGCCCTGGGAAGGGGGGTGGTGACAAATGGGGGAATCCATTCCTGGGTCAATGGGGAAGCCATGCAGGTCCCATCCTCGGCTGAGATGAGCCCTGGGTATCTGAGCAGGAGAGGCTCTGGGGCCCCCAGCATGACACTGGTGATCTGAATTCAAGAGAGGAGTTTCAGTTGAGTGGATGGAGTGAAAAGTCAAAATTTTCTAGAATAAAAAACTGTAACTTTAAAGAGTACTAAGAAATGGAAACTCAATTTTATCAGGAGGACTCATAAATCAGTAAGTATATTTGCTCAGCAAATATCCTTAAGTGGCTTTCCTGCCAAGGCCTGGAGGCTGTGCATAGTTTTAGTTCCATGTGGATGTAGAGGAAACTGCCCTCGAAGCTCTGGTCTCCAAGGGGTTCCCAGGTCTTCAGGCTAACAGAGGAGGAAGTGGGTGGGACAGCAGGCAAACGCTCGGCACACTGCTGCCTGAGCTGCAAGGCCTTGCTTCTCTGAGGACAGGAAGCCTGCTGTCCCACAGTCCACGTGTCGCCTCTCAGCTCATAGAGGCAAGACTGGAGTTGCCCTTTCCCAGCGTCCCTTGGGGTTCCTGTGAGAAGCTGACTCTGGAGTGCTATGGGGAGGCGGTGGGACAATGTTTCCTGTCTAGACCGTGTTGGGAAGCCTTTGGGCCTTCCTTAGCTCTTGCTCCAACCCCCCACTTTGCGGTCCTGGAGTCTCCTTCAGCCAACAGGAGGCCTTGACTTTGACAGCTTCATGGTGGTTTGGGAAATCATCTAGTAGCAGCTGTCCTGGTAAGTAGGGGTCCCCAACAGGAGGGAGGGTGTATTAAGCTCTGAGCATTCTCTTTGCAGAGGGAGCAGGGGAGCTGCACTCAGTCCCAGCTGCCTGCCAGGGAATTCAGAACAGCCCTGCTCAGGTTCACCCCGGAATGGTGGCCTCCTCCGCTGCGGTGCAAACCAGCCCTGACTGAGCTGCTTGCTCTCCATGCCTCCACCTGCCCTCGCCTGAGCTCATGCCTGGGGGTCAGAAGGTGGTGGGAGAAGGCCTGACCCACTAAACCTTCTACTTTACCCTTTAATGATAATGTGCCTACTGACCCCTCCCAGGGATAGGTGAATTTAAGTGGGGACAATGTTCTCCCAAGAATAATAGCCTGGTCAGCTGTAATGCTGTGCGTGTGGTGGAGGGATAACAGGATGGACAGGGTTGTTTCTCTCCTCACACTGGATGGCTGTTTAGGGCTGCCCCCATTTCCAGGCCAGGATGGAGAAGGGCTCTGAAAGGCCCACCTTCCCAGCCAGCAGTCACTGGCGTGTGTCCTGGGAGCCCAACACACGTCATCCCCTTACAGTGGAAATGCAGATCATCTTTGTGTTCTTTAACATGGTAAGAGAGATGAAAGACTCAATATGAAAAGATGGCTGGAAGGACCAGGGAATGACCTTGGTCAATGTGCAGACAGGGCTTGCTCTGTGCTGGGCACTGCATGAGCGTTTTATGTGAATTCATTCTGCAGTCCTGCATCAAGAAGCTCTTTGTGGAGCAACACAACTTGGCCAAAGTCACATGACTGAAAGTGGTTCAGGATGTCCGGTTCCAGAGCCTATACCTTAACCTGCATGTTGCAGGACCTCCTCCGCCATGCATACTAGAGTCAATGGAAACAGCGAGGGAGAGGCATGTCCAGGGTGCAAAGGGGTGATGTTTTGTCCTGAGGTGGGTGAGCAAAGGCTGAGTTGGGCATGATACGTGTAGACATCTTAGATAGCTGTGTTGGGGAACATTCCAGGTGGTGAGGGGGAGCCAGTGTGAACAAAGGTAGGAGTGAGTAAAGACCTGTGCTTGGTGGACAGAGGGCTATCTGGACATGTGGACAAATGGGACATAGGGGAGCAGCTGAGAAGAATGACCTTTGTTCTAAAAGTTAGCAGTTCCAAAGACACACATCTGAGAATCAGGGAAGTGCTTATGAGATTTGCCATTTGCCCAAAGCCACCGACGTGGGCCATCCTATCTTCATCCTGAATGAGCTCCTCTCCAAGTGTAAGGACCCCAGGAAGAACAAAGGGAGCCGTGGAAGGTTGCAGAGTGGGAAGGCAGGACTGTAGATAGGACAGGACTTTCAGTGTAGGCTATGAACAGGCCACCTGCCTCCTGCTTTTCTTGTTTGCCCCAGGCAAATTGGAGAGCCTGGTGGTCCAGCCACTGCTGATAATGACTAGCGGGTGGGGTGTCTGTGGATCAAGGTGGCCGCAGGCTCTGCACTCTGTCCCTCACAGCCTCTCCAGGCTTGCACATTGGGCTGGCAGCAAAGATGCTGCTCTCTGAATAGGAGGGGGTTAAGGGCTCAGGAAAGTCTTGGGCACCATGCTTCCTTGGGAGGGGATAGGAGCACATGAACGCAGGCCTCTCTGATCTAGAAGAAATCAGGTCAAGGGGAATAGAAGTCAGGCTCTGGAGAAATAAAACTTTAGCCTTGGGTCAGCTGTGATTCTTATGGACATGCCTGTTCCCAGAAGACCTCCTGGTGGGTGTGCTGTGGTGATCAAAGGCATGTCACTCAAGGGATGGGAAAGACTGGGCACTTTGAGCCTGGAGGCTGTAGTTGGGAGTGAGGGGTGGGCGTGAGAACTGCCTTTAGTTTGCAAGGCTGTTATATGGACAAGGACTTAACCTTGTTCCCTGAGGCTCTGGGGACAGATGTGAGGCAAAGCGGGAGACAGAAGTCGATGCCGTATGATAAAAATAGCTAACATTTACTGAGACCTCAGACTGCTCTAACCACTTCATACCCTCATAGCAAACCAACAAGGTAGCGACTCTCATTGTAGTCATCTTACAGTGAGGCATCTGAGGCCCAGAGAGGGCAACCAACCTATCCATGGTCACACAGACTGTAAGTGGCACAGTTGGGATTCAATCCCAGGCTGTGCAGATGTAGCACCTTGGATCTGAATACTCGGCTCTACTGCCTCGCACATAAGAGAGCCCTCTAAAGCCCTGGGCTGTCCAACAGGGGACTGGGCTCCTAACAGGCACAGCGTGGACAAGTTTGTGGAGAGATGTGCCAACACCACCCTCCTGCTGAATCCAGAGCTCAGCTCCTCAGGCTTGGTGTGCATGCAAATTCTTGGGGACCTGGACTGATTACATGCAGATTCCATTTCATCACAAGGTATTGTCAGTGCTGAGGCCAGATGACCAGTCTTGGACCAGCAAGGCCCTAGGTGATCCTTAGTATCCCAACTGCCCTAAGGATTTCAGATGTGCCTAGGTCACAGGCCAGGCAGATTTCTCAAACTGAGCAGCAGACTGACCTATAATAGGGGTTAATTCTTTGTGTTACAGACACTCATCAAAAGATGCTTTAGAAAAACAACACCCTCCCAGAGGCCTAGTTTAAGCAGAAATATACGGCCTCCCTCTCTGCAGTCTTCTCCCTCTGAAGGTATAATTCTTATTTGTGCCAATATCCACATCAGGCATGTTAGAAGCCTTTTTAGAAAGAAAACACCACGGCCAAATAGGTTTTCTTATTGCTGACTCCAAACTCATTCTATTAAACTCATTTCCATGAAAATATTCAGCAGGGAATCTCTCAAGCTGAGGGAAGGAACACACAATCTTAAAAGTCCAGCGCACAACAGAATTATTGGTAAGTCATTGGGTATATTATTTATGCAGCTACAATACACATGGGTTTAGAAATAATGTGGTTAAATCAGCTGCACTGAGTTTACATTACCTTCAGCAAGCCATAAATGCTGGTCGGCTGCCCCCTTTCTCAGGACTGCCCCTTCCTAGTCCATGCTCCTGGGGATCCTGCATGGTGAAATTCACCATCTAGTCCCAGGTTTCCATGGAAATCAACTGAAAGCCCAATTAAGTTCTTATAGTCTCACAGACCCCATGTGCTTACTTCCCTTTACATCTTAAAAAACTATGATAGAACTGCTTTTTAAAAATAATTTATCTTTAATTTTGGTAAGGGACACATAACATAAAATTCACCATCTTAATCATTTTTAAGTGTACAATTCAGTGGCATTAAGTACCTTCATATCGTTGGCCAACCATCACTACCATCCATCTCCAGACCCTTTTCATCTAGCAAACTGAGTCTGTACCACTAAGCAACTTCCCATGGTCCTTCTCCCTGACCCCTGGCAATCGCCCTTCCACTTTCTGTCTCTGTAAATCTGACTACTCATAGATGTGAAATCATACAATAATTTGTCATTTTGTGGCTGGCTTATTTCACTCAGCATAATGTCCTTCCTGGTACTTTGAAACAGTGGGGAGATGGGGGCAAAAGGGGTGGGCTTCTTTTTAAAAAGCATTTTCTTGAAATGTGGTTTCTCATTCAGCTAGAGCTTACTCCCTCAGATAACAGCTTTGGACATTATCCTCAAGGGGCCCAAATAATGAACTCTACTACAGTTCAAAAACATGACCACATGTTTTGTTTGGAGATGTATCAGGATCGCCAGTGCTAATCCCATCAGCCTTGCCAGGACGGGCTGCAGGGTTGGCTAGAGAGGTGGAGGGATGGAAGGCTCTGTCTGGCGGCTTCAGCCTCAGTTTCCCCATCTGTTTGTGTCTCCCAAGCTTTCCTCCTTTCCTCTTGGGGGCGCTAGAGTCCCAGGATGCTGCATCACAATTAGCAACCTTTAAATGAGGGTCCCTGCTGGGCCAAAGTGATTAATTTTTAATGGACCGGCCTGTGAGCAAACGGCTCCTTTTAGGAAGATGCAAGAAATGCTGGGCCATAATTAGACATTTATCTTGCCGACTTTCAAGAGGAATCTGGAGGCACCCTGGAGCAGCTGCTCTCAACCCTGCTACAAGTTAGGCTTCTAATCTGGGGCATTTAAGAAAATCTGGATGCTCCAGCCACTCGCCCTCCCAATCATATCAGAACCTCTGGGGGTGGGCCCGGGGAATCAGTAATTTCTAAACTCTCCAGGTGATCCCAACATGGAGCCATACTTGAGAAAAAATGTCCTAGAGATCTTCGTTCACCTGCTTTGGAAAAGTAAGCTGTATTTTCATGGTTCCCCAATTAGTGCAGGCTTCTATTTCTAGCTCCACTTGACATGAATCCTTGAGCAGCCACAGAGATTTTCTCCAGATGACTGACCCCCAGCAAGTGCAAATTTACTAGAAAGCAACCATTAATAACAATAGCTGCCATTTATTGAAAACTTACAGTGTGCCAGGCATTGTGCCAAGTACTGTTTTATTATTATTAATGCATTTAATTATCAAATGACCCTATGAGAAGTGTAGAGAGAAGTGAGTAACTTGACCAAAACAGATTAGCTAAAAATTGGTGGTGCTCAGATTCAGTCCCAGCAGTGAACAAAAATGAAGTCCCTGATACCATGGAGTGTAAATGTTAGCAGAAGACAGCTGAACAAATGAATGTGTCTATGTCTGCAGGAGACCAAGCTAGGAATAAGAATAAAGCAGGGTAAGAAGCTTGAGTGATGGGTTGGGTGGGTGGTCTGGGAAAGCCTCCATGACAAGGTGACACTTGAGCAGAGAGCAGAGTGAATCAAGCGGAGTGACCGTGGGCCATGTCGAGGAAGAACACCAGGGAAGCGGGTTTCTGAGCCCCAAGTCTTCCCTTTCTGCTCCCCAGTCCCCAGATGAGGACAGTGCTCTCAACTTTCTCCTCCCACCTAGCAAACCTTCCTCTCCGATCCCTCACTAATATCTAGGTATAAATAAGTGAGAAATCAGTGGGGCAGGGAATTTGTTTTGCAGTTTGTTGAGCACAAGGGATTTCTCCCAGCATTTAAGCTCAGTTGACCTCCTGGCAATCCTCTAAGGTAAATGTTTATTCTTTCACTTAATATATGAGGAAATTATTGCAGGCCCCTCTTCTCTGCCTGGCTTACCTGGCAAGCTTTTGTGTTCCTGGATCCCTTCATCTCCAAATTCACAACTGTATAGTAGGGGAGGCCCTGAAGGTGGGGACTCCCCCCCCATCTCTTTGCAGTGCTCAAGGTGGGTGTTCACTTTAAATGTGATGAGTTAATGGAAGAAAAATTAAGCTAAAGGAATGGTTGCTATGCCCGAGGTGGAATTTCAGGAACTGACCACTGGCCCTGAGGAGATTACTGTGAAGTTTGTTGGCCATGTTAAAATCACAGGACAAAAGTAGTGGTCACATGCAAGTCCAGCCCTCTGACACCTAGGGGCTCCCTCAGGTGTGGGTGTGACTGCGGATTTGTATTTAACATTATTTTGGTGCTACAGGGTGGTAGCTCAGCCGTTTTGCCGGGGGACCAGCCTGGAGGTCAGACTCAGCGCTTCATTGCACCCCTTCCACTTCCTCTCAGAGAGAGTATTAACCCCAAAGCACTTCAGATTAATGTGTGCAATAATGATGAGTATCTGCCAGGTGTTGACCACATGCTAGGTACCACCCCACGCTCTCTCCATGTTCTTTCATTTGATGATCATGACAGTCGTGTGGGCACTGTCACTGTCCCTGCTTCATGGGAGGAGCTCAGGCAGGGAGCTCAGCAACAGCACCAATGCCACCAAGCCCCTGCAGGCAGTTCAGTCCCTAAAGTTCCTCTTCTGCTATCAGCCAGCCCATGTCTGCCCTTCCCTTCATGGTGGTTCACAGGCCATCCCTCCCCAGAGAACAATTCTCCCCCTTTCAGCCTGAAAAACACACTCAGAAGAATAAAAGGACCTCCCGTGAGCTCCGCTTTCCCGAAGGCTCTGGGGTATAAACATCCACCTTTGCTGAAGACAGCTATGATGGAATCAATAGACTAAGAAAAAGAAAAGGGTAAGTTGTGGTCAATGTCTTGCTTTCTTTCATGGATGCAGGACAGGTGGAACATTGAAGGGTGTGGCAGATTTTAGAGCCCCGGGTGGTTAATTACACAAGGGCTGTCTGTGGGAGGGGACTGGGGCTGGGCCCAAGAAGCTCACCTAAAGGTGTCAGGACTCCCCCTCTCACAGGATCCTGAGAAGGGCAGAAGCCTGGGGAAGGAGGCACTGGTCAGCGTGGGGCTCCTGCTGCCAGAAGGCTTCCTGCCCAGGGCCCAGCCTAAATGTAGGAAGTAGCTGCCTAC
Organism: Manis javanica; assembly: GCF_040802235.1. Taxonomy (NCBI): domain Eukaryota; kingdom Metazoa; phylum Chordata; class Mammalia; order Pholidota; family Manidae; genus Manis; species Manis javanica. The sequence continues at coordinate 104,185,854 of NC_133164.1, read as the reverse complement.
AGAATGTGGTAGAAAGAACCAGAAAAGCCCTGCCACCTCTGAATTTGGCTCCTGCCTGTCCTGGTGTCGGAATGTCTCACCTATGGGTCACTGCTTTTAGTTAAGGCATGTTTTTCAAAGTGGGTTCACATCCCAAAGACACTAAAGGGGGAGATAAAGGTGGGCAGACCAACTCTCTGGGACAGGTTGGCCACAATCAGCAAGTTTACAGCAGTCTCAGGATCCCCCGGGCAGGAATTCAGGAGGCACCACACACCACACCTCTTGGTCCACAGGATCGTTTCTTTCTAGGTGCATCCTGTGGACCAGTCTAACTCTTGTATACTTTCTCAAGTACACGCCTTGCGAAATACTGGGTAAGGTCCTTGTTAACACCTTTACCTGGGAGAGGAAGCACTGACATGTGAGCCCGTTGTCTTCCAATACATTAGCAAGGACTGATGTCATGGCTCCTGCTGAACATGTTCTGTGTGAACAGAAACTCACACTGCCTCCCCCACTTATCTCTGAGCCCCTGAGGGCAGGTACCAGTTGGACCTGCTGTGCCTGCTGGGGCCTGCAGGCAGGGAAGGCTAAAGGCAGGGTGATTGCATGTTATAAAAGCAATCAGGAATGCCAGCTACAGTCAAGGCAGAGGTCTGGCCCTGAGGGTAGGGCTCGCAGGCTGCTGGAGGCTGGTAGGTAGCACTGTCCCCCACCCCCCAGACCAACTCCAGTCCCTTCTCCTCTGTCAGGGTTCGAGCCTAGCTCTTGGCTCAGTAACCCTGTGTGACCCTGAACCTGGGATGGGTGTTCTCTCCCTGGTGGCTGGGCAGCTTCTTGCCCTAATCACATTATTAATCAGGGATCACATCTTCCTTCTGTGGAAACACTTCTCTTCCTGGAAAAACTGCAGGTCCCCAGCCCATGTCCCACTTTGGAAGTGCCCCACATGCTGAGACATTGCCCAGGTCACCAGGGAATTCTGGTCCATTCAGGGGCTTTGCTGGCAGGTGTTTCTCATGTTTACCGGGGGGTCCTGCCCCATGTGCTGTGCTCTGAGTCGGGGCACTGTCCTCCGGGAGCTCACAACCTAATCTGGGCAGTGAGTTTGCTGGTTTGACTGCAAAGACAATCATTAAACCAGAGACAGTCAACACAGGCCGAGGAGGGAGGCAGGGTGGGACTGTCACCATGTGAAGAGCAACAGAAAGAGAGCTGGCAGGGATCCAGGCTTGCGGGGGACCCTCAAAAAATACAAAATTATGAACATGGAATTAGGCTTCAAACTGAGTATTTATTTTTGAATGAGAAAATTGCAGCAAATTAAAAATGAGACAAAGCTGACAAACACTACAGACATCACAAATACAAAAAAGTATCGCAGTTACTAACTAGACGCTTGGCAAATCCAGGTAGCAAACTCGGAATGTACTATTCTCTGATCATTGATGACTATTTTGTAATATAATTTTTCCCAGTCAGAATTCAAAGAGAACTCAGTCTTTGAGAGATAACTGAAAAGACAACTCAGTCTTTCCTTTAATAGGCTTGATACGTTAGTACTATTGATGGTTTATAAATTTCTATCAGTAATGTCATATAAATTTTCAGGATTATTGTCAAATCTGGGGAAAACTGTATTAAGTATTTTTTTTGTATATGAGCTGTTGGATTTGGGGGCATTTCTAGTTTTTCTGTGTGGTGACTGAACTTCTATTATTTAACGTAATGACGCTCATCAGCCAAACTGTCCGCAGTGGCCTAGTGATAGTCACATATGATGAGTTGTAGGGTGGGTCCAACTTCTTTTGTGCCACGACACTCCAGGAGTTGATTTGGTGGGCCACAGAAGGATTCTTAGAAGATATTCCTACACCAAGACAGCTGGCAATAACTGAACTGTATATGGGAATAATTGCAAACTATGCAAACATCCCAGTGTGCCCAAACTCAGGGCATTCCTGGCCCACCTCCTCTTAGTCAGATGCCCCGAAGGCCTGCCCAGGCCGACACCACCCAACAGGAGGGGCAGTGTGTTGGAGGGCTGAGGATGGGAACAGAGCCCTTCCTAACAAACTGCTTCCAAAGTATCTTACTTTGCATATATTAAAAAATGCACGACCACGTGAAACCATTGTCAGGGTCCCTCCAGGGCCTCAGGAAGGGTTGTGCAAGTGTGAGGCCCTGAGTCGAGAGACTCGTGAAACACCGTGGCAAATGCAGCTCTCACCAGGGGTAAACGGGGTCAAAGACGAGGTCAATGGCCAAGGAGGATAGGAAGGCATGTTGTCAGGATTTTCAAGAGAGAAAAGCAGGTACATGTTCTAGGAACCTTTCTCAAAGTAAACCATGGCAGGGCCTGTGTTCTCATATGCTGAGAGCTTTCCACCTCAGGTCAGTGGTCGGGTTTGAACATCATGTTTCTGACTCTCACAGACTATAGCCCTGAGGTATCAAAGGGAGGCGGCAAGTCCGTCACGAGGCTGATGGCTGTGGGCCACCTAGGGCGGCCATTAGAGAACCTGCATCCAGCAAGGCTGGGACATCCACAGGGGAGGTCATTCTGACTGGCTGAGTCTTCAAGGGGCAGAAGATCCACCCTGTGTGCACACCATCCCATGTCTTGATTTTAATCATTTTGGATAGGAATGTTCCCAAAATATTAAGGGCACCATTTTGATAGTTCTAAAGTTCTCTCTTTCCCATTCTTTTTTTCTTTTCAAACAGCGGGACCTCTTTGATTTTCCGTATCCAGAATCTCTTGCAGATGAATGCTGAGGACTTCTTGTTGAAGCAGAGGTGGGATGTCGCAGCCCCGCTGAGGGCCTCCCTGCATCCCTGCTGTAGCCCCTGGGCAGAACCGGGGGCTCCAAGGGAGTTTGGAAGGTCTGTGGTGGAAAGAGCATTGACCATCAAATCAGAAGTCCTGGAGTTAAGCCCAGATTTACCACTCGCTAGTTACCTAAGCCATGGCAAGTCTCCTAGCCACTCTAGGCCATAGTTTCCTCATCTATAAAATGGAAGACAATAATACAAACCCTACCTATATGACAGGATTATCATGGGAATCAGACAATTATCAAATAATAAATATGTGCAAGCCCAACAAGTGGGAAGTATACAGGCCCTTGAAAGTGCTCTCACACCCAAAGTCTACGCTCACATCACACAGACAGACTGGTTTCTTAAAATACACTGAATGTGACTTAACCTCCTTCTGCATGGTCAGGTTTAAACATCATGTTTCTGACTCTCACAGACTATAGCCCTGAGATATCAAAGGGAGGCAGCAACTCCCCCACGAGGCTGATGGCTGTGCCTGTTAATGATGACGTCTGCCGTTATATTTTTCCTGTCTCCTTACTTGCCAGACTATCAGCTGTCACTTCTCTCTGCTCCAAGAGTGTCTGTCTCATCCCTCGTTGGCTGTCTCCAGTCCACTGTGGTTTTGACAACCAGATAATGAAGTTTATTAGAATCACGTGTAAAGTCAGGGTACAATGGCTCAGGTGAAATGTACACACTTCACATTATGGGCTGTGCACCATCTATTTAGCAGCTTACAATCTTTTTAACTTCCATCTTGCCTGTGACTCAGAAGGCTGGGGCTGCAAGACGGAGGGACTGCTGTCCTTACTCATGAGTCTAAGACCATGCTCCCCTTGGAGGTCGCCAGCCAAGCCCACCGAGTGCCTTCCCACTGCGGGACACCAGAGGAGACACTGGGTCAAAGCTAAGGGGATAGAGGTGGCTGTCCTTGTCCCCAGGTCTCCTGCTCCAGGTTCTCACTGGCTTTGTTCCTTTTGTTTGCTTTCCTGCCGACGTGCCCTGCCTCTGTTCCTCCAAGTAATAGGGACTCCCATCTACTGAGGCCTCTTCCTTCCTGACAAGCACTGTACTAAGCACTCTGCATTCTTTATCTCTAGTCCTTAGACAACCTTATAACAGATATCATTACTTCCTTCTTACAGGTCAGAAAACTGTGCTTAGACAGAATAAATAACTTGTTCAAGGTCACACAATTTTTAGGGACTAGAATCAGGGCTCATACCCTGAGTGCTACTACTCTCCAGAAGTTCTTTCTCCTGGGTACTCAACAGGGAACCAAAGCCCTGCCAGATCCTGAATGTCCAGATTCTCTCCTGCAACAGGTGTGGTGGCCTCACCAGAGCCCTCACACACTCCCCATTTATCCATGGAGAATGATGAAGGACTTCCTCTAGAGAGCACAGTGGGCCCTCACCCAGTCCTGGTGGGCACTGAGGCTCTGGGTGAGAATCCCCAAGACAGAGGCTGCAGGTACAGACAGTCAGGTGGTGTGATTTCTAGAGCAGCAGGAAGGTTGCATGAAAAAATACTGCCTCCAGTATTGGAGGCTGATGCCTGAAAATCCCTCTCCCAGGGATTCAATCTTCCCCTTTAGAGTAAGAGTAAAACTTAAAATACAAACACCATCAGGGTGTGTATCGGTGTGTTAAAATTCATACTAAAGTGTAAATGACTGATGCCAGATCCTTTTTAAATCCCTGGAGGGTTTGGAGAGAAGAAAGATGTGCCACAGAGCATCTGCAGGTATGAGGGGGGATGGGAAAGGAGACGGGGGACAGCAAACTGTAATGGAAGCTCTAATGTAGGGAAAGATGCAGAGGGAAGACCGGGAGAAAAGACAGATTCTACCAACTCTGCCGCTTTGTCTAAAACCAGTCTATTAAACCATTGGAACTATGCTCTTCACAAAGGTACACCGGCCAGAGCCTGCAGAAAACCTTTACTTAAAACCTGAGGACGATAAAAACCTGTTTTGCAGAGGAATTCTCCACACTAAATGTCTTTAATTTTTTAAAATGCCCTGACTTGAGGATGACAGGTTTTGGGAAACTGCCTCTACTTGAATGCCATATGGGAATTTAAATGATAGTGTGTATGTGTGTAGGAAATCAGGCTACACATAATATGTCCCAGTATTTGTGAAGTTCAATGGCACAGGCCTTCAAAAATTTTTTTCCAACAGAAAGCAAAAGATGCCAAATTTCAACTCACTAGGAATTCTTTCTTTAGAGAGTTAAGTCTAACTCTTCTCCTTTTCTGTCTCGCTGGTGCCCTACCCTTTCAGGACATGCTTTCATGACCAATTCATTTCTGGAGCTTTCATTTTGCTGTCTTGCAGGATAGATTTATATTTTGTATTTTAATTGCAAAAGTGGCGCAGATTCACTTTTTAAAAATTCAGTGAAAAAAAAATCAGTGACAATTCAGTCAAAAATTAAAGTGAAAATCTGGTTTTCCAGGTCCTTCTAACTCCCTTCCCTACAGGGAACCACAGATTGTGTAATTCCTGTTTTTCCTTCCCTCTCTCTATGCACACACACGTATACTTTCTTTCCAGAAATGAAGTGATTCTATTATACTTTACCTTAACCTGCTTCCTTCACTTCTTCATTTATAGACAACTTCTTACTGGGGTAAAAGGAGCGTTTTAAATGATTGCCTAGCATAGAATCCCTTTGCTGTTTACAATCTCTGTTCAAAACTATTTACATTTTTTTTTTTGCAAATGTCTTGTTCTCTCTGTTAGTTTGGGTCTTCAGAAATATGTCAGCCTATGTTAACTCGCTGAGGCAAGCTGTGAGGAGCAAGATACTCTTCTGGAAAGAAAATTAGGATAATAGGCATATAAATTCACACCTGGATTTACAAAAGTAGGAGTGGACGTTTAGAAGTGTCACAGCATACATAAATAGGGGTGCAGCTACCATTTTCCTCTTCTATTATCTGTAAAGGAAACACTGTGGAGGGAAGCCAGGTCAGAGCTGCTGGCTGAGAAGCTCGCTTAAATGATCTGAAACAGCTCAGACAGGTGAAGTGAGCTTCCAGAAGGCAGAAAAGCCAGCCTGGGAGAGGTGAGCCTTCTGGGGCTCTAACTCAGGCCTGGTGCTTCCTCCCTTTCAGGCTGTCCCCGTCTGAGCTTTGAGGAGAAGGCTAGGGGTAGACTCATGGTGAATTTGCTCGGGCCGGCAGACCTCTCCTTTCTTGCCCCCTAGGTCCCATTGCTTGGCATCTGTGACCTCTGTCCATACTCTGCCCCCTCTCCTCCAGTCAGCCAAAGTATAGCTGAGGAATGGCCGTACCCCCTTCTTGGGTGGGCCTGGGTGCTCATGTAGCTAGATAACTGAGAAAGTCTCATTGCATATAGTGGAGGTATCGCTGAACAACCGGGCCCATGCTGGATGGAGGAAAATCTCGATTTGCTTAAATGCACAAGCTTAAAGGGATCTTGAAGAACTTTAAGCAGTCCATTCACAGATGTGGTGGTTTTGTTGTGTCAACAAACATGCCTTATTTAACTATTCAAGAACCAAGTTGGCAGATTTGGTTTGCTTATAACAGGAGCAGTATTAGAGAAGAAAATCCATTGTTGAAAGGAAGCAGGATGTTGCAGACATAATATAGACAATATTTCAGTGCTGCTTAGGAAGTGGTTTGGTGTTCTGGCTAAACGAGGGTTAAGCAGAAACGACTTTTTGTTTCAAGCCCTGTTGCTGGTAGTGTCTCTAAAATGTCCCCATTCAATTTCCTGGCTTGGTGCATAGCACCCAGGGAACAGAATTCAATTTTTGATGACTGAATGACTTTCTTGGCTTCCGGGTCTTTCTGAATTTTAGTTCACTATGGTGCAAGGCTGAGACAGAAGCAGAGAAAATGTGGAAGACATTTGGTATTGGTCTGCAGAATGTTCAGACTAGGAACCAATTTGAAGTGAGAAACCAAACAGCAATGGAATTCCTGACCAGACCCATTCTTGGTTTGTTGTCATTGGTTGGCCCCTCAAAGCTAAGCCTAGACTCTGCTATCATCGTTTTTGGGGGGCCTCTCAGGGTTGTAAGATGAGTTGATTTCTAAGTTCTTACTGTCTCTGAGCCCTTTCTGTCTCTGAGAACCAAGTGGCTCTGGTTAACTGAGACCTTGTTAGTTGATGCCCCCACCCCCCCACCAGAAAACTCACCAAGCGCCGACACGCTGGCTCGCATGGCAGGGCTCACTGTGAAGGCAGTGGACCTAGTGCCTGACACAGACGGTGTCATTAGCCGGCATGACTTAGGAAGATGATAGTCTTCCAGCCTGGCTGTGTCTCCCAAGCGCAGTCTGAGTGTGACATGAGCAGAATCAGCCTTCCGAGGGAAGGGGGAGGGTGCAGGGCAAAGACCAGAAATCCAGGAAAAAAGACTATTTTGATCTCACACAGTCTTGCGTCTAGAATTTTGGGATCTCTGTCTCAAGATGGACTGCAGGAGAAGCTGCTGGAATGGGAGTCCTTGACTGGCTTGAATATCTTTATTTAAAAACAGCTTAACTGAGATATAAATGAAATACAATAAGCTGCACATATTTAAGGTGTGCAATTGGTATGATTTGACATCTATTGGTGAAACTATCTATCTCCACCTGAATAATGAACATACACAGTATCCCTGAAAGTGTCCTTGTGCCCCTTTGTAATCTCTCCCCATCCTTAGGCCATCCCTAATCTCATTACGGATTTGTTTACATTTTCTAGAATTCTTTATCAATGGAATCTGATTCATTCATTCACTTTGGTCTGGCTTCCTTTACTCAGCATAGTTATTCTGAGACCCACCCAGATTGTTGTGAATGGTTCATTCCCTGTTATTGCCAAGTAGTAATTACATTGTATGGATATACCACAATCTGTTCTTCTGAATGTTGATGGACATTTGGACAGCTTCCAGTTTTTCTCTAGAAAAAGAAAGCTGTTATGAACATTTGTACACAAGTCTTTGTGTGGACATATGCTTTCATTTCTCTTGGGTAAATACAGAGAAGTAGAATGTCTGGATCATATGGCAGATGTAAGTTTAACTTTTAAAGAAACTGCCAAATCATTTTCCAAAACAGTTATCACACTGATTTTCAAATATTAAGCCAAACCTGCACTCCTGAGATAAAACACACTTGGTGAATATGCATTCTCCTTTTTCTATATTGCTAAGTTGAATGTGCTAAGATTTTGCTTAGAAATTTTGCATCTGTTATTTAATAGGAGATATTAATCTATTGTTTTCTTTTCTCATAATGTTCCTTGTCAGGTTTTGCTAATCACAGTGAGCTTAGAATGAGAAAGAAGTAGTGCCTTCTTTTCAAGTTTTTGAAAGAGTTTGTAGAACTGGTACTATTTAATCCTTAAATATGTGGTAGAATTCACCTGTGAAGCTATTTGGGCCTTGGGTTTTTTTTTGTGGGGAGGTTTTTAACTACAAATGCAATTTCTTTAATAGATGGATGTAAGGAAAAATTCAGATTATCTATATCTTAAAAACTTTTTGAAGATATAATTCACATACCACAAAATACACAATTAAAAAATGTACCAGCTAGTGTTTTTTAGTATACGGATGAGGCTGCACCACTGTTATTACTATTGAATTCCAGGCATTCTCATCACCCCAACACAAAACCTCACATCTGCTGAGAGGCATATTTCCATTTTTGCCCCAGCCCCCACCCACCACTAATTTACTTTCTGTCTCTATGAATCTGTCTGTCTGTACATCTCATGCAATATGTGGCCTTTTGTGATTGTCTACTTTCTCTTAGTATAAAGTTTTCAAGATTTATCCATGTTACAGCATGTATCAGTCCTTATTCCTTTTCATGACCCAAATTGGGAAAACAATCTTGAAACAAGAACAATGTTGGAGGACTGACACTCTTGATTTCAAAACTTACTACAAAACTTCAGTAATCAAGATAGTGAGGATAGTACTGACACAAGGAGAGACATGTGAATGAAGCTGGACCTTTGTCTCACACCATATATAAAAATTAACTCAAAGTGGATCAAAGACCTAAATGTAGGAGCTAAAACTAAACTCTAAGAAGTCACAGGTGTAAATCTTCATGACCTTGGAGCAGGCAATGATTTCTTAGGACACCAAAAACAACAAAAGAAAAAATACTATCAAAATAAAAAACTTTTCTGAAGAAAATCTTTTTTGCACATCATTTATCTGAAAAGACTTGTAGCTAGAATATAAAAAGATCTTTTACAATTCTATAACAAAAAAATAACCCAATTAAGAATGGCAAAGGATATCAATAAAGAGATCCCCAAGGGAGATATACAAATGGCCAATAAGTACATGAAAAGGTGCTCAGCATCATTAGCCATCAGGAAAAAGGAAATCAAACCACATTGGCATATCACTTCTCACCTGCTAAAGCAGCTAGAGTAAAACCAAAACAAAACAAAACAGAATATGACAAGTGTTGGTGAGGATTTGGAGAAACTGAACCCTCATACATTGCTGGTGAAAATGGAAAATGGTGCCAGCACTTTGGAAAACTGTTAATACCTCAAACAGCACCAGGTGAGCCAATAATAACACTCTGTATTTCCAAGAGAAATGAAAACCTGTGTTCACAGAAAAACTTGTACATGAGTGTTCATAGTGGCATTATTCATGATAGCCAAGAAGTAGAAAAAACTCAAATGTCTATCAGCTGAGGAACAGATAAACAAAATGTCATAGATCCATACAATGTAATGTTATTTGGCAATAAAAACAAATGTGCTGCCACTGCTGCCACATGGATGAACTTTGAACACATACTAAGTAAGAGAAGCCAGTCAGAGGACTACCTGTTGCATGATTCTGTTTATATGAAATGTCCAGAATAGGCAAATCTATAAAGAAAGAAAATAGATTTCTTGGTTGCCTAGGATTGGGGTGGGGGATGAAGACTTTGGGGAATAAGGACTCAGGGGGGCAGGTTTCTTTTTGGGGTAATTGAGACATTTTAAAACTGATTCTGGGGATAGATGCACTACTTTGTGAATATACTAAAGCCACTGGATGGTACCCTTTAAATGGGTGACCTGTATGGTATGCTGATTATATGTCAGTAAAATTATTTAAATAAAAGAGTTCAAAGACAAATATAAACCACTGTTCTATTGAAAGGGATACTATAGCTCGTAGCCTTTTCCCAACTGCCTGCACGCTGGGGCAGAGAGCTCTGGGTCTCTCAGTGGGAACCTGTGCTCCCAGGAAATGGGCCCCGGGCCTCAGGAAGTTTCCAGGGGGAGTGATGGAAGGAGAGAGCAGTGTGGGAGTGCAGGGGAGGACTTCAGGGGGGACCCAGGCAGGTGGGAGCCCAGGAGGAAGGCAGGAGACTGCAGGGGACCCACAGAGAGAGGAAGGGCGCAGGACATAGGACTTGTAATTTCCTGGCCTGGCTCCCTCTCTGCTCACTGTGGGTCCCAGGGAAGGTCACAGAACTGCCCTGTTCTCCAGCTTCCCTCATGGTGGGGAAGAAGAGGCCACTGCCCCATCTCATGAGTCTTCCCTGTTCTCATCACAGAAGGCCCCAGGGGTTCCCAAGTTCTGGAACAAGCCCAGCTGGTGGCCAGGTCTCTGGGGCAGGTCTGCTTCTGGCCCTGCTTTTTCTTAGCCATGGGCCTTAGATGCATTCTTCAACCTCAAGGCTCTCTAGTCCTCAGCTAACAAGTGAGGACAAAAAGTAACCTGGCCTGTACCCACCCTCAGAGGGTCGGCATGAGGATTCAGAGTGATCATGGATGGGAAGGAACTCCCAGGGTGCTTTATAACGAATCTGCAGGAAAACTCTCAGGGTAGTTATGATGGAAGAGCCTGTTCCACGGTCCCTGTGGAGGCAGCAGCTGAGGCAGGGCTGTGAGTCTGGGTGGGGAGATATATTACACATGGGACACAGTGGCTCTGCAGAACAGAATGCAGTCAAGGGTCAGCATGCACATACTCCTGGGCCAGGTGCTGGGGTGTTTGACCCTCCTCTCTCTGGGACCGGATACTTCAGGTTTACCACTCATTTTGCAACGAATGTGTTCTTGATAAACTTATTCTTGCAACAAACTTCCCTGACCTTCCACCTATAAAGGTCACTGTGATAAAAACATGCATGTCCATGCTGCATATTTTGGCGACTCATAGAAAAATAAAAAGAAGGGGAAAGAGCCATGTGTTCTCTAACCATTGTTAACATTTTGGAGTTTTTATCTGAAGTCTCTTTTTATATGTTCTTTTCTCTTTAGTTTAAGCTGTTATGATCACACCACTTATACAATTATGTATCCTGCTTTTTAAACCTAGTCATGGTTACATGAATGTTTTCTGTATTATTGTAAACCTTTTCAGAAACACCACTGGAAATAGTTGTATAACATGCTATTTAGTGGATGAGCCATAATTTACTTACCATGCCCTAATCTTCAATGTGATTTTAGGTTTAGATTTTCATGTATCAGGTTTTTTCTAAGTAAAGCAGTGGTGTTTGCCAACATCTGAGCTCCACGTGTCTAGGAGTTAAAATGTCACAGCTGGTCATGCAGTTTGAATTTGGCATTTTAACATTAGGATGAGTTTAAGTTGTATTGAGGTGGAGTGAGAAGATTTTATAGACAATGTTCCTGAATCTCAATAAGGCATTTAACTAAATCTCTTAGGACATCTTTGTGAACAATGAAGAAACATGGGCTGCACAACCATGTAATTATGCAAATTTGCAACTGGTTGGACAACTAGGACCAAGGAATGCTAGCTTAGGGGCAGTGTCACCCCAGAGGGGGTGTCTAGTGGCTGGGAGGCTCAGCCTCTCACTTAATCCTTCAGACATTTTTAAATCAGTGATATGGGTGAAGTCCTGGAAAACTCGCTTATAAATTATAAGCTGTAAGGGATAAGGTTATGTGATAGAACAAAGATCGAAAAAGATCTAATCAGGTTGGAATATTTGCCTGAAGCCAACAAGATGAGATTTACCAAGGATAAGGATAAAGTCTTGCACTTGGACTAAAAAAATCAACCATATAAATGTAAAACAGTGAATACTGAACTTAACAGAAGTTAGCTGGCTATAAGCTCATATGAACCCAATAGTTGACATGGCTACCAGAAAAAGAAAAGAAAAAACCCACTGGTAACATGAACAGCGAGTCATTTATGGAGCAGAGATGTCACTCTCCCACTGACGCTGCTGGGTAAATCATACAGCATGTGTTCTGGAAGACACATTTTCAAAAAGAGTGTGACAAGTAGGAGGAAGTCAGTGAAAGGACAGTCAGGATAGTGTGAGCCTGGAAACCCTGTCGTCTAAATGGCCAGCAAGGCAGTACAGCTCAGTGGTGAGAGCATGGCCTCAGAGCAACTGCTGGGCTTTGAAACCCAGCTCTGCCATTTACTAGCTGGGTGACCTTGGGTAAGTTACTCTCTGCACCTCAGTGTCTTCATCTGTAAAATGGGGACACCAGCAGCATCTGTTATTATGATTATTCAGTTGTGAGGACTAAATAGATTAATACCTGTCAAACACTTGGAACAGTGCCTGAATATTACTGTGTGAAGGGGTTCTAGGCTGCAGAGATCTACAGGGGCATGAGAGATAGATGACTTCAAATATTTGAAAGCTGCCCTGAGGAAGAGAAATTACGCTTTATTCTGGGAAGCTCTTGAGGCCCACACTTGATTCCACGGAAAGGTGGAGGAATGGCCTCATTAGACAGCAAGCATTTAATGTGCACATATTATGGGTCAGATACTGTGCTAGGTGCTAGGAAGACAGAGATGAATGAGATACATACTCTTCCCTAAGAGTCCCACTGTGTACTGGGAAGAGGCATGTAAACAGATAAGCATAATAGTGTGGAGTTAACTGCTTTGGGCAACAGGGGGAAGGTGTGGTTGGCTCTACCCCAGGAATGGGTTGACACTGTGCAGGGGTGGGTTTTTTAAGTCAAGTTTGCGTGGATAAGTAGGAGTTCAAGTGGGTAGCAGGGACAGTGTGTAGGACCAGAGTTGTCACTGAGTATGCTATTTTCAGGAATGGTGACAAGTCAGTGATGTTACAGCATGAGGGTGGGTGGGGTGGCAGCAAACGATACTAAAGATAAGGGCTGGTCTCTCCCTACTCAGAGGAATGTAGTACAGATGTAGAAGGTCTCTCCCCACTCAGAGGAGTGTGGTACAGAGTAGAAGGTGGCCTGGAAAGTCAGGATAATCATAGCAACATGATACTCCCTCTGGGGCCTCCTATTTCTACACCACTGTCTTCTCAACATGCAACCACAGCAAAGCCTGATTAAAGAAACTACATTTCAGAAGAAACTTGAAAAGGATTTGATTCAATTTTCCAATCCTCCTTCAGTATGAATAGGAATATCCACCTATAGGATAAGACAGTATCTTGTTCCTGAGACATTTTCAAGTGGAAAAGTAGGGAAAGGACTGGAGCAGCTGGGACCCTTCCCACAAAGATGGAAGATACTGTCTGCAAGGGACTCACGAACAAATCTGCTGTTACAAAGGGAAGGAGGAGCACGTTATTCAACATTTGTCCTCCAGACCCTCCACTTGGGAGAGTTTACGATCTAACACTAAAAGATAATCCGCCCCACAGCATCACACCACTTAACGTCAGGGCTGGCCACTTCTGCTTGGGTTGAAGTAAGTGGTACTGTATTTGCCCTTGTGACAAGCAACTATAAAACATACATAGCAGATGTTTTCAGGCACTGGACAATAGGCTGTGTTCTCTCCCTGAGAGAAGGGAAGGAAACTAATCATGTTCACCCTGGCACTCTGCACAAATAGCTGCCCCAACCACAGCACAGGGATGTGGAACAAAGCAGAACATGGCTGTCTTACTGAGCTGAGGAAGTAGGAACTGGAGTCTGGGACTGCTGAAACATTTGGAGCTGGCAGGGCAGCGTCATAGGGTGCACCCAGAAGTTTGTTGTGGGAGGGCTCCCCACAGACCTCTAGCCGAGGGCTGTGCTGCCCATACACAAGGTGAGACTCTGGAAAGGTCTATAGTAGACAGCAGTTACTTTGTAGCTAAGAGCAGAACAGGGAATATTAGAGGTTGCAGAGACAGTGGATCCATAGGAGTTCCAGCCCAGCCAGAGGGGAAACATCAGACATTCAGGTGAGACACTAGAAAGGCCATGCCATAGGAGTAAGGACCATACTCTAGAATAGAGGCTACTCTAAGCCTGCACTATGAAAGCCTAAAACCAAGCCTTAACAGGGTTGAGGAGAAACATCAGTAAACTAACTGCCTACCAAACAAAAACTCAATATCTATTAAAGAAGGACAGTACAATTCAGGCTCCCTTTTAGAGTATCAACTTCAATGTCCCCAAACAATAAAAGAATTAGTAGAAATGTGGAGAAGCAGAAAAATGTGACCCCTATTCAGGAGAAAAGAGTAGTCAATAGGAAACATATCCTGAGATGTCCCAGATTTGGAATTAGCAAAGACTTTAAAGCAGCTATTATAAATATGTTCAAGGATGTACAGGAAAATATGATCTCAATGAGTGAAGATGGGGACTCTCAAGACACGAATGGAAACTATAAAAAAGGACTTAAATGGAAATTCTAGAATGGAAAAGTATATTATCTAAAGTAAAAATTCACTAAATGATCTTAGCAGCAAATTAAAGATGGCAGAAGAAAGGGTCAGTGAAAATGAAGGCAGAACTATACAAGCTATCCATTCTGAAAAAAGAGGAAAGAAATTGGACAGCCTCTTGGGACAAAATGCCAAGCTGAGTAATATACATGTAATCAGTGCCCAGAAGAAAGGAGAGAGAGTTGGGGGTGAAAAAAAAGCTTTGGTCAAGATGGCCATTTTAGCAATATTAATTCCTCCTATCCATAAGCATGGGACAGATTTCTATTTATTTGTGTTTTCTTTAATTTCTTTCATCAGCATCTTATAGTTTTCAGAGTACAGGTCTTTCACCTCCTTGGTTAGGTTTATTCCTAGGTATTTCATTCTTTTTGATGCAATTGTAAACATAATTGTTTTCCTGATTTCTCTTTCTGCTAGTTCATTGTTAGTATATAGGAATGCAACAGATTTCTATATATTGATTTTGTATCCTGCAACTTTGCTGAATCCAGTTGGAAGTTCTAATAGTTTTTTTGGCAGAGTTCTAGTTGTAGTATCACATCATCAGCAAATAGTGAATTTTACTTCTACCTTACCAATTTGAATGTCTTTTATTGCTTTATCTTGTCTGATTGCCATGGCTAGGACCTCCAGTACTATGTTGAATAAAAGTGGTGAAAGTGGGTGCCCTTGTGTTATTCCTGATTGTGGAGGGAAAGCTTTCATCTTTTTGTCATTGAATATGATGTTAGCTGTGGATTTGTCATATATGGCCTTTATTATGTTGAGGTATATTCCCTCTAAACCCACTTTATTGAGAGTTTTTATCATGAATGGATGTTGAATTTTGCCAAAAGCTTTTTCAGCATCTATGGAGATGATCATATGGTTTTTAATTCTTCCTTTTTTAAATGTGGTGTATCACATTGACTGATTTACAAATATTACACCATCCTTGCACCTCTGGAATAAATCCCACTTGTTCATGATGGATGATCCTTTTGATGTATTCTTGAATTCAGTTTGCTAGAATTTTGTTGAGGATTTCTACATTTATGTTCATCAGGGATATTCCTCTATAATTGTCTTTTTTTGCAGTGTCTTTGTCTGGTTTTAGTATTAAGAGTATGCTGGCCTCATAGAAAGAGTTTGAAAGTATTCCCTCCTCTTCTACTTTTTATACATTGGTGCAACTACTATGGAAAGTAGTATGGAGGTTCCTCAAAAAAATTAAAGATAGAAATACCATATGACCCAGTAACTCCACTTCTAATGATTTACCCAAAGAAAACAAAATCCCCAACTTGAAAAGACATATGTACCCCTATGTTTATTGCAGCACTATTTACAATAGCCAAGATATGGAAGCAACCAAAGTGTCCATCAATAGATGAATGGGTAAAGAAGATGTGGTGCCTATATACAATGGAATATTATTCAGCCATAAAAAGAAGAAATCCTGCCATGTGTGATAACATGGATAGACCTAGAGGGTATTTTGCTAAGTGAAATAAGTCAGGCAGAGAAAGACAGATACCATATGGTTTCACTTCTTTGTGGAATATAAAACAAAACAAAACAAAATAGCAGTAAACTCAGAAACACTTAAAAGTGACTGGTGGTTACCATTGAGGAGGGGTTGGGGTGGATGGGTCAGGTGGGTGAGGTAGATAAAGAAGCACAAAAATCTCAATCATATAAGTTGGTCACAGGGATGAAAGTGCAGCATGGAAAATACAGCCAATGGTTCTGTAACATTTTCCTATGTTGACAGTAATTGCACTAGTTGGAGGGAGGATTTAATAATGTGTGTAACTGTTGAACCACTGTGTATATTTGAAACCAATGTAATATCTCACATCATCTGTACTTCAATAAAAATAAAATAGAATTTCTGAGTAAGAGTTTAAGAAGAAAACTGTTAAAATGAAGATCAAAGAAACTCAATGAATCCAAACAAAGTAAGTTCAAAGAAAATCACACTTGGGTACATACAGGTCATGATGCTGAAAATTAAAGATCAAGAGAAAATCTTGAAAGCAGTAAAAAAAAAAGAGAAGTTACAGGAGGATAATGATGTAAATGAAGACCTCTTCAGAAAGGATAAGGATGGGAGATAAAGCAGTGACATTTTTTAAGTACTGAAAGAAAAATATTGTTGATCGAGGATTTTATATCCCGGGAAAATAAACTTTGAAAATGAGAGTAAAATAAAGTCACTTTCTAGATAAAGAAAGAATTTGTCACCAGCAAGTTTGTACTACATGAAATACTTGCCCGAGTTCTCCAGCGCCCCCAGCAGGAAGGCACACTTCCTGCTTCTTGAATTCTGGAGATTTGGAGCTTACCATAGGAGGTGGCAGCTGTGACCGGGAGGTGTGCCCCAGGAGAGTGACAGTAAGGAGGGAGCTACTATTTAGCCAACCACTCACCCGCAGTGGAGAACCAGAGCTAGGGGCACATGGAGAAGGGAAGGCAGCAAAGCATGGCTGGGATGCATCCGTACAGCCAGGCTAGTAGAGTCATCAAATACCTGCACACTGGTGGGGAAATAGGTGCTGCTCCAAGCCCCTGATTCCCTTGCTCATCACCCCCACCTCATTCCTGGATACTCCCAGACCTACCTATGATCCGGCAATAAAGGGTCATTTCCTGGCAAGCAGGGCACCCCCAAGACCCTGCCATAGGATTCTGGCTGGATTCCTTTCTGATTGGTTGGTGCCTGAGCCATGCCAGTTGTTGAAGATTTACAGTATGGCCCCCAGAGCCAGGTGGGTTGCTACCCAGGAAGGGAGGCCCAGGTGTGATGCTCCGGGAGTGGGTAGCAGAGGACCCCAGGAGCGCAGAGACAGAGTAAAGGCATTGCTTCTGGGGCGGGGGCTGCCGTGGGAAGAGGAAGAGAAGCACTGAAAGCCAACAAAATCAGCTTCCTGAGTCTGTCCGAGTGCTCAGGGACACTTGACTCTTTAATTAATATAACCTCTGTTCTAATCCCTGAGGTCACATTTTTCCCTTTTAAAAAGGGATATTTCATAGCCTTTTAAATAAATCTTTTCAGCTCCACTGATTTGGAATAACATGCTTAATGGCTTAAGAACTTCTCGCTGGGCCTTCAGCAAGTCGTCCTTCCACGAGCCCATTTTCTCATGAAACCCTGGCCTCTGAGAGTGGCTGGGCCCCCCTGCTGCCAGCACTGTGGATCCTCATCCTGTTCTGGATCCTGGGCCAGCCCTTCCTCACTCCCTACGTGTAGAGACCGGCACTTCATTCCTTGCATCTGCAATGTAGAACTCATCCCAAATACAAGCGCATAGGACACCAAATGGAGACTCTTGATCAGTGACCAAGACCCTGTCTCAGTCACAGATATGAGCATTCCTCCTCCTAGGTTCAGTTGAAGGGAATTCATGCGTTAGAGAGCTTTCTGTGTGTCTGCCCAGGCAGAGAGGGTAAGCTTATCTTCACTTAGACAGACAAGAAGCCATCAAAGGAAAGCAGAGTGGTCAGGCGAGGAGGAGGTGAGCTTGATCAACATGACTGAACCAGCACAAACACTGTCCATCAAAGCTCTGTGCAAAGCCTTTGGAAGCTGGCTGTGGGTGTTCAACACCATGTACCTTTTTGCCTCCTTTGGGACCTTGAATTGAACCACAAGCCTTAACAAACTACAGTAATTTGCTGAGCCCTCAATCAAACACTCAGTCTCACTGAAGAATGAAACCAGTTCTCTGTTTTTAAATATCTAGTTTACACCAGAATGACAAGTATGTTTTCTAAAGTCATTGTTCATATCACCTACCTATGGTTAAAACAAAACCTCAACAGAACCAACAGTCCTTTTGGTTGAGATCCCTGGTTTGGGCAATTTTCCCCCAAACCTGAGTGATGGTGGATCCCCCAGGCAGTTCCCAATGTGGTGTGATGGAGGCCCTGGAAGTCATCCTGCCAGAAACTGTCTTCAGTTTCTGTCACAGAGCCTGATACCTCCCCATTAACTTCCCCTTTCAGAAAGTACCTGCTTAAATACAGCTGTTATCTGGGAGGTGTTCTGAGTCTTCATTGTGCTGAAGTTGGAGAACCGTGGTTATAGGCACCAGCAAACACATTAGAAGCCTCAGCTCTGACACAGACAAGCTACTCCATGTCTTCAAATCATGGTTCTTAAAAGGCAACACACATCGGAATCACCCGGAAGCTTGTTAAAACACAGCGGGCCAGGCCCAACCCTGCATTTCTGATTCAGCAGGTCTGAGACAGGACCTGAGAATTTGCATCTCTCACAAGTTCCCAGGGGAGGTTGATGCTGCTGGTCCAGGACCCACTTTGAGAACCACTGAACTGGTTGATTTCTAAGGAATCTTTATGAGACATATAGGCAAAGTGTGAAAGCATTCAGATATGGAACGAGGGAAGAAGACAGAGAGCTCTGAAGTGCAAAGGCATCAGGGCCCAAAGGCTGGCCAGCCTCGCAGAAAACCTGGACTTTTCTCTAATGATCCACCAAAGCACAGGACCCTTGGGTTGACCAAATTCTGATGCTTTCTTTCCTGGGTATTTTCTGTCTGCTGCCTCCAGGAAAGGCAAGTGTAAGGGCAGTCTCCCGGCAGCCTCAGCAAGGCCGAGAGGTGATTCCTTCCCTTCCTGGAGGGAAGTGTTCACACAGCTAGTCAGGCTGGAGTTAGCCTGATGGGGGGATGTGATTAGTCAATGTGCGGCTCAGTCCTCTACATGGTCTCCAAGTTCTCCTGACACTTCTTAGAATTTACACAGGACTCAGTGAAGTCTCCAACTTTTTTTTCTCTTTGGAGACATCTACTTTTAATAGGATATACTCAAGGAAAACATGCTCTGATCCTTCAGCTGCCTCTTTTTGGCACACACAAAAAGGAACTGATTCATGGGCATACTGAGGAGGTGGTCAGAAAGGGCTTCATAACAGGACCTCTGGCTGGGCAGCTCCCCTTCAGGTAGGGCCTTGTGCCTCGCCCTTTGGCTGGCAGGCCAGGAGGTGGTTCCATGTTTCACGGCAGGGAAACTGACATCTGGGGGTCTGCCTGGTATCATCGTGGCACCTCCTGGACAAGGAGTCCTGTGAGTGACTTAGCCCTTTGTACATCTCAAAGCACTTTGACATCCCTACTTTCATTTGACTCTAACAAGAATCCTATGAAATAGGCAGAATGGAAATGATGATCCCAGCTGACAGATAAGACAATTGAGAAGAGAGGCTCAGAAAAAACAGTGGACGTGGATCTGAAGGCATGCGTTGTACCCCTGGCGCAGCCACTGGTCGGCTGACTTTGAGTGAGTCTCCTCCCACTTCTAGGGCCCGGTTTTACCATCTGTGAAATGAAGCGGATGGAGAAGATCACTGCGGGGTTTTCTTACAAATGCCTTATTCTAGGAATGAGCTGCACAAGACAAAGGACTTGCCTGAGGCCATGCGGCCAGCAAGGTGAGCAGTGAGGACACAGAGAGGCTGTGCGACCCGTGTTTTGAGAGAGCTGGCAGAACCCCCCCACCCCGCCATGCTGCTAGCGCCCTGACAGTGCAGAACAACTGTCAGGCAGAGAGTCAGGGGCCTCGAGTTGCCCTCTGTACCCCACAAAGACCTAGACCCCTGGGGGAAGGGAGGTGTGGGGCATCTGCCCAGGATGCTCCCTGACTGTGACTTGAAGCCCCAGTGGTGCCAGCTGCTCATTAGAGAAGAGAAGGCCACTTTGTTTGGCACCTCCCTCGCCAGAAAAACACTGGGCACCCACCCCATGCCAGGCCCTGTGCCAGATGAGGGGATGTGGGAGCGAAGGTGTCTTACTGTCCGCCTATGAGAAAGCTAAGATGGGGGAGTGAGAATGCGCTGGGGCACACGGCTGGGTGGGCTGTGCTCAGACATGGGGCTAGTCCAGCTGCTGCTGAGGTCACAGAGCCTGTGCTGGCACTGGGCTGAATTGTCCTGGAGACAGGAGTGCCCTTTTTGTGACACACACAGAGGCACTAACTGTGGCCCAGGTGAGCACAGTCTTCTTGAAGGCAAGTGCAGGATCCGTAAAACTTCAGGAGGGGTCAGGTTTAGAACAGTTTGCATGTAGACCCCATGATCTGAGCAGGCTTGGAAAGCAGTGCACGCATCTGACTCCAACCAGTCCTCTGGCTGGAAGAATGATGTGCTCTATTTCTGAGAGTCAAACCTTCTCACCACATGGAATCAATGAACCCAAGGAGCTTCCTATCTGTATGTGCTGGTAAATGACTATTGTTCTATCTGTTCAAGATAGTCAACAAAATCAACAGGGCCATGTCTCAGGCAGAGTGGTCAGACTCCCTGGGGAAACTGAGGTGAGCAGGATGGGCCTCAAGAACCAAAGGGCTCCCAGGCGAGGCGAGCACAAAGCACAGACAGAAATACCCGTACGACGGAGCAGAGAATGGTCGGTGCTACGAGATCCAAGTTACAGGGTGGGGAAGAAGACACCCAGGAGGAAGGAACGATCAATTCCAACCAGGGACCCAGGAAGTCTTCGTGAAGGAGGTGGTGCACTGGAAGACCATCCACTGGGATGAGGGATGTTCTAGTGCCCTCTTGGCCAGAGTCAGCTAAGTAACCAAGAAAAAGCTGACTCCGTCCTAAGACGGACCATCTGCCCTAAGTGCCTCACAGCATTAAGAGGCTTAAGTGAGGACTGATCTAAATGCACATCGGATAAATAAAAGCACCAAATATAAAGCATTTCATCATCACTCAGGGAAGAGCAGGGAGGAAGCTAAAAGCAGAAAGTCTATGAGGGAGGAAGCGGGTGGGGGTGGGTGGCGCCTGCCAAATGCAGGGCTGATGTGAACACCTACTGAGCTCATAACTGGTTCCAGGGAGTTTTTAAAGCCTCCTACAGCTAATTTATTGAAAAAAGCCCAAGAAAAGTAAGTCAGAATGTCTAAATTTTTCAATGGAAGTCCCGGCTGGAGAAGTGGCTTCTCACCCCTGAGAAGCAGGAGCAGCCCCTCACAGTCAGCGGCTGGTGAACCTGGCTCCCCCCTGGCTCCCCGCACTGGCTCTGGCCGGGTGTGAGGTCAGGGAACACTCATCAATGAATGCATGGGGTGCTTCCCACTCTCCAAGGAGGCTTACACTCACACTCAGTTTTGATGTGAAACCACGGGCCAGTGAACACACAGAGGGTATATTATCATCTCTATTAAAGACAGGGAAACTGAGGCTGTCAGGAGGGAGAGTCCATGTCACAAGCTGGCACCAGCAGAAGGAAGCCCAGACCTGTGCCTACTCTGTCACCTCACAACATGCACCTTCTTAGAATGATTATAACAGCCAGTTGTCACCCAGCAAATCACATTCCCTGGCTTTACTGGTGATCTGCATGCTGCTCTGAGCACCGTCCTTGCAATATGTCACATAATCAGAGGCTTTCATCGAGGGAGGCCCTATTGTTGTTCCCAAAGGTACTGGCTTATTTCGCTTCAGAAAATGGTTTTGTGCATCCCAGAAGCAAGAGTGTGGTGGGTTCTCGGTCCTTTGACCAAATAAGAAATGATTTAGGTAAAAACCATTGGTTTAGTTGTTTGGAGTCATTGTTCTTTAGAAGAAAGAGAGTAGAAACAGCACAGGGAATTAGGAAGACAGGAGGATTATTATTTTTTAACCAGAGTTATTCCTGCCTGCATAGTTGGCTGTCAGCTTTGACAGATGGCCTGGCTGCAGAAGCGGGGGAGAGGGCAAGTGCATGGTTAAGGTGGCACCAAGGAACTAGAGCCAGCTGGGCTGATGTAGGGCCTGAAATCTGGACCAGCCCAAGTTCCAGCCAGTAAGAGTGGGACAGGGGGCGCTGCCTGCCCCTCCTCTAGATGCCCTCCCACTGCAGTTGCACTGACAGGCCAGTGTCTTTCTGTCCATCTGCAACCTTCTGGCTACAGGTGAGTAAGGTGACAAGGGAGAGCAGAGGAATGTGGCCTCCGAGAGAAAGATGAAGCATGTTCACCATCCCAGCTACCCTCCCCTTTCGTGACCCACCCCAGCCCCTTGGCTGGTGACAGTTTATGTTGTACCTACTTCTAGGGGATATTTTCAGTCTAATAAAAATTCATAGTATAGAAGTTTCGGCAGAAGGCTGGAAATTACAGCCACCCTACAGCTCTGTTGAGGGGTGCCTGGTGATGTGTGCTCAGGCTGAGGTGCTCAGAGGCTCCCCTAAAATGGCAGGAACTGGGGGTGGGGAGAATTGAATTTCAGAGGACTCCCAGCTCCTCAAGGGAGCAGTGGATTAGGTAAGAACGGGTCTGGGGCATTGAGAACAAGTATAATATCTCTACCAGTGTGGCTGGGTCAGCTCTGATCTCTGCAGCTGGTGGGGAGCATTTAGCTGCCCACCACATGGGGTCTCGGTACCTTCCAGACACCAGTAGCTTTAGTATCACCCTGAGGGGGCCAAGCTATCATGGGACCTGGGAGAGCTGAGCCATTACCTAGATCATGTACAGAGGATTAGATTATCAGATTAACTGTTTGTGCCCTCAGTGCACTGACAGAGAGAATGGAACACCGAGTGGGGCAGCTTTGAGAGGAGGAGGCAAGATGAGCCGCAGCATAAAGCTTGTGTGGGAAGCCAAACAGGCAGACAGTAGGGAGGGGTGCTGGTTAGGCGAATGGCAGGGATAGGAAGGTGCTAGAGGCAAATTCCCCAGCCACATAATTTTAAAGTTTAGAGCTAGAGGAAATCTGAGACATCATCTAGTCCAACTCCTTCAGAGTCAAGACTAAGAACCAGTACCCCTAGGCCCCCAACAACTTCTCAGGCCAGTGGTCTTTCTGGCACTTTCCATCTTTCCCCAGATACTGGCCCCAGTCCCCTGACTGAAGTGGAGTTAAGACAGCTTCTCAAACACTGCAAGCATTCTCGTAATTCCATGGATCACCCAGACATACCTTGTGTGAATAATGCTGATCAACAATCCTTGCCAACCCGAAATCCCCGATCTTGAGAACGAGGTCCTCCGTGCTAATGAAGATATTGGCAGGTTTCAGGTCCCTGTGCAGCACATTGGCGGAATGGATGTACTTGAGCCCCCGGAGTAGCTGGTACATGAACAGCTTTGCGTGCTCCTCTGTCAGTGTGCCCTGCTCCAGCAGGCATGCCAGGTCGGTCTCCATGTACTCCTGGACGATGTAAGCCACACTGAACTTGAACAGCTCGCCCTGCAGGTCAGTGCCCTGTGGCCCCAGCACCTCATACACCTTCACGATGTTGTCGTGGTCCAGGCGCCGGATGATCTTGATCTCCCGGAGGGCATGCTTCATGCTGCGGGCATCACTCATGGCGATCTTCTTCACGGCCACCTTCCGACAGGCCCTGCTGTCCACAGCCGACAGCACCAGCCCATTGACACCGAAGCCCAGGGGTTGGAAGTCAATGAAGCGCCCTCCGAGGTCATACCCATAGACACTGGCAATGCAGTCACCCTTCTCGGCCATTGTTGGCTCAGTGGGCAGGGGCTGCCTGTGGGACAAAGGGGCAGTCGGGAAAGGCCAAGTCCCAGGTGGTGGCTTCCCCAGCAGACCTCATTCTGTCAAGTCCCACAACTGAGGGATGCTTTTTCTTGTAGTGATGTCACTACCACCAACTCCCTGGAGATAAGAGTGGCATATGTCCATGCTCGCTCAGCTGCAGAAGCTGAAGGCTCAGGCTGTTCTCTTAACCTGCCTCGGGAGGGCTGTCCACCAACTCCTATGTATCCCGAACTCCCTTCAAAGCTTAGAATGGCTCATGCTTCTTTCAAACATAGCAATTTGGAAAGAAGAAATAGTCTCATTATCTATGAGAAGGTAGAGTTTTCTATAATAATGGACATCAAAGGAAAAGACGTACCACCTCTCCTTGAAGTCCTTTGATAAAAGAGTTTCCTTTTGACTGAAATGCAGAGCTGTTGCTATGCTTTACCGATGATGGTCCAAAACTCAGTTGTATTATAGTCTTTGGCAGCTTGGTAACTGCCCTCTGTGTCCAGAGCAGTATGATCAGACCCCAACAATGGATTCTGGAGGCTTCTAGGGGCTTCTTTCTACCTTTGCCATCTCCCCTTTCTATCAGCTCACCTTAGATTCCACAATGCAAACCAATCTGGTGAGCTCTGGTGAAGAAAGCAGGAGAAACCCAAGCACCTTTCCTGAGCACTACATCAAATTACACCTGAAGTCCCAAATCCTAGAGGAGCTCAGCTGCCGCCAGGATCCTCTGGAGGCTTCAGATGGGGGCAGCATCCTCTGTCACCCCCTCATCCACGCCACTTTGAGCGAACCTGGGTTCTGCCGGACCCAAAGTGGCTGCAGGAACTTGGCATCTTTCAGAGTGGGTCTTCTTCCCTGTGAAAGAAATAACACTGCGTAAATTTCCACACTCTGCCTTCCAGCACCTTCCCACTTGTGTGTCTTTTGTTAACCAGCCCAAGTGTTATTTGATCTGTCCAGCCAGCTGAAACACTGCTTGCTCAGGGGATTCCAGGGTTTGCACTGCCCAGCCACCACTCCTGCTGTGTGCAGCACTCCCCTGGAAGAGAGTGAAGACAGACTGATTTGGTAAGACCATCAAATGGTGTGCCTTTTATCTAAATGCCTGCTCCCTGAAGGTTAACAGGCACAGATTGTGGGCAGGAATAATGAGCTCTGATCTTTGAGAAATTCATTTGTTAGGTCCTCCGAACACACCAGCACTAGCTGGGAAGGGAGAGGGTGGAAAGTAACTAGTTACAGAAAATAAGGATCAATAATTTTGTTTTTCTCCTTAGACTCCTTTTCTTCCTTCTTTTGCAAATATCTGAATATTTTGAGAGAATGTGACTGTGATTTAATTACATTTGTATCTCTTGCTTTCCATGTAGGTGGCATAAGCACACTTACCAAGGAAATCATTGCCAACCTAATAAAGGGACTTGCTGCCTAGCAAAACAGGGCACATACTTCTTAGCACAGCATCAGGACTGGTTTGGTGAACTGAATTCTTTTTGATGATGGAGACCTAGCTTTTCAAAGCAATCGGTCAAATCCTATCCTGACTGCCCCCTGGTGGCTGCTGCCTCAAATTACAGGCATAGGACCTAAATGGGTAGAAGAAAACTACCAAACTGGGAATATATATTAAAATCTCCCAAGTAAAGGCAATACCATAGCTTCTAATAGAGTTGTAGGTTTTATAAGTTTTGTTAGTATATGGATGTACTGAGAACACTGTATCCTGCACAAAGAAGTGAATCTAGCTTCTTAATTCTCATCATACTGTGGGGCTCCCTGCAGGGATATTTTCATATCTGGACTCTGCCCAACTCTGCAAATGACAAATGAAGCAAAACAACAGTCAAATTAATGCTCTGAAATTAAGGGGGTAAGAGGACACATGGAATAGTAAATAATTAGATCCCTGTAAAGACTTCTAATGAAAGAAATTTGCCAAGGGTCTGGGACATAGTATTTGCTCCCTAGATATTACATGTTATTGCCATTGTTAAAAATACCCTTGCACTTGAATAAGACATACCTACTATTCTTATGTTTCATCAGATCTTCAGCAGTTCTACTCAGCATATTTTTTGAGGGCCCCAGCAACAAAATTAATTACAGACTTACAGAATTTCAGACTGGGAAGCAATTGTATCAAACAAGTCCAGTGGTTCTTAACTGGGGATTGGTTCTTCTCTCCTTGGCTCATTTGATAAAGAGTCACTACCAGTCTTTACTGGGCAGATCCAGATCTGCAATCCATCCTGCCAAGCATCTCCATCAGTGAATAACTGACACCCACTCCCAATTGCCAACCCTCCACTGAGTGACAGTGATTCTAGTCCAGGTCACTTTGCAGATGAGGGTGTGGGGGCACAGAGAGCACCAGCTAAGTGCTTCTAACACAGACAGGGTCAATCAACATCTGATGAATTGAGAAATGAATACCATTCACTCTCTTTGAGATTTCCTAGCTAGTGCAGTCGATGGCCTATGATAATGAGTCCACCTGGATAGCGGATTCAAAAGAATAAAAGAACCATGCCAGTGCCCCATTCCATCCCTCCCCTGACTCCTGCTGCCCAAGTTAGGGAAGAGAAACTAAACGGGAGCTTCTTTCACTTTCTACCCATATCCTGGTCTGGTTCCCAATGACACAGCAAACAGAGGAAACTACATATTTTGCTTTATGAGGAGAGACATTTAAGTCTTCTTCCCTCTCCAGCTCCCACTGGGTTGTAAACAGACAGGATTGAGCACCTAAGCAGGGAGGAGATGACATCACCAGCCAGCTGAAAGCACGATTTGCTCAAGATCAGCTGCAATGCAGATAATCTGTGCATAATTAAGAGGTGTTTTATTTAAAACTCGTTCCTTTCCTTTCGCATGGGGTGGAACTCTCTCCTGTGTGTGAGTGTGTGTGTGTGTGTGTCAGTGCTCTCCTGACACACTGTCGGCTTCAGTGGACAGGTACCACGTCACCTTGGGAAGGCCTGATCCCAGCCGCTCTGCCTTCCTCATGGGCCTCTGAATACATCTCTCCGTTTCCGTCTAGCTTCTTCACTTGCACCTTCCCAATTTCTAAAAGTCTCTTGCTTCCTTCCTGCTTGTTGAAATCCTGCCCATCATTCAGAATCCAAAGTCTCACTTCCTCTTCAAAGTGTCCACTTCTGAAGTGTCCTCAGTGACATCTCTCCCTTTTCTAAACTCCTGTGGCATTCCTGTATATACTGTCTCTGACATTTACCATATACTAACCTTGGTTGTTATTTAACTTTTTATACATGTCCATCTCTCAACTAGACTTTACGCTTCTCAAGTCCATGGCACAAAGCAGCTCTTGGCAAGTAACTGGACGGGAGGTACTTGAAGAATGATGTCTCCGAGACCGTGATGCCCTCACTCCCTGGACAGGCCGCCTCCCCTCCCTCCGCCTGCGGCTGTGGTGCAGCTCCCCCTGCAGGGCTCTTCTCACAGGTCCCAGCCACTCAGACTGGTATTTCTGAACCACAACCTCTTTAGTATCACCTTTGTGTAGATGCTCCCTCTGTTAGAATTTCAACACTGGCCGGAAAGCCCGTCTGACCATTGCTCTGACCCTGTTTGAATGTACTGTTATTCATCCCTTCTCAAACCTGTTTATTTTCTGATTTTTTAAAATAACTCCTCTACAATTTCTACTGTAAACCCTTTGCCTTTCTCCACAGGGAGGCTGATTATGAAACACCTATTACCTAAAAAGTATCAGATTAGTGGTTCACTTCCTGCATGATATATACTAAGAGGCATGGGCCCAACAGCCCTTGAGAGAGGCAGATCCTGCGTCTGGATGTGCCCACCTAGGCCGAGGAGTGAGGATGGCAGCTCAGGGTGATATACAGTGTCTCAGGGCAAAGTAGATTTCATTCTGCATTTAGAGGTGGTGGCCCAGAGCTGCTCTGAATTACAGGTGTGATTTCAAACCAGGGAGTTGGCATTCCCCTTGAGAAAAGGAAAGGTCATGCAGCTGTGCTCGAATGACACTTAGCAAGAAGAGAATGTGTGTAACTCTTGCAAGGGTACCCAGGTTCCCATGATTCCAAGGTGAACATTGTAATAAAACAGGAGTAGAAATGTCTACCCCCAGCATGCCTAACAATGGAGCTTCATCTCTCCACTGATTTCTCATGCACTCTTCTGCAATATCTTATTTGAGGACAAATAATTATGCATCCAGCCTTTTAACATGTGAAGGCAAACCAGAATGGAGATGGGTGTGCCAGCTGTTTCTTCCTGGGATTCCTGGAGCTCTGGTTTACAAGGCAGCTTTGGAAAGTCTAAATTTAGACTCACCTTCTCTGCCTGCTCAGATCCTCCCAAACCTCATGCTGCTGACTTTCAGCAGGAACTGTGGCCACTGGTGAGGTGCTGACATTTCACAGACACCACTTTATTCCCTCTCCTGAGCACCCAAAAACTTGCAGGAAATTATTTTCAGTCAGGGCTGCTGTTCTGTTGTATAGGCTGTACACTGCACAATTCTAGATGGCACCATTCATACCACAGTCAAGTCCGTCTGTCTCTAAGATTCATGACCCTAATCACCAGGTCTATGTGTATGAAGTCCTCTAGACCACAGATCAGCAAAGTTTTTCTATAAAGGGCCAGAGAATAAATATCTTAGGCTTTATATGACATAGGGTCTCTGCTGCAACTACTTAATCCACCTACCCAATCCTGCCTTTAGAGTACAAAAACGGCCACAGATAACACCCAAGCGAGGGCATGGCTGCATTTCAGTAACATTTTATTTGCAAAAACAGGTGGGGAGATGGATTTGGTCGGGGGGACTGTAGTTTGCTGACCCCTGCTCTAGATTGGGTAGCAACATCCTCCAGCTTGCTCCTGAGGAGGCACTTGTTCCTGAAGTGTGTGTAACCCAGGCCCCTTTCTGCCTCTTCCTAGACCGTCTCCTCCCTCCTGGCACTACCCCAGGTCTGCCCTCCCGGGGAGGAATCCTGGGCTCAGAACCCCACCCCAGGCTTAGGTAAGCTCATCTGTAGGCTTCATGTCCTCAGGGCCAGATCTCTGTTTTCCACGAGCTACCTTCCAGTTCTGCGATGCTGTGGGTGCACCTCACTCCTAAACCCCAGGTGCGTTTAAGCAGAGGCTTTCTGGTGAGGCCGGGGTGATGACATGAGGTTGGGGGTCACAACACCAGCTGAGAGCTGACCACTGGCCAAGGGCTCTGTCTGATTAGCTCAGCTGGGTCTCAGCACAGCCCTTTGGGGTGGATATCACGCTCTTGTGAAGCTCCTGAAGGAAGCTATTTGCCAAAGTCACACCACAAGCAGGCGATGAGTCTGGGATGCAAACCCAGGTCTATCTGACTCCAGAGCTGATTCTTGTTACTGTAACACATTATCTGAGCCCAGGTGAGTGACTCTAACCATACACCATCTAGGCCCATCTAATAGGACTGACTTCCAGGCCTACCGAAGGGCAAATCTGGGGTAGGCACACACTGCGGAGCTTCTCAGATTAAAGCAAGAGGCAGCTACCTTTTCAGCCTGTGTTCAGCCTTAGTGTGAAGGCCACGGTTAATAACCCCACTTTAGGAAAAGAGAAACTGAAAACAACATCCTCCCAGTTGAGCTTGTGTGGCCTACACTGGAACCATTCCCACTGCCAGGTCTGGGTCGGCCATCAGGCAGCTGAGCCCAACCCACGATGACACAACATGGGTCTAAATTGGAGTTTCTCAACCTTAGCATGATGGACCTTCTGAACTAGATCATTCTTAACTGTGGGGCTGGTCCCAACCCACTAAATGCCACTAGCACTTCCTGGTTCCTATGACAGCCTCATACATTTCCTAGATCCTAGAGGACACAGGCATCTCCCACACCCATCCTTGTTGAGGGCCATGAGTCTAAATTGTGTTAATCCAATTCCCCTGTGGCAGTGGTTGGTTTAGGGGTGTTCATATGATCCAGTTCTAGACAATAAGTCTTAAAAGAAAGTCCACTGGGGGGCCCCAGAGAAAATGTTTCCTTTCCTAAGAAGAAATCCTACTCCCTGTCTTTGGATGTAGTTGTGGGAGGAAGTGGTGCTGGTGCAATAGCAGCCATATTGAGACCATGTGGGAACAAGCCTGGGGATAAAGGCCAGCACACTGGAGTTGGAAGATATGTATGGGGCGTTATTGACATTAACAAGTTGCTGAGCCAAACCTGGAAATGCCTACCTCCAGCTTTCTTGTCAGGTGAGATTGTCAAGTCCTACTGTTGTTTACCACATTTTTACTGTGGCTCTACTTTTTTTTTACCCTGAAGCTGAAATTATCTAACTAATAGTAAATTTCTAGGTACATGGTTGGTGTAGGTGGGAAATGAAAAGATGTAGAACACATTACTCCTGATCTCAGGGAGTTTATAAACCTTTTGGGAGGGAAGAACCACAATCCTAACAATTACAGAAACAATGCAAGAATATTCAGGGGCTGACTTCATGATTTCCACAGCAAGGGTAGTAGAGTTAGGCCTGGGCAGATCAGCCAGAGAAGGCTCTTGCAGGTGTGGAGGGCAGCTCCTGAGGTTGCTACCAATGATCTCCACCTCCTTACTTCAGGCCCTGGGTAGCCCCCTCCTTTTAAGTGTGCTGAACTTACTGACTCACTTCTAAGGAACAGAATTCAGTAGAAGTAATGGCCTGTCACTTCTGAGATCAAGTCATAAAAAAAGCTGTGGCTTCCACCTTGGGTGATCACTCTTGTCAGCAACCTGTCAGGAGCCAGCCCCATGGCCAGCCCTGTGTGATTCCTGCAAGGGGACCTCCTGAGGTGCACTGGCCACCACGTGGGTGAGCTTGGAAGCAGATTTTCCCCAAGGTGAGCCCTGAGAGGACTACAGGCCTGGCCACAGCCCGACTCACGAAAGACATTACACTGGGCCTCCGGCTCTTCGGTGCTGAGATTCCTGACCCACAGAAACGGAGTGACAGTAAGTGCCATTTAAGTGGCTAAACTTTGGGGTCTGTGTTATACAGTAGCAGATGACTGAGGGACTTGGAGATCTGCAGTTCATGACCTTTCTCACAGAGAGGAGAGGCAAACTTGCCCTGAGAATGTGAGAGCCCTCAGGCTGGGGGCTGGGGGTCCTATGTGGCTTGGATCTCATCAGACTCCAGAGCCAGACAGAACCTCGGGGAGGGGAGGAACCTTACCTCTCTGTTTACACTGATGTAGCCCCAGAGGCTAGTCCTGCACCTGGCATAGAGTAGGGACTCAATAAATAAATGGAAAGACAAATAAAAAATGCACCCCTGAGGCAGAGTTCAGAAACCTTTTCCAATCCCTCCAGGGTGAGTCGGGGGTGAAGGTTCAAACAGGGCTGTCACATAGGCCCCGGAAGAGCCCAGTGGCTGGCAGGCGTTTCCTCCAGAGCAGGGCAGTCATCACCGTGTGTCTCTGTGTCCAGCACCGAGACCCTGTAGGTGCTTACCCTCAACAGCACAGTGGTGCTCCCAGGAATTATGAGGGACACCTCTTCCTGGTCTTCCAACTTTTGAAGTGTACCTTCCCCTCCACCCAGGAGGACAGCAGGCTGGAAGTGCCCATGTGAAGTTGCCCACATGAAGGAGCCCTTTCTCTTAGGGGGAGCCCTGGTTCACAGGCAGATGGCTGCTCCAGCGCCGCCACCAAGATGCTGACTCAGGCTCACTTCCTCTGTCCCTGGCCTCTCTCACGCACAGCACCCCTCCCAGCCGAGGTTCTGGGATCACCCTGTGCACACTGGCCAGCAGGACAGCAGCCCACCCAAGACAAAAGTCACAGAAATATGCCCCAGCACGCGTCCTCCCCTGGACATCCCTGCCAGCGGTGATGCACCCTGGCCTGTTTCCCTTATGTGGTTTCCTTGAGAACACGCTGGTGGGGATGCTGCTGAGAAAGAAGCAGGCACGAAGCTGTTTTGTCTTCATTTCCCTGAGAGGGGGTGAGCAGAGAGCTGCTGGGTGCTGGAAGAAAAACGTTAGCAGAGCAAACATCAGACCCTGGATGGGGTACCTCTTCTCCCTAAAACAAAATGCAAAAGCATTCAGTTCAGTCTTTGCTCTGCTTCTCTTGAAAATTACACAACCAGCCAGGGAGAACACAGACTTCCCAGGCCTCCTAACAAAACTGAAATAGCATGGGGAGAAATTCCGGTGGCCTCACTGGGGCCCCATGTCCACATTGGCACAAAGCTGGGGACAGAGGGCAGTCTGAGTCCCTATGTGTCAAGTATGGGTGCTGGTCACCATGAGAACAGTATGGGCCATGGGGCACCTTCCCAGGCTCAAGGCTTGGAGTTCTGACTTCTGGATCACAGGTGTGGGAGAGGGTGTGTGCATGCCAGGGTTTAAATCCTTCTGATCTTAGACAGCTTCTAATTTGACCTTTATAGATTCAAGGGAAACTTCTCATTCACTCTTTAAGGAAGGAAACCTGGGATAGCTGAAGATGTTGGCCGCTTTCAAAATCTAAATCAGGACAGTTATGACTTCAGTGGCTAAATAAGGTGAGGTGCCATTTGGGGCTTGCTTGGTTTGGACTGTGTTCGAGAGGGCGGAGATCCCAGCCAAGGGCTAAGCTTCTCCAAAGTAGAGCCTGCATCTTTCAT
Organism: Manis javanica; assembly: GCF_040802235.1. Taxonomy (NCBI): domain Eukaryota; kingdom Metazoa; phylum Chordata; class Mammalia; order Pholidota; family Manidae; genus Manis; species Manis javanica. The sequence continues at coordinate 104,153,289 of NC_133164.1, read as the reverse complement.
TTCTCCTGCCCTTGCTTTATTTAGCACTCATTGCCTGATGCCCACAGGGCACTGTGCCTTCCCTGATAGTAAGCCATCGTGGGAAAACACAAAGTCACTGACCCTTGAAAAGCTCAATGTTCCTTTCCTGCCTAACTTGTGGGGGCCATATATGGGACCATTTACTCCTTAACTGCAGGGTAAGAGTCTTGCCCAGGATGCTAAAAGGTTCATGGTTTTTAGCTAAAGGATGCAACATTAAATTGTATTTAGACCAGAAAGGGAAAATGTGTGTCAGGTGGACTGCTATCAATGCATTCTGTACCTGTAGACATTAATAATCAATGATCACCCTCTTTACCGATGAGCCAGGAAAACTAGAACCCTTTCCAAATAACACCTCGAGAGCCTCTGCAATTGCCTGTTGCTAGCTCTCAGGGCAGAGTCTGCTGGCACCCACTGCATGACTCTCATTGACCTCACGCTCTTACTGTTACAGCCTGGCTCAGGCCTTGTTCCAGAGACCAAGCCTCCACCTTGTCCCCCAGGAACATGCACAGTCCAACTCAGCCAGCATTTACTCAGTACCTACTATGTACTGGGCATGGTCACGCACATTGAGCAATGTTGACTTAAGCATCACAATATACTGTGAGGCAAGTGTAACTGTTACCCAGAGTGAATAAACAGCACAGTGCCTTGCACACAGTAGGCACCTGGGCCCTCCTCTTCCTTCCATTCTGCAGAGTTGAAGTGACTTCCTCAAGATCACACAAAGGAAAGGGTTCAGGTCCTCATCTAGGCTTGGTTCCAACAGCAGTGCGCGCTCTGTCATCTCCTGCAGGGGCTTCCTCCGGTAGGTCCCTCTCCCTCTGTCCCTCTCACACTTATTTGCTTTTGTTTTTCTCATTTTCCCAGTTCCTCAAAGAAGTATTTCCCTTGCTCCCATAAATCATTTTGGGAACTGATATCTTTTCTAAACATTTCCAGCCTCTGACCTCATGGTTACCTTGACTCTACTCACCAGCCATATAAAATGCCTTTCAGTCCATTGAAAATGTCTATTCGCCCTTGCCTCTGGGCTTCCACAGGTGCTGTTCCCTGTCCTCTTGCCCTGGCTAATTCTTATTCATCCTTTGGGTCTAAGCTTAAATGCCCCTTCATCCACGAAGCCTTCCCTGATGCTCCTTTCCCTCCCAAGACTAGCTTATCTGTCAGGCTGTGTCCCCTGTCCTATCCCACATGTCACTTTTCTCCCTTTTTGTTTCTGCTTCGATTGCTTATTTTCAGTGTTTGGCTGGACAGTTGTGTGTGGGGGGCACTCCTTCACCGTGGGGATCACTGTACCCCCGTGCCTAATTCCTAATCTTAATACATAATAAATTTGGGCAGAACAAATGCATTCAGAGAATCCACGCTCCAGACCATCATGTACAAATTCATATCTGTAATACTCACTTCTTTCCTCCCCATGAGAGACACCAACCAGATGTGAGAATTTCACAAGTCTGTCTGATTCAAGTCCTGCCTTCATCCCCTTTAAGCTTCATAGAGTTCGTGACTTCCTTTCACCAGCCCTGCTTCTCACCCAGTCACCTGGCCCATTATCCAGAGAATGTGTACCCACAACTCCCTCCATCTATTCCCATAGAGGTAATCATTTACAAGGGTGTGCTCAGAGGTACAAAGAAATCATTCACAGAGCAGGAAAAAAATTATCCTTTTCCTGGCGGTTGCATCTCCCTGTTCACAAGTGACAGAAGTGGCATTTTGATGGCTCAGGTGACAGCAGCAACTGTGGACCACACAGGACTGTCACAGCCAAGCCGCAAGTCACGGGCTGGGAGCCAGGAGGCCTGCATCTAGTCCTACCGCCTGGGAGCTCTCCAGCGAGGAGTTTCAAATCTGTGACGCGGGGATGACTACAATGTCTCACTTACTCATGGGGATAAGAACACAGAGGCCAGCGATACGAATACATTTTCAAAAGTCTAAAGGACAAATTGGAGGTAAGTTACAACCTACTGTTTATACTAAAATTAACAGCTTCCACAGTGATATTAGTTGGGCTCCAGGGAGTTGGAAACATTACCCCATCTTATCCCTGAAGCTCATCCCTTCACGTTCCCCTGACAGTGAGTGGCTTCCACGTGGAAAGAGGGGAGTGCTGGCCCACTAGCCATTGCACATGCATTTTGAGTCATTTTTTGGGCAAGGGGCAGGTAGTGGGGAACAAAACTAAGTTATCCATATTTTCCCTTATGACCCAGCACATGCTGAGACACCCTGCCTGGAATGGAGTGTCTAGGAACGAATCTACAATGAATCACTGCAATGGACTGAATGTTTGTGTCCCCCACAATCCATATGTTTAAATCCTAGCTCTCAGTGTGAAGTGTCAGGAAGGCAGGCCTGTGGGAGGTGATCAGGCCAGGACGATGGAGCCCTCCTGAATAGGGTGAGTGCCTGATGAAGGAGACCTCCGGGAGTTCTCTCGCTTTCCTTCCACCATGTAAGGACACAATGAGAAGTGGCAGTCTGCAGCCCAGAGGATGGCCCTCCTCAGAACCCCCCCGTGGCGGCACCCTGCTCTTGGAATGCCAGCCTCCAGAAGGCTGAGAAATAAGTTTCTGTCATTTATAAGTCACCCAGTCTATGGTACTTTGCTAGAGCGGCCCAGACTGACTAAGACACTCACCAATAGCTAACCAAGTTCATTTTGGTGATGCCATGTGCTCTGTTCTAACTTACTGACCTCTGTCACCATGTGTCCAGTGCTGTCTCCTCTGCTCCCCTTCTGAGCATCTTCCCTCTCTGAAAGGTTCTTAGACCCTGAGAATCAGAACTACATGCCACAGAGACCGCACTGTAGGAACAGGACCCACTGGAGAAAAAACGTGCCGTTGGGTGCTGGCTTCCGCATTCTCTTCCTGCTTTAGTGGAAGAGCTACCAGGGGGCCGTTGGCCTCTTAGGAACAGTGAGCTCCCCGTAAGCCTGTAAGGGATTCCACACTTAGAGAAGCCTGTCCTGATGGTCAGCACTCCATGTGAGGCCATCAGATCCCATTGCACATGGGCGGGGGAAGAAGGGAAGTGATCAGCCTTCAGACTACGGGCTCCCTGCAGAAGACAACAGATGGCTTCACTGCCTGGAGGGGGAGCAGGAAGGAAGGAAAAGAAAGTAATGGAAGCACCAGAAGAAGAGGAACCAGGGAGGTGGGTAATGGCCCAATGGACCTGCCCCTCCCCCACCGGGGTTCTTAGATAAATGAGGTAAGAAACAGCCCTGTTGGTGACACTGGGTTTCCAGCCAGCTGGCATGTATGTTATTAGCTGGTTCTGATTTCATCTGGAGACAGGTGACCATCTTGGCCTTGTGGTGTTAAGATCAGTGCCAGGTCAGTTCATACTAATTGCCATAGGAACTGATGTTCCCTCCCCCTGCAGATAAGGAAACTGAGGCCCAGAAAAGGGAAATGACTCTTCCAAGGCCACTCAGAGAGGCCATGACCTTGCTTTGTAGAGTGCCCAGGCTGCTGTCTTTTGGAACAGGCCCTTCTATGCATTTCTTGGGCCTCAAGATGACCTGGTGGATTGTCAGGCTTCCTTCCATCAAATGAGGAAGGGGATCCTGACCCAGCTGGTAGGGTTATGCATGGCAAGGCCTAGCTAGCTGCAAAGGAGCAGTTCCTCCTCCTCAAATAATTAAGTACTTGTTCTCTATCAGGGAAAAAAAAGTCACATATGGACTATGTGGCAGCAGCTGTCAGCCTGCCAAACTGGGATCCTCTCCCTTCACCAATAGCAGAGCTGGGAGCCAGGCTGCCCTGGCAGGAGGGGGAAGGAGGGGGTTGGGAATTGGTCCCTGTTTCCACCGAGGATGCGCAGAGCCTGTGCTGAGCACAGTGCTAGTGTTTAGTGTGCGAGGAAAGCTCCAATTCCATTTTAGTCTGAGGAGAGCTGGGGCCCCTAAGGCCAGGAGCAGGAGAGGCCTCTGCATTCACGTGTCACACGGCAGTGAATGAATCACAGGACTGTGGACAGTCTGGTGCTTACATGCATCAGTGAGAAACCAAGCTCTTGGCATCCTGACGAGACCCGGCAAGGTGCGGGCCCACACTGGGGCAGCAGAGTGGAAGAGGAGCCTCAGGGAAGGGGGATGAAGAGAGAGAAAGGGAGAGTGACTGGAAGAGGGCCCCCCACTCCATTTCCAGAGGTGACTGCCTGCCTTCTTTTTGAGTCGCTAAGCTATTGGCACTTCACATACACAGGCCATGCTCACTGCCTGGGCAGCTTAGACACACATCAATAAAGTCCGCAGTGCAGAAAACGCTGGAACCTTGACAACAGCATGACCAACACACTATGGCACATTAGGTCGACAAATGTAGTCCTGGCCAGCAGCCAAGAACTCCGCAGTTCTCCCAGGTCAGGGCTTCCTGGGGCAGGAACTGGATTTTACCTGCACCGTGTAGTTAGCTGGACCCCCGGGTCAGGCTGGCACCCCAGCCAGGGCAGTGCGAAGCTTGCCAAGCAGTGGGCTGGACAGTGACGCAGGAAAGCATTCCTTTGCCTCTCCCTTTCTCTGCACACTCTAGATAAATGAGCCTCAGGATTTAAGAGCTCTGAGAAACCAGCACAAACCAGGCTCTGCCTTCTTGTTGGGACCTGGAATTCTCATGTGCCGAGAACAAGAGATAAGTCAATGCGTCTCTGAGCAGGAGGCTGCCTGGGGAAGCTCTCAGCCATCCCCAGGCTTATGGAGACCCAGCCTCCAAGCCATGCTTTGGGAGGAAGGCTACCTGACGGACACGGCCCTCATCCCGATGCCGAAGGGCCAGGGCAAACTGGGGCTCAGAGGAGTAGGCCAGGTAGTCGGCTGGCTATGCATCATGCACAGAGCTGCCCTCCGGAACATGGGGAAGAGGTAAAGGCCAGATAGTAAGAAGCGGTGGCTGGACCAGGGCAACAGACCAGGAGGAGCTGCCTCCCCCAGCACTGGTCACCTGTCACCTGGAGTAAGCTGAGTGAGACTGCTGCTCACCAAGGCTGGTGGGAGGGGACAGAACCCCTGGCTTCCAGGGAGAACCTTCTGGATGGGAGGAAGGATGCTTTTAGAACAAGGCTTTATATTAACAATGAAAAAATCATTTTCTTTTTTCAAGAAGCAAAGTAAATTGTTTTTTGTTCTGAATCTGTTTCAACTGCCTAAATCACAAATTAGGATCCCAAGTGTGGGCAGACATAGAGTCTAGGGACAACTCAAGAGGCCTGGTGTCAGAAAGCCCAAAGAGACGTACAGTGTGGGTCTCATCTGGTTTGAGCCAAGCGCCCTTGTGAGAGTTCTGATCAACCAGAACTGAGGTGGAGGGCCTGGGACCCAAGACCCACCGCAATTCCTTTATTTAGTTTTATAAGGCAAGTGTATTTCTTTGAAGTAAAACAAAAAGCAAAACGAAACACTGATTTTGATAGTAGCCTTTGACCTTGTGATTAATTTGTTCTGTCTTTGACACAGCTGCAAATAGGGGTGCCAACTCCAACAGTAGGCTCACCAGTCTCCAAGGATCAAAAGTTCACTCTGGTCCCATCTGAGTTGTCAGAGAAAACGGTTGGGGCCAAGGCCTGGAACAGTCTTGGTGACCTTTCACTCCCTGTGCCTGTGGTCAGGATGGTCTTGTTCCTTCTCTTTCTACCCCCTCCCAAGGCCTTGCTGTGAGGCTGCCTTCCAGGGGTGAGCAGTATGGGCAGTGACCTGAATGAACAAGGTTAAGGTGAGGGAGGGAGGTAAGTCCCTGTCTTAGAAGTACTGCAATCTGTCCCCTTTTCTTCATCCACACAGCATTAGTTTAGGTTCTGGATGTCCCCATGAGTCCAATTTTGCACCCTGCCGCCTCCAGCTATTGGCCTCTCTGTGGCTGCAGGGTGCCAGAACCATCCACTTGTGCTTCTCTGCAGCAGAGAGCATGTGGTTCCCCTCAATGAGTATGCTAGAATGAGTGAGTGAATGAATCAAGTCCCAAGGGCTCCCAAATGCTCCCTCTGCCACATTCCTGCATTATTATTTCTAAATACACATCTGATCATTTTATTCTCCTGTTTAAAACAATTTTTTAAATAGTTCTCTGCTGCCCAGAGATTAAACCTAAGCTCTTCACCCTGCCTGCACATCAGAGCTGCATTTCTTACCACCCCATGACCAACCTCTCTTCATAAACTTCACCCCACATTGCAGATAGGGGTGACTGTTCTTGATTCACAACATTCCAGGCATGTGCAGCGCATCTGCTGGTGATACTGTCCTCCTTGTGTTCCTGGAACAACCCTAACTGTACTGCGCTCAGACGTCACCCTGCCATCCTCGGAGTAAAGTCGTCCTTCTCGGAACTCAGAAAGCACAACGCAGACACTCTGGGAGCCATCTCATGGGCTTCAGCCTCTCTTGGGTCTTTCTTCCCAGTCCACTGGGAATCCCAAGGGCAAAGCCCAGTGGCTGGTTCACCCTTATATCCCCTGCCATGTTGTACGGTTCCTGGCCTGCAAGGGGTTTTGCTGGTAGAATGCTGGTAACCGCCTGTTCTCTTGGGCATCACACCAAAGGCAGGGTGTCATCCACACAGCAGGGAACAGGCTAGCTTCAGCTAAAGTAAACACAGAGCACAACTGCCTGTCATTTCCTTGGCTGTTCATCCCTTTTTCACCCTTTTCTGGCTTTCAGATCACACTGACCAGTTAGCAGGATGCTAACTGCAGGCTGTTTACCCAGACTGGGTTCGGGCTACCTCCTCAGGCTCACTTGCTACTTCCCTTCTTGAGGAACAGCCACATGTAAAGACTGCAGAGCTGAGACTTCTCCTTAGGAACTGTTTTGCCTAATTCTTCTGGAAGCCTCAGCTGCTGTAGACAGTTTTTATTGCTTGGTAGCTCCATGGATAGCAATAAAATTGAGATGAAAACACATTTGCAAAGCGACTTTCCACTGTCCAAAGCACTTGCCTATAGTATTATTTAAATATTTAATACAGCCATGTAATATTTATTGAGCATTGCTATGTATCACGCAGTGGGGATGTGGGGACAAATAAAACACAGTCCTTGGTGCCATGCAACTGATAGCCTGGAGACAGAGGGGCAGATGTGGCACAAATAATGGCACAAACAACACCTGTGTATGATTATAATTATGATAAATGTATGATAGGAAATAATATGGGACACTATGAATAGGGTGACAAGGAGACAATTACTTTTGGAAGAAACAACAGATTCCCTGAAAAAGTATTCTTTAAACTGAGAGAGTGGAGGCTAGCCAGGAGGTGGACTGGGGAGATGGGGAGATGGGGAGAGCACCGGGCGGTGGGTCAGAACCAGGAGAGCCTTGAGAAGCCTGATGTTGGAGGAATAGAGACAGCTGGTAGGATGGATCCTCTGGGTCACAGGAGGGGTGGAGGGAAATGAGCCCAGGGAGGGAGATGCGGCCAGAGCAGGGGCACCTGTTTCATTCTCCTCCACAAGAGTTTGGGCAGGAGGTGTTGTCCCTATGTGTCCCCTGAGGAAGAAGAGGCCCAGGGTAGCTTTCTCCTGGGCAGAAGTTGCCGGATGTCCTGGCAGAGGGGCCCACTGCAGGCTGGCTGACAGTCCCTGCACAAAGCCACATCCTGCAGTTCCACTTCATCTACGCCGGGTGGTTGGAGGTGGGCTGGGCTTGGGCTTGGCTGAGGCGGCCCACCCTGCGGCATCCATGTTCCCAGTAGGACCTCCCCACTCTGGCCGGCCAGGGGTGCTCCCAGTGGGACCCCCTCCCCCGGCACCGACTGGCCAGGGGCGCTCCCAGGTGTACAGAAAGCAGCTGCAGGGTAGAACAAAGTCACTCCAGCCACCAGGGAACGGCCAGGGGTAAATGACCCTCGTACTGCTCCCATTAATGTTTCATGAACAGCCGCATATCATTTGTTAGAAACTGCCAGGAGAAGGCAGAGTCTCCCACAGAGGGAGGCTACAGGGCCGCCCTGTCCTTGGCTGGGGGAACAGGATCTCAGGGAGAAGGTGATAAGGTGCAGCGCTGTGGTGAACCTTGGGCTTATAATAAGTACTCCAGGTTCAAGGCTGATCTCAGTCACTTACAGACTATATTTTATTTACAGATATTACAGACCCTGAGCCTCAGGTTCCTTACCTGCTAACCAGCATATTAATGCCTTCCACAGGGTTTTCTGGGAATCAAAAACAACAGCCAGAAGGCAGTGTGAAAAACAAAATCATCACACAAAAGACTGTGGAAATACTAATCACATAGGCATTACACCTTCTCTAAATAAGTAATAACATGAAACAGTAACAACAGGTGATGGTGTACTTCCCCCAACTTAACTTCACAATGCTATTCCCAGGGACACACCAGGATTGCCTCCACCTCCCTAACGGGGAAACTGAAGCACAGGATGGAGAAGGAAGTCGCCTAGCCGCACCCGCTGGGAAGTGGCAGGGCTAGGCTTCCAGCCTGAGCAGTCTGCTCCCACCCCAGGCCCTTACTATGCCATGAGGCCGTGCTGCCTGAGTGAATGAAATGACCCAGGACACTTGCTAAGAGTTGTCCTGGCAATCGGACTATGGGGCTGGCGTGCCAAGCAGCACCACTCGACTGCCATTAGCATGGCCCTTTGACAAGGGACTGACTTTCTCCTGCTTCCATTTCCTTTTGTGACCAGAGTTAGCAGTCAGATTAGTGGGTTCATTGCAAGAAAACCCGAGAAAGATAACTGGCTGTCGTCGCTAGTGTCAAACGGCTCTAGATGGTGTTTAATCACCACCCAGCTGCAGGATCTTGCTCGGGTCCTCGCAGGCCCAGCCCTCCGCCAGTCCCAGCACAGCGGAACTGTCACTGCCAGCCCTGCGAGCCTGTGGTGCTCTGCCAAGTTCTCGGGCGTTCAGGAGCAGCGCGCCTCACTGATCTTTAACCCCGCGGCCTTCAGTGCTCAGCAGAAAGCTCCCTCACCTTCCAGCTCTGGTCCTTCCGCTGCATCTCACCCTCCATCACTCCCAGCTCCTGCTCTTTCCTGGCCACTCCTTCCCCTTCTCTTCTGCTGCTCCCATCGTCCCGCTCCTGATGGTTCTCTCCTGCGAATCCTCATCCCATCCCTTATTCTCCACTGCAGCTCTGAACAGTGTCCCCTCAGAACCGCCATGTGGGGGTTCAGAGAAGAGGAGGGGGTGCAAGTGCAGGAACAGCCAGTCTTACGGAAATGCTGACCAGTCTGGACAGCTCCAAGGTTACTTTCTGTTCCTTACCTCTCTCCATCTTTAAACATTCATACTCCTCCCTGTTGGCACCCAAATAAGGACTGGAGTCCAGCACCTCTCTCAAGGGACTAAGATGCCCAGTTCCCTCTCCCAGTGGATCTGGATTTTAAGCTTTGTCTCTAACCATGGATGAAAATCCGTGTTCTGGTAGGAAAGGTAAGGCATCACCTTGGTTGCCATGAGGCCGTGCTGCCTGAGTGAATGAAATGACCCAGGACACTTGCTAAGAGTTGTCCTGGCAATCGGACTGTTTGGAGGAACAGTTTCTGGTAGCTTAAAAATGACATCATGGAGGTTGCCAAGAAAGAGGAGAAGAGATGGTCATGGAGTGCCCTTCTGACAGTGGGGTACAGGGAAATGCACCTAACACAGTACTCCACTTAACCCACAAACACTGCTGTCTGTCCTCCCTGCCCAAACATCTCCTGAGTCTTTGGCTTGCACCACTGAACAATAAGGGCCTTCCAGAATCAATGACAGGCAGGACTTTGTTCCCAGCCACCTAGCTGATCCTGGCTGCTGAGCAGATCCAGTCTGGTGATTACCTTCCCGGACCAGCTGACAGATGCTCTCTTCTTCTACAACCTCCCCAGGTGATGTTTACAGGGGGAGGATGTTACCCAGCAACCCTATGTGGTCATTATCTGGCATTATCCTATTCTGTTCTTCCCTCCCTCTTCCCCCAACCCTGAAGAAAAGTTATCTAAGTGAGGTCTCCTCTGGCCATGGTGCTGACTTTCTAGTGAGGTAAGTACACAAGGAGTCACCAAAAAATACAGGACACAATATCAGATTGCTTAAGGGGCAGGCAAGCAGATTTGCCATCCCTATTTAAATTACTCCTTTCTCTGTCTTGTTCCTTTTTTCTTAAATAACAACAAAAGTGAGCAGCAACAAAAAAACCACACACACACACACACACACACACACACACACACACAAAGCAGGCAAAGTGTATTCTTTTAGAGACAGGGAACTAACAAAACAACTAAAGAAAGAAATGCTTGAAAGTTTGGGGTCAGGATGGGACAGGGGATGAAAGCTTTTCATTATAATTATATCCTCTTTTGAACTTTTTTTAAAGCCAAGGCGTGCATTGATTGAAACTAGAAAGACCTAGGAGTCATGCATTTGTGTGTGTGCATCATACAAACTACTCTGTGTGATACCATGGGATACATGTCATTATACCTTTGTCTGAACCCATAGAATGTACCTCCTCAGGAGTGAACTGTAAGGTAGACTATGGACTCTGGGTGAGGGTGAGTGTCAGTGTAGGGTCATCAACTGCAACAAAGTCACCACTGTGATGGGGGATGTCGGTAAGGAAGGAGACTATGCACATGCTGGGGCAGGAAGTATATGGGAAATCTCTGTACCTTCTTTTCATTTTTTCTGTGAACTTAAAACTGCTCTAAAAAAATACAATCTTAATGGAAAATAAAAAAACCCCAATGCCCAGGCTGCACCTTGACCATAAAACTGGAATTTCCAGAGATGGGGATCCCCAGATAATTCCAGTGTGCAGCCAAGTATGAGGACCACAGCAGAGACGAAGACTGCTTGCAAAATGACTCTTTTCCCAAATAGCACACAGCTGGGAGGAACTAGCCTTTCACTGGTATAGACAATCTTAGAGCTGGCAGGTACACCTGTGTGTGTATGCATGCATATTAAGGCCAGTGGAAGGAATGAAAGCAGCCATTGTTCCTGCTCCGATGTCAAGATCATCTGTATTATTTTTTGTAAGCAAGAGGAACTTTCTGGAACCAGAGCACATAAATTAGGGTCTAAGCTCAAGCTCCCTCACAGCTGGCTGGTATGACATCAACAGAAGTCTCCAGACATGGCTCCTGAATGGCATGAGAGCCATTGCCCAGGGGAGTGATGCTCAGACTTGAGTGACCATGAAAATCACCCAGAAGGCTCATTCAAACACACGGCACACTGTCCCCACTCCACAGTGTTGGATTTAGAAGGGTGGGGTTAGACTTGAGAATCTGCATTTTTAACAACTTGTCAGGTGGTGCTGTTACTGGTCCTGAGAGCGGACTCAGAACCACTGACCTAGGGGACTTGGAGGAAGGAGGGTGGATGCAGACACCCCCTCTCCCAAGGCAGAAGGGCAGCCATCAAGAAGATGATGACCCAACAGCCCCCGAGCCTCACTGTGGAGGTTCAAGACTGATGCTGATAAGTTACAAACGCTCCTGGTAGGGTGTTAATCACAGAGAGACCACTGGGCTTTGAAGACTGTATGTTGAACCCATTACGACAATCTATGCCATATTATATCACACACCTGGCATCATCTGACTCTTGAAAAAAGAGAAAAGGTAATCAAGTCAGGGACATCCATTCTGTCCAAGGACACCAGCCTTAAAAAGGAGCTCCACTTACTACTTCACTGTATTTATATTACAGGGCAAGGTTGCTCCTGGGAACAACTTCCTGATAATCCTGACTAGTTGAGTTTTGGCAATTTCTTGAAGTTTTTCTTCACTAAATGTTGAGTGCTTGTTTTATAAAAGAAGAAAAAGGCAGGAAGACAAAATGCATATAACAGTAAAGTTTTTCTAAATTGAATTTGGAGTCAGTAACTTAGTAATTTAATCTAGAATGATCGATTGAGCAATCACCCAAAACCTCGTCCCTATAGTCCTCTTGGGTGGAATTCTTTAGCTCTGGTGCATAGGCTCCTTCACAGCCTTCAAGTAAATCTCTTCCTTCCAAACACACAGTAATGTGTTTCAGCTAACAACTAAACAGCAGCCAAACAGTGGGAGAAATAATTAGCGAATTCATTAATTAGGATAATGTTCATACTTCTTTTATAATGGATGTCATTTATTTATTTTAATTATTTTAATTCCCTGCCTTTTACCAAAACCATTAATGGTCATTAGTACATACTATTATGTTTGGAGGGCCACAAATATATTTTGTTTGACATGTAAAAATATAATTGATATAGAATGTCAGTTCTGAGGCATTCTTAGAGGTAATGTTGCAGAACACATTTAAAAAAAAACAAAATCTTACAGGAAACCAATTACACACAATTGAGAACTGCTAACAGCTATTGAACACTTACTATCACACAGAAACTAGACTATGCTATTTAATATACTCCATTTTTTGTATAAACTCTAGCCATTTAATATACTCTATTTTTTGTATGAACTTAATTATAAAGACAATCAATGAGAAGCCTGGACCCAATCCTTATGTAATACTTACACAGTTTAGCTCTAAATTTTGTTTAATTGCATATTATTAAGAAAATCCTGAGTCACAGAGATAAGTTATGATAAATGTGTAACAGCTTTTAAAAAAATAGTCCACACTGGAAATTTCAAGTTATTTTTATGTTTAAAAGAGATGGCAGACACTATCCTAAAGACAAGAAATAAGCAGTATTGGCAAGGATGTGGAGAAATGGGAATGCTCCGACTCTGCCGGGAATGTAAACTGATGCAGCCGCTGTGGGAAGCAGGAGGGTGTTTCCTCAAAAAACTAAAACTAAAAATAGTATATAACCCAGTAACTCCACTCTTAGGAATTTACCTAAAGAAAACAAAAGCCCAGATTTGAAAAGATATATGTACCCCTATGCTTATTGCCACATTATTTACAATAGCCAAGACATGGAAGCAACCAAAGTGTCCATCAATAGATGAATGGATAAAGAAGATGTACATACACACAATGGAATATTATTCAGCCATAAAAAGAAAGAAACCCTGCCATTTGTGATAACATGAATGGACCCAGAGGATATTATGCTAAGTGAAAGAAGCCAGGCAGAGAAAGACAAATACCATATGATTTCACTTATTTGTGGAATCGTAAAACATAACAAAATCGTAAACAAAACAGCTGTGGACTCAGAGACACTGAGAAGTGACTAGTAGTTACTATTGGGGAGAGCTTGGGGCACATGGATGGGGAGGGTGAGGGGGATAAAAGGGGCACAAAAATTCTCAGTCATGATATAAGTTGGTCACAGGGATGGTAGTATAGCATGGAGAACACAGACAATGATTCTGCAACATTTTCCTGTATTGACAGATAGTAGCTACATTAGTGGGGTTAAGGATTTAATAATATGGGTAACCATTGAACTACTGTGTTGTTACTTGAAACCAATGTAAGATTGTCTATCAATACCTCAATAAAAAAAAATTTAAGAGAAGAAATGGAAGAATAAACTTTGAGATAAGCTAAAGATAAAATTTGCACATTGAGGGTTTAACATTGTTAAAATTTTGTAACAACACATTTAAGTGTGGTTTTTTTTGTTTATGATTCTTAAAAGAAATTAAAAATGTATTTTAAAAGAAGTTCAAATCAAACATCTATGGAACACCAAAGTACCTTTTAAACACAAGTTAAAAGCTACAAATCTGTATGAACTTCTTTTTCACAGATGAGGAAATCAAGGCACAAGAAAGGTGGGAAGCTTGTCCAAACCCCACAGAAGGATTTGCTGAGTAGGTGAGCTTAGAACCAACTTCTCCTGACTATATCCAGTCACATTTTATGTTCCATGTTTCAAAGAGGCTTAAAGGCTGTTTTGTATGTATGTGTGTGGCTTCTCCAGGGTCTTCAGAGAACTAGTGAAAAGACAGAACAGAGCCTGATTTTCCATCACAAACTAGACTTCTAACTCAATCAACAGTTTTTTTCAGGTGACAGCTCATGAGATTCTCATGAAACAAATCATAATCTTGGGCAATAGCAAAGCTAAAAAACAATGACAGCGTTTTGTGAATTTGCAAATAATATTCATATGCTATAGAACATGAGCCTTTTTCTTATTTTCTAGATACATTCCTGGAAGGCTGTTATCCTCTCTTCTCCTCCCCTGGCTGCTCAGCCACTAAAACTTCAGTGTACATAAGGATGTGCATACGTATGTGTGTATGTGTGTGTGTGTGTAGCCAATGTTTCTATGGCAAGGTCATTCATACTTTTTTGTAAGTAAAAAGAAGATCCTGGGAACCAGAACCAATTGAAATTGGGGTATAAACCCGAGTTTCCATGGTGTCATGCCCCTGAATGGCCACATTGCTGATGTGAACCCGAAGGGGATAAAAAGCTAATCTCATAGCTTGTCTCTGATTTTTAAAACATCTTGTCACAGTGACTATACCCCCAGTGCAGTGGTTTTTGCCACTTGCTCTTTTGCTCTTACATATGTGTATATATAAAGACCACATATGTGCATGGACATATATCAACACACTGGGCTGTGCCTGAAGTTCCCAAGATGAATCATCTTCCTCTAACATTCACTTCCAGAATAAAAGGCCTGTGATACATCTGAACCATTTCTGTTAGGAAGGCAAAAGGATGCAGGGTGGTTATGAATACCAGATACCGACACTGGTTCAGACCTCTGATAGTAGCGATTAGAGACAATTATTAACAGAGTGAACTGAATATAAAGAGCATAGTTTTCTCCACACAGACCCACATTCTAAAATCGGGTAGCCTATAGCTGAGCTAACCAGAGGAAAGAACTCTCAAGCATCCCAGTGCCGGCAAGGAAGGACTAATTTGACTCTGGCACATCACCCAATGAGGGACAAAAAGTTCCGTTTGAAAAGGACATTTAAAAATACTGGAAAGCATGCCTGATACAGCACTAAGTGATAAAAGGTTCTAAATCATGCAAAGTAAGATTACCTTTTTCTGTTTTAAAATTGTATGGAAAAGACACTGGAAGGATATAGTCTTTTAAAATGTTGATGGGGATGTGCAACTGGTAGATCACTTTTTTTTTCCTTTATAGTCTTCTGTGTTTTTCTCCCTGATTTTCTGCCATGACCATAATTCTACAACCAGAAAAAAATTAGTAAAAGTAAAGTAGCTTGTGGAGATGGCTGGTAATTACAGGTCTGCTTTGGTTATGTAACTGTACTCCTATTATGTTAATGTGTGTGTACAATTTAATTAGTAGTTTAAAACCTATACATGCTAAAGTTACTCTACAAGAAGATATGTCAAAGAAATAATCAATCTTCCCATGCTTTCTTCCGCCTGCTACTTCTATAGCTTTTCTTCTTCCTTCCTAATTACAACCCTTAAATAGAATTCGTGCCTCATATCGAATTTACCGAGTATCATAATTCTTCCAAGTGGTAAAGACACCTCAAGACAAATGCTGGGCATAGAAGCCACAGGGCATAAATATGCAAAGAAGTAAAAAGCTAACCTTTTCAAACAATAAGGCTTCTCTCTCACTTACCACCTTTACATTTCCCTGTATGGCCCTGGAAGATGACTGGTTAGCCAGAGACGGGTAAGATTCCTCAAGGGAGGAACAACCTAAGACAGGCACAGTCGCAGGGGGGCCATCAGGTGAGAAAATGGGGATCAACAGAGGTGAGGCTTAGAACCCCCCCACCCCCCGTTCTGAGAGAAATCTGCATACGTGGATGTTTTATTGCCCTTGTCTAGCTTGGATTAACACATAGTCTACAGGCACACACCTGATCATCTACATTTGCTCTCTTACAACACTAAACTATGTTTTCTACCTTTATCTTGTATCTACCTACCACTTCAGCATTTTATTAAAAATAATAATAATAAAGAGAGAAATGTGGTATCCACATATAAATCAAGTATAAAAATCAAATGAGCATTCATATTTGAACTGACTGTTTATGGTTCATAATGCATGAGCAAAACCGAAAGCTTCTGTGATGACTGCCCTTGTGATGTTCACCATGTAACTTATTCACTATGTAAGAATTTGTTCTCCATGTAAGAACTTGTTCGTTATGCTTCAGAAGAATGGAAACTGACGAAAATTAGGCTTGGGGTGGATTAATGATAGTGCATTGAGCATTGACCCCCCCATACAGAATTTTATTATTGTTAACAATCATTTGATCAATAAATATGAGAGATGCCCTCACAAAAATATATATATATATATATACACACTTCCAATTGTAAAATAAATAAGTAACCAGGATGTAATGTATAGCATAAAGAATATAGTCAAAATATTGTAACAACTTGGTATGGTGATAGCTGGTACCTAGAATTATCATGTATATAAATGTTGAATCACTGTGTTGTACACCTGAAACTAATGTATTACTCTGTGTCTACTACCCTTCAATAAAAAATAATTTAAAAAAAAAAGTAAAGTGGCTTGATATTAAGATTACGCTTTTTCTCATTTCTCTCCAACTCTCCCCCCAAACTGACAGCTCACTCAAATGAAGAGCTACAGAACAGAGTCCTTTCAGGGTACAAACTACACACAGAAAAAGCTGAGGAGAAATCCCTGCCTTAGAACTTGGCCAATTTGGCTCAAGTGTAAAACTTTCTGCTTTGCAGCTCCCCTCCCATTTCCAGTCATCAAGCGTGGCACCAGCCCCTTGGGAATTACTCTGGGTTCTTCAAGGCCGTTTACCTCTCCGCACAGGCAGAGGTTGAGCTGTTTCTCTCTTCCCAGGGCATTAGAAGGGGCAAGGGCACTTCATGTCTGGGCACCAGGCACTCCCTTCTGAAGTAGGAAGCAGCTTTGTCCTTGATCCATCTGGTCACCTACACGACGTGCCCAGGCTGTGCCCCCAGGAGCCCCTGAGTGGATTTTCTCCTCTGCAGTCTGCAGATGGACTGGCCTGGCCTTGAATCCTGGATTTGAGCTGTGGCACACTGGGTGAGCTTATTGTCTCTGAGTCTCAGCTCTTTGTCTGAAGAATGGAGTTCATTCAATCTTCTCTCAGGGCGTACAAAGCCTGGAGATACGTACCTAAGGAGCTTTGCTTTGCGCCTGGCAAGTAACAGACACTCAGCCAACAGTGATTGCTTATTATATTATGATCTGCGGCTGATTCTTGGTTCTTCTTTCCAGAACTGGCTCCTTCTCTAAAAAGTCTGCCACCTTTCATGTTCACTTCACCATGCTAGAGCATCTTCATTTAACTCGATAGCTCTAAATTCATGTTTCGACTCTCCTGACTCCTCTCGGGGTGGCTCACTTCTCACCTTCTGTGACTTTGGAAAAGGTGGGCTCCAGCAGGGAAAGTGAGGCCAGAAGTGAGCCGAGGCACTTCAGGCTACAGCAGCCCTTGCCAGCTCCAAGATGCCTGTTGCTGTTTGTAAGAAAAGTACTAATGCCTCAGCTATCCAGCTGCAAGGGGAAGGAGATGCTGCCTTACTTGGGGCAGAGGGATAGACTCACATTTGAAAGCCAAGCTAACATCCTAGGAAAAAATATGTCATGCAAGGTTGACGGATTGTGATTTATCATAATATTTTTCTAAGACTCCAAGGCCTGCAGTCTTAAGTCTAGGACTGTAAACCAAGCTATAAATGATTTAAAATGAGGGAGAGATTTTTTTCCACTCTAGAAATAGCTGCCAAACAGACAGATTCCACCCAATGCTCACTTGAATGCTGCCAACAGAGCATCACATCTCATTGCTACCCAGGAACAAAGGGATGGATATGAAGTCGGAGCAGGCAGAGGGAGGGGAAGGACCTGGCATGAACCCAGTGCCCACACTGGGTCAGGACTTCTTGACTTTGGACTCCTAGGCACCAGAACAGTGAGGAAATAAATGCCTGTGATATTTCCTTATGGCAGCCCAAGCAAATTAATACACCCAGTTCAGGCATTATTCCCATTTTAGATATGGAGAAATAGGTGTACAGAAGTGGCCTGGTTGGGGTCATGCAGCTGGTAAGTGGCTGAGTCTGTCCTCAAACCAGATCTGTTTTGACTCCAAAGTCTAGCCTCTGTCTTCTACTCTATCTGGTGAAGGGTAGGGTCTTTGGAGCCAGTGCCCCTGGGTTCAAACCTGAGCTCTGTCATTTCCTGGCTTTGTGGCTTTGGGTGAGTTGCTTGACTTCACAGAACCTGAATTTCAACCTCTGTAAAGTGGAGCCACAGGAATTCCCAGTGTAGGCTTGTAGAGGGGATTCAAGAATTTTAAAAGAGCTATACAAGTATGTGAAATAAAAAGAAATACATAAATTGGTCTCTGTACCCAGTTCCTGCTAACATTTGGGTTTTGATCCTGGCTCCTGGCACCCGTGGAATTTCCTGGGTGACAGGAACACCTTTTGTTCTAATGAGGTGCCTCTCAGTGGGCTCCTGGAAGGCAGCTGGTCACCAGCAAGACCAGCCATGATAAGAAGTTTGGAACTTTCAGCTTCTCCTCCCAATCTCCAGAGAGCGGAGAGGGGCTGGAAGAAGAGTTAACAATCAGGCATACCTATGTGATGAAGCCTCCATAAATATCCCCCAAAAATGGGTTTCAGAAAGTTCCCAGGTTGGTGAACAAGAAGACACCCACATGTCAAGAGAGAGGTGTACCCCAAACTCTACAGGGACAGAAGCTTCCATTTTCAGGACCCTTCTGGACCTCACCTTATGTATTATCTCATCAGGCTGTTCATTTGCATCCTTTAATACTTCTTGTAATAGACCAGAAATCCAGTATGTAAACTGTCTTCCTGAGTTCTATGAACTGCTCCAACAAATGAATCAAACCCAAGTAGGGGGTAATGAGACCTCCTGACGGAGAGCCACATGGTCAGAAGCACAGGTGACAGTCTGGACTTGCAGCTGGCGTCTGAAGTGAAAAGTAGACTTATGGGACTGAGTCCTTAACCTGTAGGATCTGACACTAACTGCAGGTAGATAGTGTCAGAACTCAGTTGAATTGTTAGACACCCAGCTGGTGTCACAGAATTGGTCAGTGTGGGGGGAAATCCCCGCACATATTTGGCATCAGTATAGTGAGTGGGAGTAAAGGGAAAACACAGCATTTTTCCTATACAAAGTCAAACACTTAGTGCTTGATACATGGGTCAGTGCCCAACATAAGTCAGCTAATATCATTACTATCATTATTACTACAATTATTACTATTACCATTATTATTATTGAAGGATCCTTAACAATCTGGCCCAAAATTCTCATTATACAAAATTAATAAAATGAAGCCCAGAAACAGGGAATGGTTTAGCAGGTTACAAGACCAGGTAATTGAGGTCTTTTCCAATGCTCTCTCCATTGTTTTGAGGAGGCTCTATGAAACAAATGTTTGGGTACAGGGTTTAGTTTATAGTGGCTTTTAAGGGGAGGGGAAGGTGTGCAGTGGAGTAAAGGCAATCAGAGGCTGCAATGAGAGCTGGAGACTGTGACCCCAGGCCTTGTGTTCTCATCTGTAAACAGAGCTGCCCCCACACAGTCCAGCCAGCACCCCCTGTCAACATGGGGAGGCCACAAACACTAACATGCCGAAGGACCTGGAAGACACAGGACACTAAGGCAAGGGATTCAAAACAAAAAAGAGCAAATCCTGGAAATCCTTGTGGGCAAAGGGCAGAATAGAGAACACACTCTAGGTCAAGATCCTAAAAATTAAGATTGGGAAAGTTCTAAGGAGATTAAGAAACATAAAAAGATTCCTATAGAAAAGAAATTGATGGGTGTGGATATTAATAGATCTTTAGGAGGCTGCTGAAAATAGGGCAAAGCAGCATGTCATGTGGAATATGTTATGTAACTGTGCTGTTAGGAACCACTGCAGGGGTCTTGGACAGGAGAGGCAGCCTGTGCCTAAGATAAGGGAAGACGAGAGAAGCCGGAGCTCCAGGACCAAAGAGGTCTGAACTGTTCTGCAAAAGCATCCAGGCATTTGGTCTATGAGTACTTACTGAGCACTCTCTAGGTGCTCTGCCCTTTGCTTGGCACTGGAGATAAAATCAGCAAAATCAGGCACAGCCCCTGCTCCCACAGGACTGCAGTCAGTGGGGGGCACAGGGACGTGAGTCAAATCACCACCCAGCTGGAAGGTGAGTCACACACACACGGAGAAACAGGCCTGATGCCACAAAAAGGGTTTCAGGCTAGGGTCTGAGAAGGTGTCACTAAGATAAGGGGTGTTAAGCGGAAAACTGAAGGATCAGCAGCCATTAACTAGGCAAAGAGGGAGAGGGAGATGGGGAGAGTGTTCTGGACCCGGGGAAGTGGTGTGCAAAGGCCCTAAGGCTGGTGGGAGCATGGACTCCAAGGAAGCAAAGGAAAGCTAGTGTGGCAGGAATGATCTGACACAGGGAAAGCAGGTCAGGCCCTGGGGCCTGAGGATCAGACCACTGGGCCTTGTCTACCAGGGTAAGGAGTTTAGCCTCCTACCAGCTGTGGAAATTCATGAAAGGGTTTTAATCAACAGAACACAGATCACACTGTGTTTGGTCCAGATGATTCTGGCCAGGGTGTGGAGAACGGGTTGGTGCCGCTGGGCTGCACTTGGCAGCCTGGCCAGGAAGCCTTTGAGGAAGTTTGGGGAGCAGTGACAGCGTGTTGGATCAGGATATTGCTGGCCAGTTAAGAAACACATGCACAGATAGTAGAGTCTTTAGTTTGTGAAATCACCAAGCACTGTGAAGGACTGGACCGTGGGGGAGGCAGGAGGGTGGGGACCAAAGATGAAGTCTACACTTCCAGCTTGTACTACTAGACAGACAGGGAGCCCCAGGGAGGGACAGGCTCTGGGCTTGGTCTTAGAACACGTTATTTGATGTTACAAGGCATCCATGAGGAGGTGCTGATAGGAGGTGTGGCATTAATTGAATAGTCACTTTGTGCCAAGAAGTTTATAAGGTTCTGGAGATAAAATGATCAATAAAACAGGTTCCCTGCCCTCAATTAGCTCATGCTCAGCCTTGGCTGCACATTGGAATCATCTGGGAGCCTGACAACTACTGCTGCCTGGATCCCAACCACAGGGAGTCTCAGTTAATTGGGCGTCAGGGTGTCAGAGCTCCCCCTGCTACTCTGGTGTGCAGTCAGGCTGAGAACCATTGCTTGGGAGCCTGCAAGACCCGGTGCGGTCTGCACCCCATCACGCAGAAAGGAGAATTAGCAAAATGACCTGTGTCCTTGGGGCCCAATGATTCAGAACAGAAATCCAAAAGCACATGGGTGTAATAGGAATAATATTATTTGGATATTAAACCAATATATTTCCATCCTTAGTGATTCCTGGTTCCTAGTTGTTCTCTGGTTCCCTTATTAAGAACTGGCTGTCTCAGATCATAGGTTCTTCCACAACACACAAACACCTCTTATGCAAAACGGATGACATGATCCCTTCTCTAAAAGAGTTGATGCTGTAATACAAGATTGAAGTCAAATATAACATAAGACAGTATGTGATCCATACCAATAATCAAAGAATAAAATAAAAGCCAAGGAATGTCAAAGGAGCAAGAGACTGCTTGTGTTTACTCTTTCTAAGTCAATACAATGGACCACTGAGATCTCTCCCTCCTGGAACTGAACTCATCTTGCCCTTGAACTCAGTCTGAGAGTACACATTCCTCAGTTTTTCTGGAAAGAAAACCTGATGGCCAGGCTGAAAAAAAGTTGCATGTGCCAGGCAAACAACACTTGGACTCCTGTGCCAGGTGCTCACATCACACCCTCTTCGGGAGTGGCGCCCAGTGCTGCTCAGAGCATTCCCAGTCGTCTTTGCTGTGGGCTGATAGGGACGGGGGCGCCGTTTTCATTAAGCCTACTTGGCAAGGAGAGAAATGATGCACCTGGGAGACAGAAAAAGGTGTATCTGTCTAGAAGAGCACAGATCTGGGAAAAATAAACCTTGAATTTTGACCTCCAACAAAACTACTGTTCCCTGACCCCCTGCCCCAAAAGTGCTTCCTGAATTCTTCCTAACACCCCCACCCAATAATTAGCAGAGCCACACCCCACAAGGGAACCCTTGTTTTCTATCTGAGTATTGAAAATTGGCTGACTGGCAGACAATTGTATAATCTTGCAATTCTCCATAAGCGACCATAGATAAAATCAACCCTACACTTAGCCTTTCACCCCCAGTGTCCTGCCAATGGGTTTCAGCCCCGGCAAGTTCACTATGGATTCCGTGTGACCAAAGAAATGACAGCAGAATATTTCTTTGGGGTGAAAGGGTTTATTACCCGGCTTGTTCTCCAGTGGTAGGTCGAGCTCTAGCGTCTCCGCCTCTGCCCAGAGCACCAGGCCAAGCTCTCTATATAGCGCAGTAGCCCATTGCCTAAAGGTGGGGAAGCGGTAGCCTAACAACAGGCCAGCTACATCATCAAGTGGTTTAAGTTCAGTGAGGATCCTGGCCATAGGAACCCCAACTTCCCCACACCCAGTCATACCAACCAGACTAGTAAGAAGTTTCAGATGGAGCCCCTGACCTCAAGGACTTCAGAGTAAGATTTAAGGAATTTAGATTTTATCCCTTGTATGAAGGCACTTAGGGCTTCTAAGTAATAGGGTCAAGGTGTTTTCATGAGATTAATCTGGCAGCATTGTGGCCAAATGACTTGGCCTGGTGAGCCACTGAACCTAGGCAGACTGTTGAAAAGGTCTAAACCCCAGAAGCTCACATGTTATCAAGTATACTAGAGATTCACTAGAACGTTCTCTGAGCCAAACGCGTTGATGTTTAAGTCGATTAGAGTGCCTGCTCACTGCTGCAGGAAGCAGCCCACCTTGGACCTTTCTGCCACAACCATCAGGACCAGATTCCCCTGACTGGGCCCAGCCACAGCTTCACGAGAACGGCTGTTTCTTCCCAGGCAGACTTATTTCCAGACCACCATTCCAGACAGATGGATGTCATTTTTCATAAATATTTCCAGTAGAAGGGATTCCCCCATGCCCTCCAGGATCTTCTAGATTTGAGGAGACTTCCTTGTGTCCTTCCCACCTCTCTCATGCCACAGCCAGCCTCTTCCCTCACCACAAAGAATAGCTGAGCTGATTCTTCCCTGCCACACAGACAGGGTGTGTGGGACAGATGAAGAGTGTGAGTTAGACACACCCATTTCCTTGTCACCCCAGGGACCCGATATAGGACCTTAACTTTCGTTAAGCCTTTCATTAAATTATTCCATCAATTCAACAGATAATAATAAATCTATGACATTCTGGGCATTGTAGTAGGCATAGTGAAAAACGAAACCAGATGCAGTCTCTGTCTCCAAGGAGTAAAGTCCAGAGAGTGCTTAATATTATTCATAAATATCCATGATGAGACCCAGAATACAACATGATGTGAAAGAATCCAAGAGGGGGACACTGAAATGACTCATTCCAAAAAGATGAAGGATAATAAATTCTGAAAAAACAAAAAGAAAAACTTTGCAAATCTGATTATGTGGAAATCAAACAACAAGAAAAATTGACCTCTCCTGAATGAACAGAAGAAACACAGGTGTGCATGCTCTGCAGTGCACCGTGGCAGCTGCCTGCTGTGGAGAATCCCCGGGGACTGGCGGCGGAGACCCCAGCCCTCACCACTCCTGGCCACTTGAAGGATGACCAGAAAATGCACGGCCTCCACCAGAGAGGAGGCAGTCCCAGCAGGCAACTGCCTGAGGACCTCGACCTCAGGGCCATCTGAAATCTTACCCCCCTCTCTGCAGCATGAAATCCTCTCAGTGGGGTCCTGGCTGGAAAAGGGCCAAGTCAGCCTTTCCACTAGGGCCCCATTAGGCCCAGAGATCACCAGCAGCCCCCCAGTGATCCCTTCCTGAAGGCCACCCACAGATGTCAACAGCAAAGAACATCTAACACTCACATGGCACTTTCAAAGTTCACTTTGTGCTTCTACAAACATCTCTGATTCTGACAACATCCCTGAGGGGGTAGGCACTCTGAAGTGTTTCTTGCTGATAAAGGTTTTGTTGTATTATTTCCTACTGTGTCCAGAATCTATCCACAGCACATTCCATTCAAACAATTTCTCCTCCACCTTTGGCTTCAGCAATCTTCACTGTCCACTTCCCCAGGAAGAACACAGTAAGGGGACGACAGGGTTTTTTTTTGCTCTAAAGGAATTCCTGACACTCTGGGGGCCACACCTGGAGGGTTAATGTAGCAATTAAGGGGCATCAGAAGGCAGCATTTGAGCATCAAATAAACTGGGCAGACACTGATGTGGAATGAGGTCACAGGACAGAGGAACTGCTGGCCCGTACTGAGCAGGAAGCCATAAAGTACCAGAGGGGGTTGAATGATGCCTGACACTTACTAGAAACCCAACCTTTTTTTTTTTTAATGCAGTTAATCCTCATTAGTTGTGCTAATTACGTTCTATGAAGTTTCACGAACAGTGGAGAAGACAACAAAAGTCCATGAAGAGCGTAGCAGTTCTCAGCAGCTCTCAGGAAGCAATGGGCTGCCATGACTGACTGTCTCTGGGACGTTCCTGCCATCCTTCTCCAACACGCTGCCCTCACGTGGACCCTATTCATACCGTCATTACTGGCTACTATCAGACACTATCAGACTACCCTAATTTCCTCGGCATGATACCACCCTGCAATAGGGAAGGTGTCTAGAATAAAAGTTTCTGCAAGAAAAGGAATGTGATTACATTGAAGAACATATTCATCACCTGCATCTCAGAACAGTATTTAACTAGCTTGAGGCACAAGCTGTACCATGTGTGAAAGAGGTTTTTCCCCTTCCGGCACCTCCCACCTTCTATCGGTTCATCTCGTGCCACATGGCAGGTGAAACGTGTAACCTAAGAAAAAAATGAACTTCTGCTTTGAAATAGGTTTGTTCATCTGAAATATTTGCTTCCAAGGAAAATGGCCCCCAGCAGGGTCTCCATATCTTTCTGGCACAGTTTAAAAATCATTGGGATTTTAAAATGATGAAATTAGAAGAAATTCCATGCACCCAGTTGACAAGAGTGTTTGAACAGTACATTTCATTCTTGGTAAAATCAAACATAAAAAGGAATAAAAGTAGCAGAAAGAGTACCATTGGCTTTCTCAATCCTACTATATGTAAGAATCAAATGAAGAACTAAAATATGCTTGATTCATCTGAAAAAAAGAAAAAAAAATTCACGAACACTGAATTAGTGACTACAGAACCACTGCTCCCAGGGGAAATACAGGGTGAGGTTCCTTCCAACCTCTGGTCACAATGGAACAGCCTCACATACATTTTGATGAATTCCCTCTTCCTTTTTCTGGATATACCATATTGTTCATTCAGTAACACTGAACCCATGGTCAACAGCACTATAACCCACGCCTGAAGGATGCTTGTCTATCACACTATTTTCTCCATAAGGCACATCACACAGCCTCCTTGCACCTAGGAATACTACACAGCACTTTAGCTCTACACTTAGGGGCATTTTAAACAGCAAAATCATCAACAAAAAGCACCAAAGAAGCACAAAAGTGGCACTAACTAGACTACAGAAAGGATGCTTGTTTATAGTGTCAGTGGCAACAAGGCAGGGTACGGCCTTGCAGGATCTCAGCTGGGAATGTGCACATTAGGCAACTCACATTTTTTGCTGTTTTGCTCTTCACATGTCCAAAAATATCAGTGAAAGCACCATGAGTATTGATTTTGGGATTACAAATAAATTTTAGTGGGTAGACGAATGGCAAATACGGAATCCATGAATGATGTGGATCCACTGTACTTTGTTCCAGAAGGGATGCAAAAAGAGGCACTAGGTGCATGTCTGTGGAATTGGATTGAAACTGCAAAGACAAGTGAGGGGCTCAGGGGAATGAAACAAATGTGGAGGCTGATGAGGTAAGGGTGAGAAGCTGGTTCTGCACAACAGAGTGACAGGAGGGGATGGCCAACAAGGCAAGTGTGGTCTGATGGGGCAGGCCTGTGAGTAACAGGTTTAAGGAGTTTGAGCTTTGCGCCCCAGATCGGTGAGGACCTGGCAAATGCAGAACTGGAGGAGAGAAGAATTTTAGTACCCTGAAGGATGGATCAGGAGAAGATAGTGGGCAGAGAGGCTGGGTCAGGTCAGCACCTACATGCAGGGCACCCTGGCCAGGAGGGGCTGGTCTAATGGAAGTGAAAGGAGGAAATGGCTTTGTGGTGTAAGAACCCCCTGTCCCCACAAAGTCTCCAAATCCTTCCAAAAGGAATGGAGCCAGGAGCCAGGATCCAGGCAGGCTGCATGCCCCTAAGGGCAGCCTCCCGTCCTCCAGCTCCCTCATGTGTGCTCCCGTTGCTGTCCATCACACTGTTTACCTGCCTGCCCTCTTGGCTAACATTCATTAAAGCCTGAAGTATCCAGACACTTGCACATGCCATCAGTATTTTGATGGGGATTGCACTGAATTTGTAGATTGTACAGTGAAGGAAACCATCAACAAAATGAAAAGACAACCTAATGAATGGGAGAAGATATATGCAAATCATATATCCAATTAGTGGGTCATATTCAAAATATATAAAGAACTTAACACAACAATATTTAAAAAACCAAAGAACCCAATTACATACTGGGCAGGGACTTGAATAGATACATATTTCCAAGGAAGAAATACAGGTGGCCAACAGACATATGAAAAGGTGCTCCACATTGCTAAATATCAGGGAAATGCAGATCAAAACCAAACCACAGTGAGATATCACTTCATGTCTGTCAGACTGGCTATTATCAAAACGACAGAAAATAATGTGTTGGTGAGGATGCGGAGAAAAGGGAACTCTAATACACTGTTGGTGGGAATGTAAATTAGTGCAGGCACAGTATAGGAGTTCCAGAAAAAGATAAAAAAATCAAACTACCATATAATCCAGCATTTCCACTTCTGGATATTTAACTGAAGAAAATGTAAACACCAATTCAAACAGATAACTGTACCCTTATGCAGAGGTAGTATTTACACTATCACTGCAGCATTATTTACAGTAGCCAAGATATGTAGCAACTTAAGTGTCCACCAGTAGGTGAATGGAAAAGAAGATGAGGTATATATATATATGTGGAATATTACTCAGCCATAAAAAAGAATGAATAGTCTTGCCATTTGTAACAACATGGATGGACCTAGAGGATTATTATACCAAATCAGACAGAGAAAGACAAATATTGTATGATTTCACTTATATGTGGGATCTGAAAAATAAAACAAATGAGCAAACAAAATAGGAAGAGACTCACAGATACAGGAAAAAAACTTGTTGGTTACCAGAGTGGTGGGAGGTGTTGGGAAGCAGGAAAAATAGGTGAAGGGGTTTAGGAGGTACAAGCTTCCAGTTATAAAATAAGATGTGGGGATATAACATTCAGCATAGGGAATATAGTCAATAATACTGTAATAACTGTGATGACAGATGGTAACTAGAGTTATCATGGGAATTGTTTTGTAATTCATAAAATATCGAATCACTATGATATACACTTGAAATTAACAGGATATTGTATGCCAATTATACTTCAATTAAAAAAATTCTGTAAGCTGATGGTCTGATGCCAGAGCCATCAGCTATAACCACAGAGCCAGCAGCTCTAGCTTTCTCACTGCTAAATCTCTGCAGCTTGGAACACAGTTGGGGCATTTGAGTGACTCCAGAAATATAAGCTGAATGTCCTTCATCTCTGACCTAGGCAAGTGGCCTTTGGTGCACACAGAATCGCATAGCTCTGGGCTCATATCCTGCAGTGGCTTCAACAAGAGCCCGCATCAAGGGCATAGGACGTACACAGTCCCACAGCGCCCTGCCCATGCTCAGAAGGACCCTGCACTTGGCCGAACACTGCTGCGGCTGTCGTAAAATTCTTACTAATTTTCAAACAAGGGCCCCTCATCTTCATTTTGCACCGGGCCCCTCAAATTCTGTAGCCAGCCCTGACTGACTCTCCAGTCTCCTTTCCTGCATACTGCTTTGCTGTTGGCCAAACCTGAGGCCCAGAGACAAGTCTGTGCAAGCAGCCACTGCTTTGTTGAAAACTTTCCATCCCAAATTAACGTGTACATTTCTATTCTGGTTGTGGAGCCAACTAATGCGTGTAACTTAATCACACTGTTGTTTGCTCCATCTGGCTGGGAACCATGTAAACTTCATCCTCCCGGGAGCTTTCACTACCGGTTGGGGAATTAAACACACGTCAAACTCGTTACTTGACTCAGGGTTCTGCTCAGATTTCTGCTCTCAGAACTTCTATCCCTGAGCATGCTGCCTTTCGGTCCTGAGAAACACCCTCCCTTGAATTATTAAATGTGAGCACCTACTCTTAAAAAAGCCCACCTATCAGAAAGAACAAGGTGAACAATGAAACTCTAAACCTACTATTTTTTTCTATCCTTTCACACTAAAAAGATGACAAGACTCAAGTTCTGAAATTGCTTTCCATAGTGTTTCCAAAAAGATAAGGAAAATGGATCCTGTTCTCCTCCCCAGTCTGATCTGGATGTAAAATGAAATTAAAATCAACAACTAGCTAACACTACCTGAGGAGCCTTAGTTTATTATTCAAACAAATGGGTTGAACAACTTACCTAAATTTAATACCATGGCCAAAATGTTAGTCATGAGAAATGCAAGCAACAAATATCTAGCACTGTTGAGAGATTCAGCAGGATCCAAAAGAGGAATGTGGGTGAGAGAGGAGGAGGTTGAAGGGTTGTCAGGAGACCCCAGCTCTGGCCCTTGTTCTGCTACGATTAGCTCTTGGAGTTAGGTTTCTATTGCTTCACTCTCTGGGCCTTGATTTCCTTCTCTGCAAAACACTGACATAAAAATATTTGGTGGTGGTGAGATTAAATAAGACCATGAATCCAGAAAACACTATGAAACCTTCCAGTTTTATTCTAAAATATAAAATGCTACTGGGATAAGGTGCTGCATGCATGTAATGGGCCTTCAGAAGACCCACACTTGATTTAGAAGGTCCTTGGGAAAACTGCCAGGACCCTGAAAGGATTTCAAGAGACCCAGGCTCCAGGGAGGCCAGATCAGATGCAATGGAAAGAATTTCTACTCCCCGTGGCCTGCCAGCCCTTGGCCTCCTAAAGCGATCAAATGCTGGATTTGGAAACAGCCAAGCTGATAGAATTCTTCACACTTCTAATTACTTTATGATTTGTACACATTGGGGTGGTTGCTTCAAGACTGTTTTATTAATTCACAGATTTTCACTATTTTGGTTTCTTCTTTTCTGTCCAGTCAGCTGAGACAGCTGCAACCTGGCACCTGGGGGAGCTGCAACGGGAAGCAGACCTCCCTCTCCGCCACCTGGGGACCTTGCCTCAGAGTGAGAGTCAGAGGGCACCAGCGGGGATAGATGGGTGGGGCGGCGGGGTGGAGCTCATTCGCTGGGGTCTCTGTGTCCTCTGCTCTGAGAGAATGCCCTGCATCCCCTCCCCCGCTGTCACAGGGGAGTCACCTCCCTGACACCCTACACACTCCTGGGCCAGCGCCTCACACTCAGAATCTAACACTTCAGGGAGAGCGCTGCTGTCACCGGGCTTGCTTTTCCTCATGGACGTTCTCCCATTGGGTCCCAAAAAATTAGGAGAGAGCACCCTGTGCAGCCAGGTCTCTGGTGCGGCCTGTACATACCACCTAAACTCATGACCAAGTGAGGCCCTGCTTTTTGCACCATTCCTGGGCAGGGGATCTGGGACATCTGGGACAAGCCCTGGCCCTAGTGGGCCTCATCTCACCTCCCTAGAGTGGAGATGAGAACATGCTCTGTCTTCTCCATCAGGCTGTGAGGAAGAGCGCTAAACACTCTAGTGCTAAATGCAGGCAGGGGACCATTATGGGCAGGTGACTTTGGCTTGAGTGCACCCTAGTGGCAGGGTATTTTGGCTCCATGTTTTCAAATCAGAAGGATCTCAAGACTGGGTTTTAGCATAGGGTAGGAAATAAGGCGGAAGCCTCTCTTTCCTCCAAAGCCCAGGCTTTCCTGAAGCTGGTGGGGGTGAGGGAGGGGACAGGAGGGAATGTTCCAGAAGGAGTGCCTGTGGCCTCACCAGGCCATTGCTTTCCATTGTACTTTCCTCATATGATTTTTTCAGCATCTTGCTTTTAGAAGCTCCCCTGAGAGGGAGGTCCAGGCAGGATCCAGCTGAGGAAACACAAAGGGGGCTAAAATGGAAGCCCCGTGACCAGGACTGTGGGGGATGCTGAGGTGCCTGCAGGAAGGGAATGTGTGCCCCTCCTTCCCTTAGTTACAGGCCTAAGGAAAACACCCATTTGTCTTGCAGACTGATGGGAGCTGGAATAGCCAGAAGGCTGGCTCCCGTGTGCAAGGAGCACAGAGACTCCCTTAAATTATACCTACATGACGAATGATATTGTACACTGATTAACACTAGCAAAGAGCCACTTGGGCACAGGGTTGGGGACTGCAGGACAAAGCCTCCTCCTGAACATCAGAGACCACGGTGTATGAGTGACATCATGGAGAGAGGCTGTGGTTCCCTCTGAGGATCTGGAATGAAGGTCATTTGCTGGAGGCCTCTTGTGACCTCAGGTGAGCCTGAGAGGCCTTCTCCAGCCTGAGGTTTAACCTGAGGGAGGAGGGCAAAAACAGGAAGAAAAAGGGAGGAAGAAAAAAAGGAGAAGAAATACGACAAGCAAAAGGGAAAACCGGTTTTTTGGTTGGGACATTATGGGGGCAAGTAGGCCACAAGTAATGACCTCGATGACCACTTGGGCCAAAGGCCACTGACCTCTTTAGCCATCCCAGATCCTTCTAGCCTCTGGCGAGGCGTCTGGCAGTGGGCTATGGATATAGATGCCCCCATCAGCACTGTGGCCTAACATGCAAGGACAGCAGGCACCATGAAGCCCCATCCGTCCACCAAGACTGGTTCAAGTCCACCTCTTCCAAGAAGCTTTCTCTGACCACTTGGTCCACAGCATTCCTTCCCTCCGCTGACTCAGAGGTGGATTTCAGGTGTGACGGTTAATTTTACATGTCAGCTTAGCTGCTCAGATATGTGGTCAAACACTTCTGGAAGTTTCTGTGAGGGTGTTTTGAGATGAGATTCACATTTCCATCTGTGGATTTTGAGTAAAGCAGATTAAACTCCCTAATATGACTGGCCCTCATCCAACAAAACAAAATGCTGACCTCTCCTGAGCAAGAAGGAATTCTGCCAGCAGACTGCCTTCGGATTCTGCAATGTCAGCTCCTCATGGGTCTCCAGCCTGCTGGTCCACCCTGAAGATTCTGTACTTGCTTGCCTCCACAATCAAGTGATCCAGTCCTTTAAAATAAATCTATATCTACATCTATATCCAAAAATACACACATATTCTTTTTCTCTCTTCATATATACATATGTAACATAAATTGTATATATAAATTCTTTATATATACACACACATTCTATCAGTTCTGTTTCTCAGGAGAACCCTAACACACCAGGAAACGAATGAAGCAGAAGCCAAGGGCTCCTCACTTTTTATATCTCTTCTTTTAAAGGAACTCCAGTCCAATCTGGTATAAGCTTCAGACCTCACCGATCCTGGATCCAGCCTGGCTTTTGATGTGGGCATTTGCTGCCTCATGTCTACCCCAGCGTCCATGCCTTATCCTTTGTCTTGCCCACACTAGCACATCTCCTGTCTCTAATTCAAGTGTAAGCTCTGGGAAGGAAGGCAGTCTACTCCTTAGCCTCTTCTGCAGCCTGTGTCACAGCCCTTGCACATTTGTTCACAGAATTTTGGTTCTTGACTCCTGTAGGTCTTTGGAGGGAGGAGGTAGCTAGGGGCGCTCAGAGAACAATGCAGGGGGCGGGGACCAAGGAAGAAGAAAGATCAGAGGAGAGGGTGAAGGAAGGAAGAAAACTCTAGCCACATTTCATGCCCAACACCTTTGCTCTCGCTTAGAATTCCGGGATTCTGGTCAGTCTCCTGAGGTCACAGAGGCCAGCCATCCCTGATGCAGACCATGCATTTTCAGGGCCAGTTTTGGTTCCTCCTGACGTGCACCCTCTCCAGCATCTCCCCCTGTGCCCTGAGTCAGCTCAGAGAGGCACAAAGCTGGCGAGTTTCCAGAGCAGCCTGGGCTTCAGCTTCTCACACCAGCGTGCTGAGTAAGCACGAGTCAGCCAGGATCTAAGTTTCATTTCCAAATCTTTTTCATCTTCCAGGTACCCCAGAGAGTGAATTAGAATGGAATTTGGTGCCACCAGCTGAGGGAGAAGATATGGTTTTGTGGCCTGGCCGCGTGCTTTGTCAAAACTTAGAGCTGACTCACAGCTCTCTGGGCATGCCCGAGGGGGCTCTCCAGTGTCATGTTCTGAACAAGCCAAGCTCTCGGAAGGCCACAAGGCAGCCAGAACTTCCCAGGAGGCTGCTCCGGGCCAGCAAACCAGACGGCCCTCCAGGCAGGGCACCAGCATATCTTAGAAGGGACTTGTCCTAAAACAATACTATCACTGATGCCACTGCCAGCACCTCCTCCACCAAGCTCCTAATGTGGAGAACTTATTTGTTAAAGGCAAGTGAGCCAAGGTATAAAAAGTTGGATTTGGGCAAAAGACAAATATGGTGCTCATTGCTTACTTCACAAAAGGATTCACCATTGGTATGTTTAAAAAGAAAAACAACAAAAAGGATTGCTGCTTTTCAAAAAAAAAAGATAAATTCACCACATAAAAATCAGATAAGAAAGATTAAAAAAAAGATAAAAAGAATGCTGGCTAACCAGATAATACTGGCTAACACTTGGGTAACATCCTTCTAGCCTTTGCTATGTAATATATATAATGATACTCTTAAAAAGAAAAATAGGATTATAGAGTACATACTGTTTTATAAACAGCATACTATAAAAAATTGTGAATGAAGTGACTGCTCCCTCTGCGAGATACACAGCACCATCCTATGGAGTACTACAATTTACTCACATGCCGATTTCCTTTTTAACAGTGAACTCTTCTTGAACCTTAAAGTATTTGCCAATTATAACTTTATGAATAAGTCTCCAAAATGTAATTTTGAAATCATAATTTGGCTGGTGCTCTTATATTCTGCTTCCATTTGTTCAACAGGCCCTAAAAAAACCCATAAATTCATATAGTCACTCATTCTTTTACCACATGCTGATTAATGCCTACTATGTTCCTGTCATGGTGTTAGCACTGAGATACAACAGTACACCACTAAACAGACAGGTCCCTGCTCCAGTGGAACTCATGCTGCAGTGAGAGAAGATTGACAACATATAAAGAAACAGAGATTTAAAAAAAAAATTGGATTTTGAGAAGGGCCATGAAGGGAATGGACATAGGTAATGTCACAACAAACCCCAGGGGAGAGGATTTTTTTAGCTAAAAGGCCTCTCTGAAAACATATCCCTTGGGCTGGGACTTGAACGATTAAGACAGAATAATCCATATAAACAGCTGGAGTTAGAGCAATCCAGGCAGAGAAAACAACAAGTGCAAAGGTCCTGAGGCAGGAAAGGGTATGGTATATTCAGGAAAGAGATGATCAGGGCTAAAGCCAGAACACTGTGGGACAAAGTTGAAGAGGTGGATCACAGAGAGTCTTGTACATCACAGGAGTTTTAACTTTATTCTGGTGTACCAGGAAGCCAGGATGCATTCAAGCAGGGGAGTGATGTGATCTAACTGGTAAGTTTACAAGTTGCTCTGGCTGATTACAGAAATGTGAAGACCATACTGGGGAGGAGGCAAGAGTGACCAGAAGGAGACCAGTAAGGAGGTCACTGAGGTGGTCCAGGTGGGCTGTGCTGGGGGGTTTGGACTTGGATGTTAGGGTCAAGGTGGAGGGTGGAGAGACATGTGAGATGCATTCTGGCAGTGGAAGTAAGCTTTGCTGATGGTAAGGAAAGAGGGCAGGGAGCACTAAAAAAAAGAGTCCTAAGTGTTTTGCTTGACTGACTGGTTGTTTATGTTCCATTTAAACAGATGGGAAAGTCTGGAGGACAAGAAGATTTGGGAGGAATCTAAATGAGTTTGTAGAAAACTGTACACTTCTGTATAACGTTTATCATTCTTTTGAGATCCATTCTCCCCCTGGCTCCAAGAACTTGGAGCTTCAAGTGCTGAGACCCGGCTGGCCCAGGTTCTGCCTTGGGATCAGCCACTTCCTGCCCTGAGATGTCAGGGAGATTTCCCCCATCTCTGAACAAAATAAATAGAGTAAATGCTCCTTTCTTAAATTCCTACAGCTTTCTTCAAGGCTGAAAAACAATGCCCAAAGAGCTATTTCAGCTCCTGGGAGGCAGGCAAACTATTCATTTTCTTTCTTTCGCTATCTCCTTAATGAACTAATAACAGTTGTGTACACAGGGGATATTTATCTTATTCCAAGACTCTGTCTTTGAAAAAAAAAATATTTGGGGACAGTATCTGACATGGTACCATTTATCTGACCATACAGGTCACTAATTCCTCCCCAACAATCGTAATTGGCTCAGGAATACTGCCATTCACTCTCATGAAGAATGACGCTCTTAAAGCCTAAAACCTATCTACTTGGCAGTTTCACAAAATGGTCCTTGGTCTGGTAAATTACTGTTTTAAACAAATGCCTCAGTCCCAAACCTCCTTTGCCTATGCCCCAGTCAAAAGTCAGAGACCCGGTACCATTTGAGACTTTGCTATTTCCAGCCATGTGTTTCTGGAGAGCCTACATGGTGGGTTCTGTATGAGCTGCCCAGGAGCCACTTCTGGAATGAAGGGCTTACTGCCCCAGCCGCTGTGGGGGCTGCCCCTGCTAAGAACTGCCTCGGGAAGAAAGGTGAGGTTGTGCTCCCTTCCCAAAGCCACCCATGTCCAAGGACAAACTGACATTGAAGTATTAAAGGCCTCCAACTTGGAGCAACTCTGAAAACCCATTTCAGCTGCAGAAGTCCCCAGTGTCAGACAAGGCTATTGCTGGGACTGCCTCACAGCCCAACTTATTCTCAATCCTGCTTGTTTTCTCTCTTCCCAAAAGCCCTCCCTGACAAATCACCTTTACACAAATCTTCATCACCAAAGCCTGCTTCCCAGGGAACCCCACTGCCCCATGTGCCCAGTGTGCACTGAGTGGGGCAGGCCCCCAGTGGAGATGTGTTTGGACCCAGAGCCCCTTCCCGAGGCTGTGGACCAGGCAGGGAGAGGGACCTGCCTCCAGCACTCTCTCCACGGCTCCCTGCGTGACGTCAGCCCTCCCACAAGGCCTCCTCTCCAGACCTGCCTTCTGTAGAAGACAAGTTCCTCCTCCTCGGGCCACACCCAGGGCTCATGGCCTCACCGTCCTCCTGCTCTTCTGCTCACTTCTGATCTGTCCTCTTAATTGGTGGCCTACATCCTTGCCTTCCCTTTTACAAAGTCCACTGAGATCACAGTGAACTGTAAGGGCTATTAACTGGTTTGATAATCCTGTCCTGTCAACCCAGACAGGCTGCAAACACTCAATGGCAGAGACTTAAGTATCTTCCATGCCTAGCACAGCACAGGGCACAAGATAGCAAGTGTTGGCTGCTGTCACCGGGGGTGATGAGTAGCAAATGAACTGATGGCATGTGCTAATGCCAAGCGCCAAATGAAGAAGAGAGACAAAAGTATCATGGACATGTGGAAAAGAGGGAGAGAAGAAACTCCAAGGATATCATAAGAACAATTTTAAAACTAACTCACCCAGGACAATGGAGATTTCATTTCTGGGAAAAATTTTGCTCCTGGTAGCATTTATACCCTGAACTATTAAGAGCTTAGTTCTCCAGTTCATCGCAACACCTGTATCTTTAGCACACATCTTAGAACTTAAGCACACTTCCTGTTTTTGTCCTCTGGTTGTTTGCTGTTTAGGTCTCCTTTCTTCACGGAGACAAGGACCTGAAGGTCAGACATCTCCTGTCTTTTGTCTGCATGTCTGCAATGCAGTGTGGTGAGGAAGAGAATAAGATTGGGAGTCAGAGGATTTGAATCTCAGCTTTATTGCTTACTAACCAGAAAACTTGGCCTTTCTTAGCCTTTCCAAGCCTTGGTTCTCTCATCTGGAAAACTGGGATAAGGGGACCTTTTTCATAAGGTGGATATGATTAAATGACTGAATTTAAATGATAAAATGAGAAAGACACAGCACAGTGCCCAGCAATGTAGCAAATACTCAATAAAATTCAATACAATTTTTCCTGTTGAATAGCTTTTGAGGGTCCTGTTTCCTAGCAAGACAAATAGCAATGAGGCTCCTTAGATCAAAAGAAACAAAAATAAGATGAAGTAATTATTAGGTTCATAGTTACCCAAGTCCATGGATAATCTTTCCAAAGATGGAAGGGAAAATAGAGATGGTTTGATAGGGGCTGGGCTATGGGTGGATTATTCTTCTTTCTATAAATTACGTTAATGTTATTATCATGTTCTTTGTGCTATAATTTTTTAAATAAGTAAGGATATACAAGGATCTTCACCTCTAACTGTGTAACCTAACTTCCCTCCCCAGGTGGAAACAAGTAGAGAGTAAATGTTGACTAAGTCAGTATGATCTAGTGAATGCACCGTATTTCAGATCATGAATGTACACATTCAACATGCAGAATTCATGATAGAAAATTTCTAAGGAGAGGACCTAAGATTCTGCCCCTTATTAAATATATTCCTCAGGTAATTATATGTTCCCCAAAGTTTGCAAGATTCTAGAAAGAATGCTGGATTTGGAATCAGAAGATCCAAATTCTAGACTCAGGTATGCTCCTGTCTGTCAGCAAGCCAGAGGTCCTCTGGGGTCCCACTTTGCTTTTCTACTATAATGCTTCCAACTTGATGACCGTTGAGGCCCCTCCTGAAAGGAGAAGGGGCCAGTCACATTCCCCACTGGAAATGCATGCCAAGGGAGGAAAGTTGGCCAGAGGGCCTGGATTCCTAAGGATAACTAAATAATCTCTGGGACAAATAAATATTCAGCAACTGATCAGGCCTCAGCAAAACTGCAATGCATGACTACTGTTGCCAACCCAAATAAAGAGGTTGCATGGTCTGCATGTCCTCGGGAGAGCCAATACCCTCGTTCTGTCCCACAGCTGGCAACTACAAAGCACAGTCCAGCGTCCCAACTCATGTCAAGCCCCTGTGGCCAGCCTGGGGTTGTGCCTCCTCTCTCACCAACACTGTGAAAGGACCAAGGAAGGGAAGGGAGAGAAACATCAATCTGGCTTAGAGTTCTCAGCTTTAGTAAAAGGGTGAGGTGCTTAGAACTAATGCCGCAAGAGTATGAGTGTGTTCACTGCACTGGGGAAGGAAGGATTACTGAAAAGACACAGGAAGACAGGAGCAGCCATCAATGATAACAGATTTGCTTATCTCAATGGGTGAGTCAAGGATTCCAGGTCTAGTTTAATGCAAACTCCTGAATTTTGATGAGGCAGATCAAATGTTGGGTAAATATCATGACTCACAGAAAAACAAATCATGGCACACCATTTCATTTTTCTTGCATTAGTAACAGACACCATAACTGCAGATTAATTGGTATGTAATATAGGATCTTGTACACTTTAGCTGGGAATCTCTGGCTGGGTCATGTTAATCTAGGTTTATACAAATTTGAATCTTCACAAAAGATCCTCAAATAGTTCTTTCTTTTTGCAGTGTGGTGTCCTAATTATAATGATACATTCTGCACCTCTCAGTTTACATTCACCTTCTTGCTTAAGTAACATGTAATGACTTTAGCCCACTTGGGTCATAGAAAGACATGCTATACAAAGGTAGTTATCCAAACCAAGAACCTGAGTTTAGGAGGGGTCAAATGTCCAACACACTGACTTTCAGATGGCATTTTGCAGGGCATAGGCTTTGCAATTCCCTGAAGGTATGGAAGAGTCTTATTTATCCTGATCCATCCCTTCAGCCACCTGTCCCACATAGGGCTCACTCCATTATGATGATGAGGTGCTTATCAAAGGAGCAAATGCTTTCTCATCAGGCTTATAGGTGGTGCCTATTTGCTGCTTGTGGGCTCTAACACCTCCGAAGATAGAAACAGACTTTAAAAGTACCTCGATATATTTTAGAGATAATTCAAAACCACAAGAATCCTCAAAGCGGAGGGAAATGTAGTAGGGGTAAATAAAGATGCAGCACTTACTCTCAGTTTTATTATAAAGATCTGAAATATAGGAATGACCATTGGAAAAGTCCTGAGGGTCTTAGAGGATCCCAGATTAATATCTGAATTATTATGGCATAATTATTTTTAAAAGCCATTTTGATACAGAAACATACGAAGAGAAATAGAGCTTAAGAGCCTGTATATTCCTCTTATTTTTCCTAACATTGATCAAGCCATTATTCGTGGTATCTTGTACAGCTTTCAGTGAAATGGGGAGGAATGGAAAAAGAACAATGTGAGAAGGTGCAGAGTATGATAACTAGTTTGGTTTACTCACTTTATCAAGCTTATTTTCATCAAAACCAAGGAAGCCAGAGGGCAGGCGAGGGGCAACCACGGCATATGAGGGATGATGCGAGCACTGAACACATTAAGGCTGGAGATGGAGGTGGTCTGGCTTCAAATATTCAAAGGACTACCTGCAGAAGAGGGATCAAATTTAAATGGGGTTGATCCAGAGGGTAAAAAGAACTGCCAGGTATATATACATATATACATATGAGATACATATATATATATCAGAAAAGCAAGTTTCAGGGCAAATGAAGTTTTTGAGTAGGCTGACACACTTCTCCAAAGGAATGGCTGACTCCTAATAAAGCTGTGAGCTTCCTGTCATGGGACACGGTTGAGAAGAAGTGACAATCTGCCAAGGATGATACAAAAACAACAATGGCATTGGAGCAACTGGGAGCATCACTTCCAGGCTAAAATTTTATAAACAAGAGTTACAGAGCTAGAAAGCAAGATGGATGGGGACTGGTTAAAGGTCTTACGGTTACACATAAGAGTAAAGATTTAACAGGAATGTTTCAGAGAGGATTTTAGATCACAAAATGGGCAGTTAGCTCAGAAGTCCAGTCACAGCTCCTGCGTTTGGTCCTTGGTCTAACATCCAACTGGTCCACGAGGATAGCTGCAATCAGTGACCTCCAAGCCTTCTCATTCCAGGATCGTACTGATCATCAGCTCGGCAACAGAGACTGTAATGTGACCCCCGCATGTGCAACTGCTGAGTGGAACAGACTGGAGTTTGTCAAGGGTTTCACAAACTGGAGTAAGTAGGGGTCTAAACTCAAAGGCAGGTTTAATCCCTGGAAAGTCAGGTTTGACAAAAAATAATATCATAAGGTTTTCCATGAGCTTATCCTTCTCTACATAAAGTGCTTTAACTCTGTACCATATTTCCTGCCATGTGCAGAACTGAAAAGTTGAATCCTTTTCCCCTTTGATTTAAAAGACTGAAATTGCCTGTTAAAAAAGTCTATTTCAGTATTGCCTCTGAGATTATAGAACCCTACAATTTACTTAGGTGAGAACTGTTTTACCCAGAATGGGCTTACTCTAGTATGCTTCATTTTGAGAAAACCTGCAAAAATCCAAGGGCAAAGAGAAAAACTCACTGATAATTACTCACTTTTAAGAGTCCTTCAACAAAAGTAACATGTAATGACTTTAGCCCACTTGGGTCACAGAACCCAAGAATGGACTAACAGGTACCAAAGGGAAAGGGACTGGGGAGGATGGGTGGGTAGGGAGGGATAAGGGGGGGAAGAAGAAAGGGGGTATTATGATTAGCAAGCATAATGGGGGTTGGGAGAAAGGGGAGGGCTGTACAACACAGAGAGGACAAGTAGTGATTATACAACATTTTGCTATGCTGATGGACAGTGACTGTAAGGGGGTTTGTGGGGGGGACCTGGTATAGGGGAGAGCCTAGTAAACATAATGTTCTTCATGTAATTGTAGATTAATGATAACAAAAAAAAAAGAAAGAAAGAAAAGGGGGATTACTCCCTGATAGGATAAAACTAACTGCAAATCACTGATTAATGCATGCTTTAAATATCCTTAATTTTGATCATTTAAAGGGTGTCAGATGATCAGCTATGGAAGTACATTTTTCTGATAATATTCCTTTCTCTTAAAAAAAAAAAAGCAGTTCCTGTGTGGTGATCTCCAATAAGTTCTTCACAATGGTATAAAGGGCATATCAAAGTGGAGCAAAGGGTTTGTTTGTGTTTATACAGAAGATCAAAGCCTAATTTGGCTACCCAGAAAAAGAATTAAGATACAATATGAAGAAGAACTTCAAACATCAACATTCTCTGGAAGAGTCATTCCAGAAGATGATCATCAAAAAACTTCAACAAAGATCCTGGTGCTGTTGCAGTTGTAGCTGCATTCATCCCACCAGTTCCTGGACTTGCCATTGGAATGAAGAAGGAGATATCTAAGCTGGCCTGTGCATACAGTAAAACAACAAATTTGACTGGATCTATACTGTCGGAACTCAACCAAGAATTAGGAGAAGTGCAAGCTGCAGCGCTCCAAAATCTTGCGACTATAGACTATCTACTGTTAAAAGAACATATGGGATGTGAACAGTTCCTAGGAATGTGTTAATTTGTCTGATTTTTCTCAAAATATTCAAATTCAGTTAGACAATATCCATTATATCATTGATAAGTTTTCACAAATGCTTAGGGTGCCTAACTGGTTTTCTTGGTTTCACTGGAGATGGCTGGTAATTGTAGGTCTGCTTTGGTTATGTAGCTATATTCCTATTATGTTAACGTGTGCACACAATTTAATTAGTAATTTAAAACCTATATACGCTCATGTTACACTACAAGAAGATATGTCAAAGAAATAATCAATCTTCCCATGTTTTCTTCCATCTGCTACTTCTATAGCTTCTCTTCTTCCTTCATAATTACAACCCCTAGGTAGAATTCGTGCCTCATATCGAAATTACCGAGTATCATAATTCCTCCAAGTGGTAAAGATACCTCAAGACAAATGCTGGGCATAGAAGCCACAGGGCATAAATCTGCAAAAAAGTAAAAAGCTAACCTTTTCAAACAATATTGCTTCTCTCTCACTTGCCAACTTTACATTTCCCTGTATGGCCCCGGAGGATGGCTGGTTAGCCAGAGACGGGTAAGATTCCTCAAGGGAGGAACAACCTAAGACAGGCACAGTCGCAGGGGGGCCATCAGGTGAGAAATTGGGGATCAACAGAGGTGAGGCCTAGAACCTCACCCTCCTGTTTTGAGAGAAATCTTCTGCATCTGTGGATGTTTTGTTGCCCTTGTCTAGCTTGGATTAATACTTAGTCTATAGGCACACACCTGATCATCTACATTTGCCCTCTTACAGCACTAAACTATGTTTTCTACCTTTATCTTGCATCTACCTACCACTTCAGCATTTTATTAAAAATAATAATAACATAAGAACAATAATAATAAGGGAGAAATGTGGGATTCACATATAAATCAAGTATAAAAATCAAACAAATATTCATATTTGACCTGATTGTTTATAGATCATGATGCGTGATCAAAACCGAAAATTTCTGTGATGACTGCCCTTGCACTGTTCACCATGTAAGAACTTATTCACTATGTAAGAACTTGTCCACCATGTAAAAACTTGTTCGTTATGCTTCAGAAGATTGGAGACTATTGAGAATTAGGCCTGGGGTTGATTAATGATTGTGCATTGAGTCCCCTATACAGAATTTTATTGTTGTTAACAACCATATGATCAATAAATATGAGAGATGCCCTCTTAAAAAAAAAAAAAGAGTCCTTCATTTTGTACAACAATCCATGGAAACACAAAGCCTTAGAGCCCGAAGCTGAGACTTCAGAGATGAGGTTGATTGTGGTGACAATAATAACTGTTTCCACTCA
This sequence comes from Manis javanica, assembly GCF_040802235.1. Classification (NCBI taxonomy): domain Eukaryota; kingdom Metazoa; phylum Chordata; class Mammalia; order Pholidota; family Manidae; genus Manis; species Manis javanica. The sequence continues at coordinate 104,111,403 of NC_133164.1, read as the reverse complement.
TCAAATATGTCCTTTATGTCAGACTCTTAAATATAAGCCCACTCAAATATGTCATTTGAGCCTAAAGACACCCAGTGGAAGACTACATTTCTCGGCCATTTGAGTAGAGTGGGATGTGTGCAGAATTGATGTCTATGTCTTCAGGGTCAGACCCTTACAAAGGGGGTGGGCGTACCCTGCTGCTCCTCTTTTTTCTTTCTTTTCGCTGCATTGTGGATGTGGTGGGAACCACCTTGAGCCATTCAGATGAGGGCGACATCTTAGGGAAAGGGAAGCAAGAAGATAGAGCAACCAGTACCTTGAATATTCCCTGCCATGAGTGACGTCATTTAAGCGACAGGATTTCTCCACATCTCTTGCCTTAGTTCTCAAAACAAAAGGGCACCATGTCCAAATGTTGTGAAAGACTGGGGACTTTGCTTTTGCCAGGATCGGGACAGACACAGCCTCTGAGTGCAGGGAGAATTTGAGCAGCGCCAGCGCTTAGGTATTAACTCATCAAGCCCTTCTTAGATAGCATCAGTGCAACAGATTTCTGCATAATGAATAAGGATTGTTTCCCAGAAGGGTGGAATATCTCTTTTTCTGCTTCTCTTCATCTTCCAATTCTTGGCTCCAGCAGTACCACCAGATTAGCATGGTATTTATAAGAGTTGCATATGGAAACAAAGCAATAGTTTTCAATATTAAACAATCCATATAACTCCAATTTACACACATCTATGTAGGTCTAGAAGTAATGGATGTGAAATATGATCCTGATTCTTTGCATTGGCAGCTAAAAGGACTATGAAAGCTACAATTGCAAACAGTTGTATATTTATTTATTTACTTACTTATATTAAGGCATTATTGATATACTCTTATGAAGGTTTCACATGAAAAAACAATGTGGTTACTACATTTACACATATTATCAAGTCCCCACCCATATTATCAAGACCCCACCCCACATATTATCAAGACCCCAGTGCGGTCACTGTCCATCAGTGTAGAAAGATGCCACAGATTCACTATTTGCCTTCTCTGTGCTACACTGCCTTCCCCGTGACCCCCCCCCACCATGTGTACTAAACATAATACCCCTCAATCCCTTTCTCCCTCCCCCCCCCACCCTCCCACACCCCTCCCCTTTGGTAACCACTAGTCCCTTCTTGGAGTCTGTAAGTCTGCTGCTATTTTGTTCCTTCAGTTTTGCTTCATTGTTATACTCCACAAATGAGGGAAATCATTTGGCACTTGTCTTTCTCCGCCTGGCGTATTTCACTGAGCATAATATCTTCCAGCTCCATCCATGTTGTTGCAAATGGTAGGATTTGTTTCTTTCTTATAGCTGAATAGTATTCCATTGTGTATATGTACTGCATCTTCTTTATCCATTCATCTACTGATGGACACTTAGGTTGCTTCTATATCTTGGCTATTGTAAATAATAGTTTAATTTTTATAAAAATGTTTAATAAGATCTTGAACTAAAGTTTAAGAAACTACATAATAATTCAGCCTTACTTAAGGCTGTACTTTAATTTAAAATTTGATACTTATTATTTATCATTTGTATTTTGCATTTTAGTAGGTTATTTAAATATTTTAGAAAAAACTTTTTGAAAACTTTAAGATAATTTTAATTCTTGATTAATTTTACATTTTGATAAACATATATTCAAATTTGGCACACATTTCGGTTTTCAATCCTTTAGATTCTTACACCAGCTATGTTAAATAACATGGTGATTTTTTCTGAAATGAAAGCATGAAAATATATTTTATGGGATATATAATAGTTATGAATTAAATGTCTACTTTGTCATTCTATTTATTTTCCATCAGAATACCCAAACATACAAAATAATAATTAAATTCCATTATATACTTCCAGTTATACTCCATGATATAAAGACCATATATCAGTGATATAGACTAGCTTTCCACATATTTTGTCATTATGAAAATTTGTCAGCATAGTGTAGGTGGAGAAAGACAAGAATGTATTATATGTAACAATGATTTATAACTCTTCATTTTTTAGACATATGGTATATCATTCATTTGTATTCTTGCCCTGGGCCCTACAAATGTTAGAAGAGGGGCTGATTCTGGTTCTTAGTGCAACTAAACTTATGTCCTAAATAATGTGATGCCCTTGTTTACTTCTTAGATAAGCCAGAGCTCACAATTGTGTGAACAAACATGCTAAATGGCAATCATTAAAGGAATTCATGGCTACTTCCACATCCTCTGCATAGTGTTTAGGACTCAGAGGTCTGTAGAGCCATGTGCCACTCAGGGAGTTGTTTTGACACAATCAGTGTTTGCAGACAAGTGTGCACATTAGTTATTTATTGTTGTGTAAAACAAATTACCACAATCTTAGCAGCTTAAAGTATCAGACATTTATGACCTCACAGTTTCTGTGGGTCAGGAGTCTAGACACAGTTTTGTGGGTGTCTGCTCAGTCTGAAGGCTACAACTGAGTTAAATGGGCTGCATTCTCATCGGTAAATGAAACTTGTAGGCTTGACTAAGAAGAATCCAAGCTCATTCAGGTTGTTGGCAGAATTCACCTCCTTGCAGCTGTTGAACTTAGGGCCCCCAGCCTCATAGTGGCAATTAGTGGGAGGCTACTCAAGGTCCTAGAGGCCACCCAAGGTTCTTGTTAATGGCCCTCTTCACAGGCCCTCTCGCAATGTGGCTGTATGCTTTTTCACGGCCAACAGGTGACTCTACTTAGTCTGCTAAGCATCACATATAATTATGGGAATGTCATCCTATCATCTTTGCCATATAATGTAGCCTAGTCAAGGGATTGACTTTCCAGCACCTTTGCCATATTCTGTTGGCTTGAAACAAGTCATAGGTTCTGCTATGCTTGGAAAGGGGGAAATTCCGAAGAGGTTATACTCACTGAGGGTCACTTTAGCATATGTCTGCCACAATGTGTATTCTTATGTTCAGGCAGGATGGAGAGATCTTGAAAAAGTTCCCACCTACCTAGAGAAGCAAGTTGATGGACACATTTTCATAAATTCATAGAGGGCCCTATGTTTATCCCAGCTAGAAGGTAGTACACTAGGAACTCTGCTGAAACTGTTATTGTTGTTTGCCATAGATATTTCCAGGTGTCTGATCAAGTCAAGATGGTAACCTATCACTTTCCGTTCTCTGCCTAGTTAGAAAGCTCTAGATGTACTACTTGTGCTCTTAGAGAAGACATTTTGTAATGTTTGGAGAGGTCATCAATTTGTAATGTTTGTAATTGTTCAGCAATGATTTCCTGACAGCTCCATGACTGCAAGGTCCTATAGAAAAATACAGACGAGGACCCCAGCCTTACCTGACTTAGTGTTTGAAGTCCTGTGGATAAGTAAAGACAAGAAGAATGTCCAAGAATGAAATTCTATGTCATCTCCTCATCCCTGAGCCTTCCAGGTATAGCCCTTCTTCCTCTGGGCAGCCACATAACTATACTGCTTCTTATGCAGTACTCTATACCCTCCACACTTTGATTATCCTCCTAAAGTACTTCCCTCCTATTACACTGGAAAATCTCTGATGGCAGGATGATTTATACTCATACCTACATGTCCAGCACCTGGAACCATCCCTGACATACAATCATCTCTCAACACGGGTTGGGATGGATGGATGGATGCATGGGTGATAACCAGTGAGCTATGTAATGGTAAACAATATAGGACAGCAGGTGTGAAACCTTATTCAATCCATGCTATTTCTCTGAACTTGTTTCTAGTTTTCCCATTAGTGAAAAGAAGGAATTGTACAATACTTAGCAAAATAACTAGAAATAATGGAATATTTTTTCTATGATTTCATTTATATGAAGTTGAAAACCAGACAAAATTAATCTTTAGTGAGAATGGGAGGGTGGCCAGGACTGCCCAGTGGTGGGAGGGCATGAAGAAAACCTGAAGGGTACTAGAAGGAGTCTGTAGTCCTTTCTGGTTACCTAGTATATACATATGTAAAAAAAATCATCCAGCAGTACATTTCAGATTCATGTGTTTTATGTAACATTCTTCAAACTTTAAAAAATCTTAATTAAAATAAAAGCATGACAGGAGAGTGTCTGGTGGCTCTGTGTGAGGAGCGCAGCTCCATTCCTACAAAAGTGGTTTGTACTCTCATCAGAGGAAAGTCATGTCAGCAGTGTGATCATCTCAAAGGGACCCAGCATCAGAGTCCTCCTCATTTGTTTGATTCAGTGTTCCCGCATCTTGCTGACGTGGACACATGTCCCTGGAGGAATGCTCCCATTTCCTCTGGGCCACTTTATCTTTCTCTGTAGACCTTGAAGATCTAGTGCTGCTTCATTAAATGATTCCCTGAAGCCTTTCCTCAAGGCTGGGGACCAATGCCCAGCTGTCAGGATGTCTCTCCCTGGGGCAACATCCACAAGGTTACACTCTGACCCAGGCCCGGATAAGGAGCTCATTGGCACCTTCCAGCAAAAGGTCCGCTCTGCTCACTCATTGGGTGGAGGTGTGTGGGGACTAGTCCAAGGATGCTCCCGAAGGGATTTCTCTGTTGCAGAACAAGGAACTCTGCAGAATGTTCTCTTGATGCTCCACATCCATTTAAAAAAGTGTACAAAGTTGCACACTACTGGGATCACTACAGGAGGATGATGCCAAGGAAAAGCACAACATTAGAGATAACAGATGGCAGAATAAATACCTGCTCCCAAGCACACGTTTTGGGAGAAACTATGTCTGCAAGTTAGTACATGGAAGATTGGTAAGAGGCCACTTCCTCTTGAAAATCTCCTATTCCAAGCAAAGTGGATCTCTCTCTCTCTCTCTCCCTTCCCTGAACTCAAAATCCACCTGGATCTACCAAAATTTGAGATTTTCATCATATAGGTAAAAAAACTACTCTCTGCTTATCAGGTTTATCTCACCCCTATAGCAAGATTGTAAGCTCATTGGTAGCCAAGCCATGCCCCATGTGTGTCCTGCTTCCCCACAGTCCCTGGCCCAGGGTGCACAGTCTGTGGACATTGAATTCTTGGTAACTGATAGACATATCAAAATCCAATAACTAAATAATTCGGCATATTATGAGAGACCCCCTCCCCCACTCCCACCAAGCACTGTCCTTGCCACTTAACAAGTTGGAGGAGGACATATGGGGCTTCAAGATGTTCACCCCTAAGTGAGGAGAGGAGAGGAGAGGAGAGGAGAGGAGAGGAGAGGATGAACTTGATCAACCACATCTTTTTGCTGTGATAGAAACCTAGAAGACTGGTAAAGGGAGTGCCATTTGCCCCCCTGCACACCATGTGTTCAATTTCATCACCTTAAAAATAAAGAAATGGAGGCAGGGAGAGGGTGGGCCCGTTGTGAAGCGCTTGTCTTTCAGCTCTGAACCGCCTCTCCATACCCAGCTCACTGCTGCGGGCTGGAAATCAGCAAAAGGCTAATCACACTGCTTCTCTGACCGCGGGTGCCCTGTCAGCTTCCGCCAGCAGGGGGCTCTAGAGGGCGACTGCAAGGCTGGAGAAGAGGCTGTCCCAGCAGCGCTGCTCCAGCAGCGGCCCTTCACCCTGTGGTTCTAGTCTCCCATTTTGCCACCCTCCCAGAACCGGCCTCACCACACCCATCAGACGTAGCAGCATCTAGGGAGGGACCTTTCTCCAAGCGCTGGGTCTCAGCTCTGAGAGGCCCGCCTCCAAGGACCTCCTATAGCCACACCAGTCAAGTGATGGCCCCTCCTCTGAAGTCTGAGCAGGTTCGGTGAGGCCCCTTCTCCAAGCTTCTTTCCTTTGTTCCCTCAGCCCTGGTGGGGTAGGGGGGTGGCTGATTCCTGCAGTAACTCCCTGTTTCCTCCAGGTTCCCTTCCCCAGCCTCCCACACCTGCTTAACCAATCACCTCTACTAAATTCTATTAAAATACCTGGTGTGGTTCTGCTCTTCTAACCATGATCCTGGTTGGTAGAGAAAGGAGGTGACCTGCCCAATATCTCTCGGGTCCTCAGTGGCACAACTGGCACCAGAAACCAGGCTTCATGATCCCAAATCCTAATTTTCTATTCACTACATCCACCATATCTATAGATCAATATGAACAAAGAGAGTACAGCATAACGACTGAGTGGGTTTTAAACCCAACCTGCTTAGATTCAAATCCTGCCTCCCCAATTACTAGTTATGTGACCTATAGCAAGTTGTTTAACTTCTCTGTGCCTCAGTTGCCCCATCAGTAAACTATAAGTGGTAACAGAACCTATCATAGGCATGTTGCAATGCATTAACACACATCCAGCACTTAGAACAGCACCTGGCACCATAGTCGTCATCATTAGGAAGCAGCATAGTAGAAAGAGTGCAGTTCTCAGTCACAAAGACCTGTGTTTAAGTCTTGGTTCTGCCTCTTACTGTGTGTCCTCGGCAAGCCACTTCACCTATTTGAGCCCATTTCCCCAGCCCCATCATAAGACAGATCTCACAGTCTGAGGAGGAAACGCGATAGAGCATGCAAAATGCTCAGTGTTCAGGGAGGAAGTGCTGAATAAAAAAAAGGTATCTGCTGTTACTAATTTTATCAAGTTTGATGAACTGCTCCATCACTGGTACCTGCATGCAGCGACTTTAGACCAAGGATACCTTGACTTGTCATTGTGGGAAAGGAAGTGAATCTGTACTTTTAAGGTATCTCAAACTGACTGACCGCACTCTTGGATGACACACAGAACCACCAACTAGGATGACACATCAGCAGCTCTTGAATTTAGCTCTGCCCTGCTCACTGACTGTTTGAACAGGGCTTGTGAAGTTTTCATTACAATTTACATCTACTTCCGAAAAGGATTTTCAGTAACCTATAACAGAACCTTATGTGATTTAAGACTTGAAAGTCAGAGACAAGAGATCTGAATCCAGAGGTGAAAGGGGACGGACAGGAGGAGGGTAAAGAGGATCTAACTTACTTTTGAGTCAAAATGGTTATCATCTCCAAATATCAAAAAAAATCCTGTTTCCCAAGAGCCACGGTAAAAAGAGAAACAAAATTGCTTATGTAATTCTCATTTTTGATGAGGGAAATTCTCATTTTAGTGAAAGAAAATTTTCCATGGCATTAAATAGAAAACTATAATGAAGTGGGACTTTAAATAGGGAATACTGAATAACACAATGGGCAGTATCTTCTGTGGTAGCTCTTCAGAAGTTACAAGAACTCATTATGTGGTTTCTGACTGCTTGATCAAACAGAGTTAGGCCATCACAAGACTGGTAAATTATCTGCAAAACCATCCAAGATGACAGTCATGGCTGGTTAAATGCTTTGCTGGGCTGGGAAGGGGAGTAATACGATTTCCCAAGACAATACAAATTATTTTTTCCCTTCAAAGAGAGACAGGAACATAGCAGAGAATGAAAAGATGACACAGGCCTTGGGGCTGACGGATGGAAATACACAACTACATGACTGTGAGCCATCCTTAAGATCTGCCCGTCTCCATGTGGCCAACTTCCTGAGTATGTCTCAACTGCCAACCCAATTCATTCCTCTGGCTATGTCCACCTACCTCCTCCATTGCTCAGGTCAGCACTTTTCTGGAAGCAAGACTCCTCATTATTACCCTGCTGATGGGGCCACTGTGGGTCATGTCAAAATAGCACACACGACTTCTCCCCGGGCAAGGGAAACAAAAGCAAAAATAAACAAGTGGGACTATATCAAGCTGAAAAGCTTCTGTACAGCAAAGGACACCATCAATAGAACAAAAAGGTACCCTACAGGATGGGAGAATATATTCATAAATGACAGATCCGATAAAGGGTTGACATCCAAAATATATAAAGAGCTTATGCACCTCACAAACAAAAAGCAAACAATCCAATTAAAAAATGGGCAGAGGAGGTGAACAGACAGTTCATCAAAGAAGAAATTCAGATGGCCAACAGACACATGAAAAGATGCTCCACATCGCTAGTCATCAGAGAAATGCAAATTAAAACCACAATGAGATATCACCTCACACCAGTAAGGATCGCTACCATTAAAAAGACAAACAACAACAAATGTTGGCGAGGTTGTGGAGAAAGGGGAACCCTCCTACACTGCTGGTGGGAATGTAAATTAGTTCAACCATTGTGGAAAGCAGTATGGAGGTTCCTCAAAAAGCTCAAAATAGACATACCATTCAACCCAGGAATTCCACTTCTAGGAATTTACCCTAAGAATGCAGCAGCCCAGTTTGAAAAAGACAGATGTTTATCGCAGCACTATTTACAATAGCCAAGAAATGGAAGCAACCTAAATGTCCATCAGTAGATGAATGCATAAAGAAGATGTGGTACATTATACACAATGGAATATTATTCAGCCATAGGAAGAAAACAAATCCTACCATTTGCAACAACATGGATGGAGCTAGAGGGTATTATGCTCAGTGAAATAAGCCAGGAGGAGAAAGACAAGTATCAAATGATTTCACTCATATGTGGAGTATAAGAATAAAGAAAAATTGAAGGAACAAAACAGCAGCAGAATCATAGAACCCAAGAATGGACTAACAGTTACCAAAGGGAAAGGGACTAAGGAGGATGGGTGGGAAGGGAGGGATAAGGGTGGGGAAAAGAAAGGGGACATTATGATTAGCATGTAAAATTAGCATGTGGGGGGCACATGGGGAGGGCTGTGCAACACAGGGAAGACAAGTAGTGATTCTACACTGATGGATAGTGACTGTAATGGGGTGTGTGTGGGGGGGTACTTGGTGACGGGGGGAGCCTAGTAAACATAATGTTCTTCATGTAATTGTAGATTAATGATAAGAAACAAACAAAAAGAGCACACACAACCAAGAGAAGTGATTAGAGGCAAAGGCATAAGAAATCATAATCCAAAGATCTGACCTGAGGCAGGATATACAGAGGTTAAGAACTTAAGAACTGGAAGACCTGGGCTCAAGTTCCAGTTCCAGTACTTAACCATTTGTGAGATCACGGGCAGGTTACTTCACCTCTCTAAACTTCCCTTTCCTGTTTCAGCAAAAACGGGTAGACCAGTACTCCGACTGTATGGTTGAGAAGGACTTACTGAAACAAAGCTGGTAAAGGCCTCCATGTAGTGCTTGGCACACAGTGTTTAGCAAATATTAGCTGTGATGATAAGAATGCTTGCATGCAATGATGATAGGGTATCATTCAGCAGAGACAGGTTATGCTATGGAGAGAAACCACCTCAAAATCTCAATGACTTGATGTAGCTGAGTTTCTCTCTTCTTGCCAGAGCCTCACCTGGGGTCCCAGGCTAGCAGAGGCTTCACTGCCATGTGCCTGCACAATCACCCACACCTTGATGGGGGCTTCTGTCCAAAAGTGTCACTTCTGCTCACAGTGCACTGGGAGTCAGCAATGACTGGTGCCTGTTTTTTTTAAATGAAGTTTTATTGGAACATGGTTGCAACCACTCCTTTGCATGTCATCTATGGCTCCTTCTATGTAACAGCAGATTTGAACTGTTTCAACAGACTCTGTGGCCCATAAACAGAAAATATTTACTATTCAGTCCTTTAAGAAAAAGTTTACAGATCCCTGCAATGGTCTCAACAAGTCACACAAGTAACTTTGAAGCAGACAGGAAAATGCAATCCTAAGGAGGCAGGCTAGAATAGGGAGGAGAGGGACTCAGGGTTCAAATCAGAAGGTATGGCACAACAGGATGCTTAAAAAAGTACAAAGTAACAGGATGCACAGGGTTCAACACAAGAGATACAAAATACAGGGTGCTTGCAGACCTGAACATACCAAAATAAAGTTTTAATAGTCTGCCTATCAAGTCAATTTCCTATTAAGAGGAAACGTTTTCTCTCAACCAGTGGATTAGTGCAACCTAATCCACTACCCAAATTATCTACACCCCCACCCCCACATCTATGAATACTCTGAAGAGACTCCACCTCGTAGTATAGGAGATCCCTTACAAGAGACCCAACTCACATACCCCAGTCAATGCTGCTGGCCTGCCCTTTTTGAGTGTGTGCTTTCACTTTAATAACTTCAGGGGTTGAGGTCTCACTTAGCCAGTGTGGAGACCTCACTGGATTGGACACTACTATATTCCCACAAGGCAAAGAAGTACAAATACGTGGTGGGAAGGAGCACATAAGACCACCACTGATATCAAACTATCAACAGGGCAGTAATTTGGCAAGTTCTTTTTGTGAGAACAGGCATGGATCTGGATGGATGTAATGTTGCTAGGCTAATCTCACTCAAGTGCTATTTCATTGGGTAACATCCCTGCTTAACAACCTTGAATGGATCCACAGTGTATAAAAGACAAAATTCCAACCCCCTCTGCTTGACACTCAAGACCCTCAACATTCTGGCCTTTTTCACTCATGCTTTATGTCCCCACTATTCTTTGCCAAGATTTCTCTGCTTTTATTTGTCTAATTTCCTTTATAAACTAGGGGAATGTCCACAGGCACACAGTTAATGGCAGGTGGCACTCTGCCCGTCTGACTCTGGGCACAGGCCTGTCCCTCAGTGGTGCTCCTGTGTTAGCATTATACCTGTTACTTCCCCTCTTTCTTTTTATTCTTGGGCCCTGTGAGAAACATAAGCTCTCCTATCCTGCTGTGGCCCAGAATCCCATGTTTCAGGATGCCTTACAGAACGCTGAGATTAAGCAGTGATCAGTCTGTGCCTTTCTTCCCCTTTGAGATCTTGGCTCTAATCCATCCTTAGATCTTGCCCTCTGGCTGCGGCTTACCTAACGCACAGATCTGGAAGTACTGGGAACAGGCCAAGGCAATGGACAGAAGCTGCCATGTTCTGTAGGGAAGAAGAGTGGCAGCCACGTCAGCTGGAAAGAAGAGGCACAGAGAGCCGGGACCTCCCAGGACAGCAGGCATCTGGCTACAGATGATCTGGTCTCCGGAAGGAAGCATGGGCACTGGTGCTCCACCTCTCCATCTCCTGGGGGGAGTGGTACATCAGCTGCCCCTGAGAGACAACCTGGACAAAAACAACCCAAGCCTAAACCGAATGTCTAAGGAGATCAGCCCAGTTGGAAGTGACCCCCAAAAGCCCGAGTAAGGACACGGGAGAAGGGGCATAGAGTTTCCCTTGTACTGCATGGCAGGGGACGTTCCTGCTACTGAGGCATTTTGCTCCGGCCTGAGAGCAGGGGGCCCACTCCAGGAGCAGTGTTCTGACCAGGCACTGTTTCATCAAGATCCCGTCCAAATGGATCCATATCTTTGTCCCTGGCATTTCTCCCTCAGAGCAGCACCTGTGTACTCCTGGGAGAAAGACCAAGGCTGGAGAGGGCCCAGGGGAAAGGAAATGTTCCCAGTGCCCACCTGGTGGTTAAAAGCATGGTCCTTTGCGCTGTTGCAGTTGTAGCTGCATTCATCCCACCAGTTCCTGGACTTGCCATTGGAATGAAGGAGGAGATATCTAAGCTGGCCTGTGCATACAGTAAAACAACAAATTTGACTGGATCTATACTGTTGGAACTCCACCAAGAATTAGGAGAAGTGCAAGTTGTAGCGCTCCAAAATCTTGCGAATACAGACTATCTATTGTTAAAAGAACATATGGGATGTGAACAGTTCCCAGGAATGTGTTGTTTTAATTTGTCTGATTTTTCTCAAAATACTCAAATTCAGTTAGACAATATCCATCATATCATTGATAAGTCTGCCTAGGGTGCCTAACTGGTTTTCTTGGTTTCACTGGAGATGGCTGGTAATTGTAGGTCTGCTTTGGTTATGTAGCTGTATTCCTATTATGTTAATGTGTGTGTGCAATTTAATTAGTAGTTTAAAACCTATACATGCTTATGTTACTCTACAAGAAGATATGTCAAAGAAATAATCAGTCTTCCCATGTTTTCTTCCGTCTGCTACTTCTATAGCTTCTCTTCTTCCTTCATAATTACAACCCTTAAGTAGAATTCGTGCCTCATAATGAAATGACTGAGTATCATAATTCTTCCAAGTGGTAAAGATACCTCAAGACAAATGCTGGGCATAAAAGCCACAGGGCATAAATATGCAAAGAAGTAAAAAGCTAACCTTTTCAAACAATATTGCTACTGTCTCACTTACCAACTTTACATTTCCCTGTATGGCCCCGGAAGATGACTGGTTAGCCAGAGACGGGTAAGATTCCTCAAGGGAGGAACAACCTAAGACAGGCACAGTCGCAGGGGGGCCATCAGGTGAGAAATTGGGGATCAACAGAGGTGAGGCCTAGAACCTCACCCCCCCTGTTTTGAGAGAAATCTTCTGCATCGTGGATGTTTTGTTGCCCTTGTCTAGCTTGGATTAATACTTAGTCTATAGGCACACACATGATCATCTACATTTGCCCTCTTATAGCACTAAACTGTGTTTTTTACCTTTATCTTGCAACTACCTACCACTTCAGCATTTTATTAAAAATAATAATAACAATAATAACAATAATAATAAGGGAGAAATGTGGGATTCACATATAAATCAAGTATAAAAATCAAATGAATAATCATAACTGACATGATTGTTTATAGTTCATAATGTGTGATCAAAACCAAAAGTTTCTGTGATGACTGCCCTTGCACTGTTCACCATGTAAGAACTTATTCACTATGTAAGAACTTGTTCACCATGTAAGAACTTGTTCGTTATGCTTCAGAAGATTGGAGACTGTTGAGAAGTAGGCTTGGGGTTGATTAATGATTGTGCATTGAGTCCCCTATACAGAATTTTATTGTTGTTAACAACCATATGATCAATAAATATGAGAGATGCCCTCTCAAAAAAAATAAAATAAAAAATAAAAATAGCTCACAGTTACAGTTTAAAAAAAAAAAAAGCATGGTCCTTTGAGGCAGACAGATTGGGTTTCAGCTTCAGCTCCTCCTCTAGTTGGCTGTGTGACTTTGAATATGTTACTTAACTTCCCTGAGCCTTGTTCTTCTCATTACATAAAGTACCTACCTTGTAGGGTTGATAGCATCTGAACTGAAGTGTTGACGTGTGCACAGTGCCTGGTACATAGTTGGAGCTTAATAAATGACAGCAGCTATGGTGGTAATGGCAGGCCCTTAAACCATGGTCAGTAATTTAAAGCTCTATCTCTTTCTATAACCTTTTTACTTATTTACCAATTTACATATCTCTGTGGAAGACACAAGTCAGAATCCAGACTGGGTCATCCCTGAGTCAATGGTGGGGCAAAGCCCCGGCTCCAGGCTTCTCTACTCTTGAGAGCGCTGGAAAGCCAAGGAAAGCTTGAATACAATGATCTGGGACAGTCTCTGCAGCCCAAAGCAAAATATTCCACTGGCCTTTCTCTGGTACCTCTGAAATATATCTGCTCTCAACTTAGCAAAACGTAACAGTGAATAAAGCCTTTTAGGATAAGACAAAAAGCAGAAGTTAAAAATAGAAGTTAGAAAAGGCTGCTTTATTTACAGGCATTAGGTTTCTTCTGATCTATTATCCTTCATGCTGTGTGTCCTCACATGTCTGCAAAAGTCCTTCAGATCTAGCAGGAGTCAGATTTGGGAGTCATTTCTCTAACAGTGTAACCAAGCTTGCTTCTTGTAGATTAGTTTTTTACAAACATTAACTGCTGTAACATGTGAAGTCCCACTTATCCAGTACAGGCACTGAGGAGGTGACATAAACTACCTTAACAAATAACAGAAGTATGATTTTATCACTTTCAGCATCAAAACTTTACCATTCACCACTTTGTTGAAGTTGTAAAGCTTATCCCATACTTTCCTGACTCTAAACAAATTATGCTAAAATCATTTAATCATCTCTCAGTAACTCAAGAGCCATGATCACAAACATCAACCATTCCACTGGGCTTTAGAACAATGACACTCGTCAGGAACTACTGAGGTATGGGACCATTTTGTCTTTTTCTAGTCAAATGATCCAAGAATTTAGAAGTTCTTTTGTCTGATTTTCATATTTATATGACTCTTCTTTCACTATCCACAGTCACTTCGTGCTGCCTTGAGTATGCCTACCACAAATTCCTTCTAATTTGCTGTTCCTAATCTTCAGGAAGGTAAAACAAGTTTACTAGAATTCCATGTAGAACAAAAGTAAATAAGCTCTAAGTAAGGGCCCAAGGGATTCTTTCCTGAGAATTGAACATTAGTACAAGGGACTTGTGACATCGGTTTGGTTAACAGAAGGCAGGTACAACCTTCCGTGAAGAAACGAGTGTAATGAGCCACCTGTGAAGACAAAGCTTTGACACCTAAGGAAGAGAGAGAAAGCGAGAGGAAGGAAAGAAGGGAGGTAGGGAGGCAAGGAATAACGAACACGTCCTGGTGCTTACAAGATGCTGGGCAGCTTTGCATATGTGAGCTAGTTTCCCCGACAACAAGCCCGTGAGGGGGATACTATTATTATACCCACTTTGCGGGTGTAGACTCTGTGGTCAGAGAAGACTGACCACAAGGGGCTGGGGTGAAGACTGGGCTCTGGAGGAATTACAGCCCGGCTTTTGCTGGTATGGACCTGGCTCCTGCAGGAACTCCCAGCGCATGGGGGTGGCAGGAGTGAGAGGAGCGGGCAGATGAGAGCAGGACGCTGGAGGCGGTCGCCTCGTGCAAAGGTCCACTCTCTGCGGTGGTGGCAGGCGGACCGATGTGGTTGTCCCTTACAGACTGCCTTACTCGCTCAGAGGTCCCGAGCGGCCACGTTTAGTCTGTGGGTCACAGGAGAGATGGGAAATGAACATTCACTGAGCTGGCAGAGCTCTGGAGTGGCTGATGGGCAGCACCACTAGCACCCTCAGGCATGGGGATGGGGACTGGCCCTTGGATGACCTGCCGACTGTCTATCAGGTTCTTCTGGTTACTAGCAGCAGCCTCTGGTTTAGCCGAGGGCTAAACAGTACCTGTCCACCACATCCCTACCAGGTGGTACAACACGATTTAAGCAAGTCTTAGATGAAATTCAGCCAAGTGTTTAATGTTTATTAGCAAGCCTGCAAATGGTCACATGTACAGTCCCCATCTTGGCCTTTGACACGTAGCCAGCACCTTACTTCTAAAGAAGCTGTAATAGTATTCCAACCAGGCCTGTTTCTGACACAGGCAGCAGGGGTCCTCAAGACCCCCAGGGCACCCACTGCCTAGGCTTGGGGTGTTCTTCTACCCCGTTAGTGCAGGAGGCGTGCACTAACTTCCCTACCAAGCACCAGTTATCACACCAATGAGAAATCCTTTCTCACATACCTTATGCTTACCCTATGATGTAGATTTCAAGGATACCTGGAATGCTACCTATCTCTGGAATGTTGATTCCTGATTAGGATATTCCAAATGCTAAGCATTTGCCCCTAGGGTGTGGAGTGGAGTTCAGTTGTGTCCACACTACTGCTGCAATTTTTAAGGAAATATTTTAAAGCAAACTATCAAGGGTGATAGGTTAGGGCAGGTCTGGGTATTCTGATACAAAGACCTGGACTGGGTTTCAGGTAAGGAACCCCCAAAAGTGGATGCTTAGTGGTGGCAAAGCTCAAATGGGTTCAGGGTATCCAGGTTCTACTAGATGGGTTCCTCAGGCTGTTGAATAGATCTGGGGGCAGGGAGCAGAGGTGGGGGGAGTTATAGTCAAAAAAATTCAACAGTTGTCTTTTGTTTTTAGACAGGATTATCAGGACCTATAACATGCTAATTTACATAGTGCCTCTCTGGGGAGGTCCAAGACATTTCTCATATTAATTAGTCTATGGAAACGTTTTTCTACAGAGCACCTTAGGGACTATATGCTGAGAAAGATAATTTTTAAAATAGTATAAAAAATAAGGGATAAAGCTGGATCATACCGGGCTGTTGGCTGGAGAGGAAAAAAGAAATCTATTTACTGGGTTAAAGTTTAAGTTATCAAATTAATGGGTCTTTTCCTTAGGATGGACAGAAAACAAACTGAAGTGTCCCTGGAGATGGAAAGACCTTTCCTCGCAAACCCATCACAATGATTTACTGTGGGAGCAGCAGGTGTGCAAAGGAAGATGAGTAGAGTGTAGAGTGTGCCTGGGGATCAAGCAAATGATGGGAAAAGGTGGGAAACAATATTCCTGTGGTTGAATCCCTATAGGTGTCTCCATGCAGAGACCCGATAAGAAATAAAAGACTCATACGTTAATGCCATAAAGCAGCAAATGGGATCTCCAGAAATAGTGGGAGGAAGCTCAAAGGCAGACTCTCAGGAAGGGGTGTTGTGCAATAGCCAAGACCTAGGCAGCAGGGATGGAGGCTGATCCCTGCATCTGAGAAGACCCCAGTGGTCATCTACCCACATGGGGACAGACAGTCAGAAGAAAGGGAAAGAGAAAGGACACAGCAGTAGAAGGAGGAAGGGACTGAAACAAAACAACTTTTGGAGGAGAGAGTTGTACATGTTTCAGAGGAGGCAACCATCTAGACCATTTTATGATCCCAGAATCCATGCTACTGGTACACTAGAACAAAACAGACCAATTGACTACACCCCAACTATTTCATTTTATATCCTCAAACCATGAACAATATCAGAGTTTAAAATAAAGGAATGAATAGAAATAAAAACTGCATATTCTTTAAAATTTTCTAACTGGTATAAAATTACCTTCCCAAAGCAAACTAGTGTTTCTTATTTAGTTTTAATCTCTCCTTCTAAAGAGGTCCTTTGGCAATAAATTCAATTAAATAAAAATATTTATTAATAATTCTGTATCATTCAGGAAGCCTTTGGCTGCAAGTAATGAGAAAGTTATCTCAAAGTGGCTTAAAATTTTTTACATTAAAAAAGTATTTATTATATTTACTACAAAAACACCACAAATTTTTCACATTTATTTTTTCACAAAACTGGATGCCACAGCATGGCACAAGCCCAAGTTGTTTCCCTGAGATTTTCCCGACATCATAGTCCCCGTGGGGATGTGTAGCTCCTGCACCTCTGATGTTCATAGTTATAAATGACAATGTCCTTAGGCAGAGGGACTACCTCACCTCTCCCTACAGTTTTTCCTTGAATTGGAGGAAACTTACCAGAAGCCCCCAGCAAGCCCATCTCATGGCCTATTTGGGGTCATGTGCACATCCTAAGCTAATCATGAGCAAGGAGGATGAATACCTTTAATCAATCAGATCTACCCCTAGAGCTCAGGATGGGTCGCCTTCTCCTGAGAAACCTGGTGGAGGAGAAGTAGAAGGTACCTGGATAAACTGGGATTCTGTTACATAGAAGGAAAGGTGCAAATGGATGTTGGATAGACAACTAACATCTGTTACAAATGCCACAAGCTAGTCACTACAGGAGACAAGGCTTTATGTCACTATTCTCTCCAAACATTTAGTGTGGTTGGGAAAATGCATAGAAGCATATAAACAAAAAATTGTAATATACAGTGCACGTTAAAGGCAATGCAGGCTAAATACCACATGCAATGCATTCTACTGGATAGAATCCAAGACAGATTTCATCCTAAACCAAATTCTGCTCTATCAGAAACCAAGTCATAAAGACACTGGAGTTTTCTGAGAATGCAGACTTATCTAATTTTATATCATAATCAGCTTTACACTCCTTAGAGACAGGTGTTCCATTTAGACGTTGTAATATAACAGATTAAAATCCAAAGCTATTTTCACAAACAGATTCTTTTAAATGACTTAGGATAATGCTCCACAGGAAAGCAGAAAATACAAAGTAAAATATTACAGAAAGTTATTCGTGCTGAAGCTCTGTAGATAAGCTCTTTAGAAATACATGCATAAATACAGGCTTCATTGATACCACCACTTTTAGCTATATAAATCTTAGCAGTGAAGACTGATGGGTTTTTAGAAAAACTGTTCTATTTGCAGATCAGTGAAGTGAAAATTTGTGAGATTCTGCTATAATGTCTAATTAGGATTAATTAGCTAATGCTCTCAAAGCACAAGCAAAGACGAAATATAGTGCAAGGTTGAATTGTACTATACCAGAGAGGCTGAATACTAATTCTGCTCAAAAAAACATTCAACCAAATAATGTATGTAGATTCTCTCTGTTCCAGGAAATGAAACATAGGGTGTTCTAGACTTAGTGACCCACTTCCAAAAAAGAGAGTATGCAAAGGGAAAAAGTAACTTTATAGTGGAAAGACCTGGGAAACACCTCCTTAATTAATTGTAAGCTATCACTATTATTGACAGTATTATGCTCTCTTCTGAAATACCTCCTTTATTTATCTAAGTTGTATTCATTCCTTCAAGGCTACATACAGACCCACTTAGATAAACAAAGGAGGTATTTCAGAAAAGAGCATTGCTTGGGAGCAATTCATGCTTAAAAGGAAGAGAGACTTGGTAATTTTCATTAGCCACAAAATCCATAAATGGCAAGAATGTAATGAAGTTGCTGCTAACAAAAAACAAAATGCTAATGCAATCTCAGTCCACATCAAAAGAAGCAGAAAGTTTAAATCATGCAAATAACAGCCCCAGGGCACTTGTTGCTATTTAGAGTAAATCCTAACATATTCAACCTGAGGTATCATTTTTTTAACATTTAGGTAGAATTTACACAGATCCTTATTATTTAATGTAATGAGTTTGGATGACTATGTCCACCCATATAACTATCACCCCAATCAAGATACAGAATGTTTCTGTTACCCCAGAAAATCTCCTTAGGACCCCTTCCAGTCAATATTCCCATCTACTCCCAAGAAAGGTAACCACTGTTCTGATTTCTGTCACTATATATTATTAGTTTGTCTGTTCTTGAGCTTCATGGAAATAGAACCATTGAGAGAATACTCTTTTTTCTGGCTTCTTTCACTCATTATTTATGTGTTTGAGATTCTGTTTCATGGATCGTGTTTCATTCCTTTCTATTGCTGAATATTATTCCATTCTATGATCATACCATAATTACTCATTTCCTGTTGGTTGGCCCTTTGGTCAATTCCATTTTGGGACTGTTACGAAAAAAGCTAGTATAAGCATTCTCACATGAGTCTTTTTATGGACATACATTTTCATTTCTCCTGCATAAGTATCTAAGAGCTAAATAGTTGAGACACAGGTGAATGTATGTTTAACTTTATAAGAATTGCCAACCATTTCTCCAAGCTGATTATATCATTTTACATTTCCACTAGCATTATACAAGCATGCCAGTTGTTTCACATTCTTGCCAACATTTGACATTGCCAGTCTGATTTTAGCTATTGTAGCAGTTGTGAATAGCATCTTATTATGGTTTTAATTTGCATTTCCCTTATGACAAATGATGTACGGCTCTTTGCATATCTTCTTTGTCAAATATCTGTTCAAGTCTTTTGCTCATATTTTCCATTAGGTTGTTTGTCTTTTTATTACTTATTTTACATGCATTGCAAATATTCCCTCCCAGTCTATTGACTGCCTATTCATTGTCTTAATAACATCTCTTCGTGAAATGAAATACCTAATTTTGATAAGGTCTAATCTATCTTGTTTTGATTTTATGGTTAGTGTTTTTTATGTTCTAATCTCTGACTAATCCAAAATCATAAAGCTATTCTCCTATGTTTCCTGCTTGAAGTTTTGGGGTTGGCTTTCACATTAAGCCTATGAGCTAACATATATCAGTTCTGATGTGTACAGTGGAGTTAGAGTCTAGGTTCATCTTATTTACAGATAGATTTTCATTTTTTCCAGCACCATCTGTTAAAAGCCCTTCTTGTTGAATTGACTTCCCATCTTTGTCAAAAATCAATTAATTGTAGCTATGTAGGTCTGTTTCTGGACTATTCTGCTTCACTGATCTATTTGTCTTTATGGCAGTATCATACTACCTTTGTTACTGGAGCTTTATAGTAAATCTTAAATTCAAGTGGAGTCTTCTCCAATAGTGTTCAATATTGTTTTGCTATTTTAGGTCCTTTGCATTTTCATATAAATTATAGAATGGCTTGCCAATTTCTTCAAATTAGCTATTAAGGTTTTGGTTGGGATTGTATGAATCTCCACCATCAATTTTGAGGGAATGAATACAGTTGTCACTTAGCTATATAGTTACAACAGGATTAATAGTTAACCTTTATGGAGCTCACAGTATGAATGCTGCCCATGGCTCAGCTTTACAATGAACCAGGGAGCTTATAATTAGTCCTATTTCACAAATGAAGGATCCTCTGCTCAGAGTGACTGATAAAGTTATCTGTGCAAGTATATACAGCCAATAAGGAGGGAGGCAGGGATTCCAGCTCAGGTGGGACTGATCTTAAATCTTCAGGTGCTTTTCACTAGGCTCTCCAAAGCTGGCATGCAACCAGAGGAAGTGCAGGAGCATGGAAATTGTGCCACGGGAGGAATTGTCAGGAGAACTAAAGACTGCCAGCCTGGAGAAGAAAAGATGATAGGAAGACATGATGGTTTTCTGAAAATAACTGATGAATCATGTGAAAGACCCTGGGGTAGAAATTGCAAAAGGCCAATTTTGATGCAAAAAAAAAGAAAAAACCTAATTACTAGAAATGCCTTATCAGAAAGGCAGCAAAGCTGGTGGTTTATGTGCACAGACTATTTGGTTAGGCCACCTGGGTTCCAATCCCATCTCTGTCTCTTACTAGCTGTGTGGCCTTGGGCAAGTCACTCGATGTCTCTTTGTCTCAATTTCTTCATCTATAAAACAGGGATAAAAGGCATGATGGGTCAATGACTTAGTCGCTGTAAAGGACTTACACCAGTATCTGGACAATAGCAGGTGCTATGTAAAGGTTAACAAGTAAAAATTTTGGATCTGGAATGGGCAATCTTGTGAGACAGTACATTCTCTCTAAAAATGTTGCCAAAAGAAAGATCTGAACTGCCATTTATTCAAGTAGCTGCAGAAGAATTGCCTGCATTAGATGAAAAGTTGGACTACATAGTCTACGGGGTTCCTTTTTTTCATTTCTAAGGTCCAAAGATTCTATGTCAAAAGTTATGAAGAAAACAGGTATGACCACCCTGTTGTCTCCATTATCAATATATTCTCACTTCGCTCAATCAATAAATGCCCAACTGGCTTGGAAGCAAAAGCCTCTAACTGGTTTAAGGAAATCTAAATCAGTCCGTGCCTTCAGCCACACAAGGGAGATAGAAAATAGAGCAGAAAGAAAGAGCAGACAGACAGCAAGATGAGTTATGAGTCTGCTCACAGCCGTGCACTGGCTGCTGCTGCCGGTGTGAGGGCCAGAGCCGTCGGTCCTCGCTCAGCGCTATCCAAGCCTGTGGCGAAGGGGATGGCATTATTCTAACTCAGAGACAGTAGGTATTTTGTCCTCAGTTCGTCAGCTGGGGACTGCTTTTTCTCCAGATCTGGTTTTTACAGATTTGTGTTTGTCTAAAACGTCCTGCCTTTCAAGTACTCCCTGCTCGAAATAAGGACCCAAACACAGTTTTCCTATAGAAGGAGTCATTTGCTATGTCCTGGAATGCTTTTCTGAGCCTTTCTTTATCTTCTCAACTCTTGTGGGCCTCTAACGTTTTCCCAACTGCATTTCTTAATCATGACAGGCAAGCCTTAAAAATACTTCCCATTCCTACATCCTTTGTCCTTCTCTGATTGCTTTCTGCCCCCTTAGCTCCATTTGAAAATGAGCTGCTTAATTAACTTCCCAGGCCTTTTTGGCTGATTAACATCAGCTATGCCCTAAAAGAGGCTGTGGCATTTCTCACCACTGTGGCTGTCAGAGACCATCTTGTCCCTCTTCACAGAGAAGAACCAATCTCAGCATTTCAGGAGGTGCTCATTATGCACCCTGTGGCCCTCGAATCAAACCATTTCTCCCAAGTTTGATAACATGCTGGAGAAGCTCCTTGGAATCAGGAATGGGGGCCAGTGGAGGGCTAGAAATTAGAAGTATTTGGGCTCTGAGCCCTGCACAGCCATTTACTAGCTATGTCACTCTGAGCAACTCACTCTATTTTTTTGAGCCTCTTTCCTCCTCTGTTAGGCAAAAAGTGATAGCAAAACCTCTAACCTTTACCCGTGCCTTATGCTTCCGCTTTCAGTGCATCAAACAGATGCCAGAAACAGAACCTGCAGATAAAATGTTTTGTAAACCCTAAAAGCCCTAAATGAATATAAAGTTTAATGAGGTTGTCCCTTGGCCACATTAGATGAATAAACTAGCAGTAAAGCATCTTCTCGGGTATGCAAATTCTGTATTGCCACCTAGGTCAGTGTGCTACATCCCCACCAACTTCACTTGTGGCTAAAATTTTACTGGGTGCTAAAAGAAACGTCTTAAGCCAAAATGGCTTTGGCCAGATACAACTGTTGGGGACATCTACAAGAGACAGAACCGAAAGGTAGGAGGCCCAGGTTCCAGTTTTTATGATATTATTAAGTAACTGTGGGGACTTCTCTGTAACTCTAGTTCTCCAGACTCTTCCATGGAATAGGGTCGCTGTGAGATAAAGTCATACATGAGAAACAATTTGCTAAATTATAAATACAGTGGGCAATATTACAGTGATGACTTTACTGATTCATCCATGAAGAACAAGAGACTCCTTTCCCTGTGTACTCAATGAAACCCAAAGCCAGCAGAAGTCAGGCAATTTTGGAACCAATATGAGTTTGGATAAGTGTTGCCACTTTTAAAAAGAAGAACCTTATGGAAAAAGCCCAGATTTCGACCATAGCATCAAGAGTAGGTTCATTAAAAGCATAAAATACATACTGTATTATTAGCTTGTCATTGGCTTATCAAGGAAGGGAACTAACTTTTCCTGAGCACGCATGTGTCTTGCCAATGGGTTTCAGCCCTGGGCAAGTTCACTATGGATTCAGTGTGACCAAAGAAATGACAGTACAACGTTCTTGGGGTGAAAGGGTTATACCCAACTTTATCCCCACAGTGGCAGGTCAATCACTAGAATCCCATCCACTCAGAGTGAGTCTGCATGCAGCAAGTTGGTCTCTGTCTCTGGGCCTCTATCCTCACTGCCATCCTCTGGGCCTCTCTACCCACACAGCCATCTCAGTCTCTGTCCTCAGTGCTGCCACCACTCCAGCCTCTGCTCTGCTCTCCTGCAGCCTTGCAGCCCCGCCACCGTGTCGCCCAGAGCACTGGGCGGGGCTCTTTTTATAGAGTCAACAACGATGCACTGCCCACACGTGTGCAGTGAGCTAGCCAACCAGGGCCAGGTGAGAATCCTGGTCACAGGAACCTTCATTTTATCCACACTCCACCCCCGCAGGATTCTTGCCTCTCAATCTATGTGCCCTCAATCCTCTGCAATGCTCCCTGTGCAAGAAAGCTGGAGTATTACAACCAAATTCCACAATAACATAATACAACATACAAATAACAAAAATTATGACAAATTATAATAACCCTCAAGCCTGAGGAGATCCATTGCCACCAAGTGGTCATCCTGGCTGTATTCAAACCAGTTCTACTCAAATGAGTTAACTTAAAGGACCATGGGTGGGCCTTACAATACCCCTTCTCCAGCCTCTCCAGCAAAAAGTCTTGCAGACACACAGGCTGATCTCGTTGCTTTATCTCTGCCTCTGCTTCATCCTCAGCAGCCGGAACTGCTGCTCCAGTCTCAGTTGTTGCCACCGCTCCAGTCCGATTTCTTTCCATCTGCTCCTGCCTTTTCAAGCCAACCCATATCTGGGTTCTGGTGACCTTCACAGGGCCCTTTGAATTCTTCCTTTGAGAAGCAAACTATATTTCCTTTTGTGCTTGGGCCTGAGGATAGAAGCAGAGCATGGAGTGCTCCACAACCTGAGGAGGGGCTGCACCTCTCCTGAAAGAACCACGGTTGCCGAGTCCTTCTGGCTTCCCACCAGCTTTCAACTGGGTGGGGTCTCAACTGAGAAGGGGCCTCCACCCCCACCTGTTCATCAACCTCCGCTCCTCCATTTCTGGGGCTGAGGACTCCACAACATCTTTCTCTTGCCCCATGGCATGTAGCACCCTCTGTGCTGCTCCTTCTCGTGCTGCTTCCTCTTGGGCCTTCGCTATTTCCACAGCACTTCATAGTGACACCATTTCAGTCAGCAACAAATTTTTTTTCTCTTGGGGTGGACCCCAGTCCTCTGCCCCTTCACAGCACCACATGTCCACAGGGGGACACTCGAATGTCGCTCCATCCATAGGTGCAACCTGATGAAACACTCCTTCCATGAGGGCAGCTTTTTCCTTTCCTTGGTCAACAATGAACACTACCGACTATCGCCAATTGGTTTCAGCCCCAGGCAAGTTCACTATGGATTCAGTGTGACCAAAGAAATGAAAGTAGAATGTTCTTGGGATGAAAGGGTTATACCCAACTTTATTCCCACGGTGGCAGAACAATCACTAGAATCCCATCCACTCAGAGCGAGTCTGAATGCAGCAAGCTGGTCTCTGCCTCTGGGCCTCTCAGCCCGCACAGCCATCTCAGTCTCTGTTCTTGGTGCTGCCACCACTCCAGCCTCTGCTCTGCTCTCCTGCAGCCTTGCAGCCATGCCACTGTGTCACCCAGAGCACTGGGCAGGGCTCTTTATATAGAGTCAACAATGATGCACTGCCCACATGTGTGCAGTAAGCTAGCCAACCAGGGCCAGGTGAGAATCCTGGTCACAGGAACCTTCACTTTATCCACACCATGATATGCTGAGCTCCATGCTTTGGGGGACAAAACTTACCATCAATACTTCCAAGAGTGAAAAAAGACATATAAGTAATTATGCAAGGACAATAAACTGTACTGAGATTGTCCTGGAAAACTAGACAGCAGTGTCCCCCCTGCCTCTGCACAGCTCATAGCAGAGCTTTGAAGAACTCCAAGGACAACAGAATCACTAATCCACACTAGAATTTTCTGATATGGTATAACATTATTATTCCACTCCAATAATACATCTGTTTCCCTTTTAGCTCCAATTGTAGCACAGCAGGAAAGCCCAATAGTTATTATTGAGAATGTTTCCTCATTCACTTGTGTGAGGTGTTCTGAGCTGGAAGGATGGGTCCCCAGGACTGCCAAAGGGGCCCTGAACTGTCCACATCCTGGTCAGCTCTGACCCAAGTGGGTATCACAGAAGTGCTTCAGCAGCTGATGTGCGTGCCTGTACCCTCTCCTGCACGATGCCCAGGTCCGTGAGTGAGTGAGCTCAATCCCCCTCCAGAGAGAAAACCACACTCAGGCTTGGGTAAAAACTATGTTATCTGGTGGTCTCTCCACTGACTGCAAATAGCAAGTTTTACACCACTAACTGAAATATAAGTTAAAAATGCTGACCTTTTCATCTTAACTTCATGACTAAGGTCATTATTAAGCTACTAACAGGTGCTTCAGTCCCAGGAATTATTCCTTCCTCTTCACAGCTGGTCACTCTGCCCTGGATATTGGAATAGGCATATTACATGCACATTGCTTTCTGCTTTTACCTGCCCAATCTGAGACAGGCTGCCAGGTCCCTGTCCTGCAATTTGTGTTCATATCTACTACGCTGGTTTGAAACAGCAAAAGCCACCCTGACATGGGTGACTCATAAATCTTGATGCCATTACCTCAGAGCACAGGCTGTTCACTGACACTGGTCATCAGTCTATTCAGGATGACCCCTGACTGTCCCAGTGGCAGCCCACTCACGCCCTCTGAGGGAGCCCCTAATTCCAGCCAGTGGTGAAACCCCCAACCTGAAGGAGGAAGGGGTGTCACAGGGAGGTGGAGCCTACAAAAACCCCCATTAGGCTCTGGGTCGGTCTTGAAGAGACCTGTCAGAATAGATTTCCTCCAGAGCCACTTGTTGGAGACAGATGAGTTACAGTGTGATGAAGAGGCCTACGAGAGGAAACCACAAATCAAATTTTCATTACCAGATGAAGTGAGAAGTATCACAAGTGAAATCCATCAGATGGATTTCAAGCTGGGCCAGGGACAGAAGAGAACTCACCCCGACTCCAACTCCTTTGCCCTTGTCCCTACTGACCTACTGGCACTCTGCAGCCTTCTGTGCCAGTTCCTTCATGCATGTCTCCTTCACAACTGGGGTGGCCAGGGAGTGGGTCCTATTTGTTTTGGACATCCCTGACCCTCCATAATGCCCAGCAATGCAGACATCTGGAGGGTACTCTGAATTCTGGAGACTGCCCTGGGTAAGTCCCCAAACCAAAGGGCTGGGAGGTGGGAAAATGCAACTGCCAGCAGGGGGCTGGACTATGACTGGGGGGTTATAATCTGTTCTCCAGGTAGGTGCAGGAGAGAGAAGTGTGACTCCCAGCAAGAACCAAAACAGAATAACTCAGAGCTTCCCAACAGACAGAGAGCCTGCAGAGAATGCCCCATCCTCTCCTCATCTGGGCTCCGTAGGTGGGACTGCCTCACTCCCTGCCATCGGCCCCTCATGGGGTTGCATTCTGGATGCTTCCCTGCTCCAAGGTTACCCTTAATGTTCATTTCAATTTTCCTTGAAAAACAGTATCTGTGTAGGGAGAGCACAAGAATGATTTCCTGGTTTCACTGTAAAAACACACTCAGAAGATGCTTAAAAAGCCATTGAACACAGCCCCTGGAAATGGCTTTGTAAAGTTTGAAATACTGAGCACAGGCGAGGGTGATGCAAGGACGAGATGATGTAAAGGTCACATCCCCTGTGGCTTCATCACTTCCCCGGGGACCTCCATTGACAGTCTCCTATGTCTCTCGCAGGTGCATGTACCCTCCAGTCCATTTTCCACATTCGCAAGCAAATCTGACCATGTTATTAGCCTGCTTAAAACTCCTCAGTGACCTCCCTTGCTTTCAGATCAGCCCAGATTCCTCCACACAGAGGACAGGTCCCTGTGATCCCACCTTTCCCTCTCTGTCTCCATCAGTCACCCCAAACCATATGTGACTCCCAAGGCCAGATGTACTAAATGTTCTCTGCCACCTTTGCCCACACTTCTCCTGGAACACTGCCCCACCTGCTTCAGCTGGCAAACGCCCTAGTCATCCTTCAAGATTCCATCCCGGAATCACCGGCTCTCAGAAGCTGCCTCTGAGCCACACTCCCTTCTGCAAATGTGTGTCCCATGCAAGTCCCGGGCACAAACTTCTGCAGAGCACTCAGGGAATGGTACCAAGACTGCCCCTTTACTGGTGCTCCCCCCAAGACTAGCCGCTTAGTGAGTAACCACATCTTACTCCTCCTTATAGCAACAAAGCCCAAACAACACCTAGCATATAGTAGATGTTTCATAATTTTTAAAAAAATTGATCTATCGATCATATAGTTGGCTGGGAAGTCATTTCAATTCCTGATCTTGTGACCATTAGATAGAATTGCAGCAATCAAATAATGTCCTTTCCCTATACAACACAGGTGCCATCTGTGTCCCGATCTTGTGACCATTAGGTAGATTTGCAGCAATCAAATAATGCCCTTCCCCTAAACAACACAGATGCCATCTGTGTCCTTCCTCCAAGAGCAGTGATTCTCAAAGGGCAGTCCCCAGACCAGCCACATGAGCATCACCCTGTAGGTGTTAGACATGCAAATTCTTGGGCACCCCCTCAGTCCTAAGAAAATCTGGGGATTGCCCCAGCAATCTGTCGTTTGCTCCAGTGGATTCTTACATGCTCAAGTGTAAGAACCAGTGCCCTTGAGCCTTCAAAGACCACAGGAGCAGTTCAGATTCTGCTCAGTAAGCAGCTGCTGTCAACTCTTTGCCTGGAAATTTCCCCTTCCCTGGGATGGTGGAGCCTCTCCATGGCTGAAAGCAGCTGCGTTCACCAGGGCCAGAGGCGGAAATACTTTCCCTCCCTGTCCTCCTTGGACTAAACAAGAATCACCTAGGGAACAAAGGAAACCAGGCAACTCCAGTTGGAGCTTGGGCATGTATATATGACAAGTGCATGTGTTATACATATGCATGTGTGTATATGTACTGTGTATGTATGTATGTGGGTATATGCATAGGCATATATGCGCTTCATATGCGCTTAGATACACATGCATACAATGTATATACCAATACACCTGCATACATGTATATATACTTACATATACATATATACCTATACAGTCCAGATGATTCTAATAGAGCCAAGGTTGAGAACCACTTCATAGACCACTGGTTCCCAAATATGTCTGCACTTTAGAATTATTTTTTAGAAAATTCCAAAGCTCAGGTCACAGCCCAAACCAATCAGAACATAAGCTCTGGGGTGGTGGGCTGGACACAGACATGAGGGTCCCTAGATGATTCTAATGGGCAGACAAGCTTGAAAAGCACAAATCTTCAAGCTCCAGGAGAGTAGGGCCTATCTTCTGCTATTTTTACTGTAATTCTGCTACAGTGCTTACTTTAAATATATGTTAAGCTGAATTGAATTTTTAGAGACACCCATACCACAATGTCCTTTACAACTATGTCTATTGGAGCTAGTGCCTTCTAGGACTGTATGAATCCAAGAGGGGTGGCACGAAAGGTATGTATTTCACAAAAACAGCATTCTGCCTCCTTGCTAGTGAATCGTATCCTCAGGGCTCCCATCCTCACACTTCCGGTACTGTGTCCCAATGTCTCAGGCTGTTTCTTCTTTGGGTGGCTTCAGACCAAAAGGCTCTCTTTTCAGCCTGTTTGAAAATGAGGAAAGGCCTTTGAATACTCAGGTGCCCCAGAGTATATTTGGACTCATTCACCAGACCAGATATGGTTCACATTTTAAGAAGAAAATAAAACAGAAAACACTGTTAATTCCTTATTCCACAACTTTGATGCTATGCACCTTGATTTGCCCAACGAATAAGGGTGCTTTTACTCTACTGCAAATGCACATGGTTGGGATACTTACGTAAGGGATTCCTATTGTGAATCCCTTTGGGAAAATGCTGATGTTTATATAGCAAGTTTGCTTTAAAAAGAGGTTCGCTTGCAAAATCATTCATTTTAAAACTTGGAAAAATAAGCTCAATACCTCTTCTTCCTCTTGAGATTACCTCTTAAAAGTTACTATTTTAATTCCATGAGATCTATATTTTGCTATTATTGACTATTCATCTAAATGCCTTATGACCAAGGCAATTATTCTCTGTAATGACTGTTGCAGCAGGAAGAAGGCTGGGCTGGAAGAGGGACGTTGAGAGAGGTAGGCTCTGAGTACCATGTCACTTCTAATTCCCTGTGTGATCTGAAGCAAATTTTTTGATCTTTCAAGTTCCTCATTTATAAAACAAGAGAATAAGTACTAGCAAAGATTGTTTTCTTCCAGCTCAAACATCATGTGGTTTTAATTCTCTGTGGACAATGACATTAGTCTTGCAGAAATGGCTAAGTTTATTACTTTGTTTTCCTGAAAATGGATAATTATTTGGAAGAAAGTTACTTGAGTATCCAGCTCCATAAAACAAAAGATTTAGTAACTAATATACATACATTATAATGTACTAGACACCGTACAGCTACAGAAAAAAGAGATGGTCTATGCTGATAAAATTAATAAGGAAAATAATTAGATACCTAACCATGATTTTAGACAGAATGAAATAGATGTTATGGCATGAAACCAGAGGGGAGGTAGCTTGGAGTATTTAAAAAAGAATGTCCAGAATAAATAGTAAAGTTCTTAATCTCAGGGTTAAAAGAACACTGAACTTGGCTTCTAGTTCTGGACTTCCCAAGTAATGACTCTGTCATCTAAGACAAGCACCCATCTTCCCCACTCCTAAGTTTCTTCATCTGTAAAGTGGGAATCATACAACTGACCCAGCATACCGGACAGTGCCACTCAAAGAAGACACTGGCATGAGAGGGCTGTATAGAATGCTGCGTAATATAGTTATACTTATAAAATTACTTTTTAAAATCCTCCATAATGTGTCTGTGGAGGACAGAATACACAAGTGTTCCTATAGATTTTGATCTGATGATTTATAAACACCAGAATTTCCACTGAAGAGTCTAGAGATTAAATTCAGAGCTGACAGGATCTCATATGCAGTGGCTTTTTTCTTTTTTTTTTTCATCTTCTTTATTTTTCTCCTTATTTACTTATTAAATAAAAATATGATTATTTTTAAAAATAAATAGTTTAGAAAGGTACAAAATAAAAAACCTTTCTCTCACCTCAGTCTCAAGTTCCTTCTTTACTACTACTACTAAAGTCTTACATGTCCTTCCAGAAAAAGCTTACGATTACCTCTTAATCATAACTGTAGAGGTTCCTGTACCTGCCCCCTGTATCTACAGCTATATACCTCCTTTCCTAGGTATCCATTGCTGGAGAGGAAAGATCTTATTTCAAATAATCTCAGTTTAAGGCAATAAAGTTTTAGATTACTGAAATCTGACATTGCTCTTAGTGGTGATAATTAAATAATAATGCTATTATAATTTCTTACCAATAGTAAAGGTGGAACAGAAGACAAGAAGGTTATTTAGTATGTTATGGAAGCCAAATCCTGAATTCAGGAATATAGAGCAAAATACTATATTGTTTGTTGGTTAAATAAGAGAAGTCACCCATTAATGGACTGATAGATCTTTGCTTCTGGGGATCTGCTCCTGAATAAATTGAAGAGAGAAGTCAAAGGTTTTTTTTTTATCTCCGAATATTTCATAAATGCATTTCAGATTCACTTTCAAAGACTGCTCATAAAAAAGGGTGTTTTGGGGATTCACAAATTCACTGAATAACTTTTAAACAATGAAGGCATGCACAAAAATTTAGAAATAAGACTTTAACCTTTTAACTAAAATACTATAATAAACTAAGCACATTTCATGTTGCACTCACGCTCCCCATCATCCTTCATCCAAAAAAATTAGTCAGTATCTAAGTCTTTTTATGTGTCTTAATTTCCTTCAGCCCAAGAATATGGTAAAGTATAGAAAAATGAATAATTCTTTAGGCCACAAGACACCCAGAACTATTCACCAGACATATTCTCACTCACACTGTTACAAAACTGTCTCCCTCTTTACGCTATACACCCTTAAGTTCTCTGACATTTTGATGGCACATATTTCACTAGCTTTATTATAAGAAGGTTGTTACAGCCCTCTTCAAGTCCTATATGGTGGGTATTGTAACTGTATAATAATCAGTCAAGACATTTTTCATTTTCTCTCCTCTGATCTGGAAAGCTTAAAGCAATTCAGTCTAGTTACTCCACTGTTATTTATCCCCCTCTTCCTAAGTGGTTTATTACAATCAACTTCCTTATTCTCCTCTTACAAATTAATCAGTTCAGATTTCTGAATTTCTCTGTCCTTTTTTTTCTGTTGAAAGAGCTATAGTACTTTACTCTGTGAGTCTTCCAAAAAAATCTGAATATTTGGTAAAAAGTACCACTGCCACCATATACTGAGGGCAATGTCTTGGGCTCTATGAAAAGTACAGAATTTGCTCAGCTAACTTTGTCTCAGCTCCCTGTAGTTCTCACATATGCTACTGAAGTCACAGCATATTCTCTCTGATCACCAGACAAAACGGTCTCAAAATGGCTGGGAAAAAACTCAAATTCAAATAAATGGGAAATGTGACAACAGAAATATAGAAAACGTCCTTGAGAGATCTCAAAATAACAATACCTCTTTAGAAAAATCAGCTTAAGTGCCTAAGTCACTGATAAATAAAAGAAATTTGGACTTGTACCTACAATGAATCATGCTGGAGGAATTAATTTACTTTGTTTCAGGCTGAGGAGTTTTCAGATGTCATGGTTCATAAATTCTTACACCTGGTGGGGCTTTCTAGTAATTC
This sequence comes from Manis javanica, assembly GCF_040802235.1. NCBI lineage: Eukaryota > Metazoa > Chordata > Mammalia > Pholidota > Manidae > Manis > Manis javanica. Next base: position 104,079,714 of record NC_133164.1, on the reverse strand, counting down.
TGCCTCTAAAAATAATCTTGGGAGGGTCCATTTTCTGAAAGAATAGAAAATGTGATTCCTCAAAATTAATTAAGTCTTTTATCATTTCTTCCAAAGGGATCAGTCATAATCTAGAACTACCTGGCAGTGGAATGAGAGATTTGTTCCTCTAAGGACAGTTATTAAAACCTAATTGGAGGATTTCTATTTCTAGCAAAAAGTGTAGACTAAGTTATATATAGTCTTTACTATGTGTGAAATATTGGAATATTAAAATTAAAAAAGCTGAATAAGTCATCCAGGAATATACAAAAGGCTTTACGTATGAGGTGGGCTCCAAAAAGATGGGGATACCGCCCCAAAACAAGCCCTTTCCAGAGAACAGATCCCTACTGCCTACACCTTCCTCCACTGGCTACATACATGAAGGGTAGAAGTGGACCTGTGGTTCCCTGGGCGGAGGGAAATTTTCAGAGAGGACGGCTCTGAGGTTTCCAAGAAGAAAGGTACTTCAAAATAAAAATAAGAGCACCCCAACCCCCTCAAAAAAAAGTCAATGGCGGCTCTGGGAAGGTGGTGGAGAGGGCCTTCCCACCATGCCATTCCCCTTTGCCAAAACTCTTCAAACTTGGAAAATGCATTTTTCTCATTGTAAATTTTTCTAGCTTCATGAAAGTTGAGAAAAAACACCTCTGAGAGTCAGAGCAAGGTAGAAAGATAATGCACTTGGCTGATGATCCTGAGAACACATGGATGAGCACATGACTTCTAAAAGCCAGAAAGGGACACAAAGCTTCTTCTGAAACATTAGATTGAATAAAAGGTCCCTGGAAAAGCCAACCTGGGCAATAGCTCAGTCTCCACAAGGACTAGCCTTGGCCGTGGTTGAAATTCTGCTTTCCATATGGAAATGTTGGGGGCCACACAGAATGAAGCAGTCTTACCTGCGAAAGCTTGTTTTAGTACTTGTTTTACTTCTTAACAGTTGCTGGAATAGAAAGCATCTTCCTCCCTTATCACATCCCTTGATTCTGAATTCCCATCTTTCTACAAGAAGGTGTGGAGACTGATGATTGATGGGGCTCCAGATATCACTCCTGCAATTGCTTTCTCTGCCAGGTCACCTGCCTTAGTAGGAAAGGCCCGAGGAATTAGTCTCTTTTATGTAGAGAAATACATCTACATTTAGCTGTGTCCAGTTTATGGGAATTTATTCATCCCAACCTCCACTCCCACTGCAACCAGGATGACATATTAGGAGTGGGTGGAGGAAGTTCTGTAGTCACGGACAGGCAAAGAGCAGCTGGTGCTTCGTGCTCCCCTCCTGTCAGTCTCTAAGACGGATCAGACTGACTTCTGCCTCCTTCTGCAGTGGTGAACTGAGAAACTTGAACCAACCTTCCCAACAAACACAACAAAGAAATCTGGGTAAAGTATTCTTTTAAATTCTTCCCAGAAGCATCAAAGAGGTAATGAGACACAGAGGGACTTCAGGTTTAAGATCTGGGATGAGAACCAGAGATGTGGGCCTGAGTATTAGGGCCACTTTGACACAGCTGGGGAGACTGTCAAGCTAGGGAGCTGGGAGGCTGAGCAGCACTTTTGGCTGCCTCATGGAGTTAAGCCCTGGTAAACCATTTTACACTTGTGGTTGGTACCCCAAGTACCTAAACTGTAGGAATAAGAGAAAACAAAAATAAACTAGTCTGGCTTAATGTCATCTGGGTGGCCTAGAAAATCTCAAGCACCCAAATTGATCCAGGATTGCTGGTATCCCAAAGAGCCTGAAGAAACTATTTAAAATCCTCTCTGAAACTCTTTTGTCATTTTTATCGTCACCACTCAAAGCCTCAAACGATTGCATTTTATCAGTCCTAAATATCGCTAATTATATGACTGCATTACTATTTTAGGCATCAGCAATAAAAATTGCTACCAACTATAAATGTAGGACTCCATCAATTGTAAACCACATCTAAATTTCAGAGATTAAGGTGTGGAACAAAATGTACATCTTAAAAGTAATGGGACAATGGTATTTAAGCAAATAGTTTTTCAAAACAGTATCTGTATCTAGCATACATTCAAAGATAACCAGGCACAAGAGGAGATATGACATAAATATGAACTGGCATGAGAATCAGAACAATAGACAGAAGAAACAGACACATAAGTATTCCTGATAGCAAATTAACAGACACAGAGTATAAAACAACTCTATCTACTATGCTTCATGGAGATAACAGGCTTAAAAATTTCAAAACAAGGAACCAGGAACTATGTAACGTAACATTAAAGATCTGAAAAAGATCTAGAAATTCTAGAACTGAAATTTAGTAATTATAATTAAGAATGTAACAGATCGATTTAACTGCAGACTAGATACAGTTAAGGAGACACGCTCTGTCTGAGAAAATAGGTCAGAAGAAATAACAGAATGTACCTAGGTGATATAAAAGAATGGAAAATACAGAAGAGAGAGTAAAAGACACAGAAGATGCAGTAAGGAAATTTAAGACAGTAAAATTACCTTACACTACAAAATTCTCCCAGAAATAGGCAGTAGGGTTCAGAGAAAGCTACTAACATTCCTAGGCCCAGCTCTTTTAAACACCAACCACACAAATGAGGCAGGTCACTTTAGCAAAGATCCAGAGGTAGTAAAAAAAAAGTGGTTAAAAGATGCAATATTGTGATTTATAAGAAACATGTATTTGGCCATTTAGATAATCAAAATGTATTTCCCATATATATGTGGTCTTTGTCTAAATCCACAATTACTTCATCAAGGCTCCCCAAAACCTCAGCATTTCCTGGGCAATAAGAGCAACAGGAGCATCTTTTGTCATGATATTTAGTCTCTCGTCCTCAGTCCTGAAAATGCTTCAGATCCAAAAAGGTGAAATGTGTATTTTGTTATTCATAAAAAGCCCCATTCCACCACAACTGGGTTTATGTTAATAAGATGATTTTTAGAAAGCACCTAAGGATAAGGTCTGGTTGCCAGGGTAACTAACCATAAATAGAGGAAGGGAACTTTCAGCCCCACCCTGATTTCCTGAGAGTGGAGAGGGACTAGCGCAATCAGCCGATGGCCAATGACTTAGTCAATCATGACTTTGTAATGAACCCCCAGAAAAATAAAAAAGGAAGGGGTTCAGAGAGCTTCCAGACAGGGAAACCAGAATGCTTCCATGTAGCACCATGCCAAGCCCCAAATTCCACAAGGACATAAGATCCTTTTGTTTTGGACCTCACCCTATTTATTTCTTAATTTGGTTGTTATTCATATCCTTTGTAATAAACTGGTAATCAAGGGTGTAAACTGGTTTCCTGAATTCTGTGAGCCAGTCTAGCAAATCATTGCAACACAAGGGGGTAGCAGGAACTTTAATTTTTAGCCAGTTAGTCAGAAGCACAGGTGACAAACCTGGGCTTTCCTTTGGCATCTGAAGTCGAGGGCAATCTTGTAGAACTGAGCCCTTAACCTGTTGAATCTGATGCTATCTCAAGGCAGATAGTTTCAGAATTGAGTTGAATTGTAGGACACCCAGCTGGTGTCTGCGAAGTGCTCGGATGTTTGGGGAAAACCCCATACACACTGGAATTGGTTATGAGAACCCTTTTGAAAGTGTATGTGACTGTGGTTATTTTACCTTTCTGTGCCTCATTCATCTCATGTGTAAAGGGGTATAGTAAAACAGTACCCATTTCACAAGCATCCTAAGGATTGAGAGCTCACACTTGGGAAACACTGAATAGGTGCTCACTGTATGTTGGCTGGACCCAGGGGACAGACCTTCCTACCCATCTAAAGCTTGCTTCAGGACCGGAATAGGCAGCTCCACCACTATGAACAAAAAGAGTTTAGCCTGAAACACAACATTCAAAGTGTTGGAATTGTGGAACATTACAGTTGGATGGAACTCTTCACAAAATATCCTTGAGATTGGAATTTCCCTTTAAAAAATAGGGTTTCTACATGCAGATCAATTTTCTAAACCACTAAACTGAAGTAGAAAAATAGATAATTAATGGAAAATAATCCTGTAGAGAAATACAAAGTTAGACATACTGGTAACCGAAATGCGCACGAAAGCGGCAATGACATAGTTTGCACTTACTGAATAAAAAAATCTTTGAAAGTAGAATACCTTATGCTATCACTGGTGTGGTGAAATCATTTTCATTTTCTGAAAGCAGTTTGTTAACATGATGCATTCCATCCTTAGTTGAGTTATTTCACTATATGGAAATGTATAATGAAGAAAACAATCCAAATCGTAAAAAACGTGTGGGCACAAAGTTGCTCACTACAATGACACAGCATTGAGAAATTGAGAGCAAACAATGTCCACTAATAACAAAATATAATGAGTTAATAGGCTTCCAAAGTATTGAATTATGTAGCCATTAAAAATTGTTTACAAAGAGCTTGCAAAAACATGGAAACTGTTTGTAAAAGTATTAACTGAAAAAAGATAAAAATTAAAATTATATGCACAGTATGACTTCAATTGTGTTTAAAAATTTAGCTGAGGAAAAAAAAACTAAAGATAAATATAGCAAAATATGATCAAAGGATCACTGGTAGAGTTTTTAAATTCTTCTTGCTACCTTCCATAATGAATATGTATTATTTTCCTAAACTGGGAAATAGATGTTTTCACTCTAATTATTTACTGTAAAGATAATATGAAAGAACATTAAAAGAAGGTGCTTTACATTTTTAGAATTTTTTTCATTGATATGTAATTGACATATAAGATGATACTAGTTTCAGGCGTATGACATGACTCCCTATTTGCATATATCGTTAAATGATCACAACAGTAAGTCTTTATCACCACACGATTACAATTTTTGTTTCTTGTGATGAGGACTTTTAAGATCGACTCTCTTAGCAACTTTCAAATACACAACACAGCATTATTTGCTATAGTCACCAAAAGATTGCCTCAAAAGATTGCCTCAATATGATGACCAGATTAGAATATGTAGGCTGACAAAGGAAGTTATGTAAAATGACAAGTTATATAAAATAATCTCATTCCACTAATCCAACTGTTCCAGTTTTCCCATAGCTTTTTTCAGTATTACACATATGCACCACACACCTTTGTCACACATGTTATCAGTCTGAATTAATAATTATTTTTATTAGGACCTGGAAATGAGACAAGTTATCAAACTCTTTTCCTGCCTGGCCCTCTCTCCACCAATATGCTCTGGCAACTAGAAAGAAGGAACATTAATCCCATGGAACTGAATGTCAAAGAAAATGGGACAAACTACTGACTCCTAGCTCAGCCTCAGCACTTACCTCTGTGTACCTTTGGCAAGCCACCTACCTTCTCTCTGCCTCAATTTCTACCTTTATACAATAGGTTAAGGAGAGCTGGTCACTGATCCCCAAGATCCCTTGCAGGTCTAATCTCTGTGATTGTGTGTAGATTTGACCCCAAATCTCCAAACATATCTCAAGTCTTGAAGTTTTTAAAAAAATCAAACATGTTCAAACACAAATGGAAAACTAGCTATTTTTAGAAAAATCCCTCCTACACCAATCTTCTTGTCAAAGATCTTTTTTTTTTGTTAGATCTAGACACTGACATATTGACTGATCCATTTCACATACAGTCAAGCACATTTAGATATTAAAGCAATAACCATAGCACTTTCTCTTCCTCATTTAAGGTAGGCTGATTCAGATCAAGGAAAAAGTTTGTGAATGAATGTTAAGTCTGATATATAGAGGCTTCTCATTTGTTTTAATAATTTAAGTTTTTAAAGTACTTGAATTACTTGCCCACCCCAGAAGGTATTTCCTATCTGGCTTATTTCAATGCAAGGTAAAGTCCCATCCCAGAGTTGGGCATTTCAAAATAGAAGTTTGAATCAATGAAATCTTACTGTAAACTTTTCAAATGCCATTACAGTGACCTGAAAAAAGAGTTTCATTTGCTTTCTGAAGCAATAAGTTTGGCTCTGGGCTGACCTCGGTTATGACATACATTAAGTTACTCCTACCCACTAGTGAAATTCAGGCATCCCTCCTACTAAGCTTGAACTAACCTTGCTCCCTTTTCCATCCTATAAAGATGTTGCTGATGCTGACACCTCCCTGGAGCTGCCAGAGCTATGGAAGTTCTACTCGGGAGGCAAGATATTAGGAGAAGTGCAGGCTACCCTGTTTTTCACAGTTCTAGTTGGATACATGTTCTGTATTTAAGTCAAGTGTTCAAGAAGCTTCTCTTAGCCCTTGCCAGTCACAGGAGGAAGAAAGTCATAATTTTCCTATTCCTACAGCCTCAGTTGTCCTGTCATTCCTCAAAACCTTTCCCAGAAGCAGTTTTACTTTATGCCAATGAACCTGAAACCTCAGAGCCCCTCTCTTGCTGTGAACCCTCCCAAGACTGGAGAGGGGCCCTAGCAATGTGCTCACCTGGTCCTTCTTTCTCATAAAGAGGACCCCTTAAATCACACAAGTGTCCTATCCCACCAGAACCGGCTCCTCCCCTGCCACTTTCCTCTCCACTGCTGCCCACCCACCACTGCCCAAGCAGTGGGCTGGGATGACCCTGTTGGCAATGGTGGCTGTCAGTAGTGGTTCTTCTGCCCACATACAAATCAGCCACATGCTAAGGGAAGAACTGAGGGGTTTTTTTTTGCCTCAAAAGATTAACTTAATATGATGACCAGATTAGAATATGTAGGCTGAGAAAGGAAGTTTATTCTGATGTATGAAATTATTCCTATGGAAAAGTTTCACAAATTTAATTACACATTTACTAAGTTGCCATCATTGAAAAGAATCAAGTTATATTAAATACAGCCTCTCCCAGAAAAGTGGGAAGTTTAACAGCATGAAACATATTAGCCAATATCCCTTAGAAGAGTGGCCGTCAATCAGGGGTGATTTTGCTCCCAGGAACATCTGGCAAAACTGGAGACATTTTTGGTTGTCACAATTTGGGGAGGAAGTGTGGGGTGCTACTGATCTAATGCTGACAAAGACTTATCCAGCCCACAACATCAATAATGCCCAGTTTCGAATCCCTGACTTAAAATAATGGGCAGGTAAATAAGCAAGGATTCTGTTCGGAAAATGATTAACCTTTAAAGGGTAGAGTGAGTAAAGGCCAGGCTGACAAGCAGCTCATGCAGAGCTGCCATCTGACTTCAATTACCACACCTTGGTAAAAAGCAGAGAAGGCTCCAGACTTTTATGGACCATGGGACTGCAAGGACCCTTCCCAAGAGTGGCTACGTGAGAAGTGGTAGTGTCACTTCAGAGCACCAGGAAAGGCACTTTGCCTCCCCCAAAATCTCCAACACCCACTTGTCTCTACTTGAAATCCTCTCATGGTGGACAAAGCCTTTCATTCCATAATAAGGCTTAAAGTGCAAAGACACTCCCCCACCACACATACAAGAGAGAACAGTGACCTACATTCATACTCAAGAGAAAGTGACTAATGACAGATTGTTTTCTCCTGAATTTTCATACAGTGAAAAGCTCTGAGCAGCTGAAAGTAGTGGCAAGAAGAGAGGACAGGCCCAGGTGAGGTAGAGAAAGGGTGAAGAAATAGGCATACAGGGTTCTGAAATAAATGTCCCCTACTCTACGGAGTCCACCTGAGCCTGCAGGAAGGAAGGATGAAGAGAATAAAAAAGAAGTCACATTCTTGGCCTAGAAGAAGATTACAATCAAGTTCAGCCCAGGTGAAAAAACTTCAGGAATGCTGGAAAGAATGGTAGGGGTGCAGTGCTATTCCTGCAGCTGGAACAGGAGACAAGAGTACTTGCCAGCTGTGGGATCCCAGTGAACCCCAAACTGTGCTGGGTGAAGCCCCACCTGACACTAGCAAAGTCACGGGCACATAGTAAAATGCTCAGGCAGCATTTTGTTGAATGAATGGGAACTATTCAAGATGAAGAGCTATCAAATTCCTGGTTTGTTTGCCTTCATACCCTCGCTTACAACATTTCCCTCCATTTGGGAGGGAAGTCTTTATCTTCTTTGCCTATCTGAATACTATTCCATCTTGCAAGACCAGTTTATGTTTTCTCTGTACATTCCTGATTTTGGCCGCAGTTGCTTCCCCCCAATGCCTTCTTGTAAGTGCTAGGGCTTCCAGGTCATTCATCTACCACTTACCCTATTTCCTACGTACTCTTCATAATGGGCCTACTTCCAGAAAAGAAGTGAGTGGTTCTTTCAGTTCATAACAAAAAATAATAGAATATAGTTTATTTTTTAAATTAAAATGAAGATTATAAATAATTTGGGAAGAAAATGATCACCGTACCAAGAAGCTGGGATAGAGCAGTAACCAGGAATTCCTGGATGCTACGGTAAAGAGATAAACATACGAGACATAAAGAAAGTTCTCACTGTCTGATAAATGGAAAGCCACAATTCCACAAAAACAGAATTTTTTTTTTACATTAAATTCTAGGAAGGATTTGCTCCTGGCTTTTCACTTTTCATGTGTACTGTCCAAGCAGCCATTTTATGGTTTTATTTTCAAGAACTCTGTTAAGTTTTTTAGGATGAAAACAATGTCTTAGACTATATATAACATTACAAGTGCTCAAATATTTACTAATAGACTGAAGACTTACAGTTTTCTTACCAAGCTGGATATCCTAGTATGTCTCAGGATCCCAAGATTATCAGAGCAATAGAGTCATCAAATCTCTTAGTGGGAAGGACTCTCATACCATCTGATTCTGCCTCTAGGTCTCCGGTCACTGCGATGATGGGATTTTATAGATACTGTCATCCCAGCAGCTGTCACTAGCTTGGAGCTGGGGGCTAGAAGCTCCATGCTGGCCCTATCTTCACACTCCTCCTCCCCCGGTTCGATTGATTGTCTCCTTGTGTGTCTTTCTGGCCCCACCAGATTCTCCACCCCTTTAAGTATGGGGGCTTTGCCTTATTAACCTTTGATACCCTGCCATACCTAGCACAGCACTTTGCACAAAGGAACTGTCTTTTTTTTCGGTGTAAGGAAACTGAATTGCAAAGAGGTCCCAGAGTAGGCCTATTTACCCTGCTCCTCTCTGAAAAACTTTGAAGCTATAGTGTATGAAGACTAGTTTTTCCTACACCACACAACAAGTAGTCAAGAAAGGTTAAAATGCTGGTTACTAAAGGAATTGTATACTGTAGGGTCCAAAGACATATTCCCTCTCCCTTGTCTCCAAATGCCCTCCAAAAGTACTCTGGGCAACCCGTCGGCAAAGAAACAAAAACCTTACACTCAGGAGGTGCTCAGTAGATATTTGTTAAAACAAGATCACAGCACTGCTACCTTGAACACAGTTAAGTACTAAATAAATATCTGCTAAAGTGAAAAGTTTGAAATGTATCTGCTTTGCACATAGTAGGTTCTCGATAAATATTTTTAAAATTAAAATGAGGTAGGACTGCTGCCTTGCACACAATAAGCTCCCTGTAAATGACTATTAAAACGAATAGTAGCAGACGCTCCTTGGAGAGGCCTGGCAGAGGTGACATTAATCAAATCCAAGCACAGATCCATGAATGGAAATGCGCGTCTCCAGGAACGCTTTCGAGAGAGCAGGAGAGGCGCGTGACAGTGAGCGACCGCGGGGACACCGCGTTCCCACTACCAGCTCCCCGGCGTTGATTAGTGATCGGGATCCATTCCCCACCCAGGGGAGGGAAACGGCCGCCGCCTCCAATTGTCACTACAAGGCACCTGGAGCTCCCTTCACGGCCCCCAGACGGGTTATCCGCCCACCCCGGCTGCTCCTCGGATTCTGGAGAGTTGCGGGCAGAACAAAAGCAAAAGCCAGCAGGGCTTCTGATAGCTTTTCAGATGCAGAGCAGCCCGGGAGGAGGCTGGGGAGCCGGCCCCGGACCGAGCTGTGATGTAAACCTGACTCTCCGCCGGCAGCCGTCCGCCTCCCCAGCAGATGCGGGCTCGGGGTCGCCGAGCCGGGAGGGAGGCCCGGCTGCCTCCCGCCCTGCCCCCGGCCGCCTCGGTCGGTGGGCACGTGGGGGGCGCTATATTAACCCTGAACGGGACGGGAGGGAGGCTGGAGGGGAGGAGGCCGGGAGGCTAAGGCACACCCCACAACTGAAATCCGAATCTGAACTCGCCGTACGAGCCGCACCTCGGCGCCCTACAACGCGCCGAACTGTCCCCGGGGATGGGGACCCCCGCGGCGCCCCGTCCCTGTATTCTCCGCGCTTACATCCCCGTCCAGCGGCCACCTTCCCATGCAAACCGCAGACCCGCGGACATCGGAGCGCTCGTTCCGCCCAGGAAGGCGTCCTCGAGGGCGGCCGCGTCGGTCCCGCGGGAGACACACCGCCGCCCGGAAACTCGCTAGTTTGGATTTTCCTGGATTCTTATTTTGGGCTTTGTTGTTGTTTTCCTGGTGAGGGAGGGTTGCAGGGAGAGCGGGGAAGTATCGTTTCTTCCTCCCTCCTGGGTCTCCGGAGCCCGCGGAACTCTGAGAGGAGCAGGCGGCGGGGAAGCAAGCAAGCGGAGGGGGAGCACTTACCAGGCGGAGCCCCGAGCGCGGCGGCCGGGCGCGAGCCGCCCTTTGTCTGCGGCCGCGGCGACGGCGCGCTCGGCCAGGCCGGTCCCAGCCCCGCGCGCGGCAAGCTCCCGCGGGCGCCCGGACAGCCCGGCTCCCGCCCCGGCCCCGGCCCCTGCCCGGGCCGCCCCGCGGCTCCGCCCCGCGCCCGGCCCCGCCTCCGGCCCGCCGGGCCCCCACCTGCTGCGGCGGCGGCGGCGCGGGGGAGCCGCGCGGCGGGGGGCGGCCGCCTCCCCCGCGCGCCCCGCTTCCCCTCCCGCACCTCCGGGCGCGCGGTGTAGACGGGCCTTCTCCGACCCAGCGTCCTCGGAGGCAGCCTCACCTGGGGGGCCGGGCGACCGCGCCTTCTGAGTCGAGCCCCCGTCCGGGGTAGCTTGGCCTTCCCGCCTGGACGCAGGCTCTCCAGAGTTCTCTGTCACCTTAGAAGCCGCCCTCTCCCTCCCCGGGGGAGGGTACCCCTCGGGCTTTGCCCGGGAGCGAGGGGGCGGCGGGAAGCGGAGACCCCGTGAGCCCCGGCGGAAAGCCGGCCTCCCCGCTGGTCACCCCACGGCTGCTGTGGCGGCCAGTGGCGTGGGCGACCGGGCGGCGGGCTTGGTGCCCGGCCGTCGCTGGCCGGCGCAAGGCCGGGGAGAACGGGGCGGGCCGGAGGAGGGACCCGGCCCAGGGTCGCGGGGGCTCAGAGCGCACGTGCACCGGTCCAGAGCCGCTGCCTGGGCTGTGCGTCTGGGCTCATTTGCGCGGCCGGGATAAAATTAACAGAAGGAACCAACACTCTGGAAGCCAGAGAAAAGGAAAGCAGAAACCACCAGACCCATAACACTGGTAATAATCGGTGTTTAGGGGGTGCCCTCCGGAAAAGCATCCACAAGTAATAGGTGCGTCACTTCATATGTGCATCCTAGTGGTATAGTTGAGGAGCCAGCCGCTTTGTTTTAAAAAGGCAGAGAAAAATATGATAACCTAAATATCGTATAATGAGATCACTAGCGGCTTTAGCTGCCTGGGAGCCCTCCCTTGTCCCAACTCCCAAAGCATTCAGAGAAAGAATCTCGCTTTGACCCTTCATAGGTTTCCACCTGCTATGATTACCTCTGCTTCAGCCCCTAACTCTGCCTGGTCCAGGGCCTGGTACAATTCCAGGTGCCTAATAGACGCTCAATAACTATTGAAAGAATTAATGCGTGAGTCATATAACTGCTCATTGTAACGTGGGCAAGAACATAAAAATTTTAAATTGTAGTATCATATTGGAAAATTCATCAAGTAGGTAGAACAGTTCAGTCATATGAAGAGTAGTAATGTTAGCTGTAATTCTTATGTAGAGGCAATTGCTGTTGATCATACATATGTAACAGGATAAGGATTACATGCTAAGTTAGAGACAGTAGTTTCTGGACTTTCATTAACCTGAAAGAATGGATAGGGATGAGGAGAGGGTGTGTAACAAGCAAATGTGAGAACATCTTTGGTAACTAGTCCCAATGTATCTTCCCCAAAGAGAACATTTTAACATTTTGCTTCTTTAATTTTCATTACAAATATGTATTACCAATTCAGTGGATATGCATAAATATGAAATGTTCTATTTTGATTTATTCATTTTTATAACATCTTTTCTGGGAAGGAAGAATAAGAGGCCCCAAGGGGGCTCATTTTATCCACAAAAGCCAGAAAGGCACATGGCCCACCACAGTAAGCCCACTAGCAGGGAGAGGGTCTCTGGGTCCAAATGAAGAGACTGACCAGGTCTATACCAGGAAAGCTCTCCAAGTCTCCCTCCCAGGTGCTTTAGATCAGTGTCTTGGGTCTGTGAAACTGCTCTTGGGAGCAATGTGCTTGTCCACGTGAGATAATTTATCTCTTCCATTTGGCAACTGGGAAAATGTAATTTTCTCTGTGTGATGAGTGTGAGTGAATGGCTCATGCATAGTGAATAGCCTTCTGCTAAATTGTGAGACAAGGGTGTGAAATATGCATTTTAATATCAGAGTCCATTACTGCACAATACCAGGGGAATGAATAGGAACTGGGATATTTATCTGGGCACCCTCCATCACATTCACACCACATGGTGGTGTTCTCCTGTGGATGCTGCTAGCAGAAACAGGTTATTCCTCATTTTTACCCCAAAGAAAGAGTCCTAAAGAAATAGCTGGCCTGGGCAGGGATAAGTCAGAAAATATGTAACTATAAATATGTCTGTAGCAACCATACAGAACTCATGGGTTGGGAGGTCAGCAGGTCATTTTTTCTGGAGGAAAAAATGTACCAGCATTTCCCCATTGCCTGTAACTAGATACCACAAGCTGTACCTAGGAGGCTAGGCCAGGGGGTGCCAATGTCTGCAGTGGTCCTGGACGACACGGGGTCAAGGAGCTGCTGCACGGAGCAGTAAAGTGCCAGCCTGCTTGCCTTGCTTAGCGGATTTAGGTGTAATTTTAAAAAATATTGTTGCTATAGACTGTGTCTACCCCCAAATTCATGTGTTGAAACCTAATCCCTAATGTGTGGGGCTTTGAGGAGGTGATTAGGTCGTGAGAGTGGAGCCCTCAGGAATGGGATGAGTGCCCTGATAAGAGACCTCACAGAGGTCCCTCACCCCTTCCTCCATGAGGATGCAGTGAGAAGACGGCCATCCAAGAACCAGCAAGGGGGGCCTCGCCATACACCATATCTGCCAGTGCCCTGATTCCCAGCCTCCAGGACTGGAGAAATAAGTTTTGTTGTTTATAAGCCACCCAGTCTCTGGTGTTCTGTTAGAGCAGCTGGAATGGGCTAAGACAACGGAGTAACCGTTCTCAGGAAGGGCTAGGGTCTAAAATGAGGTGACAAATGATCGTCTTTCTCTGTAGAACTACAAATTGGACTTATTGTGACATAATAAGAAATGTATTTGTTCTTTGTCTGGGGTTCCTGGCACAGAGTTCCTCAGACCCTTGGAATTTCCTGAGTGATAGGACTATCTTTTGTCCTTCATGAGGAGCCCCTTTTGAGTTTATTTTAATGAGATGACTTAAGTTGGGGCCCCTAGATAGCCTCAGGATTAAGTTGGTCACCAGAAAACGGAAGAAATTGGGGGCTAGAACTTTCAGCTCTACCCACCAACCTCTGGGAAGGGGAGAAGGAGAAGGGGGCTCCAGATTAAGCTCTATAAATACTCTCGAACAGCAAGACTGAATGAGCTACCAGGTTGGTCAATGCATCCACAAGCTGGGGGTGGGGGCAAACTCCAGTTCTGTGACGACAGAAGCTCCTGCACTTGGAACCCTTGGGGACCTCGCCCTGTATCTCTTCATCTGGCTGTTCATCTGCATCCTTTATAATATCTTTTATAATAAACTGATGAACACGAATAAATGTTTCTCTGAGTTCTTGAGCAACTCTAGCAAATTAATGGAACCCAAGGATGGGGTCATGGAAATCTGAAGTGTGGGGTGGTGAAGTTTTGTGGGGTTGACCTCTGAACCTGTGGGATCTGATGCTATCTCTAAATAGTGTCAGAATTTAATTAAATTGTAGGAAAACCAGTGTCCACTGAGAATTGAATTACATGATGGTGTTAGAAAAACCACAGTGGATTTATAATTTATTAATACCTGTCCCCCATTTGGTTTTGCCTTGTAGAAGAAAATTTATTTATAGTTATTAGAGTTGTGCCTGACTTAGATCCTGTTGATTACAGAAAGGGATATGCGGCACTTTGCAATATTAAAAAACATATGAGGCTATAAAGCACTCTTCTAAGTTTTGGTACAAAAGTCTCAGTTTACAGTTATTCTCAGTATTTTATTAAATAAGGACAGCTGTGATTCAATTCTGGAAAAGATAGGAAAACCCCTGCCTAATGTTGGCAGATGTGGCTGAAACTAATAGACTTCCACTTAGCTTTTACAGGGTTGCTTTCCTCTAACTATAAAGGAGACCATCTGACAAAAAAGTAATGTTCCAATTAAATGTGCACACAGCCTGTGATGGATGAAGTTGGCATGAGAGCCACTTCGCAAATTCAATCGAGAAGGGTCAGGGCTTTGATTAGGCTTTCTCGAGTCACCAGGAGGAAGAGCAGCCAAAAAAACCATGCAGTGATGCAGAGCATGATAGAAGAACACTGGCTTGAGAGTCTGATATGCATCATTCTGCCACTGACCAGCTGTAGAACACTGGGCAAAGCCTTTTCCACTTCCGGGTTATAGTTTTCCCTTTGGTAAAATGGAAGTGTTCACCTACTGTATCAAACCTTTCTTGTGCACCACCTCAGATCCTTGTGGCCATCTTCTTTGGCTGGCCACCTCAGGGGCTGTCACACCTCAACTCCTATTCAAACTGTACACCTCTCACCTCCTGCCCTGGGGCTCACCTGTAGCCTCTGAGCTGTGAGATGCCACAAGACCCAGTGAGCACCCTTAGGTGTATGAACAGGGGAGTTAAGGTACATAGAGTGGAGTGTTCACCAGTGGGTTCTGGGTGCCAGCAGATAAATTGTTCGCACCTTCTCTAGGAGGCAGCAGCTCAAATGGACACTCAGAGGAGGGTCTAGCAAGATCAGGCAATCAATTGAGCTGGATCACAATGTGTGGCGGGCTCCTGAAAGCGCTTGTTTATTTTCTATCCTTCCTCTTCTGTCCTGCTCCATTCCCCTCACTCTTGCTTCCCTGGCACTTCCTTTTAAACTAGTGACATGTAAGCTTTTGTCTTGGGATCTGCTTTGGGGCTCCCAGGTTAAGATACCAAGATGAACTCTGCTTTTCAGTATTCTCAAGATTCCCACAGGGGCTCAGCTCCCCACTCCCACCCACCCTGTGAAGGAAGAGGACTGCAGGGCACGGCGAGTTGAGTTTCATATAATAACATTTAAAACAAAAAATGTTCTGACACTGAAAGACAATTGACATGAAAACCCACAAATGTTTCAAAATTAGCATTTATAATTTTTATAATTAGGAAATTTCATTTTTAGAGAGGTGAAATTTGCTGTGTAGGAAAAGAAGCAGAGTAGTGACTATGGTCTTGGCATCAGAAGACACATACCTGAACCTAATACTGGGACAAGTTTGGGAGAAGCCATTACAGAAGGGAAAGTGGGTTTCTGATGAAGGGCTCTGAATGCACTTGATGGAGCACTGCAATCTAAGGGAAAAGACTGAGAGCGTAGTGGATTCTGGGCTGGGGAGAGAGGATTTGGAACTGTTTTTGAAGTATGGGTAGGAGGGGAATCTGTGTTTGTGGTTGGGTTCCCCAGAAGCAGGTAAAGGGAGCAGAGGGCTGATGAGGGAAATCTGAAATTACTAACTGCAGCAACTGTCTATTGCCCACAAAGCCATTCTCCACATCTGTCACCCCACCTTTTCCTACTAATGCAACACTGATTTATTCAGATGGGGGTTCAGATTCCTTGATCTCAGGAGGTTAACACCTTCCCAAGCCTCCAGGGAAGGAATCATATTGATTTAAAGGCCAATATATAACTCAGTTCTGACAAATGACACAGGAGGAAGTCTCCTAAAGAGAACTCCTTTCCTGAACTGAAAAATTACAAAGAGGCAGAAGTTGCCTTATTCTTCCTCTCTTGAATGTAGAAGTGATGCCTGGTATAGCAGCAAACATATTGTGATCTTGAGGCAACAAGCATGAAAGGAAAGCCAGTAGAATATCAAGATTCTGGCTCTAGCATCAGTGAGTTAACAGACAATTTTAGCTGCTATACCTCATTTTCTTGTGTGCAACAAAAACAAGTCCTTGTTTATTTCAATCACATTCGTAGAGTTTTCTGGTCCTTGCAGCCCAAATCATTCCTGCACCTAGAAAGATGTAGAAAACTAGGAGTAGAACCAAATTTGACAAATCTTCAGAAGTCAAGGAAATGGAATTTTAAGGAGGGGGTAAGGACTGACAATACAAATGATGCAGAGTTGTCAAAAGGAAAATGGGACTGAAAAACATTTGAAGGACCTTAAAGGTAAGAGGTCATTGGTGAACTCAATGAGACTCATTTCAGAAAGGCTGATGGAGCAAAACCCAGATTTCAGTGGGATGAGGAGAAAAAAGAGTTAGGAGTGGAGGCATAAAATATGATCAGTTCTTTCAAGGTTTGCCTGTGTATGCAAGAGCCTTCAAATGTTGCTGAGCTTTGACCTACATTTTCCACTTGTAGGGATTTATCCAAAGGAAATAGAGAACTGACAAAGATTTAGGTACACAGATGGTAATTGCAACTTTATCTATAATAGATGTTGGCAACAACATAAATACCAAACAAGAGAGAAATTGTTAAATGAATTATAGTACACAGTCTTCATGATGGAATATTGTTCCAGCCAATATACATGATGTTTTGAATGAATTTTTAAATGGCATGGAAAGATATACATACTGGATCAATTAAAGAGAAAACTATAAAAATATGGTTTTAAGTTTGTTACATATATTATTATGCAGAGAAAGAGAGGAAAGAAAAACATAAAAATATCAAAAGTTAAAGAGAAGCTCTTACATTTATATTTTCCTCGATGTTTCAAAATTAGCATTTATAATTTTTATAATTAGGAAATTTCATTTTAGGAAAGGTGAAATTTGCTGTGTAGGAAAAGAAGCAGAGTAGTGACTATGGTCTTGGCATCAGAAGACACATACCTGAAGAACTAATGGGTTTTTTAAATTTCTAAATATAAGGTCTATATAACACATCATGATTTCCTCTTAGATTGGGCTGCCAGGAAGCTCTGAAGCAAATTTGATGTTTAGTCACAAGTATATTATTTTCTTTTCTTTACAGATTTGGTTTATCTCCTTTCTTGGGCCCCAGTTTCCCCATCTTCAAAGATAAAAGGTATGTGGAATAATTTAGTCCAGTGGGAAGTATCAAGGCCTCCCAAAATGGCCCAGGGTCCCTTTGGCCAAGGGACATAGGTAAGAGACAGCAAATATCCCTCATGGCAGGACTCAAATCAGAAACCTTTATGTGGACTGAAAATAATACACAGTAGATAGACAATTAATCACCATCTACTCAGAGCACATTGTATGATACCAGACTGGGAAGAGGAGAGGCAAGACTGTCATGAATGGTACCCACATGACTGCTCCTGTCACATCTGTGGCAGCATCTTGACAACCCAGCCACAGAGGAGGCTGGTCTCCCAAGAACAGACAGGTGGGAGGCGGCACTGCAGATGTACCAGGGAGAGGCTGCTTAACCAGTACGGATATGGTTCATGTTCCCCATCCACCTTCCCACCTGCCCCAAAGGTCCAGGCTCTTGTGCCTCTGGTTAGGTTATTTGGAACTTAAACCATCAAGGCTCACAGCCGGTGATAAAAGTTACTTTCCTCCAGATAAACTGCATTCTAGAACATTCTCTGTCTTTCTTTAAGAACCAATGAGGAACACAGTTATTAGGCTGTCAGCCACCCTAAATTTAAATAATTCTACTCTAGTCATACTTGGGCTGTGTCATGATATTCCCGGCAGCTTGGGGAAGGGGCCCAGCACCCAAGCCTGGAGGTCTTCCCCACTTCCCCCCATGACAGACCTTTCTGTGTGTACATCACAGAATGATTGCAAAGGTCAAATGAAATTATTAGTATGTAAACACTTTGTAAACCATGAGCAGCTATATGAATATGTCATTGATATTACTATTACTCTAGGGGGAAGCCAGAGTCTAAAATGGATATTGTCCCATTTCATTTTTCATGACTCTAAGTCACTGAGAAAATCCTTAAGCAAAGAACTGATCCTGAAACTTGACTCTTACCTTCAGTTTATTTCAGCAAATTGCTTGCCCCAAGATGACCATTTAGAATGGAAATCTCTTATTTGATCCCTGAAAACCTAAAGAAAGAGTAAGTGCTTGTTTCTGTACAAAGGAAAGAAATAGGGCAAATGGGAGCATTCAGAAATACTCTCTCTTGCCACAGTTGAGCTGAGACCCTCAGAAAATGTTTGTTGAAATAGCTACTTAAATTCCACTACTGTTGGTTAGTGTTCATTATGATACCGTAAGCTGGTGGGTTGGGAGGGGCAGCAAACCCCCATCTAAGAAGGGCAGGTGTGTCTGGCAACAAGGCTGCTTCACTCAGCAGCTGAGTATCAGCACCTTTAAGGGGAAAAGCCAGGGACAGTGAGCCTGGACCGGAGAACATGGACCACAGCTGCCATGGGCAGGAAAACAGCCCTGTCCTGGAGCGGCCATTAATCAAAAGGGTGGTAGTGAAAAAGAGCAAACATCCCCAAATGCTGGTTGGACGTGAATGAACTGGGGATATTCTAAAGCCTCATGGGTGAGGAACCTGTGCACTGAGGCCTTGTTTGGAGTCAAAACTAATGTGTGACAATGACCTTCTATGTTCACCAAACTTTAACCAAGTCTTGGGAAGAGCAATTGTTAGTTGCTCATTCATTCAACAGGTGTTTACTAGACCTTACAATGTATGTAGTAAATTCTAGATTTGGGCAAAGATGAGAAAGCAGTCTCCCGCTCATGGTTTTCGCCCTATGGCACTTTGAAGCCAGTAGGGGAAAAAAACTGAATTGTTTGACACAGCAGAATGATGAGGTCATAGGCAGTAGGAGACAAGTGATGGTGAGGTGTCAACAAAAGTACTAGAGGTTGAAAGAGGGAGAGATGATTTGGGGCTAGAGGACAGGGGACGCTCTCGTTCAGGAGGTGCATGCTAACCTTGGATTTGAAGGATGCACAGAAATCAGAAAGGCCAAAGAGAAGGACAGTCCAGATTGCAGGGTGGGGGAGGAACATGAGCAGAGGCAAGGAGGCAGGAATGAATGTGGGTAGTGGAAGCAGCAAAGGGTTAGCCTTTCCCTAGTAAGGGCTTTGTGTAGGGCGACAGTGGAAATTAAGGTTAAGCAAGTACCTTGGGTTTTGATTACATTGAAATGGGTTTTGAAATGCTACTGAGGCCAATCCTGTGTGTTCATGCAGGTGGGCATGGGAGTCGGTGCTTGTCTTTGGGCCACTGCATCAACTCTACGAACCAGTGGAAAAGTACTGCTGGACCAGCCCCAGGAACATCAGGTGTGTGTTGTATAGCTGTAGTTGGTGGGAACGGCAAATGCCACACAAACAGCTGTAGACAGGAATCTGAGGAAGGGAGGCATGCACCGGAGGGGACCGGTAAAACACCCACATGGTGCTTTCTGGGAGGGGCACTGAAATAAGAGATTTCAGGAAATTTCCTCATGCTCTCTGTACTTGCAGACCCAGCAGATTGGAAAAGTAATTGTAGGTTGACAGGAAGTGATAGCAAGGTTTTATCTTCTTTTCCCTAGAAGGCCTGCTGCACAGCTTCCGATGGTTAAGAAATGAGCATGCATAGCATAGAGAGATGCTGATTTCGGTGGCATTAAGTCTTACATGCTTGTGCTTGGTATAGGTCCCTGATTCTCTGTTCACCTCTTCATCTGATCTCCTTTAGGCAATAGCAGAGGTGTTTTCTATTGTCTTCTGGGCCCACAGGAGATTTCAAGCGGGTTATATTTAGTCCCATACAATACAGGTGTGAGTGTGGGGCAGGTCTTTTCTCTTCCACCCCACCCCATCACTGTCTTGGCACTGGTTGAGAGGGGTTGGGGAGGGTAGTATGAGGCAAGGGAACTCAGGGCTGAGCAGAGTGTCAGAGCTCAGCTGAACAGAGGGCACCCCAGCTGGGTGGTCAGAGGGGATGTGCTGGCTGCTGCCGGAGAGCACCCTTCCAGAGTGGTAGCTAGAAAGGCAGCCACCCCCAGCTCAGGCAATATTGGAGACCCACTCTTCTGCAGTTGTGGACTCGATTTCCATGGGACTCCTGAGCAGTTATGCCAAGACACCATGTGTCACCTATCCCTGTGAAAAATACCCGGATGTGTGACAAACCCTTGTCAGTGAGGCTATGGGAAAAGTTACTCCCAGATTGCCAAGAGAGTGCAAAGTGGCACAAGCCTGTGGGAGAGAATGAGGCGATAGCTACCAAAGTTACAGGTGCCTATGCACTTTGCCCCCAAAATTTCATTTCTGAGAATTTGTTTGAAGTTAATCTTCTACACATATAATGGTTATCAAAGGGGCTCACTTTAACCTAGTTTGTTATAGCAAAAGATTGGAAACAACACATGTCCATTCAAAAGTCCCTGGCTAAATAAACTGTGATGGAGCTTCTTCTACACTGGAGAAGTGAGTAACTTTACACAAAGGAGTAACAGGAAGCTCTGTGCACTGATAGGGAAATATTTTCAAGATGTGTTCAATAAAGAACTAGGTGCAGAAGATGGTAGAGCTCCTCCATTTCTAAGATTCACCTTCTAGAAACAGTAACTCCCCATTTTAGTATCAGAGACAGACAACTAGAAGCAAAGGCATTTTTTAATCAATATGTGTGGTGGTGTAGACAGAGACTCCAAAGGTACCTGTGAAACCTACAAGAAATAGCAGAAGTTAATTTAGCAAGGTTGCAGAATACAAGATCAATATAAAAACTCAATTGTGTTTCTACATAGCTGCAAGAAACAACTGGAGAATAAAAATGTCTAAAAACCACCATTTACAATAGCATCAAAAAGCATAATATACTTAGGAATAAGCTTAACAAAAGATGTGCATGAGTTTTACACTAAAAACTACAAAATATTGCTAAATAAATGGACAGCTACCTGCATTATCATTGACTGGAAGACTCAGCGATGCAAAGATGTCAGTTTTCATCACTGCCATGTGTCCCATATATCACAGGGGTGTGAGTGTAAGGATTTTTCTCCATTTTACCCATGTGAGCTTTTCTCTCTAAGGCTCAGTTGTGAATTTATGAGACTTAGGTGGACAAACCTGAGGGAGAGACTTGTGGAAAAACCAGAATCACCCCTCCCCTTTGATAGCGGAAGCATTGTTAGTCAGTTATGTGCTTGACCTGTGTGCCCTTGGGGATGAGGGTGGGTAATTCTCTCCCAGGTGTCACTTCCCTTGTGCAAAATTTGAGGAAGTCTTTCAAGGAGTCTGTGTCACAGAAGTGTAAGGACACAATCTTGACCTAACAGAGCAACATCTAATGCTGGCCTTTTATTGCTCCTGGCTGCAGTACAGGAGTTCAAGAAGTTTTAAGTTTCTCCCAAGAAGTAAATTGCTTTCTGAGTTGGTTTTCCCAGCACTGTCCAGTAGAACTTTCTGCAGTGATGGCAGCACTGCCCAATACAGTAGCTGCTAGCCACAAAAAACAACTGAACACAGGAAATGTAGGTGGGTGATCAGGAAACTGAATTTTAAATTTTATTTCACTTCAGTCAAAATTTAAATTTAAAAAGCCACATGTAGCTGATAGGTCATGGGGACAATAGAGGTCTAGTCCTTACAAATCCTAAACAAGTCCATACAAATCCTAATGTTAAGCATATTGCAGCAATCTATCTCCACCTCCCTTGCTTTAATCCCAATACTATTTGAGACAAATTCCATCCATCTGCAAAGTTAAACATTTCCTGTGGGCACAGATGTAGTTTTCTCTTTGTGTTTTTCTCCTAAACAGTGCCTAGCACAGTCGGCCACATAATGTTTAGCAATTATTATTTATTAAGGCAGAAAAGGTGAGGGAGAAGCAAGGGGAAATACTTGATTTTCCCCTTCTTCACCCCATCTATTATGCCTCTGCTCCCTGGATCTACTCCACCCTGTCCCCTAGACACACAACATGGACATTTCCAGTCCTGAAGAAGCTAATGACAATATTTAGCTTCTCTGTCTCTGTTTCTCATCACCCATCACAAACTCTGCCAACACTCAAAGCCTGTAATTCTTTTAAGCAAAGACACGCTGTTAAGATGCCTGTGAACTCCAACAGACCATCCTCTGTTAAAACAGTGAATAATCTGGCCGAAACTGTCATAATCAACTTTATTGGAACCCTGGAAACTAGTCAAAGGTTTACAGCCATCAGATGAATGATTAATCAAGAAAAAGGAGGCTGAATCTGGGTAGGAAATTGTTGTGGCATTTTTAGCTTATTCTGGCCCCATCCTCACCTCCCCAGAGTCTTGAAGATGAAGCCTGCATTATTGGTGTGTATTCCTGGTGCTGGAAGGAAGAGAGCAGACCTTGTTCTCAAAATACTGTTTGATTTAACCTGTCTGCTGCCTTTCTGAAGAACTGGTACAAAGGGCCTGCTTTTATTCTGCTTCTCACAGAATGGAGAGGCAGCTACCTGGGGGGCATTTGTCAGAAACATTTAAAGGCAAATGTGTTAAGCCCTGCTACCTGAGCAAAGGATAACAGCTGCGGCACAAGAGACATTCTGAAACACTGGGGAGGAATGGATGGGGAGTAAAATGCCTTAGGAATGAGGGCTTCAAAGAACTCCCACATACTCCTGGGAATCTAGAAGACCAGGCATATGCTCAGAAAAGAACTAAGAAGGCTCTAAGCTTTCACCTCGGGCTGATCTTCAAGCTTTGTGCAAGCAGGAAGTGAAGGCTAAGGCAGAGTTGCAAACTGCCCAGCTGAGTGTTAAAGCCATGCCAACACACACACACACACACACACACACACACACACACACCACCTGCAAAGACTTGGGTATTTTTCTGTTTTTGGTTCCAGGCATTTCAGGAAACCTCTGTCAAGTCACTAGCTGACTAATAACCAGAGACCTCAGTGGCCACACATGACAAAAGATACATATCTTTGAAAATTAATTCAAAAAAGTCACTAAAAAACCAGTAACCATGAGTATCAAACCCTGAAGAGGGAAGAGAATCTGATTTCCAAAGTTGTCACTTTATAACATTCACATGTTTAGTTTTGAACAAAAACAAATGAAGCATGCAAATAAATGTGGGGCAGGAGACCATAGGGAGTGACTGCTTAACATGGACAAGGTTTCTCTTAGGGGTGATAAAATGTTCTGGAATTGGTGGTGATGGTTGCACAACACTGTGAATATACTGGAAACCACTATATTGTACACTTTAAAATGGTTAAAATAGTGAATTTTATCATATGTGAATTTTGCCTTTAAAAAAAACAGATTCACAGCAGAATGGATTTTTAAGCAGTACACGGAGGCTTTGATACAGCTTAATGAAGCTCTATCACTAAGCAATTTTTTGAGCAATTCCTCATTTGTCTTTAAATATGTACCTCAGTAATTCCAGGTCTTCCGGGATCACTGTATAAGCAGGTCTATGATTGGAGATCTCTGTCTGGGTGGCATTTGCCATGGATCCTAATAGCAGATTGAGATTGTCACATCAAGTGCATGTTTGTTTCCAACATTTCCCAAGTGCAGCATTTCCAAAGCACAGCTCTGGTTCCTTCTCACAGTTACTCCCTCCATCATCCTACATCAGCAAAGGGCCTTTTCCCATGCCATTTTGGACAGCTCCCTTATACCATATCCAGTTAATCCACGTCCAGATATTTAACCTCCTAAATGGCTTTCAAATCCATTTACTTCTCTTCATTGGCCCTGCCAGCACCTTTGTTCAATATGCCACCATTCCTTATCTGTTGCTATTATGGTGGACTCCCAGCTGGTCTCACTGCATGCTCTCTTGACTCTTTTCAATCCACTTGCCATACTCTATCCTTTTGCATTTTTTAAATGCAAATTTAATTATTTCACTCCCCCATTTAGAGCCTTTAATTGGCCTCCATTGTTCTTAGAATAAAATCCTTGAGCATTAAAATGGTCTACAGAGTCCTGTATGACCTGAATCCTGCCCACCTCTCCAGCCTCCCGATTGAGTCGCTGCATTCCTGTCATAGAAGCTGTTCTTTCTACTTTCAGGCAATCATATACATGCTCATTTCTTTCTAGAACATTCTGTGTCTTCTGCTCTCTGCCTTTACCCAGTACTTCTCATTTTCAGAGCATGGATGAAATATCACTTCCTAAAGGAAGTCTTCCTGGCTCTCTCAGGCTTGGGTAAGTTCCCTTGTGTGGGCTAAGTGCCCAGGGCTCCTCTTGTACAACACATACTACTCGCATAATTTCTGTGATCCATTGTTCAGTGTCTGACTCCCCCACTAAAACGTGAGACCCATGAGGGCAGGTCTGTCTTGATCAGAGCTGTAGCCCCAGTACCATTGAGTGCTGAGTGTACGGCAGAGGGTTAACACATATTTGTGGGCTTAATATTATGGGATACAATCAGGACTCACAAATGGCACATTAATAATCAGTTTGGCACCTTAGTAGGAACGAACTGACAACCTGCCAGAGAAAGAATGCGGGCCAAGGGTGCTGTGAGCTCTGTGCTGCTTATCTGAGGAGTGGGGTGGGGCAGCAAGCATAGTCAGGATCCCAGAGGAATGTATGAGCAGGCCTTCCCTCCTTGTTTCAGTGGCCCTTTAGACACAGCATCCCTAGGACAGTGGGATTTAGGGAATGGATCATTCAATCTGCTCAACTTGGCCTCCCAGACTGTTCAATCAGTCAGGTTCTTTTTTCAAGACTCTCAGGTGCCCCAAGTAGCCACCCTTTTATGGGGGACAGAGGAACATCTGGTCCTGGAATCCTCCCTGTTTCTCCCTTATCCCCTTTCCTACAGTCTGAGTACTTTGTAATTCCTTTGTTCCTTCCATAGTCCCCATCCATCCCTAGTCCACCCAGAGCCCCATGCCTTGTGGTAGGTTTCCAGTGTCCATTTCCAGAAGCCAATCATTCGGCTTTGTCCAATTCCCCTGCTAGGTGGGGTCCAGCAG
Source organism: Manis javanica (assembly GCF_040802235.1). Lineage (NCBI taxonomy): Eukaryota > Metazoa > Chordata > Mammalia > Pholidota > Manidae > Manis > Manis javanica. Next base: position 104,054,477 of record NC_133164.1, on the reverse strand, counting down.
TGGAGCAAGGTCATGGAGAGGGGAGAGGTGGCAGACCCACATCATGATCTAACCTCTGGGAGAGATATAGGCAAACAGTCAGACCTTTCATTCTGCCATATTAACCCCCAGCCAACTTACTTCCTGGACATAAGGTAACGAGAATGTCTGTTTCCTACCCTCTAGCCTCTAGCTCTATTGCCAAAGACTCCTCTGTTACTTTAGCTTCAGTGTCTGCCACGCCGGGTTCCCAAAGGTGGGATGGAAAACCACAAAGACTGGGCACCAGAAGGATGGAACCAGTGGGCAGATGTGAGGGCTTATACAGGAGATGGAGGGGGCTAAAAACAGTCTTCATCAGCCTCACTGGTTTTCTGAAAGTCTGACACAAATCTTTTTTCTTGCAGAAAGCAGGTGTCAGAGAGAGGTACTGCAGAATTATTTCCATAAGCTGTCTTGAAACTAAAAATGATGTGCTGGGAATGACACTGAACAGATAGACTCCTAACTGCCTCCTTGTGTGCTTCAGTGTCCTCCGTCAAAGGGAACAAGACTCAGGTTGCAAAAGGCAGAACAAACATAGGCTGGGTGGTCAGGTGAGTGAAGAGAATGTCTGGAGAGGGGTGACCTGGTCCTAGAGCCTTGGGCTTCTCAGCCTAGCGAGGCTGCATCCTGAGGAAATGAATGAGCCAGGACCTTGGAGACCGGGAGAGGAGGCAGGAGACTAGAAACAGGCTGTTTGATGTTAGTTCAGACAATTAAAGTCATTGTCTGTGGGCACTGAGTATAAAGGAAGAAGCAATCATAGGACCTGCAAGGAAACCCTAACCTCATTTCCTTCCTTAGTAGGGATTCTGGGCTGGAAAACAGGATTATACGTTTTATATAATATATATAAGCAGGTGGTGGATCTGGGTTTCTGCAAAGTATTGGACACTATGAGCACCTAAGAGCGTCCACACCAAAACATCTGCACCATTGCCTCTTGGAGACAGAGTTCCAGAGATGTTCCTCAGGCTCTTCCTTCTGCCTTCTCCTGTCCCCAAACTGTCACCATTAAATTTAGTTATCCTTTCACCAGACCCGTATTTGTCTCTATTTCCCAAAGTGCAAAATGTAGTAAAACTAAACAGTGATAAATACAAGGTGCTGTACTTTGGTCTGAAAAATCAGCACACATCTATAACACAAGAAAGATGTGGTTCAGCTAAAGTGAGTGGCCTGTGAAAGCTCCTAAAAGCTAATAATGATTTGCCTCGTTTTGAAAGGATCCTCGTAGCAAGTGCCACTGTTAGATGATGATGTCAACATTCGTGACCTCTGCTCCCTCTTTGATATGAGTCTATTAATTTTACCATGGGATATCAAGGGATCTGCAAGCTGATCTCAATCCACATACAGACTAAGTGCTTCCCTGAAGAGCTTCAAAGTGAGTCAATTTCCTTTCTCAAGGACAGCGCAGGAGTATCTCTGTCTTACACATTTGTCATCCAGTGGCTGGATCGAAGTTAAATAGCCAAGAATTCACACCAAAGGGAACAATGAAGAGAAGTCACATCTGAAGAAGCCCTTTGTCTTGCAGTATTCCTAAGAGGTTAGAAGCAGTGTCCATCCATCTCAGTTGATCTTCTTGGCACAATCCTATGAGATAAACCAGGCAGTTGACTGATGGGGGATTGAATAACCTGAGAGAGGCAAGGGCTCCCCAGCTTCCCACCGTCAGAGCTGGGCCCTGAAACCGAGTTGTAACTTCAAGTTCAACCCACTACACCTGAAACTGTACCACACGTATGCTTGAAATAAATCATTTAAAATCAGATTGTCTTATGAAAATGAATTCCCTGTGTGTGTAAATTAAATAATTCAACAACTATTAACTACTAATATTTAACAACTGTTAGCTGTTTAAAAGAATATATTTTGAGCAAATCTCTGTTCCCATTGTCAAGGCCTGGAGAGGGATTTCAGGGGGTGAAGTAAAAGTTATCTCCTCACAGAAGTAGGAACTCAGATGATCACAGTGAGGGTGTAAGTTGGAGAAAGACGGGGTTCCCCAGTACCTGGCAGAATTGGGGTCAGACAAAAATTTAGACTGACTATCCACTCTGGTTGAATTCATTTCAAGTTCAAAGGAAATGCCTAGACTTTCATTATTGTTTTAAATGGAACCTGAATGTTAGCATTTCAGGCACCTGTGACAAGGCAAGGGAACCAATCTCTGGTTTCAGGGCCCCTGTCTCGAGTGTCTCTTGTCTCCAGGTGCTTATGCAGATCCTCTGCATCTGCCTGGTCTTCCCGGCTGGCCGAGAGGCAGGCCCTTCTAGTCCTCCTCCGTCTGCTTCTTGAGTTAGTTGGGGTTAGGGTCTCTTGGCTCCTTCCCTTCCCTCAACCCCATCCAGGTGTGTGACCTTCTCTTATTCCTGTCCCTGACCAAGCCTAATTCCGGCCTTTCTGAAGGGCACTCATGTGCCAAATTCCCAAAATAAAGTATCAAAGTTCTCCTTGCCATTCTTTTAGATCAGTGATCCTCAAAATGTAGTCCCCAGACCAGGGACAGCATCACCATCTGGGAACATGCTAGAAATGCAAATTCTCAGGCCCCATCCCAGAGATCTAAGTCAGAAATTCTGGGGTTAGAGCCCAGAAATTTGTGCTTCAACAAGTCTTCCAGGTGATTCTGATGCATGCTGAAGTTTGAGAGACACCCACTGGTTCAGAAAATTGGAATATCAAGCTGAATGATATTCTTTTTTTGCCCATTTCCCTGACACTTCCTTCAAAAGCCAGGCCCTATGCTGCATCCTTTTTCCGTTTGTTTTGACTACTTCCTTGGTCCTCATCACCCACGTTCTACCACTCACAGGATTGGATCCTGTTTGTATTGCTTTTTCTTCCTTATCTATGTGTTTGTCTGTGTTGGCTGTCACATAGGCACTGGTGCTCCAGTGTCAAATCCCAATGTCCGTCCTGCTCTCAGAACATCCAGCAGAAACACGAATCTCACACACACACACACACACACACACACACACACACACACACACACACTCTCTCTCTCTCTCTCTCCATCTGTCTCTGTGGCATCATCTAGTCACGGGACACGCTGGGCTTTCCTGTAGCCAGACACATACCATCCCCCACAAAGGGGCTCTTGTCCTACTGCAGAGTCTCCTGGGCGTCCTTGCTCGGCTCCTGCTCTGGCTCTTCCTCCTTTCTCCCAGGGAATATTAGTCATTCTCCTGCATATCGCAGCCTGGGCAAGAAGCCTATCTTCCTACCCCTTTTAAGGCATAGACTGTTCCTGATCCTGCTGGAAGCCTCTTCTCAGTGCGATACCTGACCACCCCTGACCACATTCCTTCCTCAACCACGTGTTGTAACTACTTACCCAATGACATCCCTTTCTTATCCAGCTCATACTGTGTTCGTGTTATATTGTATCTCTGCCTCCGCCAGAATTCAGGACATGTATCCTGAACAGATATGTATCGCACTCTCTGAACCTAAATCCTTTCTTTTTTTGTTAGTTCATAGCCTTCTGCCTGCATGTCACTGAGAGAATGTCCTTGATGGATTTTACTGGGCTCTTCCTCCTTTTTGGTGACACTAGCAAGTCACTGATAACTGTGCAGGTGAGTGATTAGCTATGGGTAGTCTGTCCAATTTCCCTTCATGCTCTCCATCAAGTCAAATAGAGTCATCCATAGACCTAGGCTACTTGCGAAGTGATGCTGCCTGTGAGAATTACTTGTGCAAAGAACCTATTCTGGATAAAAAACTTTTGTAAGAGCTTTGCATGCAATATTTTAATGTTACTTAACATTAAATAGATAAATCTTACCAAAATAGGATTTTGAAGGGTGCCACTTGCCTATTCTATCCCGTCCAGGCACAGAATTGTGACTGTAATAGGGTTCACCAAGTCCAGACAGCTATATTCCTGGCTGGTTTCTTTAACCTGAGGCTTGATGTCAAAAGGACTGAGCATTATACTCTTCAAAGAGCATATATTTATGGATAGGTAGATTGATATGTAGATTTTGATAAGGTTACATGCAAAGCAACTATGAAAGGAACCATGAGTTCTGATACCACCCTCCAGCTCTTTCTTACAAGGAACTGTTGACAAATCTTGATCAGTGTAGCCAAGACTCTGTCCTTTTGGATCCAGTCTGGAGGCTCTCTGCTGCGTATGATACTAGGGGTGTCTACTTGACTGCTAATATCAATACTAGTTCATGCTTTAAGCTGAACTCTCAGTAGTAAGATGTGAGTAAAATTCCCTTTCGGCTCAGCCTTTATCAAGTGGTTTCCACAAAGGCTGTTCCCACCAATACCTTCTGGGAGATGCTGGCTGCCTGCTCCCATAATAAACAAAGTAGTGCTTCCCTGATTGTCTAATACGGATGATTTGTGTCCCTATGTTCTTTGCTGGTTGCTTTATCTCTGCAGCGCCAGCATTTCTCTGCATGGGGCAGCAAAGGGATGGATGTTTTAAAGCTCTCTTGGGGAGAAGAATAATTTCTTTCAAGGGTTGGAGATGGATCCAAAATTTGATCCCAAGTTACTCAATTCTGTGATGCTTTCTGTGAAACGCTACTAAATATCTTAGGGGTAGCAATAGGGCAATACTAAAATTACTACTTGCCCAATATTATAAGGATTCTATTGGATTCCTCATTAAGAGGTATTACTGATTCTGTTACTGAGATGAAGAATGAAAGACGTTATGTAATTTGTCCAAGAAGATCCAGCTTGTGCAGGTCAGAGCAGGGTCTAAATCTGCACTCCTACTTGGACACACTTGCTCCAAGCCTTGATTAAAGAGAGATGTGTCTCTCCTCTTCCACCAACTGAGCTCACCCCATACTGCTGCTCTTTTACAATCAGTCCCATCTGGACAATTTTTACGTGCACCTTACAAACCTTAGCATTCTTTCCACATCCAAGGTATTCTCAGATCTGACTTGCTTATTGGGAGAGCTGGGGTAGCATAGATGTTAGGTACACAAGTGGAACCAAGCTTTGTGGGTTCAAATCCAAGCTCTCCTATACAATGGCAGTGTGACCAATCAATGTGAACTTGGCCAACTTAATTGCCTTCTCTGTGCTTGGGTTTCCTCATTTGTAATTTGACAATAATAAATGACCACTTACCACCCAGGATCATGAAATGTAAATACCTTATATAGGTAAAGCTCTTAGAAGAGTGCCTGTCACAGAGCAAACACACACATATATTTTATTCATCATTTTCATCATCCCCGCCCCTTGCCTTCTACCTTTTGTGCCTTCTCTTCTGTTCTAGACCACTATACAGCGCTCCGTCATTCACCTGCTCTGTCAGTTACTCTCAGAAGAACTTGATTCTGATCCTCTTCATTAATTGTGAACCCAGGGATTAACTCCTTTCTTTTGCCTGTTTTTTTCTGTATCAAAATACTCTGTGATGTAACAGTGGGCTGGCATGGGCCACAGATGGAATGGGGAGACAGAAGGCCATGTTTCAGGTCTAAGCTCTGCCACTTAGGGCTCCTGTATTTGGAGTAAGGTACTTAACGTCTTGAGCTTCTTACCTCTGGAAGAGGTAACAATGTCTCACTTCCCCATGATGGGTTACTCAGCCTCTCTGCTGCAAAGCAGTTTATTCTTGCAGATCAAATTGACTAACAATTAATAGTGGCCTTCTGAATAGCTTCCCTTGGCCCAACCCCTCTCCAAGAATAGATGTGCCTGACTCCTTGATGGCTGAGACATGGCCGCAAGGATGTCTGGGAAACAGGCTGCCTCACATTTCGCTGCTGTAATCCTGCACACTGATGCTGCTACTTTTCAAGGCCTCATTTATTAGGAATACATAACAATTCTTTATTCCAGACCTCCATGGGCTCCCTGCAGAAAGTCACAGGCATGGCATTTGAGAGGTCAAGAAGAAAGCAGACCCCAGATTAAATTGCCTACCACACTGGTATCCCTGAAGGAGTTCATTCTGATTTCCTTTTCTTAATATCAAGCTTAAATTTGAAAGCTGTTTTAACTGCATTTTCTATGGAGGTAAGGTAGCCTTCTTGTTACCTGGGAGGGCTGCCAAGCTACAGATACATTCAGGAAACCAATTCCCTGTGCTTTTAGCTCCTGACTTCATGGGGCCACTTGCCGGTGCCTTGAGGCAAGCTGGGAATGGGCACCTAGGATCCATAAGCTTTGAGCAGAACCACCCTCCACCTCAGCTGCCAGCTGGTAGAGCTCTTTAAACCCTTTGCTCTTTATTTGTTAGCATGGATATATTCCAATTAGGCTTCGTCCATGGAATTATACTGTGGTTGCCTGAGTTTCCCAGAAAAGACCACCCTTTCCATTGGAATGTATCTGTGAGACTCCTCGGTTTGGAGATGTAGTTTGACTTTTTAATAGTATTTTCTGGTAATTTTAGAATTGAGCCATGACACTTGGTGCAAGGTCAAATAACCATTGTGTGTGTACATGGCTACATGCCCAGCACGAGGCATGATGCTAACATGTGGACATGACTTCTTAGCCTCAGAGCTCAGGGCGGTGGTGAGGCCAGTTGAAGGAGGACAAGGATGAGAAGAGAGATTTGAACATTTCAGTTTGGTGATTTCTTTCAAGAGCCAAGAGAGGTGTGACAATGTGGTCATTGTTCAGGGGCGGTACAGGAGTGGGAATGGGGAGCCAGGCAACTGTGCTGGAGCCTCCAGCTTTCATGAGTGGAAATAGGGCACTGAGTTCCCACAAAAGTGATCGAACAAAAGCCTCAAAATTTTGCAGCTTGGCCTTCATAATCTCAACAAAATGTCTCATTCAGCTGCAATTAGGCATGTAATTGGATAGCTAAGTTTGGGAGAAAAAAGAAAAGGTAGGAAAAAGTCACAGAACATTTTGACTGCAGTGCATTTTCAAATTGTTCACATGATTCCCCATTCCTGAAACTAATTATTGTTCCTTCTCCCCTCTTTCCCTGCCTTTCTAAATTTGTCTCATAATCGGAATTCATTGCTGCAGTCCAATCTCTCTGGTCTTAGCTCAGCAGACTTATTTAGACTGCTTTGCCCTTAAAAACAATGTCTTTAATAACAGACAGGATAAGGTTTCATATGACAGACACACAATATTCCCCAACACAGGATTTCTTTTTCTTGTTTAATCAGGGAACTCATGTAAACAGGCATGACTACATCAACTAAACCAGTGGTTCCCCAGTGTGGTTTTGGGACCAGCAGCAGCATCCCAAGGAAAGGTGTGGAAATGCAAATCTGGGGCCCCATGCTGGACCTCCAGCACTGGCAACACCAGAAGTGGGTCCCAGCAACCTGTGACCTCCCCCGCCCCAGTGATTCTGATGCATGCCGGAGTCTGAGAACCACTGTTCTAGATCTGCCAAATGTGCTCTGCTGCACTACGTGGTTTCGGGAACATAGAAAGCCCTCACTGTGATGCCACAGGCTAAGAGAAGTGTAGTGGGGATTAACTGAACACGAGAGTGTCTCCTTAGAATTTCACTCTTAAGAGATTCACAGGTTGTTGGCATCCACACCATGGTGTGTTAGAAGGGGCTCTGGGAGTCATCGGCTCTGAGTGCTAGCTTCACCTTGGTTGCCCAATAGTTATGGAACCTGGAGCAAATCACAGTTGCTCTCTGCTTATTTTTCTCACCAGCTAAACTCAGAAAATTGAAATGGATCATTCTTTCTTATGCTAACAATCTTTTACTCCTATGTCTTTTCGAATGTAGGGTTGCCAGATGTAGCAAATAAAAATACATCCAGTTAAAAAATATATGCCCAGTAAAATTTGAATGTTAAATAAACAAAATTTAGTATGTGTATATATATATATATATGTATATACACACACACACACATATATATACACACACTAAATATACATACTTCTAACATGTAATGTTTATAAATGTATATATAAATACATATAAATGTACATGCACATAATGCATGAGACCTACTTTTAGTAAAAAAACCTTGTTGTTTATCTGATATTCATATTTTATTGTGTGTCCTGGATTTGTACTCTATTTGAATGCCAATTTTAATCAGAGTTTAAGTCAATTGGAAGGGTCTAAGCTAAATCTTTTGCAGAATGCAAAGGGCCTTGTAGCCTCTGGGAGGGACAGCAGAAGGAGCCCTGGGTTGGGAGTCAAAGAAACAAAATTCAGATCCTCGAGAATTTCAGACCAATCTCGAGAAAGTCATTTCCCTGCACCGGGACTCAGTTTTATTATCTGCACAGTGAGAGGTATTAGACTAAATTATCTCTACAGTCCTGTTCAGCTCCAATGTCTGTGTTATTTTTGGCTTTTTTTGCTACTCTTGGGATCTGTGAAAGGCATTTCACTGTCTCTTTTCTCGATGTTTTACTTGTGGGAAAAATGGATTAATCATGTGAAATTCAGAAAAATAAGTATTCTTGAGTTATGAGGTGAACTCCTTGAAAATGGCTTTGACATCCAAAATGGCTTTGATAGGGTGGTGAACCCTAACGTTGATATATAATGTCTGCCTTTAAAAGCCTCATAATTCATTTAATACCTAATATCCAAATTAGATTAAATATCTTATGTAATACCCCAATGACCATTCTTAGAGCTAGAGCTTTTCACCTGTACATGATTATTTCCTTAGACAGAATCCCTGGAGTGGGGTTGTAGGGTCAAAGGTGAAGGTCTCCAGGGCCCCCTCATCTCCTCACTCCTCCCTGCACACTCCCGGAGGAGGTCAAGGGGGACCTGCCCCAGTCATTTCCTGGGTCACAAGGCACCTTGCTTTCTGGGCCAGCACATGTGGCAGGGGTGGGGTGCCATGCTGACCCACATCCCCTTCTTTTTCTCTCCTGAAAGCTTCTGTTTTTTCCTGTGACTGTCTTTTCCAGGGCTACTGCCCACCAGAAAAAAGTTAAGTAGGACTCTTCTAATAGGTGACCCTATTCTGACATCCCTCTTCCCTTGTCTCCAATAGAAGCAGCTGTCACACCCCTTGGGCTCAAGATTGGGGTCCCCAGAAGGGGTAGCTTGTAGTCTGCTTTGGTTCAAGGCCATTCAAGCCCAATTATTTTCAGTTCTAATATTGAACTTGGATCTAAAACCCCTCTGAACAGTAAGGAGTCACCTTTCCTTGCCTGGCTTCCCTTCTGCATTTTTCTCCCATGGCTACCGTGTGAAGAGGGTGTTCTGGGCTAAGGCAACATTTGCCAACACCTGAGTCCCACAGCCAAACGCATAATCAGGCATCTCCAACAAAAGGGTTTGAAGCCTATTAATATTTTTCACCATGTTCTATGATGAACATCTATTTTCCAAAAAGAAAAGGTCATTATTTTAAAAACTGTCATCATTACTCTCAACTGTACATTTTCCCAACTATATACAGTTCTGGGGTAACCCAAATGCAATCAGTTGCTCCTTGATTGACTTATTTTGCATAACAGACCAAGTATATGATGAATCATTGGGCTGATGATGTTTAGACAACAAAGATAAATAAATGTATGACTAGGTCATACTTGATCTTCTTTAGAATGGAAAGAAGAGGAGAAAAAAGGTAGATCCAAGGAAAGGACACATCTAAGAAAAAAAAGAAAGGAGGACCAAAGGGAAGGGTTCTGGTCTCAGGTTGTACGTGGCCACTACAGTCTTATACTAAAACTGTGGATGTTCAGGAATAAGAGAGAGGCTGGGAAACCACTGTAGAGCCAAGAGCCTGAGTGTGGCCTCCAGGCTTAGCCATTTGCTAGAATCAGTAAGTGCCTTGGGAGGTGGGTCATGAGTTTGTTCTGAAATTAGTACTTGGGGTGTGTGTGTGTGTGTGCATGTCTGTGTGTGTGTGTGTGTGTGTGTGTGTGTGTGTGTGCACGTGTGGTATATCAAGAAATTTAATATAAGTCTTAACTTTTGAAAAGATATTTTAATACTAGCACTTAGAGTATATTTGGTTAGATTATTATAGTTCTGTTGTTTTTTTAAGACAATTTTTTTGGAGCAGTTTTAGGTTCACAGCAAAATTGAGAGGAAGGCACAGAGAGTTTCCATATCCTCTCATCCCCAGACATGCACAGCCTCCCCAATTACCCACATCCCCCACCAGCATGGTGCACTTGTTATAAATGATGAGCCTATATTAACCATCATAATCACCCAAAGCCCATAGTTTACTTTATGGTTCACCCATTCTATGGGTTTGGACAAAAATATGACATGTACCCATCATGATAATATTATGCAGAGTATTTTCATTGCTCTAATTACTTTGCATTTTTACTCTGTCACAAAGGTGACTTTCTCCACTCTACCACAAAAAGATGTGCCCTACACAAATAGATGCTCCGTATTGCTAAGGAATATGGGATGCAAATCAAAACCACAAAGGAATATCACCTCAAATATCACAAATCAAGGAATGCAAATGAAAAACACAATGAGATACCACCTCATACGAGTCAGAATGACCACTATCCAACAGAAAAGAAACAACAAGTGTTGGTAAGGATGTGGAGAAAAGGGAACTCTCCTACACTGCTGGTGGGAATGTAAATTGGTGTAGCCACTGTGGAAAGCAATAAGGAGGTTCCTCAGAAACTAAAACTGGAAAGACCATTGGACCCAGTAACTGCACTTCTATGAATTTACCTGAGGAAAACAAAATCTCTGATTTGAAAAGATGTATGCACCCCTATGTTTATTGCAGCACTATTTACAATAGTCAAGATATGGAAACAACCAAAGGGTTCCATCAATAGATGAATCGATAAAGAAAAGTGGTACATATATACAATGGAATATTATTCAGCCATAAAAAAGAAATCCTGCCACTTTCAACAACATGGATGAACCTAGAAGGTATTATGCTAAGTGAAATAGGTGAAGAAAGACAAATACCTTATGATTTCACTCATTTGTGGACTACAAAAACAAAACAAAATGAAAAAAACAGCAATAGACTCATAGACACTGAGAAGTGACTGATGGTTCTCCAGGGGGAGTTTGGGGTGGGTGGGTAAGATAGAGGAAAGGGATAAATAGGCACAAAATTTCATCACAGTATCAATTAGTCACAGGGATGAAAGTACAGCATAGAGAATATAACATCTGAAACATCTTTCTATGGGAACAGTAACCACACTAGTTGGGGTGGGCATTTAATAATGTATGTAGTTGTTGTATCATTATGTTCTATACTTGAAACCAATATAATATTGTGTATCAACTATACTTCAATAAAAAATTTACTAAAGAAAAGATCTGCCCCTGACTTAAGTCTGCAAAACACGAGCATGGCTGAGCTCTGGAGGTTCTTCAGGGTTGTTCCCTGGAACAAGGAGAACTCAACCAGAGTGAGGACAGCTGAGAAAGGCAACTTGAGGGGGTGTGAACCTGCAGGAGGGCTGGAAGACACTCTCAGGCAAGGTGTTCCTCCTACTCCGCGGGAGCGCTACTGCCCTGAGGCTATTTAATTGAGCTTGGCCTTCTCTACAGATCTGATTACAGGAAGTCCTCTGTAACATCAAGAGCCTCAGGGTAGTAACCAACGAAGTTTGGCTGAAGTTCTCTGTGCAGTTTATTCAAAGGAGACGAACTGGAAGTTAGTTTGGTTGTTGGCCGGTTTGAATACTTGAAGAAAAATTAACAGCTAGAAAGGCTTAAAGTGGCTCCCAATTTTGTGTTTGTTTAGACCATTGCCAGATCACCCATTGAGAAATAAAGAGCATTCAGGGTTCCCTAATTCTTTTCGCAGGTACATTGCTAAATCAAATAGACCAGTAACATTTCTTTATCTTTATTATCTAAAAATCATCATCCAATTATTAACCTGTATTTGCACAATGTGTACTCTGAATAAGACCATTGATATAAATGATCTTCTTTTAATTTTGTCAATAGGCTTATGAGGTGAGCAGTGAAGGTTTGTCGTCCTATTTTGCAGATAAGGAATTTGAAGGTTCAAATCAAGTGGCAGAGCTGAGACCCACTCCTGGTCTGGAGTCTTCTGCATTGTTGATACAGCCAAATCCAGGGTACACTCAACACTCTTGCTACCAGTGGTAACTGTTAGAAGCAGTGATGAACTTGAACAATATTTGTTTTAAACACAGCCTTATACAAGAAATAAGTCATAACAGCAATGACTCAGAGAAGTTTAACTAAAATGCTTCTGTAGATTGAACCACTTTTATATGAAGTTGAACTGAACTGATTATAACTACTTAGGCTCAAAGGGAAAGACTGAAGGGAGCTTAGCTTTCATTTCGACATTAGAAACTAGAAACAATATCCCAAAGCTTGGGCCATGTTGTTTTAGGACAAGCACAAAAGAGCAAGGTCATGTCATTCACTATCAGCAAAGGAAGCCCTGCCTCTGAAGAGTTAGAGATGGTTTGCTCAAATGCCTGCCCCACAACTTGTAGACAGTCTAAGCTCTTACCCTAAATGTTTGCAAATTCCCAGAGCCTCATGTTTTCACAGTCCACTCTGGCTCTAATTTCTTTCTTCTGAGGAGCTGAGTTTATGAACTTTACTCTATTCCATGCTAATCCACCCTGATAGGAAACTTACCCTGTTTCTTTGATTCCTTTTGGAAATCTCTTCTTCTACCAAGAAAACAACAAGAAATAAACATAAGGTTTTGCTTGTATAGCAATATTTGGGGAAACCAAAGGTATTTACATATCAGAAACACAGTTCAAAATTGTATTAAGATTCCCTCTTCTGTGGGTCATTTTGGCCACTGAGCCACCAGACATTTCAACAAACAGACTCCCTACATAGAAGTCCTTGGACCAACTAGCTGGCTCCCTTTCCTCTACCATCTTTTTTCCTTACCCCTCCTCACAAATACTGTTCCCAGGAGCTACAGATTTTTGTTATTTATTGAGACTCACACTTCAATTCTTTTCAGCTCCTATTCCTTCACCCAGTACCTGGCCCATGTTAAAAGTCATCATGGCTGATGCTCAGTTGAAAAATAGGTCTGACTAGCATATTAGCACAGAAGACAGGCAAAGACAGGTATGTCTGACTTCTAGGGAATCTATTCTCCTTGAAGGCAATTGTGACTTTGAAAAGCATTCCCCCCTCTTCTTTCAATATTATCTTCTCAAAATATCAAGGAGTACCAGAAGGTTTTAAACTCAAAAAGTTGAAAGTTATTGATTACCCTGAGCATCTCTTGGGTTGTCAGGTTCACACACAGCCCCTAGGATGTGGCCCATTGAAGGTATTTCCAGAGAGACTGCATCCATGGACCACAGGGTTATGTCAGCATGGCTTCTTTATACTTATCTTGTTATAGGACCTAAATGTGGGGAGGAAAAATACAGGAAGGTTTCTTTTTGCCTTGTTTAGCAAATGGTCCTCAAAACGTAATGAGCCCCCCCAACCTATTAGGGACTGATCAAAAGTTATTTGAGTTAATTGTACATTGAAAGAGTATGTGTAAAACAAACTCAAAAGAGTGAAAAAGTTAGACCTCCTATCCATTTATCACACAAGACACTTTGCTTTTTATCTCATAGAAGCAATTTCAAAAGAAAATTCCTGTTCATTTAATTTTCTTTCTTTATGCTGAGTTTTGAAAGTATGAGGATATTAATGAGAAAAAGGAAGAAACTATTTAAGCCGGAAATGCCAGAAATAAACTGTCGTCTAGAAATATGAAGCCAAGGAAACTTGAACTGCTAACTTGAGAATTTTACTTTTTTAAGTTTCTTAATCACAGTCCAAGAACTTATTTATATGCAGTAGTTGAAATACTAAGTAAATATGTTAAATTGGAAGACAGAACCCTTACTTATCCAGTTGCTTTCTCCCAGTTAAGGTATAAGCTAACATAAATCATATCAATATTATCAACTTCAGTGTCTTTTATTAACTTTGTTGGTAAAAATTACTAGAATATTTTTCTAACATTCGATGCTTGTGATTATGCTTATATCTAACCTGTTTGAGTGCTTCCTGGGAGCAGAGGTAGACGGCATAGGCTATCTTTTTTTATTTTTTACTTTTCATTATGGAAAATTTCAAACCCACATAAAAGCAGAACATCCCTTTATATGAACACATCAGATTTCTGTATTCTTTTTTCATGCATTCCCCCTACATGCATTTTACAGTAGATCCCAAACATCATATCATTTCATCATAAACACTTTGGTGTATATCTCTAGAGGTGAGGACTTTTTAAAAAACCACAAAACCGTGTCACAACCAACAAAATTCATAACAATTCCTTGATGTCATATAATAGTTTGTGCATGTTCAAGTTTTCCTGCTTGTGGCAAAGAGGTCTTTCATAGCTGGCTTGTTCAATTCAGGATCCCGATGAAGTCTCTGCATTGCATTTTGTTCTTATAACTTAAGTCTCTTTTAGTTGTTTCCTCTCCCTTTTTTATAAGTGTAACTTAGTTTTTAATGAAGTGGGCACTTTCCTGTAGAATTAGAATTTCCCACTTTGGGCCTTGACTGATTGTGTCTTTGGGGTGTTGCTGAATATGTACCACTATCTCCTGTATTTCTCTGGTAGACGGAGAACTTGATTGGATTTAGGTTCAGTTTGGGAAAGGCAAGAATACTCAGTTTGGGAGAGGAAATGCTCTGTATATCCAATTATACTGATTAGGAGACACTTACTGACTAGACATCTACTTTTGATGATGCTAAGATTGATTAGTGGTTCAGTTGAAACCAGCCTGATCAAATCCTTTTTTGTACACTTAAATCTTGGATCCATCTGAAAGTTATTTAACTGCAAATAGTGAAATAGGAATCTAATCTTAAACCATAATTGGTTAAATAATCCATCTTTTGTCCAGTGGGATGGAATGACACCTTATTATGTACTATTTTCATGAACTAAAGACATTTCAAGACTCAGAAATTTACCATCCATAGACCCTCACTCAAACAACCACCAAAGAATATTCTCTATTGAACAGGAAAGTCAACCCAGAAAGAAGTAAAGAGAGGGAAGAAGTAATAATACACAGACAAAAAGTAAAATATATTAGAAATATTGTTTATAAAAATATTATTTAAAAAAGTAATTAAGTCTTAAATTCTAGATGATAACAACATGGGTGGGTATGTGCAAGGTTGCAGGGTGGCAGGGTTGCAGTAAGAAGTAAAAGTATACTTATGGTCTTGTCATGTCTGAAAATATATATGTGTGTGTATACATATATGTATTGATTAATTTGAGAGTTTTTGAGAAAAATATAAGCTTAAGTATGCATGTGAAACTTTAAAGATGGTCATACCTACCACAGTGGCTAAAATTTAAAAGTCTGACAATACCAAGAGTTGAAAATGATATGGAGGAACAAGAATACTCAAACACTTGTAGGGATAGTACACATTATTGCAATCACTTTGAAAAACAGTTTGGTGTTATCTACTAAAGTTGAAGGTTCTCATACCCTGTAACCAAACCCTTTCACTCCTAGATATAAATATTAGAGAAACTTGAGTATATATGTGCGGAGACACATACACAAGAAGGTTCATAGTAGCAGTGTTCTTAATATTCTAGAGCTAGACACACCAAAACAACCACCAGTAAAACAGAAATAATACACTGCATTATTTTAAACAATGAGAAGTTAAGTAACAATAAAGATGAACTACAGCATGGATGAATCTTAAAAACAATTTGGGTAAAAAAGGCCTGACATGAAAGGACATAAACTATTTCATTCCATTTATATTAAGTTTCAAAATAGGCTAAAACTATCTTATTCAGATACACAGACTGAGTGGTAGGCATTGATTACTATAAAGTTTGAATGGTGACTGCATCTGGGGAGAGGAAGGAGGATGTGGGTGGGAAGGTATAAAACAAATGTACAACATAATGCATTATGATAAAGCAAATGCCCTGGCATCATATGAAATAATAGAAAGCGTGCATGTTGGTTTCTGCCCCTAGTTCCTGGCAGACACCTTCTATTGTAATCTCGCAAGTTCTCAGAGCAGTAAGAGCATCTTTTGTTCTAATGAGGTGTTTAATGGTCTTTGACCCCAGTTCCTGACAATAGAGCTCCTAAATCCCTTGGAATTCCTTGGTGACAGGAGTGTCTTTTGTTTCAGTGAGATGACTTTTGCTGGGCTCTGGATGGGGCTGGTCACCAAAAAGACCAGCCATGATTAGAAGCTCAGAACTTTCAGCTCCATACCCCATCCTCCTGAAAGGGGAGAGGGCTGGAGAAGAGTACATGTCTGTGTGATGAAACCTCCATAAAAATCCCCAAAGTATAAGGTTCAGATTGCTTCTGGGTTGGTGAACACATCCATGTGCTGGGAGGGTGTCCCACCTCACCTGCATGGGGACAGAAGCTCCTGCATTCAGAACCCTTCCATCTGTTCTGTTCATCTGGCTGTTCATCTGTACCCTTTATCATATTCTGTAGAATAAACAAGTAAATGTAAGTATTTCCCTGAGATTTGTGGGCCCTTCTAGAAAATTATCAAACCCAAGGAGACAGTCATGAGAACCCTGATTTATACCATTTGGGCAGAGGTACAGATGACAACCTGGTACTTGTGATTGGCTTCTGAAATGAGGGGAGGGTGGGCAATCTTGTGGGACGGAACCCTTAACCTGAAGCTGCTGATTCTATCTCCCAGTAGATAGTATCAGAATTAATTTGAATTGTAGGACACCCAGTTGGTGATGGAAAGCTGCTTAATGTTTGGAAACCCCACACTTCTACTTCTGGGGTCTGAGTGAAGTGCAGAAGTAGTGTATGGGTAAAGGAGAAATAGGAGTTTTCTTTCGAACAGCACCACCCAGGTCCACAAATAAAATACTGCCAGTACCCTGGAAGCCCCCACATGCTCCTTCCTAAGTAGAAGAGCCAGTAGAAAGAATTCCAGACATATCAGTAATTTCCCAAAATATGAATGAGTTAAACACACTTAATAAAGTACATATCAACTGAGGGAGTATGGACATCTTTATAGCACTGAGTCTTCCTGTGTAGAAATTAGTTACACTTTCCCTTTAAATAAATCTTCCTTTATGATCTCCAAGAGAGTTTTAAAGTTTTCTTCATTCTCTTATGTCATTCTCAAGGGGTTCTTCCTCCTATCCTATATTTGATTTTTTTTTTTTGGTGGTATTTTGTAAAAGTCTGAGTAGAAGAGTTGGCATTTATTCCTGTTAAATTTTGAGCTTTGGATTTTTAATCTGTAAATCTAGTCTGTGCTTGCTTCACTAACAACTCTCTTCACACAAGTCACTGATGTAAAAGGGTGGTCAGGACAGAGCTTTAGTTCTATAACATGCTGCAAAAGATTTACACATGACTCATTAATCAAAAGTATTTAAGGATAGTGGTATAAACATCTGTAGCTTTATCTAACCATACTGTTTTATGATCTGCATTTCTCCATTTTGTCCTCAAGAATGTCATGGGAAAAATTTTAAGTGACTTTCTGAAATCCAAATAAAATAAACCACCATATGCCCTGATTTAGTTGTAAAGCAAATCTAAGGGAGAAAATAGATCTGAAATTAGATTGACCTGACTTATTCCTAAATGAAGTAATGAAGTTGTGCTGGCTCCTTACAGCCATCATTCTCTTTTCTAAGTACTCATGAACCATTCATTAAAGAATCCTTTTTTAGAATTTGCTGGGGATCAACAAGCTTATATTTTCCATAATCAACTTATATTTTCCCCTATACTTTCCATAATCAACTCTCTGTGATAGATTGGACTATTGCTACTGGCTCTCCTCTTCCCTGTATTAGAGCATCACATCCACATCTTTTGCTGCATGGTGTAACAGGATTCCCACAGGAGCTGCCAGATTCTATTTTCTGAGGTATGGACATTGGGCCTGGCCAGGAGGTTGCTGTAGCCAATGGGAGGAAGAGAAGCAGACAACACTGTGGTAGGTACAGGCCCAGACCTTAAAAGGCATAGTATGTCCACTCATTCCTCAGTATTCCTGCCATTTACCATGAAGATCACCCGTCCCAGGAATTGCAGAGCCAAAGATAATGACACAAATGGGGCTGACTTGAACCAGATCCACAGCCTGAAACAGAGCTGCCCCAGCCGACCTGCACATCTGGAAGTGAGAAAAATCAGTGTTGTTGTAAGGCACTGAGATTGTGAGGTTGCTTGCTGTGCAGCAAGAACTAACACATTCTCCTTGTCGAAAACTGGACAGAACTACTCTACCTGCAGCTTTCGGCACATCCAGTGTTCTCCATGAAGGCTTAAAGATTACAAAAGTATATATATACAATGGAATATTATTCATGCATGAAAAGGAATGAAATTCTTTTTGATAACAGCCATCTTAATTGTTGTCGGGAGTTACCTCATTACGGTTTTGCATTTCCCTGATGGTTAATGATGTTGAGCAACTTTTCATGTATCTGTTGGCCATTTGAACACCTTTTGAAGTGTTGAAAATGCTCTGTATCTTGATGTATGGTGGCAGTTCCACGACTGTGTCCATTTATCAAAACCATTGAACTGTATATCTCAAAAGGGTGAAAGTTACTATATGTAAATTGTACCTCAAAAAATCTGAATTTATTCTTTTAAAGGAATGCAAGTCTGATGCATGCTACAACATGGATGAACCTGGAAGACATTATGCTAAGGGAAATAAGCCGGACACAAACACTGCATGATTCCACGCCTGTGAGGTACCTGGAGTGGTCAGACTCCCAGAGACAGAAAGTAGAATGGTGGTTGCCAGAGTGGGGGTGGGATCTGTAGTTTAATGGGGACAGAGTTTCAGTTTGGGAAGGTGAAAAAGCTTTGGAGGTGGATGGGGGTGATGGCTGCACAACAAGGTGAATGCTCTGAATGTCACTGAACTGTATGCTTAAAAATGGTTAAAATGGTAAAAATTTTATGCATTTTTTAAATTATAATTTTAAAAAATTAAGATTTAATTTGGATTCCCAGAGAAGCAGATTTTGAGATAGGACTTGGGTTTAGGTTGTTTATTTGGGATTTGAAGCCAGGAAGCACCAGTGAGGAAACAGGGACC
The DNA here is from genome assembly GCF_040802235.1 of Manis javanica. Lineage (NCBI taxonomy): Eukaryota > Metazoa > Chordata > Mammalia > Pholidota > Manidae > Manis > Manis javanica. Next base: position 104,035,459 of record NC_133164.1, on the reverse strand, counting down.
GTGAGACTGAAAGCCAGTCGCCAGCACCAGGGGCTGAGCGACAAGCGCGGCCTCTGTGGGCCGACCCTGAGCATGCGGATCGTGCCTTCAGAGCATCTCCGGGGGGGACGGGGAGGCTGCAGCATCTTGCACTGACTCCCATTCCCCATTGCCAGAGACTTGCCCCAGGGGGGCATTTACCCTTCTCCTGCTTTCTGGGCTGTTCCTGAGAGCAGTCAGGCAATATCCAGTGGTGACACAGAAAGCCATCACACAGAGAAGAGAGGCCAGGCTGCTCGAGGTGGGAGGCCAGCAGCAGGCTGGATCTGTCCACCTTAGCTGCAAACTCAGGTGCACCTCAGGTCCTGGAGCAAGGCACAAACACATCTCTGATGACAGCATGACAATCTTAACCACCTGGGAGCTGAGTCAGCTGGTCAACCAGGAGCTCTAACTTCTCACCTATCTTGGGTTTTAGGCACCAAGGCGCTGTTATTCCCATGTGTTCCAATTTGATTTTTCCAGCTCCTTGATAAAAACAGTGAAGAAGAAGGAGAGTTATGGCTTATTGCCATCACGTGTTCATATTACGACATCAACTCAAGCAACTGGATCCTATTCTTCCACTAACTCATAACAGGTAATTCAAGATGCTTCATATTTTTGTGGCTTTTCTTATTCCTCCTGATTTCACCACCCCACCACTGTCGCTTGTTTCTATAAGCAAGAGGGACCATTTAGAAAGGCCGAGTTGCTAATTCCAGTCTGTTTTGACAGTATGGTCAAAGCCTCATGTGAGTGTGTCAGAAAATACAAAAAGTTTCGGAGAATCCTCAGTTCGTATCTTTAGATATACTTGGCTTCATGGAATTTTTAAATTTTGAAAGTTGGGTTCCCTGATCTAGTAGGTGAGGGGCAAGTCCCCACTCTGAAGACTGTTGGGACTTTGCACGCTCTTACAGGGATTCATTTTGTGTGTTGGTCACTCATGGGGAAGGGGGTGGATAGAACATTTTATAATTGACCTACCACAAGAACAACTTGTTCTTTAAATTCAGAAGCCAAGAAATTTTGAATAGAATCAGTTGAGAGGGATTGGGTTGTTTTTTTAAAAATTCAAGTGGAGCAATTCTTATTCAGTCAGAACCAAAATCCTGTCTAACTTTATTTGCATCACACTCGTTGGCACAAATCGCCTGGTGATGAGAATAAAAGAGCCTGTGTAAAGGTCTGGGAATAAAAACATAAGAGAAAAACAACAAGAGTGAAAGGAGATGCAAGGGGAAAAAGGGCAAGAAGGGGAAATGGAGGAGGCAGGGAAAGGGGGAGGGAGAGCACAGTTAGAGGACATTCACATTGGAAGTGGCCTGAAGAACGGCTACACTAGCCCTTATTTTAATGGCTAGATGGTTGAGACTCAGGGAACCTAACGTGCACTGCATCCCCCAAGTAGTTAATGACAAAGCCTATAGCCATGGCTTCCCAGCCCTTGTTCAGTTTCCTTTCCTTACACCACCAATACATCCAAATTGCCCCATGTGGAGGGAAGGTTCACATGCAAGTTCATTCATTAATATTTTTAACACTGACTAATTTTTTAATTGGGTCGACTCATTGTAACCAAAGAAACAACTGCCTCCTAGAAAAGTTCAAGGAACGGTTGAATGTTTTTAGGAAAGTAGGCCAAAACCCAGGGCATTTTCATTCGAGCATCAGACACAGTGCTTTGTCCAAACACAGTTATTTGCTTATCTGAAAACTGAACTTTTGGGTTTTCTTCCAGGTGGAAGCTAGTCCCCCAACACAGTCTATGTGCCCATCAAGGTAACTCTTTCAGGCAGATTTCAAAGATCCATCCAGTTACTCTGGAAACTGGTTACTGTCCGCAGCCATCCCACCATGATCTCTCCGCAACCTGGACCCTGAGGTGTGCTGGGGTTTCCAGGTAGGAGTAGAATGAAGCTGACGGGGCTTCCATTCTAACGTTCTAATCTTGCCCTGAAGTACATGTGAGTCAACTTCACCTCCACCACCTCACAGTCACATAAAACACAAGTGCTCGAGGATTTTAGCCCTCTTCTTTTGTACCTTTTATCTACCTTTTGTACCAGTACCTTTGGCTATGGGTGGGGGGAAAGCACCATTCTAACTCACAAAAAGTTTGGAGATTCCTTCCCAGAAGTAAAGGTCCAGTTTCCAGAATTACTGTAACAGGATGTTACAAGTGTCTCTGACAGGTAGGTATGCAGAATCTGATTGTATCCAACATACTAGTGGGCAGGGTGGGGCAGTGAGGCCCAAATATTGTTTTACACCAGTTGAGACACTTGGAGGCAATGGTTAGTCTGTGGAGGAGGTGTAAGCCTAAATTCAAGTTAGGGACGATTGGACAAGACCTTGGGGCATTGATTTCATGAAGGAAAGCATAAAGTTTAGGGCACAAGCATTGTTGCTGAAGGGCCTAGTAGCCAGAGCCAGGCTAGACCTGGGCTGGAATTCCCCCCTGAGATGCAGTGTGGCTCTTGCAGTGTATAGACAGAGATGGAAGGGAACACAGACAACAGTGCTGGCAACCAAAGGGCTCTGCTGCCCTTTGCCCTGGAAGCAGCAGCCTTCAGCTGGCAAGAGCCATCGCTCTTGAGAGCAGACCCAGCAGCAGCGGTGGTGAGACACTGCCCTCAAGTGGCTTGTGGGCGGGGAGCTCAATGAGGAGCCAACAGCCAGCGTGGTCTGGGACGCACCTGAGACCCGAATCAATCAGGGACGCTGAAAACCCTGCAGTCATACAGGTGGCAACTGTGTGCTAGCAGATTCATGTGTTAATGTTGCCCAGGTGCCCACATGGTGGGGACACCTGCAAAGAGACCATGTTCTCATTCTTCCTCCTCCGCCTGTGCTCCATCTCCCTCCAGCATCTCTGGATTCCAGCTTCCCAAATCAAGCGGATTCTTGTCCCATAGCGCTCCCGCTCCCTACAGTTGTACAAGTTGTATACCTTTTATAGTTGTGCAAGTATGTATTACTTAACTGCAGGTACCCATTTGCCCCATAGACATCATGGAGTTGCATCATTACTGTGAATATTTTGGGACAGATGGCTGTGAAGAAACTTGAGATTCAGGACCTTTTTTCTAACTTGCACAAATTTGCCATATTAACTAGTAGAGGGCTTCCCCAGAGTTCCTTTAAGGCAGGCCTCTTTCGGTTATGGTAGCCCCAGAGATGCCCAGATGGATGGCCTTAGAAAAGACCCATCCCCAAGATTGAAACTAAAATGGAAGAACTATTAGACTTCCTGACAGTATTACTTAGCAGTACGGGATGGGGGAAGTGTAGAGAAAAACTTAGTAAATTCTCAGCAACTGACTTTTAAATCATGAGTTGATTTGTAAAGACAAACTTACCCCATCCAGGCACTAGTTCTGGGAGACAGTTCCGAGGGCAGAAGCTGTGTTTTATGCACCTCTGTCAGTCTCAACATAGTGCAGAGTGTGGTGTGGTAGTTCTGGGAAGTCTACCCAAAAAGAAAGAGTATAAGCCCCTCTCTATTCCTCTTGTCTGTTTGCTGGGACTTGAACATAACAGCTGGAGCTGGAGCAGCCATGTTGGGCCCTGGAGGGTCCATGCCAAGGATGGTAGGACAGCTAAAAGAAGCCTGGTTCCTGGTGACTCCGGAGCTACCACACAAGCCCTGGAGTGCTTACCTCTGGACTACTTTTAATGTGTGAGAGAAATAAACTTCTGTTTAGTTAAGCTACTACTTTATTTTTCTTCTTTTTGGTACATGCAGCCAAACTTGATTATATTTAAGTATTGAATCATCTGCCTTACACATAGCAGAATCTCAATGAACATTTGTAGAAGGAAGGAAGGCAGGAGGGAAGGAAGGAGAGCAGGCAGGTGGGCAGGCAGGCCCTGGTTGAGAGCGACAAGCACTGTATATGATGAACAGGTAAGCAAAAACCCACGAGAGCCCAGAAGACAGAAAAACTGATCCCAGCTAAGGTAATCTGGAAAATTCTCTCATTTGAATGTTCTGTTGCTTTCATAACTTGCTCTGTGCATCTCTAATGGCACTGCCATGCTGTGTTATTGCTTTTCTATTATATAAGTAATGTATGCTCATTGTAAAAAGAACGTTTTTTGAACATATGGAGGGTATAGTGTGGAAAGAAAAACGCTCCCTCCTTGCCTGTTTTTCCCAGAGCGAAGCCTCCAAAAATAACCAGTTATCCTGTATGTTTCCAGAAATGTTCCCTGCATATGGAAGCATATATGTCTTATATCTAGCTACAGGTATAAATATCTCTGTTACGCAGCTGGGATTGGGTATTACTCAGGCTGGCACGCCCCTTGCATTTTTCTCTGAATTATGAGTCTTTGGCCACCTCCAGGCTGCTTACATTGGTCTTTGTTGGTGTTTATCATGTACTAGACAGCAAGCCTTGTTAGAAGTGAATTCTGTTCTTGCTCATCTCTGTGAAGTTCTGGAACCGACAACAGGTGCTTAATAAAAAGGCTGCTGAATGAATGCTGAGGAAATATTTGAATTGGGCCTTGAAGCTGACTCAGGGCAAGTGGCAGAGGTGGAATTTTCCTCGCTGACAAGCTGTTCTTTTAAAGACAGCCTTTTGGCCACCGGCCACATCATTCTTCTGCCCCTGAGTCTCCTCAGGACTTGTTGACAAGCCCCAAGCAGTCATGCTTCAGACGCGGGGCACCAGCAGTGTCAAATGAGCTGGCCTCCGCAGACGGAGCTTGCAGTGCTGCCCAAGGCCCAGCCACCTGTGGGGTCTCAGGAACATGCAGATCCAGAGAAGTAGGGAGGGGAAGGCCCCTTCCAGGCCAGTCTGAGGAAAACAACCAGCTTTTTTTGTCCCTTTTCTTTTTTTTTCTTTTCTTTTTTTACCATGAAAAGGACACTGAAAAAAGATTCATGGCTGTTTCAGACCTGTGCCCTGTGGGCCCTTCCACTGAGAAAATGTGTCTGGAAATAAAACTGAGACACAACAGCAAAACAGAGCTTCTCCGAGTGTCCCCTTTACCAAAATTCTGTGTCACTTTTAGGTTTTGCTCACTTTTCATTTTCATTTATTAAAACCCAATTTTAACAGATCTGATGGAACATCAGGTTTGCTTTATGAAATTCAAATAGGTTTGAATAGAAATCTGTTATCACTGCGTACAGGGCCCGTGTTTGTAACGATCTCACTGGTTCTGTCTCCTCTTTTTCCCTCCCCTCCCCTCTTCAGTGTTCTCAGCCCTGACCCCCAGCTCGGAAACCAGCCCTGCTCTTAGGGAGAACCGAAGGCAACTCTTCTCCAGTTGACTATGAAGCAGCCCTGCCCTTTGATGTTCTCCAAGTTTTTGCCCAATTCTAGTAGCTACTCTCAGAAGGCGGCAACTGGAGTTGTCAAGTGTTTGCTGAGTGCTTATAGGGGAAAATTTGCTTCAGTGGAAACTGCATTCTCTAAAAGACATCCCTGGGGTTGTCTGCTTCTGTGGCAGAGATTTTCATAGCTGATAGCAATGCAAAACAAGTCTTGTCTATAGACATGTAAATACTGTCCTGTCTGATACGGGTTCAAACAACATTCAGTTGAACCCACTTTATTGCAAGCAGTAAGCAAACCTGCCCATTGTTAGGGAAGAAGATATCCTCAAGGTTGTTTGCTACAGACACAATCCTGAGAAATGGCCTTGTGTTTTTGGCATGCCCAGAAAGACACGCAGGAGCCCAAGAGAGCTGCAGAGAGCAGACTCTCCCAACAGTGACGTATGGCCATAGAATGCAGGCCATAGAATTGCATGGATGGTAACTCATTTCTATAAAGTCATATATAATACAGATTACAGATATATAATATATATTATTATATGTTGAATTATACATGTAATATATATATACATGCAGATGGCTGAAAGAATGTTTATCAAGCAGTTAACAGGGTTATGTCTGGGTGGTAGAAAGGTGATTTTTAAACTTTTCTCTTGGTGTCTTTTTGTGTTATTGGATTCATTTCAATGAGGATGTATAATTTTTATAAAAACAATAAAATTATTCTTTTAAAAATGGGTGGAATCACAGTTTGGGGTGAATTGCAAGACTAATTCACACTTGGGAACCTAGGTTGATAAAAACCAGAAGCAAACCAGAGGGTAAAGAGATTGGACATCCATCAGAAATATGGGAATGGGAGATAACCAGGCAGCCTGGCCTTGATACACACATTTACTGGTTGTTATGCCACAGACAAGGGAACAGCCAAGGCCATGATCAGATTCATTTTGACATTTGGAAAGCCTGGCTCCATGGTGAAAATCCAGGAATAACCAGGTCCATGTGGACCAGGACTCTTACATCATCTTAGCAGATCCCATCCCTTTGAAATGACAAGTCCAAATTAAGGAGAGACAGAAGGAAAAAACAGGGTTCCTCCCATTAAGTCAGTGTCTTTCTATATCTCTGGGCTAAGTGAAGTCACTTTTCAAATATAGCACCACTCTTATAATACAGCTTGTTAAGATATGCAAGGAGTTAAAACATGTGCATGAGCTATAATGGCAAAGGCATTATATATGGTTCTAGACTAATTTATGGGTTTCAATGTAATATCTGAATCCTTTAAAATGATATCAGGTTTTTGCTGGCAAAAAGACATCTCAATTATCATTGTTTTATTGCTAATGAGGATGCTCACCTATATTTGAAAATGACGGAATAAGTCAGTGGCATTCTCATTTGGAGATCCTGGCTTCTAGAGATCAAAGCTGTGTTTCCTGGTTGATCCTGAGTGTGGCAATTGTTTAAAATAAAGTTGCCAGAAGGCTCAATCCCAGCCTTGTCCCAGAAAAGTGATTGCTAATAGCTTTGAGCTGGGTGCAAACGGAGCCATTTGTGGAACTGGGGGACTGGAGCTGGAGTCTTCTGCCCTCAATGCTTCCCAGTTACCAGATTTTAAAAAAGAGGCTGGAGTTGTCAGAAGGGTTGTTTGTGGAGAACTGGGAGGTAATCCAGCAGACAGAGAGTCAGAGGAGGGAAGCCACAGAACGAGGAGGAGAATCAGAAAAGAGCGCGGGATCCAGCAGGTAAGACGAAGGTGCAGGTGCGAAGCACGGGCCACCATCAGAGAAGCAGCGCGCTCTGATGATACTGCACCAGCCCCAGGCTCTGGTTCTGCCAGAGGCTATGGCCCTGGTAGTGCCAGTTGCAGAGATCCTGACCTTGTCAGCATCTGGGAGAGGGATGGCAGCAGATGAGGTCTTGAAGCCCCTGTCAGCTCTCACATCTGCCCATCAGGTGTTTTATCATTGAGGCCCTCTCCATGCGCAATCCCCCAGAAGCACTCCCAGACCAGGGGCTGTGCAACAGGGCAGATCCCTGGCAGCTGCTACTTTCTGAACCAGAACACACATGAAATAATGCACAGCCATTGGCCCCACCACCATTTCTGCTCTGCTGCTTCATGACAGGAAGGCTAAGAATTTTATTTTCATGGTTAACTGAAAAATGCAAAATGTCAGATAAAAATCAAAGAAGTCTTGATTTGTTGTCTTCATGGTTTTAATTTTCTGTGTTTATCATGTTTTAATTTTCTGTGTATATATGTCAACACTATATATGCATTTATTCTCTATTACTATTGTAGCTCTATTACACTGTTCTTGGGGCATTTGATAAACGTCTTCTGTATAGGAAACACTCATCTTTCATGAAAAACCATGCTGGAATATACAGCACCTTCCAAAGAGTGAACATGTGACATCTATCAGTGGAATGAATAGATGAAACATCCATCGTGTAATGGTCAGAACCGGTCCCTTCCCCCTGAGGGTGGCCAGAAGGATTCTAAATCCTCGATGACTCTTCTTCTGTAAGGAGAATACCCCCGGCCGACAAATTCTAGTCTAAGAGCTAGAACTTCTATTTCAAGAGAAAGGCAAGGACACTTTAAATGCCTTTAGGGTAACTAAAGACATCTGGCAGGGACAGATGGTTCTGTCTTGAAGTGGCCCTCATTTCTTAAGACACCACAGGACCTCTGGGCATTGTCTATAAGCAGGAAAAAACCCCTGGGACTGCTCTGATTGTAATTGAAAGGGCATTATGGGAAGAAAGAATTGGGAGAGATTATGCTATATTCACAGAAAATAAGTTTCTCTTTTCTAAGGTGCTTAATACTTTGCAGTCTCTAATAATTATCGTTTGCTCACTGGAAGTGTGCTCATGTGCACACGTGTACACATGCATATTCCTTACTGCATTAAAATGTTTTCCAGGCTTTGCATTTTATTTAACTTATGATGTGTTTATGCTTTGTCTCTGCAACTAGACTGTAAGAACCCTGAAAGCGGGATTAGAGTTAAATCTCTGCACCTCTGTGGTCAACTATTCAAAAACAAGTAACAAACGGCAAATTAAAGTTCATTCCCCAACACAAGCTTCATTTTACCAGCTCTGTTCTGATTAGAGCAATAGCTCGACTGAGTAGAGCAAAAAGCGTCCTTGCCAGGAAAGCTGAACTTAGAAACGAACCATGATGGCGACTTTCTCAGTAGAACACTGATTTGCTGCAGCCGGTGGATCCAGGAGGCCAAGGAATAGGTGACCCTCCGCTTCACTCAGAGCCACCTTGTGCTTGACTTTTAAAGGCAGGGCAACTCAGAGTGACTGATAAATCTTGCTTTTCTAAATGTTCTGATTCAAATTGGATGAAAAGAGGCTAATTTTTATCACTCTTCTCTCCTTTGTCTTCCCTGTGCTTAAGAGCACATGTTGTCCCACTGTCTGGGCTGTCAGTGAGTAACTTCGGTACATTATGAGAACAGCAGGAGGCAGCAATGTCCCCTGCAGTGAAAAGTGACCCTGGACTCTGGGTCAGGAGACCTGCATGGGAATCCAGCCTCACTTACCAGCTGTGTGGCCTTGCGTGAGTTGCAATGCACATCGGCTCCTGGGTGATCCAGAGAGTGGCTCCACAAATCAACACATAATCCCAGAGGAACTCTGCTGAATCCTAGACCAGAGATTTGCCAAGTATAGCCCACAGGCCAAATCTAGCCCACCACCTGTTTTTGTAAATAAATTATGTTGGAACACAGCCATGCCCGTTTGTTTACATATGTCATGCTACAATGGCAGAGTTGAGTAGTTGCTACAGAGACTATGTAGCCTTTTATAGATAAACATTGGTGCACCTTATTCTAGATTCTTGCACTGACTTCTGTTGGCCTTGGAATTCCATTCCCTGCATGTCGTTTTCTTATCAACAAAGCCTGGGGTGCTATAGAGAATAACTAGTCATCAGAAGCTTTCCCAATAGGATGCCACAGAAAGAGGCCCCTCTCAGCAAGGAGAGCTAATGAACTTCTTTCTACAAAAAGCAGGTGCTCTCTCAGTCTCACAGAGCAGAGAGGGCCCTGTCTGCAGTGCTGAGTGGTTCTCATTTATTATTGATGCTTCTGCAGAGTGGGGGTGGGAGTAGCACCGGGCAGCTCCAGCCAGCACCAAGGGAGTCTTCTCGGCAGTCCTGCATTTCTTCCTGTTTTATTTCTCTGGATTTGAAGAAATTCACCAATGTGATAATGTGGCTGAAGTGCAGCAAGTGTGAAGTCTTGGAAAAGATTTCTCCACTAGTTCACGGTGGGTTACTGAGAGCTGGAAAAGGCTTTGGGCTGTTTCTAAGTTCAATCCTCTCATTTTATAGACGAGGAACTGGAGTCCCAGAAAGCCAAGTGATTGGCTTAGGGTCACCCATTTGGTTAAGGACAGAGCCATACTACAGTTCAAATTTCTCCCTTTCCAGGCCAGGGCTCTTGCCACACATTTATTTGGTCAATAGCCACTTAGGAGGCATCTGCTGTGGACCAGGAGCTTCAGTGGCTGCTGGTTGTAAGTCACAAAAGACAGACTTGCCAGCATCCTGAGCCTTTCAGTTAATGACCAGATGTTAGCTGAATGAAACATATTATAATACATATTACTAAAAATTGGGATAAGTGCTTTGAGGGAAGTGAATAAGGCTCAATGATAGAGAATAATAGGGAAAACCTACTTACCATATTTCATTGATTCTAGACATGCATTTTTTAAATATTTAAATATTTTTTGAAATCAAGATGCAACTTATCATAGATGAGACCTTAGATTCTAATGAGTGGCATTTTTACTTTCTGAGTGGTATGTACAATAGTGATATGTCTTACAATTGAGGGTCTCTTAGGTTCAATGGTACAGAGTAGATAAGGCAGTCTTTGTTCATTTAATCCAAGTCTGGAAAGCTAAGAAGGAGCCAGCTATGCAAATAACAGGGGAAAGAACATTCCAGGTAATGGTATTAGCAAGGGCAAAGTCTCAAAGGCAAAATGAAGGTAGGTGCCCTACAGGAACCAAGTGAAGGCCAGTGTGGCAGGAATGAGGAGGGATGTCCCAGGAGCACCTGAAAGTGTGTGCCAGCTCATCCAGAGGTTTGAAAGCTGTGCTCAGGAGTTTGGATTGAAACAGAAGAGTGACACAGACAGCTTTGTATTTCTAACAGATGGTCTTTCCAGAAGGGAAGTGTGAAATCTAGGTTATTTGTTTATGGGGCAAGTTTAGCATCAGGAAGCCCAGGTAGGGGGCAGTTTTAGCAGTGTAGGCAAGAGAAAGTCAAGGCCTCTATCAGAGTGGAGCGATAGAGGTAGAGAAAAAGGGGCTGATTTTCAAGATGCTTAAAAGTATCCCCCAACGTCTGACCCCACGCTGTGGAGATGATTGCAGCGGAGGGAGATGGAGAGGAACAACACAGGCCTTGAATAGGTTTGCTGCTGTCAGTGGGCGTGGTTTTCCCAGGTTTTTGTAGGTACCCCTTGAGGATATTCTGCACTCTCCCTAAGTCTTTTCCAAGCCTTACACAAAGAGCCCCCTTGGGGGTAAGGAGAGGGATCCCCAGGGTGAAGGGGTGGGATTGCCTTTCTCCACTTCTTGGCCCATCTTTCCTCTGCTCATATCTGCCCGATTAACCACTAGATACAAATCCTGCAGGAAGGTGGAACTCTGTATAATGCAATTCGCCACAGGCTCTTTGCAGCTTTCTCTTTCTCTCTAAAATGGTCTTGCCCAGATTGGTCAGCAGTAAATCTTCAGGGTTCCTGGAGCTCACTAAAAACCAGTCTGTTCCCATCTTGAAGCTCCACTCGGCACTTATCAGAGATGGAAAGGGAATGATGTGCTCTGCTCAGGCCCTCCAGCCCCAGAACACCCATGGCTGGGGTCCAGAGTATGGGGAGCCACGGCTCACTGCTCCTGCTGCCCAGGCCCCTAGTCTGTCTCCATTTTTCTAAGCCTGCATATGTCTGCTGTGAAGCCACCCAGAACTCTCGCAGAGCGCCCTCCCCCACCCAAAATGGCTCTTCTGCCTGTTGCTTCCCCAGGGATTTCAGAGCTCTGTGGGTGTAGATGAGTTTAAGTTCAGATAACGACAGGGAACCACGTGACTGTTCCTGGCGACCGGCACTCCTGCCGCGCGCCCACTCGCCAGCCTCCTGCAGCTTCAGCCAGTACCAGGAACATCGCCAAAGCCCCAGGAGCCCAGCCTGGAGGCAGGGCACCACCTCCTGCCTGCTCATTCTGCAGCACCTGGCTTTGCCTCCCCATCATTTGGCACTTGTGGGCCCGGGGCCAGTGACTGGGTGACGAATCAGGAGTTTCATCTGTTTGCTGTCTCTAAAAATACTTGCTCCTGTGTTTTGAGTTCCTCTAGCATTTGTCATCCTCTCTGCTCATTTAGCATTTAGCTTATGATGCCTAGAGTCTTAGGGTCATTTCACAGCAGCAGATCCTCTCTCTCCAACTAGATAGTCAGCTCACAGGGAACCAAGCCTGTCGCCTGTGTCAGTTTTCTCCTTCAGAGGGCTCTTCCCAGTACTGTGAGGAGGGCAGGCCTTCACTACACATTGGCTGACAAAGGCTTGATTCAGTCTCCAAAGATTTCAAAATACCCAGAACAATTGCCTCCATAACTCGTATCTTGGAATTGTTGTGTCTCAGGCAGACTTGGCCTCAAGACACCCAAGTTGAAGAGAGAAGAGAGAAGAGAGAAGCCAGGAGTAAGTGGGCCTGAGACCAGAAGTCCCAGGCATGCCAGCATTGCAAACTAGAGGACTGGGGGGTTGGAAAGCAGCCTGGATAGTATTGACATCCAAGGGGGCGGGGCTCTAGCCAAGAATGACAAATGGTTTCATCTTGATGGACAATGCTAATCCTTAAGAGTTGCTGCCTGGAGTACCATGTAGAAAGAAATTGTGAGGCTACAGCCATGACCAGTGGGAAAGATTGCTGGCTCATTGGCACTGCTTGCATAGGTCCAGGGTTGGGGAGAGGGCATGCATTAGCCATTCTCCTCTGGATAGTCTTGGGAGCTTGGAGTTGGGTGGACAACAGAATTCGTGGTTCCAGGAGCTACCTCTGTGAGGAGCAAAACCATGTCCAGAATTGAAGATGAGGAAGGATGGTCTGGCCTTCATGCCAGAGTGAGCTGGCCAAGCCACACAGTAGACCACTGAGGACAGCTCGCCTCTGGGACACCTGGAGCACATGTCAGGAAACAGAGACAGGTGTGCACAATCATGGAGATGAGGTGAAAGGAGATACGCCAGGGAAAGGCTTGGGCTCTCTGGGTTCATCTCATAAACCCCAGACACTAAGCTCTTGGCAACCAGACCAATTACAGACACCCTCATTAGTGGAGCTAAGCATTTTAACATAATGGCAGCCAGTTCAGATTTGCATGTGCAGCTGGGCCTCAGTGGGAAGCAGTGCTGCCAGGGACGGGAATTAGCAAGCAATGAGACCCTGTGTGCATCTTTAACCTAGGTAAGTACAATGGCTTCCAGCCTCCAGGTCTATTCTACTCTACTTCATCATGACTAATGCTTCTGTCTAAAGCACACATCTTTTCCTGGCAGCCCTTGGTTGAGACTCGTCAATGAAATTTCTCCATTTATAGAATAAAATCTACCTCTCTGGCCTAACAAGAGTGTCTTTGGTGGCCTTGGGCCCTGCTGGATAGTCTTTGCTGACAATGTGATTTGTGGTTGGGGGGCCTTGGGTCACATGGTATCAGCTCAGCCTCTGGAGGGGCTGGAGGCTGAAGTCAGCCATGCAGGTGATCAGCCATGCCTGTGTGGCTAATCCCCTCTAGAAACTCTGGACACCAAGGTTAAGGTGAGCTTCACTGGTTGGCAATACTCAGGTATACCATCACATATTGTTGCTGAAAGAAACTGGTGATGTCTGTTGTGCACTGAGGACTCAGCAGAGAATATCTGGAAACTATGCCTGGTGTCTCCTGGATCCCACCCTGTGTGCCTCTCCTCTTGTCTGGTTTTAATCTGTGTCCTTCAGCTAAAATAAATACAACTGTGTGTATAATGGCTTTGCTGAGTTCTGAGTCCTTCTAGCAAATTATTGAAACTAGAGGTGGTCTTAGGGCCCCCTGAACTTGGTATCAGAACAGAGGGTAGACTTGGGGACACTTGAATTTCTAATTTTACACTCTAATAAACACTGTAGATGTGTTTGGACAGTGATATGTTTAAGAGAAATTCCTGGAAGTTAGTTGCTGAGCCAATGTTTTTGAGCATTTTCAGTTGTAATAGATAACATTACACCATCCCTGTACCCCCAAATAGTTTACCCAATTGATACTTCCTCTTGCAGGTTGAGAAAGTCTGTTTTCTTATACTACCAATCTTCTCCCCCACAACATTTAATCATTAAAAAAATAACAAACAAAGCAACACATATTGTTTTGATTTGCATTTTAAAAATTGTTAGAGAGGTTGAAATATGAAAATATCTTTTCATACTGTGTTTGGATCATTTATATTTCTTTGGTGAAATATAAATTCTTGTCCTTTTTCTCTTCTCCTACTGCATTTCCACTTTTATCTTACTTAGTAGAAAAAGGTCTATGTATATCAGGGTTTTTAACATTTGGTCTTTGATTTGACCCAAAATGTTTAAAATTGGAAATCATGCTTTCCTGTAGAGAATTGTTCCTTCCACATGTCAGAGGTATTTCTGCATGGGGGGAAATTACTAAGACATTTCCCCAAAAGTAAAATTGTATTACTATTACTATTGTATTTCCCATATGCCATTGCATTAGCATACAAAAGACAATAAATTCCAGTGGCATTAGGAGCTCTGTGCCAGGAACTGGGAACAAGGACCAGATATTTATTCATTATACCACACACGGAGTTTTCAGTTTCAGGTTGCAAAGGTATACTTGTCAAAGCAGAAGGAGGACATATTTTAGTTAACAATTTGTTAGTTGGGTTTTAACTTTAAAATATTTAGATGTTTCACCATGTATGTGTAGGGACCAAGAGCAGGCTGCCCTGAGATGTGCCATTGTGAAGTGCACATTATTTCAGACTTGAAAACAATCAAAGTCCAAAAGGTTTAGAAAGAAACTTTGACCTCTCCCTTCCCCAAATGCATAAAAAGAATTTAGACCTGCTCCAGGAAGAGAGCTATCACCATTCATAACTACAATCATAATATCACCTAGGGGAGGTAGACTGGGAGGAATGTGGCAGAGTTTGTTAAAATTCCTTCCACATTTCCATTGTTTCTGTGGCCCAGAAAACATCTGTTTGCCGAACATTTACTCTTTTATATTCCTGTGAATTGCTTTCCTTTTCCTTTGAAATCTCAGCCCCCTACCCCCTTCTCCTTGGTTCAGGATGACATATCTACCTCACTGTCCCTGACTATCTTTGAAATCTCGTCTGTGTATTCCCTGTAAGTATGTGATTAAACTTTGGTTTTTCTCTCCCGTTAATCTGTCTATTGTTGGTCTGATTCTTAAACCAGCTAGAAGAACCTTGAGAGGTAGAGGAAATTTCTTACTCCCCAACATTTGCCACCATTTCAAACCTTGTCTAGGAGCAAGCCTGCCTGATGCCCTTGATCTCAGCCAGCTGGTTCAAGGGAGAGTTTGCACCTATGGGTCTCTCTCAGGGCTTGCAAGGATGCAGTTCGAATCTCTAAATTGGAATACTTGGGAGCTGCAGCTAGTGGCCAAGTAGCTTCTGAGTCACAGTCTGATTCCTGCTTTAGCTTTGCCACTTGCATTCTATATGACTTTGGGGAAAATTATTTCACCTTTCTGTTTCAAGTTCTTTGCCTGTAAAATGGGGATAATATCCATCTCACTGGGTTGTTAGAAGAATTCAGTAAGAATGACTCAAGTGCTTCACACAGTTCCAAGCACAACTTTCAATAAATGGTTTTTATGGTATTGTTGATATTACTACTACCTTTCTCTCTGGTCTAAGCAGCCCACACCATTTTAAGAGCTTGTAGAATGCTGGGCATACTAGTAAATGATCCCCACAGTTTTCCAACTAAGCATAGTCCTGGGAACCTCCCACCAAAGACCCGTTCAGGAAGGAGGATCCCTGGAGTCAATCCCCTGCTCTCAGACCCTAGGGACTCGCCCCATTTTGGAGTGTGCTTAAGTCCCAGGTGGCTAGGAGCAGGAAAATAGAGAATTTCATGTGGATCCGGAGGTTCCTGCACAGGATTTCCAGGAAGTGAGACTCCAGCGTGTGGCTGGAGATGGCAGGGTTCTCAGGACTGAAGATGTCTGAGTTTGTCCTGGGTCTGACCCCACCAAGGGTACTCAGCTGTGCCCACCCCAGCTAATTGGGAAAACTTAGCCAGAGACAGGCCTCTGAACTTCGTTGAGGACATAAATTTTCAGCCTAACTGTCCATCTCATTGCTCAAACTACTACCACTCTGGCCTCCAACTCAGCAGGGTAAAAGTAGTGCTATAGTCTGAATATTTGTCTCCCTCTCCCAATTTATATGTTGAAACCCTAATGCCCAATGTGATAGTGCTGGGAGGTGGAGCCTTTAAGGGGTGCTTAGGTCACAGAGGTGGAGCACTCACAAATGGGAGTAGTACCTCATAAAACAGACCCCACAGTCCTGCTAGGGCCTCCCAGCCAGGGTCTCTGGCCACCCTTCCTTTCTCTGACATGACACACTGGGCTGGTGGGCATAGTGTCTGCCCCCCTAGCCTCTTTGCCATGTGAGGACACAGTGAGAAATCTGTGACCCCAAAGAGGGCCTCACCCTGATCTCAGACTTCCAGAACCATGAGAAATAAATTTGTGTGTTTATAAGTCACCTAATCCATGGTATTTTGTTTCAGGAGCCTGAATAGACTGAGACACCCTCCAAGCTCAGAGGATGCAGAGATGGATCCTACATGATCATAGAGCTTGAAGTGTGAAAAGCATTTGGACACACCTTATGGAGGAAATTCAAACCATTATCATTGTTACTAATAATATTATAATAATATTTTTAATTTGGGGATGCAAAAGAACTTGGCACATATGCTCCAACAAAGCATCTTGACTGCTCTTTCTTGCATGCTCAACAAGTGTTATTTATATTTTCTTTTTCTACATAGCGAAAAGTGGTAGGCTACTGGGTTGGTTGCACTCTACCTGTTTAAAGTGTTCTCATCCACTCTTCCTGTATGAGTGAACTTTTCTTCCACTGACATGCAAGTCCATGTCATTTCTTTCCAGCTTAAGTGCTGACATATTTAACAAAAGGGGAGAAATCTCCACCACTGATATATTTAGCCTCTAATGGAAGATAACTCTGACCATTTATGAATGGGGAAAAAAAACATGAACTCCACATTCATTCAGCTACACAATCTGACCCAGCCAGTTGGGTCAGTTTACAAGAGGAGAACCTGGCTTCTAAGAAAAAGTGAATATGGGACAACAGGTATGAGAATGGGATGGACTTTCAGCCTGCCTAAATCCCCCTTTGCAAAGGGAGAAACTGAGGCCTGTGGGGTATGGGGGTTGACATGAATCACCCAGCATCATGGAAGACCAGAGCCAGTCTGATGCCATGCCCTCCAGCCAGTGTGTCACTTCAGAGGGAGGAAGGGCGCCCAGGGGCCAGAAACCCGGCTTGGAGACCCCAGCAGGATGACAGCACAATGGAACTGGAGTTGTCCTTCAGTGATGAAGACATCTACCTTTATAGGTCAAGGTCTATCAAGAATCTGCATAGAGAAGACTCTGGGAGAAAAATAATGACATTATTTCCCATGGTGGAAGATCATTTTATTATATACAAATGTTCAAAGCATAAAAAAAGCTCAGGAAATATAAAGCTTATCAAAAATTTTCTGCATTTGAAAAATCTCCTCTTTTAAGATTGGAAATAGAAAAACTGAGAGATGGGAGGAACTGATGCTGATTTATGTAAGATTTCTTAAAATGGTATGTGAGGGGAGTCCTGGGCAGAGACTGGCAGAGCTGAATTACATCACTGATGTACTGTGGAGGATGTGGGCAAGACATAACACCTCCCTAGACTTCAGTTTCTTTTCTTGTAAAATCGGGTTTTAAACTAAATAATTTCTCAGCACTCCTATAAGCATCAAAAGTTCCATGAAAGGTAATTTCAACCACTTGAAAATCCTTACCAGCTTCTTCCAACCTTTTGAGAGCTTTATTGATAATGATCACTTGAGAGAGTGCAGGGAGCCTTTATCTATTTTAATGAAAATGAGAATTATTTCTATCAAGCCAGGGACCCAGAGGCCCAATTGAATTAGCATAGATTGGCATTGTCACCATTCTCCATCAATTCAGCTTTTATTTTCCATCTTGGAGACAAAACTTTTCAATTTCTTATTTCTGAGCTGTCTTTAATGCTTAATGTACTCTGGGTGTATATAAGGTATGGCTTACTCTCTTTTCCAGATCATTTAAGTTAAAAACTGTTGGGCCAAGGAATAATTCTTCCAGCACTTTGCTGGATGCCACCAACTAAGCCACCATATGGTCTTTGTCTTGAGTATGGCCTTTCAGGCAGAGTCATTCTGTTTGGAATGAACAGATCTGAAGGTCAAGTCGCAGTGTACTGACCCTTGTATTTTCCTGTTTTAATTAGAAACCGTAATTCAAATCTTCAATCTACTTCCTAAGAAACATTTTCAATTGCATTGCAACAGAGCAGGCTTAATTCAGGTGGGTAGTGGTAATGTCGATGATGACAGGTAACATTTACAGAAGGTTTATGACACAGCAGGCTAAGTATGACTGTGATATAATAAAAAATATATTTGGTCTTTATTCCCAGTTCCTGGCACAGAGCTCCCAAAGCCTGTGGATTTTCCTGAATAATAGGAATATATTTTGTTATTCATATCCTTTCATCACACCTGAGTTTGTGCAAAGGAAGTGACTTAGGGTGGAGTCCCCCCAGATAGCTTCAAGATGGGACTCATCACCAAAAAGACCCAGTGATTGGCAAGAGGGAATTTCCAGCCCCACTCCAGTACCTCTGGGAAAGGGAGAGGGACTGAAATTGAGCTCTATAAACCCTAGAACAACATGATTCAGACAGCTTCCAGGGTGGTGAACACATAGAGGGGCTGGAAGTGTGGTGCATCCAGATAGAGTAAGGAAGCTCCGTGGCCTCCAGGACACCTGGCCCTGTGCATCTCTTCCATCTGGCTGTTCCTTATCTGTATCCTTTGTACTAAACCAGTCAACATAAGTAATTTGTTCTATAGCAAATTACCTAACTTGAGGAGGGGGCTATGGGACCCTCTGATTTATAGCTGGTTGATCAGAAATACAGGTGGCCTGGGACTTCTCACCAGTGTCTGAGGTGGAGGCAGTCCTGTGAGATGGAGCTCTTAAATATGCTGGAGATAGTGTCAGATTGACTGAACTGGCTTGTTGGGCACCCAGTTGGTGTCTGAGACCTGGATGTTGGTGTCGGAAAACATGTTGTATCCCATACTGAGTCTTCACAACAACCTTATGAGACAAGTATTCCATCATGGGAACTAATGCTCATTGCACAGATATGGACTCTGAAACTCAAAGAGGTCAAGTAATTTCCTCAAGGTCAACTGTAAGTAAGTGGTGCAGTAAGTTCAAACTGCAGCTGTCTGACTCCAGACTTATTTGATACTTTCAAGAATGAAAGGAGAATGGAATGGTCCCCATACCTGTAAGTGCCTTGGCATATCGACAGGGGAAGAAAAAGGCTTGGCTGTTGGCTTAGTCAGGCTGCAGTCACTTATGCAACAAGCCCTTATGAAAACTCTACCATGTGCTTAACCATGGGAGGCATCATGAAAGTCTACAGTGCCTAAGACAGTCTTTGCATTCAAGGAGTTTGCAAGCTAATAGCAGGAGCAACTAAATGTACATAAATTACTATAAAGGTAGAACAGAATGTGATATGTACCATGCAAGGGACAAAGTATGGGGGATTCAGGGCAGGCCAAGTATTTCAAGCTGGAGTCATCAACAGAAAAATAGAGGTTCTGTAAATAACTTTTCTTCTCTGGTTCATCTGAACACATGATAGCATACCACCTCAGTGCATCATTTCTTTGTGTGTGTGTTTTAGTAAAATGCACGTAAAAAGTCAAATGCCTATTGTCTCTTGTGGGTGAATTGGCTGCTTCATGCATATGCCATTAGGGTGAAGCCCAGCAAGTTATACTCCCAAAGAGGGGTAGGAGGCGCTCGCTATCTCTGGGGTGCATCGTGACCATATGACCTGAAGTTTCATCATCCCCTCCTCCCAGTGATAAAGGAGGCTCTCCATCTTTAGTCCTGCTTACCAAGATTCATCTTAGCAGGTGAGACTCCTGAGTGCAAGTACCATGTCAGTTTAATGCAGAGCTGTGAGGCATGTTCCAGGAAAATAGTGGAAAGAATTAGAAATCTACCCTGCTGCCCTGTGAGTGGTCTCCTTATCTGACTCAGTTGTAAATTTAATTTTTGTGAAATGTGGTTCCTGGAAACTTCATGAAGTACACTCTGAGGTAGGAGTCAGGAATCTTGGGTCAGGTCCTAGCTCTGGTACTCACCTGGATGACCTTGGGCGAAGGACTTCATACCCTGGAACCTCAGCTTTCTCATCTGTGAGTTAGTTTTCCAAAGGGAGCAAAACTGCCTTTTTAGTTGGGATGCTTCCTCTTGGGTAGAATTGCTCATGTGTGGCAGGACGCTTCATACCTTTGAGCCCCTGGCATCTGACTGCCAGTTAAAGAGCCTCCCACTCCGGTCATTATGAAAGCCCAAATGACCTCCAAACATTTCCAAATGACCTATGGCTGTCAGGGTGGGGATGAGGGGGGTGGAGTGGGAATGATACCACTTGTTAAGAGTCACTGATCTCTAAAAGGCCTTTTGGTGGTATGATTCTAGTTGACAAATGCAGGATGCACAGTTGTTTCCAGGCTATTTCCCGGAAGTATTTGATCTGTGCTGTGCCCACAAGGGCTTGCAAGGGCCTTATCCATAAAGACCTACTTGGTCATCAGGCATGCTGGCGTATTCTGTTTTAATGTTAGTGTCTTGTTCCATGTGAATGCCTGTAATTATGTGGCACATGGAACTGAAGCCATTTAGACCCCGGTAAAAGGTTATTGTTGATAGCCAGCTCTTTATTCTGACCAGACAGAACACCCACTCATGAGATAATGAGTTTGCTACTTCTTCACCTCCTCTAGCTGGTTTGCTATTTCTAATAGGGACCTTTTCTTAGCTATTAAGTAAAACTCAGATACTAAGACTTTCTGGCTTATTACTATAAATCATTGCAGATTAAGAAAAACCCAGCAATGGCTAAAATGTCTTTTCTATGGCCAAGGAGGCCAGTGTTTCCTGTATTCAAATTGGCTGCTGTGGCATTGAGCTTAGCAGCTAGCTGCCTCCTTGCAGGGGCACTCCCTACCACCAGCAGCTGGCAGAATTTGGGCTGCAAATGGCACCACTTTGCTATTGATTGAAGTGAAGTGGCATGCTGTGTTTAAGGGACTTGAAGGCCTGTGTGTTTATGAAGCATGAATAAGTTATGACTCTCTGTCTAAGAATCTCCTTTGAAAGCAGCGGCTCTGTGCTCCAGGCCTGGCCCTTGGTTTTGCGGCTGCTCGTAGACTGTGCTTTGCCTAGTCAACACCTGCGATGTGCAGCTAATTGTTCTGTCTTTTGAAATCTTCTTCTAGCTCAGGCTTCAGAAAGCATCCTGTAAAATGAAACATTTGTCACATTCGGCTTTGTGACCCTCTCTCCTGAGCCACCTGTGTAGGGACCTATGGCTGGAATTAACCTGCATTGATGGGGACCTAACGCAGCGTGCAGAGAGCAGGAAGTTTGGGCTGGCTTCACTGTGCCTTGGGTCCCCTCTGCTCAGGCCTGCAGTTCCAGGGGCTTCTCTCTAGCAGCTATAGACAAGATAAGCCACCTCAAAGGTGAGTGCCAGGACGCCATCCGGGATCAGGAGCCCAGACTTCAAATGTTCCCCAAGCTGAGGAGCACAGGCCAGGCACAAACGTACTGGCTGAGAGGAGGCTGGAGCCTGCCTGCATCAAGGCCAGTGGAAAAAGTTATTGACTGCTTTTGACAGTTTGTATTATGGCTAAATTGAAATATTAAATACTCTACTCTGTGCAGGATCAATCTTCGAATATGCCTCCCCTGAGAATGTCCACCACGCAGAAAATGGAAGACTCTTCCTCTCACTATCCTCAGCTACTGCCATGTTCTGTTCCTTATTTCTTCAGAAAGTTCCCGGTCTTGCCTTTCTTTCTGCATCCCTGGCCAACACCCTGATCTAGACCCTCACTGATGCACACTTGAATTATTTATCATAACCTCTGGGATAGAAACAAAATAGGAAGGGGTAGTAAATGCTCCTCTTCCCACAGATCAAAAACCTCAATAAGCTCTCAACAAGGAGCATTTAATTCGCTAATAACTGCTGTAGAATAAGTAAAAAATTCTGGTTATCCAGGATTAGTGGAACATTCTCTGAGGAAAAGACGGAGAGGGATCCCGTGTCTAATCCTCATTGCCGCCCCCACTCCTAAAGCACACCCACAGTGCCCTGTGCATTAGGCACCCCTCGCTGGAGACTAGCTGTCAGCACAACTGCTTAGGGACACAGGGAGGAAGCCGCAGATGGAGTCAGAGGTAAAGACAACCTCATTTGCCAGAATTCTCAGACAGGCACCACATCCAATCACCTCTCACGGCTGCCTTTGCAAATACCCTGGGCTACTTGATCATAGTCCTTTATTTGTGAACCTTTCTTTCTCGGTACTGAGACATCAACTCACATTATGCTGATCCAAATCCTATACTGAGGGACAGAGATAAGAACATTTCAAAAATGCAACATGGGACTTACCTGTGTGTGCTGAAATTTCATATTTTGCCACTAACACTTATATCAGATTCAGTCCATATTTCATATAACCACACTTGGAATTAAAACACAGGTTCTACTGCCAGAATTTCTTTTCTCAATCTTTTACCCTAAGACAGGGGTCAACACTCTACAACCTCAGAGCCCATCACCTGTTTTGGTAAATAAAGTTTTCATGGAGCACAGCCACACCCACTCCATTACATATTGTCTGTGGCTACTTCTGCTACAAGGAGTAATTAGGACAGAGACCACATGGCTCACAAAGCCTACAATATTTACTATCTCACCCTTGCCATCACTTGTCCTAGAACTACCAAGATGCTATTAATAAAAAGCCAAAGTTTCCTTCTATATGCAGTGCAGCAGTCTTCAGACCAACTGAAACCCCGGGCCTCTCACTTACTAGTTGTGAGATCTAGTGGCCTTGTCCTCCTCACCTATAACATATATCCCAACTCAGACAGGCTTAAGGGGTTATAAACGATGTCATCTCACGTAATAGGGGGTACAGAAGTAAAACAGCCTTCTAGGCCTAGTGGATTCAAAGACTTAGAAATGTCTTTCTGGCCCCAGGTTCCTGGCCTCATTCTCTCTGTCACTCTCAGTGATGTCAACATGCTCAAACTTATAGCAGGAGAGCCACAGCAGTGCCAAGCAACACATCGAGATTCACAGACTTTTAGAGAAGTAAGATACCATCTCTCCCTTTGGCTCTATCTAGGGAGCAAGAAAAAACTTCCCAAACCCACCTACTGGTCTTCTCTCCTCTTTCATTGGCAGGTGTCAGGCCACATGGCCACTCTTGACCCTATTGGAAAGAGGAGTGGGATTACCATTATGCTAATCAGGGCCCAGGAAGAATTAAAGGAGGGGTCAAGTTCCCCTGAGGCACATATCTTCATCAGAAAAAGGTAGATATAGGAACAAAATTGGGGGTTTGTTAGGAAAAGAGGGACACTAATGCTGAGAAACTAAACTGCTATTAAAAATTATCCCACTACTCTTGACCCCAGAAGCACTTTTTGTTCTGCCCAGACTCTCCTACGAACAATCTCATTCATACCTACTGTATTAGTTAGCTACGGCCACCACAACAAAATGCCACACACTGGGTGACTAAAAGAACAGAAATTTGTTTGCTCACATTTCAGAGGCTGGAAGTCCAAGACCAAAGTGTCAGCATCCTCGGCTTCTCCAGAGGCCTCTCCTCTTGGCTTGCAGACAGCCGCCTTATTGCTGTCTTCACATGGCCTTTCCTCTGTGTGCCCACATCCCTGGTGTCTCGCTCTTCTTATAAGGACACCAGTCCTATTGGATTAGGGCCCCACCCTTATGACCTAATTTAACCTTAATTATCTCCTTAAAGACCCTATCTTCAAATAGAGTCACTTTGGTAGGTAGAGCTTTAACATATGAATTTGAGGGGAACACAATTCAGTCCGTAACACCTTTGTTTTCAAATGCCACCTTATGAACCATTTGCTTATAAATTCATATTTTCAGCCCAGACCTTTCCTCTGAGATCCAGATTTATGTATCAGACTGCCTCCTTAAAATCACCTTTTGGATGGCTCAAAAACACTTCAAGTTCAGCTTACTCAGAAGCAGGTAGATAATCTTTAATACTTCTCACTATACAGAAAAACCCACATCCCTGCTCCAACTTGAACAAAGTACAGTGTCTCCTGTCTCAGTGAGGGGCACCACCATTCATCCAGGGACGTGAGCTAGAAGCTTGAAGGCATTCTTGATAGGTTCTTCAACCTCACTTTTCCATATCCAATTATCATCAGGTTTATTAAATTCCCCTCTTCCTCTTTGTCACCACCATTGCTCATGCTACCATCATCTCACCTGAATAAATGAAATCGCCCAAAGGGTGTACCCGTAACTCTCATGCCTCATCTGACCAGTTATCCAGAGTCATCTCTCTTACAATGCAAAAGCTGGTCATTTGACAACCCCCTCCAAATTTAAGACATTTTAAAAATCATTCCATTGATTTTAGAAAAACCCAAATCTTTGAAAAAATTCTCAAAGCTCTAATAATCTAGTTTCTCCTTATCTCTTCAACCTCATCTCACCCACTCACCCTTGATGTCTGTATTCAACCTCATGAGCTATGATGGACCCAGTATCTGAGCACCCTTCCTCTGTTTGGGGAATTTTCCTCCACCTTGTAAGTTTTTGTGGGCAAGGGGGACCTCTTCCAACTATTAAACCTGACAACTTGATTTCACTATGTCCCTTGTAGCACGGCATACACGTGAGCTTCACGCCAACCATCAATTGCCCTCATACCAGACTCTGGAGCTTGTGACGCAGAGGAATATTGCACGATGGAGTCTGTTGAGATGAGGATGAAAGTCATGGTTGAGGTTGCAACCAGTCTTTAGAGACAGGAGAGGAAGCAGCCATAGCAGCAATGGCCATGGCTAAGAACTGGTACTGTCAGAAGAGCCAGTAGAAGAGGCTGCATCCCACGGGAGCAGCAGTAGAGGCTGCCCAAGGCCGGGTCTGTAGCAGGATTTTGAAAGTTCCTCCTGCTCCTGACTGTTTCCTCTTCCTTCCTGGAGAGTTTGCTTGACATCCAGTAATAAATTATTTTTGTTCAAAAAATATACTTATACAAAATATATCTTTTTTGCCTGAGATAAAAGCCCTGACTTTAACAGAAATTGCTTCCTGGAGTAGTTGCAAGGAATAGACCCTTATAATAATGGGAAACCCAAACTTGTTAATCTAGTGTGATTGACGATGAAATCAGTAAAATCCAGCAAATCTATACATTAGAGCATCCAGTGATTAAACTGACAGCTAAAGTATTACCTGTATCAGATGGAACAAAGTGTCCACTAAAGTTAGGAGTTTGGGGGAACTAAATGGCATCTGCCAGAGAATAATTATGAAAAGTACACGCTAACTCAAGGACCAGGCGGGGAGGCGGTTGCTGTCTAACAACATAGAAGGGCTTAAAGAAATAAAAATGATAAACTCTATGTCTTAAATTCTCAATTCAAGGCATGAACAGAAACAATAACTACCGAAATAATTTGGCATCTTTTTGAAGCTGCAAGGCTGAGATATCCAAAAACTAAACTCTAACTTCGATCCTATGGATTGCCGAATTACAACCTTGGTGTAATTCACAGCTTCATTCATTCCATGTAAAAGTTTGGGTATCAATCAGTAATAGTGGATTGGGTTGGAATGGGCTACAATGGGAGGATTTGAATGCCTCAGAAGCATCGACACCCAGCAGCCGGAGCCTTTCCTGCTGGGATTATCCCTACCTTGTCTGCAGACCCCTAAAGATCATGGCTGAGTGGGTGCCTTGCCAAATGAACCCATTCTCCTGATTTAGCTCGGCCTCCCCTGTTCTTTTCCAAAAGGCTTTTGACTAGATTCCAGTTTCCAGTACCAGCATGGCTTTTCAGTGTCATTACAAACACAAACCCAGGAGATGTACACACCAAAATACATGCAAGACATTTTATTTTCAATAACTTGCAGAATATGGGTCTAGATCAAGGCGAAACACAATTTTAGATTAGGGTATTTTCTACTATTTATGCATGCTAGAAACTCTGAATTCAATATGCCAGGTTGAGCAGCTGCAAGTAATTTCAGTTGTGTTTTCAATTAGTTGACTGATACCTGGGCTCAGGGGTGGCCTAACGGCAAGATGTTGAGATGCCAGAAATTTGCTGGCCTAACTGGAGGTTAGTGCATCCCAAACTTTAACATACATATGAATAACATGGAGGTCTTGTTAAAATTCTGACTTAGAAAGATCTGGGGTTGAGTCCAAGGTTCTGAATTTTTGATAAGCTCCCAGGTGATACCCTGAGTCCTGATCCTCACACATTTTGAGCAATCAGGATACAGAGAAAGGATCTGATGCCTTGGGAATACAGGAATGTTGAAGTGGATTTATCACGGGCCTCCCACTCATCCATCTTCTGTGTAGCCTAAAAAACCCAGAAGACTCCCTCTACCAAGCTCTTGAGAATTACTTTGGTGAAAGTATTGCCATCACCTTCACAAGTAATGGTAGGGCACTGTCAAGGTCTAGGGGTTGCCATTGAAGTCTTGGGGTGATGTAAAGAGCAAAAAAGGAGGCGGGAGTCATCATGGAAGGTGCTCAAAAGAAGTCACTTTATTCTGCATAAAGCTGTACTTTTATACTGCTATAGTGCTAATTCATGGTTACATAAATATTGAAGATGTGCATGTGTGTGGCCTTCATGGCCAGGTGTCTGGCCTTCAAGGCCCTTATCTAGCTCCTTACTCATGGGTACAACATGCTGTTTTCAAGGTTTCAAGGCCAGACATATCTGGGGTGAAGCAGCAGAGAGCTATCCTTATAGAACAGTAGGGAAAGTGTGCGTGGGGGCGGGGGGGGGGGCTTCTCTACAGGCCGAGGATGCAGGTGGCAGAAACTGAAATGAAATGAGATTCATAGTTTTGGTGACAATGCTGGCATTCCAGGGTAGACAACACCCAGGAGCTGCATTTCAGAGCCAGAAGGAAGGTAGAGGTGGTTACGGAATAGGATGAGGGACCAAAGTCATAGAAGAGTGCCTCAACTCATCTCCCATCCCTTCTTGGTCTTCAGCTATTCAGGTAAAGGATATTTTATAAATCCTCAAAACATAGTTGATAGCATATACCGAAGTACAGAAACTGTGAAAACTTCACTCTGAATCTTCTGTAATCAAAACTAAATTACTAAAGTGAAAAAGACTTTTCAGTTGTGTTCTACTTGCACAAAGAATCCAAATGTCTTTCAAAGTTCCAGCTTGTTAAAGCTATTACAGTTCCTCATACCTCCACCTAAACGGCATGCCAGTAGAGCTCTCTAAGCTCAGAAGTGCTTTTTTGTTCTTAGATTCATTCATATTGCGTAGGCGTGTGCACACATTTCTGTCCCCCTGAGTGATAAATTTATTCGGTTGCACTCCTTGTTCTTAGCTTGAAGTACCAATTAGAAGCTGCTTGGAGGTAGCTAATGGAAGCATATGTGACTAAATATATACAGTTACATGAGGATTTACAAGGGAGGGTGTTCCATGCAGAACTCATGTGCACACATAGGGTGAGCTTACATGTTGGCACAGTCCCAGCCGCCCACACACAGCTCCACCGAGATGTTGCCATGGCATTTCTTCAACAACGAGAAAGGCTCCCTGTCTGAATGCTATTGTTATAGTGATCTTCCAGCACCTGCAAGGTCTGTTTAAATGTCAGGTCCCCAAACAAGGCCCTTAACTGCTTTATTATTCACTTTTGCCCTAACCAAACATAAGGCCACCAGTTAAGAGTACAGTCTCCTCCAAGGCATCAGAGGAAGGGACTATCCATTCAGAGGATTTTAATGGCTAAAGTTTTTTCATTCACTTAATCTTTTGTTAATTCAAAATGGTTTTTTTTTCTTAATCTGCTAATTTCTAGTTCCCCATTCAGTTTTATTTTGAAGGCTTAGATTAGGGAGAAAGTCTAAATTACCTTTGGAAGAAGGCAATTCAGTCCAAACTGCATTTTATGTAACTCACCCTAATTAGTCTGCAAGAGCTCAGCAAGGAATCCAGCTGTTTCATCATAGTGAATGCTCTGAAGTCTCTTCCTCTCCTGCTGAAATTAGAGCAGTCACCCATTTTACTATCCCCAAAACCAGACACATACATTCCGTAAATTATTATTCCTACCCGTGTGGGAGGAAATACAGCAAAGGAAGTCATTTATGCAGTAAAGAACAATCTAGCAGCACTGAGATAACACTCTCCTAGACTAATCCTAACTCCGTTATTTCAGAAAATCAACGAGCAGCATCAGGACCCGGCCGACACCCTCACTGGCCCAAACAGCTCCTGGCAAGAGAATGAGGGTCTGCCTCAAGTATGGCATCATAAAATCATAGTATATCAGCTTCCCTCAGATGCCGTACTGAAGTTTTATGAGGTGTGTGGGTTTTTCTTTTTATATCCACTCCATCTGCAATATTTACTTGCTGTTGTAGTTAAACCAGAACCTTACTGAACTGAGCCCTGAAAACACACTTTTCTTTGGGGGTTGGAGAAAAGAATTTATTTTCATTAAAACAGGAGAGTAGATTGACCTTGAAGTGGTGAACTTGAGTTCTAGTCATTGTTGCATCCACTGTCTAGCTCGGTACTTCGGCCAAATTACTTTCTCATTTCCAAAATTAGAGTTGGATTAGCCAACCTCTAAATATTGGAAATCAGCATGGAAATTTGTTACGCCAAACCTAATAAACCTAACCTGTTTCAGTAAAACAGACATTAATCAGAGACATGACACACAAAAAAAATAAAGCAGCAGAGATACCTGACTGTCCTTTGCCAAGCAGCAGTTCTATAAATATTTAGTAAAGACCTGCTTTGTGCTAGGCACTTTCATAAGTGGCTTTTCTTGGTGGTCTCCAGAAAAGGACTCTGAGGACCCAAATTTTTGCCCACATCGCTTATTACTGTTAAGCTCTGCAGGCCTGGCCTGTTTAAAAAGTCTTAGTATGGAGCAGCTCTCAGTACATTTGCACTTAAAGGACAGGAGTCTCTGAGTAAGGTGCCTTTCCTTTGGACCTAGTTTCTAAGGCTGTAGTGCAGCCTAACATCCTGAGGCTAACTGGCCTTAGGGCATATTCAGTGGGGAGATTAAAAAACATTTAACAATTGGTAAAGCCCCTGCTCTCATCAATCAGAATGAATACTGACCATCTTGATGGTCTGACCAGTGCAAATAGCTGAATGTCAGCTCAAGTTTATGCTAATCTTGATACAGCATCATGCCACAGGGCCTTTACATGTGCTGTTCACTCTATCTGGAATGATTTCTCTCCCCAGTCACCAAACTGTTGCCTACTGACTCACTCAGATAAGGTGAATCCAATTAACCTATGCAAGAAGTTACTGCCAAAATGCTAATTTTCTATGCAGATCTAATTGTCTTGCTTTGCCTGAAGCAGCACTGATTAAACACTAGCAGTACACATGGCATTGAAACATTTATATCTGTAGCTCTCTATGTGGAGTAGGAATGAGAGGAGTAGTTTAGCAAAAATTCCAAAGTTAATCATTTGGTTCCCCCATCTCCACCACCCTTTTCTGTGTAAGAAAATTATTAGTTTGGCTAGGCATGATCTTACATGTCAATTAATCATACATACAGACCAATAGATTCTATTGAATTTAGCTGTTTATGTAATAAAATTGGTATGTTCTTGAAAGTGGTTTGTAAGACAAATGTTTCTAACAGAAACATAATTTCCCATTGGTTTACATTAGAATTTCAAAGTTAATATTGCCACTGAGAAAATACTTGTCTTAGAGAACAATTGGGAATACTATTCAGCAATTAAAAGGTCACGAACTGTATGATTCTGCTAATATAACATTATGGAAAAGACAAAACGACAGGGACAGAAAGCAGATCAGTGGTCTAGGGGCTGGGATGAGGGAAGGGGATTGACTACCAAGGGGCAGGAGGAAACTTTTTGGGTGACAGTAATGTTTCATATTTTGACCATGGTGGAGGTTTCATGACTATATGTGTTTGTCAAAATTAAAAGATGCAAATGTCTTAAAAGAGAGAAATTTACTGTATTAATTTATACCTCAATAAATCTAACTAACAAAAAAAGTACAATTAAAGTGGGGTTGGATTTAGGAAGAGACGCAGGATGAGCTAAAGGGTACAGAGAAAAGATGACTCAGAGATGGCCAAAGTAGGAAGTCCAACCAGATAAGGAAGAGAAATTAGTAGCTGAGAAAACTGGGGCAGTGGTTTTCCATCCTTATAAAGAGTCACATGATCCCTTATAGCAAGAGGTAAATAAGCCTTTTACCATCTAAGATTATAGTCACCTAGAATTGGGTCTGTCAACATAACATGAGATGTAACTCCTTATAAAATTAAACATTATTCCCCACCAACCTTCTCTGGGCCCAATCTCTTGGTGTTGCAAACAAATAATTTAAACATGGAGATTGTCTTTATCATTGTGTCTCTGTCTCGCTGGCATACACAAGCAGAAAATTACATCTGACACATGAATTCTCAGTCTGTGGGGTTAGAATACTGCCGTTTACTAATCTCAGGGTGGGGAAGCGGGGCCGTTAACATGACATGGAGCCCCTTCTGATTTACACCAAGCCAAAGAGGCAAAAAGCAAATGCCCTTCGCACCTCTCCCCCAAGACAGAAGTCAGCTCATATTTCAAATGGCAAAGGTGTTTGTGAATAAGCATTTCTGAATCCAATCCCACCTCCGAGGAGAACCTCAGAATAGGAGAGAACCTCCCACCTCTATGCCCTGCCCACACTGAACAGCAGAGGCTTGGGTGTTTCAATTCAGGGAAGCAAATGATTGTATGATTTATCATGGTCTCTAACTTGGGAAAGATTACCAGAGGTGAATCATTACTCCTAGCTTATTAATACCAAGAGCTACTTCTGCTAACACAAAGGACCAGAGAAGAAGAGACAGCCGGCAGAAGTACTGTCCTCGATTATTAGCTTTGATAATAGAAGTATAAACAGATGTACAAATCTCTCAATATTCTTCCAAGGTCTGGAAATAGACCAGAACTGAGTCTTGGTATGTATGTATCCCGCTTGAAGAAAATCCTAAAATACAAAAGTCTAAAACAGAAAACTGTGGCTTTCATTGCCACTTATTCTCAGTAGAATATTAATGGACCCTACAGACATGACAGGCACATGGCATTTTTTTATTACTAGTGATCCAGGGAGATAAGGAGTAATATCTATATTCTAAAAGGTTACATTGCTGTTTCATCAAAAGGATTAAGCAATTGATTGCTAGGTTTTGGCTCCAGTAATTGAAGAGTAACTTAAAAATGACTAATTCTATTCAAAATATGCTAAAAGCCAACTATTTGAAAGCTCAGAAAATGACCAAAAATGTACAACTGGAGGGACTATGCCCCTTGGAAAAATAGAATTGCACTGCCTAAGATCCACATGCAGACACGTATTTTTTCCTGAAGGCTTTGCCTAGCTATATGCAGGTAAAATTCAGATAGAAAGCTGCACTCTTACCTGTTTGAGGCATCAAAGGACTTTGGGAGTGTCAGAGTGGCTGGAAATAGGAGGGTAGAATCCTGGAAATGAAGGAACCACAGAAGGAAAAGCTCCCAAATCTACTTACACATTCCACTCAGATACTGGGTGACTGGACAGGAGGGGTCTCCAAGGAGCAATAGCTGGAAGGACGAACAAGCTGAGTACAGCTATGAGCTGGCAACAGCATTTCAGTGTTTCTTGAAGCTTAATACTTTACAGATTCTTTGCTTAAAAGATAAGATTTCCTTGCAATTATCAGCAGAATGTTTGTTTTTATCATTTTTTGTAATCCAGCCACACAGAATATCCTTTAATTTTAACATGAATGTATTACCCAGGAGTAGCTGGAAATATGAGAATCAAAGAATATTAAAATCAGAAGTTTCTGAGAGAAATTTTGGTCAACCATCTCAATATATACAGGAGGAAACGGAGGCATGGAAAGATGCTGTCACTTGCCATGGCCACAAACTGTTTTCATCATGTGCATTAAGTAAATATTTATTTAGCGCCCCCTACTGTAAAGCCCTGTTAAGATTGGCTGGGGACATAGCAGTCTATCAAAAAAAGGTACTAAAACTCCTCTCTCAGTAGTTTCTATTCTAGCCAGTGGTGGGGAGACAAATAAATAGGTAAATGATGTAAACCATCAGATAGACACACATGCTGTGAAGGAAAGTAAAGCAGAGGAGGAGGAATGTTCCCGAAGGGAGATGTAATTTTAAATATAAGGTGGCCTAAGAAGGCCAAATGATCAAGTGACATTTGAGCAGATATAAAGGAAGGAGGAAGGAGGAAGGAGGAAGGTCACATGGGTAAAGGATGACAAGCTTTCTGGGCAGAGATAACAGCCAGTGCCAGGGTCTGGGGGAGACTCATACTTGGTCTGTTCCAGAAACAGCATGGAGGCCAGAGTCGCTGGAGTAGAGCTGGAACATGGAGGAGTAGATGATACCACTGAGTGGAGGAGGGACCCATGAAGGGCTTCTCCTCTGTAAAGACTCAGATTTTACTCTGTAAGAAGTGGGGAGCTATTGAAGGGCTTGTGAGAAGGGGTCACAATTTTGAAGGTGGAAGCAAAAGGGAGTAAATGGCAGAGGCTGGACTAGAACCCAGGTTTATGATACTTACGTTTTCTTTTTGATGCACTATGTTACAGAATTTTTTTAAGTTGAGAGAAATAATTTGGTTTGAGTTACAATTAAGTATCAGAGTTGTGATTTTTAGTACACAGCTGAGGCACTGCTCACAATCACCCAGACCAAGAAAACTTTTATAAGTTAAAAGAGCCCACACTGATCATGTTGACCTATCAGAAGGGAGGAAATTTCAATTACCTGAGGCTTTTGAGTTGTTACGTTGTTATGTTGATCCTAGATCTAAAACATTACTCTGAAATGGCATAATTGTTAAAAAGAAAAAGCGGACAAGTAGGCTCAGAATAATTAAGTTAAACCTGTATTAGAAATTAAAATCTGTCTACACTGATCACTTGCAGAGGGTATGTGCTGCCAAAAGCTCATTTGAAAAGTTCATTAAAAGTGGTATTTTTCATATATCGAGCTTCCTACACTGCATATCATTTCTCCATGCGTTAGATGTTAAATACTGTGCTTTGTGTATAAGCATGGTATTTAAATCCAGCATAATTGAAGAAATTCATGTCTTCACATGTTTCATAATGTACAAAGTTCAAACACCCAGCCTAGGCTCAGTGAACAGTGTTGGGAAGAACGGACGTAGGAGCTGAACTTCACGAGTGCCTGAAGTGGCACCTGAGCTCATAATTGATCTCTAGCAACTGATTTCCTTCCTTCCCAAACTCACTTCCTCAGCCCACACATTCCCATCAGCCTTTTCATGAAATGTACATATCTAATCAGTGTATTTGCTTCACATGGGCATTTTAAATTTTATTAGGAAAAGATTTTTAAACAATTCTAGAGTGAGAAAGAACATAATGAATACTATTACAACCATCTGCTAGGTTGAACAATGAACACTTTGCCATATATATTCTATGTATGTATGTATGTACCTATTGCCAGACCATTTGAGCATAGTACTGACATCACATGTATGCTTCTACAGAAAATAAGGGTATTCTCCTACATCACAATACTATTATCATACTTAAGAAAATGAATAATCATCCTCATGGCATCTAATATATAACCATATTTAATTTCCACACTTGTCCCTCTTTTTTTCAAAACTGAGTCCAATCAAGGTTCATGGTTTATATTTGGTTATGTTTAATCTAGAATGAGACTTTTTTTTCCTGCTATGACTTGTTTAAAGAGACTAGGTTATTTATATCTGGATTTGTCTGATTGTTTCTTTATTATGACATTTAGCTTGTTTCTCCATCCCCTTGGTTTCCTATAAACTAGATGGTAGAACTAAAGTCTTAATTAGATTCAGCTTTGCTGTTCTTGATGCTACTTCATAGGCTATCCTTCTACTTCATGTTGTGTCATATTAGGAGGCATATAATGTCAAGATGTTCCACTATTGGTGAAGCTAAGTTTGAGTAGTGTTTTCATTATCTCTTGTTGTATGATAAATTATGCAAAAACCTAGTGTCTTTAAACCACTATAATCATTTATTTTTCATGACCTCTGCAAGTTCTGAATGCAAACAGAGCACAGTGGTGGCAGCCTGATGTTTGTTGATGCCTGGGATCTCAGCAAGAACACTTGAAGGTCGGAGGCTAGAATCACTTGCTCACATGACTGGTTCTTCGTGCTGGCAGTTAAATGTGACCTCTCCATGTAGCCTGGGCTTTCTCTTAACATCGTGACAGGGTTCCAAGGGCGTACATCCCAAGAAAGAGACCACATGGAATTCATGTTGTCTTTAATAACTAGCTTGGAAATCATGCAGTGGCATTTCCTCTCCATCTTATTGGCTGAAGCAGTTACAAAGGTATGCTGATGGAAAGGGAGGGAAACAAAAATCCTGTCTCTTGATGGAAGAGTGTTGGCCTCACATTGAAAGAGCATATGGTATGGAATATGGAATTCTCTCATCCATACATCTTGGGAAAATATAATCTGCCATAAGAAGTGGTAGTTAGAGCTCTTCATTTAAAGCTACATCTCCCGCTTTCTAACTAGCAAGTAATATAAACACAAGCTTCTTATCTAGACATACAAACTGGATGAGGCCAAAAGAATCTGAAGAGACCCCTATCCAGTTAGGATATGTAAAAGGGAGCAGAGGATTCGTAGGCTAGGTAAGAGAGGACAGAGGATCGCATATAAATAGCCTGTTACCTGGAAAATAAGTCTTATCTACAACCAACCAGCTTTAAAAAAAAAACACAGAACCTATAAAGGAAGACTAAACATTTCATACCATAAAAATGAGCATCTCAAAATAAAAGCTCAAGTTAGTCCTACCTCTAGACTGGTAGGACTAGGTGGTAACCAGACCTCTGCCAGGTGGCACCTAGCTGGAGACAGCCAGCTAGAACTTGTTCCCCTCCAGGCTAGAGGACCTGCAGTGGGGAGCTGTGGGGTAAGGACAGGGGCCTCAGGTTCTGGAGAGAGTGATGCACTGGAGCCGAACTGTGCTTCAAGGCTGCAAGAGAAGATGGAGAGCAAAGAAAAAGGGGCAAGGAATGGGCCTGAGAGCAAAGAGGCACAGCACCACAGAATTCCTTCATAATTAGATTTCTTAATATTATTTTCAAAAGTAAGTAAGTAGAATAAACTTGCCATTTTGCTTCAAAATGAAGTTCAAGTAACAGATCAGTTCTTATTTGAAAATTAATGTCTTTATTATTCTTTGAATATTTTACCAACAGTAAAGCCTAAGTTAATGTAACAAATTGATTACAAGCTAACAATTAAAATAAAGACTCAACTGTTCACTTCAGTATCTCTTGGATAAGAATTAAACTTATGCACACAGTTGCCAATATGAGTTTTAGGAAGAAATAATTTAAACAGAGAAAACATTTTTCATAGGGAAAAAAGAGTCAGAAAAATCAAGCAAGACTTAGTAAAGGATAATGCCATTACTTTCCTTTAAAGCAAGACATGAAAAATTAAACATACCTGAATATAAATTAGGGAGAAAGGATAACAATAAATATGCAGTACCCATAATGTATTCTGTGGTCATTATTACAGTGATGGTGTTCAAGCCACTGGGCCTGTAAGATACTTTTTTTTCTGTTACAAGAATCAGACTGCCAAGCAGATGGCAGACATAGATTGTGATGGTTCATTTTATGTGTCAACTTGACCCACCACAGGGTGCCCAGATTAAACATTATTTCTGGACGTGTCTGTGAAGGTGTTTCCAGATGAAACATTAGAAATCAGTAGACTCAGTGGTGGGCTGAGCCCATGTTGGCCAACATCATCCAATCCCTCAAGGACCTAAGTAGAACAAAAGGTAAAGAAGGAATTCACTCCTTTCCCCTGACTCACTTCTGAGCTGCAATATCTCATGTCACCTCCCCAAGCCTGGCTCCCCTGGTTCTCAGTCCCTCAGACTCAGACTGAATTATACCATCAGTGTTCCTGGGTCTCCAGCTTATAGATGGACATTGGAGGACTTCTTAACTTCCATAACCACATGAGTCAATTCCTCATAATAAATCTTTTTTTATATATGCATCCTATTGGTTGTTTCTCTGGAAATTCTGCCTAAGACAGACCAGACAGTCTCCCCATATGTGGAAGAGAAACATGGCTAACTTCTTACAATCCAACCGTCCATTTTCCATGACCTCTATCAATCTGTTTACACATGCTATTTTATCATCTTTTTCATCTCAATAAACTTTTATTACAATTTCATTACAGGTTGATATTTACAGATAGCTTTATACTGAATGCATTTCAGGTAAGCTGTTTCCAGTGACATATGGGAAAGCAGAATAATTACATGGATGGGCTGCCACCAAATCCAACTTTTGCCTGGACTGAAATGCCATGGATAGAATTTAGACACTAATGGCCTTTAATTTCAAAGAGCCTTGACCTTATATTCCTGACCTTTTTCATCCATTATCACATCCACACCCATCTTACTTAGCTCTGCACCACTGTCACTAGATACAAAAACTAGACATGAACATTTTTAGTGCCATTATACACCTTGCACAGAGGCTCATATGGCAGGTGATTAAATATTTGCTGAAAGAAAGTGAATTTAAAAATGTATATGCTTTATGTAAGAAAAAGTTTTATTTTTATAAGAAGCTAGAAAAGAAAATGAAAAAGCTGAAGAAATTATATATGAAGATACTACATGTAAAGAAACCATAGGAATAGCCTCTATATCCTACTGTTGGCTGGTTCAAAAGCTCAAACGGGCCTCAGGTTATAACATATCGTGTAAGTCCTCCTCCCCGAACCTCTGATAGCCTCCGGCAATGTCGTAAAATATTCAGTATCACATGAAACCTCTTGTCAGCTTTCAAAGCTGTGAACTCCTTTATGTCAGCTTCCACTATAAAATATTGACCTGAAAATAAAGATATTAGTGCTAATTTTTATAAGGACAACTTTCAAGATGAGTCTTTAATGCATTACCTTATGAATATGAATGGCATTAATTATTTTTATCATTATCCAACCAAAGTGAGAACTGGTATTCTTGCTAAAATAATAATTACGCTTTCAACTGAAGTTGAAATCAAACATTCAACATAATGTTTACTGTAACATTTCAGAAATGTAGTCTTGCTTATTGATCACTAGCTGTCTGTTGGTATCTTTTGAAAAATTCACTTTTCAAGAGGCAATATGGTATAGTGGTTAAGAGAATGGAACCCTCAGCACCTCCATCACTTAACTAGCTAGCCTTAGGCAAGTCATTAAGCTCTCTTTGCCGAGTCTGAAAAATGGGGGTAAGAACAGTGTGTACCTCATAAGGATGCTGTGAGGATCAAAGCTCTCAGTACACTATGTGGCATATAGTAAGTGCCACATAAGCATGCCTGTTATCATTACTATTCTAATTCTGAACACACTGGGTATAGTTTCATAGCAGACTCTAAAGCAGTGTTTTCCAGCCTTGGCACTACAAACATCTGGGGCTAGGTAATTCTTTCATGTGTGACTTGTCCTGCGTAGCAAAAGGCACTTCAGCAGCACCCCTGGCCTCTATCCACTAGATGCCAGTAGCACCCCAACCCCTGTTGGAACAACCAAAGCTGTCTCCAGAGATTGCCAAATGTTTGGGGAAATCACCTCTGGGTGAGAACTACCTACCTAGATTTAGAATTTTCTAGAATTAGTTTTCTCATGATTTAGTTACACTTGAAACAGGTGACAAGTACACACATATATATATATGCTATCGTTTTACCTTTGGTATCCTTCGTTTCTTCATCAATAAATCTGTGATAGAGATTTCTGGCCACAGAATTTATGGACTTTTTTGGCTGATGTAAGATCTTATATTTACTAACAACTGCCTTGTTGATTTCTTTAATAACATCATTAATTTGACAATAGGTTAAACGAGATTTCATGTACCTGTAAATATATGATTAGTTTTTTAAAGAATCATTATACAAAATTATTTTCTTTACAGAACATTAATACATTTTATACAGTTGCAAAGCTATTAGTACTTATTTTAAAAATTTTATATCAATTTCAATATACACCAGATATGCCTCAACAGCTGAAAATTGAATAAAGACCACAATATATTAGTACCTGTCTTCCCTAGTTATATCTGGATGCATTAATCTCTTATCTTCCACCAGCAAATTAATATTATAACCTAAAATAAGTTCTCAAGTTCTCATTCAAATGGGCTGATTAGTTACAAGACAGCTTATTCAAACATTTTTAAATATGAACATGGGAAAGGAAAATCTAAATATTAGTAAGTTATATAACTCATACCACTCCAGTTTTCTGCTAAAACTTGTGTTCAGAAAGACAGAGAAAAAAAGAGGAGGAGGAGGAGGAGGGAATGAGGAATGATGACAAAAGAAACCACAACAAAGATGATGAGGCAGCTCAGGACAAGGATGCCCCGGTGACGCAGGGGCCGCAGAGACGGGGCTCTGGGTACAGGGCAGGGGGAGGGCAGAGGAGAGCCGGTGTGCAGCCGGACTCTTTCCTCTTCACCGGCTCACATCTCCTTCCAGCGCGGGCTCTTTCACTCTAAATGCTACTCTTTCCATCCGTATCTCCCTCTCGCCCATCACTCCCTCTTCCAGTCACTATTGAGTCCTAGACTATAAAAATAGGAGACTTTCTATTTGGAATGGTCTGTACAACCAAAAAAGGAACGATGTGCCTCAATTTTTCCCTTTAACAAACTGTGGATTAGTTATGTGAAACTCTGCCTCTCCCTTCCATTCAAAGGGGCAGTTTTCTAATCAAAACTTCCTTAATATAAAGTAAGATATAAATATGTTAAAAGGAAAATGTCCATATTGACCAAAACCATTCAATTTATCATTCTTTTCTAAATTCATTCTTTGCTGCTCTGCTTTTTCTAACTATAATTTTCAGAAACTTAATACCACAGCTCTCTACATGCAATTCCTTTAAATCCTCTGAACTGTTGCCTTCGTTTCCTCAATGCCCATCCCCACCTCTGCCAGTGTTATTCACTTTAATTCCACAATGGTATTAATTTTTAAGGTAAATAAATAAAAGCCCCCTGCTTAGAATACATTCTTCCTCATCCTAATCTAAATTCTCTCATTCATAAAATAACCCCGTGTTTAAAAGTGAATAATCTGCCATGACTAATCTCCTTCCTATATCTCTTCATAGAAACATTTCCTAAAATCTCTTCTACTCTACTATTCCTCACAGACATTTGCTCTTCCCTTTAGCTCAGCTGATGAGTAACAACAATTTGAAAAACTGAATAGTATCAAACAGAATTTTCATGAAAATAAAGAAAGGAAATAATTGAGTAACAACAACAAAAAGATTAAAGAGAAATGTCAGCCTCATTAGTCTCAGAATTGTGGAATAGCCAGTTATTTTTCAAGTGGCTAATGAGCATATGGAAAGGTGCTCGGCATCGTATGTCATTAGGAAACTGAAAACTAAAACAAGATACCATTAAATACCTGTTAGAATAGCTAAAACAGAAAAAGCTGACGAAACTAAATGTTGCCCAGGATATCAATCAACTGGAACATTCATTAACTGCTGGTGGGGATGAAAATGGCACAGTTACTGGAAGACAGTCTGGCAGTTTCTTACAAAGAACATACTCTTACCACATAATCCAGCAATTACACTGCTAGGTATTTACCCAAATGAACTGAAAACTTAGGTCCACATAAAAACATGCACACAGCTGTTTACAGTAGCACTGTTCACAACTGCCTAAAACTGCAAGCAACCAAGATGTCCTTTAACAGGTGAATGCACAAACTGTGGTACACCCAGACACTGGAATATTAGTCAGCAATAAAAAAAAGAACTATTTAAGCCATAGAAAAGACACGAGAAGAATCTTAAATGCATATTACTAAGTACAAATGAGTAAGTGGCAAGAAGCCAGTCTGAAAAGGCTACATAGTACAAAATTCCAACTATATGGCATTCTGGAAAAGGCAAAACTATAGAGACAGTAAAAAGATTAGTGGTTGCCTGGGGCACAGGGGAGAGATGAATAGGAGGAGCACACAGGAATTTTTTTAAGGCAGTAAAACTGTTTTGTATGACATTATAATCGTGGACACATGTCATCATGCATTTGCCAAAATCCACAGACTGTCCAACACAAAGAGTGAACCTTACTGTAAAACGTGGACTTTAGTTAATAATGTCACTATATGGGTTCATCAATTTTAACAAATGTACCACACCAATGCAAGATGTTAATAACAGGGAAAGCTGTTTTCAGGTATGGGAACACTCTATTATCTGCTCAACTTTTCTATAAATCTAAAACTGTTCTAACAAATAAAGTTTATTAGTTGAAAACCAAAGAATGAAAACAGAAACTGGTATGGACAACTCTCAGAGAAGTAAAATCATCATGCTCTTTGCCCCAAGAATTTTCCTCTGAGGAATCTCATCTCAAGGAAATAAATAATTACAATAGACTTGTCTAAAACAAATTTCACTGTGCCACTATTGAGAACATTGAAATCAACCCAAATATTTAATAAGAGAATGTTTAGACAACTTATATGCTAACTACATGATGAAATATACAACCATGAAAATACAAATTTATAATAATGATGGCAAAATAATAAATTGTATTTATAGTATAACTACACTGTTATAATAACCATCAGAAACAACCTGTTATATATGAGAAATTAAATAAAATCTGGAAGGAAATTATCTTATCTGAATGGTGGAATTACAGAAGAGTTATCTTCTGACAACAAACATTTTCTAACATGTACTATCATATGATGAAAAAGTAACAAGAAATACAATATAAAGCCAAGAATTTAAGCAAAGCCCTGGAATTATGAGAGTTTACAAACATGGATTTCCATAACTGGTTCCCCATTATTGCTATCTGTAAAGAACAAAGGCAACTTTCCTGTATTCTCTTCAGTAACCCAGGACCAGAAATACAGCACAGATTCAAGCAAGCATGTGGTGTAAGGGACAAATGGAAACCAAACAAATGTAGCATTCTCTAATTCTCAAATCTATACAACATGCCTTCTTTAACATTACAACAAAACTTAAGGCTACTTCTAAAAAGTAACTGGATAAATCTGTGTCACAGAATTGTTCCTGGAGAGGACTCAGCAATAAACGGTCCATCTCCAGATCACTCTATGGAAAGAGGTTTTACAACTAAATAAAAATTATGGCTTTAATCATCTTCAATAAATGACTTCCTACATTTTCATAATACAGTATAAAACTATTTTAGAAGAGATCAATATTTGAACACAGCATATTATGAATATAATCAAGCTTTGTAATTTAAACAGTCATGTATGTTGATTATTAAAGAGTTGAACATTTAAAATTATCTTAAATACTTACGCAGGAATGCCATTAAACTCATCAGATGTTATAAATGACATTTCTTTAATAGCTCTTTGTTCTTTTGGGGGCTTCTTTGTGGGTGGGGGTTCCTCACTTTTGCCTGGTTCTTCAGGGTCATGATCTGATACATTAACGCTACAGAATAGAGATGCACAGACATCTAGGTAATCATCAGAATTTGCAGCATGCTACAAAAGTTTTCCCAATTGAGTAAGTTTCAAACATATGACTCATCCTGTTATAATTTTACAGCCAGTATTTTTCTCTATATCTACCCCTTTTATTCAGGAAGATCTAAATAGTGAAGAGAACAATGAAAACTTAAGACCTTAAATTTTCAGTAATATAATTGTACTTACATACCCACAACATGGTGTACATAGTACATATGATAATATCTTTGACACCTATCCCACTGGCTCCTCAAAGTCAGTATATATAAAGGTGAATTTATCTTAACCTCTGAACATCTTCTCTTCCTGACTTCCTATTTCTGGACATGGAAACATCAATCATTGTATACTTTTATTTTTCTAATTTATCTTTTGATTGACTATCAGTTCCTGTTTGTTGCAGACTCATTTTAGTTGCCAGCAATGAACACAGATCACCCTTGCCCAATTTTTGGAGTTAGCAGATAGATCAAGGATGCTACTAAATGTCCTCGTCTCCCAGCAAAAATGATCTGGCCTAAAACATCAATAGAGCTCAAGTTAACAAACTCTGCTCTAAGGGAAAGAAATGAGGAAAAGTGGGAAGAGAGCCTGACGGAGACTCACCCTTGGGAAAAAGGGGCTCCAAGGCAGTGGAGTAAGAAAACTGGTGAAGATAGGGAAACATTCTTTCCAGTGTAAGTGACAAAAAAGTAACAAATCTAACATAATCACTAATAAAACTGCAAGTACCTGAAAAAGCAAAAAGATGTGAGGTGTTCGTCTTAATAGTTTTATAAATCCAGAAAGCAGGAATAATTAAAAATACACTTACAAATTCTGGGTTACTGTTACTTGAGGCAAATAGGGAGGAATGTTTTCTTTGAGATGTTCCACATCTTTATAATCTTCTTCAAGGGATTCATAGAGTTCCTAAAATTTAAAAAATGCTCAGAAATAAGCATTGGTCCAGGCTGTGTGTTTTTAAGATGTTATAAAGAACATGGAAGACTATGAGTGTTCAGAATGCAGAAGGGGAGAAAAAGCACTGAAGGCAGTATTTTTAA
Organism: Manis javanica; assembly: GCF_040802235.1. Taxonomy (NCBI): domain Eukaryota; kingdom Metazoa; phylum Chordata; class Mammalia; order Pholidota; family Manidae; genus Manis; species Manis javanica. Next base: position 103,992,913 of record NC_133164.1, on the reverse strand, counting down.
CAGTGCCCTTTGGTTTCTGAAGCTTTTTAGATGGCAATAGAGTATTTTTCTCCACTGGATTTTTTTCAGAGAGCAATTCTTATAATCACATTGTAACAGACCAAGTTGACATTTGTCTTTCTAAAATACTCTAACCTTGGGAAGTAACTTAAAAAGAAATACTGGAAGATTAATGTTTGTCACTCTTGTAAATTGCTTTTGTTGACTTAGCAAATACTCCTCCTCAGTGTCATTTGTATAACAGCACCAGAGTGATAATGCATGCCTAGAATGCAAGTATGAGATGCAGTTCAGAATGACTTCTATTGCTGACATGCATATATGCCAGTTTAATGAATATTTCTACTGGATCATAATTGCTTGTTTAGGTTTTACGTTGTCTTAACTTTCACTAGAATTTCAGGCTATGAACTTATGTAAATTTAACAAGAAAAATATTGTACCTTTGAATTCTTGTCATCTGACTCTCAATCATAATATGAACAAAAATTCCAAATAGCCTTCAATTCTGAGTTGAGCATTCTCTAGGCCCACATCTAACCTTGGGCATTCTTGGGCAGGTTAGAATTGAGACCAATATTGGTTTCTATTTTGAATTTATATGATATCTTTCTTTAAAAGAGCTGAATGATGTTCACAGATAGTAATTTCAACTAATAGGATAGGCATAATCATGCTCATTCCTACAGTTGAAAAATATTTACAGACTTCAAGGATTATAAGCCTGAAAGGGACAGTAGAAGTCACCTTGTCCAATCCCACTGAAAACATCAATGGCGCTAACGGCACGAGTTAATTATGATACAGCCTGAGTTATTTTCCCAACAGGTAGTATACAAACTCTATTAGCTGAATTCAATTAGAAGGCTTATTTAGAACAAAATGTGTGGGTGAATGAGGCTCATGTTTTTCTTTACTTGAGAATCCTTATATTAAATTTTATAGAAATAGAGAAATGCAGAATAGACCTATGAAACAGTTCAGTGTGACCCAATATTTTCCAAATGAGGATCTTGATACCCCAAGAAGTAAAATGACTTTCTCAAGGTGGCAGAGGGTACAAAGGGCAACCAGGGATAGATTCCACATCTCCTCCCCCTAAAGCCGGTGTTCCCTCCACGCTGCTCTACAAGGATGTATTTGTTTAAATTAAACCTTCCAAGAATTATTTAGGAGATCTTCCTTTTCAGTATAAGTTAATTCCATTGGCTACCAGCATGAAGAAATATCTTTGGAGCTTTACAGTCCTTTATACTAAGAAAATAAAATGTAAATGGCACTATCTACCATTAATAATAATTTACAAAGCTAAGAACATTGTGAACTTAAAGAATCCTTAAGAATTCCCTGGGGATCATGGAGTTTGTATTTAATGCCTTTTTATTATTTTTCTTCATTATAGAAAAGCATTACCTTGAGTGAACTGTTGGTTTGTTCTTGATACTGAATTTCAAGTTCCAACTTATTTAGAAGGTCATTTACTACAATGATCTCATCTCCTATTTTATTTAACATAGTCTTCAAGGTAGGTTCTTGACCTATTAATAAACAAAGATGAAATGATAAATAAAATGTATGGAAAAGCAATAATACATGTAGCCAACTGAACTCTTGGAACAGAGTGTTACCACAGAGGGACATCAGGGGGTAGAGAAAGGATTAGTGTTTCCATCCCTAGGACCTGACTTCATAGCTAATCTTAAGACCTCATTTCTAAATAGTATGGAAGAGAAGGGAGAGGTAAGTACAAAGTGTTTCTGGCAAATTCTGCCTTTATATTAGAACATCTAGAAATGCTGGACAAAATAAACACCCTTCTGCAGGCATAGCTGAGCTTTCATGAGAATAAGGTAAATCCCCAAGGGCTCAAACACGGACAGAGAAGCACAGACCAGGCAGTACATGTAAACTGATGCTGCAGCAGCCCGCATCTGGGAGGTGGGGAGGAAAGCTGGACAGAGGAGGTGGTCAGTCTCAGCAACCTCAAGCATCTGGTGTTAATCGGGACAAGAGCCAAGGCTTTGAGACTTCAAATCACCGGGCATTGGAAGTGAGAATCCCAAATGAGGCCAAGACCCTTCTTTACTGGATGTATCTTCAGTGAAAGTGCAAACCTCAAAATTCCTAAAAATTGCCAGGGAGACAAGCTTATCTCTTGGATTGGTCCTCTGGTGTGGGTGTTAGGTGGGGGACAGTTCCTGTTCAGAATCTGTCTAACAGAAGTTTGGGATTCACCTGGGTTTAGGATTCATATTTATACTATTCACACTATTCATGATCCCTAAGCAGAAAAAAAGGTAACATAAAAAGTGGCAGGCTTGAGTTTCAAGATGGTGGCATGAGAGGTGAGATGGAGAACTCCTCCCAAATCCACAAATACTATGAAAATATAGTTAATTAACACAACTAACCCTAAAACAGCAACAAGAAAGAAGGCTGAACTAGACTGCATGTAGATCTCACTAAAGAGCAGACCTCATGAAACAGGGTAACAGACAAAAGCCTTAATCCAGTGGGACCCAGGCGCTTCCCCACCCCAGCTCACCGGCGGGAGGAAGAGAAACGGAGTGGGGAGGGAGTGGAAGCCTAGAACTGCTGAACACCTAGTGCTGGAGATTTGCTTTGTGAGCAGAAACCGACATTGTGTGGTGCTCTGGATGTTGGGGAGCTCAGATAGGCGGAGTGCTTGAGAGACTGAGATTCCGACCGTTTGTGGGGGAGGGGATCCACATCTGACAGCTCTGTGTCAGAGGAAAGGCCGGCAGTCTGAGAGGCTTCCTAGCACCAAGAGGGCTTGCTGCACAGGGGAGAGGAGAGCTGGACAAGGTTGTCTGGGTGTGCTCTGCACAGCTGGTAGGGAACTTTGAGGAGCTTCAGGTGCTCCATCCCCCTGGCTGCCTACTCAGCTCTGAGGCCCCCCACTGTGACACACAGCCTGCTGCGCCTTCCTCCTAGCCTGCTGGCACTAGGTCGCAAACCGGCAGTCACTGTGCTGGTGTCAGCTAGCCAGAGAGAGGCCCCACCTACAACAGCTAGAGACGCAAAGCACAAAGGCTTACACCTGTGTGCTTGGCTCACTGGCTCTGACACTGGAGACAGGCAGCACAGACAGGACCCAGGAAACAGATCTTTCCTTCCCCCAGGCACCAGCTCCGCTCTCCTATGACCCCCAACCTCACTCTAGGGGTGGAGCAGCTCCAGAGACTGGAGCTTCTGGGCACTAGTGGGCACCACACAGAAATATGAAACGTCAAAAGAACATGGTTCAGACCAAAATCTCACAAACCCCAGAAAAAGGCCCAAATGAAACTGAACTCACCAATCTTCCTGAAAGATTTATTCCAGGGATTCAAGGACGGTAAAACATTCGAAAATCCATCAACATCATCCACCACATCAACAAAAAGAAAGACAAAAACCACACGATCATCTCCATAGATGCTGAAAAAGCATTTGTCAAAATTCAACATCCATTTATGATAAAAACTATCCACAAAATGGGTATAGAGGGCAAGTACCTCAACATAATAAAGGCCATATATGGCAAACCCACAGCCAACATTATACTTAACAGCAAGAAGCTGAAAGCTTTTTCCTTTAAGATCTGGAACAAGACAAGGATGCCCACTCTCCCCACTTCTATTCAACATAGTACTGGGGGTCCTAGCCATGGCAATCAGACAAAACAAAGAAATACAAGGCATCCAGATTGGCAAGGAAGAAGTTAAACTGTCCCTGTTTGCAGATGACATGATATTGTACATAAAACACCCTAAAGAATCCACTCCAAAACTACTAGATCTAATATCTGAATGCAGCAAAGTTGCAGGATACAAAATTAATACACAGAAATCTGCTGCAATGAACTAGCAGAAAGAGAAATCAGGAAAACAATCCCATTCACAATTGCATCAAAAAGAATAAAATACCTAGGAATAAACCTAAACAAGGAAGTAAAAGACCTATACCCTGAAAACTACAAGACGCTCTTAAGAGAAATTAAAGAGGACACTAATAAATGGAAATTCATCCCATGCTCTGGGCTAGGAAGAATTAATATTGTCAAAATGTCCATCCTGCCTAAAGCAATCTACAGATTCAATGCAATCCCTATCAAAATACCTAAAGCATTCTTCAATGAACTGGAGCAAATAGTTCTAAAATTCTTATGGAACAACAAAAGACTCCGAATAGCCAAAGCAATCCTGAGAAGGAAGAATAAAGTGGGGGGAATTACGCTCCCTGACTTCAAGCTCTACTACAAAGTCACAGTAATCAAGACAATTTGGTACTGGCACAAGAACAGACCCATAGACCAGTGCAACAGAATAGAGAGCGCAGATATAAACCCAAGCATATATGGTGAATTAATATACGATAAAGGAGCCATGGATATACAATGGGGAAATGACAGCCTCTTCACCAGCTGGTGTTGGCCAAACTGGACAGCTACATGTAAGAGAATGAAATTGGATTATTGTCTAACCCCATACACAAAAGTAAACTCAAAATGGATCAAAGACCTGAATGTAAGTTATGAAACCATAAAACTCTCAGAAAAAAATATAGGCAAAAATCTCTGGGACATAAACATGAGCAACTTCTTCATGAACATATCTCCCCAGGCAAGGGAAACAAAAGCAAAAATGAACAAGTGGGACTATATTAAACTAAAAAGCTTCTGTACAGCAAAGGACACCATCAGTAGAACAAAAAGACATCCTACAGTATGGGAGAATATATTCATAAATGGCATGTCCGATAAGGGGTTGACATCCAAATTATATAAAGAGCTCACACACCTCAACAAACAAAAAGCAAATAAGCCAATTAAAAAATGGGCAGAGGAGCTGAACAGACAGTTCTCCAAAGATGAAATTCAGATGGCCAACAGGCACATGAAAAGATGTTCCACATCACTAATCATCAGAGAAATGCAAATTAAAATCACAATGACATATCACCTCATACCAGTTAGGATGGCCACCACCCAAAGGACAAACAACAACACATGTTGGCAAAGATGTGGAAAAAGGGGAACCCTCCTACACTGCTGCTGGGAATGTAAACTAGTTTAGCCATTGTGGAAAGCAGTATGGAGGTTCCTCCAAAAACTCAAAATAGAAATACCATTTGACCCAGGAATTCCACTCCTAGGAATTTACCCTATGAATACAGCAGCCCAGTTTGAAAAAGACATATGTACCTCTATGTTTATCACAGCACTATTTACAATAGCCGAGAAATGGAAGCAACCTAAGTGTCCATCAGTAGATGAATGGATAAAGAAGATGTGGTACATATACACAATAGAATATTATTCAGCCATAAGAAGAAAACAAATCCTACCATTTGCAACAACATGGATGGAGCTACAGGGTATTATGCTCAGTGAAATAAGCCAGGTGGAGAAGGACAGGTATCAAATGATTTCACTCATCTGTGGAGTATAGGAACAAGGAAAAAACTGAAGGAACAAAACAGCAGCAGACTCGCAGAACCCAAGAATGTACTAACAGTTACCAAAGGGAAATGGACTAGGGAGGATGGGTGGGAAGGGAGTGATAAGGGGGAAATGGGGGCATTATGATTAGCACATATAATGTAGTCGGAGGGGGACACAGGAAGGGCAGTATATACAGAGAAGACAAGTAATGATTCTATAGCATCTTAGTATGCTGATGGACAGTGACTGCAATGGGGTATGTGGGGGGACTTGATAATAGGGGGAGTCTAGTAATCATAATGTTCAAGTAATTGTACATTAACGATATAAAAAAAAAGTGACAGGCTTGTGATGACCCTGGGGTGCCTGACAGAAATGAACACAAGCAGCATGCTGTCATACTCCCAACCTCTCCTTCTGGAACCTCTCTTTAGCTTCAGAGATTTGAGGATGGGAAAACCAGTCTCCTCATCCTTAGAGAAAAAAAAAACTAATAATAAACAATATTCAAAGAGCAGATCAAAAGCACAAATGAAAAACTAGCCTTCTAATCAAATCTTTCCATCTTCACTTCTAGTCACCAAACAATGAAATTACACATAAGTAAAAGCACTGTTTGACCAAATCCGCACATTGAAGAAGCCGTAGAGTGAAATGGCTAGAAGCTCCAGGCCTACAGTCAGAGACACCACTACCTACCTCAAGGTTACTGGAATAAGTGAAAAAGTACATATAAATCGGGTTTAGCACTGTATCTGCAACACTGTAAAGCACTCAGTAAAGGCTACCTACTATTCAGCATCAAAATGAGAAGCTGTATATTAATTCTAACAGAGAATTGCTAATTGCATTTTCACTAAGTTAATAACAACTAAAACAAATTGATAAGTAAATGAGAGTATTGCTATCTCTACTGAGATAAATTTCAGGGGGTTAAATAACTAGTACTAGATAACTGGCATCTCAAATAACTATTAGTCACCTAAATTTTAGGGTCTCATTTGCTGATTTGTAGTAATATAATCAATTTAAGCCAATCCACTACTTTTGATAGTAGGGATCTAGTAAATTATAGCAGCCATATGGCAAACAAATTACTGGGCTTTATGAAATAGGCTATGGAACCAGACAAATTATTATTGCCACATACAAATAAGTTACTCTATGTGCAGTAATCTAATAGGTCAGACTGCTTCAGGTAGACCTTCTGCTTTGGTGGGATCATTTGAATTCACGGTTTGATAGTTTTACAGATCTCCAAATTATACCCGTGTATCCAACACTCATCATGCCCTCAGACAGAGAATCTAACTAAGACTAATTATTAAAAATTTAAATGTCCTTTTAGTATTTATCAATAAAAGTGGCATAGAAGTAGTACTAGACTGGAAATCAAGACAGAAAAACTATAGTCCTAACTGATTACCTCTGAGCTGAGGGACCTGGGCAAACCACTTGACTTCTGAGAGTCATGGGTGAAATGTGGGGTCTGGAGAAGATGAATCCAGATAAAGTTGAACCTTCAGCTTTAACTTTCTACAGAGAATGGGAGCCATGAACTACAAAATGTATGATGCTCCTTTATTAGAGGCTCTCAACAAGAGATGGGGAACACCAAAGTCCCTAGGAGGACATGTATAATTTGAAAGGGTATTCTAAGACTACAATTTCATAGTTGAAAATTTTTTAAAAATGACTAATTCCTAACATAAACCACAGTAAAGTTCAACATGATCTTCCCAGAAAATGAAATTCTATCAATAAATCTTTAGCTCTGATACATAGGGCTGGGGAGCACATCATTTTTGTAAACAACATTTTCCCAGACTTGATAAGGATCATCTATGTCTGTACTTTCATTGCATCATCTTCTTTCAGCACTTCAAAATATTTTGGAAGACAATTATCTCTACAACCACAAGTGCCACATAACCATCAAATCTCAGTATAGTGCCTTGTGTGTCTCTGAAAAACTTAAGTAAATAAATCTAACATTCTAGTTCATTGTTCAATGTAACTTACATTTTAGTATCCTTTGCAATATTCAAAATACTGATGCTGAAGTGCTTTAAAAATCACTATCAGAAACTTAAAGTTACCAACGGTACATTCACTTAACCAGGCATAAGGTATTCAAAGTGGAACAATAATCAAAATGCATTGCGTAGGTACAGTCGGTAGAATCTGTTCTACTTACCACAGTTTCTTAATGACAGCATTTTTTTAATATTGCCAATCTTTTCATTAATATGAGAGCATAATTGTTCTAGATCTGGGGAGGACATCCTTTAAGCCTGTGAAAGAAAAGATACACACGCATTTACAAAAAAAGAAAAGCCAAATTTCAGTTCACTTTCAAAATTCAAGAATGCTTAATACCCAGTAAATCACATCTTGAAAGGAAAATACAAAAACTCAAGAGCAATTTCTTTTGATTGTACAAAATTCAGTTTGTAAGCAAAGTCCAGTACTGATTTGTTTTAGAACTTCCTGTAGGCAGTGCGTCCAAACCAGGCTGCAGGGGATAAGCCTGCGTCATTTTTTTAAGGAAATAAATTAACTATTTATAAAGACATTGATATTTTCTTCAAACACGCAAAATACACTGACTTCTAAGGAAAAAGACAATTTAAGTGCAAAGAAAGGGGGCCAGGTAAGCATTCTCCTATGCTGCGGGCGATTGGGGACTAGGGTGAGGAAGGGGGCCGAGGCAGCGGAAGATCTAAAGCACCCATTAAAGCCGACCGAGCGGAAGTTCCATTCCCGCTCCTCCGCCCCGCGCGGCCGCGCGCCCCCCTTCCCACCCAGGGCGGAATGCCCAACTCCGGACTTCAGCCTCGCGCGGATCCGGGAGCACAGGGTCCACTCGCCTTCGACCGCCAGCAGCGGACACCAGCCTCTCGGCCGAAGGATGACGCGCGACTCCGTGAGCGAAATTCAAACTGCCCGCCAGCACTCAGCGCCGCGCAGGCGCACATCGGAACTCTTCGGCGACTGCGCGCGTCCCCGCGTTATCCGGGGCCTCGGCTGGGCGGAGCCGGGGTGGGGAAGAGGCCGGGCTCGGTGGGCTTGGGCTGGGAAATCTTCCGCGGCTGCTGGCAGTCCTGCTCCGGGTCCCCGACCGCCGCTCAGCCGGAGTCAATGGCGCTCCCAGGATCCAATGGCGAGCTAAAACAGCGGGTATCCAAATTGGCTGCACATTGGAATCACCGAAGGCAGCTCTTACAGATTCCAATGGCTAGACTGTACCCCGAATCGTTGAAATCAGGCACTCTGGACGTGGGGCCCAAGCCTTAATGTTTTTAAAAACACCGCAGGTAGTTCCAGAAAGCAGCCAAGTTCGTGAACTAAAACACAGGAAATCATTCTTCGTGGAGTTTACAGCCTCTGTAAGGAAAAATGCAAATTTAAAACAAAAAAGTGTGTGTTGTAGGGCGGGGGGTGGCCGCCCTGAGCTGGTGCGGGAGCTCCACAGTCATCAGGTATCCAGGTTCCTTCCATCTTGTGCTGCTGTCACATCAGGTATTCTTGTCTTCAGGTTGCCTGTGGTGGAAGATGACCCTGCCAGTGCCTGCCTTGGGTCTTTGTCCCAAGCAACAGAAAAGATGAGGTAAGGGTAACAGACTTACCTACCTACTGAGCCAACACCTTTAAAGAGTTTTCCTGGAAGCCACACCCCATGGCTTCTACCTGCTTTTCACTGGTCACTCATATCTGCAAGGGAATCTGAAAAAAGTAAATCATTAAAAAAAATCTAATCTGAACAGTTACATCGCATCCTCAGCAATATAGGGGTTCTTTTTGTAAAAGAAGAACAAGGGCATAGATTCTGGGCAGGTGAATGGCAGCCTTGGCCATTTCTCCTTGTTTTTTTTTAAGGAAATCTTTCATTATGGAAAATTGCAAGCATAAAGTTAGAATAGTGTGATGAGCCCCATGCTTGACCCATTACCAATCTTCAACCATTATTTGTTGCAAATCTTGTTCATCTCCATGCTTTGTCTCCTCCTCTCACTCCTTGCCTACTGGAATATTTCAAAGTAAATCTCAAACATTGTATTTTTTCATCCAAAAGTATTTCCATATTTATCTCCAAATGATAAAAACTCTTTAAAAATTATCACATGTAAATATTTTAACAGCTATTCCTGAATAAAAAAATATCCAATGTTCAATTTCCCTTGATTGTATCATAAAAGGGTTTATATTAAAAACTTGGTTTGTTTGATGCAGAATCCAAATCAAATTTACATATTGTTATTTGGTTGATAACATTTTTCAAACCTCTTTTAATCTCCAAACACCTGCTTATTTAGACTTTAGAAAGGTATAGAGGCTATTTCTATAGTTTCTTTAGATATATAATGTCCTTAGTGTTTTCTTTTTCTTTCCTAGTTTCTTGTAAAAATAAAACTTTATTGAATTCCTCTAGCAGGAACAAAGCCTTTCATTGTAGGACTAGATATAAGGCTTAAAATATAAATATTCTAGGAAAAATAATACAATAACAGAAATTTACCCTGTACCATCAAGGACAAACATTACAGATTATTTCGCTGAAAAAATAAAAAGGAAGAAGAAAGCATAAAGGTACTGAATGCAAGAGCAAAGGGAGAAAATGTGGAAAAAATATAAAAATCATCAATTAGATCACACTGCCTACTTTATATTATTCTCTAGGACTGGTTTATTTGTCAGGACTCCTTCAATTGCAATGACAGGAACTCGATCCAAACTGACTTAAGAAAAAGGGACTTTATTTGGCTTATAAAACCGGTGTGTGTGTGTGTGTGTGTGTGTGTGTGTGTGTGTGTGTGTGTGTGTGTTCTTCAGGTACAACTGAACTAAGGTACTCAAACATACTATTAGGAAACCGTCTCCATCTGTGAGTTCTGCATTTCTCTGTGTTCATTACATCCTCAGGCAGGCTTAGCCCCATGGTGACCTCTGGTACCACCAGACTTAGACCATTAAGGGTAAGCAGTTCTCACTTTCCTAAGAGACTTAGCAAAAGCCCTAGGATTACATCTCATTGGCCTGACTTGGGTGATCTGCCCATTCCTGAACCAATATTTACAGGGTGGAATGGTCTGATTGGCTAGCCACCTTGGACCTGGGGACCAGGTCAGCCGTACCCAAAACATGAGCTCTGGGAGTAGGACGGAGGTGGTTTCTTAAGGGAAAATCTAGCTGCTTTTATGAGACAATGGGGAGAGGGAGATGTACTGGAGGCATATAAAAATGAAACAAAAACAAACTGATTCCTTTAGTGTTGTAACCACATATATACAAAAGTGAAAAGTACAAGTGTAAGAAATTACTGAAATGTTCCTTGCAGAAGTACGAGCAAGAGTAAAAGTAAGATGAACTCTAATCCTCAAGGAAAAATAGTAATAACACTTATTGAGGACTTACTCTAATTCAGGTATTTTACTTAACCAGTTTAGTCTTTGTAGTAAACTGATGAATACTTACTTACAATCATGAATTGCACTTTACAGAAGAAGAAACTGAAGCTTATAATTAAATTGCTCAAGTCAATAAATGGCAAAGTGGGTCCCTGACTTCAGAGCCTGTCCTCTTTATCTTGATCCTCTGCCGCCTCCTAGGATCAAGGAGTCATTTGCTCCCATGCTTTGTGTTTCTGAACCTAAAGAATTCTGTAATTGTTTAATTCCTTCACGTCACATTACCACAGAACAATTCTAGATTGTTTATGAATTCCAAGTTTTTGCTACCCAACTGACTTTGATAGAAAATACTCTATCCACACTTGTAGTACTTTTCTTTGTCTTCTGCTTGCAGCTGGGTGTCAAGTATAGCTTCTGGATGTACCCAAGTCAGTATTGACCAAGGGCCCTATTGTACAATAGGATCAGGATCTGTCTAATAGCAACAGGACTCTGCATTTCTGGACAGCTTCAGAAATAATTATTTCTGTGGTTTTGTTCAATGACTAGTGGCCAGCTGGTCCAATAAGTTTGAGGATAGCTTTCTGATGCTGACAGATGTTCCTTTCAGAAAAGGGGAAGCCTATTCTAAGAGATGGAGCATATTCTGAGATGCCTCAATGATCATGTGGGATGGGTCTGACCCTTAGGGGAATTATCACATCCAAGGCAGATTATGTTTTTACATTTCCTACTAAATTACATTCCTTTGGCTTATTTTTAAAAGCCATTATCCAACTGACAAAATTAAAACCCAAGGCATTTACTTGTAATACAATTCCCATAGGGATCACTTCTCAATTCTCATTAGCTGACACAGCAGCCAAGGGGAATCACCCAGAAAATGCAATCCTTTATTTTTACAATGTCCCATATCTAAAATGATTTACAGTTCTGGTGAATTTTTTAAAAACCAGTGAGGAGAGGGAAAAGAAAAAAGCCTTCACTTACCCCTTGTGTTCTTTCTTCATTTTACTGAGCCTTTATTCAGTGTGTACTTTTTTAGTGTTATAGTCAGATCCCCAATTTTATGCCACCAGGCTGCCCTTAACAAAGGCCTAGAGGTATGTAGTATGCTTAGAGGCAGGAAGGGAAGGTCCCCAATATAAAGCGTACTCTCTCTCCCTCTCTCTTGTTCTCTGATATCTAAACCTCCACCCATTAGTGAGACAGAGGAAAATGGAAAAAAATACCAGGAGTCCTTTTTATAGTCCCATCCCAGTTATTAATTGGCTCTGTGAACTTAAAGTGGATGACTTATGAGATTGCTTCCAGCCCAAAGCATTAGGTTCTTTTCTTATGAAATTTATTTCCCCTTCCTGTAGCCTGCTTTTAAAATAAAATATGACCAGTAGCAGATAATAGACTTTTAAGTTAAAAAGGAGAATTAATACTGCCCCACAGATTTTCCCTTCCCCTACTTAACAAAAGTGCACCCAAATAAGTATTTTTTTTTAAAAAACCCTCTCAAAAAAACTTACTAGTAATTGCCAGCAAGAAAAAGAAGATAATGTAGGATAATAAAACCTTAAAAACTGATGTCAAGGAGGAAAACAGAACTTCTTGGAGCAGAGAGTGGAAGAGCATAGCCTGTCTCCTAACCAGCTCACTGCCCCTGAAATCATATTGGAGAGACCAAAAATCTGAGAATTGAAGGAAATCTGAAATTTGCTAACTGAGGGATAGCCTTTCTTTTTTTTCCCTACCCTTGGCCATGTCTCTTTCTCTCTGTCTAATTTGCCATTGAGAAATGACCTAGAGATTGAGAATATCCCCTAAAGAAATGGGCTACTCTTTGAAATTGTGAAAATCAGAACATTGGTTCAAGGCATTTAACAATCAAATCAAATGAAAGAAAAAAAAACAAGATAAAGGGAGGCAGGCAAGAAAGGAAGAAATTATGCAAAGATTAATAAGGAAAGTGACAGGAATGCATAACTAAATAAATAGCAAGAAATTTTTCTACATGAATTATATATACATTAATTAAAAATGGGACCTCAAAAAAGGGAATAAAGAGAAACAGAGGACAGAGATAAAAGGAGAGCATCAGACCTAAATATATAAATTGTTGGTCCAAACAACACCATTACAGAACAAATGCATTGAAGTACAAGTAAAAAGGAATAGAAAAGACACCATAGAAAATCAAGTTAAAATAAAAGCTTAAAGTGATTACAGTACATGCAGTTGGGGAAAAAAAACACAAATACAGAGAAGCCCACAGAAATAGAAGATAGAAATGATCCAACATGAGGATAATTGGTCCTAAATGCAGAGTTCCCCAAAACTTACCAGAAGAATCCAGAAAATGTGACAAATGTGATTACCTAGAAAAAAATACTGAGCCTCTAGATGTGGGTGCACGTTGCTTTCCAGGAAAATTCACTAAGAGACAGTCTACAACTAGAAATATCCAAGTCAAGTTATTCAATGTTGAGGATGAAGAAAGAATTCTTCAAGGATTCAGGTGAAAAGCAAATTGGCTATAATATGGGAAAAAATTCAGGCTGTCTGGCCTGGCCTTAGACAACAGCATATAGCTTTTTCATATATAAAAATAGAAAGAGTTGAACAATAAAAACTCACATACACTTCACTTAAATTCCTCAAATTTTAACATTTTGCAGTATTGTGCTTCCCATATATCTTTATGTATATAGTGGTGGGTTTAAAACTTCACAGATATTATAGTATATTGCAAATCTAGGGAAACCACTAAAATTTTAAAACAAGTATAATTGTTTACTAATAAAAAGTCCTCAACTGAAATCAGAGAGGATAGAAAAGAAGCCTCTGGCAACAAATAGAGGATAGTTACAAACATGGTTAATAGTAACCTAAAAATGTCAATAATTACTTTGAATGTGAGTCACTGATTACACAATTAAAAGACAAAGCTTGTCAAAGTGGATTAAAAAAAAAGACCCTACTATATGCTGTCTATAATAAGACCACGTTCAATATAAGGAATATGATAGATTAAAAAGTAAAGGGGAGAAAGATACACAGTGATAACACCTATGGGTCTTCTGCTGATAGCCTCTACTCCCATTGGCTGGATCCAACTTGAAGCCAGAAGGCAAAGGAGACTCTTGGTAGTCCATAAGGTCAGGCCTTCTGGGTCCAGGGCTGGATGGAAAACCATTGAGAGTGGATCTTGAGAGGCAAGCAGAAGACGGCACATAAACCTAGACTATGGCATTCACATAATGACATACTTTGTGAGATTGGTAAAATATTTCTTAGAACAGGCGTCCATACTTTATATATAAATATTTGAAATAAATTACTGTAAGTTACATAACGATCTTCTATTTGATTGAGACCTCTCATGCATTTAAGGTACTTGAAGCATGTTGGTCTTTACAAACTGAGAAGGTGTCCAGTTTTTGAGGCAAAGAAGAGTAAGGTCTGCCAAATTTTCCATAATCAGTTAATTGTGGAAACAACTACCAATCAGATCTTTGATAAAAGGTCACAGGAAAGCCAGAAAGGAGCATTTGTATTGTGCTAATTTTGCTGAATATATCCCAATTTCTTGGAACCCAGATCTTTTTCTTGCTTACCTTCTGAAAGTTCTCTTTCTTAACGAAAACTTAGCAGTAAAAAGGAAAACTCAGAATTTAATTTTATTAACTGTCATTATGATGTCGAAGTCTATAAAATGAGGTAATTTCCATGCTTTGGAAAACCTCTGTCTGTGTGGACATGACCAAGCACACTGAAGTACATTCTGTATAAGAGAGTTCAGTTATAAATACTGTGCAAGCTTTATATGGTATAAAGCTAAATTGATAGTAACTCATATATTTCAAAGATGCTTATAATAAATTGCAAGATTTCAGCTCTTTACATCATAGAGTTATCAAACATTAGAATACACTAAAGATTTACTGCATTCCCCAAACCTCCAAATAAACTTCCCAGACAATCTAGGAAATGTCAAATTACATCAGGAAATCTCTCACATAATGTTGCGATGCTGTTACAGCAGAGGGGATAAACCCAAGCACAGCAGATTTACCTACCCAGTTGCTATTGATACTTGAAAGAAGCTGAGGCCTCCCAGAAGGAGTGTGAACTGCAGAAAGCTCTTCCCACCCCTCTCCCCACCATGAGCCTGGCCACACTCATAGGGAACAGCCCAATCATGCCAGCTCATGTGCACTCATACCACTGTGGTGCTTAGAGCAGCAAGGCTCAGCCCCAGCCCCCATCCCACCATGTACAGCTTAAGGGTTGCATGCACATTCTGCAGTCGAGTGGCTCAGCTCTCCCTCACCAGACATCAGCGAAGCTGCTTCCAGGACCTTCATTAGCTCAGATTTCCCCTCTGCCTTTTCCCTTATATCCAGAATGGGTGCCTACACCCCACTGCCAGACCATGTACCTCCCCTCAATGCCTGGATGCACCTGTTCACCTCCCCTCCCTACTCCACACAGTGCATTTCTACATTATCTGTCCAGTTGTTTGTCTGAACCCAGACCTCCCCACCACCCATTGTGCTTCATGGGTCTTGCCTAGTTCTTGGTCCTGACCCTCTGTTCCAACCTGGCCCACTGCCATCCATGGCAGCTTTGAAGTTGGTAACAGCATCTTTCTTCCTGTTGATCAACTTACACTTTGTTACTGTTTGCCAAAGTAGAATCAGAATTGTGATTCAGCTGAGAGGAGGGCAGCCAATCAGGGAAGCAGGACAGAATGGTCAGGATTGAGCTCAGTGATCACCCTAAGCCTCAAGACTCCCTTTCTGAAATGCTGAAATTGATGCCCAGACCCCTTAGCATGATGCACAAGTCCACCCTTGATCTGGCCCAGCCTACCTCCTCAGCTTCATCTCCCAGTACCTCTTACCTGGAAATTTATCCCAGCAGCCTGTAGGGATGACCCCTGCAAAGACACAAAAACCCTGCCAGCCCACGCCTCTACATCTTCATTCATGATGTTCTTCTGTCTTTATTCCTCTTTATTTTCCATCCCAGTCATTTCCATTCATTTTTCAAAATTCAGCCAATGAGTCTTCTCCCATTTGAAACTGTCCTTGGTTCCTCCTTCTTGGAGGTTTCCCTGCAAATTTCCTTCAGCAAATCTGATTCAGTTGGTTTAGGGGTGGGGTCCAGGATTAGAAATTTTTTTCATTCCTCAGAGAATTCTAATGTGCATCAACATTGAAAACTATTTGGGGGTCAAAAAAGGAAGATGGGAAGAAATAAGGAGGTAGGGTTTTGGAGGTGTCACCTTGAGGAGGACTGGTCTCTTTCTGATACGGAACCTCAGGAGGTATTATGGGTTGAATGGGCACTGCCTCCTCCCCTCCAATTAGTCAGTTGTAGTCCTCATCCCACTGCCTCAGAATGTGACCTGATTTGGAGATAGGATCTTTACAGAGGGAATCAGGGTAAACTTAGGTCATTAGGTGGGCACTAACCCAATGACTGGTGTCTTCATTAAAAGGGGAAATTAGGACACAGAGATACATATAAATGTAAGATGAGGTGAAGAGGCAGAGATAGATGGCCATCCACAAGCCAAGGGGAGAGGCGTGGAACAGATTCCTTTCTTCACATCTCTCAGGAAGAACTGATCCTGCTGACACCTTGGTTTTGGACTTCTAGTCTCCACAGCTGAGACAGTAAAAGTCTGTTGCTTAAGTCACCCAGGCTGTGGCACTTTGTTATGGCAGCCCTAGCAAACTAATACAAGGTGTTACAGTAAGAAATGGCCACATCATGTCCTGGATGTACTGATTAGCTACAACTAAGCCTGGGATCTTCCTAGTGATGGAGCTACTGTTTAGAAAGACCATGAGCTCTGAAGGAAAGATGGTTGTGTTCAATATACTCTGTTTAAGAGAGAGATAAGAATATCCTTTTAATTTTTATGTAGTTCCTTCAGAGTTAAACTTTGAGTGGAGAAACTGCATACCTTGATGATGCCAAAGGATGAGATATTACCATAAAATAAAAGAGTTTATTTATGTTTGGTGTCAATAAGGTACCAAGCAAATGAAAGTTTTACCTAGAACATTGTATATTTGTTGTCTTCAAACGGTGAAACAGATTTTCTGTATTGAAATGCTGGTAGGAACGTTTCCTTGCCATATGACCACTAGATGGCAGGTCAGCACCACTCTTCTTGATGGCAAGCGCTAAAAAACAAACAAACTCAGGAATGTGTGGCCAGAGAGGAAGTCCACCTGCTCTAAAAGTTTTGAAGCTAAAGGGCACTGTCTTCTCTTTGAGTACTCACTTTTTCTATTATAAAATGAGCATAGTTGTTGGGGTCTGGGGGTTGCCGTTGAGGTCTTGGGGTGACACAAAGAGCAAAGAAGGTGGTGGGAGTCGTCACGGAGGGTGCTCACAAGAAGCCACTTTATTCTGCATAAAGCTGTACTTTTTTTACTGCTCTAGTGCTGATTCATGGTTGCATGCGTGTGGCCAGGTGTCTGGCTTTCAAAGCCCTTATGTAGCTCCTTACTCGTGTGTACAACATGCTGTTTTTTCAAGGTTTCATGGACAAGGCCAGACATATCTGGAGTGAAGCAACAGATAGTGTCCTCGTAGAACAGTAGGGAAAGTTGGGGGGCAGGGTGCTTCCCTACATCCCACCCCTTTCTATAGGACAGCAGCCATCTGCTTCTTTCTTGAACACAAAGTAGAGCTCTGTACCCATGTTGGATTCTCCCAGAGGAGGACGCCACCCCAAATCACTCACGAAAGGCGTCTCTTGATGCAACAAGCAAGAGGAATTTATTCAGGAACCAGCTAGCTGGGGTCCAAGTGTTAGCCCAATGCAGCGGGTCTCAACAAGGACCCTGAGCAGTCAAAGCCGGAGGTTTTTATAGCATTTTCTAAAAAGACAGTATTGTTCTACAAGCACGTAACAGGGTTTTTTTTCCAAGGACGCATAAATTTTCGGTTGGCGCCACATCCCGGGGGTTTCACGAGATAAGAACACCCTCAGCCATACAGTGTTTCAGCAAGATAAGCTTGGTATGTATGACTAACTGACCAAGGTTAGCTGTCTGAAGGCCGCAGCTGCCCACCACCTGGTGTTCATGATTAACTTGTTTTTCACCTTGTTTTTCAAGGGCTTTCTGAACATATTCAGAAAATGGCCTCTGGGTTTCTTAAGATGGCTGTGCTCAGGCTAACCTGCTGTCTTCACTGAATGTTTAGGTCCTACATTTCCCCACTTTCTCTTTGATCATTCCAATCATGGAATGTTCGTTTCTTCTTGCTGCGTAAGAGAGTGATACTGCTGCCTCAGCATTAGTACCTGAACGGCACTCACTCTTTCTCTAACAAAGGATATTAGCCGGTTTAAAACACAGGGACCAAAAGTGAGAAGCAATACAAGAATAAGCAGGGGTCCCGTTAGGGTGGATATCAGGGTGCAGGGACGGCCACCAGGTCTTAAGGGGGGCGGCCTTAGAAATAGACCACACTGCCTCTCCTGACTGGGAGTAGACCTGCCATGTCAGTAACCTAGGCTCATGAGGGTTAGTGTTCTGGAGGGTTGGGGTTAGTAGGAGCATTAGAGTCACTAATAACATAATTCTTCCTACACAAGCGAAGCTTAAGAGGGTTATCAGTCCAAGTTACTCGCCAATCCGAGTCCGACTGGGGCGCTTTCTTCAGATGTGAAGTGTGTACCCAGGAGGAGATGCCATCTACTTTCACGGCTGTGGGAGTGGTCAAGAGGACGATGAAGGGTCCTTTCCACCGAGGCTCAAGGTTTCCTGTTCGGTGTCATCTTATGTAAACGGGGTCTCCCACCTGGAACTGATGAGGCACCGACAGGTCTTCCGGCCGATAGGCTTCCCGGATGGTGGCCCACACTTCTCTCTGTACAACTTCTAGGGCCCGTAACCTTTCAAGCAGAAACTTATTAGTTACACATTCGGGGGATGCGTGGAGGTGAGCTGACTCAAGTGGAGCCGGGGCTCCAAACATTATCTCAAAAGGTGTTAGCCCAAAGCGGCCGGGAGTGTTTCGGACTTGAAATAAAGCGAAGGGAAGGAGGACCAACCAATCACACAAACCAGTCTCTATGGACAATTTAGTCAAGGTCTCTTTTAGAGTTCTATTCATCCTTTCTACCTGTCCTGAGCTCTGGGGCCTGTATGCACAATGCAATTTCCAATCTGTCCCCAGGATCTTGGCCAATCCCTGACTTACCTGGGCAACGAAAGCAGGTCCATTATCGGAACCGATTACCTTGGGGATTCCGAACCTCGGAAAAATTTCTTCAAGTATCTTTTTGGATACCGTCTGGGCTGTCTTGGTCTTGGTGGGGAAAGCCTCTGTCCATCCTGAAAAAGTATCTAAACAAACTAAAAGGTACTTATGTCCATATTTAGCAGGCTTAATTTCAGTGAAGTCAACTTCCCAGTAAGCTCCCGGCCGATCTCCGCGAAGCCTTTTTCCGCATATCATTTGATGTCTATTCACATTTACTAGTTGGCAAGGAACACAATTCTTCACCACCTCGTCTGCCATTTTTTCTAAACCAATGATATGATAAGGGGAGTGTAGAACCAGGGCTTTTAGGTTCTT
Organism: Manis javanica; assembly: GCF_040802235.1. Lineage (NCBI taxonomy): Eukaryota > Metazoa > Chordata > Mammalia > Pholidota > Manidae > Manis > Manis javanica. Next base: position 103,973,455 of record NC_133164.1, on the reverse strand, counting down.
GGCTCCTAAATGTGTCAATTGATGTAATTGCCTCAAATATTCTCCTGCCTCTTTCTGGGGCAGAATGTTTTTCCCATTTCCTGACTTACATGTTCCGAGGGGTGAAGATTTTTGGAACCCCAGTTTGTCCATCCGAGCGAGATCCTCAGGTGTATACTGGAAGCTCTTGATACATATTGCTTCCGGGTGCACCTGGAGGGGTAAAATGTTCATTCCCTGAGCTGCTTGTTTTGCGGCTTGGTCCACCCTCCGGTTTCCTTGAGCTATTGGAGAGTCATCTTTCTGATGTCCAGGGCAATGTATTATCGCTACTTCCTTAGGCCTATGGATGGCGTCTAACAAATCTAAAATTTCCTGTTTGTTTTTAACATCTTTCCCGGCAGAAGTTAACAGCCCTCTCTGTCTATAAATAGCCCCGTGTATATGAGCGGTGGCAAAAGCATATCGGCTGTCAGTGTAGACGTTAAGTCTCTTACCTTCTGCCATCCTTAGAGCCTGAGTCAAGGCAATGAGTTCCGCTCACTGTGCAGAAGTGCCCATTGGGAGTCCGCTGGCCCACACGATCCAGTCATCATCCACTACTGCAGCTCCCGCCATCCTCTTACCTTCCATGATGTAACTGCTCCCATCTGTGTACCAAGTCAGGAGTCCTGGTCCTTCCAGGGGCTGATCTCGTAAGCCCCGGCGGGTCCCTGTCTCCTCAGCCAGGATTTCCTGGCAGGTATGGAGTACTTCTTTCCCCGGATCGGAGAGCAGAGTAGCCAGGTTTAGGATGGCGGGCAGGGCAAATTCCACACGATCGCGATTTAGGAGCAAGGTTTGGTAGTGAGTCATTCTGGCATTTGACATCCATCTTTCGGGTGGTTGCCGAATTACACTTTCCAGTGCATGTGGAGCAACTACAACAAGCTTCTGTCCCAGAGTTAGTTTATCAGAATCTTTAACTAAGAGGGCCACAGCCGCCACCACTCTCAAGCAGGCAGGCCATCCACTACTCACTGGGTCTAATTTCTTTGACAAGTAAGCGACTGGTCTCTTCCAAGGTCCCCATTGCTGGGTCAACACTCCCCGAGCCACTCCGCTCCGTTCATCCACAAAGAGGACAAATGGCTTAGTCACACCTGGCAATGCCAGAGCAGGTGCCGACAAGAGGGCTTTCTTACTTAGGCCCAAAGGTTTTTTCTCCCGATTAGTCACTCGAGTGTCTTCAGCCTGAAAGGATATTTGGGCCCCGACTTTGGTCAAGATGTCTCTTCCTAATAGGGGTGTGGGGCATTCCGGTATGACAAGGAATGAGTGGTTTACTCATCCCACTCCTAAGTCTACCGTTCTTTGGGTAGTCCATGCATATTGTTTCTGACCTGTAGCCCCGAGCACCCAAGACTTTTTGCCAGAGAGGGGGCCCCTAGCTTGAGTCAGTACAGAATGTTGAGCACCGGTGTCCACCAGAAACTCAATGGGTTGCCCCTCCACCTTCAGGGTTACCCTAGGCTCGGGGAGGGGCTCCGAGCCCCGTCCTCCCTAATCTTCTTCCTCCAGCAGAGACAACACCTTCTTCGGAGGTCCCCGCGGTGGCTTCTTAGGGCACTCTTTCACCCAATGCCCCTTTTCTTTGCAGTATGCACATTGGTCCTTCTCTAAAGGGGTCCAGTTGCCCAGGTGCCCTGCCTTGTTAGTTCTGCCACTGGAGGGCGACTGTCCCTTACCTTCTACTACTGCGGCCAAGATCCTTGCTAAATTCTTCTCATGCCTTCTATCTCTTTTTTCTTCTTTACTTTCTCTTTCCTTCTCTTTCCTTAACTCTTTCTCTTCCTCAGTCTCCCTCTTGTGATAAACTTTCTCAGCCTTTTTTATCAAATCTTTCAACGACAAATCTTGTAAACCTTCTAGCCTCTGAAGCTTCTTTCTAATGTCGGGTGCTGACTGCCCGATAAAAGCAAGGGCCACTGAAGCACTATGCTCCTCAGAAGTGGGATCAAAAGGAGTGTACCGCCTGAAGGCTTCCATCAGGCATTCTAAGAACACTGCGGGTGCCTCGGTGGCTCCCTGACTGACCTCTCTTACCTTGGCCAAATTGGTGGGGCGTCTGGCGGCCCCACGGAGACCCGCCACCAAAGCCTGGCGATAGATGGTTAGTCGCTCCCTACCTTCTGGAGAATTAAAGTCCCAGTTGGGTCTGGTCAATGGAAAACCCCTCTCTATGTCATGAGGGAGTTGCGATGGTCGCCCATCGGTCCCAGGCACGTTCTTTCGTGCCTCCAGGAGGATCCTCTCTCTTTCTTCCGTGGTGAAGAGCACCTGCAAAAGCTGCTGACAATCATCCCAAGTGGGCTGGTGAGAAAACATTAAGGACTCTATTAGCCCAGTTAGTCTTTGTGGTTCCTCTGAAAAGGGAGGGTGATTAGCTTTCCAATTATATAAGTCAGCAGAGGAAAATGGCCAATATTGCAGAGGTTGGAAAGGGGGTTCTCCCTCTTCCCCGATGATGGGAACTCCATAGGACCGGAGAGGAAAAATACCCGATGGGTCCAAGGTGGCCCCTCGGAGGCGCCGAGTTCCCTGGGCAGGCCCCGGAGCCACCCCCACTGCCTCAGCATCAGGGACTGAGGGTGCCGGGGGTGGCGGCGCCAGCAGTGCTGGGGGAGCCGGGGGTGGCGGCGCTGGGGCCGGGGGTGCCGTAGGGGCAGGGGGAGCAGGGGGATAAGGAGGGGGATCATCAACCATAAGCAAATCTTGAGTGTCAGGGTGAACTCTGGTAGTAGTTTCTTTTTCCTTGCCCTGAAGCTTGGTCTGGGCAGCTAGAACTCGAGGGCCCTTTTTCTTTTGCACCCAGGGCTTTACCCAGGGCGGTGGGTTTTCCACCAACTCTTGCCAGACTACAATGTAGGGTTGCTGATCCGGATGTCCTTGAGGCGAATCCTGGAAGACAACGGCTTTTACTGCTAATAAAGTGGGGAAATCAAAAGTCCCCTCCGAGGCCCACCCAACATTGAAGGTGGGCCATTTGGAGGTACAGAAAGTCTGCCATGGTCCCTTTTTTACTTCTACTGACAAGTTATGCGCCCTCGCTCTGACTTCCATCCAATGATCTAACGTCAGGCTAAGGGGGGTCGTCACTGTCTGTCCCATTGTCAGTACAACAATAATTAGGCACGTAAAAGACACAAAAAACAAAGACACACACAAATTAGACACACAGCGGCCGCTTTTCGTTTTTCTCAGATTTTCAATCAGAAACCGAAATGAATCAGAGTGTTGATACTCCTGGCGTCCAAAAATCAACCCTATCTCATCAGGTTCACTTTGCCGGAAAAACAGATGAGAGGCTACCAGGCGTCCCTGGCCCTCCAATCTCCCCGAGGCGTCCCCCAGGGTTGCAGCCTGCGGCACTCCAAGTACGTCTACCGACCACAGTCTCGACCCCTTTATGGGATCGGGACGACTGCCAGACAGAGGGTACCCTTTCAGAATTCCGACCAGTCTCACTGAAAAACAGAAAACAGAACACAGACAACTCAAGGCGCCACTAACCTTACCTTTTCCTCCAAGAGCAACTTCGGGAGTGAAGCGGGGTGAGCGCACGATCCCGGACGAGCCCCCAAATGTTGGATTCTCCCAGAGGAGGACACCGCCCCAAATCACTCACGAAAGGCATCTCTTGATGCAACAAGCAAGAGGAATTTATTCAGGAACCAGCTAGCTGGGGTCCAAGTGTTAGCCCGACGCAGCGGGTCTCAACAAGGACCCCGAGCAGTCAAAGCCAGAGTTTTTTATAGCATTTTCTAAAAAGACAGTATTGTTCTACAAGCACGTAACAGGGTTTTTTTTCCAAGGACGCATAAATCTTCGGTTGGCGCCACATCCCGGGGGTTTCACGAGATAAGAACACCCTCAGCCATACAGTGTTTCAGCAAGATAAGCTTGGTATGTATGACTAACTGACCAAGGTTAGCTGTCTGAAGGCTGCAGCTGCCCACCACCTGGTGTTCATGATTAACTTGTTTTTCACCTTGTTTTTCAAGGGCTTTCTGAACATATTCAGAAAATGGCCTCTGGGTTTCTTAAGATGGCTGTGCTCAGGCTAACCTGCTGTCTTCACTGAATGTTTAGGTCCTACACCCAGAGCCCACAGAAACAATATAAAGAGCAACAACAGACAAGGAGGCCACATGCTCCAGCGGCCACTATGGTTAGGAACCACCGCCAAGTGGGACCAAGCTGTGACCACCAAGTAGACAGAGGGGTCTTGGGGTAAAGCTTGTATCTGAGGCACTTCATCATCCACTTCCTGGAGTGCAGCTTGTATTTGCTGCTGGTGGTTGGAGATATACACATAGCAGTCAATGTGCAGTAAAGCACAAGTGCCCAATTGTGCAGCTGTGAGTATAACCAGAGCCATTCTGTTTTTTTTCTTTTTTTTTTTTTGGGTACCATTAATCTACAATTACATGAGGAATATTATGTTTACTAGACTCCCTCCATCACCAAGTTCCCCCCACATACCCCATTACAGCCACTGTCCATCACCGTAGTAAAATGTTATAGAATCACAGTCTTCTCTGTGTTGTACAGCCCTCCCCGTACCCCCCCCACATTATGCATGCTAATTGTAATACCCCCTTTCTTTTCCCCCCCTCCCTTATCCCTCCCTTCCCACACATCCTCCCCGGTCCCTTTCCCTTTGGTAACTGTTAGTCCATTCTTGGGTTCTGTGAGTCTGCTGCTGTTTTGCTCCTTCAGTTTTTTCTTTGTTCTTATACTCCACAGATGAGTGAAATCATTTGATACTTATCTTTCTCCACCTGGCTTATTTCACTGAGCATAATACCCTGTAGCTCCATCCATGTTGTTGCAAATAGTACGATTTGTTTTCTTCTTATGGCTGAGTAATATTCCATTGTGTATATGTACCACATCTTCTTTATCTATTCATCTGCTGATGGACTTAGGTTGCTTCCATTTCTTGGCTATTGTAAATAGTGCTGTGATAAACATAGGGGTACATATGTCTTTTTCAAACTGGGCTGCTGCATTCTTAGGGTAAATTCCTGGGTCACATGGTATTTCTATTTTGAGTTTTTTGAGGAATCTCCATACTGCCTTCCACAATGGTTGAATTAATTCACATTCCCACCAGCAGTGTAGGAGGGTTCCCCTTTCTCCACAGCCTTGCCAACAACATTTGTTGTCGTTTGTCTTTTGAATGGTGGCGATCCTTACTGGTGAGGTGATATCTCATTGTGGTTTTAATTTGCATTCCTCTTATAACTAGTGATGTGGAGCATCTTTTCATGTGTCTGTTGGACATCTGAATTTCTTCTTTGGAGAACTGTCTGTTCAGCTCCTCTGACCATTTTTTGATTGGGTTATTTGCTTTTTGTTTGTTGAGATGCATGAGCTCTTTATATATTTTGGATGTCCACCCTTTATTGGATCTGTCATTTATGAATATATTCTCCCATACTGTAGGATGCCTTTTTGTTCTATTGGTAGTGTCCTTTGCTGTACAGAAGCTTTTCAGTTTGATGTAGTCCCACTTGTACATTTTTGTTTCCCTTGCCCGGGGAGATATGTTCATGAAGAAGTCACTCATGTTTATGTCCAAGAGATTTTTGCCAATGTTTTTCTAAGAGTTTTATGGTTTCACAGCTTACATTCAGGTCTTTAATCCATTTCGAATTTACTTTTGTGTATGGTGTTAGACAATGATCCAGTTTCATTCTCTTACATGTAGCTGTCCAGTTTTGCCAGCACCAACTGTTGAAGAGGCTGTCGTTTTCCCATTGTATATCCATGGCTCCTTTATCATATATTAATTGACCGTATATGTGTGGGTTAATATCTGGACTCTCTATTCTGTTTCACGGGTCTGTGGCTCTGTTCTTTTGCCGGTACCAAATTGTCTTGATTACTGTGGCTTTGTAGTAGAGCTTGAAGTTTGGAAGCGAGATCCCCCCTGCTTTTTTCTTCCTTCTCAGGATTGCTTTGGCTATTCGGGGTCTTTTGCTGTTCCATATGAATTTTAAAACTATTTCTTCCAGTTCATTGAAGAATGCTGTTGGTATTTTGATAGGCATTGCATTGAATCTGTAAATTGCTTTAGGCAGGATGGCCATTTTGACAATATTAATTCTTCCTAGCCAAGAGCATGGGATGTGTTTCCATTTGTTAGTGTCCTCTTTAATTTCTCTTAAGAGTGTCTTGTAGTTTTCAACATATAGGTCTTTCACTTTCTTGGTTAGGTTTATTCCTAGGTATTTTATTCTTTCTGATGCAATTGTGAATGGGATTTTTTTCCTGATTTCTCTATCTGTTAGTTCATTGTTAGTGTATAGCAGAGCCATTCTGTTTTGTAAAAACCACCTTCTGTATTTGGGCGACTTCATCTAGCAATAAGGCCAGCAAGGACCTTGTTATAATCAATGCATGAACAACATGCTGTGCCAGGGCTTCTATTTGTAATTCCACATCTATAGTGCCAGCTACTGGAAGGAAGATAGCCCAGCGGTAAAACCACCATTTGGGACAATGCCAATGGAAATATACAGCATCCCAATTATGTGTAGGCTATGGCAAGGTTTGTATTACCTGTCCTGATAAGTATGGGTGATCCCAAATACAACTGCCTATCCAGTTTGCAGGGAAATAGGATCAGCCATATTCCCCACATATCTAAATGTTTTCTCCCAGCAGGGCATCTGTCGGCACAATGCCCACATGGGCATTACCGTCCCACCAGTGCTTAGGGGTGTGATTAACACTGACATTGGCACACACATGGTTCTCTGAGTAACCAGCCAACCATGTGATTGCATATGGAAACCTGCTGTTCAGTGCAGAGCAGAGCTATGGTTTGCAAGGTTACACATCCATCCCTGCCCATTATACATGGTACTCCCCTGGGTGGAGTGTGTGCTGACTGTCGGATCAACTGCTTGGTTGCACATTGTTTTGCTTCACCTTCGGCATCACCACAATTCTGTGCTCAAAGGCGTTCCCGTGTGGACAGGTTGGCAGGAGCAATTTTCGATGGCAATCCATTAGTGATTCCAGTAGGCAGCCCCATACACACCCAGCAGTGGGAGACATTATGTACGTGGGCAAAAGTATGGGCCCATGCCTCCATACTATTGCTCTCTGTCAACCTCGGTGGAAAGAGCAGACAAAGACACCATCAGTGGCAAGTCCAGGTTATCTGGGAGGATGCAAGTGACCTTGTCATCTTTCAACAAAACAGTGGCTACCAGGGGGGTTTTCCTGGACTGTCATAGTAGATCATAGCACACGAAGACAGTGGCAGAGTATCAGGTTCAGCCTTCAACAGAAATTGTCATATTGGCCACATCTGCATGGCCAGAGTCCCTGTCAATATGGCTGTTGCCCTCTCCGGCAAGGAGGCAGTCAGTTTAAAAGGCCACTTTCCTATCCATGGGGTAATGTGTAGCCCATGGGTCAGCCCCTCCCCCCATACCTCATACAATGTGATCCATGGATGTTCATGGCCACGCCCACTCCTCTGGGCAGCCAGGAGACAGCATACATGGAGCAGGAAGGAGCAATGTTTCTTCTAGCAACTATGGCTGCAACTCACTGGGCCTTGTTTTAAATATTTCAAGACATATGGATGAGCCACCACCGACCTCTCTACGGGACTTTTCCCAGTTTTCTTTGGTTGCTCATTCAGCAAGCATACTGCTATGGGTAAGTACTTCACCCCCTGCATCTATCCTAAATGTTTCAATTTGTCCTTTAACAGCCTGTTATACCTTTCTATAATTCCAGCCACTTGGGGTCAATATGGCACATGTAATTGCCATACAATGTCCTGTTGTCGAGCCCATTTTTGTATTTCCTGTCCTGTAAAGTGCCTCCCTCAGTCACTGATGACTATTAGCAGATGCCCATAAATGGCACATAAGTGCTCCAAGGCCAGTTTAGTAGCCTGTTGAGTAACCTGGGTCACGGGATGGGCAAAACCCAATCCCATAACCATGTCCACTGCTGTTAACACATATTTACATCCCTGATCACTAGGCAAGAGCCCTATGTAATCTACTTGCCACACCTATAAGGGTTCTGGTGGGTGGGGGAGCTGTCCCTCTTGCATGAGTACCTGATGATGATGCAGGTAAAAGTGAGCACACTGAGCACATGCTTGCACTGCTTGTTTTGCATCAGCAAACATCAGCAGAATATGCCATGTCTGGGTGACTTTACACATGGTTCTAGGGCCTACATGCCCTAGTTTCTTTTTTTAAAATTTATTATTAAGGTATTATTGATATACACTCCTGTGAAGGTTTCACATGAAAAAACAATGTGGTTACTACATTTACCCATATTATCAAGTCCCCACCCACACCCCAATGCAGTCACTGTCCATCAGTGCAGCAAGTTGCCAGAGATCCACTATGTGCCTTCTCTGTGCTGCACTGTTCTCCCCATGATACCCCACACCATGTGTACTAAACATAATACCCCTCAATCCCCTTCTCTCTCCCTCCCACCCACCCTCCCACACCCCTCCCACACCCCTCCCCTTTGGTAACCACTAGTCCCTTCTTGGAGTCTCTGAGTCTGCTGCTATTTTGTTCCTTCAGTTTTGCTTCATTGTTAATACTCCACAAATGAGGAAAATCATTTGGCACTTATCTTTCTCTGGCTGGCTTATGTCACTGAGCATAATGTCCTCCAGCACCATCCATGTTGTTGCAAATGGTAGGATTTGTTTCTCTCTTATGGCTGAATAGTATTCCATTGTGTATATGTATCACCTCTTCTTTATCCATTCATCTACTGATGGACACTTAGGTTGCTTCCATACCATGGCTATTGTAAAAAGTGCTGCAATACACATAGGAGTCCATATGTCTCTTTGAATCTGAGAAGTTGTATTCTTTGGGCAAATTCCAAGGAGTGGGATTCCCAGGTCAAATGGTATTTCTATTTTGAGTTTTTTGAGGAACCTCCATATTGCTTTCCACAATGGTTGAACTAGCTTACATTTCCACCGGCAGTGTAGAAGGGTCCCCTTTCTCTGCATCCTTGCCACCATTTGTTGTTCTTAGTCTTTTCGATGCTGGCCATCCTTACTGGTGTGAAGTGATATCTCATTGTTGTTTTAATTTGCATTTCTCTGATGATTAGTGATGTGGAGCATCTTTTCATGTGTCTGTTGGATATCTGAATTTCTTTTTGGAGAAGTGTCTCTTCATGTCCTCTGTCCATTTGTTAATTGGGTTATTTGCTTTTTAGGTGTTGAGGCATGTAAGTTCTTTATATATTTTGGATGTTAATCCCTTGTCGGATATGTCATTTACAAATATATTCTCCCATACTGTAGGGTTCCATTTTGTTCTGTTGATGGTGTCCTTTGCCATACAGAAACTTTTTAGTTTGATTTAGTCCCATTTTTGCTTTTGTTTCCCTTGCTCAAGGAGATATGTTCAGGAAGAAGTTGCTCATGCTTATATTCAGGATATTTTTGCCTATGTTGTCTTCTAAGAGTTTTATGGTTTCATGACTTACATTCAGGTCTTTGATCCATTTCGAGTTTACTTTTGTGTATGGGGTTAAACAATAATCCAGTTTCATTCTCTTGCATGTAGCTGTCCAATTTTGCCTACACCAGCTGTTGAAGAGGCTGTCATTTCCCCATTGTATGTCCATGAATCCTTTATCATATATTAATTGACCATATATGGTTGCGTTTATATCAGGGCTCTCTAGTCTGTTCCATTGGTCTATGGGTCTGTTCTTGTGCTAGTACCAAATTGTCTTGATTACTGTAGCTTTGTAGTAGAGCTTGAAGTTGGGGAGCATAATCCCCCCAGCTTTATTCTTCCTTCTCAGGATTGCTTTGGCTATTTGTGGTCTTTTGTGGTTCCATATGAATTTTAGAACAATTTTCTCTAGTTTGTTGAAGAATGCTGTTGGAATTTTGATAGGAATTGCATTGAATCTGTAGATTGCTTTAGGCAGGATGGCCATTTTAACAATATTAATTCTTCCTATCCATGACCATGGGATGTGTTTCCATTTATTGACATCTTCTGTAATTTCTCATGAGTGTCTTGTAATTTTCAGAGTATAGGTTTTTCGCTTCCTCAGTTAAGTTTATTCCTAGGTATTTTATTCTTTTTGATGCAACTGTGAATGGAATTCTTTTCCTGATTTCTCTCTCTGCTAGTTAATTGTTAGTGTATAGAATGCCACAGATATCTGCATATTAATTTTGAATCCTGCAACTTTGCTGAATTCAGATATTAGATCTACTAGTTTCAGAGTCAATTCTTTAGGGTTTTTTATGTACAATATCATGTGATCTGCAAACAGGGACAGTTTGACTTCTTCCTTGCCAATCTGGATGCCTTTTATTTCTTTGTGTTGTCTGATTGCCATGTGTAGGACCTCCAGTACCATGTTGAATAGAAGTGAGGAGAGTGGGTATCCTTGTCTTGTTCCCAATCTTAAAGGAAAAGCTTTCAGCTTCTCACTGTCAAGTATAATGTTCGCTGTGGGTTTGTCATATATGGCCTTTGTTATGTTGAAGTACTTGCCCTCTATACCCATTTTGTTGAGAGTTTTTATCATGAATGAGTGTTGAATTTTGTCAAATGCTTTTTTCAGCATCTATGGAGATGATCATGTGGTTTTTGTCCTTTTTGTTGATGTGGTGGATGATGTTGATGGATTTTCAAATGTTTTACCATTCTTGCGTCCCTGGAATAAATCCTACTTGATCATGATGGATGATCTTTCTGATGTATTTTTGAATTCTGTTTTCTAATATTTTGTTGAGTATTTTTGCATCTATGTTCATCAGGGATATTGGTCTGTAATTTTCTTTTTTTGTGGTGTCTTTGCCTGATTTTGGTATTGGAGTGATGCTGGCTTCATAAAATGAGTTTGGAAGTATTCCCTCTTCTTCTATTCTTTGAAAAGTTCAAGGAGGATGGGTATTAGGTCTTCACTAAATGTTTGATAAAATTCAGCAGTGAAGCCATCTGGTTCAGTTTTTTGTTCTTAGGCAGTTTTTTGGTTACCAATTCAATTTTATTGCTAGTAATCGGTCTATTCAGATTTATGTTTCATCCTGGATCAGCCTTGAAAGGTTGTATTTTTCTAGAAAGTTGTCCATTTCTTCTAGGTTATCCAGTTTGCATATAATTTGTCATAGTATTCTCTAATAATTGTTTGTATTTCTGTGGTGTCCATAGTGATTTTTCCTTTATGACTTCTGGTTTTGTTTATGTGTGTAGACTCTCTTTTTTTCTTGATAAGTCTGGCTAGGGGTTTATCTATTTTGTTTATTTTCTCGATGAACCAGCTCTTAGTTTCATTGATTCTTTCTATTGTTTTATTCTTCTCAATTTTATTTATTTCTGCTCTAATCTTTATTATGTCTCTCTGTCTACTGACTTTGGGCCTCGTTTGTTCTTCTTTTTCTAATCTATTCTATCCTTCTATTTCTAATCTAATCTGTGAGTTTAGACTGCTTATATGGGATTGTTCTTCTTTCCTGAGGTAGGCCTGTATTGCAGTATACTTTTCTCTTAGCACGGCCTTCGCTGTTTCCCACAGATTTTGCGGTGTTGAATTATTGTTGTCATTTGTCTCCATATATTGCTTGATCTCTGTTTTTATTTGGTCATTGCTCCATTGGTTATTTAGGAGCATATTGTGAAGCCTCCATGTGTTTGTGGGATTTTTCATTTTCTTTACATAAGTTATTTCTAATTTCATACCTTTGTGGTCTGAGAAACTGGTTGGTAAATTTGAATCTTTTTTAATTTACTGAGGCTCTTTTTATGGCCTAGTATATTATCTATTCTTGAAAATGTTCCATGTGCACTTGAGAAGAATGTGTATTCTGCTGCTTTTGGGTGTAGACTTCTGTAGATGTGTGTTAGGTCCATCTGTTCTAATGTGTTGTTCAGTGCTTCTGTGTCCTTACTTATTTTCTTTCTGGTTGATATGTCCTTCAGAGTGAGTGGAGTGTTGAAATCTCCTAGAATGAAAGCATTGCCTTCTATTTCTCCTTTTTTTAAATTTATTTTTTATTTTTTATATTTACTTTATTATCATTAATCTACAATTACATGAAGAACATTATGGTTACTAGACTCCCCCCTTCACCAAGTCCCCCCCAACAAACCCCACTACAGTCATTGTCAATCAGCATAGTAAGATGCTGTAGACTCACTACTTGTCTTCTCTGTGTTGCACATCCCTCCCTATGCCCCCACATTATACATGCTAATCGTAATGACCCCTTTCTTTCTCCCTGCCCTTATCCCTTCCTTCCCACCCCTCCTGCCCAGTCCCTTTCCCTTTGGTAACCATTAGTCCATTCTTGGGTTCTGTGAGTCTGCTGCTGTTTTGTTCATTCAGTTTTTCTTTGTTCTTATACTCCACATATGAGTGAAATCATTTGGTACTTGTCTTTCTCCACCTGGCTTATTTCACTGAGCATAATACCCTGTAGCTCCATCCATGTTGTTGCAAATGGTAGAATCTGTTTTTTTCTTATGGCTGAGTAATATTCCATTGTGTATACATACCACATCTTCTTTATGCATTCATCTACTGATGGACATTTAGGTTGCTTCCATTTCTTGGCTATTGTAAATAGTGCTGCGATAAACATAGGGGTCCACCTGTCTTTTTCAAACTGGAGTGCTGCATTCCTAGAGTAAATTCCTAGAAGTGTAATTCCTGGGTCAAATGGTATTTCTATTTTGAGCATTTTGAGGAACCTCCGTACTGCTTTCCACAATGGTTGAACTAATTTACATTCCCACCAGCAGTGTAGGAAGGTTCCCCTTTCTCCACAACCTCACCAACATTTGTTGTTATTTTGGATGGTGGCAATCCTTACTGGTGTGCGGTGATATCTCATTGTGGTTTTAATTTGCATTTCTCTGATGACAAGTGATATGGAGCATCTTTTCATGTGTCTGTTGGCCATCTGAATTTCTTCTTTGGAGAACTGTCTGTTCAGCTTCTCTGCCCATTTTTTGATTGGGTTATTTGCTTTTTGTTTGTTGAGATGTGTGAGCTCTTTATATATTTTGGATATTAACCCTTTAACGGATCTGTCATTATGAATATATTCTCCCATCCTGTAGGGTACCTTTTTGTTCTATTGATGGTGTCCTTTGCTGTACAGAAGCTTTTCAGCTTGATATAGTCCCACTTGTTCATTTTTGCTTTTGTTTCTCTTGTCCGGGGAGATATGTTCATGAAGAAGTTGCTCATGTGTATGTCCAAGAGGTTTTGGCCTATGTATTTTTCTAAGAGTTTTATGGTTTCACGACTTACGTTCAAGTCTTTGATCCATTTCGAATTTACTTTTGTGTATGGGGTTAGACAGTGACCCAGTTTCATTCTCTTACATGTAGCTGTCCAGTTTTGCCAGCACCATCTGTTGAAGAGACTGTCATTTCCCCAATGTATGCCCATGGCTCCTTTATCATATATTAATTGACCATAAATATTTGGGTTAATATCTGGAGTCTCTATTCTGTCCCACTGGTTTGTGGCTCTGTTCTTGTGCTAGTACCAAACTGTCTTGATTACTGTGGCTTTTTAGTAGAGCTTGAAGTTGGGGAGCAAGATCCCCCCCAATTCATTCTTCCTTCTCAGGATTGCTTTGGCTGTTCGGGGTCTTTGGTGGTTCCCTATGAATTTTTGAACTATTTGTTCCAGGTCATTGAAGAATGGTATTGGTAATTTGATAAGGATTGCATCAAATGTGTATATTGCTTTGGGCAGGATGGCCATTTTGACGATATTAATTCTTCCTACCCAGGAGCATGGGATGTGTTTCCATTTGTTCGTGTCCTCTTTAATTTCTCTTAACAGGGTCATATAATTTTCAGGGTATAGGTCCTTCACTTCCTTGGTAAGGTTTATTCCTAAGTATTTTATTCTTTTTGATGCTATTGTGAATGGAATTGTTTTCCTGATTTCTCTTTCTATTAGTTCATTGTTAGTGTATAGGAAAGCCACAGATTTCTGTGTGTTAATTTTGTATCCTGCAACTTTGCCGAATTCTGATATTAGCTCTAGTAGTTTTGGAGTGGAGTCTTTAGGGTTTTTTATGTACAATATCATGTCATATGCAAATAGTGACAGTTTAACTTCTTCTTTACCAATCTGGATTCCTTGTATTTCTTTGATTTGTCTAATTGCTGTGGCTAGGACCTCCAGTACTATGTTGAATAACAGTGGGGATAGTGGGCATCCCTGTCTTGTTCCCGATTGCAGAGGAAAAGCTTCCAGCTTCTCGCTGTTCAGTATGATGTTGGCTGTGGGTTTATCATATATGGCCTTTATTATGTTGAGGTACTTGCCCTCTATACCCATTTTGCTGTGAGTTTTTATCATGAATGGATATTGAATTTTATTGAATGCTTTTTCAGCATCTATGGAGATGATCATGTGGTTTTTTTCTTTCTTTTTGTTGATGTGGTGGATGATGTTGATGGATTTTCGGATGTTGTACCATCCTTGCATCCCTGGGATGAATCCCACTTGGTCATGGTGTATGATCCTTTTGATGTATTTTTGAATTTGGTTTGCTAATATTTTGTTGAGTATTTTTGCATCTATGTTCGTCAGGTATATTGGTCTGTAATTTTCTTTTTTGGTAGGGTCTTTGCCTGGTTTTGGTATTAGTGTGATGTTGGCTTCACGGAATGAGTTTGGGAGTATTCCCTCCTCTTCTATTTTTTTAAAAACTTTAAGGAGAATGGGTATTATGTCCTCTCTGTATGTCAGATAAAATTCTGAGGTAAATCCATCTGGCCCGGGGGTTTTGTTCTATGGTAGTTTTTTGATTACCGCTTCAATTTCGTTGCTGGTAATTGGTCTGTTTAGATTTTGTTTCTTTCTGGGTCAGTCTTGGAAGATTATTTTTTTCTAGGAAGTTGTCCATTTCTCCTAGGTTTCCCAGCTTGTTAGCATATATGTTTTCATAGTACTCTCTAATAATTTTTGTATTTCTGTGGGGTCTGTCGTGATATTTCCTTTCTCATTTCTGATTCTGTTGATGTGTGTTGACTCTCTTTTCCTCTTAATAAGTCTGGCTAGAGGCTTATCTATTTTTTTTATTTTCTCGAAGAAACAGCTCTTGGCTTCATTGATCTTTGCTTGTGTTTTATTCTTCTCAATTTTATTTATTTCTTCTCTGATCTTTATTATGTCCCTCCTTCTGCTGACTTTAGGCCTCATTTGTTCTTCTTTTTCCAATTTTGATAATTGTGACATTAGACTATTCATTTGGATCTGTTCTTCCTTCTTTAAATATGCCTGGATTGCTATATACTTTCCTCTTAAGACTGCTTTCACTGCATCCCACAGAAGTTGGGGCTTTGTGTTGTTGTTGTCATTCATTTCCATATATTGATGGATCTCCATTTTAATTTGGTCATTGATCCATTGACTATTTAGGAGCATGTTGTTAAGCCTCCATGTGTTTGTGAGCCTTATTACTTTCTTTGTACAATTTATCTCTAGTTTTATACCTTTGTAGTCTGAAAAGTTGGTTGGTAGAATATCAATGTTTTTTAATTTACTGAGGCTCTTTTTGTGGCCTAGTATGTGGTCTATTCTGGAGAATGTTCCATGTGCACTTGAGAAGAATGTGTATCCTGTTGCTTTTGGGTGTTGAGTTCTATAGATGTCTATTAGGTCCATCTGTTCTAGTGTGTTGTTCAGTGCCTCTGTGTCCTTACTTATTTTCTGTCTGGTGGATCTGTCCTTTGGAGTGAATGGTGTGTTGAAGTCTCCCAAAATGAATGCATTGCATTCTATTTCCTCCTTTAGTTCTGTTAGTATTTGTTTCACATATGCTGGTGCTCCTGTGTTGGGTGCATATATATTTATAATGTTTATATCCTCTTTTTGGACTGAGCCCTTTATCATTATGTCATGTCCTTCTTTATCTCTTGTTACTTTCTTTGTTTTGAAGTCTATTTTGTCTGATACTAGTATTGCAACACCTGCTTTTTTCTCCCTATTGTTTGCTTGAAATATCTTTTTCCATCCCTTGACTTTAAGTCTGTTCATGTCTTTGGGTTTGAGGTGAGTCTCTTGTAAGCAGCATATAGATGGGTCTTGTTTTTTTAATCCATTCAGTGACTCTATGTCTTTTGATTGGTGCATTCAGTCCATTTACATTTAGGGTGATTATTGAAAGGTATGTACTTATTGCCATTTCAGGCTTTAGATTCGTGGTTACCAAAGGTTCCAGGTTACTTTCCTTACTATGTAAGAGTCTAACTTAACTCACTTAGTATGCTGTTACAAACACAATCTAAAGGTTCTTTTCTATTTCTCCTCCTTCATTCTTTATATATTAGGTATCAAATTCTGTACTTTTTGTCTATCCTTTGATTGACTTTGGGGATAGTTAATTTAATTTTGCATTTGCTTCATAATTAGCTGTTCTACTTTCTTCACTGTGGTTTTATTACCTCTGGTGACAGCTATTCAACCTTAGGAACACTTCCATCTATAGCAGTCCCTCCAAAATACACTGTAGAGATGGTTTGTGGGAGGTAAATTCTCTCAGCTTTTGCTTATCTGGAAATTGTTTAATCCCCCCTTCAAATTTAAATGATAATCTTGCTGGATAAAGTAATCTTGGTTCCAGGCCCTTCTGCTTCATGGCATTAAATACATCATGCCACTCCCTTCTGGCCTGTAAGTTGTCTACTGAGAAGTCTGATGATAGCCTGATGGGCTTTCCTTTGTATGTGATCTTATTTCTCTGGCTGGCTGCTTTTAGTAGTCTGTTCTTATCCTTGATCTTTCCCATTTTAATTACTATGTGTCTTGGTGTTGTCTTTCTTGGGTCCCTTGTGTTGGGAGATCTGTGGATCTCCATGGCCTGAGAGACTATCTCCTTCCCCAGTTTGGGGAAGTTTTCAGTAATTACCTTCTCAAAGACACTTTATATCCCTTTTTCTCTCTCTTCAGGTTCCCCTATAATGTGAATATTGTTTCATTTGGATTGGTCACACAGTTCTCTCAATATTCTTTCATTCTTAGCAATCCTTTTTTCTCTCTGTGCCTCAGTTTCTGTGTATTCCTCTTCTATATTTTCTATTTCATTTATCATCACCTCCACTGTATCTAATCTGCTTTTAATACCATCCGTTGTGCTCTTCAATGATTGGATTTCCAACTGGAATTCATTCCTGAGTTCTTGAATATCTTTCCATATCTCCATGAGCATGTTAATGATTTTTATTTTGAACTCCCTTTCAGGAAGATTCATGAAGTTGATGTCATCTTTCTCAGGAGTTGCATTAATAATTTTACTTTGAACCAGGTTCATTTGGTGTTTCATATTTGTATATGGTGCCCTCTAGTGTCCAGAAGCTCTACTCTCTGGAGCTGCTCAGCCCCTGAAGCAATGTTGGGGGTCGCAGGGGAGTGGTATTGGTGCCTGGAGGGAGGGAAGAGCTCTCTCCTGCTTCCCAGCTGCTATGCCTGTCTCCACTGCCTGAACCATTGGGCCAAGCACACAGGTATAAGCCTCTATGTTTTGCATTTGTAGATGCTGTAGACAGATCTTCCCTCTGGCTGGCCTTACGCCAGGGTAGGGTTTGCCAGTTTGCGAGCCAGGTGGGGCTGGCCAGGAGAAAGGCGCAGTGGGCTGCATATCACGAAGGGTGTCCTTGGAGCTGTGTAACCTGCCAGGGAGCTGGAGCACCTGAAAATCATGAAAGCTCCCAACCTGCTTGGCAGAGTGCACCCAGACAATTTTGTCTACCTGTCCTTTCTCCTGAGCAGTAACCTCTGTGCAATCCTTTCCCCTTTAGCAGCTCTCTTCCTAAGGGCTTCCTTGTTAGGAAGTCTCTCAGACTTCCCACCTTTCTTTTGTCCCAGAGCAGCCAGATCCCTGCTTTCCACAAGTGGCTGGAATCTCAGTCTCTCCAGGAATTCTGCCTGTCTTAGCTTTCCAACCCCTTAATCTTGAGAGTCTCATGAAAGCACCATGAAATATAGGTTTGTGCTCCCAGAGCAGATCTCCAGAATAAGGTATTCAGCAGTGCCAGGCCTCCACTTCCTCCCCACTCTGTTTTTCTTCCTTCTGCCAGTAAGCTGGGGTGGGGGAAGGGCTTGGGTCCCGCTGGGCCACAGCTTCGGTACGTTACCCTGTTCCATGAGGTCTGCTCTTTTTCTCCAGGTGTCTGCAGTCTGGCCCAGTCCTCTTTCCTGTTGCTCTTTCAGGATTAGTTTTATTAATTATATTTTTGTATTATATGTGGTTTTAGGAGGAAGCCTCTGTCTCACTTGTCATGCTGCCATCTTTAATCACCTAGTTTCTTATACAACCATGGTCCCATGTCCATAGGAGGCAGCTCCTGATGCATACAAGCCCTGGCCAGGGAGTTGGCCATGTCATTCCCAGGGATTAATGCTGGGCAATGTCCTGAGATGCGATATATCAAGACACCTTCCTTTAACTCACAATTCCAAAGGTCTTTCCACATCATTTGTCCCCACAGTGAGCAATGGCTGGTTTCCCAGTCCTGTCTGTGCCCTGAGGCAACCAGACAGTGAGGCCATGAAACACAGCCCAGATATCAGTACAAACGGTTTTCTGACCTGATTCACTAGTCGAAACAAGCCATACTGCCCATAATTCAGCCCATTGGCTGAATTGCCCTACCCCAGACTCATACCAGAACTCTTCCTGTAAGGGCTGAGTGGCAACGGCCACCCTTGTCTGTGGGTGGCCCTTTGTGGATCCATCTGTATACCAGGCTTCCGCTGGTGATGTCCCTGACTCCTCCTCACAGGGGCTTACCGTTGGCACTTCCACACTTGGTAAGTTGGATGCAGATTCAACCACAAAGGTTAATAGTCCCAAGACTTGTGCAATTCTTGTGAGAGAGGGCTTTTGGAGAATCTAGCCCATTGTTCTAAATAAGCTCCCCAGTTGGTTAGGGTGGGTGTCTAGGAAACCTCAGTTTGGGGACCTGTAGCCCAGACTCGCACCCACCCCTCAATCGGGAGGGCAGTAATGACCTGTACTGCTTGTATTCCTGTGATTCCTTCAGTAGTCAATAAGGCAGCATACACTGCTGCCAGCTGTTTTTCCAACAACAAATAGCAAATCTCTGCTGCCTTCCACAACTGAGGCCAAAACCCTATTGGGACTTTATGGGCCCCATGCTTCTCCCATAATCCCCATCCAAACCCTTCCATGCTGACAGACACCATCAGCAGGAATGGTATAGAGGTGTCAGTGACTCGCAGCGTCTGGGCCTGAGCCACTGCTCTTTTTGTCTCAGCAAAAGCCCTTTCCACCTCTGGCGTCTAGTCCCACGTTTCCCCTCACTTTATAAGGTGATCCAGTGGTTTCACCAGCATGGCTGAATGAGGGATAAACGTTCTCCAATACCCTAACAAGCCCACATATTTGTACCTGTTTAACAGTTTCTGGGCAGGGGTACTGTTCTATTTTTTTTTTTTTTTTTTTTTGAGAGGGCATCTCTCATATTTATTGATCAAATGGTTGTTAACAACAATAAAATTCAGTATAGGGGGCTCAATGCTCAATGTACAATCATTAATCCATCTCAAGCCTAATTCTCGTCAGTCTCCAATCTTCTGAAGCATAACGAACAAGTTCTTACATGGTGAACGAATTCTTACAGAGTGAATAAATTCTTACATGGTGAACAGTACAAGGGCATTCATCACAGAAACTTTCGGTTTTGATCATGCAATATGACCTATAAACCATCAGGTCAAATATGAATATTCATTTGATTTTTGTACTTGATTTATATGTTGATCCCACATTTCTCCTATTATTATTATTATTTTTATTTTTAATAAAATGCTGAAGTGGTAGGTAGATGCAAGATAAAGGTAGAAAACATAGTTTAGTGCTGTAAGAAGGCAAATGTAGATGATCAGATGATCAGGTGTGTGCCTATGGACTAAGTATTAATCCAGGCTAGACAAGGGCAGCAAGACATCCACGGATGCAGAAGATTTCTCTCAAAGCAGGGGGGGTGAGGTTCTGAGCCTCACCTCTGTTGATCCCCAAATTCTCACCTGATGGCCCCCCTGCGACTGTGCCTGTCTTAGGTTGTTCCTCCCTTGAGGAATCTTACCCGTCTCTGGCTAACCAGTCATCTTCTGGGGCCATACAGGGAAATGTAAAGTTGGTAAGTGAGAGAGAAGCCATATTGTTTGCAAAGGTTAGCTTTTAACTTCTTTGCAGATTTATGCCCTGTGGCTTCTATGCCCAGCACTTGTCTCGAGGTATCTTTACCACCTGGAGGAATTATGATACTCGGTAAATTCGATATGAGGCACGAATTCTATTTAAGGTTTGTAATTAGGAAGGAAGAAGAAAAGCTATAGATGTAGCATATGAAGGAAACTTGGGAGGATTGATTATTTCTTTGACATATCTTCTTGTATAGTACCTTAAGTATGTATAGGTTTTAAACTACTAACTAATTTGCACACACATATTAACATAATAGGAATACGGTGACATAAACAAAGCAAATCTATAATTACCAGCCATCTCCAGTGAAGCCAAGAAAACCATTTAGGCACCCTAGGCATTTGTGAAAATTTATCTATGATATGATGGATATTTTCGAACTGTACTTGAACCATCAGACAAATTAAAGCAGCCCATTTCTGGGATCTGTTCACATCCCATATGTTCTTTTAACCATAGATAGTCTATAGTCATGAGATTTTGGGGTGCTACAACTTGCACCCCTCCCAACTCCTGGTTGAGTTCCAACAGTACAGATCCAGTCAAATTCGTTGTCTCACTGTATGCACATGCCAGCCTAGACATCTCCCTCCTCCTTCTTATGGCAAGTCCAGGAGACGGTGGGCTGGATGCAGCCACAACCGCAGCATCGTCCGGATCCCTGTGGAGGCTTTTTGATGATCATCCCCCGGCACGAGTCCTCCAGAGAGTGCTGATGCCGGAAGCTCCTCCTCATATCGTATCTTAGTTCATTTTCTGGGTATCCAAGCTAGGCCTTGATCTTCTGCGTAGAAACAAACAGACCCTTTGCCCACACTTTGACATGCCCTCTATACCACTGTGCAGAACTCATTGGAGGTCAGCACACAGTAACTGCTTTTTTTTTTTTTTTTTTTAATTAAGAGAAAGGAATATTATCAGAAAAGAGTACCTCCATAGCTGATCATCTGACACCCTTTAAGTGATCAACATTAAGGATATTTAAAGCATGCGTTGATCTTTGATTTACCAATAGTTTTATCCTGTTAAGGAGTAATCCCCCTTTTCTTTCTTTCTTTCTTTTTTTTTTTTTTAAATTTTTAATCTACACTTACCTGAAGAATACTATGTTTACTATGCTCTCCCCTATATCAGGTCCCCCCTAACAACCACATTACGGTTACTGTCCATCAGCTTAGCAAAATGTGGTAGAGTCACTACTTGTCCTCTCTGTGTTGTGCAGCCCACCCTCCCCTTTCTCCCTCCCCCCCATGCATGCTAATCTTAATACCCCCCTTCTTCTTCCCCCCCCTTATCCCTCCCTGCCCACCCATCCTCCCCAGTTCCTTTCCCTTTGGTACCTGTTAGTCCATTTTTGGGTTCTGTAATTCTGCTGCTGTTTTGTTCCTTCAGTTTTTCCTTTGTTCCTATACTCCTCAGATGAGTGAAATCATTTGGTATTTCTCTTTCTCCGCTTGGCTTATTTCACTGAGCATAATACTCTCCAGCTCCATCCATGTTGCTGCAAATGGTTGGATTTTTCCACTTCTTATGGCTGAGTAGTATTCCATTGTGTATATGTACCACATCTTCTTTATCCATTCATCTACAGATGGACATTTAGGTTGCTTCCAATTCTTGGCTATTGTAAATAGTGCTGCGATAAACATAGGAGTGCATCTGTCTTTCTCAAACTTGATTGCTGCGTTCTTAGGGTAAATTCCTAGGAGTGGAATTCCTGGGTCAAATGGTAGGTCTGTTTTGAGCATTTTGATGCACCTCCATACTGCTTTCCACAATGGTTGAACTAATTTACATTCCCACCAGCAGTGTAGGAGGGTTCCCCTTTCTCCACAGCCTCGCCAACATTTGTTGTTGTTTGTCTTTTGGATGGCAGCTATCCTTACTGGTGTGAGGTGATACCTCATTGTAGTTTTAATTTGCATTTCTCTGATAATTAGCGATGTGGAGCATCTTTTCATGTGTCTCTTGGCCATCTGTATTTCTTTTTTGGAGAACTGTCTGTTCAGTTCCTCTGCCCATTTTTTAATTGGGTTATTTGTTTTTTGTTTGTTGAGGCGTGTGAGCTCTTTATATATTCTGGACGTCAAGCCTTTATCAGATCTGTCATTTTCAAATATATTCTCCCATACTGTAGGGTTCCTTTTTGTTCTATTGATGGTGTCTTTCGCTGTACAGAAGCTTTTCAGCTTAATGTAGTCCCACTTGCTCATTTTTGCTGTTGTTTTCCTTGCCCGGGGAGATATGTTCAAGAAGAGATCACTCATGTTTATGTCTAAGAGGTTTTTGCCTATGTTTTTTTCCAAGAGTTTAATGGTTTCGTGACTTACATTCAGGTCTTTGATCCATTTTGAGTTTACCTTTGTATATGGGGTTAGACAATGGTCCAGTTTCATTCTCCTACATGTAGCTGTCCAGTTTTGCCAGCACCATCTGTTGAAGAGACTGTCATTTTGCCATTGTATGTCCATGGCTCCTTTATCAAATATTAATTGACCATATATGTTTGGGTTAATTTCTGGGGTCTCTAATCTGTTCCACTGGTCTGTGGCTCTGTTCTTGTGCCAGTACCAAATTGTCTTGATTACTATGGCTTTGTAGTAGAGCTTGAAGTTGGGGAGTGAGATCCCCCCTACTTTATTCTTCTTTTTCAGGATTGCTTTGGCTATTCGGGGTCTTTGGTGTTTCCATATGAATTTTTGAATTATTTGTTCCAATTCATTGAAGAATGTTGCTGGTAATTTGAGAGGGATTGCATCAAATTTGTATATTGCTTTCGGCAGGATGGCCATTTTGACGATATTAATTCTTCCTAGCCATGAGCATGGGATGAGTTTCCATTTATTAGTGTCCCCTTTAATTTCTCTTAAGAGTGACTTGTAGTTTTCAGAGTATAAGTCTTTCACTTCCTTGGTTAGGTTTATTCCTAGGTATTTTGTTCTTTTTGATGCAATGGTGAATGGAATTGTTTTCCTGATTTCTCTTTCTATTGATTCGTTGTTAGTGTATAGGAAAGCTACAGATTTCTGTGTGTTGATTTTGTATCCTGCAACTTTGCTGTATTCCGATATCAGTTCTAGTAGTTTTGGAGTGGAGTCTTTAGGGTTTTTTATGTACAGTATCATATCATCTGCAAATAGTGACAGTTTAACTTCTTCTTTACCAATCTGGATTCCTTGTATTTCTTTGTTTTGTCTGATTGCCGTGGCTAGGACCTCCAGTACTATGTTAAATAACAGTGGGGAGAGTGGGCATCCCTGTCTGGTTCCCGATCTCAGTGGAAATGCTTTCAGCTTCTCGCTGTTCAGTATAATGCTGGCTGTGGGTTTATCATATATGGCCTTTATTATGTTGAGGTACTTGCCCTCTATTCCCATTTTGCTGAGAGTTTTTATCATGAATGGATGTTGAATTTTGTCAAATCCTTTTTCAGCATCTATGGAGATGATCATGTGGTTTTTGTCTTTCTTTTTGTTGATGTGGTGGATGATGTTGATGGATTTTCGAATGTTGTACCATCCTTGCATCCCTGGGATGAACCCCACTTGGTCATGGTGTATGATCCTTTTGATATACTGTTGAATTCTGTTTGCTAATATTTTATTGAGTATTTTTGCATCTACATTCATCAGGGATATTGGTCTGTAATTTTCTTTTTTGGTGGGGTCTTTTCCTGGTTTTGGTATTAGGGTGATGTTGGCTTCATAGAATGAGTTTGGGAGTATTCCCTCTTCTTCTATTTTGTGGAAC
Organism: Manis javanica; assembly: GCF_040802235.1. NCBI lineage: Eukaryota > Metazoa > Chordata > Mammalia > Pholidota > Manidae > Manis > Manis javanica. Next base: position 103,949,439 of record NC_133164.1, on the reverse strand, counting down.
ACTTTAAGGAGAATGGGTATTATGTCTTCTCTGTGTGTCTGATAAAATTCCGAGGTAAATCCGTCCGGCCCCGGGGTTTTGTTCTTGGGTAGTTTTTTGATTACTGTTTCAATTTCTTTGCTTGTAATTGGTTTGTTTAACTTTTGTGTTTCTTCCTTGGTCAATCTTGGAAGGTTGTATTTTTCTAGGAAGTTGTCCATTTCTTCTAGGTTTTCCAGCTTGTTGGCATATAGGTTTTCATAGTAGTCTTTAATAATTCTTTGTATTTCTGTGGAGTCTGTCGTGATTTTTCCATTCTCATTTCTGATTATGTTGATTTGTGTTGACTCTCTTTTTCTCTTAATAAGTTGGGCTAGAGGCTTATCTATTTTGTTTATTTTCTCAAAGAACCAGCTCTTGGTTTCGTTGATTTTTGCTATTGTTTTATTCTTCTCAATTTTGTTTATTTCTTCTCTGATCTTTATTATGTCCCTCCTTCTGCTGACTTTAGGCCTCATTTGTTCTTCTTTTTCCAGTTTTAATAATTGTGATGTTAGACTATTCATTTGGGATTGTTCTTCCTTCTTCAAGTGTGCCTGGATTGCTATATACTTTCCTCTTAAGACTGCTTTCGCTGCATCCCACAGAAGTTGGGGCTTAGTGTTGTTGTTGTCATTTGTTTCTATATATTCCTTGATCTCTATTTTGATTTGTTCATTGATCCATTGATTATTTAGTAGCATGTTGTTAAGCCTCCATGTGTTTGTGAGCCTTTTTGTTTTCTTTGTAGAATTTATTTCTACTTTCATACCTTTGTGGTCTGAAAAATTGGTTGGTAGAATTTCAATATTGTGGAATTTACTGAGGCTCTTTTTGTGAGCTAGTATGTGGTCTATTCTGGAGAATGTTCCATGTGCACTTGAGAAGAATGTATATCCTGTTGCTTTTGGATGTAAAGTTCTATAGATGTCTATTAGGTCCATCTGTTCTAGTGTGTTGTTCAGTGCCTGTGTGTCTTTACTTATTTTCTGCCCGGTGGATCTATCCTTTGGGGTGAGTGGTGTGTTGAAGTCTCCTACAATGAATGCATTGCAGTCTATTTCCCTCTTTAGTTCTGTTAGTATTTGCTTCACATATGCTGGTGCTCCTGTATTGGGTGCATATATATTTAGAATGGTTATATCCTCTTGTTGGACTAAGCCCTTTATCATTATGTAGTGGCCTTCTTTATCTCTTGTTACTTTCTTTGTTTTGAAGTCTATTTTGTCTGATATTAGTACTGCAACCCCTGCTTTCTTCTCACTGTTGTTTGCCTGAAATATGTTTTTCCATCCCTTGACTTTTAGTCTATGCTTATCTTTGGGTTTAAGGTGAGTTTCTTGTAAGCAGCATATAGATGGGTCTTGCTTTTTTATCCATTCTATTACTCTATGTCTTTTGATTGATGCATTAAGTCCATTTACATTTAGGGTGACTATTGAAAGATATGTACTTATTGCCATTGCAGGCTTTAGATTCGTGGTTACCAAAGGTTCAAGGTTAGCTTCTTTAGTATCTTACTGCCTAACTTAGCTCGCTTATTGAGCTGTTATATACACTGTCTGGAGAGTCTTTTCTTCTCTCCCTTCTTATTCCTCCTCCTCCATTCTTCATATGTTGTGTGTTTTGTTCTGTGCTCTTTTTAGGGGTGCTCCCATCTAGAGCAGTCCCTGTAGGATGCCCTGTAGAGGTGGTTTGTGGGAAGCAAATTCCCTCAGCTTTTGCTTGTCTGGGAATTGTTTGATCCCACCATCATATTTAAATGATAGTCGTGCTGGATACAGTATCCTTGGTTCAAGGCCCTTCTGTTTCATTGCATTAAGTATATCATGCCATTCTCTTCTGGCCTGTAGGGTTTCTGTTGAGAAGTCTGATGTTAGCCTGATTGGTTTTCCTTTATAGGTGACCTTTTTCTCTCTAGCTGCCTTTAAAACTCTTTCCTTGTCCTTGATCCTTGCCATTTTAATTATTATGTGTCTTGGTGTTGTCCTCCTTGGATCCTTTCTGTTGGGGGTTCTGTATAATTCCATGGTCTGTTCGATTATTTCCTCCCCCAGTTTGGGGAAGTTTTCAGCAATTATTTCTTCAAAGACACTTTCTATCCCTTTTCCTCTTTCTTCCTCTTCTGGTATCCCTATAATACGAATGTTTTTCCTTTTGTATTGGTCACATATTTCTCTTAGTGTTGTTTCATTCCTGGAGATCCTTTTATCTCTCTCTATGTCAGCTTCTATACGTTCCTGTTCTCTGGCTTCTATTCCTTCAATGGCCTCTTGCATCTTATCCATTCTGCTTATAAATCCTTCCAGGGATTGTTTCACTTCTGTGATCTCTTTCCTGACATCTGTGATCTCCTTCCGGACTTCATCCCACTGCTCTTGCATTTTTCTCTGCATCTCATCCCACTGCTCTTGCATTTTTCTCTGCATCTCATCCCATTGCTCTTGCATTTTTCTCTGCATCTCTGTCAGCATGTTCATGATTTTTATTTTGAATTCTTTTTCAGGAAGACTAGTTAGGTCTGTCTCCTTCTCAGGTGTTGTCTCTGTGATCTTTGTCTGCCTGTAGTTTTGCCTTTTCATGGTGATAGAGATAGTTTGCAGAGCTGGTACAAGTGACCGCTGGAAGAGCTTCCCTTCTTGTTGGTTTGTAGCCTTTTCCTGGGAGAATAGCGACCTCTAGTGGCTTGTGCTGGGCAGCTGCGCGCAGACAGGGCTTCTGCTTCCTGCCCAGTTGCTTTGGGGTTTATCTCCGCTGTTGCTGTGGGCTTGGCCTGGCTGGGGCTGTTCCTCCAAAATGGTGGAGCCCCGTTGGAGGGGGAGCAGCCAGGAGACTATTTATCTCCGTAAGGGGCCTCTGTGCTCCCTGCTGCCCAGGGGGTTAGAGTGCCCAGAGATCCCCAGATTCCCTGCTTCTGGTCTAAGTGACCTGTCCTGCCCCTTTAAGATTTCCAAAAAGCACTCTCCAAACCAAAACAACAGCAGCAACAATGAGAGAGGGAACAGAAAGAAAGAGAAAAAAAAAAGGAAAAAAAGGGGAAAAACAAGCGATTTTTTTTTTTTTTTTTTTTGTCCTCAGGTGCCGGTCCCAGGCACCCGCTCACTGGTCCTGCTGCCCTGTCTCCCTAGCACCAGGGTCCCTGTCCTTTCAAGGCTTCCAAAAAGCACCCACCCACCAGTCCCGCAGGGAAGGAACGCTCAATATTCTTTGTCCTCAGGCACTGGTCCCACGCACCCGCTCACCAGTCCCGCCGCCCTGCCTCCCTAGCACCGGGGTCCCTGTCCCTTCAAGGCTTCCAAAAAGCACTCGGCAAAAAGAGAGAAAAAAAAGGGGAAAAACGCGCGATTTCTACCGTCCTCAGGTGCTGGTCTCAGGCACCCACCCATCGGTCCCACAGGGAAAAATGCGGGATATTCTTTGTCCTCAGGTGCCGGTCCCAGGCACCCGCTCACCAGTCCCGCCGCCCTGCCTCCCTAGCACCGGGGTCCCTGTCCCTTTTAGGCTTCCAAAAAGCACTCACAGAAAAGAGAAAAAAAAAAGGGGAAAAACGCGCGATTTCCTCTGTTCTCAAGTGCCGGTCTCAGGCACCCGCCCACCGGTCCCGCAGGGAAAAACGGGGGATATTCTTTGTCCTCAGGCGCCGGTCCCAGCCACCCGCTCACCAGTCCCGCCACCGTGCCTCCCTAGCACTGGGGTCCCCGTCCCTTCAAGGCTTCCAAAAAGCGCTCGCCAAAAAGAGAAAAAAAAAAAGGGGGAAAAACGCGCGACCTCCTCCGTCCTCAGGCACCGGTCTCAGGCACCCGCCCCCAGGTCTCGCAGGGAGAAACGCAGGATATTCTTTGTCCTCCGGCGCCGTTCCCAGGCACCTCCTCACCGGTCCCGCCACCCTGCCTCCCCAGCAATGGGGGCCCGTCCCTCTAAGGCTTCCAAAAAGCGCTCGCCAAAAAAAAAAAAAAAAAAACCGCTCCGGTTTCTCTCCACCCGCCGGGAGCCAGGGGGAGGGGCGCTCGGGTCCCGCCGGGCTGGGGCTTGTATCTTACCCCCTTCACAAGGCGCTGGGTTCTCGCAGGTGTGGATGTAGTCTGGATGTTGTCGTGTGTCCTGTGGTCTCTATTTTAGGAAGATTTTTCTTTGTTATATTTTCATAGCTCTATGTGTTTTTGGGAGGAAATTTCCACTGCTCTACTCATGCCGCCATCTTGGCTCCGCTCCGGTACTGTTCTATTTTATCAATAATTGTTTCAGGTAACACTTTTGTCTTACTTGACCAGACAACACCCAAGAACTTGACAGAATAACCAGGTCCCTGCACCTTGTCTTGGTTGATGGCCCATCCTACCCCTGGTGGGCCTGGTGCAAACTATGAGCCTCAGCTTCTAGGTCTGGAAGAAAATCAGACATTAACAATATATCATTGATATAATGGAACACTGGAACCGAGGGCAGATGGGACCAGGTGGCCAGGTCACTAGCTACCAAGCCATCACACAAAGTAGGACTGTGCAAGTATCCTTGTGGGAGGACCACAAACTTCCATTGGCAGCCCTCCCATGTGAAAGTGAATTGATCCTGGCTTTCCTGTGCAATGTCCATGGAAAAGAAGTCAGCCAAGTCCAACACAAAGTGATAAGTCCCCAAAGTCACAGTCAGTTTATCCAACAGGTCAGTAATGTTTGGTACTACAGCATGCAGTGGGGGAGTCACTTTGTCCTTATAGTCCACTGTCATTCTCCAAGTGCTGTCTGGCTTCTTCACAGGCCACACAGGTAAATTAAAAGGGCTGTGTGCCGGTGGATGATGTGTGCTTCCTCTAACTGCAAAATGGTTTGGCCAATTTCCTCCTGTCCACCAGGCAGCAGGTATTGTTTAATGTTCACTATACGATGGCTTGTGGCAACATCAAAGGTGTGTGGTGGGGATGACTTCATCGCTCCATTTTCATGGCACACATATGCAACCAAAACTTCCCAAAACGTTTGCATCATTCAACCGTGCAGTACATTCACCCCTAGAATATATTCCGCTATCAGAGATACATAAACAGCATACTGATATGGGGGCAAGTATCCAATTCCCAAAGTCAGAGTCACTTGCCACACCCACACTATTTGTCCACCATACCCCTCTATGACTAGAGAGTGGCCCTGGAACCTATTCAGGTTTCCATAAAGGAGAGTTGAGTCAGCACCTGTATCCCCAGCACCAACACCTGCTGTACGTTCTGTGGGGAACAGTGAACAGCAAGTTCAACAAATAGCCTCCGGTCCTCTGGTGTCCCAATATGCTGGGTACCTCAACCCCACCCCTAGTCAGGGAGGAAATCAGTCAGTGTGTAAGGCCCGAGTTCCTGGTCTGCCACAGTATTCACCTGCACCTGCTAAGGGGGCAGTGGGCAATATTGTTGGTCAGGATGCAACTGTTTCCATAGCCCCATCAAGATCTCTAAAGGCTGTCCATCAAGCTTTTCACGAGCCAAATCAGCAACCAAAAGGTCGGTTCATACCTGTCTGTGGCTTACTTTCAGTGGTCCAACTGTGGCCGTCTCTGGTGCTGTTTTCACTGCTGTCATTTTCTCTTTTCCCTTGTGCTTCTTCACTGCTGTAGTTCTCACCTTGGTCACTTGAGGTCACTTTACTTCTGCATCTCTCAAGTGAGCTAACACCGATGCTGCTTTGTATATTGGGTGGTCAGCACATGGCACTAGCAATGCAGCGACAGTTATAAAGGTACCTGCAGGACTGTTGGCTAGGATAAGATCTTTCATACAACACATTAACAGTTTTTCATCTGGACTACGGTTATGGGGAGCAAACATCATCTGCCTCATACCCATTTCACGAAGTACGCACACCAACTCCAGATACGCGCTCCACTTTGTTACATGTTCTGGCATGTCCCCTGGGGTATCCCACACCACCTTTGCTGCAGTCATTAACTAATTTATCAGGGTCTTATTGTCAGCTGTGGGTATGTGCCCCTAGTGTGCTGCAATATGCGTTGCATAGAGGGCACGACTGTTATGATGGCAAGTTGTGGCACCTCAGAGGGTGAGAACTCAGTATTCTCAGTGCCCCATCCCACAGCTGCAACAGCCAAGCAAGCACAATTTCCCCCAAACGCTGCTTACACTGCTTGGCCAAATCCTGCAATTCCATGGCCATATATGTTGCTTACATTGTTTGCTGGGTAGCTATCAAGGGCCACCCAGCTGTCTCCCTGCAGCTATGGGTTCTTGTATCTCCACATGTTGCTGCACATTGGGCGAGCATGCAAAACCAATGGTGATGTGCCACACTCGGGGCTTTCAGCCCGCAATAACAGGACGGTACTCATTGATCCCCATAATACGTTCGGCGGCCACCAGCCATTGCTCCAAGTCTTCTTCCTTCTATTGTAGACTCTGCATTTGCTGCTGCAGCTGCACAGTTTCGCAGGCAGCATGGCAGAAGACCATTAGGAACATCCATGCCACTCGCCCAGCCAATTCCCGGTGGGCCAGAGGAACTAAGGATTCTAGCATCTCCAATGCCATCAGTATAGCCTCTGGGATCGGCTGTATGGACTCCCAGTCCCCCTGGCGCCACCCAAGCGGTCAAGTATATTGCCACCAGGTGCCAAATAGAGGCTGGGGGCCACATCTCCTTCACCAGCCCATCTGTGTCCAGGGAAGCTGAAGGACCATTGCTCTCTCATGACCACCTACCTCATCTTGCTCACAGTGCCAAGTGTTGGGGTCCAGGGGTTGACATTGAGGTGTTGGGGCAACACGAAGAGCAAAGAAGGTGGTGGGAGTCATCATAGAGGGTGCTTAAAAGAAGCCACTTTATTCTGCATGAAGCTGTACTTTTTATACTGCTGTAGTGGTGATTCAAGGTTGCATAAGTATTGAAGACACACGTGTGTGGCCAGGTTTCTGGCCTTCAAGGCCCCTACCTAGCTCCTTACTCATGGGTACAGCGAGCTATGTTTTCAAGGTTTCATGGACAAGGCCAGACATATCTGGAGTGAAGCAACGGACAGCTCTCCTCATAGAACAGTAGGTAAAGTTGGGGAGTGGGAAGCCTTCCCTACAATACTTTAATTGAACATTTGAGCAACATAGAAAAGTATAAAGAATAAATGAAAATTGTCATTATTTTACGAGTCAGAAACAAACACAGGGCCCAAGTCCTACTCCTGAGGATAAAATGGCTAAGTGTGAACCATTTGCAGCATTCTCTGGAAACACCACCCACTCAGGGTCTCCTCCCCTCTCACTCACTATGAGTTTCACCCAAACCTAGCCCTAATCCCAACTCCAATCTAGTCCTACCCCAACCCATAATCTCCCTTTTTAAAATGTGTAGTGGCTGCTTTTTGAAATTTGTAACCACTCTGGATGACCGACCACCACAGGGTTCACAATGATCACCATGAATACCAAGTCTTGTGACACCTGCAGCCCAGTCTAGGTAAAATTGATCAGCCCTGTCATTTTTAGAGATGGCTAAGATGGCTAGAACACTGACACCTGAAGAGACATCACAGACGAATAAGATTTCAGTTAAAGAAACAAATATATGTCACCTTTGGTGGTCAGACATAGTGGGTTTACTTAAGTTTTAACTTAATTGAAAAATGCGTATTTTTCAATTAAGTTAAAATACAATAAAATAGACTTTTTATGGGTTTAACACAGGTACTGACTTGTGTAAATTCTATCACAGTCAAGATCCAGAAGAGTTGCATCACCCCAAAACAATTCTTTTGTCTCTGTCATCACACCCTAATGGCTAGTGATGTAGAGCATTGAGCATCTTTTCATGAGCGTATTGGTGCAATATCTGCTCACATCTATTGCCTGTTTTTGAAATGGGGTTGTTTCATTTTCTTACTGTTGAGTTTTGAAAGTTCTCTGTATATTCTAGATAGTTGTCCTTTGTTGGATATATTTTTCAAATATATTTTTCAGCATTTATCTTGCCTTTTTATTCTTTAAACAGTGTCTTTCACAGAACAAAAGTTTTGGATTTTGATGAAGTGTCCTGTTAATTTTTTTCTTTAGTGGATCTTACTGTTGATGTCATGTCTAAAGAACTCTGCTTAAATCCAGGTCATCAAAATTCTCTTTGTTTTCTTCTACAAGCTTCATAGTTATATGTTTTACATTTAGTTGTATGGTTCATTTTCAGTAACTGTGTAAGGTGTGAGGTTGGGTTGAGGTTCTGTTTTTTTCTTTTGCACATGGATCTCCAGCTTTTTTTTTTTTTGGTATTTTATTTATATATTTATTTATTTTGGTATCATTAATCTACAATTACATGAACGACCTTATGTTTACTAGGCTCCCCCCTTCACCAAGTCCTCCCCACATCCCCGTTCACAGTCACTGTCCATCAAAATAGTAAGATGCTGTAAAATCACTACTTGTCACCAAGTTCACAGTCACTGTCCTTCAACATAGTAAGATGGTGTAAAATCACTACTTGTGTTCTCTGTGTTGCACAGCCCTTCCCGTGCCCCCCCACAACACTATACATGCTAATGTCCCCTTTCTTTTCTTCCCGCCCTTATCCCTTCCTTCCCACCCATCCTCCCCAGTCCCTTCCCTTTGGTAACTATTAGTCCATTCTTGGGTTCTGTGCTTCTGCTGCTGTTTTGTTCCTTCAGTTTTCTTTTGTTCTTATACTCCACATATGAGTGAAATCATCTGGTACTTGTCTTTCTCCGCCTGGCTTATTTCACTGAGCATAATACCCTGTAGCTCCATCCATGTTGTTGAGAATGGTAGGATTTGTTTTTTTGTTGTGGCTGAGTAATATTCCATTGTGTATATGTACCACATCTTCTTTATCCATTCATCTACTGATGGACATTTAGGTTGCTTCCGTATCTTGGCTATTGTAAATAGTGCAGCGATAAACATAGGGGTGCATCTGTCTTTTTCAAACTGGAGTGCTGCATTCTTAGGGTAAATTCCTAGGAGTGGAACTCCTGGGTCAAATGGTATTTCAATTTTGAGCATTTTGAGGAACCTCCATACTGCTTTCCACAATGGTTGAAATAATTTACATTCCCACCAGCAGTGTAGGAAGGTTCCCCTTTCTCCACAACCTCAGCAACATTTGTTGTTTGCTTTTGGATGGTAGCCATCCTTACTGGGGTGAGATGATATCTCATTGTGGTTTTAATTTGCATTTCTCTGATGACAAGCGATGTGGAGCATCTTTTCATGTGTCTGTTGGCCATCTGAATTTCTTCTTTGGAGAACTGTCTATTCAGCTCCTCTGCCCATTTTTTAATTGGATTATTTGCTTTTTGTTTATTGAGGTGTGTGAGCTCTTTATATATGTTGGATGTCAACCCATTATCAGATCTGTCATTTTCGAATATATTCTCCCACACTGTAGGATACCTTTTTGTTCTATTGATGGTGTCCTTTGCTGTACAGAAGCTTTTCAGCTTGACATAGTCCCACTTGTTCATTTTTGCCTTTGTTTCCCTTGCCCGGGGAGATATGTTCAAGAAGAGGTCACTCATGTTTATGTCTAAGAGATTTTTGCCTATGTTTTTTTCTAAGAGTTTTATGGTTTCATGACTTACATTCAAGTCTTTGATCCATTTCGAGTTTACGTTTGTGTATGGGGTTAGACAGTGACCCAGTTTCATTCTCTTACATGTAGCTGTCCAGTTTTGCCAGCACCATCTGTTGAAGAGACTGTTATTTCCCCATTGTATGTCCATGGCCCCTTTATTGAATATTAGTTGACCATATATGTTTGGGTGAATGTTTGGAGTCTCTATTCTGTTCCATTGGTCTGTGGCTCTGTTCTTGTGCCAGTACCAAATTGTCTTGATTACTGTGGCTTTGTAGTAGAGCTTGAAGTTGGGGAGTAAGATCCACCCCACTTCATTCTTCCTTCTCAGGATTGCTTTAGCTATTCGGGGTTTTTGGTGTTTCCATATGAATTTTTGAACTATTTGTTCCAGTTCATTGAAGAAAGCTGTTGGTAATTTGATAGGGATTGCATCGAATCTGTATATTGCTTTGGGCAGGATGGCCATTTTGACGATATTAATTCTTCCTACCCAGGAGCATGGGATGAGTTTCCATTTATTAGTGACCTTTCTAATTTCTCTTAAGAGGGTCTTATAGTTTTCAGGGTATAGGTCTTTCACTTCCTTGGTTAGGTTTATTCCTAAGTATTTTATTCTTTTTGATGCTATTGTGAATGGAATTGTTTTCCTGATTTCTCTTTCTATTAGTTCATTGTTAGTGTATAGGAAAGCCACAGATTTCTGTGTGTTAATTTTGTATCCTGCAACTTTGCTGAATTCCGATATTAGCTCTAGTAGTTTTGGAGTGGAGTCTTTAGGGTTTTTTATGTACAATATCATGTCATATGCAAATAGTGACAGTTTAAGTTCTTCTTTACCAATCTGGATTCCTTGTATTTCTTTGATTTGTCTAATTGCTGTGGCTAGGACCTCCAGTACTATGTTGAATAACAGTGGGGATAGTGGGCATCCCTGTCTTGTTCCCGATTGCAGAGGAAAAGCTTCCAGCTTCTTGCTGTTCAGTATGATGTTGGCTGTGGGTTTATCATATATGGCCTTTGTTATGTTGAGGTACTTGTCCTCTATACCCATTTTGCTGTGAGTTTTTATCATGAATGGATATTGAATTTTATTGAATGCTTTTTCAGCATCTATGGAGATGATCATGTGGTTTTTTTCTTTCTTTTTGTTGATGTGGTGGATGATGTTGATGGATTTTCGGATGTTGTACCATCCTTGCATCCCTGGGATGAATCCCACTTGGTCATGGTGTATGATCCTTTTGATGTATTTTTGAATTTGGTTTGCTAATATTTTGTTGAGTATTTTTGCATCTATGTTCGTCAGGTATATTGGTCTGTAATTTTCTTTTTTGGTGCGGTCTTTGCCTGGTTTTGGTATTAGTGTGATGTTGGCTTCACGGAATGAGTTTGGGAGTATTCCCTCCTCTTCTATTTTTTTAAAAACTTTAAGGAGAATGGGTATTATGTCCTCTCTGTATGTCAGATAAAATTCCGAGGTAAATCCATCTGGCCCGGGGGTTTTGTTCTATGGTAGTTTTTTGATTACCGCTTCAATTTCGTTGCTGGTAATTGGTCTGTTTAGATTTTGTTTCTTTCTGCGTCAGTCTTGGAAGATTATTTTTTTCTAGGAAGTTGTCCATTTCTCCTAGGTTTCCCAGCTTGTTAGCATATATGTTTTCATAGTACTCTCTAATAATTTTTGTATTTCTGTGGGGTCTGTCGTGATATTTCCTTTCTCATTTCTGATTCTGTTGATGTGTGTTGACTCACTTTTCCTCTTAATAAGTCTGGCTAGAGGCTTATCTATTTTGTTTATTTTCTCGAAGAAACAGCTCTTGGCTTCATTGATTTTTGCTTGTGTTTTATTCTTCTCAATTTTATTTATTTCTTCTCTGATCTTTATTATGTCCCTCCTTCTGCTGACCTTAGACCTCATTTGCTCTTCTTTCTCCAATTTCAATAATTGTGACATTAGACTATTCATTTGGATCTGTTCTTCCTTCTTTAAATATGCCTGGATTGCTATATACTTTCCTCTAAAGGCTGCTTTTGCTGTATCCCACAGAAGTTGGGGCTTTGTGTTGTTGTTGTTGTCGTTTGTTTCCATATATTGCTGGATCTCCATTTTGATTTGGTCATTGATCCATTGACTATTTAGGAGCGTGTTGTTAAGCCTCCATGTGTTTGTGAGCCTTTTTGCTTTCTTTGTACAGTTTATTTCTAGTTTTATGCCTTTGTGGTCTGAGAAGTTGGTTGGTAGGATTTCAATCTTTTGGAATTTACTGAGGCTCTTAAGTGGCCTAGTATGTGGTCTATTCTGGAGAATGTTCCATGTGCACTTGAGAAGAATGTGTATCCTTTTGTTTTTTGATGTCGAGTTCTGTAGATGTCTATTAGGCCCATCTGTTCTAGTGTGTTTTTCAGTGCCTCTGTGTCTTTACTTATTTTCTGTCTGGTGGATCTGTCCTTTGGAGTGAATGGTGTGTTGAAGTCTCCTAAAGTGAATGCATTGCATTCTGTTTCCTCCTTTAGTTCTGTTAGTATTTGTTTCACATATGCTGGTGCTCCTGTGTTGGGTGCATATATATTTATAATGGTTATATCCTTTTGTTGGACTGAGCCCTTTATCATTATGTCATGTCCTTCTTTATCTCTTGTTACTTTCTTTGTTTTGAAGTCTATTTTGTCTGATACTAGTATTGCAACACCTGCTTTTTTCTCCCTATTGTTTGCTTGAAATATCTTTTTCCATCCCTTGACTTTAAGTCTGTTCATGTCTTTGGGTTTGAGGTGAGTCTCTTGTAAGCAGCATATGGATGGGTCTTGTTTTTTTATCCATTCTATTACTCTGTGTCTTTTGATTGGTGCATTCAGTCTATTTACATTTAGGGTGATTATTGAAAGGTATGTACTTATTGCCATTGCAGGCTTTAAGTTTGTGGTTACCAAAGGTTCAAGGTTAGTTTCTTTACTATCTTACTGTCTAACTTCACTCACTTATTGAGCTATTATAAACACGGACTGATGATTCTTTATTTCTCTCCTTTCTTATTCCTCCTCCTCCCTTCTTCATATGTTGGGTGTTTTGTTCTGTGATCTTTTTAGGAGTGCTCCCATCTTGAGCAGTCCCTGTAAGATGCCTTGTAGAGGTGGTTTGTGGGAGGCATATGCCCTCAACTTTTGCATGTCTGAGAATTGTTTAATCCCTCCTTCATATTTAAATGATAATAATGCTGGATACAGTAATCTTGGTTCGAGGCCCTTGTGTTTCATTGCATTAAGTATATCATGCCATTCTCTTCTGGCCTGTAAGGTTTCTGTTGAGAAGTCTGATGATAGCCTGATGGGTTTTCCTTTGTAGGTGACCTTTTTCCTCTCTCTAGCTGCCTTTAATACTTTGTCCTTGTCTTTGATCTTTGCCATTTTAATTATTATGTGTCTTGGTGTTGCCCTCCTTGGATCCCTTGTCATGGGAGTTCTGTGTACCTCTGTGGTCTGAGAGGCCATTTCCTCTCCTAGTTTGGGAAAGTTTTCAGCAATTATTTCTTCAAAGACACTTTCTATCCCTTTTTCTCTCTCTTCTTCTGGTACCCCTATAATGTGGATATTGTTCTGTTTTGATTGGTCACTCAGTTCTCTTAAAATTCTTTCATTCCTGGAGATCCTTTTATCTCTTTCTGCATCAGCTTCCCTGCATTCCTGTTCTCTGTTTTCTAGTCCATTAGTGGTCTCTTGCATCTTGTCAATTCTGTTTTGAAGTCCTTCCAGATCTTGTTTTATTTCTGTATTCTCCCTCCTTAGTTCTTGCATATTTATCTGCAAGTCCATCAGCATGGTTATGACTTTTGTTTTGAATTCTTTTTCAGGAAGACTGGTTAAATCTATCTCCCCAGGTTCCTTCTCAGGGGAAGATGTAGCAGATGTCGAAGCTGTCTGGGTTAGTCTTGTCTGGATCAAATTTTTTTGCCTTTTCATGTTGACAGGTGCAATGGTGAGCTATTGACTTTCTGTCAGCTGGGAGAGCCAAGGCTTTCCACTATCTCCTGGCCTTTCTTTACTGGGACAACTGCAACCCCTAGTGGCTTGTGTTGGGCAATTGCGTGTAGACTGGGTCTTTGTATCTTGCCCAGCCGGTATGGAGGAAGTTCCCTTGCTGTGGGTGTGGCCAGCCTCAGGCTGCTGCTCTGCTATGGCCGGGCCCCGCAAGGGTAATGGACAGGGGGCTGTTTGGCTGTTTACCTCTGTGAGGGGTCTCAGAGCTGTTGCTCAGGGGGTTAGTGCGCCCAGGGTTCCCTGGAATTTCCAGCTGCTGGACTGTGACCCGGGATGCTTCCGTCCAGCTGTGGCATCCCTGTCCCTTTAAGACTTTCACAAAGCACTCGCTTTTCTTTGTCACAGGGGCGCCAGCTTCGGGACCCACTCAACGGTCTTGCTGCTCTGTTTCCCTAGTTTCCAGCACTCCACGCATGCACTGTGTCTGCACTCTGGTGCAGATGGCTGGGGCTGGGTGTTTAGCAGTCCTGGGCTCCCTCTCCCTCCCTGCTCCAACTCCTCTCCTCCCTCTGGGAGCTGGGGTGAGGGGTGCTTGGGTCCCACCGGGCCGGGGCTTGTATCTTACCCCTTTCACCAGGCGCTGGGTTCTTGCAGGTGTGGATGTAGTCTGGCTGTTGTCCTGTGTCTTCTGGTCTCTCTTTTAGAATTAGTTGTATTTGTTGTATTTTCAAAAATATATGTTTTTGGGAGGAGATTTTCACTGTCCTACTCATGCCACCATCTTGGCTCTGCCCTCTCCAGCTGTTTTAACATAATTTGTTGAAAATACTATCCTTTGTCCATTGAGTTTCTTTGTTTCTTTGCAAAAAGTCAATTTTCTACATTTGAATGGGTCTGTTTTTGGACTTTCTATTATGTTGCCTTGATGTATATGCTTATCCCTTCGCTCATACCCTACTGTCTTGATTACTATAGTTTTATGTCTTAAAACCAAGTCATGTGAATCCACCAAATTTCTTCTTCTTTTAAAAATTGTTTTGACTATTCTAGTTCCTTTGTTTCCATATGCATTTTAAAATCAACTTGTGTGTATATACACCAAAATCCTGAGGATATTTTTACTGGAATTGTGTTAAATCTGTAGCTCAACTTGGGAATGATTTACATCTTAATATACTTAGTCATCCAATCCATGTACCTGACATGTCTCTCCATTTAAGTAGATCTTCTTTGATTTTTCTCATTGAAATCTTGTAGATTTCAGCATACAGATACAGCACATATTTTGGTAGATTTATACTTATGTGTTTCATTATTTTGGAGTTATTATTTATGGTATTATTTAAAACTTTTTAGTTTCAAGTTGATATGAAGTCCATGCAAGTGTATAATTGATTTTGTGTGTTGACTCTTTATCCTGTGACATTACAAAGGTATTTAAAAGTTTTAGGAGCCTCTTTTAAAGGAGATTCCTTTGGATCCTCTATGTAGAAAATTATATTATTTGAAAATAGAGGAAGTTTTATTTCTTCTTTTTCAATCTGTATGCCTTTTACTTCTTTCCATTGTCTCATTTTACTAAGTTGTAAGTATGATGTTGAACAGGAGTAGAGAGAGCAGATGTTAAGCAAATGGCACCTGTTACTTAGGAGCAACAATCCCAGGATGTCAACCTGGGTTTGCATGAAAATATTATCCTTTCTCCACTGCTGGTTTGCAGGTGTCAGAGTAGCCAAGAAAGACATGACTTATATGGACAATTGATAGAACAGTGCTTTACTTATGTGGAGAAGAAACAGAGCAAGAGCAGCTTCAGTAGAGAGTGTCTATCTGTCATGGCTAGCAGGGCTTGATCCACAGCTGACACAAGGATATGGTCTGCATGTACCACTCCTGTGCTGCAGGCAAAAGACTCCATTACCTCCCTTCCAGGAGATATAGCAGTGGGGTTGGCTGGGTGCCATATGACACAAAACACTTAAGCAGAACAAAGAGGTACACATTAAGCCTGAAACAGGGAAAGATATTCCCAAAGAGGTATGCCCAGCACTGAATGTGAGAGCTCTTTATCTTTTTGCAAGGAAATATTAGAGATATTAGTGCTCAGTTTTATTTCCTTGTGATGTCTTTGTCTACTTTGGTATCAAGTCTGTTGGCCTCATAAAATGAGTTAATAAGTTACTGTAGACTGAACACTGTGTCATAGCCCATATTCATATGTTGAAACCTAATTCCCAATGTAATGGTATTTGGAGGTGGGGCCTTTGGGCAGTTATATCATGAAGGTGAAGTTTTCTGAATAGGATTAGTGTCCTTAGAAAGAGAATCTCAGGATCTCCCTTGTTCCTTCTGCTATGTGAGGACACAGTGGGGTGACAACCTTCTATGAACAAGGAATCAGCCTTTCACCAGACACAGAATCTCCTGGTGCCCTGATCTTGAGCTTCTTAGTCTCCAGAAATGTAAGAAATAAATATCTTGTTTATAAGCTACTAGGTCTGTGATATTCTGTTATAGTAGTTCATATAACCAAGAAGTGTTCACTCTTCAATTTTTGAAAAATTGGGAAAGAATTAATGTTAAATTTTTAATGTGTGATAAAATTCACCAGTGAAACCATCTGGTCCTGGATTTTTCTTTGTTGGGAGTTTTATTTTTTTTAAAGAATTTTTAACTTGGGAAATCTACTTCTTTGTGTGGTAAAATATGCATAACATACACTTTACCATCTCAACCACTTTAAAATATATAGTTCAGTGGTGTTAATTACATACACATTTTTCTGTGACTATTACCATCATCCATCTCCAGAACTTTTCCATCTTTCTAAACTGAAACTCTACTCATGAAGAAACAACTCCCCACTCATCTCTTTCCCCTGCCCCTGGCAACCACCTGGGAGATATTTTTATTATTCATTCCATCTTTTTAGTTGATATAGGTCTGTTTAGATTTTCTATTTCTTCTTGAGTCAGTTTTGGTAAATTTTGTGTTTCTAGGTGTTTGTTCATTTCATCTAGGTTATCTAATTTGTTGGTGTATAATTGTTTATAGTATTCTCTTAGAGTTCTTTTATGTCTGCAAGATTGGAGGTAAGGTCTCCACTTTCATTTATGATTTAGTTATTTATGTCCTCTCTCACACACACACACTCTTTCTCTCTCTGTAAGTCTACCTAAATTTTGTCAATTTGGTTGATCTTTTCTAAGAACTAATTTTTGTTTTTGGAGATTTTCTCTATTTTTCTATTCTCTATTTCATTTATCTCCACTCTAAGCTTGATGATGTCCTTCCTTCTGCTAACTGCAGGTTTAGTTTGCCCTTCTTTTTTCTGGTATGTTAAAATATAAAGTTAAGTTACTGTTTGAGGTTTTTTTCAAATGTAGGCATTTATAACTATAAATTTCCCTTTGAGCCCTGCTTTTGCTGCATACCATAAGTTTTGGTATGCTGTATTTTCATTTTCAACTTACCTACAGAGGCACAAGGATAAGACTTCAACTAGACTTCTCTTCAGAAACTGCAAGCAGGAAGAGAGTGGAGTGAAATATTTAAGGTTTGAAAGAAAAATATTGCCAATCTATAATTTTATATCCAGTGAAATGATTGTTCATTGTGAAGGATAAATAGTTTCTTAGACAAACAGAATTTGAGGAAATGTTTTGCTAGTAGATCTGCCTTGCAAGAAATGATAAAAGGAAGTTTGTCAGAAAGATGGAAAATTACACAGGTCAAAAATTCAGATCTATGCAAAGAAAGGAAGAGTAAATAATGTACATAAATAAATGAAAGTAAAATAAAACTTATTTTTCTTATTCTTAATTGGTCTAACATAAATTTGTTTAAAATAAAATAACAACAATGATGTATTTGGTAATTACAGCTTCTGCATAGGTGAAATGAATGATAACAATGTTATAGGGGTGGGGGGGATTGGGATTATTTTGTTACTATAAGGCACTTGGCACTACCCATTAAGTGGTAGTGTGTTATTTGAAAGTGGACTTGGATTAGTTGTAACTTTATATTGCAAATTCAAGAGCAACCACCAGAAAAGAAACATAATTGATATGTAAAGAGAGAAGAGAAAGTACAATCATAACATTCTCACTTAAAACCAGAGAAAGCAGAAGAGTGGAAGATTTAAAAAAAAAAAAAAGAAACAAAGAACAAGGGCTACAAATAGAAAATAGCAACAAATATAGTGGATATTAGTCCAACTGTATCAATAATGACTTTAAATGGCAAGGGTCTAAATACACCAATAAGAAGACAGACACTATCAGAATGAATAGAGAACTGAGAACCAACTATATGTTGTCTTCAAGAAACCCACTTTAAATATAAGGAGACAGATTAAAAGTAAATGGATGGAGAAAGATTTACTATGCAGACACTAATCAAAATAAAGCTATAGTAATTTCAGTCAGCAAACTTCAAAGCAAGGAAAATTATTATGGATAAAGGGGCATTGCATAATGATAAAAGTGTCATGAAGACACAACAATCCTTAGTGTGTACACATCTGCCACATGCTGTTGGTAGGAAGTACGTGGATGTACTTAAAGGCAAGAAGCTGGAGGAAAGGGAACCCTTGTTATGTCCTGGTTGAAAGTAAAGCAAAATAGTTACCTGCCATCATGTGGAAAATAGGCATTTTAATCTTATGCAATGAGATGATTTATCTAAGGAGATTTTGAGATGTCCTCAGCCTTGCCAGATGACAAAGGCAAAATTAAGAAATGGCTTCTAAGTATATACCCAGTCCACAGTATTGTCAGAAAAACCTCCCCTAAAGTTGAATGCAGGTGCATGACTGTCGTAAACCCCTTTGTGATGACCTCAGGAAGATTTAAGTTGATCCGCCCAAGAGACAAAAGCTTTTCTAGGAATCTCTTTAGGGTTTCCTAAACTCACTTCCAATGTTGGAGGGTCTCCCTCCCTTCTAACACCAAATGATTCTTGGGCAGCAACAGGGTGTGTGAGAATTCAACTCAATTCTGACACTGTCTACCTGGAGGTAGCATCAGATTCCATAGGTTAATGTCTCAGTCCTGCAAAACTGCCCTGTTACCTGTCCTGCTACCTGTGCTTCTGACCAAGAGGCTACAGATTGGAGGTTCTAGTTACCTCCACCTTAGGTTCCATTAATTTTCTAGAGTGGTTCATGGAACTCAGGGAAACAGTTACCTGTTTACCAGTTTATTAAAGGACATGGTAAGGATAAAAATCAAGAGCCAGATGAAGAGATAGAAAGGGCAAGGGCCTGAACAACAGAGCTTCTGTCCTCATGGAGCTTGGGGCATAGCTTGGAAGCATCCTCAAGCAGGAGAGTTGGGGGGATGGTGGAGCTGTTCTCTTGGGTTTTTATAGGTGCTTCATTAGGTAGACATGATTGACTAAGTCACTGGTCATTGGTTGATTCAGTCTCTAGCCCCTCTCCCCTCCTCAGAGGTCAGGAGGTGGGGATGAAAGTTCCAACCATCTAATCACATGGTGGTAACCAGCCCTTGTCCTTGGGTAGAGTACACAAGTCACTATTAATAAAAAGACACCCATTTCACCTTTATGAATCTGAAGCATTTTTAAGAACTTTGAATGCAGACCAAATATATTTCTTAAAAGTCATTATACTGCAGAATCTTAAGGGTATGGCTTGTAGGTACTTTCTGTTAAACATTAGGTTTCAATGTCCCACAGCCTTCTTAAATGAAGCCCACAATGGAAAAGGGCTTATTGACAAGATTTGTGTTTGTAGCCTCTTTTCTAATGGAGGGAAGCCCAAAAAACCTAAAGTAATTGAATTAGTAATTGAGTATATACTATGATGATTTTCTTTTGCAATAGCAATTAAAGTTAGTTACTGGAGTGAAGAGATACCAGTTAAAGAACAATGTAAATTTTCATCATAGATTCTGTGATACAAATACATTTACCTTTAATAAAGATTTTCACACTTCATATATTCAATTGGGAGCCATTAAAATATTGTATAAATTGTCCATTCAATACAATTTTATCACTTCTCTTTCAGACAATGTAATTTTTCTTAAAACGTATGCATAGTCTTCATAAGTTTTTGAAACCAGATCTGGATTTAGGTTTTCTGTTCCTGATGACTCATCATGAGTTCCTAGAGGAGGGCCATGGGATGGAGTTTACATTCAGCAGCATCTTAATTTCATGCTTACATTTTTCCAACTCTCTTGGACCCATTGGCAAGTAGGTCTCCATACTATCTGGAAATGAGGAGCCATTGGCTTGCAGTTGGAACCCCTGAGTTTCCCTACAGAATACAATTTATATTAAGTACTCAACTGTCATGAAGATTTCAAACCTAAGGACCCTACCTGGCCTTCTAGCAATAGAGCTGAGTAAGGTCTGTTCTGTAGATTGTCGATGAGGAATCTGGCCCTGATCTCTGCCTGTCTCTCACCAGTCAGGCTTAGTTTAATTGACAATGATTTTCTAACTTTTAACACTTCAAGTTGGGTTGCTTATATTTCTCCAATTTTGATTTGTTGGAATCTTTGTGGAAAATTCTAATTCTGGAGAGCTCGGATTCGAGAGCTTTTATTCTTATTTCCATGTTCATATTGAAACCGTGATGCTCCAAAGTGGGGAGTCAGAGCCCAGGAGAAATGGGGCATCCAAGTTGTGGGAGAAGTCCAGCATGGGGTGTCAGAGACCAAGTACAGTGAGAAGGGTGTCCGCAAAGAGAATGACCCAGAATGGGGAATCAAACCCTGACCAGAGTGAGTAGGGCATCTGTGTGGAAGGACAGCCTAGCAGGGTCAGAATGTGAGTAAAGTTGGGAGTGATTTCCTTTGGGAACAGTGGCATATATGGAAGAGTGGTTACATACAACAGCTTGATGAAATGAACATAGTAAGGATAATAGGTATGAGTCTCCCAGTCAGAAAAGGGAACTACGAATATGGAAAGGGAAAAAAGTGGAATGACCTCATGATGTTGGGCTGAAGCTGGAGATATTTGTATGAACTCACAGTTTTTGAAAGGGTGACAGATACATAAATAGATTTAGATTTAAATGTGTATATGTGTAAATACATACTATGTTTATGGGTAATCACATATATACATACATAGTATTGCCAAACTCTTTCTGTGCCTGGGTGCTAGTATACCCCAATTGCAATGAACACGTGTAACACCTAGATTTTGGCTTCCACATAGCATTTTCATTAAAAAGAGCCAGGACATATTGGAAAAGTGTCTGATTCTAAGGCTTCAGCAAGGCAAATGCAAGTAAAGCCTGGAACATTGTGTTGCAGCATGAAGCATTGTGTCCCTCCAACAATGGTAGGAATGTGTCAGAAGTACATGAAGCCATCTTAATAAGGGCCCCATTTGTCAAACTGGGAACAGTTTGGACATCAAAATAAATAATAATAGATAATAACCATTGAAATAAAATACCATGGGTTTTTGCAAAACATTTTACATTCCCAGTATCAATGTTTGAGAGTTGCTTTTGCTTTTTGCATCCTCTTCAACACTTGATATCTTAGTCTTTCTATTTATTTCTATTCTAGTGAGTGTGTAGTGCTAGCTCATTGTGGATTAATTTATAATTCCCTGATAAACTGACAAAATGTCTTTTCATGCACTTACTTGCTCTTTGAAAGCACATATTCCTTTATGAAGTGTCTGTTCACATCTCTTGCCTATTTCTTTTATTCTTGAATTGTAGCTTATCCTCTGTTCTTATTCTTGAATTGTAGAATTGTAGCTTATCCTCTGAATGCAAGTGCTTTGTCAAACATATGTATTCCAAATGTTTTCTCCTGGAGTGTGGTTTGCAGTTTCATCTTCTTAATAGGGTTGTTAAAAAATCAGGCTTTTCAAATTATGCTGATGTCTTTTTATCTATTTTTCCCTCTATGGCTCATGTTTATACTGTCCTAAGATGTAAGATGTATTTGCCTACTCCGAAGTCCCTAAAGCTATCTGCTATGTTTTCTTCTTACAGTTTTATAATTTCAACGTTACATTTAGGTGTATACGTTTTCAGCTCATGTTTGTGTATGGTTCAAAGGCCAAAGTTCTTTTCTTTTTTTCTTTTCTAATGGATACTCAGTTGTTTCAGTATCATTTGTTGAAAAGACTTCTTTCTTTAATAAATAACTTTGGCATATTTACTGAAAACCACTTACCCATATATTTTGAAGTGTTTTTCTGGACTCTCTGTTCTCTTGATCTATGTCTAACCTTACACCAATATAGTCTTGAAATCAGAGTTTGAAGAATTTTCTAATGTTCTTTTTTAAAAATGTCTTGGCTAGTCCAGGGTTTTTGTGTTCCCATAGAAAGATTAAAATCTGTTTGCTAACTCCCCTTTTCAAAAAGGCCTCCTGAGACTATGGACTGGACTTGTTTTCATTCTACATTTTAAAAATATTTGCTCACTCCCTTTCAACATCTGTTTTTTAATGAGAAGTAAGTAGTCATGTAAATTGCCTTAATGCTATATATAATGTGTTGTTTTTCTCTGGCAATGTTGAAGGTTTTCTGTTTGTTTTGGCACACTGACTATGATGTGCTGATGGGTGGCTTTTTAAATATATATATTTAGTTTGCTTTAGGATTGCCGAATTTCTTGAATCTCAATGTATTTTTTCACCAAATTTGGGAAATTTTTGCCATTATTTTGTCAAATAGTGTTTTATGCTCTTATCTCTATCCTAGTTCCCCTTATAAAATTCCAGTTACATGTATAGTTGACTCTTTGATATTGTTCTAAGGACTGTGGCTCTGTTCAGCTTTTAAAGATGTTTTTGTTTTAAGATTGGATGATTTTTATTGCTCTAGTTTCAAACATCTTTTCATATTTTGAATTTTGCTACATATTCCCTACAAGAAAACTTAAGATGAATGCAGAAATGAAAAAAATAGGATTAAAAAAATTGGTTACCAGGTTTTGGTTTTTGCTTCTGCAGCAGTGCTGATAGATCCATATTCAACAAGTTATTTACAATATTGCTGTGAGAATTAAATGAGTTAAATATGTACAGAGAGTTTAGAACAGTGCTTAGCATGGGCAAAGTGCCTGTAATACAGCAAGTGATTATTATTGAGAGGGTCACACCTAGCAATTTGAATACAATTCAAATACTTACTGGCTCAATTATTTAAGCAAGTTAATTTTCAGTGACTCAGTTACCTGATTATTTTGTTGGATAACAATAGTACTTGTCTCATAAGATTTTTTTAGGGATGAATTAATACACTTCAGAGTTCAGAACTATAAGCATTTAATAATGATTAAATTGTTATGTTCATTATCAATTGCAATGTTTCAAATGTAAAAACTATATATGAAGCTGAGCTGAGTAAAATATAGTGGGATTAAATCCTGGTAAGGTCCATTATCTGTATAAAGAAAATTATTTTGTGGTATGACCAAATATGGGAACAGGCTGCAGCAGTCAGATTTCCCAGAAAATGTCTGCTCCAGGAAGCCTCAGGTCGCCTGCCTAAGGAGGCTGGTGACAGAGATCCCTTGCTCCAGCCAACCCACAAGGAGGGTTTTCTCAGCCTCATACTGTCCCTTGTGAACAGGTCTCCTGAGGCTTGCTGTGCCCTTCCTGGCTTCCCTGAGATCAATCCCATACCCACTGGGGGTGCCCCTTGTCCCACCTGCCTCAAACCTGAACAGGCTGGGCCCTGGGCCCTGGCTCCATGCTCCGCCTCTCCCTTCCCGATGCAGAGGTGGAGGAGTCCTCCAGACATACCCGGGTTTCCTGATGAGAGCAAAAGGCAGCTGCTGGCTGGCTGCTCACCCCGGCCTAGGAAGGCACGTGGCCCCCACAGCACCCCAGGCTGTGGGCAGTGTACACAGGGGTCTCCCTGGGACACTGCTGGCTCAGGGACAGCCCAGCATCTCCTGTCGCTGAGCCAAGGCCCCTCCTGATCCTGGTGTGCCAACCATCCAGGGATGCAGGATTTGCATTATGGAAACTTACTTGCCCAGGAGCAGGCTCAGAGGGTAGACAAACCTGCACACGGCCACTGACTCCACCTGGGACCAGATTTTTGGGGAGCTCCTCTGTGGGATGCAGAATTCATGGAGTGCCCACAGTCTCCGGGTGGGGTGCTTCCACCAATGCCATAATGGAGGCAATGACCTGCAGCACAGTGGCCAGCGAACGGCAGGGCTGTAGCTGCTGGGGTATCTGGGGGGGACCACTGTGGCTGCCACCTTGACCTCCGCATGCTCCCACCTGCTCCAAGATGGTGCTCCTGCCCACCTGCTCCCTTTAAAGCAGGTGCAATAAATAGCAAAACAGCAAAAGCATCCTTGGGTGCGATGAAAGACTTTTCAACTAGATGCGATCTACCTAGGACTTTACAGTTATTGTAGTGTATAAATTGCAGGTTATAAAGGAATTGTGATTAGAGCCTCTACTTTTCTTTTTCTGGTTAAGAAAACTCTACCTGCCTTTGGGTGAAGTGATGGGAGGAACAAAAATAGTGTGAAGATTGCGCAGACTCAGCACCTTCTGCAGGAGAAAGTTACCAGTTCCTGTGTTCTTGGTTTCCATGTTGACAGGGCACCTTCCCTCTATGCCTAGCAGGATACATACATCATGGCAACCAGACCTTCATGTCACAGTGGGTCCCTTGGCCCTGCAGGTTGCTTGGATTGTGGATTGCCCCCTTCAGAGGGGCCTTGGATAGCGGGCAGTGGGAGGCAAAGTGATGACTCCCTGTGTAGTGATCATGGTGTAGCGCGTGTCTCGGACACTAAGGACCCCCACTCCCAGCCTATCCAGTCCAACTGGTCCCACAGTGAGAATTTCCCTACAAGAGCATGGCCTATAATGTCATGTTGAGATTTGAAAGAGGAAGAAATAAGTATAATCCCTGCCTCCCCCCACCCACACACCACAAAATCTCCATGCAGCTCCATAATCTATGTTTATGAGGATCTATATTGAGAGCTATATGGGATCTATATGTAAAGAATCAGGAGGAGCCAAGATGGCGGCATGAGTAGGGCAGCAGAAATCTCCTCCCAAAACCATATATATTTTTGAAAATACAACAAATACAACTGTGCCTAACAGAGAGACCAGAAGATATAGTACAATAAATAGCCAGACTACATCTACATCTGCAAGAACTCAGCATCCCACAAAAAGGGTAAGATACAAAGCCGCGACCTGGTGGGACCCAAGCAATCCCTCCACCCCAGCTCACTGGTGGGAGGAAAGGAGTCAGAGTGGGGAGTGAGTGGAAGCACAGGGCTGCTAAATAACCAGCCCCAGTAATCTGCACTGGGAGCACAGACACACATTGCATGGTGCGCTGGATATTAGAGAAACAGAAAAGTAAAATATGCGAGTAGGTCCCCACAGCCAGCTCCCCTGGGACAAAAGAAAAGTGAGTGCTTTTTGAAAGTCATAAAGGGACAGGGGCTTAACAGCTGGATGGAAGCATCCCGGCCCACTCAGCCCAGCAAGCTGGGAATCCTGAGGAACTTCAGACGCCCTAACCCCCTGGGTGGCAATGCAGCTTTGAAGCCCCTCATGGGGATAAGCAGCCTGCCATTCATTCCCCCCAGCTGGCACTGCCCCACCACAGTGGCGGAGCAGCCAGAGAGCAGCCGCTCCCACAGCAGCTGCCCAGAGTCTCCTGCCAGCATGCAGCTGCCCGGGACAGACCCAGAGGCTGCCGCCGGCGTGTAGCTGCCCGGCACAGACAGAGGAAGCCAGGGCAAGGCATGGAGGGGTGCTGTTCTTGCAGGAGAGCACACCTGGCACGCCTTCTGCTCCCTGCATGGGCTCTGGGATACTCTAAGGGCTGTCCCACCCATGGCAGCTCAGGGGATTAACTTGGAGGCTGCTCCTGGTGTGCGGGTAACCCACACAGGCAGCGGAGAAAGGCGAGGTGACCAGCAAGCAGGAAGGGACTTTGTTCTCCCAGCTGAAATATGCGCCACCTGCCTACGACTACCTCTATCACCATGAAAAGGCAGAAGAATCTGGTCCTGTCAAGAATCACCCAGACAACCCCAGAGAGAGGGCCTGGGGAGACAGATATAACCAATCTTCCTGAAAAAGAATTCAAAATAAAGGTCATAACCATGCTGATGGACCTGCAGAGAAATATGCAAGAGCTAAGGGATGAAGTCAGGAGAGAGATTACAGAAATGAAACAATCTTTGGAAGGACTTAATAGCAGACTGGATGAGGTGCAAGAGACTGTCAATGGAATACAAATCAGAGAACAGGAATATAGAGAAGCCGAGGCAGAGAGAGATAAAAGGATTTCCAGGAATGAAAGAATATTAAGAGAACTGTGTGACCAATCCAAATGGAACAATATTTGCATTATAGGGGTACCAGAAGAAGGAGAGAGAGAAAAAGGGATAGAAAGTGTCTTTGAAGAAATAATTGCTGAAAACTTCCCCAAACTGGGAGAGGAAATAGTCTCTCAGGCCATGGAAGCCCACAGATATCTCAACACAAAGGACCCCAGGAGGACAACACCAAGACACATAATAATTAAAATGGCAAAGATCAAAGACAAGGACAGAGTATTAAAGGCAGCCAGGGAGAGAAAAAAGATCACCTACAAAGGAAAACCCATCAAGCTGTCATCAGACTTCTCAACAGAAACCTTACAGGCCAGAAGAGAATGGCATGATATATTTAATACAATGAAACAGAAGGGCCTTGAACCAAGAATACTGTATCCAGCACGATTATCATTTAAATATGAAGGAGGGATTAAACAATTCCCAGACAAGCAAAAGCTGAAGGAATTTGCCTCCCACAAGCCACCTCTACAGGATATTATAAAGGGAATGCTCTAGAGGGAAGCACTCCTAAGGCTAAATAGATGTCACCAGAGAAAATAAAACCACACCAAAGAAAGCAGACCAAAAAAATACTAACTAAAAGCAAAAAATAAAATCAACTATTCACAAAAGCAGTCAAAGGAAACACAAAAGAGTATAGAATAAAACACCTAATGTATAAAGAATGGAGGAGGAAGAATAAGAATGAAGAGAAATAAAGATCATCAGACTGTGTTTATTATAGCTTAATAAGTGAGTTAAGTTAGATGGTTAGATAGTAAAGAAGCTACCCTTGAACCTTTGTTAAACACGAATCTAAAGCCTGCAATTGCAATAAATACATATCTTTCAATAATCACCCTAAATGTAAATGGACTGAATGCACCAATCAAAAGACACAGAGTAATAGAATGGATAAAATAGCAAGACCCATCTATATGCTGCTTGCAAGAGACTCACCTCAAACCCAAAGACATACATAGAATAAAAGTGAAGGGATGGAAAAAGATATTTCACACAAACAATAGGGAGAAAAAAGCAGGTGTTGCAGTACTTGTATCAGACAAAATAGACTTCAAAACAAAGAAAGTAACAAGAGATAAAGAAGGACATTACATAATGATAAAGGGCTCAGTCCAACAAGAGCATATAACCATTATAAATACATATATATGCACCCAATACAGGAGCACCGACATATGTGAAACAAATACTAACAGAATTAAAGGAGGAAACAGAATGCAATGCATTCATTCTAGGAGACTTCAACACACCACTCACTCCAAAGGACAGGTCCACCAAACAGAAAATAAGTAAGGACACAGAGGCACTGAACAATATACTAGAACAGATGGACCTAACAGACATCTACAGAAGTCTACACCCAAAAGCAGCAGGATACACATTCTTCTCAAGTGCACATGGAACATTTTCCAGAATAGATCACATACTAGGCCAAAAAAGAGCCTCAGTAAAGTCAAAAAGATTGAAATGCTACCAACCAACTTTTCAGACCACAAAGGTATAAAGCTAGAAATAAATTGCACAAAGAAAACAAACACATGGAGGCTTAACAACATGCTCCTAAATAATCAATGGATCAATGACCAAATAAAAACAGAGATCAAACAATATATGGAGACAAATGACAACAACAATTCAACACCGCAAAATCTGTGGGACGCAGCCAAGGCTGTGCTAAGAGGAAAGTATATTGCAATACAGGCCTATCTTAAGAAAGAAGAATAATCCCATATAAGCAGTCTAAACTCACAATTAATGAAACTAGTAAAAGAACAACTAATGAGGCCCAAAGTCAGTAGAAGGAGGGACATAATAAAGATTAGAGCAGAAATAAATAAAATTGAAAAGAATAAAACAATAGAAAGAATCAATGAAAGCTGGAGCTGGTTCTTCTAGAAAATAAACAAAATAGGTAAACCCCTAGCCAGACTTATCAAGAGACAAAGAGTCTACACACATAAACAGAATCAGAAATGAGAAAGGAAAAATCACAACAGACACCACAGAAATACAAAGAATTATGAGAGAATACTATGGAAAATTATATGATAACAAACTGGATAACCTAGAAGAAATCAACAAATTTCTAGAAAAATACAACCTTCCGAGGCTGACCCAGGAAGAAACAGAAAATCTGAATAGACCAATTACCAGCAAAGAAATTGAATCAGTAATCATGAAACTACCTAAGAACAAAACCCCTTGACCAGATGGTTTCACTGCTGAATTTTATCAAACATTTAGTGAAGACCTAATACCCAACCTCCATAAAGTTTTCCAAAAAGTAGAAGAGGAGGAAATACTCCCAAACTCATACTACTAAGCCAACATCACCCTAATACCAAAACCAGGCAAAGACACCACAAAAAAAGAAAACTACAGACCTATATCCCTGATGGACATAGATGCAAAAATACTCAACAAAATATTAGCAAACCGAATTCAAAAATACATTGAAGATCATACACCATGATGAAGTGGGATTCATCTCAGGGATGTAAGGATGGTACAACATTAGAAAATTCATCAACATCATCCACCACACCAATAAAAAGAAGGACAGCAACCACATGATCACCTCCATAGATGCTGAAAAAGCATTTGACAAAATTCAACATCCATTCATGATAAAAACTCTCAACAAAATGGCTATAGAGGGCAAGTACCTCAACATAACAAAGGCCAAAACCCACAGCCAACATCATACTTAACAGTGAGAAGCTGGAAGCTTTTCCTCTAAGATTGGGAACAAGACGGGGATGCTCACTCTCCCCACTGTTATTCAACATAGTACTGGAGGTCCTACCCATGGTAATCAGACAAAACAAAGAAATATAAGGCATCCAGATTGGTAAAGAAGAAGTCAAACTGTCACTATTTGCAGATGACATAATATTGTACATAAAAAATCCTAAAGACTCCATTCCAAAACTACTAGAACTAATATCTGAATTCAGCAAAGTTGCAGGATACAAAATTAATGCACAGAAATCTGTTGCTTTCCTATAGACTAACGATGAAATAGCAGAGAGAAAAATCCGGAAAACAATTGCATTCACAATTGCATCAAAAAGAATAATACCTAGGAATAAACCTAATCAAGTAAGTGAAAGATCTATAGCCTGAAAACTATGAGACACTCTTAAGAGGAATTAAAGAGGACACTAACAAATGGAAACTCATCCCATGCTCTTGGGTAGGAAGAATTAATATTGTCAAAATGGCCATCCTGCCTAAAGCAATCTACAGATTCAGTGCAATCCCTATCAAAATACCAACAGCATTCTTCAATGAACAGGAACAAATAGTTCTAAAATACATATGGAACCACAAAACACCCTGAATAGCCAAAGCAGTCCTGAGAAGGAAGAATAAAGTGGGGAGATCTTGCTCCCCAACTTCAAGCTCTACTACAAAGCCACAGTAATCAAGACAATTTGGTACTGGCACAAGAACAGACCCACAGACAGTGGAACAGAATAGAGTCCAGATTTTAACCCAAACGTATATGGTCAATTAATATACAATAAAGGAGCCATAGACATACAATGGGGAAATGACAACCTCTTAAACAGCTGGTGTTGGCAAAACCGGATAGCTATATGTAAGAGAATGAAACTGGATCATTGTCTAACCTCATACACAAAAGTAAATTCGAAATGGATCAAAGACCTGAATGTAAGTCAGAAAACCATAAAACTCTTAGAAAAAAAACATAGTTAAAAATCTCTTGGACAGGCTGCTCTCTCTGCTCTCTCTGTCCTCTCTGTCTGTCTGTCCTGCTCTCGCTCTCTCTCTCTCTCTCTCTCTGCGCCCCCCCCTCCCTCTGGGGCAGCCACTTTCTCTCTCAGATAATAAAAACTCTTGCATGGGGAAAAAAAAATCACTTGGACATAAACACAAGCAACTTCTTCATGAACATATCTCCCCGGACAAGAGAAACAAAAGCAAAAATGAACAAGTGGGACTATATCAAGCTGAAAAGCTTCTGTACAGCAAAGGACACATCAATAGAACATAAAGGCATCCTACAGTATGGGAGAATATATTCATAAATGACAAATCCATAAAAGGCTGACATCCAAAATATATATAAAGAGCTCACACACCTCAACAAACAAAAAGCAAATAATCCAATTAAAAAATGGGCACAGGATCTGAACAGACACTTCTCCAAAGAAGAAATTCAGATGGTCAACAGGCACATGAAAAGATGCTCCACATCGCTAATCATCAGAGAAATGCAAATTAAAACCACAATAAGATATCACCTTACACAAGTAAGGATCAGCACCATCCAAAAGACAAACAACAACAAATGTTGGTGAGGTTGTGGAGAAAGGGGAACCCTTCTACACTGCTGGTGGAAATGTAAATTAATTTAACCATTGTGGAAAGCAGTATGGAGGTTCCTCCAAAAACTCAAAATAGAAATACCATTTGACCCAGGAATTCCACTCCTAGGAATTTACCCTAAGAATGCAGCAGCCCAGTTTGAAAAAGACATATGCACCCCTATGTTTATTGCAACACTATTTACAATGGCCAAGAAATGGAAGCAGCCTAAGTGTCCATCAGTAGATGAATGGATAAAGAAGATGTGGTACATTTACGCAATGGAATATTATTCAGCTGTAAGAAGAAAACAAATCCTATCATTTGCAACAACATGGATGGAGCTACAGGGTATTATGCTCAGTGAAATAAGCCAGGTGGACAAAGACAAGTATCAAATGATTTCACTTATCTGTGGAGTATAAGAACAAAGAAAAAAACTGAAGGAACAAAACAGCAGCAGACTCACAGAACCCAAGAATGGACTAACAGTTACCAAAGGGAAAGGGACTGGGGAGGATGGGTGGGAAGGGAGGGATAAGGCGGGAAAAAAGGGGGCATTACTATTAGCAGACATAATGTGTGTGGGGGCATGGGGAGTGCTGTACAACACAGAGAAGACAAGTAGTGATTCTATAGCATCTTACTATGCTGATCGACAGTGACTGTAATGGGGTATGTGGGGGGGACTTGGTGATGAGGGGATTCTGGTAAACATAATGTTCCTCATGTAATTATAGATTAATGATCCCACCCCCCCAAAAGAATCATAACCTGAGCATCTTAAAGGTCCTTCACTCTAAGGTACACCTGGAAAGGCCTTGAGATGGGGAGCAGATGTCACCTGTGCTGGGTGAAGGGGTCTGGGTCCTGAGGAGATCTGGCCATTATGCACCTGTGTGATCTCTACTGTCCTGCACTTCCTGGAGCATCCTCTTTGGAAGGGATAGGGATGGATAGGGATGTGAATGTTTCTCAAGCCTTTTTCTGAGTTTGCTTGAATTTATTTACAACAGCTGCACAGAACTGTCCCTGCTGGCCTAGCAGTAGACAAAAGGTAAGTGCCTTGTGAGGACTGGGATGGTCGGAGGAGGACTGGGGAATGCTGACAGGAGGGGAACCAGATCAGGATGGTTTGAGACACAATGGCTAGGAGTAAGCAGGTAATTGTGGCAGGACTCCGCACTTCCCTGACAAAAAGACCTTCAGGGCTCGCTAAGGAAAGCCCAGGTTCCTTCAAACCTTGGCAGAAGACCTACCTCACTAGTCTCAGCAACTAGCCCCAGTTTCCTGGCAGTTGATCTCCCAGGAACAGCTGTGGTCGTTGCTGCTTATGTGTGCGTCCCAACCCCACTCCACCTACCTACATGCTGTTTGAAAACTCTATGTCTTTGTTAATGATATTCTTCTATCTAGAATATCTTTCAACCCATAACTTCTTTTAGTCCTCTCTGAAAATTTCTGAATCATCTTTCAAAATTTTAGCTCAGTAATTACTTCTGCAAGAGATCTTCCTTGAGCCCTTCAGAATGGGCCAGATTTCCTGAAATTTGCATTCCTCTATTATTAATAGTGATTTTTAAAAATTACTGAAATTGTTAAGTTTATATCATCTAACTACATTGTGAGTTTCTCATGGGAAAGGATGAGGCATTCACCATGATCCATTGCCTGAGTCTCCACTTTCAGTCTAAACCAGAAAGCACGCAAAACCCGTAGACTGGGGGCGTGACCAATGAAGAGGCGAGGACTGCGCAGACTCAGCAATTCAACCCCAATAGGAAGTTGCGGATCTTGGCGTCTCCGGTTCCTACGGAGATATATTCTACTTCCGGTCTCTTACCACAATAGTATCCCTTCCGAGCGTGGGGTGCAGAAATATATAAGGCTAGTTGTTTGACATCGCCGCGGGAGGCTAAGGGTCTCAGTCCCAACACGGCCACCTAGGTAAAACGCAGGAGTTGGAGTACGCAAGACCCTGTGATTTCTTCGGCTTTCCCCGCCCCCAGGCCCAGCCCAGCTAGACTGCAGTCAGGGCTTTCCTTAAAAAGGGAGTGTGCTCTGGTGTAGTAAGGAGACTTGAGAATGAGTTCACCACACTATCTCCAAGAAATATCCTCCACGCGTCAGCTTTAATATGTAAATTATGTCCCTGGAAAATTCTCTAAGACACACAGGAGGGCTGTCACCTTGTGATAGGGTATCCCAAGAGAGACACAGGGCGGGGAAGTAGGAGATCTGGGCGGTAAGCTGGCTGTCACCAGCCTGAAATCTGGAACTAGTTCTGCATCTCATGGAGTGTGGTCAGTGGGATGACACTGAGAGTGTCACGCCCATGTCTCCCAGACTTCTATGGCTGCTTCAATGTGATCGTCTCAACCCTGACAGCTGCTTAGCCGAACTGATCCTACAGAGCTAGAAACTGGAGGTAGGATAGATGACTGGAAGGACTGTGGTTGGAGGAAGAGACCAAGGGAATGCTGCTTGCCATAGAACATTGATAGGTCCAGCAGAGCACTGAAGACTGTTGGTATAAGCATCCGAATTCCTTTGTTTCTGTGTAGTCCATACGGTATACTTAAGAAACCCCTCCATCTGCACTTATGCAATTACAGAGATATTGATTTAGTCCTGCAGTGTGTACAGCATAATGGAAAAAGCAAGTGGTTACAATTATCCTATACATTACTAGTGGAACTGTAAAATGATGCAGCCACTTTGGAAAACAGCCTTGGAGGTCAACAACGGATTAAATATAGAGTTACCATTTGATCCAACAATTCCTTTCCCAGGTATATACCCAAAATAATGAAAAATATATCCATTGCAAAAACATGTACACAAATGTTCTTAGCAGCATTATTTTTAATTGTCAAAAAAGTGGAAATGACCCAAATGTCTGTTAATGAATCAATGGATAAAATTTGGTATAAATTTGGTATATCTAAGAATGGAGTATTATTTGGCCATAAAAAAGATGAAGTACTAATACATGCTGCCACCTGAATGAAGCTTGAAATTATGCTAAGAAACCAGGCACAAAAGACTACATATTGTGTGATTCCATTAATAAGAAATATCCAGTCTAAACAAATCTATAGAAACAGAAGTAGATTTTGGATTGCCTAGAATTGGAGAGGTTGAAGGGAAATGAGGAGTGTCTACTAATGTACAGAATGTCTTTTCTGAGGTGATGGAAATGTTCTAAATTGATGGTGGTAATCATTGCACAATTCTATGAATATACTAAAAACCACTGATTTGTATGCTTTAAATGGGTGAATTTTATGACATCCAAATTATATCTCAAAGTTTTTTAAAATGAGACAGACAAAATACTTTGCTGGTGAAACTGCTACAGCAACTTTGGAAAAGTTTGGCAGCTTAAAAATGTTAAACATACACTTACCATATCACCCTGCTATCCCATGTAGACATTTACTCAAAAAAAAGAGAAACTTTATATTCACCCAAAAAAATTTTAAGCAAATATTTACAGCAAATTTGTTCATAACCACCAAAACACGAAAACAACCTAAATGCCATTCAATAGATAAAACATGGTCCATCCATACAGAGAATACTACCACCACAATTAAAACGAAGGAACTACTGATATATGCAGTAACTTGGATGAATTTCAAAAATATTAACCCATGTAAAAGTGGCCTACATAAAGGGTTCCTTTTACATGACATTTTGGAAAAGGCAAAATTATAGAAAAAGAAAACAGTGGTTTCCCGGTGCTAAGAATTAGGGAAGAAGTTGACCACAATGAGGTAGCACAAGGGAGTTTTCTGGGGAAAGGAGAGTTCTGTGTCTTGTGGTAGTTGTTTTATAATTGCGTGCATTTATTAAAATTCATGGAACTGTACACTAGAAGGAGCAAATGTTATTGTATGTAAATTAAAATAAATGAACTAAAAATATATTTAGTTGTGACTATGGGATAGTGCTCCCATCTTTGTAAATGAAGGGCAGCAGTTTAAGAGACACAACAAGGATTTGCAGTGTTACTTTCAATATAAGTACAGCTCATGTGCTGAAGAGTAGGGAGGGCTGGTAGAGAGCTAGGAAAATGAAATGTGAATTGGGGTCAACTTGTCTGCTATCTCAGAATGTGGTCAATAAGGAAGAAGCGGGGACATCCTTGCGACCAAGATGTTGTCTTGTAAGCATGGTGCAGCAACTAGAGAGATGGGACAGTCACTGCATAGAAGAGGAAGCTACATTTTCAGAAATAGTAAGAGTTGAGTCTCAAGATGTAATCACAACCAAGAAAAATGACATATTTTTAAAACCCAATTTATGAAGTACAGAAGAACAAATTACAGTGGCCCTTTTCTCCTCTTTAAGACAAGAAGAAAAGATAAGTTCCAAGTGTCCTCCCAAGAACCACCTGCATCGTCTCCATTGCCAGCGTGAGGGACATAGCTTAAAGCCAATTAACAAAGTGCCTGTAGGATCTCAGAATGTGATCAGTGACAAGCTCGAGCTTTTAGCAGCTTTGCCCCTCTCTGAGTGAGTAAAGCCTTGCTCTGTCCAGTGCTTTTGTGAGTCACATCTGTATTAGTGACCCTGATCCTGACAAACTATGGAGTATGTTGACACCCTGAGACTGCTACTCCTGCTGGTGGGCATTTTTGTGCTATATGCTGTCCTCCATGCAGTGGACTCTTCCCCTGGAGGTGGCAACAGATGCCATTTGCTTGACATCAGCAGACTGTAGGACTCAAGGAGAGACTGGCTTTATGAGGGATAGACGATTACCTACTCAGAGGCTTGACCGTAGATTGGTTGCTAGGAATTGTGTGGCAATCAAAGTAACTCAAGTCTATCACTAAACCAGAGAAGCAGGCCTTTGTGCTTTTAGAGTAAGTAAGTAGAAAAAGAAGATAAGATCCGAGTGAAAATTGATGAATCCACTCCTCCCCAGGAATCCAAATGTGATAAGAGGGTTGGGGGAGCTGGAGGCAAGGATGGGCATTTATGCAGGATAGAATTAAAATAACTACAAAGGTCATTTATGAAAGGTCAACCCCATAAATGTTTTTAAATGACTGGTTCACGACACTTAGCAGCGTCTCTAAACATCTCAGGGAAACAGTAGTTCGAAAACATAGTATCTAAAGGAAAAAAATACTTGACCCCAAGACCACCCTGAGGTTCAGTGATTTCAAGGACTCACTGAACACAGAAAAGCTGTTAAACTCACAGTTATGGCTTATTACAACTAAAGGATACAAATGAAAATCAGCAAAGACAAAAGGCCCATAGGGCAGAGTCCAGGAAGACCATGCTTCCAGTTGTCCTCATCCAGCGGATTCACATGCACAGTACTTAGGAGTGTCATAGGAGTCTTTGATAGAGACCTCTCCTGTTCTGCGGTCTCAGCTTGTACTAAGGCCCCATACTTGGTTGCTCATTCCACGATGCTTATTTCCCTAAGATCCTGATCCCTGGGGTCTAATCACCTGGACTCTGATCCATTTCCTGTCATAGATCATCTGTGCTTCTCAACTTTCAGAACTCACTCCATTCTGTGGCTGTCTCCTCAGCCATTTCATCTAGTTTTTCCCATCATGGTCCCTCAGGCTATGCCTATTTCAGCCCCCTGACAGCACTCAAAGTAGGGATATTTTATTAATATATCAGATTCATTATTACTGACTGTGTGGCCCAGTGAGAGATTTATGCTACTTGAGTCTTTAATTGCTTTCACTGTAAAGTGGGGCTAGTAATCCTTGCTTTCAGGGATTAAAAAAATATTGAAATTACTTTAGGAATTAATTTAAAAATATTTAAAGACATAAAAAAGTATTCCTCAAAATATGTTGGATCAAAACATCAAAATATAGGGTTAGACATGCCATACAACCCCAAATCAATTTTTTAAATGTTCATGTACATATATGTACACATGTAAATACATTAGCAAGTTAACCATGCTTATCTTTAATGATAGGATTATTGGTAATTTTTGTTTCATGTACTCAGATTTCCTAGATTTTCTGCAGCATATTAATGTCATAAGTAGAAAAGAAGCAAAGGTAAGTATCACAGATACTTTCTTTTCTTTATGTTTTAGGCCCCTGTGTCCAGTCCTTTGGTGGTTGGTGCAGTGCAGTGAGTGCAATCTTGATCAGCAGCTTAATTACAGTCAATTTCATTAGAGAATAGTCTCTTACGTTGACATCTACATGAGTGATCAGATGATCTGATAAGCAGCTGCAGTTTGTATAATTCACAGTACCAAAAAAGAGTGTCCTACTTTGCCAGTTGGTACTCTTAATGGCAGAGCAACAGCCCAGGGATCAGTTAAAAAAAAAAACCCACAGGTTCATGAAGCAGGGAGAATTGACTGGGACTATGGGAATGGCTGGAGTTCCTTCCCACAAAGCACAACCAGTACACCTGATTTTGATTTTTGTAGCTAACAGTGAGGTTTAACAGTGGTGGTAGAGTAGTTGGCACCCTTTCATGCAAAACCAAGATGACCGTAAGAGTCGGCCAACTACACTCAGCAAAATGTTTATCTGACATGACACACTCTCTCTGGGAAAGAGGGAGCAGTTTTTTTCTTGACTGCCAGGTATATTAAGTAGTGTGAGCACATAAATCCCAAAATCTTAGCAAATAGTTCCCTGAATTTGGTTTATCAGCCATCCCAATGAGTAGTGGGATGGTAATAGCTTTGGTCATTGACTTGCCATTATCATCTAGTAACAGGTTGGATAATGGGGGTCCCTTACTCCCCCATCATCTACCACTAAGACAAGAGCATTTGCTACTGGTTTCCAGGGAGTCTTAATGTTTGCTGTCCCAAACTGTCAACTGAACAAGCAGTTCCTAAGCAGTAGTGTGGTGGCTAGTGAGGCTACATGTGTCATTACTATAGCTGTTCAGTTGGCTTACCATGCTTCCATAGACCTAGTTGGTTAGGAGACAAACCCAATACATTGTTTATCACATTTAGCAAAGCAAGATCGTCATGGTATCAATTTTTTGCATCCCTTGTCCCCCATCCTAACCCCCCTCCACACACACAAAAATAAGAGGAGCCATATGATGGGTATGACAGGTGGTGGGCACTCTTTTGCTGAAGAGTCAGCTCTAAGCTTCAATGAAGTGCTTTTATAACCTGCAGCCATATCCAAACTGGAGGTGAAGTGGAAAGTCTTATGCTGAACTTCAATGCAGCTGGGGAGGTGGATGAGAGATGGTCTTTTGGCTATTTCTCATATGGCTGACTGTCTCTTTTTTCTCCTTGTTTTCATGGGAATCCAGGGTATTCCGCCAAGACTCCGTATGACTGCAATTAAGCTTTGCTTAGTTGGCCTACATGGAGATGTATGAAGTAAACAGGGTGCCATGGTATAACTATTCCCCTGCAGTATTTCAAATCTTAAACCAATCTTGCATTCCTCAGATCACTCCTGGCATAGATACACTTGCCCACAGCAATTTTATAAATTATCAAAGATTCAGTTTATTTGTATCTTCTTAAAGACTTTTGTATTTGTGCAGTAAAAAATTTAACCTTGCCCAAAGAGAGGTCTGGCCTTTGCCCTCCTTGGCTTCTGAGAGGTAATCTCTAAATCCATTATCATTCCTGACAGGAGGGTCTTTGGGAGTCTTCAGTCACTGTATGGGCTAACAGTGTGATTTAGAGCGAGGACTTCGTGTCACATGGTACTAGCTCCACCTCCTGAGGGGATAGATGAGCAGTCAGCAGTGCCTGCGTAATGGGGCTCCAATAAAGGCTGGACACCAAGGCTCAGGTAGGCTTCCCTGGTTGACAGTTCTTTGTGTGCATTGTTACATATTGTCACTGGAAACAGCAAACTCTGTCAATAATTCCTCAGAGGATACCTGGAAGCTCTATATTTGGAACCCTTCTGGACTCTGTTCTATGGCTGGTTTAATCTGTGTCATCTCCTTTTTTATTTTTGAGAGGGCATCTCTCATATTTATTGATCAAGTGGTTGTTAACAACAATAAAATTCTGTATAGGGGACTCAATGCACAATCATTAATCAACCCCCAGCCTAATTCTCAACAGTCTCCAGTCTTCTGAAGCATAACGAACAAGTTCTTACATGGTGAACAAATTCTTACATAGTGAATAAGTTCTTACATGGTGAACAGTGCAAGGGCAGTCATCACAGAAACTTTCGGTTTTGATCACACATCATGAACTATAAACAATCAAGTCAGATATGATTATTCATTTGATTTTTATACTTGATTTATATGTGAATCCCACATTTCTCCCTTATTTTTTTTTAATAAAATGCTGAAGTGGTAGGTAGATGCAAGATAAAGGTAGAAAACATAATTTAGTGCTGTAAGAGGGCAAATGTAGATGATCAGGTCTGTGCCTATAGACTAAGTATTAATCCAAGCTAGACAAGGGCAACAAAACATCCATGGATGCAGAAGATTTCTCTCAAAACAGCGGGGGTGAGGTTCTAAGTCTCACCTCTGTTGATCCCCAGTTTCTCACCTGATGGCCCCCCTGCGACTGTGCTGTCTTAGGTTGTTCCTCCCTTGAGAAATCTTACCCATCTCTGACTAACCAGCCATCTTCCGGGGCCATACAGGGAAATGTAAAGTTGGTAAGTGAGAGAGAAGCAATATTCTTTAAAAAGGTTAGCTTTTTTACTTCTTTGCAGATTTATGCCCTGTGGCTTCTATGCCCAGCATTTATCTTGAGGTATCTTTACCACCTGGAAGAATTATGATACTCGGTAATTTTCGATATGAGGCACAAATTCTACTAAAGGGTTGTAATTAGGAAGGAAGAAGAAAAGCTATAGAAGTAGCAGACAGAAGAAAACATGGGAAGGTTGATTATTTCTTTGACATAACTTCTTGTAGAGTAACATAAGCATGTATAGGTTTTAACAAACTACTAATTAAATTGCGTACACACATTAACAGAATAGGAATACAGATACATAACAAAAGTAGCCGTGTCATCTCCTTTTAATAATTGTGAGTAATAACAGTTCTGTGAGTCCTTCTAGCAATTAGTTGAGGACCCCTGAACTTGCAATTGGTGTCAGAAGTTAAGCATGGCCTTGGGGATCCAGTTTACAGTGATGCCAGAAGTAAAGGTATTCTTTTGGAGATTCCCTTAAACTTTGCACCATCTATGCTCATGGACTATATTGGTCTAATATTTTCTTTTCTTGTAATGTTTTTGTCTGGTTTGGTATCAGGGAAGTGATTCCCAAAATGAATTGGGCAGTACTCTTCCTTCCTCTATTTTCCCAAAGACCATATAGAATTTTCTTTTTTCCTCCTTAAATATTTGACAGAATTTACTAATGAAGCATCTGAGCTTGGAGCGTTCTTTGTAAGAAAGTTTTTAATTAGAAATACAAATAACTATATAGCTATATATATAGCTGCTCAAATGTTCAATTTCTTCATGTGTTGTAAGTCGTCTTTTTCAAGGGATTTGTCCATTTTATTGAGGTAGGCAAATATATTGCATTAGGTTGGTATAAATGTGTAAACAATATTCTCTTTTTAACATTTGAACAATCTGTACTGATGGCTCTTTTTTCATTCATGATGTGGGTAATTTGTGTTTTCTGTTTTTTTAAAATCATTTTTAATTTAATCTATATTTTAAAATATAGTAATCGAATACAAATTTAGTTAAGTCAGTATAATTATGTGACATTAAAATTTAGTTTAATGAGTTAAGGTGAATGTGAATTAAAATTTAAATGTTAAATTGTTGAGTGAACTGTATTACAACTAAATAAGATGTAATATAATAAACTAAAATTAAATGATACACAATGATATTGAATTTAATAGGTTACTAATTATAAAACAAATTTAACAAGCCAAAAATCAATTATGTTGAAGTTAATTTGAGTAATTAAAGTTAAACTTGACTATATTCTCTTAAACTTGTTTTCATATATCAAATTGTAATCAAATTGAAATTGAATTATATATAAAATTCATTAATTGATGTTAAATTTAAGTACCCTATCAACATATTCAGTTAAACTATTTAAATTAATACACTAAATGGAAAACTAAATTTAAAGGATTAAATTATGCTAACTAAAATAAATAACAATCAGATTAAGGTTAATTAAACATTAATATTAAAAACGAGGCAAGCCTTATCTAAAGGCCTGTTTCTGTTTTGTGGATTAAAAACCCCTTTTAGGAGGAGAGGGTCATAGAACTCATGTTTTGGCTCTTGTGTTTTAGTGTCTGTTACAGTGTGGAGGGGACTGGGAGTAAAAATATTTAGGAAAAGTATAAAAATCAGACCTGATAAACCAAAAGCAGCAGAATCACCAGTAACAGGTTGCCACTACGTCCAAAGCCCAGAAATCTAGAAAAATTGTCAGCAGCGGGTTGAAATCTCATTTTTCCCAGGCCCCTCTCTGCAGCTCGAAATAAAGTCATTCTGTCTTTAAACATGGACATGTGGGCATTTACTATGGCCACGACTGCGCCATGGGGGCGGGGTGGCCACTGGCACGTTGTATCTCATTTGACTTACGTGGTGGCCCAGGTTAGATCACTACCCTGAGAGGTCTAGCTGATCTGTACCTTGTTTTAATTGTACAAGACATACATTTAAAAAATAATTTTATAGGAAAGATTATTGAATATATATGAAACCAAATACGAGAACCAAAGAGGACATCACCAGGCACCGGGCAAAATCTACACTCTAGTGGTGGCGGGGTCGTGAAGACTGGAAACCGTTTGTGTCGCATTTCAAATCTCCTTTGGTTCGGTAAAAATCTAGTTTCTCACCGAAGATGGTCAGGCCACCATTCTCTATGGCCTTGCCTCGTTGTTGAGACTAATTCCGAGGTATG
The DNA here is from genome assembly GCF_040802235.1 of Manis javanica. Taxonomy (NCBI): domain Eukaryota; kingdom Metazoa; phylum Chordata; class Mammalia; order Pholidota; family Manidae; genus Manis; species Manis javanica. Next base: position 103,908,319 of record NC_133164.1, on the reverse strand, counting down.
AGAGTGAGCGCTCCTGCCAAGGCCCGGAGGCTGAACCGTGCCAGGCCTGGCTGAGGAACGGATCCGAGCGAAAGCGGCAAAGTGGTGGGCGGCGATGTCAGAGACATTACGGGGAGGTTGGTTTCCTTCACAGCGCAAAGCGCAGGCTGGCCGCACCACATTAAATACATGTGGAACAGAAAATGATTCTGTGGAAGAAGGAGCGGAACTTGATTCAAGCAGTGTTGCGGAAGCGACCGATTTTTATTCCAACTTCTCTAAAGGTACCGGCTTACGGAATTAGTCCTCAGGATGGCGGCACCTACGCGGAAGCCGGGAGTAGGACGCTGCCGTGCGTTGCCTGTGAACGTACGGACTCGGCCATCTTACGGAATCATATTCCAAGATGACGGCGTCTGCGTATAAATCGCGCGGTAGGCGCAGCCATGTTTCTTGTAACGTCGAGGCCGTACAAGTGGTCACGGTACGGACTCAGCCGACAAAGTGGCGGCGCCCTCAGGATAGCAGCGAAACAGGTGCGGCCATGTTTCCTGGAACTGTATGCATTCGGCCGCCGTACGGTCTCGGGGGTCAAGATGGCGGCACCTGGGAGAGTCGGAGCTCGGGAATCTACGTAGTTGCCGTGAAGCCGACGCATTGGGCCTGCGCAGTGGGAGTGTCCGGGAAGCGCGATTAGAAAGGGAAGTAGTTGCGGGCGCCTCACAACCGCCGCGGAGCCCGTGAGTGGTCTGTGTAGTTTTGCGGGTCGCTGGCGGGGCTTGCCAGGGCGTGCGCCGTGAGCAGAGAGATGGTGAGTAAGAGGTCTTGGGAGGGCGTCGGTGGCAGAGATCAGTGGGGTTGGTCTTGGAGGGGTCCGTCTGCTGACGTTTGGCGGTCTGTGGTGAACCGTAACGGGACTTTGTGGGCAGAATGGTGGGGGGCTTGTTATGAGCTTTGAGAGGGGGGTCTATGGGCAGAAAGATGGGGGTCTGATGGGCTGATTTTTTTTGATGTGCGAACCATCTGGGTGTTCCGTGATGGGCCATTATGGGGGTCCGTAGCGGAAGTTTGGTGGGGATCCCGGATAGCTGTTCCGTGGGTTCCGGATGGGGGCTTCTCTGGGCAGAGTGTTAAGGGGCTCGCGAGGAGCGGTACTGGGCAGTCCGTAGTGAGCCGTGTTCGGCCCGTTCGGGGGTTCCGTGGCGAACTGTGAGGGGGGCGGGGCTGTCTGTGAAGGTAAGAACGGGGATCTGTGGGGAACCGTGATGGGAAACTTGGGGAATAAATCACATGGTGTAAGTGAGAACCTGTGATGGGGGCCTGAGAGGAGCCGTCATGTGGGCTGTGTTTGGTGAGTGGTAGAGTGTTTGTAATGAACCATTGTGTGTGTGAAAAATGATGGGAGGTCTGGGGCAGAGTGATGGGGATTTATAAACAGTATTGCGGTGTCCAGGGTGACTGATGAGGGGAGAGTCTGTGGGGACTGGAATGGAGAGATATATAAGGAGCCATGACAAGAGGTCTATTGGCAGAGTATTGGGGTCTCTGGTGAGCCATGATGGGGTTGCAATGGAAAAATGAGGCACCATGACGGCGGTTCTCTGAGGAGCCATGATCGGGGGGACTCCACAGGAGGGGGATGGTTCAGACCTGGAGCCTCCAGATGCTGGGGAGGACAGCAAGTCGGAGAATGGGGAGAATGCACCCATCTACTGCATCTGCCGAAAGCCGGACATCAACTGCTTCATGATGTGAGCCGGGGAGAGGTGGCTGGGTCTGACACCTGGCAAGTTTGGGTGAGGTGAATAGGCCCAGCCCCTCACATCTCCACCACTCACCCCATCCTCTGCAGCGGGTGTGACAACTGCAATGAGTGGTTCCATGGGGACTGCATCCGGATCACTGAGAAGATGGCCAAGGCCATCCGAGAGTGGTACTGTCGGGATTGTCGAGGTGAGGGGGATGGAATGGACATGCAGGCAGATGGGGCTTCGCAGGAGAAGGAACCTAATGGGAGGTCGGGTCATGGGGAGAAGTTATATATGTCTGTGGGCAGAGTGATTGTTGGTCTGTGGTGAGCTGACATAGAGGGTCCCACCAGAGAGGGCAGTTCTGCCCTGGAGTAGGGGGCAGAGGAGGTGGGTGCAACAGAAAAAGGAGAGAAGAGGAAGAAAGAGTTTTGGGACCATCCAAATTCCCGAGTGCCAACCCACCTCGGGCCCTCTTTCCGCCCCACAGAGAAAGACCCAAAGCTGGAGATCCGCTATCGGCACAAGAAGTCACGAGAGCGGGACAGCAGTGAGCGAGATGGCAGTGAACCCCGGGATGAGAGTGGAGGGCGCAAGCGACCGGCCCCGGATCCGGACCTGCAGCGCCGGGCAGGGTCAGGGACAGGGGTTGGGGCCATGCTTGCTCGGGGCTCTGCTTCACCCCACAAATCCTCTCCACAGCCCTTGGTGGCCACATCCAGCCAGGTGAGTGGCTGCAGTGGCTGGGAAGGCAAGGTGGCCCTATCTCGGGTCTGCTTGGTTCCTGATAGCTGTTCGGGTTCTTCGCCTCAGCATCACCAGCAGCAGCAGCAGATCAAACGGTCGGCCCGCATGTGTGGTGAGTGTGAGGCCTGCCGACGCACTGAGGACTGTGGCCACTGTGACTTCTGCCGGGACATGAAGAAATTTGGGGGTCCCAACAAGATCCGGCAGAAGTGCCGGCTACGCCAGTGCCAGCTTCGGGCTCGGGTGAGCATGGACAGAGCTGGGCAGGGTTGGTGGGGGGTGTGCCAGTGTGTCCAGAAAGAGCTGATTAAAGCTAGGATGGGTGGGCCAGGCAGGGCAGGGCCTAATTATATACAGGTGGGTGGGAAGGTGCCTGTCCTGTCCAGATGAATGGGGCATGACCAGGTGTGCTTGACTAGCAGAGGAGCCCTCCAATCCCAGGTGGGCTGTGCAGGGCCAGAGGTTTCTAGGTGGTCATGGGCAGGTGGAGAAGAGCTGAGCATGTCCTCGTGATGAGGGTGGGGGAGCAGGTGTGTCTGGGGATGCAAGGCTGGGCTCGTTGGTGGGACCAGGCACTTGAGGGAGGGGCTAGGGCAGGGCCACCCTCCATCCACCTGGGGCTGACCTGGGCCTTCCTCCTGCCGGCACAGGAATCGTACAAGTACTTCCCTTCCTCGGTGAGTCCAGTCCCCCAGGGCAGGGCGGGGTGGGGCATGCGGGCAGGATGGTCAGGGCCAGTCCTGAGATTCTGCCCCGCAGCTCTCGCCAGTGACGCCCTCAGAGTCCCTGCCAAGGCCTCGCAGGCCACTGCCCACCCAGCAGCAGCCACAGCCATCACAGAAGCTGGGGCGCATCCGTGACGACGAGGGGGCAGTGGCATCTTCAGCAGTCAAGGAGCCACCTGAGGCTATGGCCACACCTGAGCCACTCTCAGATGAGGACCTACCACTGGACCCTGACCTGTACCAGGACTTCTGTGCGGGGGCTTTTGATGACCATGGCCTGGTGAGCAGGCAGAGTGTCCCCTAGTGGAAGGGTGGAGATTACAGCAGCAGAGAGGAGTACCCATGAGGAGAGAGAAGACAGAGTATGGAAGACTGACTTGGGCCTGAGTAGGTGGTGGGGAGTCATGAGCAGGGCAGGTAGGTCACTGTGTGTTTCACTTGCAGCCCTGGATGAGTGACACAGAGGAGTCCCCATTTCTGGACCCTGCACTGCGAAAGAGGGCAGTGAAAGTGAAACATGTGAAACGTCGGGAGAAGAAGTCTGAGAAGAAGGTGATAGAGAGTGAAATGGGTGTGGGAAAGCACAGGGCAGGTGGGGAAGAAGCCAAGATCAGGGGCTGAACATGGCAAGAGCTAGAAGAGGGTGGAATGCAGGGGACATGGGTCTACGGCTGACTTAGGCTCCTCCTGATCTGACTTGCCTTGTCCCATAGAAGGAGGAGAGATACAAACGGCATCGGCAGAAGCAGAAGCACAAGGACAAGTGGAAACACCCGGAGCGCGCTGATGCCAAGGACCCTGCATCACTACCACAGTGCCTGGGGCCTGGCTGTGTGCGCCCTGCCCAGCCCGGCTCCAAGTATTGCTCAGATGACTGTGGCATGAAACTGGCAGCCAAGTAAGTTCTTCCTAGAGGGTTTATGGGTGTACAGGGTAAGGCATGACCAGAGCCCATTGTATATCCTGAATGACAGGACAGTCACCACCTGTTCACCACACACTCAACTAAGCACCCACCCACCCATTCATCTCTCTGTCATCACCCATCCATTCTGCCATCCTTGGATCACCCCATTTAATCAATCATCTTATTGCTTGCCACCTTCCCTGCCTACACCCATCTCATTGCCTCCCTGCAGTCGCATCTACGAGATCCTCCCCCAGCGCATCCAGCAGTGGCAGCAGAGCCCCTGCATTGCTGAGGAGCATGGCAAGAAGCTGCTTGAACGCATCCGCCGTGAGCAGCAGAGTGCCCGCACCCGCCTTCAGGAGATGGAGCGCCGATTTCATGAGCTGGAGGCCATCATTCTGCGTGCCAAGCAGCAGGCTGTGCGCGAGGATGAAGAAGTAAGCTAGCGTGTGTGCAGTAGTGTGGGGCCCAGGACATGGGCCTACCCGGCTCATCTTTCCTTCCACCCCATGCAGAGCAATGAGGGTGACAGTGATGACACGGACCTGCAGATTTTCTGTGTCTCCTGTGGGCACCCCATCAACCCACGTGTTGCCTTACGCCACATGGAGCGCTGCTATGCCAAGGTCAGGGTGTCAGCCTGAGGGGGCGTTGGGCGACAAATGTGTTGTCTGGGTGTTGTCTTGGGAGGGCATGCAGCACACATCCACAGTTCCCTCCATTTGTGCTCTTCCCTCCAGTATGAGAGCCAGACGTCCTTTGGGTCCATGTACCCCACACGCATTGAAGGGTGAGTGTGCATGCTATGTGCAGTTAGAGCAGGGAGATTGAGGGGGAGTCAGAAGTGGAATGTTGGGGCAGGATATGGTTATGGCTAAGGGTAAATGGGCTCCTCCTCTCCCTCCACTACCCTCTGTACTCCAAACCCCAGGGCCACACGACTTTTCTGTGATGTCTACAATCCTCAGAGCAAGACATACTGTAAACGGCTCCAGGTGCTGTGCCCTGAGCACTCACGGGACCCCAAAGTAAGGTTTTTTCCTCAATTACCCCCATTCTGTCCTTCTCTTCCTCACTACCCCACATTCTTTCCTTCCATCCCATCTTTCCTGCCCCCTACCTGACCACTTCTGTACTCTCACTTCCCCTGCCATCTCATCCTCCATTCCTCTCCTTTGTCCTTTCTCATCACCTCCTATTCCTCCCCTTTGCCATTCCTCTCCACGCTCCTCAGCTATCCATTTCTTCCCTCCTCCCTGACCACTCCCCATTCCCATCTTCCTTCCTGCCTCCACACCCCTCTTCATCCCCATCCCTGGTCTCTGCAGGTGCCAGCTGATGAGGTATGTGGGTGCCCCCTTGTACGTGATGTCTTTGAGCTCACAGGTGACTTCTGCCGCCTGCCCAAGCGCCAGTGTAACCGCCATTACTGCTGGGAGAAGTTGAGGCGTGCTGAAGTGGACTTGGAGCGTGTGCGCGTGGTAGGTTTGGGTGCAGGATTGGGCCATGGTCAGGTGGATTCTGGAACCCTTTCTCATGGGTCTTTCTGCTCCCCTGCAGTGGTACAAGTTGGATGAGCTGTTTGAGCAGGAGCGCAATGTACGCACAGCCATGACAAACCGGGCAGGATTACTGGCCCTGATGCTGCACCAGACAATCCAGCACGATCCACTCACAACAGACCTGCGCTCCAGTGCTGACCGTTGAGTCTCCCTCGCCCAGACATCCTCACACCCTGCATTCCAGGCTGGGGAGCTACCCTAAATCCCCAGTTTTTTCATTTTGTCATTTATCTGTTTCTCCATTGGTTCCCGAATTCCTCCCTCTGCTCATCCACCATTTGACTGCCTGTCTGCCCTGGCAGACGGTATCAGAATTTTCTCCTGTCCTTGACTATTTCTTTGTGCCTGGTGGGATTATGGAACCTGCTCAACCTTGTATTCTCCCTCACTGGTTTTGTTAATAAAATTTTGAAGAACCAAGAAAGATAACTACTAATGGTCTCCAAACTTTATCCAGTTGCAACTGCATTCCAAAACCCCTGAGGTAGATAACAAGCTGTGGCACATCTGTATCCAGCAGTGGCTGTAGTACATGCGTGGGTTTTGATTTAACAGTTGGCTTCTGCTGTGTGGTCTGTAGTGCCTCCTCACCACTGCCACCACCATCCCCCTCCTTGGGCTATGTGGATATGACCTGCTGAGGGTGATGTTGGGGTTCTCCTGAGCCTGATTTAAGGTCCAGGTTCCTGTCTTTGCTGTAATAGAGAATTCAGAGACAAAGGGCAATGAGCCAAGCAGCAGAGTTTTATTTAAAGTGAAAAGTACATACTAAGGAGTGCAGGCAATCTCAGAGGAGAGGTGTGTTTAAAGTTTTAGGGTTTTTTTATAGGGCCTTTTGAGTACAGGTCGGTATAAGGCAAGATTTATATACATTTATATATTTGAAGTTTATATATTTATATACATTAATATTTGAAGTTTAGTATTAGTAGTTGTCCAGGTGACCATGTTGATTATTGTCTTGGTGACCTTTATTCAATCAAAGTTGACACTCTGGAGATCTGTTCTTTATCCTGGATATAACATTAATTGGTTAATGTGACAGGAAGAAGGAAAAACATTAAAGATCATGTTAACAAATAAACTAGGCCTTTGTTCATAGGTCAAAAAATATTTTATAGTCAGCAGACGCTTGTCCCACGTCCCTGCCTTTAACTCGACAGAGAGCCCAATAATTTACATTCTCAGCCTCATATTTTGAGACTGGGCATACAACCCGCACTCAGCATATGGCTGATACACCACTCCCATGTGAGCATTAATCTCCAGAGCTGGAGAGATGTATTCAGTGATGGACATAAGGCCCCCCTCTCCTCACAAGCCCCTCTTTTGGGACAGGAGCCCACTGAGTTAGTACCGGGAAACCCCAACCCGCCTTCCCTCAATGTCGGGTCCACTAGGCCCCCACGGCCTTTTCAGAAGTTCCCGCGGAAGGAGCTGGGGCCAACGTGCGGCATGACTTGTCTACGTGCAGTCCTGCCACTGTTCAGCAAGACGGAGAGCGGGACGTAATAGCTCTGGAGATGCTCGGTAGAACAGCAGAGCACAGTCGGGATTTGGACAAGAAGTAGGACAAGAGTGCTCCGGCACAACTCCAGCCTTCCCTCCCCGTTACTCCTTGAGGAGACCGTCAAGAACATAGTACAGGACCAACCCCAACCCTCTACAGCCCCTTGGTCTGGGATTTGAGAGTGCCGGCGCAAACGAGGTGGGCGGAGTAGGGAGAACGCGTCCGTTGGCGAAGCGAGGAGCTCTGGCGCTGCAGGTCTCCGGCTGAGCGTGAGCCGAAGTTGGATGTCAGCGCGCAAGCGCTGGTTCGCAGCAGGGGGTGCGGGTAGCTGCGGTACTCAGTACGCAGGCGCGGGGTCCTCCCCACTAAGGGCAGGCGCCGGTGGGGTTTTAGCGCGCAGGCGTCTCTCGCCGGGGGCGGGGCCCGAGAGGCGGGCAGCGGATTTCCGATTCCGGGAGTAACGAACGGCCGCGGCGGCGACAGCTCTAGCTTCGGAGCAGCGGTTGCGGAGGAGGAAGAAGAGCAGGGAAAGGCGGGAGTCACAGGCGGGACCCTAGCCATGGGTCCGCGGACTTAGAGCAGCGCAAGCCACCGGCCCTGTGCCGAGCTGGTGAGACAGTCGTGGGGGTGGAAGTGGAGTGCGCTTAGACGGACTATGGGGAAGAATTGAGGCTCCGAACGCTGACGGAGAGGAATGAAGGGCCCTCAGGCCGATGAGTGGGAGGAATGGCGGCTTGGGAATATTGAAGGGGAGGAATGGGGAGGTTTAGGCGAAGGGCGGAGAGGAATGGGGCTCAGAACTCTGACAGGTGGAAGTGTCGGGATCCTGGACGTGGACGGAGAGGAATAGGGGAAGGTTCCAACGCCGAACGGAGACATCTTAGGTTAGAGAGAGAGTAACGGGGGTTCAGAAGGCCAAGGGGAAGACATGAGGGCCTTCAGGCTAATGACGGGGAGAAATGGCGTTGGGGTGCTGGAAGGGAGGGGTGGGGGACTCACATGGAGGAGGAGAAATAGGGATGTCAGAACGGTGTTAAGTATGGCATGATACTGGGACGAGAACGGAGAGGAATGGGGGGTTCAGAATGCCGAGGGGAAAAATCAGGATCTCAGACTGCATAGAGGAATGCAGGATGAGGGTGCTGAAGGAAAGTAGTGAGGGAACTTTTAAGCTGCAGAGGAGAGGAATGCGGGAGTTTGGAGGCTGAGGTTGGCGAGGAATTATGGCTCAGAACACTGACAGGGAAAACGGGAAGGAGGCTTTCAGATTGAGGAACAGAATGAATGAGGGGCTGTTCAGGTCAAGGATATGAAGAATTGAGGGCTTTTTGGGAAGAGGACACAGAAAATGGAGGCAGTAACACTGAGGTAGTAGGGTCCCGAGGACATCAGACAAGGTAGGAATGAAAAAGTTGGACGACTGAAAGAGAAATTGGGGGGACTCCTGGGTCAAGGAAGGGAGTGAATCGGAGGTCAGAACTCTGAGGTAGAATACAGGGATCTTGGTCTGAGGATGAGTGGAATGGGGGCCTCTTGGGCTGATGGGAAGAATGAGGCCTCTCCAGCTGAGGCTGGGGAGTATAGAGGTCTCAGAGTGACAGGGGAGGAAAGGAGCCAACAGGTCAAAGACAGAGTGTCTCCTCACCTCCTGAGGTGCAGAAGAATAGAAGAATAGAAGAGCGAGGATATGAGAATTCTTGGGTTGAGGATGGGGCTACCAGGTCAAAGGGGAGGAATTACAAGCCTCTAGGCCCTGGACAAGGAAGAATGGGGTGGGAATGGGGGTTTTCTCTTCCTTATATCTGCCAGTTGCCTGTAGCTGGTCCCAGGTCTTGGATGAGCATTAATAGATAACAGTAGTTTGGGTGGCCTGGAGCACATGCCGACTCCTAGAGCTTCAGTTTCCCCCATTGTTTCTTCCCTGTGGCAGGCTGCTGTTCCTTCCTGTGGCCCCCATGGCTGAGGACTGGCTGGACTGCCCAGCCCTGGGCCCTGGCTGGAAGCGTCGTGAGGTCTTTCGAAAGTCAGGAGCCACCTGCGGACGCTCAGATACCTATTACCAAAGGTACTGCGTGTTTTATGAATAAACTCAGGGATAAGGTTAAGCCGAGTTAGGCAGGGTGAAATCAGGGGGTGTGGTTAAGTTTGTGGGTGGGGTTAAAATGCAGATACAGTTGACCGTCATTATTTATAGATTCCATATTTGCAAATTCATCTACTCACTAAAATTTGTGCTACCAAAGTCATTACTCACTGTGCTTTCATTGTCAGTTGTGGACATGTACAGAGCTGCAAAAAGTGTAAGTCACCTAATACACCCATTCCACCTGAGGTTGAATGAGACCTTCTTATTTCAGCTCCTGTATTATAAACAGTGTCCTTTTAGCAGTCTACTTAGTGTTTTGTGTTTTTTTTCGCATTTTTTGCAAATGTTTTTCACATTTTTGTACTTTCTATTGGTGATTTTGGTATTTACAGTGGCCTCCAAGCATTGTCCTGAAGTGCTGTCTAGCATTATAAGTGCAAGAAGTCTGTGGTGTGCCATATGGAGCAAATACATGTTAAATAAGCTTTGTTCAGGTGTGAGTTGCATTGTAGTTGGCTGTAATTTCAATGCTAATGAATCAAAAGTGCAGTACATCTAGAAAAATAAGAGGAAATTTGCCAATTTGTACATGAGGCTGCCCTGAAAAGTACTAAAGTAACATCTATAGTATGTGAGGAAACTAAGAAAAGGGTAGAAAAATGACTAAATTTGTGGGTTCATGAAGTGATGACCAATAAAGTGTAGTGGACAGCTTATGAGGCTGAAAGCCAAGACATTGATGATTGTATTACCCAAAGTTAGGAAAAAGTTAAGCTTATCTCAACTAGTGCTGGCTGGCTCACACATTTCAAAAGGTGTTATATTGTGAAAAATGTTAAATTTGCATACAAGCAGGTCATTCAGATAAAGAGTCTTCCAAGGAATCGTAAAGTATTTTCTAAGTGTTATATGGGAAAAAAACTATGTAGAAGAGTGGGTTTTCAATGTTGATGAGACTGGCTTATCTTTACAAGGACATTGACAAAGGAACCTATACACAGATGGCCTCCAAAGCTCCTGGCTTTGAACCATTCAAAGGCCATATACTTAATTACCTATAAGAACAATATGTTAAGTAGGTTATCTTTAAAGAGAACCACCTGTAAAACAAGGTTGCATATTGATCATTTAACAAAAATGTCGTGACCAGAGGCTCTCAGGAACCTAATCTGTAGTTTCACTAGGAGCAGTAGTTCTGTATTTATTAGTTCAGTGTTCAGAGTAACTTTATAGAAAGTAACTACTGCAAATAATGAGAATCGACTCTAAATATATAAATGTGTTTATAAACAGCTTCCATTTAAAGCTTTAAGGTGTTATAGGGTATATTAGTGATACTACAATTTCTACACTCTTCCTGAATTTATCTTTTCCTAATTTGCTGTTTTTTTGGAGGCATATAGTAAAATTATAAATACAATGCATTTATTTGTGTTTAGTTTTACACTTACTCACATATTTACAACTTGTATAAAACTTCCAAAACTACTAGGGGTAATTATCAAGAACTCTAAAAGATCAGACTTTATCCTAATTAGGGAAGATAACAAGTGAGTATGTCACAGTTGTGAGGATGTTGTTAAGAGATATGAGACTCTTGGGTCACAGATGAAAGACGGTTTATTACTCACAGCAGTAGCAGTATCCAGAATGTTATTTTTGTGCCAGCTCCCCCTGTGGCAATTCCCACAGGGTGATGTGAAGAGGGTAAACTAGTACCCTCATATGCTCTTGGTTGTGTTGTAGGAAAGGAACCCTGAGCTTAAGGAATCCAATCTTTTATGTTAGGACAGTAAGGATGCCTTCCTTTTGCTCTGGAAGGAAACCCTATCTTTTATCTTCCAAGGCTGTTGGCTGTACAAACATCCTTGAAAAGATAGTTTATAACAAAGAACAATCAGTATGTCTCTTGCAAGACATGCAGAAATGCAAGAGATCTGTGAAGTATTGTCTTCCAACATTAGTTACTTTTATTTTATATGTAGTTGCATTTGCTAATTTACGCACGTATTTGTACATGTTTGTTCATACGTACATTTTTAAATGTTTGGTTCTTATATAAGTTTTCTTTTTTGTGTATTTAGTATGTAATGGTAACACATTTATATATTATTTAATGTATTTGTTTCTATTTGTGCTTATTTTCATTTCTATAGAATATCACTAGTAATATAAATATGTGCATACCCCTTTATGTTTGGATTATTTACTAATGTTTGCATGCGTGCTGCTATTTATACACCTCTTATATTCTTACAACTCAGGGTTAGTTGGGCTAAGGCCTGATCAGGGCTCACAGGCCAGTCCCAGGGTGCCTCCTGTATCTCCCCAGCCCTGCAGGCCTGGTCACCAGCCCAGTAGGTGGATTCTGTGGGTGGAGTGGCAGTGGTTCCACCTGGGTACCAACCCATCCTGGCCCACCCTCAGCCCCACAGGAGATAGGATCCGAAGCAAAGTTGAGCTGACCCGATACCTCGGCCCTGCGTGCGACCTCACCCTCTTCGACTTCAAACAAGGCATCTTGTGCTATCCAGCTCCCAAGGTACTACACAGTATGGGGTACCCAGGCAGGGATAGCTGAGCCACCTAACCCTCACCCACTGACCTATATTCTTCCTGCCATTACTCTCATCTTCAGACCAGTTCCTTGGCCATCCCCAGCAAGAAGCGTAAGAAGGCTTCAAGGCCAGCCAAGTCTCGGAAACGTCAGGTTGGATCCCAGAGGGGTGAGATCAGGAAGGAGGCCCCAAAGGATGAAACCAAGGCTGATGCTGACACAGCCCCAGCTTCACTCCCTGCACCTGGGTGAGTATTGTCCTGAAGTAAGCCAAGTGGTTGGGGGAGCACTCAGGGCCCCACACCCATGTTTCCCATCACAGGTGCTGTGAAAATTGTGGAATCAGCTTCTCAGGGGATGGTACCCAAAGGCAGCGGCTCAAGACACTTTGCAAGGACTGCCGAGGTCAGTGGCCGATGGGGCACTGGGAGATAGGAGCTGGAGCAGGCCTGGAGTCAGGCTAGGACACTAGTGTTTGGCTGAAGGTTGAATGGTGGATGTCAGGGCAGAGGCAGTGAATGAGGTCCAGTATCTGATGCTCTCTTTCCACTTCTCTTTTTCTCTCTCTCCCTCCTCGCAGCACAGCGAATTGCTTTCAACCGGGAGCAGAGGATGTTTAAGGTAAGCATGACCTGCCTCCTCCACACAAGTGTGCAGTGGAAACAGGATGTGGTGGGGTCTGGTGGAAGGTCTAAAGAAACAGTGATGGATCCATAGGGTGTCAGTCGTCTTGTAGGGAGCCAGCTGTGGTCAGCAGACAGTAATGGGAGTTAATGGGGTATCAGGAGATACAGTGATGAGGTCAACGGGGGTCAGTAGACATCTGTGATGGCCTCAGCGATGGTGGCTAATCAATAATCAGATACATTGATGAGACAAATGAGGGACTAGCAGACGTAGTGATGGGGACTAATGTGGGGTCAGCAGACGTGTGAGTGGCAGTACTCCTGGAGCCACTCTGCCTGGATCTCATCTTGCCCCATCCACTTCTGGCAGCGTGTGGGCTGCGGGGAGTGTACAGCCTGCCTGGTAACTGCGGACTGCGGGGCCTGTTCCACCTGCCTTCTGCAGCTGCCCCATGATGTGGCCTCGGGGCTGTTCTGCAAGTGTGAGAGGAGACGGTGCCTCCGGATTGTGGAAAGGGTGAGTCAGGCAGGTGGGGTGGTCCCAAGGCTCACTCTGGCCCCCTGATCCTCTTAGCCCTGTCTCCATGCATCACACCTCCGGCTCCCCAACAGAGCCGAGGGTGTGGAGTATGCCGGGGCTGTCAGACCCGAGAGGACTGTGGCCGTTGCCGAGTCTGCCTTCGCCCTCCACGCCCTGGTCTCAGGCGCCAGTGGAAGTGTATCCAGCGGCGCTGCCTAAGGGTGAGTCAGGCTGAAGGGGCCAGTTCTGGCATAGCCAGGGCTGGGGCAGAGGTCATTCTGCTGTCAAAGTTGCTGTGGCTGCTGGTTCCTCCCAACCTGGCCTTGCCCAGCTCATGTCTTCTTTTCTCCCCAACACCATGCTCACCTTCCTGGCCTACGTACCTGCCCCTATCTGCCAGCACCTTGCCCACCGGCTTCGTCGCCACCATCAGCGATGTCAACGACACCCTCCCCTACCTGTGGCTCCCCCCGCTGTGAGTGCCCTATCCCACACTCTGCCTGCCTGTCTCATGCATGCTTTCTGCACTCTCTGGGAGTGACGGGGGAGCTCTGGTGCCACCAAGCGTAAATTACCCTTTCGGCTGTCTCCCAGGGTAAACGTGGCCACCACAGGGGAGGCTGTGACACCAAGATGACTGCCAGGCAGCTTCCCCAAACCCAGCCCCCACCTCCGATTCCTCCATCGCAGCCTCCAGAGTCACCAGAGCTGGTGAGTCCCTGGTGGGCAGGGGGAAGGCACAACCCTAACCTTACCCAGTACCTGCCCTGACCCCACCCCCATTTGCCTCTGCAGCACCCCAGAGCCCTGGCCCCCTCGCCACCTGCCGAGTTCATCTATTACTGTGTAGACGAGGACGAGCTAGTGAGTGGCCCTACCCTACCTGGACGATTATAGACTGTCCCAGAGCACTTGGTTGACCCCAAAGAAATAAATTCTGCAATGGGCCTAATAGGGGAACAGCAAGGCACAGTAACAAGTACTAGTATGAGATGAGCAGACAATGGGGGAAAGGCTAATATGGGATCAACAGGTGCAGTGGAAGTACCTAAAGTCACATGAATGAATACTTCTGTGGGGCTAATAGAGGAAAAGCGGGCACAGTGACTGGAGTTCACATAGAATAAGGAGACATAGATGCAGTGATGGGAGGTAATAGAAGATTAGCAAAATCCTGCTAGAGGTGGGGGTCAAAGACATTGTCTTGGTAGCTAGTGGGAGACTAGCAGATAGAGTGGTGGATATTGTGTTGGAGCAGCTACAATCCTAATGATATCCTAATGGTATACATCTAGTAAAATGATAGTGCCTGATGTTGGACTAGCAGACACTGAGGTGTGACTGGGGGCAGTCAGGCTGACTGGTATGCAGCCAGTTCCCTGCAATGGGGCTAGTGGAGGAGCCAAAGGAAGAGCACTATAATAGTTCCAGTGACCGCTCCCTATACCCCCTGTTGCCCAGCAGCCTTACACGAATCGCCGACAGAACCGCAAGTGTGGGGCCTGTGCAGCCTGCCTACGGCGGATGGACTGTGGCCACTGCGACTTCTGCTGTGACAAGCCCAAATTTGGGGGCAGCAACCAGAAGCGCCAGAAGTGTCGTTGGCGCCAGTGCCTGCAGTTTGCCATGGTGAGTGGGGCAGGAGGGGAATGTGAGTGGGATAAGTTGGGCCAGCCTCCCAGTGCCTGGAAGTGGTGGGCAGTCCTGATATGGGGTGGGTGGGGCATTGGGTTTGGCCACAGATTAACAGACATTGCACTGGGGTAAATGAAGAATTTGGGTGGCACTGGCATTGCTAACAGGAGACTGACAGACTCAGTGATGAGGGCCTCACATGTAAGTAGATTCTCTGCTAGGACTAATGGGAGATTTGTAGGCACATTGATCAGGGCAGCATAGAGTGGTTGGTCATGGCACCAGGTGGCCATAAAGCCCCATCTTTTCTCACAGAAGCGGCTGCTGCCAAGTGTCCAGGCAGGGTCTGAGGAAGGGGCAGGGCCGCCCCCACCTTGCCCTCATCGAAAGAGGCCTGGCTCTACTCATCGGCTCCGTCTGGGCCAGACCCTGAAGGCCCCCTTGGCCACACCCACAGTCCTGCCAGACCATGCTCAGACTCCAGTGAAGCAGGAAACAGACAGTGGCTTTGTGCTGCCCCCACCTGGCACTGACCTTGTGTTTTTACGGGAAGGTGCAAGCAGTCCCGTGCAGGTGCCTGGCCCTGCGCCAGCTTCCACAGAAGCCCTGCTGCAGGTGAGGGCCCCATCTTATTCTGCCTCTCCCAACCCAGTCTCATGCCTAGAAGCTCGGACCAAGTCTGCTGCAATCCTCCTTCACACAGGAGGCGCAGTGCCCTGGCCTGACTTGGGTTGTGGCCTTACCTCAGGTGAAGCAAGAGAAGGCGGATGCCCAGGATGACTGGACACCGGGCACAGCCAGCCTGACTTCTCCTGTATTGCTGCCTGGCTGCCCCAGCAAGGTGGGGGTCAACGATGGGTGGTCTATGAGTGATGGTGAGCCATGACTGTGGTTCTTGAGCAGAACAGTAGGTGTGCTGATTGCAGCCTGTCCACAGAATTATGCTTCCTGTCTGTCAGATGCCTCACCTCCCAGGCAACGAGATTTACCTGCCTTGCTTGCAGCAGGGTTTACTTGCCCAACTAACAGAAAAAATGGAAATCTATGAGGAATAGGAAAGGTTTATAGGCAGAGAGATGGTTTTTCTGAGCTGACATGTGATAGAAGTGGGACTTGGCAGCACAGTGACAGGCTGGCTGATAAAGGCTCTTTTCTAGGCCAGCCATCCCTTCTGACTGCTGCCCATTTCCCACCTCTTCCAGGCAGTAGACCCAGGCCTGCCACCTGTGAAGCAAGAGCCACCTGACCCTGAGGAGGACAAGGAAGAGAGCAAGGATGACTCTGCCTCCGATTCAGCCCCAGAGGAGGAGGCAGGAGGGACTGGCACGCCTGTGGTCAGTGCTGGGGGACACCTCACCCTGCTCTGACCCTGCTTAGCCCCACAGGCCATGTTGATGCATGATGTTAATTCTTCTCCAGATCACGGAGATTTTCAGCCTGGGTGGAACCCGCCTCCGGGACACAGCAGTCTGGTTGCCAAGGTGGGCCCCGCACAGTGAGGGGTGGGGATGGGGTAGGTGCTGGTCAGAGTTTTGAAAGTACAACCAGCAAGTTGGCGTGGTGCAGTGGGAGGTGAAGACCCACACCACTGCGCTCATCATGATCAATGAGGGGGTGTGTATAGGACCCTAGAGATTTCTCCTGAGGTGCAGGTCAGGACCTCTGTCGTCTCGGGATGAGGTGGGGGGTATGGGTACAGGTGTCCTGTGTTGAGGTTTGAAAAAAAAAGGGTAGGAATGCCTGATCCCTATTCCCCTAAGAAAGTCCAGCAGGAGTCAGACATAAACTCTTACTTAGAGAAGCATCATTTGGGGTCTTGAAGGCCTTTGATGTCTCCAGGAGATGACCAGGTGGGCTGGGAAGTCATGGGTGGGCAGGAAATCTTGGTGCTGAGATATTGCTATGATCTGGGACTGTACACAACTGTGATCCTGGGCTAGTGCTGCGCCTCCTGCATTATCCTTTGTGCAAGGGGTTAGGGTGTGTTTCTTGAGCTTTTCCTGAGCCTTTTGAGGTTATTAACAGTTTCAGCTATTGGACAGAATTGTCCCTGCAGGTCTGGCAGTAGGACAAAGGAGAGGTGCCCATAAGCACTCAGATATTGGGAGAAGAACGGGAATGCCATCTCCTGCAGAATGATGACGTGCTCTGCATAGAGCCTAAGGCATAGGCAACATTAACTGTTAGCCTAAGCATCTGAATTCCTTTGTGCCTACAAACTAGTTTTCTGCAGGCCAGAAACTTGCATTTGTGTTTGGGCAATTACAGTGGTACTAATTGAGCCTCTACTGGGTACACTGCAGTGAGAGATTCAGTGGTTTGAATACAGTGAGCCTGGAAGGCTTCTGGAGACAAAGGATTCCTACCTTCAGGGAACATGTCATCTAACTGGGGCAACAATTTTCCTATGTGTAAAATCATTACATATTAACTAAAAAGGTAATGATGTGCTTTGTTTTTTGTAATGGAACATTACAGAAGAGAGATAAGGGATAATTATGGGAAAGTGGATGGGGGACACAGAATAGTAGGAAATCGTTTTGTGATGCTCCATTTTGCACATAGTGAACCTCATTCAACATATAGACCTGCTCCCTCTTCTCTAGGTCCAAGGACCTTAAAAAACCTGGAGCTAGAAAGCAGTAGACTGGAGGCTTCTGCAGACTATAGGATTCAAGGTGATATTTACAGACCGGCTTTATGAGAGAACACTGATCTACTCAGAGGCTGGACCATAGATCCAGAGGCTTATGTAGGAGTCAATAGGAACTGGGAAAACCTACCACCAAACCAGACAAGCAGTACTCTGATCAGAACTTTGAGCTTATAGAGGAAGTAAGCAGAAAAGGAAGAGAAAGAATAGAAATGTGGTGTATCTGCTCCAACTGGTCCAATCCCAAGGAGCTTGAATGTGATAAGTGTGGACGTTAGGGGTGGGGGAGGGGACGTAATTAAAGCCCCAACAGAATAGTCTAAACAAGCCATCTTCATAAATGATTTTAAATGGCTTCTGGATGAGACCTGGCAGTGTGTCTAGTCATTTTCTCAGGGAGACAGCAATTGAAAATGTAATGTGAATAAATGAGGATCTGCTGTTTATTGAGTTCCTCCTATTGACTATTTAATCCTCAAAACAGTTTTTATAGGAGGACATTGATTTTGCCCATTTTCACAGATGGGAAAACAGACTTAAAGATATTAAGTAACTTGTCCACTGTCACACGGCTAGTATGGACAGAGCTTAGAATCAAACCCAGATTGTAAAAACCTTTTCTTTAATCAGTCACTAAATTGTAAACTGTAATCTTGTATTCAATAATGTATAATAATATAGTAATAGAATTTTCCAGTGACCTTGAAAAAAAACAAGGTGGATTACTCTAAGCAATTCTTTATACTGCTGCCTGTAGCATGGTTTAGGGAGGGCCAAGGATGGGGATGGGGTGGATGGGGTCACCTTGTCAGAACACCTGTGCATCCAGAGAATGGGTTCTTCCCAGACCTCTGGCCCTGTGTTAGGATTCCTCAAATCCTAAAGAGCATCCTTCTTTACTGGTTGCTGTCCATTTTGCTTGTTACCCTCCCTCCTCCTCCTCAGCCAAAGTAGCCTGCAGAAGTAAAGCTGTTAGCCTGCTCATCTTTGCTGACAACTTGTGTCCTCTGCCCCTTGATGACCCTTGTGCTTGGTTTCTGCTCTCAGCCCCTGTCTGCTAAGTCTGAGTTCTTGCTTCAGATCCTCCCAAAGGGCCGGTCGTGGCCCAGCCCTCACATCCCAGTTCTTCTTAAAGTACTAAAAAGATTAAGACTTGTGATTCATTACTTAGCTATCTTTATAGGGCCTGGACTGAGTAGGTGCATCCTTAAATCTTGTAGCCTATGTGCCTCCCTTGCCTTATGCTAGTCCTAGCTCTGCAGCTTTAGGTAATTCATATGTAGATTGGCCACTTCCTAACCATTAGTTCAATAGAGCCCTCTGCCACTTCCCCTGTCTTTTCTTTCTCCTTGTCCTACCTACTTCAGTTAAAGTCAAGACTGGTTAATTTTCTCATATTGTTTTGCTCCCCCCAGGATCCATCTACGCAACCCAAGTATTCTGTGATGTCCTAAGTGAAACTGATTGGCATTCTGATCCATGATAAGATCTGGTTCCTATGTGTATTAGGGTACAATCAGAAAAGCAGCACCACTATAAGATTATATATATATATATATATATGTATGTATATGTATATGTATAGATGTGTGTGTGTGTGTGTGTGTGTGTGTGTGTGTATTAAGGGATTTGTTATAGGGATTTGACTTAATGAAATTGTGGGAGCTGGTTAAACAGTCACTGTAAGGCTGTTGTCTTTGCATCTAATGCTGGAGCTTGAAGTCTGCAGGGCAGGCAATCGGGAAGGGAAGATGGATATAAAGTGTGGGAGACCGAGGATATGTTGGCGCCCAAGAGCACAAGCTGGAACCCACAAGGATGGCCTCGAACCCATGTCAGTCTCTCACCACCTTCAACTTCGATGATGTGGGTGTCCTGTAGAAGAAGCTGGTGCCCTTCATCACAGAGTTAAATATGCATCTGGCCCAGGAATTAGAGAAGATCCCGGGGAAGGTGGAGCAGCTGCAGGCCTGGCTGCAGGCCTGACTGCTGCCCCACACCAACGAGGTGAGCCAGCAGATAAGTGACAACATGTGTGACCTGCAACAGTGCCTGGTGCCCCTGCACCAATCTTCCAAGTGTAAAAACAATGTGCTGCTGCTTCACTTCTGCCCTCCAGTTATGACGCAGAATGTCTCTTGTGGCCCATTCCAGCCGGAATCATACGGGGAAGGGAGTTCTGGGAAACGTAGCCTAGTCAAGGGACACATAACAAAGCCACCCTGCCATGAATCAGCTCCCAAGGGTCTCACTACTCACCTGAGGATAACTTGATAAAGCTACGTTGCTGAAAATGCAAAGCTGAAGACCATGGATTTCATGGTGACCCCAGCAAGTACAGAAATTCTGACAAGCCTACCCAGAAAAAACTTGCTGGTCTCGGCTATTTTTGTGTCATTCATTCAAGTATTGAGAACCTGGCCCATGGTAGGCACTGTACTTAATACTGGGATACAGGAATGAAAAGAGGTAGTCCATGCAATTTTATTAAATTCATCAATATGTATTACAGATGGTGAATGGATTTCCAACTTTATCATGGAATTTAATGGTGAAAATAGAGAACTCAGGAACTATCGGGAGGACAGCCCTTGTGTGAGCCTTGTTGGGACACAATAGGAATTGGAAATAATATAAATAGTTTTTATCTCTAAGCTGTTCTATTTTAAAGTTATTTTAAAATGATTTTTATCGTCCCATTACTCATTCATATACTTAGTGTTTCTTTTGGGAGTGCCTTGATGGTGGTAACAATGTTGACCGTCTCCGAGAAAGTGAGGAAGTGGGTGGCAAGATAAAGGTCAGGTTCTGGACAAGGACCTTAGTCGAAATCACTTCTCTGTCGGGGGGCGGAAAGGGGCGGGGTGGGGAGGGGTGGCCGAAGGCGGGGGTTCACCGCGCTGGCGTCCTGGCATCGTCCCTCCAATATTCCGAGTAGGCCCGCCAGGGGGCGCCGAAACCGCGGTCATCCAACTGGGCTTGCGAGTCTCTGCACTTCGCCTTTGGCCTGGGCGGCCTGGGGCGTGGCCTCCGCCCGGCGGAGACGTCAGTCCGTGACTGGACGGGAGGAAAGCCTACTTTCTCCTTTGTGTAGTGGTAAAACAGGCAAAATGGAGCCGCAGTTAAATTACGGGGCTCGCCAGGGGTGAGGGCGAGGCACGACGAGCTCAGGACCGGCGCTGGGACGTTCGAGGGCAGCCGGGTGTCGCCAGGGGTCGGTTTACCCTGTCATCAAACAGTTCAGCGGGACCCTACGGGCTGTACGAGCTCCGGGGTCCCCGACGGGTGCTCCTGAATCTCAGAGGCTTTTCCCAAATCCCAAGCCTGACTGAGGGCGTTCTCATTGCCTCTCTTCTTCCCAAGGGGTGTGGTATGAGGGGTGGTTCCACCCGACCAACTGGCAGGCCAGGCACCCTTGGTACTCGAAGATCAAGGAACTGGCCCTCAGGACTGTCCAGGGAACTGGGACGACCATCTAATTTCTTTCTCTTTTATTTGTTTCAGGCTACGTAAACTCTTAACAGTAAATGAAAATGAGTATTTTGCCGAACTGCAATTGAAAGAAGAAGCATTATAGGAGAAAAAAACAAAATGAGAGTTATTAAAAGAGATTATTAAAAGAGAAGAAAGAGACATTATTTTGTGGCTGAAAAACTGAACCAGCAATTCAGGAAATGGAATCCAAATCTAGAAACTTAACACATACAAAACCCGAAGTGGGTGGATTACAAATGATTAAGGAATGCTATTTTACAGTAAATTGCGGCCTTAATGTGGTATACACAGTAGTTGTACTTTGGTTATTATTACAGTTTAGTTACTGACTAGGTACTGATTTTTTCCTTTGCTCTATCTCGTGTTCTATGTTTGCCCCCCACTTAAGGAGAGTACCAAAGTGTCATTATTAACTGGCTCTTATGTATTAACTACCACCTGGCTCTTGACTGGAAGTATAGCTGTGGTCTACACCTGTGCTGAGGGCCCCTTCTAGGTTCCGTGATCTGTGTTGCCTGTTCCCTTGCCTGGGATCCAGATTCTCAGGGCCTTATCACCTGCACTTATCTGTGTCCTGACCCTGGTCCACTGTGACCCTTGACTCAGACTCTTAGTCTTTGTTTTGCCCAGCCAGATTGTGTCACTGCCCTACCAGCCCATCTGATCTGCCCCCACGCTAGGGTACCTCAAGTCAAAGCCCTCGTTTCTGCCAAGTGCAGTAGGAAGATTTTAACATTTATCATTCCTGGTTGGGTGGGCTGACAAGGTACTTAGGCTGTCTGAACCCTAATTGCCCCAGCTGTGAAACGAGGGTATTATCTGCCATTCTACCAACTCTCTAATATATTGTAAGGTTCAAAGTTTTTATGTGATAGTATCTTGCAAACTATTGTAAAAAACTACACAGATACAAGGTCCTGTGATGATTATTACTGTCATTATCAAGATTAACCTAGAGATGACCACAAAATTTAACTTTCCTTCAAAATGTCCACTAACCTTTCTCATTCTTTTAGACAAATTACAGGATATAAATAGCAAAGTGAGTTGGAATATAATTAGATTTCCTTCACTTGTGGTTAAGGAAGCTTTTTCCTGCCATTGTGATGAACCCTAGAGGAAGGGAGTGAGGTCAGCTGGAAGCCTGAGCAAGGTTCGGGTGAGGGCCGCGCAGGCTCAGCTCCTCCACTACAAGAGGAAGTCTCGAGTGCTGCGTCTACTGTCGCCATAGTGACGGGACCAGCTTTGGCCCCACCCACCTGCCCCTTAACCCCTGAGACGCACCATGGCAACCAGACCTTTGTAACGCACAAGCCTGTCTCACAGGTCGTCGCGGTTGAGCAACCGCGGTAGAGGCGTCCCCCGTCCCGAGGGGGCTCGAAAATGTACGGCCAGCGGTTTGGCATCCTACAGCGGGAGGTTAAAGGCCCCACTCCCAAAGTGGTGATCGTGGTAAGCAAGGGATGTGTGTGCAGGCTCTACTGCTTTCTGTATTTCCCGGCCCTGCAGGCCCAGTGGAGCCCATACTGGTACGCAACCTGTCCCCTATCGGGAGTTTTCTCAAAGGGAGCAGGTGCCTGATGCAGTGTGTTAAATTTTGAAAGAAGGAAGGATAGAGTTGCTCACCTAGCTCCCGTATTCTATTCCTCCAGCCCAGCCTTGCACAAGTTACAATACTTAGATTCTGTATTGGTGGGGAGGAGGGCAGGAAATCTGGGGTCTGGCCTGGCAGTGTTTCAGCTATGTGATCTTGGGCTGGTCCTGCAGTTTTAGAAAAATTGTATGTAGGCTGTGAGTGGTGCCAATTCAGTTGTAACAGAAAAGTTCCTGCAGGCCTGGAAATAGGACAGTTGGTTGCCTCTAAGCTGGGTTGGTGATTTAGAATCCAGGGGAATGCTGTGTACTACAAAATTTGATGGGTCCTGCTCAGAACCCCAAGGCAGTTGGCCCATGTACTTGTATTCCTTTGTTCCTACAAACTAGTTTCTACAGGCTAGAAAACCTCCCTGTGTCATTAGTGAATTACAGAGGTATTATGTGAACGTCTGCTGTGTGCTCAGCACCGTAGAAGGTACAGGGATGAATACAATGACCCTGGGAGGTTTACTCTTCATTAGAAGTCTGATCCCTACCTTCCAGTTGCTTATCATTTAACTGCAGAAGGATTTGCTTATGCATAAAACCATTAAAGATTAACGCAGTAGATAATTATGTGCTATATTGTCTGTCATGCTACTTTATGGAAGAAAGATGAGGGGTAATGAGGGATCCAATTTTATTATGTTCAGCGGTACACATAGCAATTCTTGGTCAACTTACAGACCAGCTCCCTCTTCTCTAGGATCTTCTATAGGATCTGTGTCTGGAAATCAGTTGACTGGAGGCTTCTATACACTATAGGGTTCAAAGTGAATTACAGACATATTTCATGAGGGACAGAAACCTGGGTATTTCGGGTTCTGTATCCAAACAGAGCTCAGGGGCTGGGATATTAGTCATGTGCCATTACTTGTGTTGGGAACCAATAAGGAATAGGAGAAAAAAGTTACCACCAAGTAAGAGAGGCAGGCTTATTGAATAATTTGAGCTTCTAGAAGAATAAAGAGAAAAAGGGAAAGGTCAGAATTGGTGCATCTCAGATGTCAGAGTGTGATAAAAAGTGTGGATGTTAGAGGCTGCAGTATTGTGGTGGGGGAAGAATTAAAGCCACCAGAGATGAGACGTGTATGCTAAACAATTAGAAGGAAAAAATAAAAAATGTCATGTGCTAAGTAATGGAGAAGCAAAAGGAGCAGTTACTTGGTGAATGTTGCCTAGGGAACCAATTATTTAATTCTCAAAATACTTTTTTAGGATATTTATTTTGCTCAGTTTGACAGGTGATAAAACAGACTCAGAAGAGTCTGCTTAAGATCATATAGTTAGTAATGGGTAGAGGCCAGAATTAAACCTAGACTGTAAGACATTGTTCTTTAAGACATAAAAATTGTACAGTGTAGTACTAGAAACTAATTTGAGACGTTACAGTAACAAAAGCCTTCAGTGACCTTGAAAACACAAGGTAGTTATTAAATCCTGCATTCTCCTGCCTTCAGCATGATTTAGAGTTGCGATGTCTAGTACGGTGGCCACTAGCCACACATGGCTTTTGAGCACTTGAAATGTGCCTCGTCACATGTTGAAATGACAATATTTTGGATATATCAGTTAAATAAAATATATTATTAAAATTAATTCCCCCTGGTTCTTTTTACTTTGTAAAATGCAGCTACTAGAAAATGTTAAATTACAGATCTGTTTTACACTCTATGTCTGTTAAATAGCAGTTTTTGAGTAATGCTGTGACTGTGTGTGGATTGGCATCACCTTGTTAGAGAACTTCAGGTCAAGCCTTATTCATCCAGAGACTAGGTGCTTCCTGACAACAGAGTCCCACACAGGATGCTCTGTACCTTGAGGGGCTTCCTGACCCTCTGGCTACTGCTCAGGTTGTTCTCTTTACCCCATTCCCCTCTTCAGTCAAAATGTACCTCTGAGCCTGGTTCCTGTCCTGACAATACAAGACAATTGATTCTTGATGACCGTGATGCTTGGCTTTTATTCTCAATCCTTGTGTCTCCTAGGAGCCTATGTATTCTGCCTTCAGTGTAGTTTTGACTCTGTTCTGCTTCATTGTTCCTGAATCTGCATTCATAAAATGCTGTTCATATTAAGAGAACACTAGTTTGTTAATTAACTGGCTCTAGGCTCTAAATAATTCTGACTTGGATTAGCTACTTCCCATGCTATAATCCCCAACATCATCTATTTACAATCCACCTCAGCCCTGCTTTATCTTGTTCAACTAAATCTAGGTACCTGTATGTGTACACTGAGCTCTGAATCTTTTCATCAAGTAATCTTTAAATGTTGATTTTTCTTTACCCAGGAGACTCCTTTACCAAGAATCAACCCTAGTGTTCTGGTAATTGACTCAGTCACCTGAGTTAAGAGTTAAGAGTTTTGTTACTGTGAATCAGCACCCTAGAGTCTTGCTATTCACCTAAGGCTGACTTGATAAAAAACTGTCTGGAAATACAAAGGTCAAGACTATGGATTTCATGGCGCTTCCAAGAGGAGCAGAAATTTGCATCAAGCCCACCCAGACACACTGTTTCATTTGTTAACTCATTCACTCATTCATACTGAGAAACTGACAGTGGTCAGCATTATGCTCAATATTAGGAATACAGAAATAAAAGATAGTCCATGTGATTTATTAATTGTTATCAATATATATTCAAAATGGTGTATGCATTTCCACCTTTTTAGTAGAAGTTTGTATAAAAAGAATATGTTTAACAAAATTCAGGTTACCCCAAAATGTCAGGAGCACAGCCCTTGCCTTAAATTTCTGGGCACAATAGAGACAGGAATAAAGTTTTACTATGAGTTTTCTTTCTCTTTTTTCCTTTTCTTTACCTCCATTCCCTCCCCCCACCACCACTCTTCAACCCCCACACCCCCAACCCCCCACCTTCTGTCTTATTAGTAAAGGCTTTTTCATTGTCACAACTCATTATATATATCCTATACACTGAAATAGTAGCCTCTTTGAACTGAAAGTATTTTCCTGGGCATAACTATGCTGGTCTGCTCCTGAGAAACAATGTGGGATAGTGGGTGGCAAGGTAAAGGCCAGGAAGTAGAATGCCTATAATTCTATCCAGGTCTGCCCTAAGTATTTCAAGCAGTTTGGACAAATCACTTAATATCTCCAGGTTTGATTGGGTAATCTCTATTGTTCCATTCATATTTTGAACTTTTACTCAAATGGCACAAGACAGATTTGATAATATCTTGGTATAGGCTCAAAGAATCAACCTTAGGCACTAGACACCTAAACCGTTTGCAGTTGTAACAGGATGTATTTGTTTTATTATATACCCAGTTTAATTAGTGTGAGTATTGGTGGAAGTAATGATTAATTGAAAATATGCAATTGATTCTGGGTCTATCATAAATGATAGTTACTTGTTTTCAGAGAGCCAGGACTCCCAGAGGCCAAGGGGCTGAGCAACATCTGGAAAGAATCCAACACGGCGGTCAAAAACGTCATGCTATTTTGGCTTCCATTAAGTCAAAGGAGAGGGATCGCTTTAAGGTTGAGTGGGACCAGCACAATGACCGCAAGTTTATGGACAGTCTTGTGAAAGCAAGAATCAAGGATGCCATGCAAGGGTATATCATCAATACTGAAGAAAGACGAAATAAGTAAGACTCACAAACCTGAACTATGAACTATTACTAAAACCACAGCTTGAGAAATCAAGTGAACTCTTAATAGTAAGGATCATGGCTGAAATACTCATATTCCTATCAAATCAGTAGCTCTTGCTGGTTTATATTTGTACTTATGATATCTCATGTTTGATAGAAAGCAAAAGAATATATTGGTTCATATTTTGTTACTATAACTAAAATGTGTTCATTTTACTTTTGTTGAAGAAATACATTATATATCTTATCTATATGTCATCAAATAAAATGTGGCACAGATCAGTTTATTGCTTTAAATGGCAAGTAGTCTTATAGAAGACTCTAATGATCTTTTTCTTGCAAAATTTATGATTAAACATGCTTCTGGAATTGAATATAACAAAATAAAAAATCACTTAGTAAAATGATGCATGTGGCATGACAAGTTTAATTACTTTTCATTTTGTTTTAGGCTACGTGAACTTCTAGCATCAGAGGAAAATGAATATTTTACTGAAATGCAATTGAAAGAAGAAACAATTGAGGAGAAAATAGATAGAATGAGAGAGAAAACCAGATTATTAAAAGAGAAGAAAGAAAAAGAGAGACAGGATTTTGTGGCTGAAAAGCTAGAACAGCAATTCAGGTAATTATGTCAAAAACACAGAATCTGAAGTTGGTATATGAAAAAAAGATTTAGGAATGCTAATTTACAGTAAAGTATAGCTTTAAAGGTATACACAGCAGTTGTAGCTTTAAGTCTTGTTCATTATATATATATAATATATATAAAATTGAATAATGTAGGTAATGAGTTTTGTGGTAAGAATGCTGAAGATCTATCTTCTTAGCAAATTTCAAGTGTACAATATAGTATTATTGCTTATAGTTACCATACTGTACATTAGGCCTCCAGAACTTATTCATCTAAATAAAATTTTGTATCCTTTTATTAACATCTCTGCATGAGATCATATAATATTTGTCCTTTTCTGTCTTACTTCATTTAGTATAATATTCCCCAGATTTATCCATATTATCTCAAATCGCAGTATTTCCTTCTTTTTTACACTGAATAATATTCCATTGTATATATGTATATAGCACATTTTCTTTAACCATTCATACATCACTGGAAACTTAGGTTGTTTCCATATCTTGGCTATTGTGAATAATGCTTCAGTGAACGTGGTAGTACAGATATCAAGATACTGAGTTCCTTTGGATGTATACCCAGAAATGGGATTGCTGGATTATATGGTAGTTCTATTTTTAACTTGTTGAGGAACCTCCATACTGTTGTCATAATGGCTATACCAATTCACATTCCCACCAATAGTGTACAGGGCTTCCTTTTCTCTGCATCTTTGCCATCTCTTGTCATTTGGATAATAACCATCCTAATAGGTAGTGATATCTCACTATAGTTTTGATTTGCATCTCTCTGATGATTAGTGATATTGAACACCTTTTCCTGTACTTGTTACCATTTGTATGTCTTCTTTGGAAAAATGTCTATTCAGGTCCTTTGTTCATTTTTTAATCAGATTATTTATTTTTTTGCTATTGAGCTGTATGAGTTCCTTATATATTTTAGATGTTAACTCTTTAATAGATATATGGTTTGAAAATATTCCATAGGTTGTCTTTTCATTTTGTCAACTGTGTCCTTTGCTTTGCAGCAGTTTTTAAACATGATATTGCCCCACTTCTTTATTTTTGCTTGTGTTGCCTTTGTTTTTGATATCATATCCAAAAAGTCATTGTCAAGACCAATGGCAAGGAGTTTTTCCCTATGTGTTTCTTATATGTGTTTCACAGTTTCAGGTCTTATATTTAAGTCTTCAGTTCATCTTGAGTTAATTTTCATAAATGGTGTGTATAGACATCCAATTTCATTCTTTTTCAGGTGGATATCCAGTTTTCCCAAGACTATTGAAGAGACGATCCTTTCCCCATTGCGTGTTCTTGGCCTCCTTGTAAAAGATTAGTTGACCTTATATGCACAGGTTTACTTCTGGACCCTCTATTTCATTCCACTGGTCTATGCTTCTGTTTTCATGCCAGTGTCATCTTTTTTTGATTACTATAGCTTTGTAATATAGTTTGAAATCAAATCTGATGCTTCCAACTTTGTTCTTCTTTCTCAAGATTGCTTTGGCTATTTGGGATCTTTTCTGGCTACATCTGAATTTTAGGATTGTTTTTCTATTTCTGTGAAAAATGCCATTGGAATTTTGAAGGGAATTGCATTGAATCTGTAGATCATTTCAGTTAGTATGGACATTTTAACAATATTAATTCCTTCAATTCAAGGACAAAGGATATCTTTCCATTTATTTGTCTTCAATTTCTTTCATTAGCATCTTATAGTTTTCAGTGTATGGGTATTTAACCTCCCTGGTTAAATTATTCCTATTTTATTGTTTTTGATGTTGTAAATAGGATTGTAAATAGGGTAAATTTTAACAGGATTGCTTTCTAATTTTTCTTTCAGATAGTTTTTAGTGTATAGAAATGCACCAGATTTCTATGTGTGAATTTCATATCCTGCAACTTTACTGTATTTCTTGATTAGTTCTAACAGATTTTGGTAGAATCTTTAGGGTTTTCAATATATAAGATCATGTCATGTTCAAGGACAGTTTTACTTCTTCTATTTTATCTTGGATGCCTTTTATTTCTTTTTCTTTCCTAACTACTCTGGCTAGAACTTCCAGTGCTATGTTGAATAAATGTGGTGAGAGTGGATGCCATTGTTTTGTTCCTGATTTTGGAGGAAAAGCCTTCAGCTTTCCACCATTAAGCATGATATGAGCTGTGGGCTTATTCTATATGGCCTTTATTAAGGAGTTATATTCCTTCTGTACCTAATTTGTTGAGATTTTTTACCATGAAAATGTGTTAAATTTTTGTCAAATGGTTTTTCTGCCTTTATCAAGATGATCATATAATTTGTATCATTCAGTTTGTTAATGTGGTGTATCACATATATTGATTTGCATATGTTGAACCATCCTTGTATCCCAGGAATAAATACCACTTGAACATGGTGTATGATCCTTTTAATGTGATGTTAAATTTGATTTGCTAATATTATTTGAGGATTTTTGTGTCTGTGTTTATTAGGGATATAATTTTCTTGTACTGTCCTTGTCTGGCTTTGGTGTCAGGGTAATGCTGGCCTTGTAAAATAGTTTGGAAGTGCTCTTTCTTCTTCAATTTTTTGGAAGCACTTGAGAAGGATTTGTATTATTTCTTCTTTTAATGTTTGGTAGAATTCACCAGTGAAGCAATCTAGTCATGGTAATTTCTTGTTGGGAGACTTTTTTATTGCTGATTCAACTTACTAACTCATGATTGGTCTTTCTGATTTTATATTTCTTTGTGATTCAGTCTTAGTAGGTTGTATGTGCCTAGGAATTTATCCATTTCTTCTAGGTTATCCAATATGTTGGCATATAATTGTTCATAGTAGTCTTTATGGTTCTTTGTATTTCTGCATATTTGTTGTAATGTCTCCCCTTTAATTTCTAATTTATTTAGTCTTCTCTCTTTTTTCCTTGTTAGTCCAGCTAAAGGTTTGCCAATTTCATCTTTTCAAGAAAGCAGCTCTTAGTTCCATTGATCTGTGCTATTTTATTATGTTTCTTGTCTCTATTTCATTTATTTCTGCCCTGACCTCTGTTATTTCCTTCCTTCTACCAAGTTTGGGCATGGTTTGTTCTTTTTCTAGTTCCTTGAGGTAAAGTTAGGTTGTTTGAAATCTTTCTTTTCTCTTAAAATGGGTGTTTTTTGCTGGGAAATTCCCTTTAAAACTGCTTTTGTTGCATCCCTTAAATCTGTATATGTTGTGTTTCCATTTTTATATGTTTCAATGTATTTTTTATTCCCTTTTTTATTTCTTTCTTGATCCATTAGTTGTTTAGGAGTGAGTTGTTTAATTTCCACATATTTGATAACTTTTCAGCTTTCTTTCTGTTATTGATTTCTAGTTCGATATCATTGTGGTTGGAAAAGATTCTTGATGTGATTTCAATCTTCTTAAATTTGTTAATCCTTCTTTTTTTTGTAACCTAACATATGATCTGTCCTGGAGAATGTTTTTTGTGTGCTTGAGAAGAATATATATTCTGAAGCTATTGGATGGAATGTTCTGTATATGTGTGTTAGGTCCATTTAATCTAAAGTGTAGATCAAGTGCAGTGTTTCCTAATTGATTTTCTGTGTGGATTATCTGTGTACTCTTAAAAATGGAGTATTGAAGTCCCTACTATTACTGCATTGCCATTTATTTATCCCTTCAGATATATTAATATTTGCTTAACATAGTTAGGTGCCCTGATGTTGGGTGCATGTATTTTTGTAATTATTATATCCTCTTGATAACTTGTTCCCTTTATCATTAAATAAGGACCTTCTTTGTCTCTTCTTACAGCTTTGGAGTTAGTCTGTTTTTTCTGATGCAAGTATATCTACCCCTGCTCTCTTTTGGTTTCCACTTGCATGGGGTATCTTTTTCTATCCCTTTACTTACAGCCTATGTGTGTCCTTAAAGCCAAAGTGAGTCTTCTGCAAACAGCATATAGTTGGATATGTATGGATACTTGCAAATTTCCTGTCTTTGAGATCTAATATTTTTTCTTCCACTTCATCAAGTCTGATGTTGATCCTCTCTCTTGTGCTTTTCATTTTCACTTAGTGTGTTCTTTAGCTCCTGAATTTCTGTTTGGTTCTTTTTATGATTTCTAACTCTCTGTTGAATGTCTCATTTTGTTTATGGGTTGTTTTCCTTTTTTATTGAGTTGTATATCTGTGTTCTCCTGTAGCACATTGGCTGCATTAAAACAATTAATTTGGTTTCTTTGTTAGGTAATTCATAGGTTTCCATTTCTTTAGGATCAGTAAATGGAAAATTACTGTGTTCCTTTGGTGGTGTTATGTTTCTTTGATTTTTCATGTTCCTTGAAGTTTTACTTTACTTTCTTCCTATTCAAAGAAGCAATATCCTCCTCCAGTCTTTACTTCATGGCTTCAGGAAATAAATACCTCCACAAGTCAGTCCTCCTAGAAATTCTGAGGCTTTCTCAGACCTCTTTATGATGTGTCTCCCCACACTTCTTGTTTTCTTTTGAGGAGGGAATTTTTAAGATTGTATGCCTTCTCTTGGTCCTATAAAGCCAGACCAGATACTGAGAGCCTCCCATTCTTTTCCTTAGTGTGGTGCCCTGAAATGTTCAAGTATGTGCCTTCTCCCAATCACACAGTCAGGCCAGCTTTCCGTGCATTCTTGCTAGCCACCTGCAAAGGCTCACACACTCACTGTTCACTGGAGCACATGTACGGAGCCAACCACAGGGCACATGATATGGAGTGTTGGGTGTGCCTGGGTTCCAACTGGCAGGTCTGCAGGCAAGGCATCCCCAGTGGCTCATGAGTGGGCTTTCTGATGGAGTCCATGCAGTTAGATGGATCCACAACGCTTGATGAGTACCAGTCCCTGGTTGCTCCCAGCCTCTTCCAACCCCTCAGCCACAAAGATCACCTCACTATTTTGGGTGGGGCAAGAAAAAAGTAGGCCACTTGGGAAGCTGGGGGAGCCCAATGCTCATTTATGTCACATTCTTTCACTTTCCTCCACGAAAGAGATCACAGGCCAAGGAAGTCTTTTTTGACACTGAACTGTACCACTTTGGGGGCAGGATAAAGTGAAGCTGTTCTTACCCTCTTCAGTGTGTCTATTCTCAGATTTTTGGCTCCAATAATATAGTGGAACTTCTTCACTGGACTCCTAGATCCCCACAAAGGTACTCTCATCCATGGGCAACTATCAAAATCAGTGTTCTGTGTCCGGGTAGATAATGGTAGAAAACTAGTCTGCCATATTGCTGATGTACACCCATGCAGGTACTGAGTTTGTGTGAATACTGTACTCTAATGTTCTATGCTTGCCTCACAATTAGAATGCAAGTACCAAGTGAGATTCTGTTATGGAATTTTAGGTATTAACCTCAGCCTTGCTGTGGAGAGCAAGTTCCTATCCCAAGACATCTTTGGTAGTGTTGGGTTCTGCCCTAGTGATACAGTCTCCACCTGGACTCAGTGTGTGCTTGATTCTGTTCTTTGTTTTTCCTCACCCGGTGTCCTGATCCTTGGATTCTGATCACCTGAACTTCTGATTCACTTCCCAGCCTAGAGCCATGGTAACTGTCAGTTTTCGGATCCCTGGTCTTTACTGTACTCAGTCCAGTCTTGGGGTTGCCTCCATCAGCACTTTTCATTTTATTTTTTCCATCTGGAGATATCCCGAGTCTATGCTCTCACTTCAGTTCAATACGTGACTTACAAGAGAAAAGATTTGTATAGAAGTACCAAAGGGTGATCCTCTGTGATGATCTATAGGGTTACATCATCAAGAGTTTGGCAAATGTTTTTAATTTCACAAACTGTGAGGGATTTCTTACCTCTAAAGCAAAGGTATACTAAAGATTCTCAATGTGTTCTATTCATTCTTAGATCTATAATTCTTAAGAGCAAGAAAATATTTACATACTTATAATTTCATTATATATTTAATCCCTCAGTTACATTTTCAGTGTCTCTGTACTACTTTCTAAGAGTGTGAACATCAATAATTGCTATCATACATCTCAAGATAATTTGTTCCTTTTGCCCCCTTTTTTTATTCATGTCTCTCAATGCAGTGATGATCACATGATGTGACCCATGAAATGCCTTATCAGTCTCTTAGTTTCAGAGTACTGATTAAGATTTTTATCTTCAGAAGGGATTTTTAAAGTTAAAATATTACCTGGAAATGTTTAAATCATAGCCATTACCATTTATTCATTCAGTAAATATTGTTGAGCCCCGACTTGGTGCCAGACTCTGTGACTGTATAATAGATTGATTGACTTAATGACAAAATGTCACTTAGGCTGTCAAGTCACCAGGTGTGAGTGGGGTAGGTTGTCTAACATGTCACTCTGGATTCAAGAATATAATGGTCCAAGATAAAGTAAATGTAACCTCTGGGTTCAAGAGTACAGAAGGAATACAAGAGCTCATTTTTCAGTGTGTGAAATTTGAGTAGGTGAGAAATCCAAAGGTCAGCAGGTATGGGAAAGTGGTAAAACTGGACATGTGGAGGAAATAAGGCATGGTTCAGAGACCAAGCTTTTGCCGTCTCCTCTTTCTCTCTGCCATGAAGTTGCTATTCATCATATAGATTATCCTAGCAGAGACCCAAAGGAGAAGTATGCTGAAGAAGTTCATAAAGTAAGCAAAGTTTGCAAAGTTAACTAAAGAAGTTTTCAGTGGGTAGTGCATACAAATTGTAGATACAGCTGCTACAAGAGTAAATTAAACTGCTGAAACTGGAGGGAATGGGAAGTTTCAGGGCTTGGGAGCTGCTGAAGGAGGACAGTAAAGAAAGCCAGTGTAGTAATGCATATGGCCAGAAGGAACATGCCACTCTCCTCACCTTGCAGATGGGAAACTGGAGTTCCACAGATATTAATTTTCCCGGGTCTTCAAGCTTGTAGTAAGCAGGACAGTATTAGACTTGGATTTTCTAGCCTATGTTAAATAGAGCCTCACTCCTTTTCCCCATGAGGACTCAGACACTCCCTACTGGCTGCTGGTGGAGAAGATGCTGTGAGGGGCAAAGGGGACACTAGCAAGTGAATTTCAGTGGACCGTTCATATATTTTCCACTCCATTTCCCAGTCAACACAGTAAGAAATATGAAGTTTAATAAGTGGTTTGTGCTCTTAAAATATTTAGTAACTTGGTAACATTTTACAGATTTCATAGATAAATTTCGTATAACTGAGTATCTTGTATAACTCATAGAGAAGTTGTAACTTGCTAGTTAGATGAATTGTTAGAAGCTTTGAAGAAACATATCTTACAGCAATATAATTCATCAGAACACAAACTGTTTTCAGTGTTTTTAATGAAATACTGCCAATTCAATACAGAGCAGCAAAAAGTTTTAATTCATTATGAAAGTCAAAGATTAGGGTTAAATACCAAGGATGCTAAATCAGGCCCATTACTGAAAATACAGTTGAAGCTTTAATACATTTATAAAGCAGAATGAAATTATTTCTCCTCTTCCTCCCCCATTCCTTTGGTATTCCATCATATGTATATATCATAATGTATTTATTCTTTCTCCAGGTGATAGGCATTTCAGTTATCTCCAGTTTGGGATTCTTATGAATAAAACTGCTATGAATGTTCTCATACATGTCTTTTGGGGGACATATGCATTTATTTCTGTTAGGTATATACAGGATCACACCTAGAATATTTGATACCTGGAATTCATCATTTTTAGTGCTCCTAGTCCTCTAAAGAGCAAAATTATTTCCAGTAATGAAAATGAAGTGAAATGAATAATAATGACTGGATAGCCAGTGATTGCTATTTTTTCAATTTTTGATTTTTAAATAATTATATATTCACAGAAATTGCAAAAATAATACAGAGATCCCATGTACCCTTATCCAAGTTTCTCCCAATGGTTCTATCTCACATTAACTAGACTACAGTATTAAATAAGAAAGTTGACATTAGTACCATATGTATGGATAGTTCTGTGCCATTTTACCACATGTGTAGATCCATCTAACCCACCACGACAATCAAGATACAGAGTATTCCATCTCCACAAAGATTTCTGTCGTGCTGCCCCTTATTTTCACAGCCACCACTCTCACCCCATCTTCTCTAACCTCTGGCAACCACTAATCTTTTCTCCATCTCCATAATTTCATCATTTCAAGAATGTTATGTAAAGGGAGTCATATAGTATGGGATCTTGTGAGACTGGCTCTTTTCAGTCAGCATAGTGCCTGTGAGGTCCATGCAAGTTGCTGCATGCATCAGTCGTTTTTCCTTTGTATTGCATTGTATGGATGTACTTAAGTTTGTGAAAACCGTTCACTGAATGAAGGACATTTTGGTTGTGTCTAGTATTTAGCTATTACAAATTAATCTAATATGAACATTTGTGTATGCGTTTTTGTATGACCATAAATTTTCATTTCTCTATGATAATTGTCATGTTTTTGCTGGGTTTTGTATTTATGCTTCACTTTTTTTAATTTTTTAAACATGGAAAGATTGATTATTTCTTTGACATATCTTCTTGTAGAGTAACTTAAGCATGTATAGGTTTTAAACTACTAATTAAATTGCGTACACACATTAACATAATAGGAATACAGTTACATAACCAAAGCAGACCTATAATTACCATATTTATGCTTCACTTTTATAGAAACTGCCAAATTGTTCTCCACTGTGGCTTTAATGTTTTATATTCCCACCAGTAATGCATAAGAAATCAGGTTTTTACTTATTCTTGCCAGACTTTGATATTGTCAGTATTAGCACAGAGGTATGTAGTGGTATAATGGTCTTAATTGGCATTTCCCTAATGACTGGTGATGATGAACATCTTTTCATGTGCTTTTTTGCCAGTTATATATCCTCTTTGGTGAAATGCCTCTTCTTGTCTTTTGCTTATTTTCTAATTGGATTAGCTGTTAAGTTTTAAGAGTTTTTTCAATATATTCTAGACATGAGTCCTTTGTGTATGATACATGGTTTGGAAATAGTTTTTCCTAGTCTATAGCTTGTTTTCTTAAAATTTAACTGGCTTTTCACAGAGAAAAATTTTTTGAGTTTGATGATTCCAATTTATCAATACTTCTTTTATGAATCATGCTTTGAAAAATTGTGAAATTTCTTTTTAAGTGTCCTATATTTATACACAATTAAATGATTTGACTCCAGATTAAGGTAGGCATTTTTGGGCTTTATTTTGTTTTGGGGTGTTTTATTAAACAAATACCCTTGGATGTGTTGTCAGGACACTTGAGGGTAGTCTTGCCTCTGTCAATTTCTGGCAGAAGTGATATAATGAAGTACCAAAGAACCCAAACTACAGGGCCAGACTTCGAGGTCTTCAATCCCAGCTCTACCACCTATGAGATGTATGATCTTACCTAAGATGCTTAATGCTCTGTGCCTCCATTTTTTTATCTGAAAACTAGGAATAATGGTAAAAATGAACTTGCAATAATGCTCACTGCGACATCGGTTAAGAAGATTATAACATTTCATACATGTAAAGTGCTTAAATAGTACCTGGCAAATAATAAACACTCAATAACTGTTGCTAATATTATTACTACTACTGGCTGTGTGGCTTGGGAAGACACTTAGGCTCCTTGAGTTTCAATCACTTTAATTTTAAAATGGGGATAATACTTGCTGCTCCATCCAAGTTATAAAATACTTGTGAGCATAAAGTAAGATTTTATGTGTGAAAGTACCATGTAAAGTATTCACAAACAAGAAGCTTTTCTCTCATTAAAATTAATATCAAATTGTAAATCATTAAAATTAGATAGATGTTCTATCTATCTGTAGATAAAAAGGAGCACCCCTAAATTGAGAGTTCCTAAGGTTATGTAATTAGGTGAATCATTAGGATGTAGGGGGAAAATATTTGATATTTATTTTTTATCTCATTTTTAAAATTTTCACTTTTCCATATATTTAATAATTTACATGGTGTAGCAACATAGTAATAACTGTATACAATTTATAAATAATCATATTTGTTATTGGGTGCTGAGAACTTTTTTACTGAAAGGCATACATAATCAAAAAGTTTGAAGACCTACCAATGTAAAGAAATCTTGATGTGGGCACCCTCATGCTGTGTTAATAACTCAGGCCCTCTTGGCACCATGCATCATCATCTACCTTTACAACATTTCTGTACTCTGACTTTATATTAAGGAAGGGAATTATCTTAAGGAAATCATCAGAGATAAGTAGAAAAAGCTGTTTACTCATACTCATTGCAACATTATAATCAAAGTGAGAAGTAACCTATATGTTCATCAAACAGGGAAATGTTTAAATAAACAGTGCTATATTTATAGGCTTTAGCCTCTATTACACAGATCAGTAAACTATAATAAAGTTTTGAAGTTAGGAATTATTTTTAAGAATATTCCACAAGGAAGAATTCCCAATATGTTAGGTGGAAAAAATCAAGATATAAGGAGATACCTAGATAGATACATAGATATGAAAAATGACCCCAATTCTTATAAAAATGTACATACACAGACTGAAAAGAAATACACTAATATTTCTGATAATATCAGTTATCTCTTGCTAGTTGGAGTAAGCATATTTTCAGTGTCTTTATCCTTTTCTATATTTTCCAGTTTCTCTGCAATGAATATGTATTAGTTTCATTATTAGGAAGAGTTTCTATTTTTTAAAGAAAAAAAATGTCATAAGCCCCAATTGTTGTTATTTAGGTTTCAGACTTTCAATAATTGAAAAACTTTCCTAGAGTATAAACATAGTATTGGGAAAGACTTTAATAACTTATCCTGGTCAATTCTTGTAGAATTTCAGACAGATGAATTCATTTGTCAATGATAAAGTATTTTGTTTTGTTATGATAACCTAGAAATTTCAGTTTCTGTTATCTTTTTGAGCCTTCCACAGAATATGAGTAACTGCTGGTTGTTTATGTTGCTAATAAGCATGATTATAATAAATTAAACCAACATTATTTACTGGGCATTCTGTGGGTAGTATGGGGCAAATATTCCTGAGTCCCAACCCTCAAAGAGATTCCAGGTTAGGGAAATGAGACCAACCCTTGTCAAATGTTGAATAATACTCAACAGTATATGATAAATGTCAATTTGTGTGGTATTAACTACTCTTGAATAAGAGTTTAGACCTCATCCGTTCTTTCAGTTTCAACAACTAAAATTTCTTCAAATGTCCTCTTTTGAGCCCATTCTCAACATCAGCTTCTAGGTGCTGAATTTTATTTAGAAATCAAGAATACTTAATATTTATGAACATTAGCATCAGTCAGACGTTCTCAAATGTGACTGTATGCCACAATCCCCTGAGGAGCTCTGAAAAAATACAGTTGCCAGGGTTCTGCCCCCAGATATTCTGATTTAACTAGTCTGGTCTGGGAGTAGGGGAGGAAAGAAGTGGGAAATTGGAATTTGCAAATATCCCCAAGTAATTCAAAAGTGCAGTCAGTGCTGACTATCAGAACCCTGAAACTGAAAATGGGCTCAATGAAGAACTGTTGAAGAAATCTAAACTACTAAGACTTAGAAAGGATGAGGCCTAAACACTTACTGATAGAGCACTTCTTTTTGAATGGTAACATAGGCCTGGGTGTGAAAAGGTAACAACAAGGGCTGTTTTCTCAACTCTGGCAGAAACACCTTCAGTGGGCTTCTGCCCTGCCAGGAACCCAGGGGCAAGGGGAAGCTTCACCATGATTTGCTGATTCTACCCTTGGATCTTTCCTTGGATGTGCACGTAGGGTCCCTTCTAACCAAAGTCTTAATCCACTTTACTATCACACGGACCTGTGTCTTGTCTATTTCCTTGTAATAATAATAGTTACAATTTATTGAGCTCCTACTATCTGTCAGGTATTTATATCCATTATCTCTAATCTTTACCAGAATCCTGAAAAACAATATTTTATAGATAAAGAAACAGGCTCAGATAGCCTGAGTTTTTGAATCCATGGTCACCCAGAAGTGTCAAAATCAAGATTCAAAGCCTGCTCGGCCTGACTCCAGTGCCTTACCTTTTCTGTGACATCTTGGCGCTAGCCTCCCTGCCGCTCCCTCACGTTTCCTCTGGCTCAGACAGCCTACATCCAGACCTTTTATTTTTCTCACTTCAGTGTCTGACCATGCAGATATATGCCCAAATAGAGCAGTGTCTTATGAAAGGCTGGGTCTTGCCTTTTAAAAATTCTCCTTTTAGGGAATGCTGTGAGGAGCTCCGTGCTGAACTGTTTTGTATCCATCAGAAGAAAGTGTGCGAGGAGCGGAAAGCACAGATAGCATTTAATGAGGAGCTGAAAAGGCAAAAACTGGTGGAAGAGCACATGTTCTCAAAGCTCTGGGAGGAAGACCGACTAGCCAAGGAAAAGCGAGAAGCCGAGAAAGCAAAGAGACAGAAAGAGCTGGTGGAGAACACACGGCTGGGGCTGAATGCCCAGATCACCAGCATCTGGGCACAAAGGCAGGCCGCACGGCAGCTGAAGGAAGAGGAGGCGCGCTTTGCGGTAGGCTTTTTACAATGCTTGTCACAGGATGACCAACTCCGTGGGTGTGGTGCACGCTTTACAGGCTGGTTCCTGGGAAGTTTGCCTAATGGTCTGGCTGCTTCACACGTCAACAGAGCATGGTCAGAGCCTTAGATTTCAAGGCTCAGCTAACAATGCTGTCCCATTGTATAGGGCAAATTATTTCACTACTGTGATTCAGTTTCTTCATCTGAAAAATGAGACAAAAGACACTTGTTTTTGTTGTGAAGATGGAATGGGATGACCATTGCCAGTGGGATGGAGGGCTAGTGACAATTTGGCAACATCCCCCAATCTTTGATATGGAGAATTGACAGTTTCTACACCCTGTGTAGAGTGCTAGACAACAGCTATAGTGGTACCCTTCCTCCGCCCCAAGCCACCAACATCAGTAATTCTGTTCCAACAAGATCACTGTTCCTATTATGTAGAAATTACAGCTGTTGCTTGAAATGTGTGAAGGTACTCAAAACTGGAGCAATTTTATATGTATATAAAGATTTCAGCATCTGTTACTTTACTCTAAATTTAGGAAAAAGGTATTGTTTTCCTGGGAAATCCCAAGTACTGAAACTTGGAGCCATAAGAAATGTTAAATGTAAGCTATTTCAACATGAACCCTAGAAACCCCTGGATTTAAGACTGTTTTCTTGTGGGAAGTTTAGTAGAAGATGTCTAAATATTTTGGCTCTTCAAAGAAAATAAAAATGGTGGCCTTCACACTGCCTTATATATACCCATCCTCTGATGTAAGATACCTTATGAGCCATTTTTACTTAAACACAGCTGACACTAAGTGTGTGTGCTTTTTTCTCACACCAAACAATTCTCTGATTCTCTGTGGATACCCAACTTGATGAACAACAATTCAGTTCCAATCTGACACTAATTACCCAGAAATAGCCTCATTCTGCATGAGTTTAAAGCCTCCGTTTTACAGAACTGCCCTGACTTCAGAAGCCAGTCAGTAACAGTGGGTCCCCAGGATACCTACATTCTCTTCAACTTGGATGCAAAGTCACAGGTTCACATGACTCCCCTCAGGTTCGATAATTCACTAAAACAACTTGTAGAACTCAGGAAAGTGCTTTACTTACTAATTTGTTGTAAAAGCTATGGGCAGAACAGCCAAATGGAAGAGATGCATAGAGCAAGGTGTCAGGGGTGGCATCCAGAGCTTCCATGACCTCTCTGGGTACACAATGTTCCTGGCACCTCAATGTGTTTACCATCCCTCAAGTTCTCCAAACCCTTAGGGTTTTTATGGCAGTTTTGTTATGTAGGCACGATTGATTAAATCTTGGGCATTACTGATTGAACTCAGTCTCTGGCCCCTTACCAGGGATAGAGCTGAAAGTTCCAACGCTTTAATCACATGGTTTGATCTTTTTGGTTACCAGCCCCATCCTGAAGTTACCTAGGGTGGCCAGCCACCAGTCGTCTCATTAGGATACAAAAGGTAGTCCTTTTACCTTGGATTCCAAGAGTTTTCAAAGCTCTGAACCAAGAACTGAAGATAAAAACCGAATATGTATTTTATCATACCACACCTAGCTATCTCTGTTTCTACCTTCCTTTAAAAAAATTTTTGGAAATTAAAAAATAATGATTTAAGACTCACAAGAAGTTGCAAAAATAGTAGAGAGTTCCTGATGCCCTTATATAACCAATATCATATATAACTGTAAAAACCAGAAAATTGACATTGATGTTTTACTTTCAACTAAACTTATTCCTTACGTAACTAAATTAACACCTTCTTTGGATTTCACCCGTTTTTATATGCACTCTTTTGGGGAAGGAGGGTATGATCTATGAAACTTTATCACATGTATAGATTTCTGTAACCAGTGCCAAAATCAGGATATAGAACTGTTTCATCACCCAAAGAAACTCCTTCCAGCTATAATGTATAGTTATATTCTCCCTC
The DNA here is from genome assembly GCF_040802235.1 of Manis javanica. Classification (NCBI taxonomy): domain Eukaryota; kingdom Metazoa; phylum Chordata; class Mammalia; order Pholidota; family Manidae; genus Manis; species Manis javanica. The sequence continues at coordinate 103,867,221 of NC_133164.1, read as the reverse complement.
AACCCTAGCCCCTGGCAGCCACTGGTATGTTCTTTATCACTACTGTTTTGTAATTTTGAGAATGTTATGTAAATCCCACCCTTTTAAATGTTTTATTATGAACACTTTCAAATGCACAGAAGTGGAGAGTACAGTGAACCTCTGTGTACCCATCTCCCGTTTTCAGCAGCTGTTGCATTTTGCAGTATTGATTTCCTCCATCCTCCCCAACTTCACTTCATTTTTATGTTTTAAAACAAATCCCAAAAATGTCATTTGCCCCTTAAATATATCTCAAGTATTCGTCTCAACAACATAATTGACATTTTCTTTCAAATGCCACTATCTAACCTAAAAAAATTAATGGTAATTCCTTTTAATCATAAAAAATCAGCATCAAATTTTCCATCACTGTCTAAATTATTTGATACTTAAATCAGAATCCAAACATGATTGTTATGAGTCTCTTAAATATGACTGTTTATTATCAAACCAGGGCACATTTGAGATTGAAAGGTATACAATAAATTCATTACATTAGCATAATAGGTATAAAATCAGAACTGTCTTGGTGAAACCAAGACATGGTAAGCTACTTTTAGGTCTCTTAATTTTGTAGTTCTTCCCTGTCCTATCTCTACTTGTCTCACAGTCTGGATTTGGCTGATGTCTACCTTCTGGTGTAGTCAACCTTACTTTTAAAGTATGACCTGATCTTTTCACTAACTTTCATGTTTGATACCCATTGCTTTTCCGTAGATACTGCAGAGCATTTTCAACTTACACTATCTCATTTGACCCTCACAATTCAGGATTTACTGCTCATGACATTAATGGAAAAATCTAGCACATAACTACCCTCTCACAAATCAGTAATCATGGTAATAATCATGGCTGATGTGAGTCTCGTTTAAATCAAGTCAATGGGGATTTATTCGGTGCTCACTATTGCTATGTCATCTCCTGTTCCAGATGGGCAAGTACTTATTTCTCCAGGAGAGTTCAGCTGCCTCTGGCAGGAGAACTAATGCCCCAGCTTATACCATACCCAGATTTTCTACCAAACCCACAATGCCCAACAGCATTGTGCCCCAGGAAAAACTGCTTAGTTGGCCACACGATTAAACTCAGCCAGGAGGGCCAGGAAGACAAGAAAATGAGAGGAATCAAGAATGCTTTTAAAGGAAAAAATGCTCAAAATGTAATTTTGTGTATGTAGCTGATGTGCACATTTCTGCTTTGGGACTTAGTTGCTGCTTAACAATGTATCCAAATCTAGATGTGCAGCTGTGCATGAAGGGTAAAGGCTAGGAGGTCAATACACTGAAATGTTGACAGTAGTAGGGGGTGATGGGTACTAGGAGTAAAGGTGATTTCTCTTTATACTTTTCTGCATTTTGAACTCCACAACTACTTATTTTATAGATACACACACACACACAGCAATTTCACAAAGCCTTATTGCTGACTCAGGAATGAAAAGGCAAGTTTATTTCATATAGTTCCTCTCAATTCAGGTCTGTGTATTCCCAAGAAATCCTTTATTCTCATCTCTTAAATGAAATGCATTAACTTGTTTTGTCTACCTATACTGGTGTTTTTTCTTTACAATTGTGTTTCCATAGGAAAATGAGAAAGCACAGGTGAAACTTGAGAATGAACAGGATAAGCTAAAGAAACAGAAAACAAAACAGGAAATTAGGACCACTTTGCAAAAAGCCCTCCAAGAGAAGATAGAGCATATTCAGCAGGAATACAGAGAAGAGCAGGACTTAAACATGAAGCTTGTACAAAGGGCCCTTCAAGACTTACAGGAAGAGGCTGATAAAAAGAAGCAAAAAAGAGTAAGATGGTTATTAATTGCTTACTATGTGCTGAATGAGAACCTTTGTTGAGCTCTGTTTTTTTTTTTGTTGTTGAAGTATCATTGATATACAATCTTAGATTGGTTTCAAGTATACAACAGAGTGGTTCAACAATTACCCATATTATTAAATCCTCACCCCCACTAGTGCAGCTACTATCTGTGAACATAGCAAGATGTTACAGAATCATTGGCTATATTCTCCATACTGTACAACAATCCCAATGGCCAACTTACATTATAATTGAGAATTTTTGTGCCCTTTTATTCCCCTCACCTTCCCCACCCACCCAACCTAACCTCTCCTCCATGGTAACTACCAACCACTTCTCAGTGTCTATGAATCTACTGCTGTTTTCTTCATTTTAGTTTTATATTCTACAAATAAGTAAATCATATGATACTTCTCTTTCTCTGCCTGGCTTATTTCACATAGCATAATGCACTAGGTCCATCAATGTTGTTACAAATGGCAGGGTTTCTTTTTTATGACTGAATAATATTCCATTGTGTATTTATCAATTCATCTATTGGTGGACACTTTAGTTGCTTCCATATCTTGGCTATTATAAATAATGTGGTGATAAACATAAGTATGTGTATATCTTTTTGAGTCAGGGATTTTGTTTTCTTTGGATAAAGTCCTAAAAGTGGAATTACTGGGTCTTATGGTATTTCTATTTTTAGTTTTTTGAGTAAGCTCCATACAGCTTTCCACACTGGCTGCACCAATTGACATTCCCATCAACAGTGAAGGAAGATTCCCTTTTCTCTACATTCTTGCCAACACTTGTTATTTCTTGTCTTTGGATAGTAGTCATTTTAACTGGTGTGAGGTGATATCTCATTATGTTTTTTATTTGCATTTCCCTGATTGTTAGCAATGTGGAACATCTTTCCATATGCCTACTGGCCATCTGTATTCATTCCTTTTTTGGAGAAATATCTGTTCAGGTCCTCCATCTATTTTGTAATCATGTTATTTGTTTCTTTAGTGTTGAGGTGGATGAGGCCTTTATATATTTTGGATGTTAACCCCTTTTTGGATGAATTGTTTATGAATATATTCTCCCATACTGTAGGTTGCCTTTTTGTGCTGCTGATTATATCCTTTGCTGTACAGAAGCTTTTTGGTTTCATGTAGTCCCACTTGTTGCTTTTTACTTTTGTTTCCCTTGCCTGAGATATGTCCAGGAAAAAATTGCTCATGCTTATTATGTTCAAGAGATTTTTGTCTATGTCTTCTAAGAGTTTTATGGTTTCATGTCTTACATTTAGGTCTTTGATTCATTTTGAGTTTACTTTTAATCCAGTTTCATTCTCTTGCATGCAGCTGTCCAGTTTCCCAACACCAGTCATTGAAGAGACTCTTTTACCCATTGTATATTCAGGGCTCCTTTATTGTGTATAAATTGACCATATATGCATAGGTTTACATCCAGGCTCTCTACTCTGTTTCATTGATCTATAGACCTGTTCTTGTGCCAGTACCATACTGTTTTGAGTACTGTAGTTTTGTAATATACCTTGAGGTCAGAGAGCATGATACCCCCAGCTTTGTTGTTCTTTCTCAGGATTGCTTTGGCTATTTGGGGTCTTTTGTAGTTCCATATGAATTTTAGGATTATTTTCTGTAGTTCATTGAAAAATGCCATTGGTATTTTGATAGAGATTACATTGACTCTCTAAATTGCTCTGGGCAGCATGGCCATTTTGACAGTATTTATTCCTTATTTATTCTCTGTCTGGTAGATTTACTGATGTAAGTGGTGTGTTAAAGTCTTCTAATATATGAATGAGTTCCAGCCTATTTCTCTCTTTAATTCTGCTAGTATTTTACATATTTACATGCTCCTATGTTGGGTGCATAGATATTTATAATGGTTATATCCCCTTGTTGGACTGATCCCTTTTTCAAAATGAAATGGCCTTCTTTGTCTCTTCTTTGTTTTGAAATCTATTTTGTCTGATATAAGTACTGCTACTCCTGCTTATTTCTCCTTATTGTTTGCATGAAATATCTTTCTCCACGCTTTCACTTTTAGTCTGTGTATGTCTTTGGGTCTGAAATGAGTCTCCTATAGGCAGCATATAGATGAGTGTTGTTTTTTAATCCATTCTGCCACTCTATATCTCTTGATTGATGCATTCACACCAGTTACATTTAAGGTAATGATTGATAAGTAGTTATTACCATTTTTTCATTAAGGTATTGCTGATATACAATCTTATGCTCAGGTTTCACATGAGCAACATTGTGGTTACTACATTCCCCCTATTATCAAGTCCCCACCACAGACCCATTATAGTCACTGTCCATCAGCATAGTAAGATGCTATAGAGTCACTACTTGTCTTCTCTGTGCTATACTTCCTTCCACTTGCCCCTCCTAAATTATGTATGCTAATCATAATAACCCTTAATCTCTTATCCCTCCCTTCCCACCCACCCTCCCCAGTTCATTTTCCTTTAGTAACTGTTAGTCCTTTCTTGGATCCTGTGAGTCTGCTGCCGTTCTGTTCCTACAGTTTTTATTTTGTGGTTATACTCCATAAATGACTGCATCATTTGGTATTTGTCTTTCTCCACCTGGCTTATTTCATTGAGCATAATACCCTCTAGCTCCATCCATGTTGTTGCAAATGTTAGAATTTGTTTTCTTCTTATGGCTGAATAATATTCCATTGTATATATATACTACATCTTCTTTATCCATTCATTTACTAATGGACACTTAGGTTGCTTCCATATCTTGGCTACTGTAAATAGTGCTGCTATAAACATAGGGGTGCATATGCCTTTTTGAATCTGGGATCCTGCATTCTTAGGGTAAATTCCTAGGAGTGGAATTGCTGGGTCAAATGGTATTTTTATTCTGAGTTTTTTGAGGAACATCCATTCTACTTTCCACAATGGTTGAACTAATTTACATTCCCACCAGCAGTGTAGGAGGGTTCCCCTTTCTCCACATCCTCACCAATATTTGTTGTTGTCTGTCTTTTGGATGTTGGCCGTCCTAACTGGTGTGAGGTGACATCTCATGGTGGTTTTAATTTGCATTTCCCTGATAATTAGCGATGTGTAGCATCTTTTCATGTGCCTGTTTGCCATCTGAATTTCTTCTTTGTAGAAGTGTCTGTTCAGATCCTCTGCCCATTTTTTAATTGGATTATATCCTTTTTGGAGGCATGTGAGCTCTTTATATATTTTGGATGTCAACCCCTTATCAGATATGTCATTTATGAATACATTCCCCCATATGGTAGGATGCCTTTTTGTTTTACTGATGGTGTCTTTTGCCATACAGAAGGTTTTTAGTTTGATATAGTCCCTCGTGTTCATTTTTGCTTTTTGTTTCTCTTGCCTGAGGAGATATATTTATGAAAAAGTTGCTCATGTTTATGTTCAAGAGATTTTTGCCTATGTTTTCTTGTAAGAGTTTTATAGTTTCATGACTTATATTCAGGTCTTTGATACATTTTGAGTTTACTTTTGTGTATGGAGTTAGACAATAATCCAGGTTTATTCTCTTGCATGTAGCTGTTCAGTTTTGCCAACACCTGCTGAAGAGGCTGTCATTTCTCCATTGTATGTCCATGGCTCCTTTATCACATATTAATTGGCCATATATGTGTGAGTTTATATCTGGGTTCTCTATTCTGTTCCGTTGGTCTATGAGTCTGTTCTTCTACCATTACCAAATTGTCTTGATTACTGTGCTTTGTAGTAGAGCTTGAAGTTGGGGAGCATAATCTCCCCTGCTTTATTCTCCCTTTTCAGGATTGCTTTGGCTATTCGGGTTCTATGGTTCCATATGAACTTTAGAACTATTTATTTCAGTTCATTGAAGAATGCTTTAGGTATTTTGATAGGGATTGCATCGAATCTGTAGATTGCTTTAGGCAGGATGGCCATTTTTACAATTCTTCCTACCCAAGAGCATGGGATGTATTTCCATTTATTAGTGTGCTCTTTAATTTCTCTCAAGAGTGTCTTGTAGTTTTCAGGGTATATGTCTTTCACTTCCTCGGTTAGGTTTATTCCTAGGTATTTTATTCTTTTTGATGCAATTGTGAATGCAATTGTTTTCCTGATTTCTCTGTCTGCTAGTTCATTGTTAATCTATAGGAAAGCAACAGGTTTCTGTGTATTAATTTTGTATCCTGCAACTTTGCTGAATTCAGATATTAGTTCTAGTAGTTTTGGAGTGGAGTCTTTAGGGATTTTTATGTATAATATCATGTCATCTGCAAATAGTGACAGTTTGACTTCTTCTTTAACAATCTGGATGCCTTGTATATCTTTGTTTTGTCTGATTGCTGTGGCTAGGACCTCCAGTACTATGTTGAATAGCAGTGGGGAGAGTGGGCATCCCTGTCTTGTTCCTGATCTTAGAGGACAAGCTTTCAGCTTCTCATTGTTAAGTATGATGTTGGCTGTGGGTTTGTCATATACGGCCTTTATTAGGTTGAGGTACATTCCCTCTATACCCATTTTGTTGAGAGTTTTTATCATGAATGGATGTTGAATTTTGTCAAGTGCTTTTTCAGCATCTGTGGAGATGATCATGTGGTTTTTGTTCTTCTTTTTGTTGATGTGGTGGATGATGTTGATGAATTTTTGAATATTGTACCATCCTTGCATCCCTGAAATAAATCCTACTTGATCATGATGGATGATCTTTTTGATGTATTTTTGAATTTGGTTTGCTAATATTTTGTTAAGTATTTTTGCATCTATTTTCATGAGGGTTATTGGTCTGTAATTTTCTTTTTTTGTGGTGTCTTTGCCTGTTTTTGGTATTAGAGTGATGCTGGCTTCATAGAAGGAGTTTGGGAGTATTCCCACCACTTTTATTTTTTTGGAAATCTTTAAGGAGAATGGATATTATATCTTCACTAAATGTCTGATAAAATTCAGCAGTGAAGCTGTCTGTTCTTGGAGTTTTGTTCCTGTAGATTTTTGATTACCTATTCAATTTCATTCCTGGTAATTGGTCTGTTCAGATTTTCTATTTCTTCCAGGGTCAGTCTTGGAAGGTTGTATTTTTCTAAAAATTGTCCATTTCTTCTAGGTTATTCAGTTTGTTAGCATATAATTTTTCATAGTATTCTGTAATAATTCTTTGTATTTCAGTGGTATCCATAGTGATTTTTCCTTTCACATTTCCTTTCTGATTCTGTTTATGTGTGTAAATTCTCTTTTTTGCTTGATAAGTCTGGCTAGTGGTTTATCTATTTTGTTTATTTTCTCACAAAACCAGCTCTTGGTTTCATTAATTTTTCCTATTGTTTTATTCTTCTTAGTTTTATTTATTTCTTCTCTAATCTTTATTATGTCCCTCCTTCTACTGACTTTCGGCCTCATTTGTTCTTCTTTTTTCAGTTTCTATAATTGTGAAGTTAGACTGTTCATTTGGGATTGTTCTTCCTTCTTTCAAAACGCCTGGATTGGTATATACTTTCCTCTTAGAAGTGCCTTCACTGCGCCCACAGAAGTTGGGGTATTGAGGTGTTGTTTTCATTTGTCTCCATATATTGCTTGATCTTTGTTTTAATTTTGGTCATTGATCCATTGATTATTTAAGAGCATGTTGTTAAGCCTCCATGTGTTTGTGAGCCTTTTTGTTTTCTTTGTACAATTTATTTCTAGTTTCAGACCTTTATGATCTGAGAAGTTGGTTGGTACAATTTCAATCTTTTTGAATTTGCTGAGGCTCTTTTTGTGGCCTAGTATGTGTGTATTCTGGAAAATGTTCCATGTGCACTTGAGAAGAATGTGTATCCTACTGCTTTTGGGTGGAGTGTTCTGTAGATGTCTGTTAGGTCCATCTTTTCTAATATGTTGTTCAGTGCCTCTTCCTTACTTATTTTCTGTCTGTTTGATCTCTCCTTTAGAGTGAGCGGTGTATTAAAGTCTCCTAAAATGAATGCATATGCATCTTCTTTATTTCTGTTAATATTTGTTTTACATATGTAGGTGCTCTTTTGTTGTGTGCATAGATATTTATAATGGTTATGTCCTCTTGTTGGAATGACCCCTTTATTATTATGTAATGTCCTTGTTTGTCTCTTGTTACTTTCTTTGTTTTGAGGTCTATTTTCTCCAATACAAGTACTGCAACTCCGTTTTTTTCTCCCTATTGTTTGCATGAAATGTATTTTTCCATCCCTTTACTTTTAGTCTATGTATGTCTTTGGGTTTGAAGTGAGTGTCTTTTAGGGAACATATAGGTGGCAGGCGGGTCTTGCTTTTTTATCCATTCTGTAACTCTGTGTCTTTTGATTGATGCATGCAGTCCATTTACATTTAGGGTGATTATTGACAGGTATGTACTTATTGCCATTGCAGCCTTTCTATTCGTGGTCACTAAAGGTTCAAGGGAAGCTTCTTTACTATCTAACAGTCTACCTTAAATCACTTATTATGCTATTATAAACACAGTCTGAAGATTCTTTTTTCTCTCCCTTCTGTTTCTTCCTCCTCCACTCTTTATATGTTAGGTGTCATATTCTGTACTCTTTGTGTATCCCTTGACTGACTTGGTGGATAGCTGATTTAATTTTGCATTTGGTTAGTATTTAGTTGGTCTACTTTCTTTGCTGTTGTTTTATTTTCTCTGATGACAGCTATTTAGCCTTAGGCATACTTCCATCTAGAGTAGTCCCTTTAAAATACACTGTAGAGATAGTTTGTGGGAGGTAAATTCCCTCAACTTTTGCTTATCTGGGAATTGTTTAATCCCTCCCTCAAATTTAAATGATTATCTTGCTGGGTAGATTATTCTTGCTTCGAGGCCCTTCTGTTTCGTTGCATTGACTATATCATGCCACTCCCTTCTGGCCTGTAAGGTTTCTGCTGAGAAATCTGATGATAGCCTGATGAGTTTTCCTTCATAGGGGATCTTTTTTTCTCTGGCTGCTTTTAATACTCTGTCATTGTCCTTGATCTTTGCCATTTAAATTATTGTATGTCTTGGTGTTGTCCTCCTTGGGTCCCTTGTGTTGGGAGATCTGTGGACTTCCATGGCCTGAGAGACTATTTCCTTTCCCTGATTGGGGAAGTTTTCAGCAATTATTTCTTCAAAGACATTGTACATCCCTTTTTCTCTCTTCTTCTTCTTCTGGTACCCCTATAATGTGAATATTGTTCTGTTTGGATTGGTCACACAGTAATATTCTTTCATTCCTAGAGATTCTTTTTTCTCTTTCTCGGCTTCTCTGTATTCCTGTTTTCTCATTTCAATTCTATTCACTCTCTCTTCTACCTTACCTAGTTTGGTTTTAAATTTCTCCATTGTTTGTTTCTTTTCAGTTATCTCTCCCTTAGCTCGTGAATATTTTTCTGTAGCTCCATTAGCATGCTTATGACTTTTATTTTGAATTCCTTTTCAGGAAGATTGGTGATTTCACTTTCACCATGCTCTCTTTCTCATGTTTGAGGGATTTTGGATTGAACAGGTTCTTCTGCCTTTTCATAGTCCTGGAGCAATGGGAGTGGTCACAGGAAAGTTGTGTGGGCATCAGCTGGGAGTGATGCTGGGGTTCTTGTTCACAGAATCAAAGAATCAACTTCGTAAAGACTCAAGATAAGAGAGCAAGTGACAGGCTTTTATTTAGAGATAAAGCAAGAGGACAGAGCTCCTGGCTTATGCCAGGAGGGGACAAGAGAGCCCCCAGGTGGTGCATTTTCTAGGGGTTTTATAGATGGTTGAGAGACAACGTACTAGGAATGCAGACCTCGTAAGTGGTCCCAAAATGTTTATCTTTGAAGAGACAGTAAGTTTCCTATTAGTCTTCCTGATTTATTTACAAGAAATTTACTGCTCTATTTTCCTCCCAGGATAGCACCTTCCTAGTCTGGGAGCATATCACTCAAGACTGCCTGCTTTGCTCCTAAGGTGGGCTGAGTTATTGTTTGTGTGTTAAAGAGTATGCGAAGAAAGTTAGTTTTTAACAAATTGGGTTTTAAAATGCAATCTTCTTTTCAAGATGGAATCCTTCCTGTTTGTTTTGGTCTTGCTTGTTAAATTGCTCAGGTGGCAAATCAGTTGACTAGAGCTGGAGGAAGAAAAGCAACACTGGGTAAATTCAGAAAAATAAGCTGAGCCCCCCAGCAGGCCAAATCAAATCCCACAATCACAATGGATTATCTTGCTTCATTTTTTCCAGAGGCCCTCACCGTACTCTGTCTAAGCCCATGGTCTGTGTCTCAGGAGGAGAAAGTTCCTTCCCGCTTCCCAGTCGCAGTGCCTGTCTCTGCTGTCTGTGCCAGTTAACCAAACAGGGAATGGCCTCTGGGTTAATCTCCTAAACTTCCGTGGGTGGGGTGGCCCTAACCATGGCCTAGGTTGATGGCAGGGGTCGCAGGCAAATGGTGCGGGTTCTGCCTTGTGGACAAAGCCCTTTTGTGCTTCCCGGTTGCAGTGCCTGTCTCCACTGTCTGAGCTGGTTAGCCATGCCACAGGGAGTGGCCTCTGCGTTAATCCTCTAAACTGCCATGGGCAGGGCTGCCCTCCTGCTGGCCTAGGAGATGGTGGCCATCCATCTAGCAATGCAGGTATTTGCAGGGAGGACAAAGCCCTTTCCTGCTTCCTGATTGCCATGCCTGTCTCTGCTGCCTGGGCCGGTTAGCTGCTGGAAGGGAGAAGCCTTTGCATTAAGTTGTGTAGTTGCTGTAGGTGGGGCTGCTCTCTGGCTGGTCTGCAGCTATGGCAGGGACAGTGGGTTTGTGCACAGGTACTGGTGGGGAGGAAGGCATGGCAGGAGGGAAGGAGTGGCAGGCTGCTTATTGTGGTGAGGGACCCTGGGGCTGCATGCCAACCAGGCAAATAGGGCGCCTGAAGCTCCTGAAAGGTCCCAACCTGCTGGGCTGAGTGTGCCAGGACAATTTTGTCCACATGTTCCTTCTCCTAAACTCTTGCTCTTTTAGCAACCTTGTGACTGTTGAGAAGTCTTTTTAAATGCCTGCTGTTTTTTTTGTCCCAGGCAGCTGGTTGTGGGAACCTGTTCACAGTCTTAGTCTCTGACTTTGGTTTTCAGCCCCTCAAATCTCCAGAGCACCATGCAATGTGGGTCTGTGCTCCCTAAAAAAAATCTTTTCTAGGGCTGGGTATTTAGCAGTCCTGTGCTTCTGCTCCCTCCCCACTCTGATTCTCTTCCTCCTGCCAGTGAGCTGAGGTGGGAGGAGTGCTCGAGTCCCACTGGGTCGTGGCTTTTCACTTTACCCTTTTCCGTGAGATGTTCACTTCTCTCAGATGTAGACTGGCTGGTGTACCCTTACTTCTGGTTACTCTCTTAGAAATAGTTGTATTTGCTGTATTTTCAAAACATATGTGGTTTTGGGAGATTTCCACCACACTTCTCATGCTGCTATCTTTTCCCTTCTCAGGTAGTTATTGCCATTGTATTGTTTCCTGGTTGTTTTGTAGTTCCTCTCTGTTTCTTTCTTCCTCTCTTATGCTCTTCTTTTGTTATTTGATGTTTTTTTAAGTGTTGTGATTGGATTTCTCTCTTTCAATTTTTTGTGTATGTACTATAGGCTTTAGCTTTGTGGTCACCATAAGGTTCATGGATAGCTTCCTGACTATTTAACAGTCTATATTAAGTTGATGATTGCTCTGTTTCAAACACAATCTAAAATTACTTCTTTTTTATTCTTCTTCCTCCTTCATAATTTATGTATTAGATGTCATAATCTGCATTTTGTATATAGTTGCCTTATCTGATTTTGTATATAGTTGGTTTTACTACTTTTGTTTTGTTTTAATTTCATACTTGGTAAGTAATTGGTCTACCTTTACTGTGGGTTTATTTTCACTGTTGAAAACTATTTAGATTTAAGAACATTTCTATCTACAGAAGTCCTTTTTACATAACTGTAATGCCAGTTTAGTGGTTAAAAATTCCATCAGCCTTCATTTATCTGGGAAACTTTTAATCCTTTCTTCAAATTGAAATGATAATCCTGCTGGGTAGAGGATTCTTGGTTGAAGGCCCTTATTTTTCAATACATTAAATACTTCATGCCACTCCCTCTGGCCTGTAAAGTTTCTGCTGAGAAGTCTGCTGATAGCCTGAGGGTTTCCCTTATAAGTAATGTTTTGTCTCTCTCTGGCTGCTTTCAGTACCCTCCCCTTACCCTTAGTCTTTGTCATTTTGGTGTTTGTAAGTCTGGGGAGAGGAAATCCCAGGGAAAAATACCTCTAAAAACCAAAATCAGTCAAAGGGAGAAATAAAGTTTAAAACCCGTTTATTGCTCACAAACTGCAGTCCAGAGCCGTCTCTCTCCTCTGCTCCTGAAAAAGCCCACAAGCCAGCCAGCCCCCTCCCCTTAACCTCTCAGGTTCAGATATGCCCTCAGTTGCCCAGGTAATTATCCATTGATATGGAGATGAACTTCTCTCTACCCCTGAGGATATGCAAATGCACTAAAGCCAGTGAGATATTCTGGAAATGTTACAATTTTACCCACAGTGTCATCTTCCTGGGGTTCCTTTTGGTAGGGGTTCTCTGTACTTCCATGACCTGGCTGTCTATTTCCTTCCCCAGATTGGGGAAATTTTCAACCATTATTTCTTAAAAGAGACTTTCTATCCCTTTGTTTCTCTCTTCTTCTGGTACCCCCATCATGTGAATATTGTTTCGTTTGGATTGGTCACACAGCTCTATTATCATTCTTTCATTCCTAGAAATTCTTTTTTCTCTCTGTTCCTCAGCTACACTGTTTTCCTGTTCTCTAATTTCCATCTCATTGTCTCCAATCTATTGTTCATTCCCTCCATTTATATTTCATTTCAGTTACTGTATTCTTCACCTCTGAGTGTCTCTTTTTCAACTCTTCTCTTTGTTGAAGTCATCTCTGAGATCATCAATACTTTTCCACAATGAGTGAACATATTTATGACTGTTACTTTGAAATCTTTATCAAGAAGATTGGTGATCTCTGTTTTGTTGTTGGCCAACTCATCTGGGGAGGTCTGTCCCTGTACACTAGGTGAAACCTCAACCTTGGGCGGGGAGGGTTCATGACTCTGATTGAGATAGAATTCTCAAACAGCTGGACAAGTGTATGTAAGGAAGGAATTCATTAAAGTGAGAGCAGTAGTGAGCAGCAGCTGTGTAGGCTGCAGAGAGCAAGGAAGAACACAGTGAGGAAAGGGAAGCTCATTGATTTCTGCTTGGCATAGGACAAATCTCTTGCCAACTCCTGAAGCCAGAGTCACCTGGAATCCAGTATCCACTTGAATCTGCATGGCATGGTAACTAAGCCCCTACCACCCCAGGATTTGGGGGAGGCATGGAACACTGGATGGAGTGAGACTATGTTCTGAGAATTTCCCAAAGCAAAGAAAGATTTTTGGGCAGGTTATTAAAGAGCATGATTGTACAGCTGCAGTCCTGTCTGGGTCACCCAGGTGTCAGGAACTTGCAAGCCCAAATCAGAGATCTCAGTAGCTCTTGACTAAAGTAGAACACACAGAGAGAAGACTAGTGCTTAAGTCTAAAAAATTGAATGGCATAGCAAACAAAGACACCACTGGAAGAGTGCAGAGACAAAATGCAGTAAGTTGAGCAGTGAGAAGGCTTTATTTACGGCAAAGTGGGCACTTGATGAAAGGGGGGTGTGGGCAAAGAGGAGGCATGCTTAAAGGTTTAGGATTATGTTTTTGAAGAATTTCAGGGATGGGGCAAAGGGCCACAGATGGTGCATAGGCTTAACATGTGGTCTTATGATGTCTATCTCTGGTGGCTGACATTATGTCACCATCCATAGTCCTCTAGATATTCTATAAGATGAACTCAACACAGTAAATTTCTTAATCCTGTTCTTCTCCAAGATAGTGGTTACCCTCAAGCGGTGGGAACATATTTAGGACTGTTTGCCCTGCCTTAAGACAGGGTCAGTTGTTGGCTTATTACCACAAAATATGTTAGGAACCGCACATCCTAACTCCTTGGTTTTTAAAATAAATCTTAGCCTTAAGATGGAGTCCCTCCTGTTCTTACTGTACTATTTATATCTTGGCATTTTTCATCATAGGCAGGAAAAGTTAATCATGATGCTTGTCCCATGTCCCTGCTCCACCTCAGTTTCATTTAGTCCTCTTTCTGGTGTCTTATACTATAGTTTTGTTTGGAACATATTCCTCTAACTCTTCATTTTGTTAGGATTTCTGTGTTTCTTCCTTTGTATTAGATGGATCTACTATGCTTCCTGGTCTAGAGAGTAATGACTTTACAAAGAAGGTGTCCTATAGTGTCCAGAAGCTCAAGACTTTGTATTCTCCAATTCCTGGTTCTCCTTTTCAGTGGAGCCCCAGTTTCTGTTGGTGGGCTATGGGTGGAGCTGCTTTTCTGTCTGTCTGCCAGCAGTGGTCTATCACAGTCCACTATGGTCGGCAGTTTGCCTCAGCTGGTGTAGGCATAGCAGTGGCATGGCTCTGGGGAAGTTGCACAGTGGTGGAGGCATGAGTGGCACCAGGCTGGGCCACTTGCAAGGAGGAAGGAGCACTTGGAGCTGGCTCCCTCAGGTGTCTCCTAAGTTGGGCTGAGACATGGCAAAGAAAGCTGGGAATACCTCCCTCTGCCTACCAGACAGCAAAGTCTCCTTCCCCCTGCCAGGCAGTAAAGTCTGATATGCTGGGCTGAGCAGGCTTGGCAGGTGCACAGGGAAATGCCTCAAGGCTGAGCTTCCAGCAAAGGGCAATGGAGTGTTTGGGGCACCCATGAGTGCCCTACCTTTTGGGCTAAGATAGGGCTTGGGAAGTGTCATTCACCTAACCTTTCTCCTGTGGAGACCACTCCATCCATCCTTCACCTGCTGGCAAATCTTTCAAACTGCCCCTTCCATTTTGGGTCTTAGTGGGCTAGGCAGAGCGTTGCCTATCATCCACAAGTAGCTGGAGTCTCAGTCTCCCAGAGTGATCCAACTCTCCCTTGTGTCTAGCCCCACTAATCACCAAAACCCAGTGATCCCAGAGCAGATTTCCAGGGCCAGGTGTGCAAGAGTTCTGAGTGCCTATCCCCTCCTCCCTCCATTCTTCTTCCAACTGCCTGTGGACTGGGATTTGGAAAGGCTGGGGTCTTGATTGATCATGACTCTGCCACTTTACCCTTCTCTGTGTGGTCTTCTCTTCTTCACCAGGTGTAGGTGGTCTGTTTTTTATTCTTCAGGTCATTGTCAGGTCTAGTTGTATTTGCTGTAGTTGCTACTTGGTGTGTGTGGGAGGAGGTTTCTGCCTTGCCTTCCTACTCTGCCATCTCTCCCCACCCAGCTCTCAGTCTGGGGCCAGCCATATGTATAATAAATTGTAACAGTGCTATACTCTAAGTGTGGTCCACCAACCAGCAGCAGCAGCAGCATCTGGGAGGTTGTTAGAAAGTCTTAAGCTCCAAAACAGAATTTCCAAGTGGAGATCTTGGCACACACAAGAAATGTATGTTTTAGCATGCTCTCCCAGGTGATTCTGATGCTCGCTGAATTTTTAGAAATCTTATTCTATAACATTGTGTTAGTACTGTGATAGTAGGATGGGATCTCAGGAAATAGTGATAAACTATGCCTGGAAGTTGGTATAGGTACAATGTTTTTTTTAAAAAAAAACTTTATTTTTTAGAGTAGTTTTAGTTTCACAGAAAAACAGAGCAGAAGATACAGAAATTTCCTATATGCCTTCTGCCTCCCAGTGCATAGACTACCCCATTACCAATATCCCCACCAGAGTGGTACATTTATTACAGTTGATGAACCTATTTGACATATCATTATCCCCCAAAGACCATAGTTTATATTAAGGCTCACTTTTGGTGATGTACATTCTATGGGTTTGCACAAATGTATAATGACATGTGTCTCCAATAAGAGTATGATACAGAGTAATTTTACCAGCCTGAAAGTCCACTGTACTCCACCTGGTCATTCCTGTCCCCCAACTCTAAACCCCTGGAAACCACTGATCTTTTTTACTGTGTCTATAGTTTTGTCATACAGTTGGAATCACATAGTATGTAGCCTTTCCAGATTGACTTATTTCACTGAGTCATATTCATTAAAGTTTCTTCCATATCTTTTCATGACTTGGTAGCTCATTTTCTATTAGTGCTGAATAATATTCCACTGTATGGCTATACCACAGTTTATCCATTCACCTACTAAAGGACATCCTTGGTTGCTTCTGAGTTTTGGCAATTATGAATAAAGTTGCTGTACACAATCATGTGCAGGTTTTAGTGTGGACATAAGTTTTCAACTCATTTGGGTAAATACCAAGGAGTGTGACTCATAGATCATATGGTAAGAGTATATTTAGTTTTGTAAGAAATTGCCAAACTGTCTTCCAAGGTGGCTATACCATTTTGCATTCCCACCAGCATGAATAAGAGTTCCTGTTGATCCATATCCTTGTCAGCATTTGGTGGTGTCAGTGTTTTGCTATTCTAGATGTAGTAATACCTTATTGTTTAAATTTTCATTTTCATGATGACATATGATATGGAGCAGTAAGAGTTCTGAACCCAATTCCAGTGTGTGAAAGGGGAGTTTTCCCCTCACACCAGCAAGCAATGCTCAGGACACCAGCTGGGCATCCCACAATTCAACTCAATTCTGACACTTATCTATCCAGAGATAGCATCAGATTCCACAAGTAAAGGGCTCAGTCCCACAAGACTGCCCTGCACTTCAGACTCCAGTCATAAGCCCAGGTTGTTACCTGGGCTTCTGACCAAACCCCTACAAACTGGAGCTTCCAACAACACCCTCCAACTTGGGATGCCAATTACAAGTACAGGTTTTTACCTGCATTTTTGACTAACTGGTTATAAATCAGAGGTTCCCATGATTCTCTCCTTGGGTTCATTTAATTTGCTAGGATATTAAAAGGTATGGATCCACAGCCAGATGAAGAGCTACATAGGTTAAAGGCCTGAAAAAAGGAACTTTTGTCCTTGTGGAGTTTGGGACCTGGCACAGTAACAGAAAATTGTTCTGGTTCCCCAAACTGGAAGCTCTCCAAACCCTTTCCTTTTGGACTTTTACAGAGGCTTCATTACATAGATAATTGATTAAATAATTGGCCACTGGCAATTTATTCACCTTCCAGCCCCTCTCAGCTCCCCAAAAGTCAGGTGGATGGGACTAAAAGTACCAGCCTTCTAATCATACAGTTAGTTCTCCCTGGCAACCAGCCCCCAATTATACGTGCTGCCCAAAAGTCACCATTAACATAACAAAAGAAACCCTTGTCATTATTAGCATTTGGAAAAGTCTAAGGATTTTAGGAGCTCTGTGCCAGAAGTAGATAAAGACCAAGTCACATTATCACAGGCATTTTTTTCATGTGTTTATTTGCTGTCTTCTCTGGGGTTTTTGGCTCATTAAAAAAAAATAATCAGGTGGTTTGTTTTCTTATTATTGAATATTAAGAGTTCTTTGTATGTTTTAGGTAACGATCCCTTATTAGGTATGTCTTAAAAATGTTTTCTCCTAATCTGTGGCTTGTCTTTTCATTCTCCTGATAATATCTTTTACAGAGCAAAATTTTTTAATTTTAATGAAGACCAGCTTATCAATTTCTTTTATGCCTTTGGGTGTTGTATCTAAAAACTCACCTCCAAACCCAAGGGCATATAGATTTTCTCCTGTTATATTCCAAGAGTTTTTAATTGTGTGCTTTACATTTAGGTCTATGATGCAAGTTAGTTTTTGTGAAGGATGTAAGGTCTATTCCTAGATTCCTTTTTTTTTTCATGTGGATATAGAGCTATGCTATCACCATTTGTTGAAGAGACTCTCTAAACTCCATTTGTTGTCTTTGCTTCTCTGTCAAAGATCAGTTGACTATATTTGTGTGGATCTATTTCTGGGCTTTCTATTCTTTTCTATTGATCTATTATTTGTCTGTTTTTCACCAACACTATACTGTCTTGATTAATTTAGCTTTAAAGTAAGTCTTGGAGTTGGGTATGTCAGTCTTCTGACTTTGTTCTTGTCCTTCAATATTGAGTTGGCAATTCTGGGTCTTTTGCCTCTCCATATAAACTTTGGAATCATTTTGTCCACAAAATAACTTGCTGGGATTTTGTTTATAACCACAAAATAACTTGCTGGGATTTTAATTGTTATTGTATTTAATCTATAGATCAAGTTGGAAAGAACTGACATATTGACAATATTGAGTCTTCCTATCCATGAACATGGAACATCTCCCTATTCTGTAGTTCTTCGATTTTTTTCATCAGTTTTGTACTTCTCCTTATATAGCTCTAATATTATATAAACATAAAATTCATATAAATTTATAAATATAAATATTATATAAATCATAAATATTATATAAAATATATAAATATTATTTAAATCTAATATTTTATTAGATTTTCATGTATATATTTCACTTTTGAGGGTACTAATGTAAATGGTACTGTGTTTTTAATTTCAAATGTCACTTTTTCATTGCTGGCATACAGGAGAGCAGTAGACTTATATATTAACCTTGCATCCTGCAATCTTACTATAATTAGTAGTTCCAGGAGTTTCAGATTTTCTACATAGATAATTGTATTATTTTTTTAACAGAGATAATTGTATTTCTTTCTTCACAATAAATGTACCTTTTATTTCCTTTTCTTCTCTTATTGCATTAGTTATGACTTCCAGTACAATGTTAAAAAGGACTATTGAGAGGGGTCTTCCTTGCCTTATTCCTGATTTTAGTTGAAAAAGCTGCCAATTTCTTACCAGTAAGTATGATGTTAGTTGTAGGATCTTTGTAGCTATTTTTTATCAAGTTGAGGAAGTTCCCCTCTTTTCCTAGTTCACTGAAAGTTTTTAACATGAATAGATGTTGGAGTCAAATTTTTTTCTCCATCTATTGATATGACCATCTTCTTTAGCTGAATATGATAGATTACATTAATTGATTTTTGAATGTTGAATCAGTCTTGCATATATGGATTAAATCCTACTTGGTTGTAATATATAATTCTTTGTATACATTGCTGGATTTGACTTACTATTTTGTTGAGGATTTTTGCATCTATGTTCACAAGAGATATTAGTATATCATTTTCTTGTAATGTCTTTGTCTTCTTTGGGTATTAAGATCATTTTGGCTTCCTAGAATGAGTTAGGATGTATTCCTTCTGCTTCTATCTTGGGAAAGAGATTATAGAGAATTGGAATAATTTCTTCCTTAAATGTTTGGTAGAATTCATCAGTGAACTCACCTGGACCTGTTTTTTTTTCCTGCTTGAGAAGATTATTAATTAATAATTAAGTTTATTTAATAATAAGTATAAGCCTATTCAGATTATACTCTCCTTCTGGTGTGAATGTTGGCAGATTCTGTCTTTCAAAGAATTGGTCCATTTTCTCTGGGTTATTATTCTTATGAACATAATGTTGTTCACAGTATTTCTTCCTTATCCTTTTAATGTCAGTTGGATCTATAAGGGTGTCTCCTCTCTCATTTCTGATATTAGTGATTTTTGTCCCTCTCCCTTTCTTTTAGTCTAGTTAGAGGTTTACTGATATTTTTAAATAACTAACTTTTGTTTCCATTGATTTTCTCTTGATTTCCTGTTTTCAATTTCAGTGACTTCTGCTGCTGTTTTAATTAATTGATTTATTTTTTGCTTGCTTTGGATTTAATTTGATCTTCTTTTTTAATTTCCCAAGCTGGAATCTTAGATTATTTTATATCTTTGTTCTTTCCTTATATATATTAGGAAATATACATATATTACATATATATTCACTGCTATAAATTTCCTTCTAAACATTGCTTTTGTTGTATATGTTATAAATTTGTCAAGTTAACACTTATTAAGTGTAGCACAGGGTGCTGAATGGTAAGCCTGTGGTTCAACAACACACCATAAGATAAATTGAAATAGAACAGTTTATTACTCACAGGCCCTGGGGGAGTATACGGTATGTCTCCAAGGGCCACACAGGGAAGTCAAGACAGAGTACAGACAAAGAGAGGAGAGGCAGGACCTGGGTACATGCCTTTAATAGGATCCATGGATGAAGCTCTTTGGTTTCCCAGGCTAAGGCCAGATTTGTCAGTCTAAACCAAAAGAGCAGGGTTTTAGTAAGCTTCACGGGGGTTTTATCTAAGAAGCACATAAGGGGAAGGCATTGGGAGGTAGGAAAAACTATTGATCACAGGGGCTATTGGGGAAGTCATATCAGGAACTTATATTTGCTTATGACTGTGGTTACTCTCTAGGGCATGAATGTGCATGAGAGGCCAGTGTCAATTTCAGGTCACTGTAGGCTCCTTGACCAAACCAAATGGATGCCAAGGCAGCAGCACTGTACAGTAGTTTAGCTAAACTCTTGACAATCTATCCTGTGATTCCTCAGCATCAGGAATAGCAATCACTTGTATAGGGAATATGTTAAAGGCATAGGTATATTTACATATTAAATATATAGTTATTTATAAAGCTATTGTAAAGTGTATTTAACCAAAGCAATGATGATGAAGCCTGTAATGAATAGACTTACTATTGTTTGGAATCCAGTTCTTAGCCATTGCCCTCAAGTGCATGCCGAGAGTCAGGAAAAAAAAAAGTAAGATACCTTGGAGTGTGAGAATTTGTTGAAATACTTTAATTACAATTTGTGTGGTCTGTATCTCTTGAGATATCTTCTGGAGTTTGCCCTGTGCCTGTCCTGAGTGTTAATATACATGAAGTGAGAAGTACCCTGTATAGAACAGATTGTACCCTGTTCAGTCAGTAGGAAATCTAACACCAGTCGACTGTCATGCTGTTATTGTACCAGTTATGTGCTCTGGTGTGTTTCAGAGTGGTTCCTTTAGCCATCTACCTTCTGGAACCATGAGCAGATTGTTCTCTGATACTCACTGTGGGAACCTGGTAGAGCTCCAGGAGGTAGAACTCATAGAAATGTGCCTCACCACCACCACCCCATAACTGGGCCTTTTTAGAGTTTTTGACTCTTAAGAGTTGTCCACACTGAACTACCATCAATTTATTAATTTAAGTTCAGATTTTCCTATACAGCACTGGTTCCCAAGAAGTTTCTGCTCATGGGTTTCTGCTGTGGTAAGTTGTGATTCTCTATATTCACCTGTCTGGCTCTACAACTCTGGGGTCTGTGGTTTGCCCTAGGACCTCACCTCTGTGGATCGAAGATAGTTGTTACTTTTTCAGATTGTTCATCTTTTTACTTATTAGGACAGAATAACAACTTCTAAGCCCCTTTCATGCCAGACTGGAAATCAGAAGTCTGCTACTATGTTCTTTAATTAAATATTTTATTTTAGAATAACTGTAGATTCACATACAGTTGTAAGAAATAATACAGAGAGATCCCATGTACCCTTCACTCAGCATCTCTCAATGACACCACCTTGCAAAATGATCATATAAATCAGAGCCAGGATGTTGACACTGATGCAGCCATGATACAGAACATATCCATCACTACAAGGATCCTTCATATTTCCCTTTTATAGACACACCAACTTTCCTCTTGTCCCCACCCTCTTCTTAACCCTTGGCAACAACTAATCTGTTCTCCATTTCTAAAATTGAGAACTGCCTTGAGAAACACTTTGGGAAAGTGGATTAACTTATTCAAAACTATATTATAAAACATTTCAAAAGATCCAAAGAGTACATGAGTTCCCATGTGTCCATCACCTTGCCTCAATAGCCATCAACTAGTAGCCATTTTTGTTTCGTCTATACTCCCATTCATTCCATACCACCATACCTGAATATTTTGAAGTAAACTCTAGACATAGTATTTCATATGTAAAAGTTTCTGTATGTAGTTCTTAAAGACTGGGATTATAGCTCTAAAAGATTGTTTTTAAACCTCTCCATATCATTATCACACCTAGAAGTTATAACAATGTGAGGTAATTTTTATGTTATGTAGGAAGATTTGATAAGAGAACAGAAGATATATCGTCAGTATTTGGCACAACAATGGGAGGAAGAAAAAGCTCAGGAGAAAGAATTGGACAGAATATTAGAGGAAGAGAAGGAAAAGAAGTTGGCTGAGAAGGACAAGGAGCTGAGACTTGAAAAGGAGGCAAGGAAACAACTTGTGAATGAGGTCATGTGTACAAGAAAACTTCAAGTTCAAGAAAAGTGTAAGGAAATGCATTATAATTATATTATAGTTGGATCTTAATTCAACAAGTAGCAAACAAAATATTTATTAAATTTATAATATTATGTGTGAAATAATGAGAGATATAAAAAAGATTAAGGCAAGATCCCCACTTGGCAGAACTTACATAATTGAGTACGGGACATATAAGCTTGAAGAGTTTTATATCCCAGCAGATTTGGGGCAGTCACGCAGGAGATGTTCTCAAGGTTAAAGGAACAGTATGTCCTTTGAACCGTCTGTGAGCATTAGTGATTATAAAGGAGAGTGAGAAGATGTGACAGACACACATTTGCCCCCTCGTCCCTTTTATGTGTCGCTCTTTTCTTTCCGCAGGTATCTCTACACCTGCATACCTTTGCTAGGGTAGAACCTATGATGCTTTTGATCTTGAGAAATTCTGGACATCCTTTAAGCTAGCTCACATGTCTCCTTTCTTGTTCCCCTGTTCATAATAAATCTTCTTTCTGAGGCTTTCACTGTGGCTTGCTCACATATCTGTTAGCACACCATTGTATTCCCTCAGCTTCAAACAGTGCTTGGTCATAAAAGGAAATATTTGTTGAGGGGATGAACTGCCACCTCCAAGATTTCCACCTTTCTATGTGTGGCCAGTGAACTGAAGAGGCAATTGATTTATTATTAGGGTACGGTTAGACTTCACACTAGTTGTCTTTGCAAGAGAAAGCTTAACTTGGTTCTATTGATTGATTCTCCACTCCAGGAATTATAACAGTAGTTGAAAATTGTCAAGTCATTATTAGATGAAGTTTTGAGAAAATGAGAAGAAAACTTACAAGCTAAAAAGATTTCTGTGTTAACCCACACAGATAAATATTTAGAATATATTAAGAAAACATGGAAAATTTAAGTTTTGGAACTATTTGTAAACAAAGAAACTAAATGAACCTTAATTCTAACCCCCAGGAATAGCTACTATTCACAACTTCATATATATCCTTCGAGTATTTTACTATGTACATAATTTCCCCTCACAAATTAGGATCATATTGTATACATTGTTTTACAGCCTGCATTTTCCACTTATCATAAACATTTTCCAGGTCATTTTTCTTCAGTTATAGGATTTGTAATGCTGTCTAAATGTCCATTATAAAAATGGACCATAATTTATTTCATCTAAACACAAGTAATGGAGTTTCAGATTGTTTTGAATATTTTCACTACTATTTTAGCATTGCAGATTACCATCTCTATAGCTATTATTTGGCTCATATATCATTGCTTAAATAAGTTCCTATAAATGGATTTTGCGACCAAAGATATGTACATTTCAGATGTATATTTCCCAGTTGTATTTATTCTTTTGTGAACTTAATTTTCTTTGTTATTTTTTTCTACTAGAATGCTTAAGTTCTCCTTTTATAATTTATAAATACCTTCTATACTAATGCTTTTTCCAGTGTTTATTTTTTAATAAATAAACTCTTATTAACATAAAGTGTCAATAGAACTGTCCTCAAAAAGAGGAAGGTGAGAAGTGTTTTAATAGTGGTAATTTGGCTTGAAAACGGCCAATGATACATTGTCAATGCAAAATGACAAAGAGAAAATCCATGTCAATCATAGCACATAAGAACCTACAGCTTATTCTTTTCTGAATGGAGATGACTACATGACTAGTAAAAATAGTTTTTGTCTTTCTTAGTGCAGCGAAAAGCCAAAGAACAGGAAGAACGCTCCATGGAACAGGAACGCGTAAATGAAGGTCTTAAAGAGCTTAACCGTGAAGAGGAGGAGAATTTTGCAAGGTATGATATTGTTTTCTTTATTATTATTTACTAACTTAAAAAAAAAGAGATTTTTAACATTGAGAATAAGGTGTCATAATACATGCATTATTGAGATTATTTTATATCAGTACTACATTTGTCCTAAAAGCTCAAGTCAGTTTACAGAATTTCATACAAAAATGAGCACCAACCATCTTGGCAACATTAAATTCTATTGCTATTGTGTACATTCTGATTATACACAATACGTATTAAACTGGACGAATGTCTTAGGAAATAAAACAAATTGGAAACAATTAAAAAAGATAGAGACCAACCCCACACCTTAATGAAATAACAAGACACTTTTATCCCTCATGAAATAAACCCTGAAATACAATGTGGCCTGATTATAGTTAGATTAGCAGGAACAGCTTAGGGGGATAGGAATCCTTGCAAGTGTCCTCTGGAGGATTTTTGCAGCTTCACTGGCCTGGAAAACTGAAATGCTCAGGGTGCTTTGGGAAATACCACTGCCTCCGTTGACAAGTGTTGCTCTGCTACCAGTCAGGCTTAGGCGGAGGAAATAGGCAGAACCCCTTTGCAGCCTTTCTCAGACCACAGCAGTCCCTTCTCACTTTCAGCCTTGATACCCAATTCAGGCAACTAGTGTGGTGGAGGAAGAGGATCTGGCTCCTCTAATTGCTGGTCACTCTCCCTGTCCCTGGTGCTTGTCCTTGACTCAGCCACACATTGTGCATAGAAATAAGTTCTTTTGTTTCTAGAAAGAGTATAGTTTAAGTGCCTGAGCCTAATGTCAGTTTGGGGTACTGACAACAGTAACTGGCCTACCTTACTGACTTCCTGCTACTGCTTCTGCTCTAGAGGTTTTTCCTTCCTACTTTTGAAAAGTCTGTTGTTGGAGATGTGAGTGGGATTTAATGAATAGCAACTCTCTTCCCTGCACTACTTCTAAATCAACTGAGAGATAAGCAAAACAAGTATGGGCAGAAGGTATTACAATTACCTATTGATGCATAACGAAACACCAAGAATTTGTGATTTGAAGTGAGTTAAGATGATCTCTCATGAGTCTATGGTTGACAAGGCTCAGCTGGATGGTTCTTGCTTGGGGTCTGTCACATGGTGCAAGTTGAATGTTGGCTGGGGCTACGTACATTCATCAGAAGGCTCAACTGGAGTGGGCACTTAAGATACCTGCTCATATATCTGGCAGTGTATGCTGACTGTGGCTGGGAACCTCATCTGATGCTATCACCTAGAACACCTACATGTGGCCTCTCCATGTAGCTTGGGCTTCTCCCAATATGGTGGCTGGTCTGACCAGGGACAGCTGCAATAGCAAACATTCCAAGGGACAGGAAAAGAAAGCTGCCAGGCAAGTTAAGGGCTATACCTACGACTGGCATAGCATCACTTTTGTCATACTCAGTTGATCATAATAGTCATCACCAGGCACATTCCAGATTCAAGGGGATGGAGAAGTAAGTTCTACTTTTTGATAAGAGGAGTAGAAGTTCACATTGTAGAAAAGCATATGGGAGGGACAATATCACCATGGCCATCATTGGAAAATAAAATCTGCCGTAGAGACATGTGCATGTTATAATCTTTCTTTCTGATAAAAGCTGATGTTGAGAATGTAGCCTATAGATTGTAAAGTGGTGCAACCACTATGGAAACCAGTAAGGAGTTTCTTCGAAAAATTGGGATCCAGCAGCCCCACTTCTGGGTATATGTCCAAAATGATTGAGAAGAGGACCTCAAAGAGATATTTGCACAGCTGTGCTCACAGCAGCACTATTCACAGGAGACAAGTGGGGGGAATGACCCAAATGTCCATCAGCAGATAAATGGATAAACAGAATGTGGTCTGTGCCTAGGATAGAATATTACTCAGCCTTAAAAAGGAAGGAAATCCTGTTAGTCGCCATGGCATGGATAAACTCTGAGGACATTATGCTAAATGAAATAAGCCAATCACAGAATGAGACTACTTAGATGAGGTACCTGGAATAGTCAGATGGGGTGGCAGGGAGCCAGAAAAGAGGTTTGCTGTTTAGCAGGTAATAGAGTTTCATATTTGCAAGATGACGAAGGCCTGGGGGTCTGTTTCACAACAGTGTGAATGTGCTTAACACTCCTGAGCTGTACACTTAAAAATAGTTAAGATGGTAGATTTTACATTGTGTTTTTTACTACAGTAAAAACAATCACACTATAAATTTTAAAATGTGAGGAGTTATATATGGAGGAAATTGTCTGGTTAATACTGAGCAGAATGAGGCAAACTCACCTACCCAGCCACCAGCAGTGCTGGACCAGCGCAGGCCTCCCCTGCATGGGCACGGCCCTTTGAAAGGGAGCAGAGTGGAAAACAGGCCGACTAGTCTGTTCCCAATGTTACCGAAAGATAAGTCACTTCCTCCGTGCACAGGAGTGAGAGAGGGGGATGGCGAGAGGCCAAGGATTGGCTCCACATCACAGTAAATATTTTGAGTGTTTCTAAGATTAATGAAATGTTTCTAAGAAAATTAAATGTTTCTAAGATTATCTTAATTATTTTTGTGTAATAAACACATTATTGAATTTTCATCTGTTTCTTCCCCACTCACCCTGATTTTAATGGGCATTTTAATTAGACTTCACAAATTACATTCTAACTGTAATTCACTAAATAAATCCAAATGCTCACTTTTATAATTTTATACTTTGACATCTCTAATACTTCAGACGCTCAGGTTTAGCCCAGGAGTACAGGAAGCAACTACAGATGCAAATGTCCTACCAGCAGCAGGCCCGGGAAGCGGAGAAAAAAGAGGGACGCCAAGAATTTGAAGCAGGAATGGCAGCAAACAAGATTTGCCAGGACAAGATTCGGGAGATCCTGTCCACGCATCAAGTGCCACTCCGAAACATTCATCCCATGCGGAGGGCGTGCTCTAATAAGCCTCCACCATAGTTTCATAAACTGCAATGCATACTTTTTCTTAGTCTTTTAATATTTTTAGCTATAGTATGCATCTAACTCATGGATAAACTGTTTTGTTCTCTGAGTTTGTATAATTATACATAAATTTCTTTCTTCAAATTAAACTGTCCCTTTTTTAGACTGCATATACTTACAAATATGAATGATGTACTTCATCTAACAGTTATTTTCCTGACTTATCCCATTCCTCCTTTTCTTATTCATTCACTAATAGATATACTACACTTTCTTCCATTTCTTCTTGCCTCCTTTCTCTTCTATCATATATAATTCATGATATTAACAGGGCATTTTTGCAGATAGAGCAGGGACTATCATCCACTTTCATTAACCCACATATTCAGTCATTAAACAGATATTTACTGAGTGCCTCCCATGTGTTAGGTGCTAGTCTGGATCCTGAGACTTCAGCAACAACAAAACAAACCCCCTGCTTTTGCAATACTTGATTACATCCTGGTGGAATCAAGTGATAAGTGTTAAGTGCTATAAAGCAGGAAATGACTGGAGTGCTAGTTTATTTTTTATGTGATGGTCAGAAGAGAGTTCTTTGAGCAGATGATACTTGAATGAACTAGCCCTTCTACTAGTTATCTGGTTATCTGGAGGGAAAACTTCCTAGACGGAGGAAAGAGCCAGTACAAGGGCCCTGGGGCAGAAATTTGCTTAGTGCATTTCAGAAAAAGCATTTATGCTGGAGTGGAGTGAATGGGGGGAGATTAATCAGAAAGGCAGTGGGGGCCAGATGATGTAAGGCCTTGGAGTCATGGTAAAGACTGGCTTTCACTTGGCTGTAGGAAGCTGTTACAGAGTTTTGAGCAGAGGAGTAACATGATATGATAAAATTGTTAGGATCATCTTGTCTGTTTCTATAAAAATGTCTGCTGAGATTTTGATAGAGATTGTATTGAATTTACAGGTGCATTTGGGAGAACTGCCATCTTAACAATAATGAGTCCTCTAATCCATGAAAAGGGTCTATTTCTCCATTCACTTAGGTTGTCTTTAATTTTTCTCAGCAATGTTTTGTAGTTTTCAGTGTGCAAGACCTTTGCTTCTTTTGTTAAATTTCTTCTTAAGTATTTCTTTTTGGTGCTATTGTGAATGTAATTGTTTTCTTAATTTCGTTTTTGGATTATTCATTATTAATGTAGAGCAATATAATTATTTTTGCATATGGACCTTGCATCTTGTTTGGGACCTTACTAAACTTGCTTATTCTAGTAGGTTTTTTGTTTTTTGAGATTATGTAGGGTTTTCGGTATTCAGGATCATGTTGTTTGCAAATAAAGACAGTTTTAGTTCTTTCCAATCTGAATGCCTTTTCTTTCTTTTCTTGCCTTAATGCACTGGTCAGTGAAATATCCAATATGATATTGAAGAGAAGTGGTGAGAATAGACATTCATTAAGTGGAAACATTCATTCTTTGACCACTGATATTATCTATGGGTTTTCACAGATGCCCATTATCAATGTGAGGATGTCCCCTCTATCCCTAGTTTGTATAGGAAGAGGTGTTGGATATTATCAAATGCTTTTTCTGTACCTATTGAAATGTGGTTTCTGTTCTTTATTCTATCAATATAGTATGTTAAGTTACTGTCAGATACAAACTAACCTTGCATATATAGGATAAACACCACTTGGTCATGGTATATATATATTTTAATATGTTGCTGCATTCATTTGCTTTTTTCCCCCACTATGTTGATCTTGGTCTGTTGTATATCTTGGATCTAGGTCTATTGTGATATCTTTGTCTGGTAGCAGGATATTATTGGTCACATAAAATGAGTTAAAAGGTGTTTCTCCTCCGTTATTTTCTGGAAGAGTTTGTAAAAGATTGGTATTATTTCTTGGTTAAATGTTTGATAGACTTCATCAGGGATGCTGCCTGAGCTTTCTTTGTGGAAAGATTATTTTTTATTGATTATTTGTTATTGTTATTGGCATAGATCTGTTCAGGTGTTCTGTTTCTTCTTGAGTTAGTTTTGGTAATTTGTGCCTTTCTAGGAATTTGTCCATTTCATCTGAGTTGTCTAATTTAAACACAGAAAATATTCATAAAATTTCCTTTCAATTATTTTAACTTATAAGGGGTCCAGAGTAATGTACCTCTTTCATTCTTTTTGGAATTTGGGTGGTATTTTGGTATTCAATGTCTGCAGAAGAACTAGAAATTGTGGCCTCTCTATCCAGTGTCCTTCCATGACTCCAGATGTAAATAACTCCCTACCAAGAATATGGTACTTGGATGATTAAAGCAATTCTTAAAAACAAAAAGTAAAAATCACCTTATTGTTAAATTATACTATTCATCTTTTTCTTACTTATTTGTATGTAAAGGAAAGTAGCCTTTCATCATATGAATGCAAACATTTTTCATAGGTTTTCTGCCCTGTTGATGACAGAGAAGGAAACTATAAAGGGCTTGGATTCCTGACATCTTATTATCTGATAGGGCTGATTTCACCTCTTTGGTCTTCTTTAAAATTTTTTTTTCATAGCTATGTAACTATCATAAATTTTTCTCCAAATCAATATTTGCATAATTTGGTTATCTCACTAGTATTTTCATTCAGATGACATTATAGACTAGTTCAGGGATGCTGTCATCTTTATATTTATTTTGCCTATCCATAAGTCACAATGTGGCCTTATTCAGACTATTCATTGCCTACCAATTCTCTGTTTTCTCTTTTCTCTCAAATTAACAGGACCTTGGTTTCTGTTGTGTGTAATGCATATGTGTGCACAAATGTGTATAACTATGAATGAATGTGAGTTTGACTGGGCATGCTGCTGTATAAATAAAGATTACACCTCTTACATTCCCTTGCAAACAGTGTTTGTCCAGGTGCCTAAATTCTGGCCAAAGTAGAAGGGTTATATGGGTTTTCCGGGAAGTATCCTTAAAGCAGGGAGGGAATTTTGGGAATGGTTGAGTAAGGAGCTCTGCAAATCTTCTTCCCGAAAGGTAATGATAAAATGGGAAACATAGCCCCAAACAGCCTAAGGACTCTGAAAAGGTATGTAACAAATTGAGAAGCATTTATTCAAGAAAATATACTAAACTTTGGTAAGAATGGTGGGGTCTGTGGTATTTTGACCTGTGCTGCTTGCATATCCCATTCAGCTGCACGGAGCAGTAGTTCTCCCAGGGAAACCTGCAGCCTCATTGCTAGAGGAAGCAGAATTGGAAAATTGGGGCATTGTCAAGATGATAGTATTCTCAGTGGCAAGTGAGAAAGGCCAACATCACAGCTGAGGTTGTGATACTGGTTGGGGCAAACAGATCACATCTGAGTTTATGCTAAGTATTTATGCCAAGACACTGATGTATTTCCACTAATTTAACAGGAAGATTTAGGGAACATGGAAGCTATAATGGGCTTTGATAAACTCCAACATATTCTTCATGGTCTGGAAGTCTACATAGACATAAAGCTACATGCATGCTCATGAGAGACCTGAGCAGGCACTAGCAGTCTACCTTGGCCACATGTGAAGCCATGCACATGTAGAAGGTAAAGGATGGGGCAGGTTTGCAAGTGACCTAAACTTTGAATGTGTTCCCCAATCCTCACACAGATCCATCGGCAAATGGTAGAAGCTTACTAGCTCAACCACTGACTGACCACTAAATTATGTTGACCTAGCCTAACTCCTAGGAAGCCAAGCTTAAACATTTTTAAATAAAGCAGGAATTTAAAAAATGGGAAAAGACATCAGTGTTATCCTGCTAGGTTCTAAAAGGGTCAAATGAAGTCAAGTATGTACAAATAATTTGATTAATAGTACATTTTCTGTGTTTTTTTATTGTTATTATCTAGTCCATCTACCCAGTGCAAGTATTGTCTTCAGCATCCCTAATTTGTGGCTACTTTTTCTCTCTAAACTTTTCCAGTAATAGGGAGATTCTTTATATCATACTGAAATCTATCTCTTCGAGAAAAATGTTTGAAAAACATATATTTAGCAAAGGACTCATTTCCAGAATATATAAACAACTGCTACAATCAATAAGAAAAAGATAACCCAGTAGAAAAATGGACAAGAGATTTGTGCTGACACTTCACAAAAGAGAAAAGGAAAGTGGCTGATCGATAATCAGTTGAAGAGATTCTCAACATTTTTATTCATCATAGAAATGAAATTAAAACTACCATGCAATAACCCTGCACACTCACCAAATGGGTAAAGTAAAAAAGACAGGCAAACAAGTACTGGTGAGGATGTTGAGCAATTGGAACTCTCATAAACTGAAGGTAAGAATATAAATTTCAACAGTCACTCTGGGATACTATTAGGCAGTATCTACTAAAGTTGAAAATATGTATACCCTGTGATCCAGAAATTCCACTCCTAGGTATTTACACAACAGAAATATATATATCTATGCAGTCAATGACATGGATAAGATTGTTCATAGCAGCACTATTCATAATAGTTCTAAATTAGATATAGTCCAAAGGCCCATGCAGAATAGAATGGAAAATACTATATACAATGAGAATGAATTTTGCTACATGCAGTAGCATGGATGGGCCTCGAGGACATAATGATGAGAAAAATAAGTCATAAAACAATGTGTGCTATGAACTTCCACTTATGAAAAGCTCAAAAGCAGGTAAAACTACTTTTTGGTGTTAGCAGTCAGGTGATTATCCTTTTGTGGAGAGGGATGGGGCAGGGGGGACTTACCTTTGGGTGTTAATGTTCTGTTTGATTAGATGGTGGTTATTCAGTGTATTGTACACCTGGAGAAAATTCTTTAAGCTGTACATTAGGATTTGTGTAATTTTCTGTATTTCTGTACGTGTGATCTATTTCCATTAAGAGCTTTTTTATTTTAAATCAACCTTCTTGAAACAGCCACCATTGGACATGGTGTTGGTTTCTGGGGCTTTACACACTAAATCTGATATTTGAAGGCTACTATGATGTCTCCAGCCATTTATTCTTCACATAACACCTCTAATTGCCATCTGCTCCACACCCTTCATCATCAGTTTGCCCTCTAGTGGGCATACCTCATTTTTCCAGGTTTGTGATAGAACTAGACAAAAGCAGTCCGGAAGAGGTCTGCGGAGTAGAATACCATGAGACCATCACCTCCTTTCATCAGTGCATTATACCTCATTTAATGCAACCCACAATAACAGTTAAAAAAAATGTAGGCACAATTGTCCTGTCCTTGGCAGGCCCTACCTGCCTGTTGTAAACAGGACAAGGAAAAGCTAATACTGAAATGAACAAAGTAGTCACTAACTATATCACCTCCTATTTGTATATAAGTTACTAGTGTGCTAATTACTGGTGACTCTACCTCATTATTAATGAAAACCTGTTAAGGTCTCTATCTGGCAACACTTTGTTAATTGGAATTAATTTTTATACTTATAAACAGCACTGTTTCCCAAGTCATTCTGACTTTGCCGTTTTATGTTGACCTTTCCCTCTATCTTTCAGTCTAATGAAAAAGACCAGCAAAACTTTATATAGGTACTTCATATAGTACTTAACAAGCACTAGCTACCACCCTGCTGCTTTTACTGTGTTTACTCATCTAATCCTCATGGCATCTCTTTGAGGGAAGTACTACTATCATACCCATTTTACAGCAGAGGAACCTGAAGCATGGCAGGTTAAGAAACTTGTCAAGGCACATGGTTAGCATGGTATAATAAATAGTTGGTCTGTGTTCTCAGTTCCTGGTACAGAGCCTCTAAAATCCTTGGAATTTCCTGAGTGATGGGAGTGTCTTCTGTACCCCATAAGTATCCCCTTTTGAGCACACCTGAGTTTATGCTAATGAGGGGACTTGGGTTGCAACTCCTTGATAGCTTCAAGATGGACCTGGTTCCCCAAAAGACCTAGTGATTAGAGGATTGGAACTTTCAGCATCACCCAGAAATGGAAATGGCTCCAGAAAGGGGAGAGGCTGGAGATTAAGGTGTGTAACACTGCTTGAATAACAATGTTCAGAGAGCTCTGGCTGGTGAGTGCGTAGAGGAGCTGGAAGGATGGTACCAGAGAGGGCATGGAAGCCCTGCCGCCCAAACTGTGCCCTAGATACTGCTTCTGTTTGGCTGTTCCTTGCAACTTGTGGCTGACATTTGAAGTTGGGGGGCAGTCCTGTGGGACTGAGCCTTTAATCTATAGGGTCTGAGCTAGCTCCGGGTAGTGTCAGAACTGAATTGAATTGTTGAATGTTGGTATCTGTAATCACAGAATTGGTAGTTGGTGTTGGAAAACACCCCAGTTGATAAATAATGGTGCTGGCATTTGAACCGAGCCTGGCTATAGAGTTCATGCTTTTAGTCTGTCTGCTTTACTGCCTACATATAACAGGTAGTACCAGCAACATCAATGAATTATAAATATTTAGAGCTGAAAGACCCATCACAAATATTTTAATTAGTTTGCTTTATTTTGAAGAAGAAACAGAAGCCCAAAGAAATCTCCTGTCTCTTTCTTCAGCACATTCTCCATTACATAACATCATGATTTCTTAACCAAAATCCAATTTCTTATCAAAGCACACTCTTAATCAACCAATATGCCCTTTAAGGTTTGCTGTTCAGGAATATATAGCATGAGGCTATTTTCACTCCATTTCCATCACTTTGTGGTCTCTAGCCACACTTTTATGTTTGCTAACGGCATTTTGGTGCAAATCCATCAAGTACACTTATTGGTACACATTCCATAAATTACACATGGGCGTGAATATTTTTCCTTCTATAAACCATCCTTCTGATGTTTTGAATAACTTATATAAACTGGGTGAACAGCCTCTCAGAATATAGATGAGAGTTTCATCTAATAAAAAAATAGCTTCCTATATAGAGAAGCCCCTGAAATAACCGGAAAAGAGATTTTATCACATCTAGTGCAGGTCACGATAAAAAAATGTGGTTCTGTCTCCTGTGAAGCTGTTGGCTGGACGAGGGCTCTGGGAACCAAAATTGCCTTCAGATGTCAATTCTTTTCTATAAAGTTATAAGATGGGTGTTTTGGATCAAGGCTGAGGGTTATTAGCTTAGTGCTTCCAAGCATCATGATAGGGGGCTTTTCTTAGAAATGGCTTTGTTGATACAGTTCTGGGAAAGCTGACATAACAAGATAGTTTCACACGAGGCTCTTGCCCTGTGTGCCATTAACCAGCTGCGTGACCTTGAGCAAGACTTTCTGGGATTTACTTTTCTTGTCTAAAAACTCAGGTGTTTCTAGAGCTAGAGGGGACCAAGAAGGTTGCCTAGCCCAAATCCTGCACATTATAGATGAGAGTGTCTTGGGTGTGGTTTCCCTGCAAGCAGAGCCTGCTGGGAGGACTTTGCTGCAGTTAAGTCACTGGACAGGTGACTTGGAAGCAGAAGGGCAGAGTGGGCGAAGTCGAAGGGGAGGAGCCAGTACAAGAGTGCCTTTATGATGGTCATTGCTTTCCACTCCGGGGGGCCTGATGAGGAGCTGCATAGAAAGCTCACAGGTGTGTACTGCCCAAGGTGGGGGCGGGGCATTCATCACACACTCCTGCCCACTTTGGTGGAGGGGTACCTGTGGGGGCACTGGCTCCCCCACCATAGGTGAGAGGCTAAGGGGGCTGTGAGAAAGCCCTGGGCAGGGAAGCAGAGTGGTGCAGGGCATGTGCCTGAGGAGGATCCTGGTGCAATGGACAGAATCGTCCCTGGAATGTGGGGGGCAGAGGGGAGCAATTTAACAGAGCCCTGCAAGGCCAGACAAGCGCTGAGCACTTATGATTTGACCTGTGCTTTTTTCTTCAGCATACTTTTTGTGTGTGTGTGTGTGTTCTCCAACTAGGCACTGAGCTGATTAAAGCAGGTACCAAGTCTCAGACACTCTGACAATCTCAAGCTTCCAACACAAGGCCTTGCCAAGAGCAAGTCCTCAGAAAATACCTCCCCATTTTTTTCTGGGGGAAACAAGAAAGAAGCCATGGCCAGAGTGAAACGGCAACCGTAGAGACTTCTTTCTGATTCGTTAGCACCCAGACGTAAGAGCGCTGAGCAAGGCTGAAATGAGGTAAGGCCAGGGTGAGAGACACAGGCTCAGAGTAGACCTGCAATGGCCAGCAGCAGGCTGGAGCTGGCCGTCAGGAGGCAGAGACCCCTAACAGTGAAGAGGCCGCATATGACCTGAAAGCCGCAGGCAGCTGGGCCAGGAGACAGTCACCAGAGGTAGGGATCGCCACAGTTCCCAGTTCTGAGCAGGAAGTGTCTTGTAGCTCCAGTAGCCACAGGCGTTGGCAAAGAGCAGGTACAGGGCTCCCGAAGGCAGTGTGATGTGTTTGCACTCTCTCCCCCTGCTGGGGAAGCTAGGATTTTCAGATTCTCATCACGACCGCACACCCACAGCACATGTCTGCTCTTGCTGCGCCTCTGGGTGCAGAAACCTAGAGTTCCAGGGCTTTCAGGTGAGAGACCACCCAGAGCTGGCAGCAGGTTAGGTTGGTGTGGAGAGCGTGGGGTAAAGTGAAAGGCAATTTGCCCCTGTGTGTCTCTGGTCACCGAGTAAAGGCCTCTCCTTTGATGGCAGGTTTCCCTCTGCGTCTCTGCAGAGGTTCAATGGATTTGGGGCTGATCAAGGAAAAATGAGATGGCCACAGGTGGCAGGAGCTCACATGAGCTCCAACTGGAGATGCTTTCCAGGGTTGCACGAGAGGTTAGTCCTGTGCAGCCTGAGACCTTTCAGAGGCTTACTGGAGACAAAGGGCCTCTGGCAGGGGAGGAGGACAGGGGACCTCCTGGGGGAGGTGATGTTGCTCAACAGCATGGCAGGAAGTCTCTGGGTTAGAGAACTTAGCCTTATCACTGCAAGGCCCCAGCTTATTGATAGGTAACAGCTGTTGGGTGAGGTGTCCTAAGGTGTGGAGAGCTGGCAGCCTCTAAATGGCTAAACATTGGCATGTTTGACTATTTTAAAAATAACTGGATTTCAACAGTTTGTCAGCTGCACAGAACTGACAGTCACCGCTTCCTTAACAGACACCTGTCCTTCCACACACACACATTTCCTGCTGTTACACCTTCCTCAGCATTGCTCCAGGGTGTCCTGTGCCTGCTCCCACCTGCCCTGTGGAATTCCAGCCTTGCCTTACTGAGAGCTTTCCTCAAATGTCACCTCACCATCTGCACTTTTCCCAGACTCCTGAAGGGGCCCTGCCGCCCTGCTCACTCCCAGCCCTTTGTGTGTCTTTTCTATCACACACAGCAATTGAGCTGTGATCTGGCCTGTGTTGGCTGCTAGACCTTGAACTATTTGAGGGAAAGAGCCTGCTATGAACAGGGTTGTGTCCCTCAAATTGTTAAAATATGTTAAATCCTTAACCCCCAATGTGACTATTTGGAGGTAGGGCCTTTATGAGGTAATTAGGTTTAATGAGGCCGTAAGGGTGGCACCCTAAGTGGATAGGGCTGTTATGCTTATAAGAAGAGGAAGGAACACCACAGACTGCTCTCTGCATACACAGAGAAGCAGCCATGTGAGGATGCAGTGAGAAGGTAATGATTGTCAAGCTAAAAAGGGAGGCCTCACCAGAAACCAACTGGTTCATTAGCACCTGGATCTCAGACTTGCAGCCTCCAGACTGTGAGAAAATGTCACCTGTTTAAGGCCCCAGCCTGTGGTCTCTTGTTACGGCAACCCAAGCCGACTAAGACAGAGCCCCATCTTATCCCCCTTACAATCTCTCACAGTACCTAGAACCGTGCTTGGCACATAGGAATCCCTCAACAAATGCTGAATTGAATTGTACTGCCCCAGAGAAGGACAGAGGCACCAGTGGTGCTGGGGGCACCCAGGGTCTAGATCTCTGACAAGCTCGGAGGCCAGCCCTCCTCCATGTACACTGCAGAAGACAGACCAGCCCACCAACCTCATCTATAACTGCAAAATCCAGAGAGCTCCAAAACCAGAAATATTGATGCTAAACCTTATTTAGCAGCAAAATCTGACCTAAACAAACATTAAAACTCCTTAAAATTATCTCCCTAGGTATTATTATAGAAAGATTATGTTTTTAATTACTGGGCACCGCCCCAGCTCTCCCTGAGGGTATTATCACATCTTTGGCTTAAGCATCTACTGTATTTCTTTTTTTTAATTTATTTTAATTTATTTTTTATTTTTTTATTAAGGTATCATTGATACACACTCTTATGAAGGTTTCACAAGAAAAACAATGTGATTATTACATTCACCCTTATTATCGAGTCCCCCCCACACCCAATTACAGTCACTGTCCATCAGTGTAGTGAGATGCCACAGAGTCCCTATTTGTCTTCTCTGAGCTACACTGTCTTCCCCACGACCCCCACACACCATGTGCAGCAATCATGATCCCCTTCTCCCTCCCTCCTCACCCGCCCTCCCCCACCCCTCCCCTTTGGTAACTGTTAGTCCCTTCCTGGAGTCTGTGAGTCTGCTGCTATTTTGTTCCTTCAGTTTTGCTTCCTTGCTAAAATCCACAAATGAGGGAAATCATTTGGTATTTGTCTTTCTCTGCCTGGCTTATTTCACTGGGTATAATACCCTCTAGCTCCATCATGTCGTTGCAAATGGTAGGATTTGTTTCTTTCTTGTGGCTGAATAGTATTCCATTGTGTATATGTACCACATCTTCTTTATCCATTCATCTACTGATGGACACTTAGGTTGCTTCCATATCTTGGCTATTGTAAATAGTGCTGCAATAAACATAGGGGTGCATCTGTCTTTTTGAATCTGAGAAGTTGTTTTCTTTGGGTAAATTCCTAGGAGTGGAATTCCTGGGTCAAAACTAAAATTTCTATTTTTAGTTTTTTGAGGAACCTCCATATTGCTTTCCACAATCGTTGAACTATTTTACATTCCCACCAGCAGTGTAGGAGGGTTCCCCTTTCTCCGCATCCTCGCCAGCATTTGTTGCTGCTTGTCTTTTCTCTGTTGGCCATCCTAACTGATCTGAGGTGATATCTCATTGTGGCTTTAATTTGCATTTCCCTGATAATTAGCAATGTGTAGCATCTTTTCACATGCCTGTTGGCCATCTGAACTTCTTTGGAGAAGTGTTTATTCATATCCTCCGCCCATTTTTTAATAGGGTTATTTGCTTTTTGGGTGTTGACACATGTGAGTTCTTTACATATTTTGGATGTTAACCCCTTATTGGATATGTCATTTACAAATATATTTCCCCATACTGTAGGATGCCTTTTTGTTCTGCTGATGGTGTCCTTTGCTGTACAGAAGCTTTTTAGCATGATTTAGTCCCATTTGTTCATTTTTGCTTTTCTTTCCCTTGCCTGAGGAGATGTTTTCAGGAAAAAGTTGCTAATGTTTATATTCAAGAGATTTTTGCCTATGTTTTCTTCTAAGAGTTTTATGGTTTCATGACTTACATTCAGGTCTTTGATCCATTTTGAGTTTATTTTTGTGTATGGGGTTAGACAATAATCTAGTTTCATTCTTCTGCATTTAGCTGTCCAGTTTTGCCAACACCAGCTGCTGAAGAGGCTGTCATTTCCCCATTGTATATCCATGGCTCCTTTATTTTGTATTAATTGACCACGTATGCTTGGGTTTATATCTGGGCTCTCTAGTCTGTTCCATTGGTACCAAATTGTCTTGATTACTGTGGCTTTATAATAGAGCTTGAAGTTGGGGAGCATAATCCACCCCACTTTATTCTTCCTTGTCAGGATTGCTTTGGCTATTCGGTGTCTTTTGTGGTTCCACATGAATTTTATAACTTTTTGTTCCAGTTCACTGAAGAATGCTGCCAGTATTTTGATAGGGATTGCACTGAATCTGTAGATTGCTTTAGGCAGGATGTCCATTTTTACAACTTTAATTCTTCCTACCCAAGAGCATGGGATGAATTTCCATTTATTAGTGTCCTCTTTAATTTCTTTCATGAGTGCCTTGTAGTTTTCAGAGTATAGGTCTTTTACTTCCTTTGTTAGGTTTATTCCTAGGAATTTACTCTTTTTGATGCAGTTGTGAATGGAATTGTTTTCCTGATTTCTCTTTTTGCTAGTTCATCTTTAGTGTATAGGAATGCAACAGATTTTATTAATTTTGTATCCTGCAACTTTGCTGAATTCAGATATTAGATCTACTAGTTCCAGAGTCGATTCTTTAGGGTTTTTTATGTACAATATCATGTCATCTGCAAACAAGGACAGTTTAACTTCTTCCTTGCTGATCTGGATGCCTTTTATTTTTTGTGTTGTCTGATTGCCGTGGCAGGACCTCCAGTATTATGTCGAAGAAAACCGGGGAGAGTGGGCTTCCTTGTCTTGTTCCTGATCTTAGAGGAAAAGCTTTCAGCTTCTCACTGTTAAGTATGATGTTGGCTGTGGGTTTGTCATATATGGCCTTTATTGGGTGGAGGTACTTTCCCTGTATACCCATTTTGTTGAGAGTTTTTATCATGAATGGATGTTGAATTTTGTCAAGTGCTTTTTCAGCATCTATGGAGATGATCATGTGGTTTTTGTTCTTCTTTTTGGTGATGTGGTGGATGATGTCGATGTATTTTCAAATGTTGTACCATTCTTGCATCCCTGGAATAAATCCTACTTGATCATGATGGATGATCTTTTTGATGTATTTTTGAATTTGGTTTGCTAATATTTTATAAAGTATTTTTGCATCTATGTTCATGAGGGATATTGGTCTGTAATTTTCTTTTTTTGTGGTGTCTTTGCCTGTTTTTGGTATTAGAGTGATGCTGGCCTCGTAGAATGAGTTTGGGAGTACTCACTCCTCTTCTACTTTTTGGAAAACTTTAAGGAGGATGGGTATAGGTCTTTACTAAATGTATGATAAAATTCAGCAGTGAAACCATCCCATCCAGGGGTGTTGTTCTTAGGTAATTTTTTTATTACCATTTCAATTTCATTGCTGGTAAATCGTCTATTCAGATTTTCTGTTTCATACTGGGTCAGCCTTGGAAGGTTGTATTTTTCTAGAAAGCTGTCCATTTCTTCTAGTTAATCCAATTTGTTAGCACATAATTTTTCATAGTATTCTCTCATAATTCTTTGTATTTCTGTGGTGTCTGTAGTGATTTTTCCTTTCTCATTTCTGATTCTGTTTATGTGTGTAAACTCTCTTTTTTTCTTGATAAGTCTGGCTAGGGGTTTATCTATTTTGTTTATTCTCTCGAAGAACCAGTTCTTGCTTTCATTGATTCTTTCTATTGTTTTATTCTTCTCGATTTTATTTATTTATGCTCTGATCTTTATTATGTCTCTCCTTCTACTGCCTTTGGGACTCATTTTTTCTTCTTTTTCTAGTTTTGTTAATTGTGAGTTTAGACTGTTCATATGGGATTGTTCTTCTTTCCTGAGGTAGGCCTGTTATTGCAATATACTTCCCTCTTAGCACAGCCTTCGCTGTCTCCCTCAGAATTTGCATTGTCGAATTATTATTGTCATTTGTCTCCATATACTGTTTGATCTCTGTTTATTTGGTTATTGATCCATTGGTTATTTAGGAGAATGTTATTAAGCCTCCATGTGTTTTGGGGCTCTTTCATTTTCTTTGTGTAATTTATTTCTAGTTTCATACCTTTGTAGTCTGAGAAGCTGGTTTGTACAATTTCAATCCTTTTGAATTTACTGAGACTCTTTTTGTGGCCTAGTATATGATCTATTCTTGAAAATGTTGCATGTGCACTTGAGAAGAATGTATATCCTGTTGCTTTTGGATGGAGTGTTCCGTAGATGTCTGTTAGGTCCATCTGTTCTAATATGTTGTTCAGTGCCTCTGTCTCCTTACTTATTTTCTGTCTGGTTGATCTGTCCTTTGGAGTGAGTGGTGTGTTGAAGTCTCCTAAAATGAATTCATTGCATTCTATTTCCCCCTTTAATTCTGTTAGTATTTGTTTCACATATGTAGGTGATCCTGTGGTTGGGTGCATATATATTTATAATAGTTATATCCTCTTGTTGGACTGACCCCTTTATCATTATATAATGTCCTTCTTTGTCTCTTGTGACTTTCTTTGTTTTGAAGTCCATTTTGTCTGATACAAGTACTGCAACTCCTGCTTTTCTCTCCCTATTAGTTGCATAAAATATCTTTTTCCATCCCTTTACTTTCAGTCTGTGTATGTCTTTGGGTTTGAAGTGAATATCTTGTAGGCAGCATATAGATGGGTCTTGTTTTTTTATCCATTCAGTGACTCTATGTCTTTTGATTGGTGCATTCAGACCATTTGCATTTAGGATGGTTATCAATAGGTATGTACTTATTGCCATTGCAGGCTTTAGATTCATGGTTACCAAAGGTTCAAGGGTAATTCCCCTACTATCTTATAGTCTTATTTAACTCACTTAGTATGCTATTACAAACACAACCTAAAAGTTCTTTTTTTCCCTCCTTTTTCTTCCTCCTCCATTCTTTATATATTAGGTATCATATTCTGTACTCTTTGTCTATCTCTTGATTGACTTTGGGGGTAGTTGATTTGATTTTGCATCTGCTTAGTAATTAATTGTTTTACTTTCTTTACTGTGGTTTTATTTCCTCTGGTGACAGCTATTTAGCATTAGGAACACTTCCATCTGTAGCAGTCCCTCCAAAATACACTGTAGAGGTGGTTTGTGGGAGGTAAATTCTCTGTTTTTGCTTATCTTAAAATTGTTTAATCCCTCCTTCAAGTTTAAATGATAATCTTGCTGGGTTTAGTATTCTTGGTTCGAAGCCCTTCTGCTTCATTGCATTAAATATATCATGCCACTCCCTTCTGGCCTGTAAGGTTTCTGCTGAGAAGTCTGATGACAGCTTGATGGGTTTTCCTTTGTATGCGATCTTTTTTTCTCTCTGTAGCTGCTTTTAAAAGTCTGTCCTTCAAGTAGTGACTCTACCACATTTTGCTAAGCTGATGGACAGTAACCGTAATGTGGTTGTTAGGGGGGACCTGATATAGGGGAGAGCATAGTAAACATAGTATTCTTCAGGTAAGTGTAGATTAAAAATTTAAAAAAAAAAAAAAGAAAGAAAGAAAGAAAAGGGGGATTACTCCTTAACAGGATAAAACTATTGGTAAATCAAAGATCAACGCATGCTTTAAATATCCTTAATGTTGATCACTTAAAGGGTGTCAGATGATCAGCTATGGAGGTACTCTTTTCTGATAATATTCCTTTCTCTTAATTAAAAAAAAAAAAAAAAAAAGCAGTTACTGTGTGCTGACCTCCAATGAGTTCTGCACAGTGGTATAGAGGGCATGTCAAAGTGTGGGCAAAGGGTCTGTTTGTTTCTACGCAGAAGATCAAGGCCTAGCTTGGATACCCAGAAAATGAACTAAGATACGATATGAGGAGGAGCTTCCAGCATCAGCACTCTCTGGAGGACTCGTGCCGGGGGATGATCATCAAAAAGCCTCCACAGGGATCCGGACGATGCTGCGGTTGTGGCTGCATCCAGCCCACCGTCTCCTGGACTTGCCATAAGAAGGAGGAGGGAGATGTCTAGGCTGGCATGTGCATACAGTGAGACAACGAATTTGACTGGATCTGTACTGTTGGAACTCAACCAGGAGTTGGGAGGGGTGCAAGTTGTAGCACCCCAAAATCTCATGACTATAGACTATCTATGGTTAAAAGAACATATGGGATGTGAACAGATCCCAGAAATGGGCTGCTTTAATTTGTCTGATGGTTCAAGTACAGTTGGAAAATATCCATCATATCATAGATAAATTTTCACAAATGCCTAGGGTGCCTAAATGGTTTTCTTGGCTTCACTGGAGATGGCTGGTAATTATAGATTTGCTTTGTTTATGTCACCGTATTCCTATTATGTTAATATGTGTGTGCAAATTAGTTAGTAGTTTAAAACCTATACATACTTAAGGTACTATACAAGAAGATATGTCAAAGAAATAATCAATCCTCCCAAGTTTCCTTCATATGCTACATCTATAGCTTTTCTTCTTCCTTCCTAATTACAAACCTTAAATAGAATTCGTGCCTCATATCGAATTTACCGAGTATCATAATTCCTCCAGGTGGTAAAGATACCTCGAGACAAGTGCTGGGCATAGAAGCCACAGGGCATAAATCTGCAAAGAAGTAAAAAGCTAACCTTTGCAAACAATATGGCTTCTCTCTCACTTACCAACTTTACATTTCCCTGTATGGCCCCGGAAGATGACTGGTTAGCCAGAGACGGGTAAGATTCCTCAAGGGAGGAACAACCTAAGACAGGCACAGTCGCAGGGGGGCCATCAGGTGAGAATTTGGGGATCAACAGAGGTGAGGCTCAGAACCTCACCCCCCCTGCTTTGAGAGAAATCTTCTGCATCCGTGGATGTCTTGCTGCCCTTGTCTAGCCTGGATTAATACTTAGTCCATAGGCACACACCTGATCATCTGATCATCTACATTTGCCTTCTTACAGCACTAAACTATGTTTTCTACCTTTATCTTGCATCTACCTACCACTTCAGCATTTTATTAAAAATAAAAATAATAATAATAATAGGAGAAATGTGGGATCAACATATAAATCAAGTACAAAAATCAAATGAATATTCATATTTGACCTGATGGTTTATAGGTCATATTGCATGATCAAAACCGAAAGTTTCTGTGATGAATGCCCTTGTACTGTTCACCATGTAAGAATTTATTCACTCTGTAAGAATTCGTTCACCATGTAAGAACTTGTTCGTTATGCTTCAGAAGATTGGAGACTGACGAGAATTAGGCTTGAGATGGATTAATGATTGTACATTGAGCATTGACCCCCCTATACTGAATTTTATTGTTGTTAACAACCATTTGATCAATAAATATGAGAGATGCCCTCTCAAAAAAAAAAAAAAAAAAAAAAAGTCTGTCCTTATCCTTAATCTTTGCCATTTTAATTATTAAATGTCTTGATGTTGTCTTCCTTGGGTCCCTTGTGTTTGGAGATCTGTGTACCTCCATGGCCTGAGAAACTATCTCCTTCCCCAGATTGGGGAAGTTTTCAGCAATTACCTCCACAAAGACACATTCTATCCCTTTTTCTCCCTCTTCTTTTCCGGTACCCCTATAATGCAAATATTGTTTGGATTGATCACAGAGTTCTCTGAATATTCTTTCATTCCTAGAGATCCTTTTTTCTCTCTGTACCTCTGCTTCTTTGTATTCCTCTTTTCTAATTTCTATTCCATTTACTGTCTCTTCTACTACATCTAATCTGCTTTTAAACCCCTCCATTGTATGTTTCATTTCAGATATGGAATTCCTTAACAACTGAATCTCCATCTTAAATTTGTCCCTGAGTTCTTGAATATTTTTCTGTACCTCTGTGAGCATGTTTATGATTTTTATTTTGAACTCTCCCTTTCAGGAAGATTGGTGAGTTCAGTTTCACTTGGTCCTTTTTCTTTTGTTTGTGAGATTTTGGTTTGAACCAGGCTCCTTTGACTTCATATTTGTATGTGGCGTCCTCTAGTGCCCAGAAGCTCTAGTCTCTGGAGTTGCTCAGCCCCTGGAGTGATGTCAGGAGTCACAGGGGAGCAGTGCTGGTGCCGTTTTGTGAGGTCTGCTCTGTTCCCCAGGTGTATGCAGTCTGGTGCAGCCTTCTTTCCTGTTGCTTTTTTAGGATTAGTTGTATTAACTATATTTTCATACTATATGTAGTTTTTGGTGCAGTTCTCTGTCTCACTTTTCATGCGGCCATCTTTAATTCTACCTTTCTAAAATCCAAAAAAATTCAGAA
The DNA here is from genome assembly GCF_040802235.1 of Manis javanica. Lineage (NCBI taxonomy): Eukaryota > Metazoa > Chordata > Mammalia > Pholidota > Manidae > Manis > Manis javanica. The sequence continues at coordinate 103,822,747 of NC_133164.1, read as the reverse complement.
TTCCAAGACATATCTGGTTCCAAGGGGTTTGGATAAAGCATTGTGGACTGTGCCACATAAGGGGTTAATACCAACCCCACAACTATCAAACTTGAGGCAGACCTTTGGAAACATGAATTCGCTTGTAAGTAGATAAACTGCAATTGCTATCTGAACAGAATGAGAAATAATCCTAAACTGGGGAGATGCATGATTGAAATTAAAACATGTTTATTGATATACACACTACAGACCTCAGTATTGTCTTGAGCAGTTTATTTCATCAGTCTATAAACTGTTGAGAACAGTTTTTAAAGCTGTAATAAAAAAGTACAATATTACCTTGGAAAATAGCAGCAGTATACTTTAAAGTCAAATTGGCTCCTTATAAACTGTGTTTAACAACTGGAGAAATCAATGAAAAATGCAATCATAAGAAGACTTACAATTATTCATTATGACTAACAGTGTTACTACTATAAATAATATGAGCAGAATTGGTTGAGTTTACAAAGTATAGTATGTTTTTAGCAGAACATCTCAAGGTCTTTAGTAACTAGAGCTCTCTTGGCTATGTTAACCCTCTGCTAGACCCTACCAAGCAGACAAAATCAGACTGACACAACTTCTTTGAGCAGTTTACAGTCTGGTCAAAGATCAAGACCCAGAGACAAGAAATAATTGTGAACAATATGATGCAATATAAAATCAAGTGCTGTGTTAAATATAACCAAGTTGTGCAGAACCAATTTACTATTGAGCCTTCTTTAAAGGCTCCAAAATTTCTACATAGCTATTGCTGAAAGGAGGCACATGACTGGAAGACAGGTGTAAAGAGCATGTCATGAAGGTGTATTGAAATAGCAGAACACAGTTTTTGTTTAGGTCTTAGGTTTATTTGGAGTAGCTTGGAGAAGGAGCTAGGTGACTAGGAGTGGGGCAGGGCTATTCAGGTCATTCTTTGGAGCCACAACCCTGCTGCTCAGAGTTTTTGGAAAAGGGAGAATTTATTATGGCTGCAGCTACCAATGAAGGGTTCTGGGGGCAAAGGTGGCACTTGAGCCAGACTTCAGACAGTCTCGAGAAGGAGAGTGAGTTTGTTGGGGGCAGGTTGTAGAGAGAAGTGGACTCAATTGGAAAAATCTATCTTGGGAGCAGGAGGTGAGAACATTCTGGGACAGACCCAGAAATCCCATTTTCCCAATGAGAAAAAGGAAAATCTCCTAAGCCCCACCAGGTTTCAAGAGAAATTGCCTGCCGGATTTCAGTAACTGAAATCCCATTTCAGGCATGCTTCGTGAGCAGACACCTTATCTCCTTTCTCACGAAGAGCACAGTTGTGATCCTTTGGTCAATGCTACTGGGTGGAATCATTTGGACTATTATCTCCAGGAAGAGGAAGGGGCACATCTGGTGACAGGCAATGGGGTACCTGCAAACCCTAGTAGCTCTGAGAGTTGGGGCCTGGGTGCTTGGCTGACTTCCCAGGCCAGTTGAGAGGTTGAAGAACTGAGGGTAGCAGAGGACAACCCAACTTTGACTGTTGGGTAATTGGGTAATTAAATGAGATGACACAGGCACAGGGGTAGCACTTAACAAATTCTGAGTGCTATAACTCAACATCAGAAATGTTAGACCATAATCGTCTCCTTCCAGTGAAACCAGGTAACTTCCCAGAAGTGCTCAGTTTCTATTCCTAGTCAAGTTAGTTCTACTCTAGAACTACCTGGCTTTCTTTCTCAAGGAGCTAACATCTTTCTAACAAGTTACTGTTCCTTAACAATACAGTTCATATATGTTTGGTAATTTTCCAAACATGTCTAGTTTAATTGGTCCTCACCATAGCCATCACTTGACAAGGATTTCTTGTCAACATCCATCCAACAGTACAATGTGTAAAGTGCACAATGCGATTAATTTTCACATTTGGCCCCTTCTACCCCAGATAAAGATTAGAATTTTTCCAGCATCCTGGAGTTTACTCATGCCCTGACCAGTCAATGCCCCTCAGAAGTAACCACTATTCTGACTTCTACCATCACCTATTAGTTTTGCCTGATCTTGAACTTCATCCACATGGAATCTCATACAAAATATAGTCTTCTGTGTCTGGTTTCTTTCACTCAGCAATGTCTGTATGATCCATCCATGTGGCTGCATGTATCTAGTTTATCCTCATTATTGCTGGGTGGTATTTCATATACCAGAATTTAGTAATCCATTCTCTTTAGGCAGGGATTATTAAACAAAATGTACAAATGAAGAAATCCAGGGCCATAGCTCTTTTTCTAAAGGACTAACTGCAGTCTTGATGCAGCCTGGGGAAGCAGCCAGGGTCTGGTACCTGATGGGGGGAGAGAAGCTGGAGGCAGCTTAGAGTGATTTGTGGAAAACTGGGGCAGAGAAAATGGACCCAGAGAAGGATTTAGGGCAATTACACAAAACAACCAATCATTTCATCGTAAATGCTTTAAATCAAATTCCAAGTCTGGGGGCAAGAACTGGAGAAATTTATGTGCAGCAGAAAGGCAAAGGAGGAAATCACTCAGGTTGAATGTGCTTTCTCAACAATGTTTGCTAAATACAGGCATCTGCACTGTCAAGAAGAGAGGAGGTGCTTCCATTACTTAGCAAATTGCATTGCATGCAAGAGGAGTCATATAAGCCACTCAGGTTACAATGGTAAAAGGTACAAAAATCAAATTTTATCTCTGGCAGTTCCTGTGTCTGCTTTCATAACCCCCCTTCCCTCCATGCCTCTGCCCTGCCACCTGCTCCAAACTTATGATGTTTGTCTCGCCTTCCAGCTCAGCACCCAGTGGACAGGATTTGACTCCATATCCCCCACCCCCATCTCTCATGCCTTTTGTATAAGAAGGTCACATAGCTGCCCACTCTTCCCCACCCACGACCAGTTCTTTTATCTCTCTTCTCCAACTCCACACTCACCTGTTCTCAGTCCCATGTGTGTAGTACCCTACCCTTCCCAGAAACAGTTCTGTCAAACTAATCTCCAAGACTGCTAGGACCCAGGTTTGAATCAATATCTCCATGGACAAACCTCTTTAGGGCTTCATGCCATCAGGAGACTCCTTCAGATGGACTTTCATGTGGCTTCCAGTCTTTCGTTGTTTAAAACCATGCTGCTGTGAATAAACTCATGAGAATATCCAGAAAGCCAATTCCTAAAATGGAATTCCTGGGTGGAAGGGAATGTGCATTTTGATTTCTGGTTATTGCCAAGTAGCCCACAATAGCCCCATCCATGCTACAGAGTAACTTTGGAAGAGAAAAAAGTGCTGTTTGATGGCTCCAGGCTCAATTATAGGAGGATGAACCTGACCTTGTCAGGTTTCTTCAACTTTTTTGTGTGTGTTTCAAGCCATATTTACAATATCAGGATATTTGTTGCCACCGTCAGAGGTGATTACTGCAGCAGCCCAGTGCTTCGGGTGTCTGTAAGGGCACCAAGCTAGCATCCTCTGTCCTGGATCTTCCACGTGTGTGTAGAGTGTTTGATTGTCCTATCTACATTCTCAGCCTAAAATGTGCCAGCAAACATGTTGCTCCATTTGTTACCTCTCAATCAAAGCAAATGGCTTCCTGTTCACAGAAGTGTGTATCTTCAGCCATAACAAAAATAAATTTTAAACTGTAATCATGATCTGGTGGTCCACTGGTAACAGTTCACAGTGCTACCTGTATGCTAAGGGATCTAACTGACCCCTAAACCAGATGTCCCAGCGGGTGGCAGGAAGTCTGAGAAGGTCCCAGCAGTAGGTCCCAGAAACCCTGACAGGTGGGTAAACACAGCATTGGGATTCTGAAAGCAAGATACAGGCAGGTTCAGGCATCCAGGAGGAAATGCTGCAAAAACTGGGCCAAAGTCATGAGTGCTGGGCTTAAAGATGGGGGCACAGATCCAGGGAAAATTACGGGGGATAAGGCCGAGTCTTGTCCCTGTGACATAGGAAACCAGATAAAGATGAGGACACTAGAACAAGCAGGATTCAGTTCCTGTTACCAAACTGTGTCAGAGGCTTGGTTGTAAGGAATAAAGCAGACACCTAATTACTAGAATTGGAATGTAGTTCAAGGGAAGATGAACATCAACACTGCTGGACAACTTACTGACTTTGGGCATCAAACCGGTTGCAACTCCAGGGGTGAAGAGTGTGGAGCCAGAAGCTGCACAGTTACTTCCCCTCCTCTTGTGGAATAAGTCAAGGACCAGCTTGAGCAAGAAAGACAAAACACTTGAGTCAAAGACAACTTTGTATATGAGAAATTTACAGACTAATTTATGGAGCAACATATATCGAAACAGAAGTAGGCCATAAACTTTTAGCTAGAGCATAAAAATGAAATCCTAAATGATATGCCTCCTCACACTTCAAAGCTGCCAAATCTGAGAATGCAAATATTATGGGAGGTGTGGCTGCTGAGGGACGGCTGCCTCCCGCTGCCCCCTGCCCCACGTGGGCTTGCACGGGACAAGCCATCCCTCGTTGGCCCAGCTGTTCCCCACCTGCTTGGGGGCTCCTTGGGGCAGGGGCCTTGCCTTGTCATGCTTTTATCTTTAGTGTTTAGTGAATGCCTGGCTCTGTAAATGCTTGTTGAACAAATGAGTGAAGAAAGGAAGAAAGACTTGGTTTAGTGTGAATGATAGCACCTCCAGCTCCATGTCTTTGTTTTGGTGGGACAGAACTGCCACTGGACAAGGACATCCTGAGAGGTCACCTGTTATGGGTTGAATTATCTCCCTCCAAAAAGATATGTTGAAGTCCTAATCTCCAGTACCTCAGAATGTGACCTGATTTGGAAACAGGTTCATTGCAATGAGTATTTGGAGTTAGGAAGCGTGTAGAGGAGGGGTCGGAGGTCAAAAGGAGAAGGAGGGAGGGTTCACACCTGGTGAGTCCTCAGAGTACCAGGAGAATGGATGGTTAAACACAGGCGAGAACAAGAGAGCAATACGACTCAGAAGCAAAGGCATTAAAATGAAAATGTTCATATCTGATGACTTTATTCAGGCATTTTCCCTTTAAGATGTTCATATTTTAATAATAGATATCTAGAAACACAAATCACCTTTGAAAAAGGATGGACAGTCCAGAGCCACAGGTTTACATCTCTTTATTAGCTCAAAGGGAGTGGTAAACATTGTCTTCTGCATGCCTGGGGAGTTTAAATGTAGCTAATTTGAATTACACAAAGTTTGAATATTCTAGGTATTTTCTGCACTCTTGACATGAGTGTGACTTGTCTGCATTCTGTAAATAGCTCTTTAAATTGGTAAAATTGGAGAGCTAGAGGCTTCCTTATAGTATTCTGTCTGGATTTGTCACTGTGGGTCCTTTCAGCCTTTGGACCCCCAGCCGTGGAGGGTGGCTCGGAACCTCTACAGTAGAAGGAACCTCTCCTGCCTGCTCTTTCTGTCTATGCCCACCACTGTCTATGCCAGTCCCCAGGCAGCAGGTCGTTGCAGCATTGACTGAGCTTCTACTATGAGAGGGACGCCCTTCTGAGGCCTGGGAGTTGGGCAGTGGACAAGACAGACAAGGCTTCTGCTTTCATGGAGCTTCTATCAATTGGGAGAAAGGGATAGATGGAAACAACAAAAACATGAATGAGGCTATTGCAGAGTGTGAAGCAGATAACATGGAAAGAGAAATGGGAGAGTGCAATTATAGATGGGTGGTGAGGGAAGGCCTTTCTTTGAGGTTAGAAAATGAGAAGCAACAAGCCTTGTTGGGTCAGGACCAGGACCAGGCTGAAGTGAGTCAGGCAACTAGCCTTGGGTGAGAAACCTACAGACATCAAAGAACTCAGTAATCAAGATAAACAATATTTGTAAAAATCAGAAATTCATTCTAAAAATCCACAAGGAATGAAATATCAAAATGCTTGACCATTTTAGAGCCTGAGGTCAAAGGAAAAATATGTATCCCTATGTGCATGTTTTCATGTATTTGTTTAATGATTAAGCTTTTTCCAGAAGTAGATTTTGAAAATATTACTGATGAGTTTTCCACATTGAAGCCAAAGAACTAAAATGATAATAAATTCTGTTTGGGGGATTATACTGTAAAGGGTTAACTCAGCAGGACTGGGTGTTCAAACCCTTCATGTTCCATAGAAAGGATTGGTCCTTGATCAGCTCTTGGAAGATAACCTCTGAGTCCTTGGACTCCTGCCTAAGGGTGTCTTTTGTGTACCTGGTGCCCTGGGCCATACCGCATAGTTTATACACAGTGTGATTTATGGTGAATTCTTATTTTTGTTTATCTGGAGCCCTGGGCCATGCTGAACCAGTTTCACCTTGGGGGTACAGGGAATAGAGACTGACAGTTAAGGTCAATCAGTGGGGATTCCATGCCTATGTGAATCACCCGCAATAGAAACCCTGGAGGCTTGGGTGAGCTGCCTTGCTTGGTAATACTTTGTACATGTCACACATCGTTGTTGGGAGAAGTAAGTACCATCCCTGTGACTCCACTGGGTAAGGACAACTGACAGCTTGTGCCTAGTCTCTCCTGGGCACCACTGTATGCACCTTTTTCCTTTGCTGATTTTAGATTGTATCCTTTCATTGTAATAAGCCAAATCCATGAATGTAACAGTTTTACTGAGTCCTTCTAACAAATCATCAAACCTGAAGGTGGTCTTGGGGGGCCCCCAATACGAATATAAACTTCAATTAATGTGAGTTTGAATAGACTTACTTTACAATTTTTCAATACTTTTCAACTCTTTTAATGTCCTGGGGAAAAATTAGCCTGTAAAAAATATATGAAAGCATGAATACAGGGGCAAAAATTTTTGCTTTTGTCTCAAGCTCATGGCACTGTTGAATCCTGTCTTTATTCAAACTTTAGAAATTTTGTTCACCATGGACTTCTTGCATCAATTCTTTATACTATTGCATTAAAATATTGTCTTGATTACCAAGATACTTGATACCCCCTTACATTTTAGGCCTTAGGGGAATACCTCATGTCAGCATGTTCAAATGCATGGAACTGAGAACAAGTTCAGTGCATTTTGGGAGCAGAAAGAAGGTTTGTGGCTGAAGAACATAGTCAGAGAGGAGAAGGGAAAAATGAGGAAAGGGTCAGGTGTATGGTGAGGGATAGTAATAAGAAAATAAGAATTACGGTGATTGCTTTATAGTAGATGCAAGTGTGGGATTATGATATTGTACACCTGAAACTAATATAAAGTTATATGCCAACTTTGAGCTCCAAGGCCTGAGGTGGTCTCTTATGAATGTAAGAATAGAAATAGGTTAGCATAAGCATAGCCATCTTAAAGGCCTAGAAGCCATTTTCTGAGTATGTGACTTAGAAAGAAAAATTGGAACTGGGTAAGGCCTTGAAAAACAAGTTAATCATGAGCACCGGGTGGTGGGCAGCTGTGACCCTTGGTCAGCTAACCTTGGTCAGTAAATCTTACATACCAAGCTTATCGTGCAGAACCTCCCTAACCATTGAGGAGTAGTCTTACCCTGCCCTTGCTTAACCCCAGGATATATGTCTTGCAAGAATAATGTATAGTTATAGAAAATTGCTATGAGTTAAATGCTTTGAAATTGCTATATAAACCCTTGGCTCTGAGTGCTCAGGGTCCTTGTTGAGACCCGCTGCTTCGGGCTGACTTGGACCCCAACTAGTTGGCTGAATAAAGACTTTGCTTGAATTTACATCTCTATGCCTGTGTAGTTTGTTCTCTGGGGAAGCCTCGGAAGCCTGGACCCTAACATTTGGGGGCTCGTCCGGGATACGAGCAGCTTCCCTGAGAACAAAGGACAGCTGGAGGCAAGGTCTAATTGTCCGGACGGGGCAGTGTAATTCGAGGGTCGCCCCCTCGTGTCTGCATAAATCCATTATAAAGCGGGAGTCGCCATCCCGTGTATGGTCTCGGGTTAGTGGTCCCGAGTGAGGAAGTCCGGGCTGGTAGTCCCGGCCCCCAGGTTAGCGACCCTGGGTGAAGCCCAGGTAACCAATCCTGGCCCTAGGGTCCGAGTGACTCGGCCTTAGGAAGGCAAATCCGATCGGCAGAAAACTGGCACCCGAGGAGGAAAAGATAGAGCTCGTCACCCTGCGGCAGTCCGAGTGGACGCCCTTCAGGAGAATTACGAGAGTTTTTGAAGACCCTGAAAGTGGTGAGTGTGGTGCGCACCAGAGTGAGAGAAGGACCGGTCCAAACGAGTGCGATCAGATGTGGTGTGTGTGTGCTTATTGTTATCATTGACTGTTTTACTGTGTTTTGGTTTCAGTTTATATTTTTTTTCGCTTCTCATTTTAAGTTTCCTTGTTCTAAGGTTCTCCTGCTCTCTCCGTTCCTCCTTTCTGCCACTACATCATTCCCCGCGGGCACGGGTCGGGCAATTAAGAGCCATTAGGGCGCCCGCCGCTAGAAGACTCCCGTGACAGGATAAGGGGGTCACAGCCGCGAATCCCAGATAAATTCGCGTCCCCCGTGGAAGGAAAACTGTGCAACGACAGGCACTCGTTCACAAGCACATACAACAGTCATTTTGTTTGAAGTGGCATCTTCATCCTTCGCCTTTGTCTCCCTCATATTCTTTTTCCTTCTTTCTCACCATGAGACAGACTCAGACGACCCCCTAAGTGTGTAAATGAATATATCTTTCTACCTCCGGATGGTATTAATGAAATTGATTTAAAGACAAGCGTTTGTGAAAATTAGGTAGTCTAAAACTTCCAGAAAACCTGATAAAAAGTGTTAAGCATTAATGCTAATTTGAGTTTGCCTGAGGCGGGCATGTTCTTGTAGTTATCAGCTGCCTAAATTTACCTGAGGTCATTTAAGTCATGTTATCTGCTAAATCTTTTAAAAATAAAATGCTTAAAGGCTTGGCTTTGTCTAATATTCAGTAAAGGTCTTGTAAGTAATCTAGAATAGTTGTTACGAATGAGTGAACTAAATGACTGAAGCAAGTGAACCTCTTTTTAATTGTGTGTTACAGTGTGTATACCTACCTACTGCCTGAGAATCTTTGTAGAAACCTAAAACCTTAAAGTTTTGCTAAGTTAAGAAGATATACTCTATGAGAGATTGTGCTGTAAAGCTCATGGTTACAGAAATTATAAAATGTGTTCATAAATTTGTCAATCTAAAGAATGTTAGTTTAACAGTTTACAATGGCCTGCTTCTCGGTGTTCACTGGAAATTAAAGTTTCTAATGGTTTTAAGTTTTAATTAAAACTATTTAAAGTAATAAAACATTTCTCTATGCTAAAAAATGTATGTTTTAATAAGAAAAAGTATAAAGAATGAAAAGTCTTCTGCATGCTAAAGAATGTGTTTTGTGATAAAGAAAGTAACTTTGTTCTAAAGTACAGCTATTTGTTTAAAGAGAGAAAACAGCGTGGTGCCTTTTGTTGTAGAAGACCCGCTCAGCCTGTTGCTTTGGGGGGGAGGGTCAGGATGTTTAGAGATTAAGTGAGATAAACCCAGTCAAGCCGCAGGCAAGCCCAGGCTAATTCTCACCGGCTTATGTGCTTGGGACCATAGGGCAAATGAAGAATAAATTACTATATTCTTACAGATATAGTCGTGCCTAGTGAAATTAAAGCAAGTGAATCTTGATATCAAGTGCACAGCAAAATTAGAATCTCGTTTCTAGTTAAACAGTTTTCTTTAACTGTTAGTCTGCTCTTAATGTTGAAAGATCAAAGCAGTTTCTCATGCTTAAAGTCTCAGTGAGTTGCCAGAATATTAAAAAAAAAAAAAAATGAAATCGTAATATTAAAAAGACTAAAAGCTAAAGTTTGTTAACAACTGTATAACCTTTATTTGCCTTTGAAATATTTTGTTATTGAAAACGATTGCATGGCCTGAGAAATTGAATTATTTATTCCATATATTTTTATAAGTGGAAAAATCTCTAACCAACAAATGATTAAAGTTGTTACTGATTATTTGTTTTCTTAATTTATCCTCCTAAGCAGAATGGTAACAAAGCTTTTTTCAGCTGATTAAATGCACTTAGTTAACAAACCAAAATTTATTCTTAAAAATTAAACTAGAATCTAGACAAGATTATGTTTCTCCCAGAAAAACAAGTTTCACTGTAAAAGTTTAAATGGACAAACGTGTGACCACTTTTGAGAAAGGTTGTAATAGATTTTTTTGACAACCACCAGGTCTTCTTGTTTAATTTATATGCTGTATGTTTTAAAAAAAAAAAAAAACATGGGGGATGAAAGGAAAGGAGCGACACATAGCAGCAATTAACCGGAGAGTTCCGCTTTATTAGGGAAAGGTGCTGGGTTATATAAGAAGGGGCATGAATTGATTGAGGTGTCACTTCTAAGGAGCTGGTGGCTGTTGGCTAGGTGCTGGGATTGGGAGGGGAGCGAGAGGTGATTGGGCTTCAGGTGGCACCGGCGGAAACCAAGGACCCCGAAGAGAAGCCGGAAGTTTGCCATCTTACTAGTAGTAGTCCTTCAGAGGACTCTTCATATTTTTTTAATGCAAATGATCTTAGAGCTTTTAATAGAATTTGCATAGCAGCTTATATCTACTATTAAAGAGTAAAACATTCTTGAAGCTTTCAGAGAAGACCTGTAGACTTAAGCACTTTCTCTGCTTTTTTTGTATCTGGTCTTGGACACTTATGCTAAGTTCAAAAAAAAGTGCTTTTACCTCTAGTTAACTCTGATATTTTCCAGAGGGCCCCTGGAACATGTCAGAAGAATTTTTTCTCATTAGAGAAAGTATTTGACTAATTTGGCTTATTTATCTGATATATATTTATTTATTTACCAGGAAAGCACTGTCAAAGAGAATGATGCTAAACTTTGTTACTAAATGTTTTGTATTACAGAAATATCAGAATTTCCTTATGTCAACTGTCTTACAGTAAGCTCTCATCAGATCTTTAACCATTGTCATTTGTAAGTCTTTTGTCATTTATAGTATTATCCCTAAACTGGTAAAGAACTAGATTTCAGCAGAACAGGTATTAGTTACATAAGATTACATAAACTAAAGAAAATGATTTTGTGTCTTTTTGTTTCAAATGTTGCTGATAAAGTGTTTTAACCTTGTTCTCTTAAACTGACAACAGTTTAGTAAATGACTATCTTTATGAGCAGAATTGAAACTTCCTTCTCTCTACCTGATCCCTCCAGAGTTTAAAAACTTTCAGTGACTGTTTTTGTATTCCATGGCAGTATGTTTATTTGCATGAGTTCAATAAGAATCTGCTTTCCTTGTGAGAAGACTACTTAAGAACACTGGTTATACTGCCAGGGCTTTGACTGGAATGTCATACCTGAGAGACATGTGCATGGACTCAGATGTGAACAACTTTAAGGAACTAAGATTGACTTTATAAAGCCAACAAAGCCCCTTGGAAGAACTGGCCTGGTACCTTGCTTACAGAGTTTCCAGCAGCCTTACCAGGTGAGTAAAGAAGGTCACTTCCTGGCAGGTTCAGAGACCTCGAGAAGAGAAGAATTCATCCAAATCTACAGGTACTGCAGGCAAAGCCTGATGGCAAGTCTAGCTTGGCTGTCTGGCCTCAAGAGGCCTTTAAAAGTTCAATCTGAAATTCCTTACAAAAAGTTCCAGCAAAGCATATTTAAAAGAGCCTGTGTAATCAATTGCTCTTCTTGCTGCACTTGTGCAAATGATCAAGCCAGCTGTTAATTATTTTCTTAACCTGGTTACTTCTAATAAAAATGAGGGTGATTTTAGAGAAAAGTATTGTTTCAATAACTGCAGCCTCCAGAATAGAAAATCCAACTCCAGATGTTGCTACATAACCTAATAACACAATTTGTTTTATCTTGCCTAGAAGCCACAAAACTGCAAATAGTAATAGAAGCGCCAGCCTTCTGAAGCCCTCTCAACTGACCAGTAATAGAGACCTAGCTGCACCCTTTACTGCACCCCCTTCTCAGCACGAAGCAGCCAGAGCGGTCATCGCCCCTTTTCCCTAGCAGCAGCTAGAGTCCCTATCTGTAGAAGACAAAGACCGAGACTCACTTTATCCTCTGCAAGTAGGCAATGAACCTGCATTGAGAGAGTTCCTAAAACTTACACCTCCCTCTACAACAAGACAGAAGTAATCAGCACCACCCCAGCTTATTCTAACAAGTAGTAGGCCCGCCAAACCGGAGTCACTCCATGTGTTACCTTTATCAAAGAACGCATTAGCACCGTGCAAATCATAGTGTTGAGACAGAACTATCAGAGTGTTAACCAAACAGATGACCCCTAATTTCATGATTGAAATAGATACAAGAAGAAGAGGGGAATGTAAGAATAGAAATAGGTTAGCATAAGCATAGCCATCTTAAAGGCCTAGAAGCCATTTTCTGAGTATGTGACTTAGAAAGAAAAATTGGAACTGGGTAAGGCCTTGAAAAACAAGTTAATCATGAGCACCGGGTGGTGGGCAGCTGTGACCCTTGGTCAGCTAACCTTGGTCAGTAAATCTTACATACCAAGCTTATCGTGCAGAACCTCCCTAACCATTGAGGAGTAGTCTTACCCTGCCCTTGCTTAACCCCAGGATATATGTCTTGCAAGAATAATGTATAGTTATAGAAAATTGCTATGAGTTAAATGCTTTGAAATTGCTATATAAACCCTTGGCTCTGAGTGCTCAGGGTCCTTGTTGAGACCCGCTGCTTCGGGCTGACTTGGACCCCAACTAGTTGGCTGAATAAAGACTTTGCTTGAATTTACATCTCTATGCCTGTGTAGTTTGTTCTCTGGGGAAGCCTCGGAAGCCTGGACCCTAACAATGAATAAGATGAATTGATTACAACATCTATTTTAACTTTCATGAAATAAATTTTACTTTTTTTTTCCCTTAAAAAAAAAGGAAGAAAAAAGGAAGAGATGAGATAAGCTAACAAAGTTGATAGAATTGAAAAAGACCAATCTGGTGGCTTTTGTTGTGTCCAGCAGGACATGGCTGGGGCTGCCTGAGGGCAGTGGTAGTGGAAACAGAGAGGGGGACAGATTCAGGGACTGATTTGGAGATTGGACCACTAGGCCCTGCTGATGGATTAGTACTGAGAACTGAAGGAAAGGGAGGCAGCAAGAGTGACCTCTAGGCTCTCGACTTGGTGGTAGATGGTGAAGTCACATGTCAATATGGGTAAGATTTGGGAAAGAACATATGTAGCAGGTGAAAATCAAGACTTTTGTTTTGAACACATTAAATTAGAGATACCCTGAGACATAAATGTAGAAAAGTCTGGTAGGCAGCTGGATGTTTGAGAACATTTTATTTTTCTCTAAACATCTATCACCTTGTAGGGTATCTGAAACATAGTGGGAGTTTAATGAATAATGTTCAGATCAATATTTTTAAAAAAGAAATAAACAAGACTCAGAGTTAGAAAACGATCTATATTTGTGTGATCATATACCACAGTTAGGTTCTTTTTGGTAGAGAACAATACTTATCTATGAAGCCTGCAGTGGTAGCTACAGTTTGTAAAGAAAGCAGTTCAGATCCATATTCTGCCACACATACAGGCACTTCTTAAACAAGCCTTCATTGGCAAGTAGGCAGAGAAGTCATGTAACTGCCTTTGTAAGCTTCACAAAGTCCCACCTTTTAGGGGCATGGACCATATCTGAAAGCACGGTTGGTTGAGGTTCACCTGTATGAATGGTCCATTTATTGCAACAGTTCAGAGGCAGGATTTCCTGCCTTCTAGTGAACATCATACAATCAGAAATCCCCCTAAACCATTGGCTGGACACAGGGCCAAATTGGGATCCAGGTTTGGGCACCATCCTTAATGATGCAGGTTATAGGACACTCAGAATCCTTGTTCTGGCTTGTTTTAGCAAGGGTGAGAAGTGTCTGTCCAGTCCAAAAGCCTTTGGACTTTAATCTCACTAGAGAGAGCCTCCTTTTAACACCCATCTTGCTAAGAAGTCATCAGGTTCACCAATAAAAACTCACTTGGACAGTTTGTATGCTCATTGACCAAGCCTTGGCTATTGATTGAGATGTGAATAGCAGAAGGACTTGTAGTGGGTGTGTATGGAATGGTCTTTTCTGATATGCCAGCTGACCCGCATGGAATGAATATAAGTTCTTGATAGCATGTCACCTGGCTACCCTCAAGAATTAAAACTCAAAGTAATTTCTTGTACTGAACTATCTAAAAATATATTACAGATATTGTCAATCTCCTGTACTAAATAGAATAGAAATATATCGATGTAGTGCCTGAAGGCTTCATAGAAGAAGGTAGGCATGGGGTAGACTTAAAGGAGAGATTCTTGACCTGGGCTCTGCTTAAGAATTCCTGGGAGTCTTTAAAGACCATACACCAGAACAATTATGTTGGAGGTTCCAGAACGAGTTTCAGGGATCATCAGCCTTTCAACGTGATTCCCAGGTGATTCCAATGTGTAGTGAAGATGGAGATTCACCACCTCAACAGAGGGGTAGGATTTGGAAACAGACAGCATTTTTCAGGTAGATTCTAATGTAATTTATACAATCCCTGAGACCCATCCTCAGCCCAGCCTCTGGCTCTGATTCTTTCTCACTTCATCTCACCTGGAATCAGGTAGAAACTTGGGCCCCACAGCAAGATCTCAGTTTAATGGCTCAATTGCGATCTATTAATGGTGATAGGGAGTGAAGCATACACTTTCTGAGCAAGGCAGGTGGGGAGAGATTGTGAATGAAATTTTGTGTCCTCAAGCAGGCCCTATTGAGCCACTATCAACTTCCTAGTTCTTCCCAGAAAATGTCCAAGCCAAAAGCAGCTCAGCCACCAAACAGCTATGCGGCTTTGGGCAGGTCTCACCTCCTCGCAGCCTCAGTTTCTCACTTGTAAAATGAGAAGGTTGGACATTGATCTTTTATGAGGTCCTTCCAGTTACGACTTTCCAAACATTAGGGAATTACGAAACACAAAATGAGAGAAAAGGCTAAATAAAACTGGCTGTTGGGAAGAGTGTCCAGAAGAGGGCGCAAGATGCCGGGGATAAGCTGTACTGTATCCTCGGCCTGCTGCAAAGGGATTCTGCAGCAGCTCAGGGAAGAGCCGGCGACAGTGAAGGGCAGTTTCCGCCGGTCAGAATTACCTTAATGGGATTGTAGACCGAGGCACGCAGGGTAATTCGTTTGCATTTACTCCTCTCTTCTCTACATCCATAGATTTGTCATTCTATTCTGGGGGATCATTACAGTTATTTATACAATATCCCTTGGCCATGTGAAAAGTGTCTGTGAACAGAGATTTTGGAGATTCTGGGAAAGTGTAAACTCCACCCTTATCTCTCCCTCTTCCCCCAAGAAAAGAATCCAACCCTTTTGCAGCAGAGTCAGGATGCCTGGTAGGAAGCAAAGCCCTTCATTCCATTTAGGATTAATGTCAAGCTTTAAGTGAAATCCCCACTAAAGGGAACATAGGATTTACAGTCTTACTGACTTGCAAAGGGCTGACATCAAACCTTCAAGGGAGCAAGCTTTGAGATGAGGGGTTTTCCTCCCTTGAGGTTATTAGGACAACATTTGTACAACTCTGAACTTTGTGGTGTCATGAGCCAGGTGTGTGGAGGGCAGCTAGTAGGCACAAGCACAGACTCAGTCCCACCATCCCAGCCCCCAGGGGCAGAATCTACAGCATCCTTGACAGTGAGAATCCAACCTCTGTTTGAATTCCTCTGGGGACAGCAACCTCACTTCACAAGATGCCTGCTGCTCTCTTGAACAGTTTTCCTTATTAGAAGTTGTGTTTCTTCCTCATGGTTGTCCAGTATCTATCACCCTGAAACTTCCTTCCTGTGGGCTGGGTCTGGACTCCATTAAGCAGAATTAGCCTGATCTTTCATATGACATATTTTCAAGTATTTGGAAACAGTTATGACATCCCCATCTGTTGGGGGAGGTCCTCGAGAGGACATGATCACTGGTTGACTTGTGAGCAGGACCCCTGAAATTGGAGGCTCCTCACCCCCTCCCCATCCTTGGAATGTGGGTTTCACTTGCCTTCCCTACTCCTAGGGGCTGCCCCAAGAACATACCCTTGAGATAGTGATATGGTTGAGACCATCTGGATGATGTATGTGACTGAATCTAGTACCAGCTTCTACATAAACTCCAAAGATTCTGGCAGGCAGGGGCAGAAATCCACTCAGCCTGTAGCCATCTAAGATGATTTGGAGTTGACCTGCCACTTTATTTGGTCTCTCCTTGCCCTCTGTGAAGAGGGGGTAGGTGGGTGGTGGTTTCAGATTATACCAGGAAACTTCTGAGGACCAATATAATCTCTCTTGTTGGGGTCCCTAGACCCCACTATTCCTCAGTCTCCAGAAATTTTTCTTTCCCAAACAAAACCAGGCCAGTTATCTTTTAATCATCCACACACATTAGGGCTTCCACACTCATCACCATTCACCTCCAA
Organism: Manis javanica; assembly: GCF_040802235.1. Lineage (NCBI taxonomy): Eukaryota > Metazoa > Chordata > Mammalia > Pholidota > Manidae > Manis > Manis javanica. The sequence continues at coordinate 103,806,344 of NC_133164.1, read as the reverse complement.
GCTGTGGAGGAGGGCTGATGCAAAACCCAGGTTGGGGTCTGTATCAGGATCTCTCCCACACAAATAGTAACAGGAGTAACTGCTTAAACCCTCACAGGAGTGCTAATGTAGAACAGGTGAAAAATGAGTTGGCCTTGTCCCAAGAGAGACTCGGAGATGACCCCTGAATGACGTGCGAACATGAAAGTATCCTATGGCATTAAGGCTGTTCACGCCACTTTAAGTCCTGAATTCCTAGTACAGACCTACTTTGGCAGGCCGTGCAAATGGCTGCTCTTTATTCCGTGGGCTGAAGACTTTCTTGCTCTCAACTCTCTAAAGGATTTTTGAAAAACCATATATGTCTTCACACATTTTTTGGTTAATGACTAAAATTATTTAAAAGTTGAAATAGTTGAAAAAGATGTAATTTCTAGCACATTGTAGATACTCAGCTTAAAATAAAATAGTTGTATCATTCTTTTAAATGAACCCAATGGACTCTGCTATAGCAATATATCTTCCATCACCCATTTAAAAAATATACAAATGAATTCTTTAAAACATTCATTTCTTTATTTGCCTGAAGTTTGGTTCCACTTCCCTACAGAAATTTAGCCTACATTTTTCTATTTTAGAAACTCTCTTAGCAGCCACTCTATAATACTTGTCAATAACAAAAAGATGTATACAAAATTTTTCTAGTGGTCAAGTGTTAAAATTATTCCAAACTAAATTATTACAGATGATACTACATAACTTCAAAAATCTATTCCTATCTCTGTTATAGACATAAGCACTATATTTGCTTCCATAAAAAATAGATGGGAAAGGAAGCATCCTCTGTTCTTTGAATTCCTTCTCAGTAGCTTCAACTTACATAGTGACCCAGCAAAAGATTATTTTTAATAATCCATCAGCTGATAACTGGATTAGCCTTTTTTCAATTTGGTGGATAACAAAACTGGGACCCACCTGACCCGACCAGCATGTGTGGCTCCTTCATCAGAGTTACTCCCTTTCTCACCATCAGTTTCCCACTGTCCTTTTGTGTGTCGTCCTCGAGATTTTTGCTCTCCAAGCAAAGCACCGCCCTCCTGTACAGGAGGATTAAGAAGTGTGCCTTTCTTTTGCAAAGTTTCAAAGCAGTGAGAAGGGAGGTCTGAGAACAACACCCCCGCTGCCTCTCCAACTGCAGGCCTGGTTTTTTGCAAATCAGTGTTTAGATTTGCCAGTACCTGTGGATATTTAGGATCTGAAAATGGATTCCCTTCAAAAAAATTATGGAATAACAACTGTCTTGCCAAGGGGTTTCAGCCTCAGACAAGTGCACTATGGATTCAATGTGACTAAAGAAATGACAGCAGAACGTTCTTAGGGTGAAAGGGTTATACCCAGTTTTATTTCCATGGTGGCAGGTCAACCCCTAGAGTCCCATTTACTCAGAGTGAGTCTACATGCAGCAAGCTGGTCTCTGCCTCTGGGCCTCTCTACCCCCCACAGCCATCTCAGTGTTTGTCCTTGGTGCTGTCACCACTCCAGTCTCATCTCTGCTCTCCTGCAGCCATGCCACCATGTCACACAGACCACTGGGCAGAGCTCTCCATAGAGTCAACAACAATGCATTGCCCACACGCATGTAGTGAATTAGCCAACCAGGGCCAGGTGAGAATCCTGACGACAGGAACCTTCTCTTTGTCCACAACAACTCTTTGAAAAGTCTTGGCATATGCCAGGGGGAACACAAACCCCAGTTAGAAGATGGCAGCCTTCACAGTTTAGAGCATTTGGGAAACCTACCTGCCAGGAAGCAGGGGAGAGAAATCGCTAGGATAAAGTTCTTAGCAGTTAGCCCATCATCACAGAACACTTTTTGTATGTGATTGTATTGTCATCTATTGCTGAATAACAAATCACCCCCAAAACTTAGTGGCTTCAAACACATACATTTCAAACACCATCTCAGTTTCTATGGGCCATAGATTTTATTATCACAGTTTCTTTAATTTAGACACAGCTTTTCTGAATCATTTGCTTCAGTGTGTTTCATGTGGCTGCAATCAAAGTGTGAGCTGGGGCTGTGGTCTTCAAGCTGTGTCTGAAGGCTCCACTAGGGAAGAATCTGCTTCCAAGCTCATTCAGCTATTGAGAGAATTCAGCTCCTCGAGGGCAGCTGGCCCTGCACCACCTGGGGGTACTTATTAAACGTGCAGACTTGTGGACCACACGTGGAAATTGAATTAGCATCTCCTATTACCCCCTTAATACTGATACACCCTAATGTTCAAGAACCACTGGCGTAAAAGCAAGTGTTAACGCTCTAGAATAAGATGGAGTGTAACTGAATACTGGCTATCTGACCTAGAACATCACTCCCACCCTATCACCCCCAGCAGCTCCCAGCCTCACTTTGATCATCTGTGAAATAAAATTATTCAAACCTCAACAGAGTGACTCTGAGGCTCAGCAAAGATCACAGAAGAAAAGCCCTGGCCAGTTTCCTAGCACAAAGTAAAATTTAAAATATCTTTATTATTATTCAAAGGAGGCAAAGACCATATCTGAGTGTGTGATTAGAAATTTACAAAGCTCTGGCCAAGAGTAGTCTCCTCGGGGATGTGATTCCATTCAGTCAGTATGAATTAAGATTTTATTTTATGCCATGTATGGTGGAAGCCAGAAAGTTGGAACCAGGTTGGGGGTGGGGAAGGATGAAAACAAATGAATTTTAGGTTGGTCTGAGGTCCTAGGAGGATTTCTAGCATTGTCTATCTGGCAGGTGGAAAGGTAAATCTAAATTATGGTTAGAATTATATTTGAGAGTTAACATTGCAATAAGAGATGAGATAGGGGTGTGGATGAGAAGAAAGGTGACATTGGCAACATTCCAAAATTTGGGCCAATTTTATTCAGGAACCAGAGCTAGAAAAGGACATTGAGAAAATGTGGAGAGGCTGGGAAAACACAGGAGGAAAAATGATAGATGCTAAGGGAGGAGCTGGTTTAACGTAAGTAAGTGGGAGTCAATTACAATCGCATGCTTCAGAAGAAGACAAACTTGATAGGATGGGGTTGAGTGGGAACCATCCATGTAGGAAGGAATTAAAGCAGCAACTCTCAACCTTGTCATTAGAACCCTCTGGGAGCTCTTAACAATCCCTTTACTCAGGCAGCACCCTAGACAAATTTAATCGGAATTTCTTGGAGTGGGAGCCAAGCATTCATTTTCGTAAAAGTGATTCCAATGGGCAGAAAGTGTTGAGAACCATTTAGAATTATGGAGGGACTGGGTGTAAGTGGAGCCAGCTGGTACAAGCTACAGCTTCAAGAACTTTAGCAGAAAGAGTTGCTGGTAGAGAGACAGGATCATCATGGGAGCTTGGTGGTGGAGAAGGAAGGGGATCTGGAGCCCAGGTGGGGACTGAGCCTTAGCAAGGGGGCTTTCTTAAAGCAGGACAATACCCTGGAGAGGTGTGAAAACAGAGAGCTTGGCCCCACCTCCAGCATTCCTGATTTAGTAGGTCTGTGGTGAAGCCTCGTAATTTATATTTCTAAGTTCCTAGGTGATGCTGATAGTTGAGGGGAGTATCTTTCGAGAACTATCAGAATACAGAGAGGGAAAATGCAGACAGATTTTTGAGTGAGAGAGAAATGGTGGAGCTGTTTCCTTTCTGCTCTTGCCAGTGATATGAAAAGCTCATTTCGGGTCGAGACAGCTGCCCAAGCTTTGGTCAACTGTATTTGTTAAGCCTGGAAGTACAATCCTTTAGAATTACAGAGGAGCTTAAAAAATTCAGATACTCAGGTCCTTTAAACAAATAAGGATTCCTGAGTGTGGGGCCCCTTCCTTAGAACTGTTGAAGCTCTCCATTGTCACTGAGGAGGCACAGTTGCAAAGAGCCTGCAGGTGAATTAAATGGGGATCCTGGTTCCACCTTCCACGTGAAGAGCTTAAGTGGGAAGGGTTTAAGAACCACCTTCCAGGAAGAGGGGCTCCAGCACAAATCCAAGAGGCGTAGATGGAGACACTAGCTGAGAACCACACTCAGAGGCTTTTCTTCGTTCAGGTACAAATATGGCTTGAAAAAAATTAAAGCTGTGTCTTTTCATACTTACTCTTCTTCCCACTCCTGTCAAGCTATTTTCCTTCTTGGCTGGAATTTCCACTTTTTGCCGCAAGTCGAAGAGGTACTGAAGCTGCTGTGGGCAGCTAAGTGCCACAGGCAGAAGGAACCAAAGTAAACGAAGCAGGGAGCGGCCGAGTATACGTGTGGGAGAGAGAAGAGAAGAGGTGAGGCTGTCCAGGAGTAAACAATCCTCCCTGACTTGGGGGTGGTGGCCGGGAGCCTCGTTAGAAGCTGTGGGTAAGCCGAGCAGACTCCCAACTTTCTGATAAGCATTTCAGCGCAGGGCCTGGCGGAGGTGGTTTTGTTTTTAGCATACCCAGATCATCTTAACCTGCAACGTAACTGACTTTTAATAATGAAAACGTTGAAGGAAGCTACCTAAAATCCCGAGGGAGATATGGGGTGGGGGTGGGGTATCTCAGTTGGCATCTTTCCTTCTCAGCACCGTCTCTGCTTACTCCTCCCTCCCTCCTGTACTCCATCCCGGCCCAGCCCAGGGGCGCGGCCCACGGGCCCGCAGCGCGCAGCACGGCAGGTGTCGGCGCCGGAGCGCACCTGGGCGAGCGCGCGCTCGGTGTCCAGCAGGGGGCGGCCCGCGGCGGCTGCCTGCCCAGCCCCGCCCCGAGCCCCGCGGACCCCGCTGCGGCGGGGGCGTGGGAGGGCGCGTCCGCCCCGGCCTGGCAGAGCTCAAAGGTGGTGGCGGCAGCGCCCCGGCCGGCCGCTCCGGTGCGCACCCGCCCCCTCCGGCCGGAGCCCGCGCCGCCTCCCATACCTGAGCGGGGAGCGGCGCCGCGGCCTCCTCCCCCGCCCTCGCCTCCTGCCCGGCCGCAGCTGCGCCGCCGCCGTGGGAGTAAAGGTCGCGCCGGCCGAGAGCGAGCTGTCGCGGCGCCTCCAGGAAGCCGGTGGGGCAGGTCAGGGGAAAAACAGACGAGAATCAAACTCTCAGCCCGCCCGGGAAGATGGCGCTGGGCGCGCCGGCCGCGGACTGAGCGCTGCCAGGGCGGCGAGGGACCCGGACCCACCGCCCACTGGGGTACGAGTGAGGGCCGTCCGCCGGTCGCGGCTTCCGGGGCTCGGGCCCGGCCCGCGGGGTCATGTCGGTCAGCGAGCTCTACAGCCAGGTGAGCGCGGGGCGGGGGCGGCGCACTCCCGGCCACTGAGGTGTCCTTGTGGGCGTCGCCGCCTGCAGCTCGGGGACGCGGGGGCAGCGGGAGGCGCTTCCCAGTCCCAGCGCCCCTAACTTGGGGTGGCGAAGAAAGTTTGGCTCTTCCGGGAGCGCCCGCGCTGAGTGGCCGCGGCTCTGCTCCTGGCCGGGACAGTCGCCCCTTCTCCGCCCTCCCATCAGTTTTTGCGCCCGGTTTCGTGCTGGCTGTGCGTGCGGCCAGCAGCCCGCGGTCGCACCCGGTGGACCCCGCCGCGGGCTCTCCGCAGCGCAGCCTCCCAAGGGCGCACATCTTCTGGGCACGGAGGAAAGCGAGCCCTGAATTTGAGGGTGGGAGAAAGGGGGCTCAACCTGCTGTTGGGGGCTAAGGGGTCGTAGGTAAGCAGGGGGTAAAGCGAGAGGTGCTCGAGGGATCTCCGGCCCGCCCAGGGAAGGGTGCTCTTAACCTGCCCGCCCAGGGAAGGGTGCTCTTAACCTGCCCGCCCAGGGAAGGGTGCTCTTAACCTGCCCGCCCAGGGAAGGGTGCTCTTAACCTGCCCGCCCAGGGAAGGGTGCTCTTAACCTGCCCGCCCAGGGAAGGGTGCTCTTAACCTGCCCGCCCAGGGAAGGGTGCTCTTAACCTGCCCCGTTGGGCATTTTAAGGCACTTCGGGGTAGGTACCAGGAGGGCTTAAGTTATTTCGCGGAGGGAGTCGGAGTAACGCTGACCCCGGGGAAGTGTGGATTTTCAGCCTGCTTTCAAGGTCAATGTGCGGGGCTTGGTTCTTGGTCGGGAACAGGTGCGGTGGGCAGAGATGCCCCGCTTCCGCCGCAGTTGCTGTGGTTAAAGTTAGGGACCAAGCGCTGCTTCCCGGCGCGCCCATGGCCGTGCGCCAGCCGCCGAGCAATCTCGGCTATCAACTTGGCACGGGGAGCAGGTACCTTTACACGCGTGCTGCTCGCTCTCCCCTTAAGTTTTGGATGTCCTAAAGCCGCTTTTGTCTATTCGTCTTTTCTGCGGCCCCTACACCTTGGACAGTGTCTGGCGCGCCCGTCTCCGTGCGGAGGGGGATGTGTGCACGCGCGCACGGGTGTGGGCGGGCGATTCCCGGGACTCCGGCTGGGCCGACAGGTCTGGGCGGGGAGGAAGAGCTACTTCCGCATCCTCACCTCGGGATTGCTTGCTGCTGCCCGGCGAGGGGGCGAGCCCTTGGGCTGGCTGGGCTGGCTGCTTTCCGTTGGACCAATTTTCTAATTTCCCGGAGGGAACAGGGCCGAGTTAATAGGACCCTCCTCAGGGAGTAGTAGAGGCTGTAACCTGGGTGGGGGCGGGGCCGCAGCAGCCTCGGATCCCTTCCTCCCCCACCGGAGTGTCTCGGGCAGCGGTCTGGGTGGGGCAGTAGCTTCTGGCAGAGAAAAGGTGTGAGATCTCTGGCACTTCTGCCTTTGGAAAAACACCGCAATTTGTTTTCCCATGGAGGTTTTGGGATGAGCCCTCAAACTTCCAGCTTTGTTATTTACCTCAAGTGGCTTACCGGAAACTCCGGGAGGCTGGAAACCTGTGAAGTAGGGAAAGATCTGAACTAGAGTGTAAAGCACAGAACTGCACGAAAATACCGCTTGTACTTAGTAAAAGGAGCGACTCAACCGACTGTCTGCAATGTTCCATGAAGTATTCTCAGACAATAACTGCTGGTTGTTACTATATGAAGATAATGGGCGAGTGAATAAGCCCTTAACTTTTGGAGCCCTGATTCTGAAAAACTTTTAGCTTGCCTTTAAAGATAATACTTCTCAAGGGGACAAAGCAATAGGATTTTTAGAAATGAGTAGTTTGTATATTTAGAGTCTTTACGTTTCAATGTACTACGTTGGGACTTGTGGTATGGACAAAACTCTCACTGGGAAAAGGTCACAAGACCAAAGAAGTCTATTGGTGTGAGGGTTTGGCATAATTAATGCCAAAAAAAAAATACTAGAATGCTTCCCTAGCCTGGAGGCCTGTATCTCTGTTAGTGGATTTCTAGTTCTTAATCTCTTAAACCTAATGAATCTGAAATTGAGATTTCTGTGGCCAACACAGATTGCATTTTGAGCACATCTTTCTGGCAGAGTTAAACACTTATGCTTTACTATGAGAAACAGGTGCATTTCCTAACTATCACCCCACTTGCTAGGCTGGGTTCTCCGTATGCATGAGTCAGATTATACAAATGAATTGTGCATTCTACTCAGATTCATTGTTTCTTGGGATGATTTCATTTTAGTGTGTAATCAAAATGGCCAATGTTCCCTTATTTTTAACCTGCTAGTGGGCTTTTCTAATATGAATGCTAGATACAGGCATGTGCTTTAATGTATTATGTATGATGGAAATAATTATGTCAACAGCATATATAAGTAATGGGAATTTTAAAGCCTTTATTATACTTGTTGGTTTTAGTGACACAGAAGATGTCATTAGAATTAGACACACTGGAATGCATAAATGAGCATACATAGTTTTAGTTAAGAACTTAAGTGAGTCTATACAAGAAAAGACTTTCTCTCCAACTCAACTGTTTTATTTTGCACTCTTCAACTGGTGATTCATATGCTATGTGAATATTTGTTTTGGAGTTGATTTTCGTGACTGACAAAGGGTACCCCCTGTCAACAAAGGCAGCCCTGTTTTCAGAAGACTCAGCACTTCAACTTAGAAAAATTGCTTTTGTAGTGGATGGGAAAAGAAAACCAGAGGACTTTGAGGGCAATATCAAAGTGAGTCAGTCTCATCTCCTCTTACAGAGAGGTGGGGTGATGATGGACTAGCTTCAAGTGGCACATGTAAGTGTTAGTACTTTGTTTCCGACCCCCATGGAGTGACAATGTGTGGGCTAATCTGATTCGTACATGTCCCATGAAGATGTCCAGACATGTGCAAGCATTGAGTACCATTTGATTATAACAGTAGAGAGTTTGATTTTTAAAAACACAACTTGGTTTGAAAAATACTACTTTATAGAAGGCTTATTCTGAGTGAAAAACTTAAATATTACTTTTTCAACTAAGTCTTGCTGTCGCCTTTGTTTCTAGCTAGTAGACTGGGAAATCATTGGTCTGAAACCAGCACCTTGAAATCATCCTGTTCCTGCTTGGTTTTAATTGGTAGGTGGTGTGTGAGTACTGCTGGGTTGCTTTGCTGGCGGACACACCTGTGTATGTCAGTAATGTCTTGGAGCATAGGGCCAATCCTTTGGAAAATAGAACCTAAGCTTTTGGGCTGTTGTCCTCTGTCCTTATGTATCAGGCAATGCAGGTTTCTCCCAAGTAACGGTCTGGAAGGCAGCGGAGCCTTCTGTATCCACCCACTGCCATTGAAGGGACTAGTCCTGCCTTCTACTATTGCTTCCCAAGTGGGGCTCTTTCAAAAAAAAGGGGAACCTGGCAATCAATGGCAGCAGGTGCTGTTAAGTGTCCCTACCTGTCCTTTGCTCCTGCACACTGCCTGGAGCTTGCTTGCTCCCAGTAGTCAGCACTGGGGTCTCTCAAAGGCTCCTGGAGCCTGGGAATTGACATCCCCCAGGGACACAGTCCTTTAGCCAATGGGAGTGTAGCAGCTGGAGCTTCCAATCCCCCCACCTTGAGAAGAGGATTGCTCTAAGGTGAGGCCCACAGTTTCCAGAGTTCCTGTGCAGGTTGAGCCCAAGTCTCTGTGCTGGGGGACCTCCCTAAATATCACACCCCTGCTTGGCTTTCTTCTCTGTCCTATTTCCCCACTCCCCTTTCCCAGGAGGTCTGCCTAATGGCTCTTGAATGGGCTCTTCATCTTAGAGTCTGATTCTGCAGGCTCGAATTGAACACAACCAAGGCTTGGCCAAGTGGGCCTTGAGAAGCTCCTTGGGGCCCTTTGACCCTGGGCTGGCAGCATGATGGTGTCGTGTCGCACTCTGGCCTCCTGCCTTGCCTGGTCCTTTCCCATCCCAGAGCTCCCATTCCCTTTCCACTCTGCTCCCCTTTCTCAGCTGGGCCTGTAAACTCAGTGGGCCCTTCTTGCCCCTGCTGGAGACCATTAGAATCCCAAAGTCTGCAAATTGTTAGCCATTTCACATGGCTTGTTGTTCCTTGTGTGCCCTAGACAAGTGTGCCTTGTCACCCTTGTTAGTTCATGTCACATTGCCCTAATTAGGCTGAAGGCAGAGGGCGTATCATATTTTTTAGGGAGCCTGTAGTGTGTCTAGTGTTTTGCCTTATGCATGACGGGTACTTACTTGGGTTATTGGGTGGTTTTGGGGAAGACTAGGGGACAGAGGATCCTGCTAGAACTTTCTTGTAGCTGTTGCTGACACCAGGTCTCTCCACTAAGACCTCTTGAGGAAGGTTGCTTTTCAGCTGCTAGTTTCTCTGCATTTCCTCTTAATGTTTTCCTAATATTAGCTGCAAGATAGCCACCCATTAGGAGGCTTCCTGATGGTTCCAGATCTGGAGTTTAGTAGAGAGATGGCTTCTTTCTGCTGATTGGACAAGGTACTTCTGAATGGAAACTAAATATACATTCTGAACTCTGGCAAGATTAAAAACACATTTTCTGTGGTAAGGGTCAGATGTAAAGCAAACTGCTTACAATGTCTATGTCCAAGTGCTGTCTTCCCTAAATGGTGTGTTTGTCACTATACACAAAATTTCCAAGGTAAATCTGTGGATTTGAAATGGTAGTTAACCTGTTTTGTGATTCAGCTGGTTTCCAGAATCCACATTAAAAAACACTCATTCAAAAGGGAACAGAACCTGTGTTCTGATGTGCTTGTCTACACAAATGCATTTGCCTTGTCATTGGGCAAACACAAAGCTAACTACAGCATTGCCCATGTGTCAGGAGTGTAGACAGTCTTAAGCATTTGTGGGAGTATTGTGGTCAGGTGGGCTGCAGAAATGGGGAAAGACATCTTTGGTGACAATGAGACATGTTGGTCTTGAATGAACAATTTGAGGTTCACTGGAGATTGGAAGGAGGGGCACTCAAGAGGTGGTAAGCACAGGGACAGGGATGAGCTAATACTCGGGGGTGTTAACCACAGTAATTCTTACAAACTGATTATGAAATAGTTTGACTTACAGAAAAGATACAAAATTAGTGTGGAGTTCCCATGTATATCTTTCTAAGTTCCCCTAATGTTAACTTATATAACCATAGTGCAGCTACTGAAACCAGGAAATTAACCCAATGTTACTAACATTGTTATTTTTGTACATTCTGTTGTCTACAAGCCTTACTGGAATTTCTCCTGTTCTTTCAGTAAAGATCTTTTTCCTGGGCTAGGCTCTCAATGGGGATTCCATGTTAGGGAGCATCACAGCACCCTAAATTTCTTCCAGTTGGGGACAGTTTCTCAATTTATCTTTTACAACTTTGGCCCTTTGAGTATTGGTCCATTATTTTGTAGAGTGACCTTCAATTTGGACAACCCTAATATCTTCTCATGCTTAGATGGGGCTTAAGAATTTTTGGCAAGAACACATCCGAAGTGACGTGCATTTCTTAGTGCACCATCTCAGGAGATGATAGCAATGTGTCACATTACTGATGGCATCACTTTCATCTCTCGGTTAAGGTAATGTTCATTTACTTTGAAGAGTCCTGTTTAAAAACGAAGATCTGGGTGCTAGGTGTGCTTACTGCTGCTTTTTATGGTCTTTTAGGGATTTTTGAGCCTTGAATCCAATAAATGTTGATCTAGGCAAAGGATTAAAAGTCGAATATGGCTTTTGAAGTTTCCAGCTTGAGAGTAGACAGGTATGGTATGGGGCAAGGATAAAGCTGGACTTGTGACATGTTGAGTTTGGGGTACCAGTGGTTTGTCTAAGTGGAGTATTTTTATTAAGGTATCATTGATATACAATCTTATACAGTTTTTTGCATGAACAACATTGTGGTTATTACATTCACCCATGTTATCAAATCCCCCCACCACCCCCGCACACCCCAGTGCAGTCACTGTCCATCAGTATAGTAAGATGTTAGAGTCACTACTTCTCTGCTATACTGCCTTCCCCATGACGCCCCCTACATTATGTGTGCTAATCATACTGCACCTTAATCCCCTTCTCCCTACCACCCTCCCCATTCCCTTCCCTTTGGTAACCGCTAGTCCCTTCTTGGAGTCTGAGTCTGCTGCTGTTTTGCTTTGTTATAGTCCACAAATGAGTGAGAAATCATTTGGTGTTTGTGAAAGTGGAGTATCTTTTAAGGATATGTGAATTTAAAGACACACATTTAAGGATAGATGAATAAACTTACAGGAGAAGTGTCAAGATCTGGGGTTGTTGCAAGTAAAATATGCCTGGGATTTTCCTCAATGAGGAAGTGTGAGTCTCATAGCATGATTTTAACAATGATCTGGTTACGGCCTTGGCATGGGCGGTCCTGGTCTGTGGTCATGATCTCACCGTGAACTATTCTGGATATTGTGGATAAACACTCTTAGCTCTGACACCTTGGATAGATACTTTCTGAGCCTTGAACCTTGATTTATCTGAAAAATTGGGATGGTACCGCATCGTAAGTTCACTGGTGGATTATGATATATCAAGTGCTTGCCTAGCACAGTGTCTGGCACACTGCATGGCAACTGGTCATCAGCTTGTTTCCCTTTCAGTCGTGGTGCTGAGTGGTGGTCTTGTAATCCTCCCCTGTTGTTCTGCAGAGGTATTGGTCATAAAGGGGAACTTGGTGCAAGAAGGGGAAGAACTGCTACAAGTATATAACTAGTGTCCAGTAGACAACCAAGGCATAGAGGAAAAAATGGTTGCTACCACCCTCTGGGGAAGGAGCAAGAACTGCTTTAAAGTTTTTTTTAAAATTTAAGCTGCACTTTCTGGGCTTCTATTAGAGCTTTAAAGGAAAATTAAAAAGCATTTTTCACAAGGTTCCATTTTTTTCCTGTTAATACAAATGGTTATTGAAACAATTCATATAAGGCAGGAATGGCGCAGGTTCTATAGTTCTATTTCTAGAAACAGCTACTGTTAACCATTACATAGTCTTTAGACGTGCACTCCAGTAGGGTAGTCACAGGCTGCCATGACCACTTGAAAGGAGGCTGGCCCAGAGATGAGCAGTAAGTGTAAAACATGTTTCCAAGACAAAAATGAAAAATCTCATTCATATACTTTATATTAAATGTTGAAATATTCATATATTGGGCTAAAGTATTTGCCTTAGCTACTTTTTTTTTAACTGAAGTATCATTGATACACAACCTTATATTGGTTTCTAATACACACCACTGGTTGGACAGTCACCCATGTTAAAGCCTCACCCCCAGTAGTGCAGTTACTGTCAACATAAGATGTTACAGAATCATTGGCTATATTCTCCATGGTATACTATCCCTGTGACCAATTTATATTGAGAATCTTTATGCCCTTTTATCCCCCTCACCTGCTGAACCCACCCACTCCTCTCCCCCTTCCCTCCCTCGTAACTACCAGTCACTTCTCAGTGTCTGAGTTTACTACTATCTTGTTCATTTTGTTTTTAGATTCCACAGATAAGTGAAATCATATATTTCTCTGTGGCTTATTTCATTTAACATAATACCTTCTAGGTCCATCCATGTTGCAAATGGCAGGATTTCTTTTATGGCTGAGTAAGATTCCATTGTGTATATGTAGTACTTTATACATTGATCCATTGATGGACACTTTTGTTGCTTCCATATCTTGGCTATTGTAAATAGTGTGGCAATAAGCATAGGAATGTGTATCTTTTCAAATTGGGTTTTGTTTTGTTTGGGTAAATTCCTAGAAGTGGAATTACTGGGTTGTATGGTTTCTATTTTTAGTTGTTTGAGGAACCTTCATATTGCTTTCCACAGTGGCTGCACTGTTTTTTGCCTTCCCATCACCAGTGTAGGAGTATTCCTTTTTCTCCAGATCCTCACCAGGACTTATTTGTGTTTTCAGTAGTAGCCATTTTAACTGGTATGAGGGGATATCTCACTGTGGTTTGGTTTGCATCTCCCTGATGATTGAAGATGTGGAGCATCTTTTCATGTGTCTGTTGGCCATCTGTATTTCTTCCAAGAAATGTTTAGGTCCACCACTCATTTTTTTTACTCACGTTATTTTTTTTGGTGTTGAGACATAAGAGTTCTTTACTAGATGTTAACCCCTTATGAGATAAATTGTTTACAAATATGTTCTCCCATACGATAGGTTGCCTTTTTGTTCTACTGATGATGTCCTTTGCTGTGCAAAAGCTTTTCAGTTTGATGTGGTGCCACTTGTTCATTTTCTCTGTCTTGCCTGAGGTGATATATCCAGGGAAGAATTACTCATACTTTGAGATTTTTGCATGTTTTCTTCTAACTTCTATAGTATCACGTCTCATATTTAATCTTTTTCAAGTTTACTTTTGTGTATGGAGTTCAGTTTCATTCTCTTGTATGAAGCTGTCCAGTTTTCCCAATGCCAGTAATTGAAGAGACTATCTTTTCCCCATTGTATGTTCAGGGCTCCTTTATTATATATTGATCATATATGTGTGGGTTTATATCCAGGCTCTACTGTTCGAGTGATCTATGGGTCTGTTCTTATGCCAGTACCATACTGCTTTGAACACTAATTTTGTAGTATAGCTTGAAGTTACAGAGCATAATACCCCCACCTTTGTTGTTCTTTCTCAGAATTGCTTTGGCTATTTGGGGTCCTCTGTGGTTCTGTATTAATTTTAGGATTATTTGCTCTAGTTCATTGAAAAATGTTATTGGTATTTTGATAGGGATTGCATTGAATTTGTAAACTGTTCTGGGCAGGATGGCCATTTTCACAACATTCTATTCACGTGCATGGGATAAATTTCCACTGATCTGTGTCTTCAGTTTTTCTCACATGTGTCTTAGCTTTCAGAGCACAGGTCTTTCATCTCCTATTAGGTTTCTTCCTAGGTATTTGGTGCAATTATAAATAGGATTGTTCTCTTTCTTTCTGCTAGTTTGCTGTTAGTATGTAGGGCTGCAACAGATTTGTCTATCAATTTTGTAGCCTGCAACTTTCTTGAGCTCACTTTAGTTCTAATAGTTTTTGTTGGAGTCTAGGGTTTTCTATGTATATATCATCTGCAAGTAGTGGCAGTTTACTTCTTCCTTACCAGTTTGGATGCCTTTTCTTTACACTGTCCGATTTCTCTGGCTAGGACTTCCAGTACTATGCTGAATAAAAAGTGAGAGTGGACATCTTTGTCTTAGAGGAAAAGCTTTTAGCTTTTTGCCATTGAGTATGATAACTGTGGGTTTGTCATATATGGCCTTTATTATGTTGAGGTACATTCCCTCTATACCCATTTTTGCTGAGTTTTTTTTATGAATGCCGAATTTTGTGAAATGCTTTTTCAGCATTATTGAGATCATCATGTGGTTTTTATATCTTTGGTTAATGTAGTGTATGACATTGATTTATGAATATTGTACCATCCTTGCATCCCTGGAATAAACCCCACTTGGTCATTGTGGATGATTTTTTTATGTATTTTGATTTTGGTTTGCTAATATTGAGGATTTTGCATCTATGTTCATCAGGGATATTGGTCTATAATTTTGTTTGTGTTGTCCTTGTCTGGTTTTGGTGTCAGAGTGACAGTGGATTCTTAGAATGAATTTGGAAGTATTCATTGTTCCACCTTTTGGAATAATTTAAGAAGGATGGGTATTAGCTCTTTACGTGTTAGGTAGAATTCAGCTGTGAAGCCCTCTGGTCCTGGACTTTTGTTTGTTGGGAGGTTTGATTACCAGTTCAATTTTGTTACTGGTAATTGTTCAGATTTTGTTCCTGGGTCAGTTTTGAAAGGTTGTATTTTTCTAGGAATTTGTCCATTTCTTTAGGTTGTTCAACTTACTGGTATATAATTTTTCATAGAATTCTCTAACAGTTCTTTGTATTTTTGTTTTATCTGTTGTGACTATTCCTTTTTTGGTTTTGATTTTGTGTCTTGATAAGTCTGGCTAGGGGTTTGTCTATTAAAGAACTAGCTCTTGGGTTGTTGGGTATTTTTTCCTATTCTGTTATTTACTGTGTCTCAACTTTGGGTTTTTGTTTTTCTAGTTTTTTGTAAGTATAGACTGTTTACTTGGGCTTGTTTTTTCCTGAGGTAGACCTGTATTGCTATGTACTTCCTCTTAGAACTGCTTTAGTGGTGTGCCACAAATTTTAGACTGTTGTATTTTTGTTTTCATTTTTCTCCTTGTATTGCTTGAATTAGTTTGATGTGTTAATTGATCCATTGATTATTTAGGAGCATATTTGGCCTCCATGTTTGTGGGCCTTTTTTTCTTTCATACCACTGTGGTCTGAGAAGTTGATACAACTTCAGTCTTTTTGAATTTGAGTCTTTGTGGCCTAGTGTGTGATATCTTCTGGAGAATGTCCCATGTACACTTGAGGAAAAATGTGTATCCTGCTTTTGGGTGGAATGTTTTGTATATATCTGTCAAGTCCATTGGATCTAATGCATTGTTCAATGCCTGTTTCCTTATTTTCTGTCTGGTTATTGAGGTGAGTGGTGCGTTAGTCTACTTAAATGAATGTTTTGCAGTCTATTCCCCCTTGAATTCTGTTCAATGCCATGCATTTTATCCTGAATCTAAATCTATGGCTCTTTATCATGTAAAGGTAATTTTACCATTTAATGGCTGCATAATATGGCATTCTGTAGATTTTTGGTAATGTTTTCAACCATTCCCATTTTGATGAACATTTAATTGGTTCCAATTTTTATAGAACATTCTTAGAAACTCCTAATTTCCTTTGGATAAGTTTCTAAAAGTGGAATTGCTGATCATGCACATTTATAATCTTAATGACAAGTAGCCTGCAGAAAAGAACTGCTTGTTTTTCATCCCTCCCTAGCACTGGTCTTCTGATTTAAAGTTGATTTTCACTAGAGTTGAGCTTCCTTTCAAATGCTTGGTGTGTTCATTTGTAGTTTCCATCATATTTGCTGTATTAAGACATTACTTATATAAAGTAGTATAATGAGCAAAAGTTTGTATGTTCAGAAAAGGTCATGGAAAGCAGAAGTACTCAGGATAAAATGCACAAATTTTAAAGAACCTGGGCATCTATTTTTACAATGATTTGTTCAGAGCTTGCACATCTGCACCCTGTCATTGGAAAGACACTAGTTATGAAAGCTAGTATTTAGCTTTCATATACGCTCATGTTTAAGGCTTTTGAGCCAGGCCATTTAAGTGCCATGTATCAATTCATGTAACAACATTATGTAGGCATGTTCTCATTTCTGCTCCCCCCACTCCTGGACCCCCACCCCCATTTACAAATGAGGGACCTCAGGCTTACATGCCTTGCCCAAATCTCATCCTCCTTACAGATAGTAGAATCTTACCTCAAGGAGTCTGGCTGAGGGCATGGTTTTAATCACTTTACTACCTTCCACAAGGTTCTGCCCACTAATGGTGGGTCTGGAACATTTGTGCATAAAAGAGGTCCTGACTTAGGGGTGGGGGTGGGGTCCTTTGTACCTAGCACTTCCCTGCTTACCACCAGCACAGAGAGCTCCCCAGTGAGAAGGGAGAAAGGATAGTTTCCACAAACGGTGGGTAAGGGCAGCAGATGGTCTGGTCCTGAAGCTCTTTACTTTGGGAATCTGCTTTGCATCCTCGGCCACCAGCTTAGCCCCACAGGTGTCCTGGTGCTTCCTAAAGCTGTCCCGAATGTAGGTGAATCTCTTCGTTTTTGTCTTTCCTTAGGCCTTGTAGCCCCCCCCAAAAGGTTAAGGTTCAAAAAAGGGTAATGGAACGAAGATGTAGGTAAAACTCAAGCAGCATAAGATGATCTGATTATAAACTCAAGCAACCTTTCTATTCCCAAGCCCTTTGCCTGGCTCCATCTCCCCCTTAAAATCCTACAGTGAGAGCATTTTCTTTCCTTTCATGCTTGCATTTAATGGGCATTTTTCTCCTTTCTAAGCTATAAGCAGTGCATCAAGTATGATACTTGAGCCTGTCCTCTCCTTGTGCCTATTGGAATGTCTTCAGTCATGGGTGTGCCCTGCTCACTGCCTATTGGCTTGGCAGGTATTTGGAAAATGAGCTCCCCCCTTGTTACTCAGGTTCAGTTTGGCCATCTTGGGCAAGGTCCCCTCCTGCAGCATCTGAGGAGCAAAACTTCTAAAAGGATACTCGGAATCCAAACCGTTCTTCATTATAACTTTACATGCTTATCAGGGGCCTCGTCAAAATCATTCAGAAGCCGCCTCCCAGCAGGGGCATTCTGGGTTGGACAGGAGGAGGAGGTCCTCATGCCTGGATCTTGGCATAGATGAACACTGGTAATATCTTGCTAATTTGCTATGCAAATGATCAAGCTTACATATCTGAGCTCCATGTTAATGGCTCGTAATGCTCCTCTTAACATTTATTCACTGGTTCATAAGTATTGCCTCATTTGAGTAATTCTCATAGTGACACAGGCCCTGCAGGCTTTTCTCCTCTGCTGGAGTTCAGGGAGGACTGAAGAGGCCCATCATGAACAGTGAATGATTTTTCCCAGAGTTTTTGCCATTATAAAATTCAAATGTGTTGTGACATGTAATCCTAAAAGTAACGAGAACAGCCAGATGCCTTCTGCATGGAATTCAAAGACTGGGCTTATCTCTTTGGCACTAACGAGTTCTTGTGCCTGGCTTAGAGACCAGCTTCCACAAGGATACGAATACTGGGCCATAGAATGCCTGTTCCATTCATGTAGTGGCCTGGGTGCCGCTCATCTTTGGAGGAGGTGGAAAGTTACTTGAACTGGTAAATTGAACAATATTCAACTCTACTTTATGTACTCTGGCCAT
The DNA here is from genome assembly GCF_040802235.1 of Manis javanica. NCBI lineage: Eukaryota > Metazoa > Chordata > Mammalia > Pholidota > Manidae > Manis > Manis javanica. The sequence continues at coordinate 103,788,260 of NC_133164.1, read as the reverse complement.
TCACTTTAGACTCGGGCTCAACTTTTGCTAACTGCCCACCCAGACCCCAGTACAGTCCCACCAATGTTACGCATGCTGAGAATGTATTGCCTGATTTTATATGCTGCCAGTATCATATAAGGCACTTCAGAGAATACATGCAAAAAGCTGCTTTTGAGTTTCTGAAATTTGCAAAATGAACACCATTGTTGAAGCCTATGCATGTGATAAAACTTTGAGGAAAATCCAGGGAAGGGGAGGAAGGAAGAAAACTAGCCTAGTTGTTTCCAGGGAGTGGGGATAGTGGGGGAGGCAGGGGAAGTGGGCATAGTGCTTGTTAGCAGTCTGCTAGATTGCATGGGAGTTCACAGGTATTAGTTTAATCACTGTGCTTCATCAGTTATCAAAATCTGAGTCTGCTGGAAGTAGAATGAGCCACAAAGCCAACTTTTACAAAGCTTTGACCTTAAAGGTAACTTTGGATTCCGTCTTATGTGAGTGCAATTGATGATTGAATGTACATGTGCAAATTCACTGAAGTAGGTCGAATCTTATGCTCACATCCCTTAAAGTTCTCAAGGTACGGTTTTGCATATTGCAGAAACTCACATGCCGTTGAACTGGCCTAAAGCCTGCCTGTGCTCCCTGTGTTCTAGGCTATGGGACTTTGAGGAAAGGCCTTCCCCAAGGAGCCACCTTTGTTGTAACATTTTCCGTCCTCCAGGCAGGGCTTTGGCTTAGGGTACGCAGTGGAAGGCCCCTGTTTTCTCTGGCACTTGCCTAAATCTATGGAATGTGGAGCCCCTGTCAGGAGATAAATGTTCTTCTCTTGTATTACTATACCCAAAGGCTTAGCACAAGGGGTCAGTGTGGAAAAACGGTGAAGTAACATTTGTGAATGTGAGAGCTAATAGAACTGCCTCATTTTTCAATATTATAATTTTTTGCATGATTTTTATCATCTTTTTGCCCTTACCTTCCTAAGGTTATATATGCCTTACATTAAAAGCATAATCTTTTACTTTTTCTTGAATAACTCATACAAGTTTTTATTAACTCATCAAGACTCATGGCTATTTGCATGAGTAGGTGGGGCAAATACAGATCTTCATCCTTTATGTGAGATGGAACAAAACAGGTGGCCCTCAGAAAGCAATGGATTGGGGAAGAAAAATTAGATTGAGTCTGTTTCAGTCATCTTGTGCCCCACAGGAGCAATAATGCTCCTCATAGTTTCAACAGAAGATTCAGACCCTTTTATAGTCCTCGCTGAGCCACCAAGTGGAGAGAGTACCTTCTACCTGACAGGATAGGATGTAAGCCACAGGCTGCTCATGAGCAGAGCGAGAGCCCATCCCTGCAAAGTACTCCTTTGACCTTGAGTTCTCCCAGTCCACTGGTCCATTTATTTGTCAAATGAATAAGCCTGAACGTGGTGTAAATACATTAAAGAGAGAAACGGCTTTATTTCTTATCAGACTTAATCATATTTTCAGTTTACCTATGCTCCCTGAAAAGGGCTATGTTCATTTGTAAAGTGAGGGAAATGTCTCAGCCTAAAACCAGTGTTTGCTCTCAAGCTACTCCTTTGTCATTTTACTGTGTGTATGTGCATAACTATATAACAAGCTGTGTGCGCCAAAGGAGAATGCCCTTACAATGCGACTTCAGGACCAGCATGTCAGATCCTACCCACCTGAATGCTGTTCTCTTCAGGCTGGCCTCTTTGGCAGGGGTACAGTGATACTGGAGCTCATCAATGCCTGTGAAACCAGCTTCAAATCTGATGCATTCTTTTTCATTTTCTGTCAATATCTCTATGCCTTAAAAGCAGGCTTTTCTGGAAATGAGTTATTCAGTAGAACTTAGCTGGTTGACTAAGGTAGGGTTTCACTGACTTAGTTTCTACTGTATACACACACACTCACTCTTATAGACTAAGTCTGACTTTGAGGTACTGATGCCTGTTCCGTGTGGTCTCATATTAGCTGTCATCCTCAGGAATTGGGCTTCAAATGCTCTGTTATCCAATCAGTGTAGAGCCACCAGCCTGTCAGAAAAATACTCATTTAAATGCTGCATTTCTGGTTTGGCTAAAAATCTAAAGGTTCATTGAAATTTATAGAACACTGATATAGTCCTGTTTAAATACATGTATACTAATGTGATTAACAATATAGGCATACAATTGCCTCTGTTATAAGTATATAATAGTATTAATACTGATTGAAAAATCAGATGTAAAGCCCATTTTACCTAATTTCCTAAAAAGCCGTTTTGAAGGTAGATGGAAGGATGCTCTTTGTACCTTCTATATCCCTGTGTGTCAGGCAGGAGGTTAGCCACTGAATAGGAGAGGAGGGTAGAGCAGCAGTGTTCAAAATCTCCAAAAGGTGGAAGCAACCCTGGGTCCATGTATGAATGGGTAAGCAAAATGAGGTGCATCCGTGCACTGGAATGTTCAGCCTTAGGATGTCTGACACATGCCAAACATTGATGAACCTTGACATTATGCTACATGAAATAAGCCAGTTATATAGTGGTAAATATTGTATAATTGCACTTATGAAAGATACCTATGGGAGTCAAATCCATAGACACAAAGAATGGTGGTTGCTGGAGGGAGGGCATAATAGGGATTGTTTAATGGGTACAGAATTTCAGTTTTGCAAAATGAAAAGTTCTAGAGATGCGTGGTGGTGGTGGTTGCACAACAATGTGAGTTTCATGCCACTGAACGATGCACTTTGTCATCTTACCCATTTTTCTACCACAATGGAAAACCTTGGGTGGAGGTTGGGGAAGGGCAGGAAAGAGGCTTATGAGAATAACCTTTAGACTGGATAGACGTGGGTTTTGAGGACTAGTTCCTCCATTAACCAGCTGTGTGATCATAGGCAATTGCTTAACCATTAGGCTTCAGTTTTCTGTGAAACAGGGTTAAGCTAGTACAACCTCCTGGGGCTTGTTGACAAGATAAAGTGAGAGCACACGAACCATACTAGTTGCTGCTGGTCCTGTTAGGAGGTCTTGTCCTCAGGAAGCCAGCTATCAGTGCAGCTTGGGAGCCTGCAGGCTGGGAGGGCTGCTCTGGGTGCTCTGGCATCAGCTCCTTTGGGTGGGATGGTGAGCCCTGGACGGGTCCTGTAACCTGGTGAAGTACCAGCACTGATGGAGAGGCCCTTGGGCCACCCATGTGCTTTTCCTTTTTCATGTGGGAAAAGCACAAAAGGAGTCTTAGGGTCCTGGCTTTGAGAACTACCTATTACGTCACATCAGCTCTAGGCCTAACTGTCCTGTGGCTTTCAGTTGTGGGGCTTCCCCCAGATTGTACTGAGAAAGAGGACCGCCTTGACCCCCCTGACCGGATGCCTCTATTAAGTCCTTCCTGGCACTTAGTGTACTTGGCTCTTCTGGTTGTAAGATAACTCGAAGATGGAGGCTCTAGTTGAAGGATGCTTTCTGGAAACAAGGCTTAGCTGGTCTGAGCAGCCTGGCCTGCCAGGCCAGTGAGGGACCAGAAAGATGTTCCTGATGTCCAAGGCTTTGGGGACCAGGCTATTCTGTAGCAGGGAAGCTTTCCTGCTGCTGGTGCCCTCAGTGCCCTCGATGTGACTGAGTTACTCTTTGCTCCGTTCACCCCCCCAGCCACCCCCTGGTCTTTGCTCTATTCTCTGCCGTTGTTTGTGTCACTGGTGACAGAAATCTTCAAAGCTTTGGGAGAAAGCAGTTCCTGCCTGGTTGCTTCTGGGGGAGGTACACCTGGTCCAGTGGCTCTGGTCTCTTAGGCCCACGGAACTTGTGAGGTGGCTCAGTCTCGGGAACCTTGTGCTTCCCTGAGAAGAGGCTGTGGATGTTGTGGGCGCTAGAGCCATGGTGTTCCCACTGTGGGCTGCTTCAGAATGACCTGAAAGCTAGGACGAAAGTGGGTGCTGCATCTCCCTGCTATGGAGTAGGACTTGGTAGATTGGTCTTGGGCTCGTTTCTGTTTCTTGTTAGATAATGGCTATTGATGGCACTTGTATCTGCCTGGGTTTCTGAGCTGTGTTTTTTACTATCATCAATCCCTGCCTTGGATTCTGGTGGTGGCTCCATGTCTAACCTATTACACCCTAAAAACAATGCTGGGATTTGGGCCTTAGTATCTGCTATTATAAATGGTGCAGCAAACATTTTGGATTTTGTCCTCTGCTTAGTGTTCTAGGTCCTTTTCCTCCAGTTGCTTCCTTCCTCCTCCCTGGTTTCATATTCCTTCACTTTCGGTAATCCATCCTTGATTAGGTCTCTAGGGATTGCCTACTGTGGTAGTATCCCTGAAGTCTGACTGGCAGTGTGAAACCAAATCCCCTCCGCAGGCCGCTGGGGTTACACAACACTCAGCCGAGTAGAGTGCTCCTAGTGGGGCAGATGCTAAGGATATCAGTCTGAGCTGTGCTCAAGTCAGTGTGAAGCATCGCAGAAATCAGATACTGCCTAATTGCTGGTCAAAGAATGAATAATGTCCAGCTCTGGATTGAACCGTGAATCTAAGGTGACAACTAAGTGCCAGCCAAATAGTTAGGCTAGAAGTCTTCCATTTTATCTCAGTAAGTCAACTGTTGGCTTAATATTGGAATTTAAATTCCCACCTTATGCCACTTGTGCTTTACCAAGGGGTCAGTGGTAGCATGTCCCTACTCAGCTATGTTTATGCATCTTTTTTTTTTTTAGAATATATATATTTTACAATTAGAAATAAAGAGGGAAAGAAGATACTGAAAACGATTCTCTTGTCAGAAGCTGACTTTAACTGTCACTTTTCCTGCCCACTGCCTGCAGTGGACATGCCTGTGGCTTTGTGCTGTGTCTTTACAGGGGCCCATGTTACAGACTCTGCTGCCAGGAGATATGCATCTTGTTTTTATTGTGCAAGGTGGACACCTTAAGAAATCAGTTATTCATGTACTAACTCACCGTGGTGATTCAGTTGGTTAGTACTTGAGTTCATGGTATTGAGATAGGAAAGTCTGATCATTTTTAGTCTTACACTTTCTGAACAGTATTACACAGGTGAGAAGGAACATTGATTCCACTTCATGCCTGTATAGGCTGTGAGCTCCGTGGTGAGTCTGATGCTTTTTTCGGAGATGTCCATTTTCTGCTCAGAGTTCCTACCAGGCCTGCCCTCACCCCCAAGCTGCAGTGTCTTCTGCTTTCAGTCTCAGTGGGTTAGTCAGTGTTGTATAATAGACAAAAATACTTGAGAACCTTGATGTCAGGCACAGTGCTGATGTAAAAGGTACTTAAGATAGTCCTTATTAAGGAACCCTCAATTATATTCAACATAATGGGTATTATCTAGGAGTATGTCAACGAGGCATTTTGCTAAGAGATGGGATGTAGCTCCTGTCCAGCAATTTCCTAAGGTTCCTCGGCTGTCACGAGAACCCCTTAGACAGGGATTTGGGAGTTCTCGTCTCTTACTGCTCTTCCCAGCCCTTTAACATGCCTTTCTGTCTCCTGCCTCTGAGTGTTGAAGGCAGGTGAAGGTCAGTCACATCAGGGTGGACGGCTTCCAGCCTCCAGAGAAGTTTCCTCTGAATTGCTCAGAAGAGCTCAGTAGAATGGGAGCCCCATCTGGTCATCCAGAAAACTGCTTTTCCCTCCACCCTCGGGCTCAAGACTGTGTATAGGGGAGTGGGTGTAGGGGCGACAGCCTATGGGGATGGGGCAGCTTGGGGCTGGAGCTTTGTCACAGCCCTTCAAGAAAGAAGTCAAATAGTGATGTAAAAAAATGGTTCCCCTAAGTTTTTATTCCATATCAGTAGGAAGGCAATTGAGAGTACATAGAAATCCAAACTAATATTTACAAGCTATTGTTTATGCTTCTTAAATTGAGTTCCTCTACAGCATAAAAATAAAATATTACCCAAAGGATGGAAGGGTCTCTGCATGAATCTTTCCAAGGCTGCCCCCAATACACTGAGCTGTACCTTTCATCTTGCCATGAAGCGCTTTGTTGGAGCTCATTTTTGAGGAAAAACTAGCACCAAAATTTTTTTTGTAAGATGGCCTTGTTTCTGTAAAATTAGGATTCTCTTGATTTATGTAATTGGTTTGATACTGTTTTAAACAAGGGTGTCATGACATTCTTGCAAAGCTTGATGTTCATAATCTCCCACATAAAGCAGCACTTTTTATCTTGAATGTGTTAGTAGCTGTGGTTTATCTGGTGCTTGGGCACTAACAAGACTTCAGGTGACTTCCAGTGTAACCAGAAATACACAGGCAAGAAATCTGTACCAATAATCGGTTCACCTAGGATGAGATGACAATCATAAGAGTGCACAGTTGTCTTCTGGGCATAAAAATTGTAGTTGTTTAAATTGTTGCAGCCTTCAGGAAAACGCAGTGGTATTGATTTTATGCACTGTAGTAAGATAGCTATCACATTAACCTCCTTATGACCTCTGCTTTATCCAGACAACGATTTGCAAAAGTGAAACTTCAAAATGGAAGTTTTACCAAGTTCTTTGGGTGAACTGTGCCCAGTGGTGGCTCTTGTTGGTCATTGTGATGTATTGGCCTGGATTGAGGACCAGGTGTGGAGCTGAGGTTGAACTTGAAAACTGAAGGAAACAGACATACTTTGAAGAAAACTAAGAAATGGTGGACCTACCCTAAGCATAGGTAAATCAAGCTCATGGATGCATTTAAGTGTCAGGAATGCAGCTATGTGTGCTGGGCAAAAGCTAACGGTCCCCAAGAAACCAACCAAAAAAATAATCTAGTTGTGTAATGTATCACCTACTTGGTGAGACTGGCCTGAGATGAGGGTGAGATGGAAGGACGGACAGAAGGCGTTTGCTTAGGCAGTTCCTGAGCCTCTGGAAGTGAGAGTATCTTGCTGTAAGGATGGACTGTGTGAGGGATTTCCAAGGTAATTCTGGTGTGCATAACTTTTCCTTTATTACTGACTTCAGAACTGAACCTTTTTCCCTGCCAAGATGTGACTCCACTCAGCTATGCTCTGTTGGACACATTCAAGGGGATTTCAATAGATGGAGCTCAACCAGGGTATGTATCTGGACACTCCAGCATACGAGGAACAGCTGGGGACACAGGGCTTATAGCCCAGGGAAAAGATGCTATAATCCTAAAATGCTGTAGGGCTGCCCTGAGGAGTACGTATCCTGAGTTCATTCAAGGATAAGTGATGAATAATGGGTATGTGTTCAGGAAGGCAGACTCAGCTTGGTGTGCGGGCCAGTCAGACCCCCGTGCCTGTCCCTGTCCCCAGCAAGGGAATGTGCTGCCTCTTGCCCGAGTGCGGGCTTCCTCTCTGTAGGTGTCCCTGCAGGCTGGGCACCATCCTGCAGGGATGCCTGAGAATGGGATTCTAACGCCTCTGACCTTGACACTACTTGCCCACCTGAAAGGTAGCTGGAAATGACTGCTTGTTGGGAGGGAAAATAAAATCAAGTCAAATGGTGAAGGAAGGAATAAACATTTTCTTGAGATTCTACTTATTCACTTGGAAACCTATTTCTCTAAGAAATAACTAACTTGATTTATTAGATCTTTTAGGATGAAGCTGTGTGTAGGCTGCAAGTTTAGAGGCAGACAGGACAGGTGAGAATGAATGGAGATAAAAGGGACCATCAAAGCAGAGCAGGAGAAAGTACAGACGTAGGCACGGTGTGGGCTCTGCTACCACTCAGGGCTGGCGCTCCATGGATGTTGTCCCAGTCACCCCTATAAGAAGGGCTGTTGCAGTTAAGTGGGATCACATCTTTTGAGAGGCAGGCTGGGACCTGGTTTTGGCCTTTAAGATGTTAGGTTCCCATAGTGCCCTGGAAGCTGATTTATCTCCAGGTCCAGCAACCAATCAGTGATCCCAGATGTGCTGACGTCCTGGCGTTGCTGGCTGCCTTCTGACTCCTTGGGCCATCGCTGTGCTTGCCACTTCTAGGAGAAAGGAACAGAGCCTGCCGTCTGAGGTCAGATGCCTTCGGAAGTTGCAATATGTCTGTTTCGGGCAGATCACTAGCACTCTCTGTAAGGTATCTGTGTAACCAGATGAAAGAAAACTGGGCATTTTCCACTTCATGCATGTATATCAATGTCTGGGAGTACATTACTGCCCTGCCCCAATCCCCTAATCCTAGCCCTGTGGGAAGGGAGGAGGTGGCCTTGAAGGAATCCACAGTGGGTTGGCTTCTGCTTTTCCCCTTCAGAAAAGACCAGCACTTTATTCTCAGCAGTGATATCTCATACAGTGTGCTTTCCAAGTTGTGCTCCTGTTTGTCACTCTTGTTCATGAGAGCCCTCGGAGGAAAGATGGAGTGACGGCATTGAGCTGTTCAGTGACATGCTCAAACTCTGCAAGGTAGGACTAATGCAGAACTTCATGCCTGAAGTCAGGGTTCCGGCACACGGCATGCTGTGGTGGTCCGTTGGGAACTGAGGGCTGGCAAAATCAGAGTACCATCTCCTGTGAACTTGGCTGTGTCTGTGTTTCCTGGTTGCTAAGTGGCTGGTTTGTTCCTAAGTTAAACAGTAATGTAACTGAAATGGAACTTACCTTCAATTTCAGGCCTATGGGTGCATTCAGGCTGTGATACCAGAAATAAACGTTGATTTAATATTATATATATCATGACAAGTAGCATACAGACTGAGTTTGGTGTGTAATGGAAAGAACACTGAGTTCTCTGCCTGGAGATTTTGATGGTAATGTCCTACATGACGCTAATTTGACACTAACATAGTGTGACGCTAACTGGGGTAAGTCATTGTAACTCCATGAGCCTCAGTTTCCTCATTGTCTAAGTGAAGGGCGCAGGCCCAGATCTCTTGGGTCCTTTCCATCTCTGATTCTGTGAAACTGTCACTTAAACTGAGTCACAATTTGTACACTTAAATCAATGTGGCCTCTTCCAGACTTTTTTGCTGATCGACTATGGAAAATGAAATGGTTCAACCTGAAGGAGTATACATTTCCAGAAGTTGCTACCTCACGGTGAAAGATTCACTTAGAAGTGTGTGTTGCTATGGCTGTTTCTCCTCACATTCTCTTCATTTCAGTGAGTGGCATGACCCTCCTGGAGTTCATCCTTAACCTAGTTCAAGGCATTCTCCCCTAAATACCGTCTGCCAGCAAGTTCTGTTGCCTTGACTTGCAGCAACCCGAATGCTCTTCTTGCCCTGGTTATGCTGACCTGTCCACCCCACCATGGTCTGGCCTGGGTAATGGCAGCTGTCTGCTAAATGGCTTCCCTTGTCGCCTTCCAGTCTGTTCTCCACACATGGCCAGAGCAATCATGTAAAGTCAGTCAATTCTGTCCTTTGCTCTGAAACCATCAGCTGCTTCTCTTTGCTTTTAGAGGAAACCCACGTCCCTGCCTTGACCCATTAGTACCCCTGTCTGCCTCACCTGCTGGCTCCTGGCATGTTGGCTGCCTTCTAGCTCCTCCGGGGAGCCCTGTGGGCTTCCTGTTGCCTCAGTGCCTTTGCCCTGGTCCTTCTGTGTCCCTGTTCTCTCCCAGGTCTGCTCTGGTGACTTCCTGTCATTCCAGCCTTTGCTGAGTCATTTCCTTAGATCCTGCCTCTGCCTCCCACCCAATGCATCACCTTGTTTTATTTTTCTTATGCTTATCAATGCTTGGCATTTTTGTTCTCTTAACAAGCTTCTGGGGTCCATGAGAACAGCAGTAGGCTTGTTCACTGCTGAATTCTCCAGTGCCTGGAACGAGCGTAGCACATTGGGAAGGGCTCAAAACATTTTTTCAAATGGATGACATTGCATTAAAAACTCGAGCAATGCTGCCATTGGCCGACTCGCTTAACCGTTTTACCTGTTACTCAGTAGTAGGGTGAGGGAAATACACCTACCTGAGTAGGAGAATCTTTCTTGGGTACTGAGCTGAATCAAAGTTCACTGTGATAGGACCTCACTATGTTGGGAATATACCAGGAATGACAGTTGCCTGGGCTTGAATATGTCTACTTCCTCTTCTGGACCATATGTAAGAGATGAAAGGGTCTGGTCAATCTTTGGGTTCCTTCACTCGGGCATTAACATGTTGGATGTCCTAGTGCAGTTTTGCACTAACAAGCCTCCAGTGGTCATTAGAATTAAGGTCTTTGCTTGTTCTACAGACTAAACGCCATTCTGGTTAATTCCCCTTAATCCATATGTATTTTTTTTTTTTGGTAAATAAGCACAGGAGGAAGATCAATTGCTGAATGTCTAAATCTAGTTTTGGATTTGGCAGTTAGATGAGGGGCTGTCTCTGGCTTTTTAGTCTTCTCTCTGGGTTTGTTCTAAGGGTGAAATAATGGGACAGTGCTCGATGCTCACTAAATGGTAACCATTTGCGGTGGTCGATTTCCCATCCACGATCACCCCCACCTCCATTTTGACTTCCTGACAGAAGTTTGATAGAACCCCTCTGCTGTGCAGCCACGTGTCTGAGGCTGAAACAACAGTAGAACTGCCCAGAATTCTGGACTTGTTACATGAGATTGACATGTCCTACTGTTCAAGCCAGTTTGAAGCCACTCCTGTAACCAGAGTATCATGACTGATACACTGTCAGTTGATTGCTGCTTTGTGTTGACTCTTGCCCACTGGCAGAATTGGTCTGCTTATCTAAATGTTCCTTGAGCTTTTCTATGTCCATGCTGTATCTACTTGGAATATTCTTTCCTTCTCTATTTCTAAGTCCATCCTTTTAGGACCAAGGTCAAATTTTAGCTTTTCCTGCAAACCTTTCCTGACTACCTCAGCCTGAAGAAATCTATTCTCTGTGCTATGAAGCAGTAACTGGATAATGTCTGTCCATTCCTTGGTCTTGGCATTTGCTCACATCCTTTGATGCCTCTGCTCTTGTCATTGGCCTGCACTGGTGTTGGATGATTGCTCAACTTTCTGCATATTTGCCTTATCTCCTCAGCTTCTACATGAGGGCAGAGACCATGCCAAAGGCCCAGCACTGTGTCTTATATAACAGGCACTTGGTACTTGCTAATCTGAGGAGCAGGGCTGCGTGGGGGGATTGGCGGCCAAGCATTTGAGATCCTGGTATTTCTGTGAAGTTTTAAAGGACCTGGAGGATCCTAGCTGAGGGGATGCTAGCTGTAAGGAGAGTCTCGGGGAGCAGGTGTGTATTCACAAGGAACAGTACTTTACAGCTCTTGACTTCTGAAACAAATTGGAGCAAAAAAGATGGAGCATTGAATTTCTTGCACATTCTTCTCAGGGTAGATAAAACACATGTATCCGAAGCATGCTGTTGTGCTATGCATATCATACATGCAGCTCCTTCTCTGGGAAATGTCTCTGAACACCCCTGTCCTTCCTGCATTACCTGTCCATCAGAGTCCTGCCTCTAACCTCATTCTTCCTCCCCCATCAGCATGGCAGTGCACTGGATTTTCAGGAAGATGGACCTGCTATTGGATCTAGCCACGTCTTTTTTGACTGCCCATTACTGCACTAAACAGCTTCTCTGCAACCTTGTGCCTGGAGCAAATCTTAGCTTTTCTGTTATTTTTTGATGTGTGTTTTTTTTTTTCCAGTTAGCAATAGAGGGAAACTAAGAATGGAGTAGTAGTCTCCCACCTACTAAATATTAGTTACGATTGGTTTGGCTGTGGCAGAAAACCCTACTATAGTGACTTAAACCATCAAGGGGCTTCTTTGCTGCTGCATAACAAATGTTAAAGTGGGCAGTCCAGGGTTGATACGGCAGTTCTGTAGCTCCTATTTTACTGTTTTGTCCTTATCTGGGGACTTCATCGAACACAGGCAGAAAAAAGGTGGAAGGGTGAAGAGCAAGAGTTGTCTGTTGGAATTGGCTTTTTTCACTCCGTATAATTCCCTGGAGACCACGCCACTGTGTATATTGATAAGTTATTCCTTTTTATTCCTGAGTAGTAGTTCATGGTATGGATGTAGCAGTTTAACCACTCACCCACTGAAGAGTGTCTGGGCTGGTTCCAGTTAACTGCTGTTATGAATAAAGCTCCTGTAAGTAGTAGTACAGGTTTTTGTGTGAATGTAAGTCCTCATTTTTGAGATAAATGCCTGGAAATGTATGTGCTGGGTTTTATGGTGGTTCATGTTCGGTTTTCTTAAACTGCCCAATGTATGAGTGATTTGGTTTGTCCACATCCCTATTGGCATTTCCTGTTATTTTTCTAAAACTTAATTTTAGAATGGTTTTAGATTTACAGAAAAAGAGTTCCCATATACCCTAGGCCTAGTTTCCCCTGTTAACAGCTTATATTAGAATGCTACATTTGTTGTAACAAACCAATATGAATACATTAACTAAAAGTCCATTCCTGATACTTTCTTTGTTTTCACTCACTATCCCAGAGTGTGGCTAGGGAGCTTGGAGTGGGGAGCTCCGGGTTGTCTGGGGGTGCAGTGGGAGGAGAGTCGGGAAGGCCCCTGTGGGGGGCTGCTGTTCCCTTCCCATGTGGGAGACATAGGGAAGTCAGGCATGCTCAAGGCAGAGTCAGCCTGTGGTCTAAAACGCCAGGTGTCTGAGCTGTCCCCCCTTTCCTCAGTCTTCTGGAGCTGCAGGTCGCTCATAGGACCTCAGGAAATCACCCTGTCACCAGATTTGCCACTTCCTTAGCTGTGTAGCATGGTGGACCCTTGCGGATGAAAGCCCTTTGGTGTGCTTTGGCAGTTTGAGGGAGGGAGGCAAAGACAAAGGTCTGCCTCTGATGCTGTTAGAGGAGTAGTGAGGCCGAGAGGGTAGCTCTTAGCTGGGCCCTGCTTTAGCAGTTAACATTGTAATTAGCAATCTATCATTGCAGTGCTGAATAATTTTAGAATTAACAAAAAACAAGCCAAGACCCCATGTGGTACTTTGTGTGAGTGGAATATAAGTAGCATAGGCCCTTGTCCTAGGTGAGATTTACAGCTCTGTCTAATGGTGTATTTTGAGTTGGTTTAAGCCAGACTGTAAGCCCTCAGGGCAGCAGTGGCCTTTATGCTGAATGCATAGGTTTCTACAAATGATGGTGTTTCTGCCTCACACATGGGGCCAGCTGGGCTTGGCTTTATTTTGGAGACTTGAATATTCAAGTTACATATATTGCTTTTAAAAATTGATAGAGGAGCCCCAGGCATAGGAGGTAATCTCTCGGCTATGGATCATTACCTGTCTCAGCTGGGGAAGCGGGAAGTGAGAGGGCTTCATGGAGGCTGATGGGTTTCAAACCAGATCCTAAAGAGCTAGTACGATTTAGGCTAGAGGACAGCAAGGAGGGAAAGCATTTCTATGACTTTCCTGAGGTAATCCAGCTCTGAGGTGCACGGCTGTCTGCCTCCTATGACTTAGTTCTCATCTGCTGTATGTCAGGTCTCTAGAGATTGGGACAGCTGATAATCTCCAGATTGAAGGGGGAGGCCGAGTGGTAGGGAGCAGAATGTGGAACTAAGAGGATGAAAAACAGGATGGGGTCCTTTACATCCACCCCTTACATAACCTAAGTCCCCTCATTTCAGGAATCAGTAATAGAAAGTCTCGTGTTTAAAACAAAGCCTGTCCTCAGTACCTGGAGACATGCAGTGGCACCATGGAAAGCACCCTGCACATTGCCTCGTATATGGGAGGTGCTCCGTAATGGTCTGTGAACTTTCAAACTGTGAATGCAGATTAGGAGGCAAAAGGGAGGGGGAACGTTGTGCCAAACATGGCAAGGATTTTCCTAAGGAAGCATGAGAGGCTGGTCTTTGTTCAAACGATCCCACCTGGGGGTATGCTTGCCAGGGTGGCAGTTACTGAAAATGCGCTTGGGAGTCAGTAACTTGTGCAGGTTTAAATATCCTTTCCAGGATTAGAATTCCAGGGAATTCCTTTAAAACCTCATCTTCTATATTCACTTATAAGATGGAAACCACTGATTCAGTATATGCTCATTCAAGATTGGCAGTTCTTCCCAAATGAGATAAAAACTGATGTCCAAGAGATAGTGATCTTTGTGCAGTAAAATCTTATATACTTGGTTTTGCTAAAGAGATGGAAATGCAGTAGGTCACAGCCTTAGGGAAAACTCTACTGTCCCCTTTCCCCTACCAGACAGTCAGGCCTTTAGGCCCCATCAGTGATGTTTTCTTATGAGACTTTTAACTCAACCTAATCTGATGAGTCTTATGAAATTAACTCAACTGGTGCATGTTCATGGTATTGCAGCTGGGAAATGAGAATAAGGAAATTGTACATTTTGTGTACAAAACAGTTCAGATTTTTTTTGCAATGGGCTTGTGCTAAAAACCTTAAACTAGAGAAAATGCTTTAATAGCCAATAACTGAGACACACCAGTTTTTTAAACCTGATGTTTAAACAGAAAAGTTAATGGATTTGCTTGCATCTGTCTTTGTCTTAACGACTGGCCATTTCAGGAAATAATTTGGGCTTCTGCTAATGTTAATCATTGGTCAGATGAACTCACCTGGGGATCACTCATAAAATGTGTGGCAATAAGTCCAGAGGCTAGTGTGCATTTTTGGAAAGGTATGAATAGCATCCTACCTGATACCTGGCATAAGCTGGTGATGCCTCTTTAACTGACGAGAGGCATGAATTGAGTTTAACTCTCACTTTGGGAAAGAATGTTTGGTTGTTGAACTATCCAAACTTTGGGGTATAGGAGCCATCGGCCTTGTAGCTCAAGGGTACCATCTGACATCTTGCACCAAGCTGTATTCTTACTGAGGGAACAGACCCCAGAGGAGACTGGCTGGCCCTGGTTTCCCAGGTTATTTTAAATATTAATCAGTGACACTCCGGTAGATGCATGTCTTGAGTTGGTCACCCGTTAGCTCTCCAGGTCTGTGAACCTGCAGCCAACCCCTGCTTCTTTGGTGATTTCCCCACAACCTGGGCATCATGCCCAGCACACCAGGGATACTCCAGAACCCTGCCAGGGACCTGAGGAGTAGACTGCCCTGATGAAAGGGAGGTGGGGGGCCTCCATAAAGCAATATGCTTCCTTGTATGTCAGTGCCCAGCTGACGCTGTCTTGGCATTTCTCAACCAACTTTAGCTCCAACAGGAAGGAACATCTCTACTTGTCTCTGGACAGAAACTGTTTCTAAAAATCAAAATTTCAAAACTTTTTTTCTATATAGATCTAATTTCATAGAAGACAGTCACAGATCTATTGTATAACACGTATGAATACCTTATCACGGGGCCCTTTCCCTTAAATGCAAGGACTGTTAAATGGTGGGGGATGGACCCTCACAAATGTCAGTTAAGCTCCCTGTCTGTCTCAGACTCCCTGATAGCAGGTGGACTGTGTTGGCCATGGCTGTCATGGGCCAGGCGGGGATGTTAGGCTTTATTTCAATAGAATACCACCCATAATAAAGTACAGACTTTAGGAGGCATGTTTGAGACTTGAATTAGAGGCTCAAAGAGAGACCTAAGTACTACATAAAGATCAATAAAGTACAAAGAATAATGTGGAAAGTTGTGCTGGGCTAGGAGGGGTGAATCACCTGATGGCGTAGAATCAGGCTGGTGTGGGTGCTGCTGTGGGCTTTGGGTCTGCGTGAGGATCTGCTGACTACCTTGTCTGAGACCATCACTGAACAGCATCTGTGGTTTCAGGTAGAAGACACACCTAGTTTTCTTGAGGTTTTTCTTTGCTTGGAATGTTATCTAATAGCTTGAACTCTTGTGTGATACTGTTTGTTAAAAATAGCCATGTAGGCTGAACAGAACCCTAAGAAATAAATTTATAGAATTTAGACATGGAAGGATGTTAGAGGTCATCTGTCTTTGGGATCTCAGAGCAAATTAGTTTACAGCACAGTCACGCCTCCTCTTTCCTATGAGCAAAGTAATCACCTAGAGTTGGGGCTGGCACGGGAGGGCCGGCTCTAGGTCATTCGTTTTTCCTGCTGCAGCTTGCATAACCCGGGTTGTGAAAGGTACCTGGTCTTTGCTGAATGAAGCTGTTTTTTGCCCAGCTAGTTTTTAGAACGAGCTGCTGACCAGACCTGTGATTGTGTTTTGTTAGGACTGAGCACCTTTCCTATCAGAAATGTGATGCAGAAAGTTTCCCACAGTATCAGGCACCTCTGGGCTGCTGGTGGTGCCTGAAGTCAGTGAAATGAGATAGGAGAAACTGAGATTATGCGCCCCAGGAGACATGTGTTACTGCCAGGGCTTCCCCTTCTCCCTTACATGACAGGTTGAAAAGTAAAATGGCCTTGCATATGAAATGTGCAGGACTGGGCTGAAGGTGTGGATGGGAAATCCAAAGCATGAATGGGGCCCCTGTTGGTCAGTCTCCTGGGAGTGTGGAGGGCACCCAGAGGGGAGGCACCGTGCTGAAATGCACGGGGCCAGGCTCTCTACCGTCTGCAGATTCAACATGCGGATGGATTCATTCCCAACCGTTACTTCCTCTTCTGGAAAGTAAAGAGGTAGGATGGGAAAAAAGCAAATACGTACGAGTGGGGTTCTTGGTTGGACTTCTCATTCACCGAAGGCTGTTGACATAGGTCTGGAATCATCCTGTGTCTTGGAAAGCTGACAACCTGGGTAGCAGTTCGCTTTAGGAGATCTCATTGCACTGCTTTCCCTGAAGTCTTTTTTGTTATTAGCTACACTTGCATGAATACACAGAAAAGTCATTGATGGTTGCCTCAACCACTTAGTAAAAGGAGGTCACCTCCAAGGGCACACACCACTTTGCTCTTAGGTGTTGCTGTTAGTACCTCATGAGAGTGGGAGGCTGCCCTGACAGGGCTAGCTAGAAAGGATGAAGTGGGATCAGCTGTGGGATGCTGAAAAATGTCTTATGATCTAGGCTATGCTGGCCTCTGGGTTGCAGGTGACGCCTCAGGTGACACCTCAAAAGATTTGGCACAGTGCAGGATTTAGGAATCTGGTCGCTCTGTGATCTGACCTGATGACCTTCAGTCTTAGTCCATGAAGGGGATGTGCTTAAGGACACAATGATGTGGTCGAGGGCTGAGGGGTCCCAATTTGGATTCTAGGATATGCCACAGATTTCCTGGTTTATGCCATCTCTCATCCATTCTGGAGTCGGAGGCTGAGTATTGTTGGCGGTTGTATAGAAAATGTGTTCTTTAAAGGCCAATGCGTTCTTAGGGAAAGACTGATCTCACTAGTAGATCAGCATGGTCTTTCCAGATTGTTTAACAAAATATTAGGCATTCTCCTGCTATCCTTAACTCGTAGCATCAAAAACTGGGCACAGGGATTCCTATTTTGAGTGGTAATGACATTTCAACCATATGCTAGCATTTGGCAGGAACGTGCTTGGGGGTGGGGAGGTGAGGGGAGTGTTCTGAAGGTTTTCCTCACGCTGGTGCTCCTGGAGAATGTTAACATGCAGAAATAAGTTTTAGAACCTGATTCAAAGAATTTAGGCCAAGCAGAACAGTTTTAAAGATGGCCTTCCCCTACCCGCCACTGCCTCTGCAAGATGGAAGTACAGAGAAATTGAAAAATATAGTGAAGTCTCCTCGCAAAAGGGGCAACTTCTCTGCCCACAACTGTGAAATGCCACTACTGAAATGCATCAGCATCGCATGCAGACTGCCTTGCATTTAGTCATTTCCATAAAGCAAAAGAAAGATGCCAAATCAGTTTATCAAAAAGCTGGTGGCCTTCCCTTGGCTAAGTTCAACCTTCCAGCTTTCAGAATTGGGACATCTTTGAATTCTTAAAATAACAATCCCCTCCACCTGCCCCAACACACACACACCAATCCTTTGTTTTTCCCCTAGAAATTTTCTCCCTCTGCCTTTGGTTTGGCAGTGGGGAGAGAGGACTCCTGCCCCAGGAGCTGTTTGACAATGGTTTGGACCCTGAAACACTTGGCTTTTGCCCTCCTGGTTGCTCCATAATGGGGGCTTCAATCTAGAATTTGATTGTAAGGATACTTTCTAGGGGTCACCAATGCCCTTCTTTCAGGGATTGAGGGAAACAGGCATCTGGGCTGAAGCATGCAGGGTTAGAGCTGTATGTTCTGCATGCTGACTTTTTGAGAAGGCAGGATATGGTAAGAGCAGTGGCTCTTGTGTCTCCTGGGACACCAGTCCTTAGTACTGCCCCTTCCTTTAAATCCCTTCAGAATCTGTGGGCAAGTCACACAGTTGTGTTGGGGTATATGCTTTTTTTTGGGGAGGGAGAGAGGTAAGGTCCTATGGCTGTGGTCTCTGAATGGGTAACTCTTAGCTTACAATACAACCTTGCCCTCTGTAGATGGCTGCTAAACATAAGAGAAAAGGAGGCGGCTTAAAGTAGAACAGTTGGATAGCAGTTGCTCTTGACTGATCCCAAGGTAGGGATGTAGATAATAGACCCCAGCAGACCCCATTGTTTCTATTTCCATACTTATAATTGGATAATCTTGCTTGTCATTTCATTCTTCAGTAGGGACTGCTGACCTTGGTGCATGTGCTTGTTAACACAGGGTCCCATGAATGTGAGGGGGACCCTTCTCTTGTCCGTGTATCTGGCTGCATCAATCCTGTTTACTTTGTGGCTCTCCAAAACTCAGATGCATTAGTCATTCATTCATGTCTGCATGCTTGTCCTAGTTCTGCAAGCCTGAATGAACTTTGGGCAGAAGGGTCGTGCCACCTGCAGCTTGGGTTTGAATAGGGTAATAGCACCAGCAATATCAGGTAGAATGTGCCAGAGAAGATGAGTGAGTGCTGACGAGGGTTTGGAGGTTGTGGCCATTACAACCTGGAGTATTCTAGACAGTGGGACTTGCAAGACCTTGAAAACTAGACAATGGGAAAAGGGAGATGGTTTCAGAGGTGTGGTGCTGGAGATGGAGGACAGAGAAGGGGCCTTCTTGGAGTAGCAGGTTCCTCCTCCTGGAACCCATAGGAGATAAGCCTGTGGGGGGAGGTGAAGGAGCTGGGAGCTGATGCGGTACGGGCAGCGGGGGAAGCCCCCGTGAGTGTGAGAGCTAGGTGGTGCGATGGGGTGGGGACTGAGAGGAGCCTGGGCCCCTCTGTCGTCTGGCTGGGGGACTGGATGCCACGTAAGCTCCCGCAGCTTGTTTCCTGCATTGTAAGTTTGGGTCCAGCTTTGGGAGATGGTTGTGAGGGTCGGAGAAAATACTAAACATGTAAAAGCACCTTGGGAATGCCAGAGGGTTGGTGCATATGGAAAGTTTTCTGCCAGGATTGAGGCATCAATGTCAGGGTCAGAAAGTGGAGGAAAGCATCGTTTCATAGATTGAGGAGTGGGGATCATGTGTTGCACCAAAAGTTGTGCCTGATTTCTTGGGCCTCTGCAGGTCAGGTAGGTCTCCCTAGGGTTAGCTGTGGGTTTGGTTAACCTGACTTTGGGGCTAAATTGTATACCTTCTCAACTAGGGTCTTTATTTTTAGAAGTGACTGACAGCTATAGGCAAACCCATCTGACAACTTAGGGAGTCTCCTGAGGATAATGACTTTAAATCTTTGTCTCTCATGGTTATTAGTCTTCATGCATGAGAGGAGCTGTAGAATTTATGGTGCTTTGTGAGCCAACTCTCCTTTCCAGCTCTCATGGTGCAGTGGGAATACTGGTGCAGGTTTGTTTAATCTGGTAACTTCCTGGTAATTCATACACATTATCATTCTTGTCCAGTCAGCATATGTTCAGTGAGCTTCTACGTGTGTCAAGTTTGATAACCATAGTTCCTTCCTCAGAACATATAATCCTCAGGGAGCTAATAACCAGGCAGGTTTTAGATTGGGAGTCAGGGAATGGACTTCCCCATTTTAGTGCTCTCTCAGAAAGGGACTCCAACCTTGGACAAATCAAGTCACTTCCCTGGGTTTTCCCTTGAATATGAGAACTTTGGACCAGATCTTAAGGCATCTTCCCAGGTACTTTGCATATTATAGGAATCTGATTGTCCATATACAAAGATATTACACGATTAAATTATAATGCATGAACAATACAGACTAAGAAGTAGGAATTCAGAGAGCTAGGAGAAACATAATTGTGGGTCCCAATCGTGAGAAATGGCTTTGCCAAGAAGATAGAAATGGAAATATCTAAATATCTGTACCAAAATAGGGTATGGTAGCTCACCTGCACATTTGAGGTGTTTGGTATTGGAAGGACACATTTGGTTGGGGGGCCTGAGTTCTTGGCTATATCCATGTGTGGGCTACTTGATAGACCCCAGGATCTTTCTCTCCCCCTCCCTTTTTTGTACCATGAATATGAGTATTTGGTATGTATTGGACACTATTTCTGCTTTTGATACATGGCCCCAAGAAGGCTTTATCCTATAAGACTAATACAACTTACTGATGACTTTGGCTTCATTATTTGCTGGTCCCTATTACCAGCTCATGTACTCAGGGAAATGGCTTTGTGTGTGTCTTTCTACATTAGACATGCCCCTACTGTCCTTTTTTTTTCCTACCTATAAAAATGGCATTTGTTCAGTCAGTTGTCCTTTAATTCCTCCATTAAGAGCTTACTCTATACCAGGCACTGGCACTAGGTATGCATTTGTATAGAAAGCAGATGTGGTTTCTGTCCTCATAACTTCTTGTCTAGTGGGAGAGACAAACACTAAATCACTACAGATGAATATAAGATCAGCAATTGGAGGGGTGCTAGAGTGAATAGAATAGGATAGCACAAAACGGGGGGCACCTATTTTAGATTTGAGATCAGGGGGTGACCTTTTTAAGAAAAAGATGGAGGATAGTGAGAGGAAAGGGTTTGGTTGGAGTTGGGAAGAGGGAAAAGCTAGTGTGAAGGCCTAGAGGCAGGAAAGAGCTTTTAACCTTTGAAAGGGTCATAGGAAAGGTGATGGGGGGTAGGCAGGAGGGTCTTGAGATATGAGGATAGGGGGACAGGCCAGGGTCATGTGGGGCCTCTTGATGAGGTAAGAGTTTTGGATTTTATCCTATATTCAAGGGAAATCAATCGTTGGATTTTAAAAAGGGGTGCAGTATAATTCAATGTAGAGTTAATCATTGTGGCTACATTGTGGAGAATGGAAGACAGGAGCTGAGATTCAGATTACCATTTATTAGGAGATCATTGTTGCTTAGATGAAAGACAACAGTGGTTTGAATTTGCATAGAAGTGATGGAACTTGGTGGGGGATGGTGATGAGGGAAGGTATCAAGACTGACTCCTAGCTTTTGGTTCTGTCATCAAAGTAAACATACACTGAGATGTAGTGTTGAATTTCTTTCCTAGAATGTATTGGGTTAGTTTTATATTTGTCTTTTTGTGGGTCATAGCATCTTGAACAAGAATTTTACTATTATTCCATAGATGAAGATGACATAAATGTTCAACAATTCTGTACAAAATTGAACATATTCTTGCCATGCAATCCAGCAACTATGCTTCTTGGGATTTACCCAATGAGCTGAGAATATATGTCCACATAAAAACTTATACACTAGATGTTTATCAGCTTTATTCATAATTGCCTAAACTTGGGACCGACCAAGATGAAGATGCTAGGTGAATGAGCATGTAAACTGTGGCACATTCAGGCAACGGTGGCACATTTCTGTTCAGTACTGAGTAATAATCCAATCCATGAAAAGATGGGAAGGAACCTTAAATGTATGTTTCTAAGGGAAATCAATCTGAAAAGTCCCATACAGTTACATGATTCTAACTATATGACATTCCAGAAAAGGCAAAGCTATGGAAATAGTAAAATCAGTGGCTGCCGGGGGTGGGGGGGATGAATAGGTGGAGCACAGGATTTTAGAGCAGTGAAGCTATTCTGTATGACTCTAATGGTGAATCCATGTTCATCACACATTGTCAAAACGTATGAAATATGCAACACCTAGAGTGAACTCAAATGTAAACTATGGACTTTGATAATCTATCCACAGAAATTCATCCGTTGTAACAAATGTACCACTCTTGAGAGGCATGTGAATAGGGGGGGAGGCTGTGCATGTGTGGGGACGGAACTATATGGGAACTCTGTGCTTTATGCTCAATTTTGCTGTGAACCTAAAACTACTCTAAAAAGTCTATTTAAAAGGAGGCAAAGGATTGTGTTGAATGCATGCTGATACTAGATGTCCCCTAGAACATCACTAGTCATCGGGGAAACACAAACCAAAACAATGATATGTATCACCTCAGCTCTTCAAGAGGAATTACTTTGTAAGTGTAGACTGTCCAGGGAGGTGGTGAGTTCAGGGTCTTCCTACACTGCTGCCTCTAGAGATTTTATGGTACGTTGGAAAAGTCGGAATGCTCAGTGGTAGGCTGTGGTCCCAGAAAAGGTGGAACCTCACTGGACTTCACTGTGCAGACCATAGCAGATGCCCCCCTTTTCTCTTCATGATCTGAAAACTGGAAGTTGAGAGCTCTTCTAGTTCATTTTCTTGACCTTGACGTGTTGCAGGTCCTGGAGTCAACTCTTAAAAACACGTGAACTCATCTTGAGGTCATCTTGGTGACATGATGATCTTCCATATTTCATAAAGCATTTCTGAATCCTAGTTTATAGTTTTTTAATTCTCTGCAGGGCTCAGGACGTCCTAGTTACTCTAAATTGGTAAGTGTAGAAATAACTTTTCTAATGGTTAAAACAAATTGCCAAGTCTATATAAACAGACTTAGCTGTTTCAAACTCTTGCATCTGCTTTGATAGAGGAAATAGGATGAAACAACTCATTGTGCTTATTGGGAGAGCTGGGCAAAGCAGTTTGACTCAACTCTGACTAATTTGGGAGCAGTCAGGCCTCTTTCATTAGCCTGTAGAACGTCCTGGAAGGTATTTAGAAGTAGTGATGGGTGTACAACACTAGTAAGATTAACTCAAAACATTGAGAGTGACATGAAAAATCTTACTCAAGAGTTACCACGATATGTACCTGGTTGACTATAAGCACTTGCTTTAAAAATCTTGCCCTTATGTGGGTCATATCTTAAGAGGCAGTGGTAAGAATACTGGCTAGTGACAATAAGCTCTACTGATGAAGGGCTATATTTTAAAAGCATAACATAAAATATTACTCATAGTTCACTATGGCTACATGAAATGAGGTCTTGTTCGTGCCATGTGATTGCTTCCTGCCTAGAGTGATTGTAGCTACTGCTTATGGAGTTTCTGGCTTATGCCAGGAACTTTATAGTCACTGATCTATATAAATTTGTATACAAGTTTTTAAACATTTCAGGTTATTCTGAATTAAAACCACCAGAAGATTTACAATTGGGATTAAGGTCTGTCTCCTCCACAGCAGGTCTTTAGTTGGTTCTGCTACCTCTTACTGTGTTATCTGCAAAGTACCTAGACGTCAGACTTGGGAGTGCAGGCCTAGTAAACTTAAGTCTTCAACATGAGACAATGTCCCTTGCTCTTGGAAAGTCTTCCTTATGACTAATTCTAGTCACTCCCACCTCAGTGTGGCCTGTCCCAATTAGAAGTGCTTGTTGAACAAGCTAATGGATTATTAATCTGCATTTTTTATTAGGCATGCTGTAATCAGTGTCCTCATACTTCCAGGTAATAAGTAACAAATGTGAACTCAGCCTGTTTCTGTAGACTAGAAACTTATTGGTCTGAGATGATTGAGAACTGTCTGCTCAAGCTGTTTGGCTTGACTTGACATTACTCCTTAAACTCTGCTGCCCTTCCCCGGTATGTTGGTGGGCTTAGAATTACCTTTACCAGTCAAGGAAGGCGCAGTGGAGCATTGGGTTCAAGTTTTTAAAATTAAAGGAGCCAGGCTCAGTGTGCAAAGTACTCTTTGACCTCAGCATTGTGTGGTCATGGATTATCAAATGTGTTTGGTTGAGTTTTTTGGTAACCTCTTAAAAAAGTCACAGAATTGATATACTAATCTTGTAACAATTCAAACATGGAGCTCTTTAGGATAAGTGGGGACCCCCATTCCCTCATCTCTTCCTCAGCAGTAGCCGCTGCTCTCTAGGCACGTGCTGTTTGTATATACTTACATATATACAAGTGCAGACTTTGTATTTTTACACGAGTAGGGGAGACTCTCTGAGGTGATCCATCTGTGGTGCCCTGGCCGTGACTGGGAAGGGCCCCACATGATCAGTCTAGAAGAGCTCACTTTTGGGGTTCATTGGCATCCTGGTGGTGGTGGAGATTGCTCTCATGCTCCAGGGATTTGGGGGCAAGGACACCAAAGTCTCAGATACAGGCGTTATTCAACTCCCTACTTGCAGGCTGACAGCTTTTATTTTGACAAAGAAAATGAGATATTTCTCCAGGGGTCTTAAGCTGTTGTGTTCATAAGTTGCCAGAATGTTTTCCAAGTCCTGTGTCACTGTTAACATGACATTGTTCACAGGATCCCTCTTAGCTTGAGTCACTAGGTTGAAGTGAGCATTTGCACATTACATCCCTTTAATCTTCTGGACATGGAACATGACCATAACTGATATTAAAGTGTACAAAATACAAATGTTACATTATCCTATTGGGTAAGCTGGAACTTAACTTGGGTGATTAGTTTGTGTTGCAGGACACTGATACTCATGTGAAAGACCTGATGAGACACTCAGACTACTTTACAGCCATGACAATGAGAAGGCTGCTTCAAATCTGCATGAATATGCCTAGCAGTATCTTTGGTTTCCTGCATTTTTCACAAGGAAATTCTGGTTGCTGTTTGTCTAAGGGTGAAGTCATGTGTGAACAAGGGGTTTGAATCAATTTTCAGTGTGATTATTTTTTTTTGCAGAATACCCATTTTGATGAACACCAACTAATATGTAATAGTTTTATCAACCACTGTATGTAGGTTTTAAGAAACCCAACATCAGAACTAAGGAAATGGTTATCTTAGCTTTCCTGAGTTTTAAAATCAAAGTATTGGTCAATCATAACATAAAAATAAACAGGCAGGGTTCTTCAGTCACTTAGGCCTATGGGTGGCTTTGGGAGCAAGATGACCTGCAGCCATGTTGTGCTGCTTGCCTGGCAAAGCTTATGTCAACACCTGTGGTTGGTCCGTCTCTTAGTGATCAGGATAATGGAGTGTGCTTTGAAGCTCCCTCTGGTCCCAGTGCCTCATACTTCAGAAATTCTGAAATAAGGACAACTTTCTGGTGATTTCTAAGAGTCATGCTAAAAGCAATGGTGCCTCACTTACTAGAATATACCTGTCATCTTTCATCTGTCTTAATAGAGGAGGGATGACTTTAGTTTCTTCACCCAAACTCATCATCCTGGAATATTCTCAGATTCTAGCCAGGGAGTGTGGAGTCTGGGGATCAAGCCCTTAAAAAGCCAAGGAAGGTTGTGCTGTACGATGAGGCAGGTGGCTGTAACGAATGGCCTGCCTCTTCAGGAAGCCTGGACTGGAACACAGCTCCAGCAGGCTGTGCTTTCCATGAAGCCCTGAATAGTCGAACTTCTCTATGTAATGTATTGGTCTTCGGCTGAGGCATTGTGGTCCCCCGAGGATTTCTTTACGATGACTCAGCACTATTGTTCACATAATTCTTTCCAGTTACAGCTCTCACCGTGCTGCTAGCTGTCTTTGATCAGCAGCAGGGGAGGCTCTGAACTGGTGTGCATTCTCTTGGGACACAGGCTCTCTTGGGTTGTTGGTTTTGTACATCCCTGGAGCTGAAAGATAAGCTGAGAAAGCGGGAACCTGGGAATTGGGTTCAGGGTGGACCCTTCCCAGTAGAAATCGGGCAGACCACTATGATGCCATGTACCCAGGCCAGGGCTGATTTCCCTCATACCACTCGAAAATAAAAGTATGTACTCCAGTGACCCAGAGTGCTGATAAAATCCAGTCTTTGTTCTTTCCAGGCTTTTTTCTTTTTCTTTACAAATCAGGGTTTTAAGAAAAGGGAAAATTGCATATGTTGAACTTTTACTAGAACTAGTTTTTACCTGCATAGTCTTAATTTGCAAGACAACTAAATGTTAGTTTATCCCAATTTTGTCAGTTATGGAGCCTGTCTGTATTCATTTGACAGTTTTCTTTTATTGGTCTTTGTGCATACACATAGTTGTAGCTATGAAAAATAACAAATACATAGTACAAAAAAAGTAATGCATTAATACTTTCAAGTCACACTAATGTCCTTATTTCACAGAAAGGAAAAGCGGCACATTGAACAGTCACAAAAGAGTGGGCCCAAGGAGGTCCAGAGTGTGATTTGCCCATGGAACAGTAGCACAAGGTAACTCCAGTGTGGAGCCTGAATTTGAAACTAGATCTGTCTGGCATCAAGGCCCACCAGTTTTCCAGGAAGGCTTGATAATAGAATTTTATGATATTTTTGGAATCGTGATCCTTGGAATTCAGATCCTTGATGAGGGAGTGGCTGCCACAAGGTGATACCCTCTTCTAGTTGGTCACAAAGTTGGGCAAGAATTCGGTGGTGTCCAGTCCACTGTTCTCAGGAAGAATTCAGTGGGTCATAGTACAATGCAAATTTTTTATCCTTGGACTGTCAGCCTGGCATGCTCCCCCTCAACTAGGAATATCAGCCTGGCGTGCTCCCCACTCAA
Source organism: Manis javanica (assembly GCF_040802235.1). Classification (NCBI taxonomy): domain Eukaryota; kingdom Metazoa; phylum Chordata; class Mammalia; order Pholidota; family Manidae; genus Manis; species Manis javanica. Next base: position 103,761,775 of record NC_133164.1, on the reverse strand, counting down.
CTAGGAATGTCAGCCTGGCGTGGTGCCCCTGAACCAACCACATCAGCAGGTTTATTTCCCAGAGCTGTTTTCACTAAGTTGGGAGTAGTGTGGGTGGAAGGTGAGGGCATTAGAGTAAGGCAAAAGCAGAACTGAACCCGGGAGTAAAAAGGCCAAGGTCTCTTTGAACCACACCCAGAACAAGACTAGAAGCTTGTTCTAAGTGACAGTATCTAAGGCAGGGTCCTGGAGGCTGGACCTGAAAAATTAACACATACACACATCAGATTTTTTTTTTTTTTTTTTTTTTTTTTTTTTATAATAACTAAATCACTTCATTTATTCACTGTTTACTGTGATTTTACCTAGTGATTTACACTGACTGATTTTACCTAGTGTCAGTGCATTGGAAGAACAGAATGAGACTGCACAGCAAACATTTCATAAATTACCAGGCTCCTTCATTTTCCTCTCAGATCCCTGCAGCATCCCTACCACCTCTGCTGAGCAGCACCCTTGCCCCAGGAGTCCGGGGCTGAGCCTCACTCCCTGGTGTTCTCCTTTGCAAAGTATGATGCAAGGTAGTCCCTTACCTCCTCAGCTGTCAGAGAGCTACATTTCAAAGATTCTTCTGGTTTCTAATTACTCAGGAAAAAGATGGAGAGTACAAGGCAGAAGAAAGACTCCAGGGACAAAGAGAGGGAAGGTGTCAAGAGCCTCTTTAAGTAGAAATGCTTAAAGTGAAAGGGACTAAGAAATGACACAAATACTTGTCTTCACAAAGACTTAATGATTTATAAAGGCAACACAAACATCTTTGAAATGTTACTGGATTTTGTTAACCCTGTCTGAAAAATACACTAAGAATGAATTCACCTCACAGAAATAATCTTAGGAATGAAGAAAAGACAAGGCCTTGTAATTGCAGCTCCCGGCCTTATACGTGGGCCTCAGCTGAGGTGCCTTCTGGGTGCACTGGAGAGCAGAGCCACTGTGCTGCTCGAGGGGCTGCGTGTCTGCCTCACTGACGGCCATGATAGTGGGCACTTTGCCTTCATATTTTTTTTTTTTTTTTTATTAATTTTTTTTTTTTTTTTTTTTTTGAGAGGGCATCTCTCATATTTATTGATCAAATGGTTGTTAACAACAATAAAATTCAGTATAGGGGGGTCAATGCTCAATGTACAATCATTAATCCATCTCAAGCCTAATTCTCGTCAGTCTCCAATCTTCTGAAGCATAACGAACAAGTTCTTAACATGGTGAACGAATTCTTACAGAGTGAATAAATTCTTACATGGTGAACAGTACAAGGGCAGTCATCACAGAAACTTTCGGTTTTGATCATGCAATATGACCTATAAACCATCAGGTCAAATATGAATATTCATTTGATTTTTGTACTTGATTTATATGTTGATCCCACATTTCTCCTATTATTATTATTATTTTTATTTTTAATAAAATGCTGAAGTGGTAGGTAGATGCAAGATAAAGGTAGAAAACATAGTTTAGTGCTGTAAGAAGGCAAATGTAGATGATCAGATGATCAGGTGTGTGCCTATGGACTAAGTATTAATCCAGGCTAGACAAGGGCAGCAAGACATCCACGGATGCAGAAGATTTCTCTCAAAGCAGGGGGGGTGAGGTTCTGAGCCTCACCTCTGTTGATCCCCAAATTCTCACCTGATGGCCCCCCTGCGACTGTGCCTGTCTTAGGTTGTTCCTCCCTTGAGGAATCTTACCCGTCTCTGGCTAACCAGTCATCTTCCGGGGCCATACAGGGAAATGTAAAGTTGGTAAGTGAGAGAGAAGCCATATTGTTTGCAAAGGTTAGCTTTTTACTTCTTTGCAGATTTATGCCCTGTGGCTTCTATGCCCAGCACTTGTCTCGAGGTATCTTTACCACCTGGAGGAATTATGATACTCGGTAAATTCGATATGAGGCACGAATTCTATTTAAAGTTTGTAATTAGGAAGGAAGAAGAAAAGCTATAGATGTAGCATATGAAGGAAACTTGGGAGGATTGATTATTTCTTTGACATATCTTCTTGTATAGTACCTTAAGTATGTATAGGTTTTAAACTACTAACTAATTTGCACACACATATTGACATAATAGGAATACGGTGACATAAACAAAGCAAATCTATAATTACCAGCCATCTCCAGTGAAGCCAAGAAAACCATTTAGGCACCCTAGGCATTTGTGAAAATTTATCTATGATATGATGGATATTTTCCAACTGTACTTGAACCATCAGACAAATTAAAGCAGCCCATTTCTGGGATCTGTTCACATCCCATATGTTCTTTTAACCATAGATAGTCTATAGTCATGAGATTTTGGGGTGCTACAACTTGCACCCCTCCCAACTCCTGGTTGAGTTCCAACAGTACAGATCCAGTCAAATTCGTTGTCTCACTGTATGCACATGCCAGCCTAGACATCTCCCTCCTCCTTCTTATGGCAAGTCCAGGAGATGGTGGGCTGGATGCAGCCACAACCGCAGCATCGTCCGGATCCCTGTGGAGGCTTTTTGATGATCATCCCCCGGCACGAGTCCTCCAGAGAGTGCTGATGCCGGAAGCTCCTCCTCATATCGTATCTTAGTTCATTTTCTGGGTATCCAAGCTAGGCCTTGATCTTCTGTTAGTCCATTTTTGGGTTCTGTAATTCTGCTGCTGTTTTGTTCCTTCAGTTTTTCCTTTGTTCCTATACTCCTCAGATGAGTGAAATCATTTGGTATTTCTCTTTCTCTGCTTGGCTTATTTCACTGAGCATAATACTCTCCAGCTCCATCCATGTTGCTGCAAATGGTTGGATTTTTCCACTTCTTATGGCTGAGTAGTATTCCATTGTGTATATGTACCACATCTTCTTTATCCATTCATCTACAGATGGACATTTAGGTTGCTTCCAATTCTTGGCTATTGTAAATAGTGCTGCGATAAACATAGGAGTGCATCTGTCTTTCTCAAACTTGATTGCTGCGTTCTTAGGGTAAATTCCTAGGAGTGGAATTCCTGGGTCAAATGGTAGGTCTGTTTTGAGCATTTTGATGCACCTCCATACTGCTTTCCACAATGGTTGAACTAATTTACATTCCCACCAGCAGTGTAGGAGGGTTCCCCTTTCTCCACAGCCTCGCCAACATTTGTTGTTGTTTGTCTTTTGGATGGCAGCTATCCTTACTGGTGTGAGGTGATACCTCATTGTAGTTTTAATTTGCATTTCTCTGATAATTAGCGATGTGGAGCATCTTTTCATGTGTCTCTTGGCCATCTGTATTTCTTTTTTGGAGAACTGTCTGTTCAGTTCCTCTGCCCATTTTTTAATTGGGTTATTTGTTTTTTGTTTGTTGAGGCGTGTGAGCTCTTTATATATTCTGGACGTCAAGCCTTTATCAGATCTGTCATTTTCAAATATATTCTCCCATACTGTAGGGTTCCTTTTTGTTCTATTGATGGTGTCTTTCGCTGTACAGAAGCTTTTCAGCTTAATGTAGTCCCACTTGCTCATTTTTGCTGTTGTTTTCCTTGCCCGGGGAGATATGTTCAAGAAGAGATCACTCATGTTTATGTCTAAGAGGTTTTTGCCTATGTTTTTTTCCAAGAGTTTAATGGTTTCGTGACTTACATTCAGGTCTTTGATCCATTTTGAGTTTACCTTTGTATATGGGGTTAGACAATGGTCCAGTTTCATTCTCCTACATGTAGCTGTCCAGTTTTGCCAGCACCATCTGTTGAAGAGACTGTCATTTTGCCATTGTATGTCCATGGCTCCTTTATCAAATATTAATTGACCATATATGTTTGGGTTAATTTCTGGGGTCTCTAATCTGTTCCACTGGTCTGTGGCTCTGTTCTTGTGCCAGTACCAAATTGTCTTGATTACTATGGCTTTGTAGTAGAGCTTGAAGTTGGGGAGTGAGATCCCCCCTACTTTATTCTTCTTTTTCAGGATTGCTTTGGCTATTCGGGGTCTTTGGTGTTTCCATATGAATTTTTGAATTATTTGTTCCAATTCATTGAAGAATGTTGCTGGTAATTTGAGAGGGATTGCATCAAATTTGTATATTGCTTTCGGCAGGATGGCCATTTTGACGATATTAATTCTTCCTAGCCATGAGCATGGGATGAGTTTCCATTTATTAGTGTCCCCTTTAATTTCTCTTAAGAGTGACTTGTAGTTTTCAGAGTATAAGTCTTTCACTTCCTTGGTTAGGTTTATTCCTAGGTATTTTATTCTTTTTGATGCAATGGTGAATGGAATTGTTTTCCTGATTTCTCTTTCTATTGATTCGTTGTTAGTGTATAGGAAAGCTACAGATTTCTGTGTGTTGATTTTGTATCCTGCAACTTTGCTGTATTCCGATATCAGTTCTAGTAGTTTTGGAGTGGAGTCTTTAGGGTTTTTTATGTACAGTATCATATCATCTGCAAATAGTGACAGTTTAACTTCTTCTTTACCAATCTGGATTCCTTGTATTT